>NW_027332215.1:6257500-7507500 GCF_041222505.1 Epargyreus clarus
TCGCAGGGTGCAGGGTCTGGGCTATACGGCGGGTGACTCAGTAATTCCACGTCTGAGGTCGCTAAATAGTTGATGGTTTTCCTGGCGGTGTACGACGAGGCATTGTCGTGGTAAAAGAGGATCCTGCTACGAGGTCGTTTCTCGCGAACTTTTTCCAAGATAAGTGGCAAACAATTATTAGTGTACCACTCTGCATTAACCGTTTTATGATCCTCCAAGACAAAGCTTCCGGACCGCTAAATGTTCATGAAGGATTTTGTGCACTTGACTCATACCAATGCCTAGGCTTGTCCGAATCTGCTGATAGGTCACTCTTTTGTCAGTCTCTATCATACGCTGCGCAACACTGATGTTATCTTCAGTCGTCGCTGTAGAAGGGCGTCCCTCATGCAGATTTACGCTCTTACATAAGCCGCCTCAACTCCATGATTGGTAGACACAGCAAGTTGTCAACCAGGAATAAGCGAACGCTGTATAAGGTTTGCATTCGACCGGTGTTAACTTACGCCTCTCCAGTCTTCGCTCACGCGAATCCCATCATTTTAGACAACCTCCAGGTCATACAAAATTTCTTTTGTCGTCGGGCTCTTAATGCCCCCTGGTACGTCAGGAACGCCGACCTACACCGTGACCTGGAGCTCGCTCCAATGCAACAAGTCCTTAAACAATTCTCTGAAGCGTTCTTTACCCGCTCAAAAATTCATCCTAACCCATTAATCAAGGGTGCAGCAGACTACGCTGCCCCTCTTCCTACACGTCACAACTGCCGCCGGCCAAGAAATATCTTGACCGACGCTCCTAAAAACTCTTCACGGATGTGGAGAATCTTCTGGCCGCCCACAGGGGTGAACCACTTTCCATTGATAATCGTCTTCCCGACGATTCTAGTCGTATTCATGATACGTTGACACCTTCAGTGGCAACTACCCAGCGGTCGCTCTCTAGGGAGCGCCGCTAGCGCCTCTCGTTCCACAACGACCGGCACCGGCGCCGACACGCACGAGGAGGGCAGCTTTTTTCGTTCTTGATTCACAATGACACGTTACAACACAACATGGCAGAGACTTGAATCAAGTTTATGTTATTTATAAAGTGAAAAAACCCATATAAACATCCACTAGACAAAAGGAGATAAATATATAAGTGATGTCATCTTACTTAATCTTTCTTCCATCAGTGATCTAATCCACGCTTAGCCGCCCCCGGCTATAGGGCGTTTTAATATTTTAGAAAAATTGATAGGATTAATCAATTGCTTAATTTTAATACCGCATTGGCTTGGTTTATTGTCGAATGTGCAATACAAGAAAATACGTTTTTTACCACAACGTTTAAGCCATCATCGTCAACACTGCTGGCACGGGTCTACTCTCAGAATGAGGAGGATTAGGTCTAAGTCCACCGCACTGGCCAAGTGCGAATTGGTAGACTTCACATACCTTTCAGATTTTTTTTTTCAATTTCTCGGGTATGCAGCTTTTCTCACGATGTTTTCTTTCACCGTTTAAACAAGTGATAAAAAATTTCTAATACCAACACAACTTTAAAAAGTCAGTGGCGCATGCCTGGGTTTTGTAACCCGGATCCTTCGATCAAGAAACTGAGCTTCCTAACCACTAGGCTATGACTTTTTTTTTAATATAAAATAGGAGTAGAAGACGAGCATGCAGTCCACCTGATGGTAAGTGATTATTGCCGCCCATGGACATCTGTAATCAACCCCAGATAGGATTAGATATTCCTGAGGTCGGCCACAGATGCGCCGCTACCCCTAAGGACTAAGCTGGAACGCCTCGGAAAAGTATTATAACGCAGAAATAGGTGTGGCCGTGGTGCCACCGGAGTCGACCCACAAAGGGCTCTACCACCTTTAACTAACTAATACAGGTCGAACATTATCCTACTTTTCGGTCGAATAACATCGAATACTTTTTGTTATTTTTTAACAAAAATATATAATCATAGTTTGGCACATGTTCAAAACTATGATTATATGTATATGTTACAGCTCAAGTGTTACCCCTAAGTGATAAGGATTGTTCACCCTTAACATTTTTTTATTTATATGGCAACATAACGTTTGCCGGGTCAGCTAGTATTTTATGAATATTTGCAACGCACTGGACTTATGTGATACTAAAGTTTGAACTCTTGTCATCTTAAATTTGAAATACGTTTGTAATGATCGTGTGGCCTAATGGATAAGGCGTCGGACTTCAATCCGAAGAGTGCAGGTTCGAGTCCTGCCACGATCGCTCCACTTCTCAGAGTTGGCTTTTTTTATGTTTTTTTTTTGCAATAAAGTTCCTAAAGAAATTCAGTGTACATTTTTACTATTTATAACTTTAATAACATAACAAATATTTTGTTATCAAAATGTTCAAATAATTTTGGCCGGTACCGATTGCGTAGCGGCGCCACTGTCGTAGCTGTCCCCTACACTTATACACCATGCAGACCATCGCTGTATCGTGCTCGATTCTCTCTCCCGTCCTTGAAAATACTGACTATAGTCTTGGCTCACAGATATTCTTTAGTTAAATAAGTAATCCTCCTAAAAACTACTATTTCAATGAATGTTGACTAGGTATCTAAGTATAAATGGATATGACAAGTACAAAATTCCACTGCTGTTTTAAGGAGAAGATAAGCATGGGGCACATCGTTTATCTCTACAACTTACAAATTACTATCATGATACTTCATTGACCACGTTTCATGAGACCTCGTTTAAATTCACATTGGTTCATGAGACCACGTTTAAATTCATTAAACCAGTTGTAGCACGAGATGGGTCTTAATCGTGAACCGATCGAAGTCTATCATAACTTTCTTGTTGACTTAAATGACATCGAAAGTCATAAAAAATCATTGCAATAAAATTTTCTCGGCTTACATTCATGCTGACGTGCACAAACAATTTTCAATTTGCCGCCAAATCGTAAAACAAATGACAAATGAATGAAATATTGTATATTATAATAATATTGGTAAAGAGTTCTATTTTCAAAATTTAAACTTATTTTTTTAATATAATGTTTATAAGTAAGTGGCCAGTTGTAAAAACTTTCAGTTTGGCCCTCGTAGCAAACGAAACGTGTTCTTATTTGTCTTATTTGTAATTTGGTTTCTATAGTACATAGTATAGTAGTAGTATAGTATAGTATAGTATAGTATAGTATAGTATAGTATAGTATAGTTGATGTCGCGGGGCGCTGTGTTCGGCGGTGTAGTGGTATGCCACGCCACGCTAACCTAACCTAACCTGCGACCGTGTAAGGGTGCGGGCGTGATGTTGTACGGACGGCCTTCTTCCGTCCGGCGCCGGAAGCCCGCTCGTGGTGATAGTCGTCGCGTCGGGGAGTTGTCCCATGCCGTAGCGAGGGGAGGTGCGGGGAAGGGGTGACGTGCAATAGAAACAATAATTGTTTAGAAACAAGAGTGTAGGCCAGCCAAAGCCTCTTCCCTATCCCGACCTAACCCCTACTTCCTCTTCTTGCAGAGGAACGCTTCCGTCTTCAGACATCTTTCGTTTCTCCTTCTTCCCCAGAAGTCTTCTTTCTTCTTCTGGAGTCTTCTTCGTTTACTTCTCTGCTGAGACCATGCTTAGAACGAAAGCGGTCGTCCTATGCCGCGGCGTGACTTCGCCGCTTGGCGCAGGGTCTACGGGCCTCGAGGGATCCCTCCTTACCCGGGCAATCTCCTCAGTGGGTTCGCTGCCCACCGGTGTTGCGAGCTGCCGTGAGGCAGCGGTGCGACAGTCGGTCCTCTACGTGACCTGTGCTAGGCTGCGTGTGCAGATTTTCAGTCCTCTAGATGGTCGGAGGACACCTGTCCCTCGAGTTCACGAGGGAGCGGGCGACCGTCGGGGGGTCGAGCGTGGAGGGGCGCGAAGCCTCTCAGATAGGCATGTGGCCCATTGTCGGCGCATGCGTACATACGATGCGCCAACATGGTCACAAACCTGTCTAAGGTCGGAACCTTGAGGTCGCGCTCCAACACGTCGTTCTGAACATAGCGGCCCGCCCTCACGATCGTTCGTAGGGCTTGGCTCTGCACAGCACGGAGACGCTTGCGATTGGACTCTGACACCAGGGCATACCATGCTGGTGCCGCGTAAGTTAGGCGTGATCGGACGTACAACTTGTCCACCCTTAGTTTTGTGCGGGTCGGTAGATGAGATGCCAGCATTGGTCGGAGCATCGCTCGTGCAGCACGGGCCTGTCAGATCGCGTGGTCCATCTGAGGCCTCATGTGTAGTTTAGTATAGTATAGTATAGTATAGTATAGTATAGTATAGTATAGTATAGTATAGTATAGTATAGTATAGTATAGTATAGTATAGTATAGTATAGTATAGTATAGAATAGTAGTATAAACACTTTGTTAAAATTTTAATTGTTTATCGACTTAGTATGGTTCAAGAGATGGAGTTTACTAATACGGTTTAATTTTTTGCTTTGGATATGTGATTAAATTTGTATGTACCTTAACAGCTCTAGATTGCAATATAACGTATATAATAGTCTATAATAGGGATAACGTATATAATAGGGACGTCCGGCCAAGCACAGAGTTAACGAAGATAGGACATGAAGTAAATATCCCGTCACAACGCTTCAAATTGTCGGGATAGGTATCACGCTTCAGTGACTGGAAATAATGAACCATCTAAGCATTGTAGCAAGGGAAGCGACTCGGACATTAATTTTAGAATTGTGTTTTTATCTGTAGTATTTTTTGGTATGTTTCTATAGTAGTAAACACTTTATTAAAATTTCAAGTACCTATCTAATATGGTTCAAGAGACAGAAACAAAAGGTAGGTGCCAAACGGACAGACGGACAGACAGCGGCTGACAGACAACAGAGCGTACAGGTTACTAATAGGGTTCCGTTTTTTTTTCTTTTCCTTTGGGTGCGTAACCCTAAAATGATTAAAATTCTATGCGCACCTTAACAGCTCTAGATTGCAATATAACGTATATAATAGGGACAAAAGAACGAGCACAGAATTAACAAAGATAGGACATGAAGTAAACATCCCGTCACAACGCTGGAACTTCAGTTTGTCGGAAAAGGTATCACGCTTCAATGGCTGGAAATAATGAACTATCTAAGCCTTAGGCACAGAGCAAAGGAAATGACTCCTACATTAACTTCAGAATTGTGTTTGTATTTTTAGTACTTGTTGTTATGCTGCTGTAGTAACTTGGTTAAAATTCGTGTTTATCTGATATGGTTCAAAAGATGGAGATTACTAGTACGGTTCCGTTTTTACCCTTTGGGTACGTAACCCTAAAATAATTAAATTTATATGCACCTTAACATAAATTGCAATAGAACTTATATTATTATAATACGGACGTTAGAACAAGCACAGAGTTAACGAAAATAGGACTTGAAGTAAACATCCCGTCACAACGCTGGAACTTCAGTTTGTCGGGAAAGGTATCACGCTTCAGTGGCTGGAAATAATGAAACATCTAAGCCTTATAGCAAAGGAAGCGACTCCTATCTTTATTGTAAATTTTTTTTTCTATTTAATGTGGGAGAATTGAATCTGAAATGTATTTCTTCTTTACTTTCTTATTTATTTATAGAAAAAGAAATAGTCTTTAGTTTGAGTTGAGTTGTATTATATGACCAAGGAACAAGGAACTACATAGTTCTTCTTGCTCCGTTGAAATTACATTTACATTTTACCTACCAACAGTTGATAGTCTGGCAACATGTCCATAGCTTAATTGAAGTATTAATTAGCTTATTGAAGATGGTAGAACCCTTTGTGGTTCAACTTCGGCGGCACCACCGCCACACCTATTACTGCTTCATATCAGCAGTGTTAAGCGCTGCTGTGTTTTGGTTTGAAGCACACCCTTCAGGGAGACATACTTTTCCGAGGCGTTCCAGCGTAGTTCTCAGAGGTAGCAGCGCATATGTGGCAACCTTTGATAGGAATATCTAATCCTATCTGGGGTTGATTACAGATGTTCATGGGCGGCAGTAGCCACATACCATAAGGTGGACTGCATGTTCGTCGCCACTCAATATTATAAAAAAGGTATGCATGCCAATACGCCTCTACGACATATTATACGACTATGACGCTGATGTTCTCCATATGTGTAAGTCCATTTTTGATAAAATATTCTCGCAATATCAGTGTACACGGATGAATGTTTCACCATACCGCCTATCCAGGGCCGGATTTAGGGGAGAGCAAGCGACCCACAGAACAGGAGATTCACAGAAAATATTAAAAAAAAAAAACAAGTTTGACAGGTCAGCATCTTTTAAACTTTTCCCAAAAAGTATTATTTCCCATTTTTACCTAAAATACTTGCACTTAAGTATTAATTAGGTATCTACTGCATTTTTTGTTGAAGTAATATACTCAATACTTGTTGTATATGTACTTTATTTGTTATGAAAAACGGATAATAGGTAATTATGGGTCTCATTTTCGTTGGCCTGGGGCCTCCAGCCCATAATCCGGCCCTGCACATACCGGTTCGGTTATCGAACGTTGCTTCGCTCCATCCGGTATTTATTCAGCAGAAAATTTGCACTAACTTTATAAGCAGCGGTTTGAAAACTGATTAGGTGAATCAAAATTTGATCGCACGGAAACAATAGGTACTCTATAGGTCCCTATAATAACTACTAGTAGCTAAATATTCAGTCCGTCGTTGTCCGCCTGATTGAAGTGATTACTGTGCTCCATGGATTTCTCTAGTCAACACCCTAAAGTATAGGGATTCTGAATTCTGATTTTAAGTGAGATTTATTTATTGCAAGTTTTTATTAGCTTACACAATGACATAGTTATAGATCAATGAGCTTACAGTGTACGAGTCTGTATGTTCGAGTCAAATCTTGCAAGTTAAAGATCTTCCTCCCTGTAACCAAGTGAGCTGAAATGTTTGCATGCATCTGTATTATATATCGGATGACAATACAATATTTTTATGACATGGAGCTGGTTTGATGGTGGAGTTGGAAGGTGGCTACAGGAACTCTGTACTAATACAACGTAACGTAAACGTAATTGGGTTCGTTTGATTTGTGTTAATAAGGACCGCAGTCCTAGATACCTAGGGTCTGGGGTTGCGGGCGGCAAGAGTCGGAGCTCGAACCGTCCAGTAAGCGACCCCGGGAAGGACGGCGGTATGTGTGATCGCATACCGTCGTGAACACCAGATGGTTTGGGAGGAGTGAAAACTGCTCTCCCAGGGCCCGATCGGGGCGTCGCGCTTGGAGGACTCCGGTTGTGTTCCGTCGGAGATCCCGGAGTTCTCCAACAAGCGCTGAGGACGGCCACCGGGGGGGTTTTAGTGTGGTAAAAATCCCACATAACTCGACGTCTCTCCCACGTCGTCGGGTACCTTTTGAAGGTTTCCCCCTCGAACCGAAAAAAAAACGGTATCCAGGGTCTAATAAGGGAGTTGGAAGGCGGCCATGGGAACTCTGTAAATAAACGATGCAACTCCGACTAGTTTGGGCTCGTTTAATTCGTTTTAGCACATTCGTTTTTTTATTCGTTTAGACTTTGGTATTACATTTGGTATTTTTGGGTCTGATGATGAAGCCCGACGAAGGCCATGGGAACTTTGTAATTAAAAGACGCATCCCCATCGAGTTTGGACTCGTTTGATTAATCCCAGCTTTTAAATAATTGCTAGAAATTTTATACAATTAATTATTATTAATTGTGTTAAATTATTTTTACCATTTTAGTACAGACAAAAGCTTGTTCTTATAAACTTTTTTAATTTCCATTTATTAACTATTCTCTGGTAACGGTACCATTTTGGAGATAAAATGAGGTACCCTGTGTTCTTTTCTGAACCCCAGAGTGTACGAAGTTTCACGACAATCGGTTAGGTATTTAAGGGGTGAAAGTGTAATAAACAAATTCACGTTCGTAATATTATTTAGGATTGTATTACAGGCAATGACTTGTTAATTGTTGAGGAAAAATGAGGTCATCTATTGACATTTTCTTTTTCATTTATTTTTAGCATTTGATATCATAGCAGCCATAGAAGTAAGTGCATCGTGACAATTTGAACTATCTATTACGGTTCAATAGTTTCAGTGAAAAATGCCGAAACATAGCGATTTCTATTTATTCTTAAGATTTTTTTTAGTATTTATTGTATGTACGAATATAGCGGCAATCGTTACACATACTCTGTAAAAGTTTAAGTGTATATTTATTACGGTTCAAAAACTTAAGCCTCATGACATACAGAGACGGACAGACAGCGGAGGCTTAGTTCTGTTTTTACCACGCTTTTATTAGCTTGGGTTGTATGTATGTACCAATGGATGTATTTATGTAACGGAATCATGAGCTCGATTTTTACCCACTTTGAACGGTTCGATTACGTTCGACTACGATTAACGATTTTTCTTTTGCGATTTTAACGTGGATTTTAGTTTTTAAACTACCTACTATTATTACTTTTTGGGTGCGGAATCCTACAAATGCTCCACAACCTATGTGATATTAGTGACTACTATTGGTATGTTCAGATCGATATCGGAGTTTATATAAGCCGGAGTCTATTGCGCGCGTGTTTACTCCCGCCGGTGACATCCGCTTCACCCGGCTACAAAGATAGTATTGTTTGATAGCGCATCGCAAACAAAGGATCAAGGATGAGTTGCACCGTGTAACAAATATTAAAAATAATTCGCCAAGTACGAGTCGAACTCGCACATGGAGGCTTCCGTACCACCATTTATTATTTTTTACTTATTTTTATTCATTTTATTATTTTCAACAATACTTAGTTATATGATACAATAATAGATGGCGTTGGGGTGATGATGAATGATACGTGAACAACGTATAATAAAAATAAAATAACTATATTAAAATATGTTTTATGGTTCTTATTTGTATTTATTATAATACCAGTTATAGTGTGCGAGACGGACAGACGGACAGACAGCGAAGTCTTAGTAATAGGGTTCCGTTTTTACTCTTTGGGTACGGAACCCTAACTACATAGTAGTGCCAGCTGCTTCGCCCGCGTTTAAAAAATATAACATGACACATAAATCTTACGAAATGTTATATACATTTATGACAATTTGTACCTTCATTGAAATGACAGTGGTGCCATGTGCCGTAAATTGGTCGTACCAACTTAGAAACCTTCGTGGGCTCATGTACAACCTAACTTTGCTAAAGATCATGAAATGATCAATTGCATAGTTTACGATCCTATAAAGTGCATACAGAGAAAAAATCATTTATATATATATATATATATATATATATATATATATATATATATATATATATATATATATATATATATATATATAAAATAAATTAAATATTGTCGTACGAAACCCTACACGTGTGAGTTCCATTCGCACTTATTTGCATCACATATGTTTCAAAGTAAACCGCTAAAAACAGATCAGGAATCTTGAATATTCAGTATCGGCGAAAATCCAGCTTAGCTCGGTGACACTTCGGAAACGATTCGATTTGAATTCCGTATAACGTCCGTGCCATAAATCCGATAAACTGTCGAGTGGCAACTGACCGAAGCTGCGACTGGCGAGGTAACTGAAAGTGTTTTACGAGATTGCACCTACTCGTAGAACGTAGGTAGTACCTGCCTATACCTGGTACCCGTAGTATGAGGTTTTACGTTTTTACAAAAATGACTATTTTTGTATTTGTTTACGTATTTGCCCATACATTTCCAATCAGTGCCCCTAGCGGACTGTATAAGACCTGATTAGAAATATATGAGAAATACTTAAAAAAACAAAAACATCCATTTTTTTAAAAACGTATAAACTTAAACTAAGGGCACTGTACCTATACCTTTGTGTATGTATGTATTGATGTTGGTATGTATGGTGATTGGTGGTGTTCATCTTTAGGGTTCAGTATCCAAAGGGTAAAAACGGAACCCTATTACTAAGCTTCCGCTGTCTGCCTGTCTGTTCGTCTGGCCGTTTGTCCGCCAGTTCCGGTTCTCTGTATGTGTGACCGTATTGACATACATTTGAAATCTTCACTAAGTGGTCGCCACTATAACAACGAATACTAAAAACTAAATAATTTGCCAAGTGCGAGTCGAACTCGGACACGGATGCTTTCGTACAACCTAAATTTTAAATAGATCATGAGAATAAAGAATTCTTAAGATAAATAATAAGTTAGCTGAAGAAAGTTCTCTCTCTGAAATTCTCAACCTATACTAAGGAAGGGTGTGGGCGGCACTTAAATAAGTAATCTATGAAATCTGTCAGCGAAAAGCAAAAAAGTTTCATCTCCTCCAAGATCTCTTTACTTCACACCAATTTTAGGGGTTACATTTTAAAACAATTTTACGTTTTTAGTTCGTAAGAGTGACAATCCTTAAAAGCCTGTTCCATTTTTTCATTTCAATTATTCATCCGTTTACCTAACATTATATTTCTCCAATCACTTAAATGTACCTAAATACACATACATACGTCAATTGCTTGCATACGTCACTTGCCTTTAGTATGAGAGCATCATCAATAATAAGCAATTCAGCGGAATAACCCGCCGCATTTTGGTATCCTCGGAGCATCGTCTATTAAAAGCATGATCCGAAACTCCCTTAGTCGGAGTGACACAAGTCGGGTGGAATTTCCGAACAAACGTGAATAGACAGGACTTATTCCGACTATGACGCTCGCATCGTCGGAACTCTGATCAGAGTGGCACCGTTGTTTGAAACTGAATTCGAAACTACACGCTATGTCCGTGTAAAAACCCGTTGTGAGTTAGAATGCGTTTTTTATGTACGTTTTATGTTTAACAATTAGACTTTGCTAGTTAAAACTAAAAGTAGAACTGAGTGCTGTGTCAGCCTCGCTTAGATTTGTGTATTGAATTTTCCAACCCAACTTAACCTAACCTATCCAATTTTACCCGCGGCTTAGCTCGCGGTCAGAGTTTTTATTTATCTTACGAGAACGGTACCTTTTTTGGATTAAAAGTTGCTTTTCTGAATCCCTAACAACGTGTTTATATACTTTCATGATATTCGGTTTTATAGTTTAGACGTGAAAACAAACAAACAAAGTTACATTCGCTTTTATAATATTAGTTACGACATCAATCGAGCAGTTCTTATTATACGTACGTACAGTTATAAGTAAGAAATTATCAGTACCCTTACCATGAGATTTTACGTTTTGACAAATATGACTGTTTTGGTATTTTTTTTACGTTTGCACATACAATTTCTAACCAGCGCCCCTAGCGGATTATATCAGAACTTGGAAATTGTATGGTACTTGGAAATTGGCCAATACGTAAACAAATACCAAAACAGTCATATTTGTCAAAACGTAAAAACTCATGGTAAGGGTACAGTATACATTAGTATAATACTTTGTCATATTTACAGTTACAAAACTGTACATGTGACAAAGTATTATATCAATCACATCATAGCGTTAGTTATCGAAACGATTGTTTTGGAAATGTTAGACGTAACGTCAACCCTCCTTAACGGGTACGGCGGACTGTGATGTCCACTGTGACCGGCGTCCGACTAACAAACTAAGTTTCAACTATCCAACCGGTTCAGGTTTTATTCGATTGAAACTTTGAACTTAGTTTGAAAGTGTCGCTTACTGGTTATATTTGTGCAATTTTGACAACTGAATCAAAACATTTATTATTCAGTTTTATTTTCATAATATAGGAGTAGCAAACGAGCATGCAGTTCATCTAATAGTAAGTGGCTACTGCTTCCCATGGACATTTGTAATCCACCTCTAATAAAATCAAATTCCTACCTGAGCTCGTTTCAGCTTGAAAAATAATATCTCCCTTACCTTATGTGGACTTTGCGTAGGTCTGCCCGTTTTTTCTTGCAGCGGAAGAAGCGTGGCGAACATACCACCACGTTTAAGGCCTTTTACAAGGCTTTAGAGCTATAAAATCGACACATCAAACTGACGGCATAGTTGCATCTATGCAGCATGAAATGTATTATGACCGAGAAACATAAAAGCGGTGCGTTGCATAACGTAACGCGTTGACGGGTGGTATGGTGAAAGATACTGTATCAAATTGCAAAGTATCGGCATCGGTGCGGCATCATGGTGTGAACTCACAAAGCATTATTCTTCCGCAACAGCCGCAGATACGGATTGTCTGCATGGTTTTCAAACTTAGGTACGACACCGAAATTTTGCGTAATTAAGTTTTCACCGCGGTTTTGTAGTCGTAGGATTGAAAAACATCGATATAATATGTGTGTTTTCCACCATCGCAGCGAAAAGGGCAGACATCATTCGTTCGTTCATTCCCTCATATTTAGTTAAGGCTTGAAACTTGTAATTTTTTAACAAAATTTAATGTCATGTTTGTTGAATAACACACTGTATGAAGTTCCGGTGGATGAGCGGGGTACCTGTAACACAGGTCTAGAACCAAGTACAGGGCTCTTGCGACTTGTAAATGTGACTGTATTAAGATCAATAAAATAATTTTATTTATTTATTTATAATCGCAGCGGTAATAAATCGCACCGTAAAAACGGTAACCGTCATTCACGTATATTTCATATTCCTACACGTGCTGAGATTCTCTTGCGTTCGGAAATGGAAAACGCTGAGTTCTAAGCTTCACACTGCTTTTGTGTGTGTCGGCCTTAGATGTCACCATGCGCCTATCCAACTCCCGACCACACCCGACGTTGCTTGAAACGGTTACGATACTACATGTCACCAAGGGTATGTGAACTACATAGATTTTTACAATCTAGGCTTCTATAACACTAATGAGTAATTGTACTATAACTTAAACTGCTATATAATCAGGTAATGAAGTTGGCGTCCTGGAGGTGTAGGAGTGAGTGAGTATCTTGTGTTCTATAATGTTCAATCATTACAATATCAAATAAAATTTACCTTCCCAAACTCGTCGGAATTCTCAATCTGGGGGGCTAGCCATGTTACAAACTTTGCATTCTATTCGTTTTCTATTCTATTCGTTAGCTAATGTAATTCTACATATATGATAAGTCTATGGTTAGCTATAACATTTACATCAATGAGGCGTCAAATACAATATCGTCTGGTTTCTACACCAGCCAAAATAGCTACATGGTAATGATTAATTATTTAATAGTAATATTACAATATATCATCATAATATAAATAAAAAAATATACCATATTTTATAGCACATGTATTTTATTATTTAAAATTATTTGCAAAAACTAAACTTAATAATGTGTTTATGGACGGTAACTATGGTGATTAGTGATTGTTTACAAAGAGTATACAAATTGTTCATAGTGATATTACTAATGACAGTAACAGCGATTGCATGTATTTTGTATAAAATTACCTACTTCAACTTAGGATACGTATGACCAAAAGAAAATATCTGGACGTCCAACTTGTTAAGATTTACTGGCTCATGGCACGAAAGTCTCTTAGCAACAAACTTGTCCACTAGAAATCTATCAATCCTAAAACCTATATGGTCATATGAATCCGAACT
Source organism: Epargyreus clarus (assembly GCF_041222505.1). Lineage (NCBI taxonomy): Eukaryota > Metazoa > Arthropoda > Insecta > Lepidoptera > Hesperiidae > Epargyreus > Epargyreus clarus. The sequence goes on from NW_027332215.1 coordinate 6,271,031, forward strand.
TTGGGGAACCGAATCCAACTCAAACTTGGACATCATACAGTGCTTCCAATCGAAAATGCTTCGCATGATAGCTGATGCCACAGGGACAACAGTGAGAGAGAAAGTGACAAATAAACTAAAATCATATACTCGTACATATAAAGACACTCCAATGAACTTGCTAGTGAACTTATGAATTCCACCCGCACTTTAAAGTTCATCAAAAGGAGAGCTACTCAGGATCTTCTTCCATCGTAGGAGCGGATTCCAAGGAGGCAATTATTATAAATGAAAATGCCACTGGGTGTATACCATACATGCCATGCCAACAAATGAAACCTCATAACCACCAGCTTTATGCCTAGACAGGGAGATTGCTGGGAAACAGGAGATAATAATGAAAAAAAGGATACAGATATGAATATTAATATTTTATTTTATAATGTAATAAATGGTTTAGTTACAAGTAGGTAAAGCTAATATGAGAAGCATTAATAATTATGCAATAAAACAGTTAAACTGAGACAATCTTTTTATTTAAACACTGGAATAACTCTAAGTTCTATCGTATCTATCTATTATATTATATGCTCCTATTTAAAATTTAAAATAGAAAAACTACTGTGTAATTCATTTCTATAATATTTTAGGGTACCCTAGTTATAGAGAGCCATATTCAAATTTCAACACATTTAAAGTATACATTTTCAAATGATCAAAAGTAATTAAAGTCTATAATGCAGTGATAGCGCGTAGTGAAGTGACAAACAGCTGATACAGAATCCGCCATTTTATTAGCGTTTACGTTTTCTACAGGGTCGGCGCGATCGCTCACTATGACATTTATCTTAGAATACGCTTCACTAACAAATTTGACAAAAAAGTCAAAAGGTGGTCAAAAGGTTGTCAAAGGTTGTCATTTGTATGGAAAAAAGCAATGACATGAGCATTGTAGAATCGCTAGCGTTCTATTCTATCGTGTAACTTGGCTACGACTTTTCTACTTCGCTATTTTAATCACGTGATCATTGATAATTTCATACATATTAGCGTTTCTATAGCGTTTCTACAGCGCAAGCGACTGTAGAATGTCAACTTGGCTAGCCCCCCTGTTGGCATGGAAACGTTACGTCATCCATTCGTAAAATACGGTTAACCTCAGAAAGTAAATGGTTGCAAGTTGGCAGAATAAGCTGTAGGTTGAGCTGTGGTTCTATTTCTAACAACCAACGTTAGGCTTTGATGTTCCGGTCTGACAGGCACGGAATTCACTGTAATTCACAATAGCAATCCTAGACAGGAGCTATATTCAATATTAAATGTAAAGTTTAGTTTAAACTTTTTACACGATTACGGTGAATCATAAAGCAGAGGCAAAAAACTAGAGCAGTGCGTATGTATGCTCATTGCTCATCTGTAGGTACCCTTAGTACGTTTTTATGTTTTTACAAAAATGACTGATTTGGTATTTGTTTACGTATGGGCATACATTTCCAATCTGCGCCCCTAGCGGATTGTATCAGAACTGATTGGAAATATATGGGAAATACGTAAACAAAACCAAAAAAAGTCATGTTTGTCAAAACGTAAAAACTCACACTAAGGGACATTTTAAATAATGATTAGTATATTGTTGCTTCATCATCATCATCATCATCAACTCATTACTGTGCCATTGCTGGGCTCGGGTCACCTCTCAGAATGAGAAGGATATATGGCTGGCTAAATGCGTATTGATGGACTTCACATACCATCGATTTTTTTTTTTTATAATATCTCTCAGGCGTGCAGGTTTCCTCACGATGTTTTCCTTCACCGCTTTAGCAACGCCGTACCAACGAATTTTCATTTGTTTTTATTTGTATTTGTTATAATAGCAGCCATATTTCTTTACTTATACATTTGAAATGTCCACATATTACGGTTCAATAAATGAAGAGAAAAAATGTGGATATGTAGCGGTTTTTTGTATGGCGACTCCCATTTATTTTCAACTATTTTATTTTTAGTATTTCATGTTATAGCATCCACCGTTATAAATACTCTGTATAAATGACAAGTGTCTTTCTATCAAGGGTCCAGAGGTAGAGTCCCGTGACAGATCTCCATGGGTCAGACAGCGGAGATTAAGTAATAGGGTTCCGTTTTTATCCTTCGGGTAAGGATGTCTAAAAAGGAAAGAAAAAAAGTGATATAACGACCAGTCATACAAGTGCCTCGTCTATTATGTATGCGGGAAACGATGAAATATGTGGCAGCGAGAGATTTCTCAGTTCAAACAATAAAGTATGTTTCATTTCACGAGTAGTCTTAATCGAGTTGATGAGAAAAGTTTAAAACGAAATACGTTAACTCGCCTAGGATATTTGAGTTGCGAGTTCCCGTTGAGTTATTGTGTTCCAACTTGTGTTACACATCGCGAGTCTACACGAGTACTTAGATAAATAAAATGATTGTGTAAATAATTTTGCGCCGTACAAAATCACTTTGACGTTAGATATACGATTGTTTCGGAAGAGTATGCTTAATTAACAAAACACAAACAAATCTCTGAGAAAATCACGGATATATAAACATACATACGTAGGTACTTACAAACATACATAGCGGTCTGGATAGGGGTCTGGGTCATAGGATGATCTGTATTCCTCATTTTTAGAAGTCGGTTAAAACACTTATAATATTAAATCTACGGTTAAATTATTCATTAGTTGCACCAGTAGTAGTAGTTAGCTACGGTTGAAATTACGTTATAAATGACCTTAAGGTTAACCGGTCGATTTTGCCCGGTTAAAGCTATTGTTTTTGTCCTTAGTAATAGGCTTTTGACCCTTGGATACGGAACCCTAATAATACTTATAGTTTAAAAACTAAAAACCACGCTAAAATCGCACAAAGGGAATCATTAATTAATTATAGGTGATAGGCATGTAGAAACGTAGGGTTTAGTGGAATTTTAGGAACATTAATAGAAAAAGCCAGAAGTAGGTACCGATGAAAATTTAATGACAACGTTTGAAGGAAGCAATGGCATAGAAAAAACAATATACATAAGAACGTATTTAAAAGAAATATACATTTAAACGTTCTGCGCTAAAATAATATATAAAATAATAGCAAATAGTGCGTTGCCTACAATATCTGCCTCCTTAGTGCTAGCTAAATAGCACTACATTCGCCGCTCACTCCGTGACGCCAGTGACCTCTCTCTTGATTAGAATCGGTAAGGATAACGTAATCACCTACCTCAAGGGATCTAGCTTCTTGTGTCCATTGGCGTGGCAGTAAAGTTGGTAGATATTCTTTCAACCAGCGACTGTTAACCAGGGCCTCCACCTCAGCTAACAGCGTAGACAAAGTGTCTAGATGAGGTGCGCATTCCTTTAAAATAACCTTCAGTGAAGACTTAACTATCCGAATCATCCGCTCCCAGCTGCCTCCCATCTCAGGAGCACCTGGCGGAATGATGCGCCAATCCAGGCCGCGTACGGCTCCAGCCTCCCGAACTGACACCGTGTCAATCTCGGCTATGCTACGTCTCAGCCCTGAATCGGCGCCTCGAAGGTTGGTTCCGTTATCTGAAATAATTACTTGAGGCATGCCACGACGTGCTGCCATACGTCGGAGTGCCATTATCGTAGAGTCAGTGCTCAGGTCTTCAGTCAGCTCAATATGGATAGCGCGAACAGTGAGGCATGTAAATAACATTGCGTAACGTTTAAAACGTTTACGACCAACTGTAACCTCAAGAGGTCCAAAATAATCCACCCCTGAAAAACTGAAGGGACGCCTGTTGTGTTGTAACCGAGCAGCAGGTAAATCTGACATACGCTGCGGTTGGGGCGTCGCTCGCCTATAGCGGCAAAACAAACAACGTGACGCAATAGTACGGACCGTCGGCCTAAGGGTTCGTACACAAAACTGCGATGCGACGTCGCATCGCAAAAATCTGCGAGCTCCCTCGACGCATCGCAAGAACTTGCGAATTGATTCGCATCGCACAGTGGTTGTTGTTGTTGGTCACCCTGAGAGACGCTACGCCGCACGATATCGCATCGCAGCTATTCGCATCGCAATTTTCTGCATTGCGAATTCGCATCGCGTCGCATCGCAAAAATCTGCGAGCTCCCTCGACGCATCGCAAGAACTTGCGAATTAATTCGCATCGCACATTCCTGCGATGTTTCGTCACACTTGTGACGCCATTTTTAGTTCGTTCTGAGACAGCGTGTGGGGAAGACGTACAGACCTGTATTTGTTGGGTGGGAAGACGTATACTTTAATGTAAAAAATGACAAAGTACGTCGTTGACTTTTTTCTACGATATTACTGGTTGAGAAGCGCCCTGTTCTTTGGGAAACTAAATATAAAATAAATGATATATGATAAATGGATGAACCCATAATTTTCTTTGTTACCCTTTCTTGTATCTCTTAAGCAATAACAAAAGTGCACACTTATTCTTACGATCCATGTCACGACCTAATTTTCAAAATACGTTCCGTACGGTTGACGGTTGTCGAAAGAATGGTCACCTTGGGAGACGCTATGCCGCACGATATCGCATCGCAGCAATTTGTGTCCCAATTTTCTGCGTTGCGAATTCGCATCGCGTCGCATCGCAGTTTTGTGTACGAGCCCTAAGCTGTAAGACCCAATATTGCTGTCGCAGGTTATTGACAACCATTTCGTTTGCGTCATGCATTGCTTGCTTGTGATGATATTCAACCAACAAGCGTGTAATCCTATGTTGGCCATCTAAGATAGTAGGCCGCCGTGCTTGGTGGTTTACACCTGACACCTTGTCTATACGACCGCCCACTCGTCAATATATGGTGACAACTGCCACAAGCGGCTATTAGAGGGAAGCGATTTATTCTGCTTCAAATACGACAATTCGGTACCAAAACTATCGCTTTGGCACTTTTTTATCAGCAGGTCCTCTGCCTCCTTCATTAGAGAAATGTCTAAGGTGCACTCTTTTCGCTGATATTTTCTAATGAAACTATCAGCAACAAATACCAGAACATGAACAGAACGCTTCTTATCGCGAATTATCTGATTTAGAAAGTCTTGAATATCCCCTTTTACAACAATTTTATGTTCCCGAAAACGTAACATAATTCCTAATAAAGAATTATATAAATCAGGGCCGGTAAGAAGGAAATAATTTAAACACCTTTTACCTTTCCTGCACAGTCAAATACTCACCTTAGTTTTTCGGGTTTATTGGGATTCGGAACCCCAAAATGAGCCAGATACCAAATGTGATTAGCCGAAAGTTCTGACTCATCTAGTTTTCGAGCGTAGCCCTGGTCGAAGAGCTTGCGCGCTTCCTTCCGGTATCTCTCCCCATAACTGCTGTCTGCCTGCATTTTTTTCATAATACCTGTAAGCCTGGAACGGGCATAATCTTAGGTGTCAGGCATGCAGAATTCATCCTTGACGAAGGGTAAACCTACCTCCCATTGCTTACCTATTTGACGTGCAGTTTCATCTAGTATACGTACCGCTCTCAAATGTGCCGTATTCTCACGTCGTAAGGTCGATACTCTCTAATGGAATCTAATTCAAAGGATTTTTAATTAAATCATTAAGCTCATTAATAACTGTTGAATGATCGTGCACCTCGGAGTGAGCGAGATGGAATGTGTGTGCGTTCACGGAAGAGTGACTGAGACCAAGGCAACCATGAATACACCACCCCAAACGGCATCTCGTAGCATAAGATTCCTGCTTGTTACCGTGACGAATTTGTAACGGCGCAATTAGAAAATGATTATCTTCCCCTATTAGCAGGCGAGGCACTATGCATTCTTTACAAACAACATCCTTTATAGGTAACAAATGGCCACATTTAATATCATTAATTATGCTTAGGTGACAAATTATGCTTAGGTAAATTTAATTTTTCAACCTGTCTCAAAGTTACATCATAACATTGATTCTCATAAAAGCCACTAATATTAGTATATATTTTCGGAGCGTCCGATTGAAATACTTCAACACCAAAGGCATCAATAAATTTAATAGAACTACTCTGTGATGACGTAAGACCTAACTCCTGCACTAACCCCTTATCTATCATAGAAATAGAAGCGCCATCATTTAATAAAGCATAAGTACTTACAATACCTTTAGGCCCATGTAAATTTACCTTAACTATTTTAAGTAATACTGTACTTTGCGTAGCGGGGACGAGGGAGTGAGTCACTGTTTCGCCCAATGTTGACGATGGTCCACATTGACCATGTTGTGACGGTGACGGCTCTTCCTCCCGCTCCGCAGCTGATGTTATTTGCGTGGCGCTAGGCTTATTGTAGTGCAACAAGTTATGATGAGGGAGCCCACAACTATTTATATTGCACACGGCAGAGGTGCAACTACTACGTTCGTGTCTATCTAGTAAACAACAATAGCATAGATTATTAGACTTGACATATCCCTTCCTCTCCTCATAGCCCTTTTAAACGTTCGACAGTCTGGTAACAAATGAATAGATTTTTTACAAAAGTTACAAAGTTTACAAGGATTCTCAGCCCGCGTGGCCGTAGCAAATACAAGTCGATTGTAACCACTATGACGAGGTTTACCTTCAAACCTTTTATTTGGTTGCGTTTCTAAAGATAGAGGTTGTTTTCTAAACTCTCGCACTTGTGATACCCCAACAACCGAAAACATCTCAGCCTCCCTCTTCAGAAATGCCGCTAAGAGCTGGAGTTTGGGCATATCGAACGACATTCTTGTGTAAGCATAATCAGTATATTTGCTTAACAATATATTAGGTAGCTTAGTTAATATCGCTGCTAACAATTCTGGGCTACGAAGGTAGTCGAGTTTGTTTAAACTCTGTATGGTTGCAACACAATTACTTATTTTAATTGTAAATGTTATTATGTCGTGTTGATAATTATGTTGTAGTGGTGAGAGATTCTTAACTTGAGAGATGAGAATAATAATATTAACATTGCCATACCTCAATTGTAATGCCTCCATAATGATATCTGGTGAAGTGTTACCTATGAGCAGCTCCGTTACTGTCTCCCTGGCTTCACCTTTAAGGGCTCTTCTCAGACGCCACAAGTTCTCAGAGTCGCTAAAATGGCATACACGAGTGGATTCCTCGTATGCACTTTTAAAGTGCAACCACTCAATTTAGTCACCAGCAAAGCTGGGTAGTTCACGCGGTGTAGATAATCGTGTCAGTAAACGTTCTTCCTGTTGAGTAGACGAAGTTACCATAATGTCCTTCAATGTGTGCGCGAGCTGCATTATGCTGTCGACAGGAGGGCCCTGAGCCTGTGCACGAATCGGGTATACAGTAGGTATCCGCGCTGCCTCCATCGCTGTCGCTGCCGCTTGTAGAATAGGCGACTGCTGCACCTCGTTTTGCTCCGTCCACTCGTTTACCAGTGATTTACTGCTGCAATCATGACCTCGGCTAGCATTCGAACGACATCTTGATGCACGTTTGCTATGTGGCGCATGAATCTCTGATTCGTAATCATCCGCAGCTAAATCATATTCTAGTTTCTTCTCAATTAAGTCTAGTTGAATCTTCGCCTTGGCTTCGGCTGCAGCCAGCTCAAGCTGCTTGCACCTTACGTGTGAAAACGACGTTGACATAGATGACGCGGACGCCGAGGCGAGATTTTCTCGTTTAACTTCTAATTTTACATCTGATGGCATCGGTAAATTTTGTTGCGAAGGTATTTGTGAGCTTACCATTTCACTTGTACAAACCCTTTGTCCGCTGTTATTGTTCCCCGCGGCAACCACATGCTCACTTTCCAAGCGTTCACTAAGTTCCTTTTTAGTAGCCATCAGCCTATCACCAGGCGGAGAATGAAACATAGTCGTGGTAAGATCCAGCTCGAAGGACCAGAAAAAGCCAGAAGTACCGATGAAAATTTAATGATAACGTTTGAAGGAAGCAATGACATAGAAAAAACAATATACATAAGAACGTATTTAAAAGAAATATACATTTAAACGTTCTGCGCTAAAATAATAAAATAATAGCAAATAGAGCGTCGCCTACAATTGTAAAATAATGCTAATGAGGAGAATGGAACAAAATTATTAATATCGTGTATTGTCATAGGTTCTTTATAAGTGTTCAAAATTTAAAATTAATCCTACCGTTGAAAGTGGATAAAACTCGAGATCAAAGATTCCGTTACATACATAAAAACAGGTCAAGCTAATAAAAGCGTGGTAAAAATCTGAGGTGTGCTTGGGATTAGAAATTCTAACCCATCGATCGAGAGGCCCAGTTACAACCACCACTTTCAACCCACTACGGATGGTAAGCTTGGTAAGTAATAATAATAGAACATTCACAAGAATATATCGTACGTCTTATATTCAAAACATTAATAGCACATCAACAAAATCAATTTACACTCTGAACAAAGTTGTAATTTGCAGCAGGTAACGTATTTTTGCACACGACAGCGGATAAAAGCGTTTATAATGTGAAAACAAATTTGTTTTCGATTTTCACTGAAGGTTTAATTTTGGTCTTAATTAAAATATCTTTGTACAAGATTCGTTTAATACTCGTGTCTGCGAAGTAACCAATTATTGGTAATTCAAAAGATTCTGACATACGAGTAAGTAACGTTAATACTTTGTATTACCACTTAAAGGTGGGTGAATCCTTTAATTATGGTCAAGTCCTAGGTATTTCTGACTCATAATATTCATGATTTACATTGCTATCTTCTAGTTTGAAGGGTGTGGTAGACACACTTTTCCGAGGCGTTCTAGCTTAGTCCTCAGGAATAGTGGCGCATCTGTGGCCGACCTCATGTAAGCCTCATATCTAATCCTATCTGGGGTTGATTAAAGGTGTCCATCGGCGGCAGAAAGGCGACAGCAGCAGAAATAGGTGTGGCAGTGGTGCCGCCGGAGTCGAACCACGGAGGGCTCTACTACATTATACCAATTATTACAGTATCATATTCATTGATTCATCGGTCCCTATTTCAAAACGCGTCGCTATTAAACAAAATTATTAGTACATACCTCGTATTAAAATATATAAATAGCGCTTTTAAAGCTTAAACTTTAATTTAAGAAGTTTGTTTGTTTATTAGAAAATATCACATATTTATTAAATTTTACATGACATTACCGAGATGATCAATTAATCAAATAGTGATTAGCTATTTTGGTGTAACCCCAGATAGGATTAGATATTCCTACCTAAAGTCGGTCACAAATGCGCCGCTACCCCTGAGGACTAACTTAGTTGGAACGTCTCGATAAGGTATGTCTCCCTTACCACACCCTTCAAACCAGAACACAGCAGCGCTTAACACTGCTGTTATGAGGCAGAAATAGGTGTGGCGGTGGTGTCGCCGGAGTCGAACCACATTTATTCTTCGTCTTCTTTTTCCTCCTCTTGCTGAATGTCTAGAAATTGTTCAAACGAAGATGAATCAGTTGTCTCTGTCTTCAAAATCGCATGAATCTTCCCATTTGAGCATTTGAGCAAAATAGACGTTGGTAATTGGTACACGCCGAAGAACTGAAGAATCGTTTCTTCACCTCAAGCAACAATCAAATTACGAAGGGAATTCGGCTTCTTCTTGCTATTTATGGAGTTCCAAAAAAATATTGCGTAGATACATAAATATATCTATGCGTAGATAAGTACAGACATTTAACATTTGTGAAATAAAACAAAAAGCAAGTATAACTATCTTTTCCTTCTCCAACATCGGCATCTGTTATTCAGCACTTGTATCAGGTCAGACATGGCAAGGCAATCAACTGAACCCTGAAGACTGGGGTTCAAAATTAATGAATAATACTTTGGAATCGATTCAAACTTTACTGACCCCCTCTCGAGAAAAACTTCTTAACACTATTTTTTGCAATTGCAAAAAAGGTCGTAGTGCCAAATGTGGCAGTAGAAAAGTAGGGTTACAGTGTTTTCAGCGTGTACCAATTGCCAAAGTCTACCTTGCTGAAATGTTTAATTAAATACAAGAGAGGTATATGTTCTGATGAAGAGACAACTGATTCGTCTCCATTTAAACAATTTCTAAACATTCAGCAAGAGGAAGAAAAAGATGAAGAAAGAATAAGAAAAAGAAATAGAAGAAAACGTGATTGTTGAAGTTGAATATGAAGAGTATAAATCAGATTAAAGTAACAAAAAATTAGAACGACAGTTGAACTCAATAACCAATATCAATAATCTTCATACTTTGAAATAAGTATTGTCCCTGAAAATAGCATCTTAAAGGTTCTTGGGATAGTCCCCCCAGGGAAACCATGGTAAAAAACCCCGCTAAGTACGCTATTTCACAGGTGGGGTGGATATCATGTAAAACGTAATTCTTACAAGCGCAATATCTGAATAATTATTGGTTTTAGAGAAAAAAATTATAAGCACCATTTTATAGATAATTTTAAGAGCTACTTACTAACTTTGGCCTGAGGTATTTTTCGATGAAACGTACCGTTTTTGAGAAAAATCCAAAAACCTAAAATTTTGACGTTTGACCCCGAATAATTGCCGACGCACACGTCGGATCGATGGGGACTTTTGACACTTTATTTGTAATGGTAAACCCAAGGTCTCTACGAAAATTCAGCTATCCGGAATTTTTGCTATTTCAATTGTCTAACTTGACCGGACTATAATGTTAAGCGCAGCTGTGCTCTGGTTTGAAGGGTGTGGTAAGGGAGACATACTTTTCTGAAGCGTTCCAACTTAGTCCTCAGGGGTAGCTGTATTTGTGGTCGATGGCAGGTCTTCTTCTGAGTCGCTTCTTCATTGCAGAAGGTCCTTACTTGCTGCTCTGGTGGTCTACTATGCAGGTGTGCTGCAAATTTCGCCAAAGTGCTCGGTCTTCTGGTTGTCTTATGCATTCTGTCAGGTATAAATCTAATATATTAGGCACCTTTTTTTCGTAAAGAAAATTTACTGACTTTTTCTTTCTTCAATCGCACTTTTGCTTAAATTAGACTGTAATTGCCGTATTGTTTAAAAAATTGGTCATGTTACGTTCTATGAAATAGAATAGGAAACATACCAAGTAACATTTCATATTCAAAAGCCGTTGCAATTTAATTACCGCCAGAGAGCCATCGTTTTCCACCCCATCAATAATCGAGTTATTTTTGGTTTCGGTGTCAAAGTGCCGATTCTACAAAATTATTATCATACTGGATTCAAGTCATAATTTCATGTACCTATACTAAATTTATTAGCAGTGCTAGCCTAAGAAACTTGGCCTCGTGATTGAGGGGTCCGAGGTACAAATCACACGCAGGCACCTCTGACTTTTCAAAGTTTTGTGCGTATTAGATTAATTGTCACTTACTTAAACGGCGAAGGAAAACATCGTGAGAAAACCTGCATACCTGAGAAAAAGCTTTCAATGGTATGTGAAGTCTACCAATTCGCACTTGGCCAGCGCGGTGGACTATGGCCTAAACATTCTCATTCTGAGTGGAAACCCATGCCCAGCAGTGGGTCAATAATGGGTTGATGATGATACTAAATTCAACTGTATCCCACTACTGGGCACGGGTTTCTCAAGTCATTGATACGCAACTAATTTGGATCAATGCAGGTTTTAGACTAGGTTATAGCCTAAGACTAAAAATACAGGAAACAAAAACAAAAATCATTTAAAAAATTATGTTCACTATTCAAATTCAAAGTTATTAAGTATGTGCAAAAACATCTACGCACTAACTGCACTGCATAATAAGTCTATAGCTACATTTATAATAAAGTAGCTGACCCGGTAAACTTTGTACTACCTAAAAATCTATTTGTCAAATATATTTCATACAAAATATAGCCTATGTTACTCGTAGATAATGTAGGTTTCGAATGGTGAAAGAATTTTTAAAATCGGTCCAGTAGTTTTTGAGCATATTCATTACAACCAAACAAACAAACAAAGTTTTCCTCTTTATAATATAAGTGTAGAAAACAATGTGTGTTACGAATTTCAAACACTCACGGAGTTCCACTGGACTTCAGGGTTCAAATGAAATTCCAGGCGCCTTTTATCTTTCCGTGGAATTATGACAAATCAATAATAGCTCGGCGACGGAAAACGTGAGAATACGTTCGTATACCATACAACTCTCTAAAAGAAAACTCTAAAACCATATAATACTCTAAAGAAAAACGATTCTCAAAAGCGTAAAGTCTACAAATCATTCTGTATGTAAAGGGGCTTAAATTCTTTTTATCCTAAATGGAAACCCGAGACTAACTACCCAATAATGGGTTGATAACGACGGTAACATATGAAGCAAATTAACTAAATCTACTGCCGAATAACAAGGTAACAAAAGCTTTTAGTTGCCGTAATTTGAACGTGCCTATTTCTAGTCAAATTACAGGCGTCGGCGAATAGTAATTTTGAATTCAAAATGGCGGCGCGCGGGATCAGGGTAGATTAAAATACTTCCTCTTTGTAGAACTAATGTGTCCGTTTTAAACGGTTTTTAGGTATAGATTTACTTTGCACGGTTTCCCGGGCAGTCTATAATATATGTAGATTGTAGGTATCTCGTTGGACGAGCAATATTTACATTTTATGACGACTCGACGTTATTTTATTATTATTATTTATTAACACATAAAATAAAGCAGTAAAACATTACAGAAACTCTTTACAATCCGTTTTAAAGCTTTGCAATGTACGAGTAGTACGAGTACTCTTCTGCCGCGCTGTGAAGTTTAGCAAGGGGTGTGCAGAAAATTTCAACAGCTGGACTCCATTTCACCAAGCCATTGAGCAGTTAGTGTTACCAGTATCACTAATGAGAATTAGAATTTCTAGTATATCTTGGTACTCGTATTCCTTTGATTTGAAATTTGAATAAAGACTACATTCCTAATCTGAAGTTGGCCACAGATGTATTGTTACCGCCAATTACTAAATTGTAACACCTCGGATAAGTGTTCCGATTTGAATGGTGTGGTAAGGGAGGCACCCTTACCACACCGTTCAAATCGGAACACAGCAGTGTTTAACACTTGTAAAGCACAAATAGGTGTTACTGTAGTGCGTATGGGGTGGAACAATGAAGTTTTTTTAAAACTTACGTCAATATTTTGTCGTTGGAATTATGATTTTATGCTTATAAGTCGCTACTTGGAGGAGTACTTATAATTTTAAAATTATTACATTGGGAACAATTTAGTTCTACAATTAATAACTATATCTATTTAATAATTGAATATTATTAAGTGGTAATTAGTGTGTTAAATATCAATGTAACTTTTTTTATTGGAAAACGTTTTGTACGATCATGTGGTCTAATGGATATAGCGTCGGACTTCGGATCCGAAGATTGCAGGTTCGAGTCCCGTCACGACCGCTACTGCAGTAGTAAAATGGTACATTTTTGTTTTTCTAATATTTACGTAATATAATTACGTACACATTTTTATTATTTAAAACATTAGTGCTAAAATTGTTATCATACTAAAAAAAATTATCCTTTTAAATAATGCTACTATGAACGTAGAAAAGTCAAGTAAAATAATATTACAAAAATATATATTATAAATGCCGCTGGAAAATTAAATATAGGAGCCTACAGGTGTTACTTCTTAAATACGTTGTTAGCCTGATTTTATGATTGATTCCTAATTCGAAAACCTATTTCATATTATACTATGTACATTGTTTTCGGAATATCAAATTATATAGGTATCTGATTGCGGCTAAAAATCAGCCTCTTCGGTCAGTTTCATCATTATCATTATTTTCCTAAATTTCTATTGTTATAAAAGAAATTTCCATTAGCTCAATAATACAGCTGCGTTTGTTTTCAAAAAGAACTAATTCTATTCCGGTTCAGTACCTAAAATATGTTTTCGAACAAAATTGTTATTGTTTTAGCAATTCCTTATACTTTCATATTTGGCCGTCCACTGTGATTGAAAACTTCAAATAAATGAGCATAAAAAAAACCACATGGATTTTGCCCGGTCGTGACAGGACTCGAACCTGCAATCTTCGGATCCGAAGTCCGACGCCTTATCCATTAGGCCACACGATCCCTGTGAACATGGTTCAAACTTTGCTATCACATGATTATTATGCCTTGTAAATAATTATAAAATATATTAAAATAAAAATATATGAGGAGGTTAGGAACAAAAGGTGACATTTACACTTTGTCTTTTTTTCCAGGAAATGAGAAAAATATAAAGTGGCTGTGCACGTGGAATATAGATTTATTTTCTAGAGGGCCAGTAACAGAACTTGAACTTTAATTGAACTAAATGATGTATTAATAATATTTACTAAATTTATGCTAAAATATATTGATAAAGGCACCAAATATCTAAGAAAAAATTTTTAAATGTCACATTTTGATCCTATACAATATAAATGTCACCATTTGATTCAATCTGATTAATATAATACACTAGCAGAACCCGCGGCTTCGCCCGCGTAAAAAATATGATATGACTTACAAATAACTGTAATCTTAAATAGTACAAAGGAGATGTTTCATTTTCGGCCATCTCATGTACACTATATCTAAAAATCATGATTAATTTGTATAATTGAAGAAAAATACACTTATATTTTGATAACCTTAAGTATTCGTGTTTAAAAATATTTAAAATAAGCATTTCTCATTGAAATATTAAATATGGCGGAATACTGTCATGTCAAGTTTTAAAAACTGTCGATGTCGGTCAGGGAACCTATGTGTACTCCACACATAGGTTACTATACTCTTTGGATGTCGGTAATTCTGTATTTCGCTGTTTTTGTCGTAAAGTTATTGTTACCTTAGTACTTTACAACCTGGCTTTTGTTTTGGGTATCCCGTTATTATTTCTGAATTTAATTAATTATTTATAATAATTATAACAAAACCACCTTTTAAATAGTATCTGGTTTTATAGATGTAAGTGACATGTCAAATTAAAAAAGAAGAAGTTGTCAATTTGATATGTGTAAAGTGTATATATACATATTATATAATGATAGTGAACTCCAATGTAAACGTTGAATCAATATGTACTGGTGAGAAGATTCAATTTTAATCCTGAATATGTTTTCTGCTCTGTGCTGCTTACGATTTTGGACTGATTCTACCTCACTTGTTTACCCAGCTTATGTTTTATGGACTCTTGTGATTTTCGTGCGATGGCTGTGGATTGCGTTGACAAGGATTCAACATCATCAGGTAAATTATACATCAGTTAGTTGTATTAAACGTGAAATAATCATTAATAATTTTAAACTAGAGAAGCTAATCTTTTTACATTTCTCTTTTTTTAGATAATTGCATTAGCAAGGCAAGGACATTCTTGGGATGACAAAATAATCAGTTATTATTGCAACTGCATCGCTGGGCAACGAACCGTACTCGTAGGTAGTTGCGCTCACATTATGACCATTGTTTGATGTTTGGGCTGAGCTCGTCACAGGATATTACAGAACCTGCTACATGATTGGATGAAAATATGGATAAGGGAAGATATTGAAAATGAATAAATAATGTATCTAAGTGAAGAATAAGTAAAATATTATCAAATGTGTACTTAAAGTTGTTTTATTTACACACTTAAATGTTTTAACTAAAATAAATTGGTATAGAAGTACATATTTTGGTATGTTTGTTTTTAGTTAAGATTTATGAAAGTAAATATAATTAATGTTTATCAAATATAGGCATTGTTTCTCAATACATACAATACAATATTTATATATCTACGCCCATTCGCGTAAAAAATATATAAAAACGTATATAATGTATATAGTCACGTTAAAATAGAATGACAGATGACATTATTACGGTAATCACTACCGCCATGATGTTTTTCCACTGTTGTGTTGCAAGTTTAAGTGTAAATTATTGTTTTTTAACAATTAAACGAACATGATTTGAAGAAAATAAACCCCTACGAATTGTTCTTTGCATGTTTTCTTAGTTTTTAGTATAGTGTACAAAAGGTGGCCGGGAGCCCATACATTTTGAAACATCTCCTTTACGATTACAGTTAACTTTAACAATTTTAACGATAAAGTAGAATTAATATTTAATTAATAAAAGCTTTTTTTTCGTCACTATGTACCTAAATTGGCTAAGCTTTCTTCAGAAACATACACTAAAACTCTAATTAGTAGACTGTAATGAAACTTTCTTTAAAATATAAGTTTCATGTAGGATATAATAATTATTATTTACACTATTCCATAGGAACCGTCCATGTTATATGGGGCCTTACATATAGTGGTTCTTTCCAGGGCTGGGCGGTTAGAGCTCCCATTCTTGTCGCCTGCAACTCCAGAAGTCCCCCTTTAGTCTCGTACGACAGACAGGGGATACTGTAGCCCTGTTCTAGCCCAAAATTTTAATCCAAGGTCTATGTGTCTACCACATCACCATCACTAATCCACGCATAACCACAACCATACCCCACGGGAGGACAAAATGTTGGCACGCAGTGTGTCCAAAGTAGTTGAGATGTACCTAATCAGTATACCAAAATGAATAAACTTACGCATTATCATATATGAAATTTGCACCCGTCCACATTGTCGTGTATTTGTCTGAATAGACGTTTTCTGAAATTTCACATTTCTAACTTCGATTCCCGTATACATACATATAACACTTCTTTTACCTCCTTAGTAGAATTTCAAAAACATTACATTTCTTGTTATAGCGGTCACCGTTATGCATCCTCTGTAAGAATTTCAAATGTCTATCTATTATCGTTCTAGAGATAGAGCCCACACACACACACACACACACACACACACACACACACACACACACACACACACACACACACACACACACACACACGGACACGGACACACACACGGACACGGACACACGGACAGACGAACAGACAGCGAAGTCTTAGAAATAGGGTTCCGTTTTTATCCTTTAGGTACGGCACCCTAAAAAACCGCTGTTCTGCACTTCAGCACGCGCAATACATTCCCATGTTAAAAATATATGTTACGACAGCCCGTGGAATTTCGCCCTACACTAAACTTGTCTGCACTCAGTTCTTTTTCCAGACACCCCAAAGGAAGTAACTTCAATAACGTTTTTTAAAGAAACATTCTTTACTTATACTACCCTAATGGGGTTGATTGTTGAGTTGCTAAAAATGCTGAAACAGATGTGTAAACAGAAAGGCATAATGCATACAGCCTTTTATAGCCGTCTTAAGGGTTGATCTAAAAAAAACAGTGACTCAGATACTTTATTGAGTCCAATGACAATTTTTCATAGTGGTTGTTTCCAAATTAACGGATTGTAAAATAAAGTTCCAACCCCTGTTTAACGACCTTAAGGGTTAATTTTCAAAAAATGGAAAAATAAGTGACATATTATTTACAACCAGAAAGCAAAATACCAATTTTCATAGACTTTGCTTCAAAATCTGCGGACTTCTAAACGAAGTTTTTACCCCTATTATAAGGGTATTAAGAGGGTTAAGGGTAGATTTTACATAAATGGTGTTAAAAAAGTTCTATCATTCCCAACCAGAAAGCCAATTACCATTTTTGACAGTCCTTGCTTCCAAATTAACGGTTTCTAAAATAAAGTTCCATCCCCTATTAAACGTCCTTAAGGGTTAATTTTTCAAAAACGGTGAAATAGGTGTTCTACTATTTTCAATCAGAAAACAGAATACTAAATTACATAGACTTTGCTCTAAAATCTGCGAACTTCTAAACGAAGTTTCTACCCCTATGTTATCCTCTTAAGGGTAGATTTTCCATAAACGTTCTTACAGAAGATCTATTATTTCGTACCAGAAAGCAAAATCCTATTTTTACAATCCTTGTTTCCAAATTAACGGATTTTAAAATAAAGTTCTATTCCCTATTAATCGAACTTAAGGGTTGATTTTCCAAAAACTGTGAAATAGGTGTCCTATTATTTTCAATCAGAAAGTCAAATAACAATTTTTATAGACTTTGCTTAAAAAGCTGCGGACTTCTAAACGAAGTTTCCACCCCTATTTTACCTTCTTAAGGGTAGATGTTCCATAAACGGTGTTAAAGAAGCTCTATTATTTCGAACCAGAAAGCTAAATGCTATTTTTACAATCCTTGTTTCCAAATTAACGGATTTAAATATAAAGTTATATTCCCTATTAATCGAACTTAAGGGTTGAAATTTTCCAAAAACGGTAAAATAGGTGTTCTATTATTTTCAATCAGAAAGCTTAATACCAATTTTCATAGACTTTGTTTCAGTATCTGCAGACTTCACAACAAACTTTCAACCCCTATTTTTTACCCTCTAAGGGTAGATTTTCCATAAATTGTGTTTAAAAAGTTCTATTATTTCCAACAGGAAAGCCAAATGCAAATTTTTATAGACCGTGCTTCCAAATTAACGGAGTTTGAAATAAAATTCCAACCCCCATTTACCGACCTTTAGGGATGATTTTCCAAAAACAATGAAATAGGTGTTTAATTATTTTCTATCGAAAACCCAAATACCGATTTTCATATCTACAGTTTACATCAAAACTTTTGGACTTTCTTACAAACTTACAACCCCTATTTAACTCACATAAGGGTTGATTTTCCAAAAACGGTAGAATTAAAGTTCCACTATATCTAACCAGTAAGGCAATGACTAACTTTCGCAGTGCTGGCTTTCAAATTGGCAAATTTTAAAATAAGCTGTCAACCCCTATTTTACCAACTTTAGGGTTGATTTTCCAAAAATGATGGGATAGGTGTTTAATAATTTTCTATCGAAAACCCAAATACCGATTTTCACAGAGTTTACATCAAAATTAGCGGAATTCCATACAAACTTACAACCCTTATTTAACCCACATAGGGGTTGATTTTCCAAAAACGGTAGAACTAAAGTTCTATTATATCTAACCAGTAAAGCAATGGCTAACTTTCATAGTGCTGGCTTTCAAAATGGCAAAATTTAAAATAAGCTGTCAACCCCTGTTTAACCACCTTTAGGGTTGATTTTGGATAAACCCTTAGATTAGATTTTTATTACTTTAAATCAGAAAGCTAAATACCAATTTTTATCCAGTTTGCTTTAAAACTGCCGGACTTTCATACTAACTTTCAACCCCCATTTAACCCTCTTAACGGTGGAATATAAAAAAATCCGTTCTTAGTGCGCATCTACCTCATAAAAGGAAGCTATATTTTAAATTTCATGATTGTAGCTTCAGTAGTTTAGTCAAAACCTTGATTAATACGTTTTGCACGTGAGTATCTTTTCGCTTTTATATATATAGATGAAACAGACAAAACAAGTTTCTCGTCTATGATATTATTATTAGCATTATTATTATCTGATACGGCAAACGTTGTGTTGCCTATAAATAATAAAAATGTTAAGGGTGAACAACCCTCACTTAGGTTCACTTAGGGGTATGAAAAATAGATAGTAGCCGATTCTCAGACCTACTGACTATGCATATAAAATTTGGTGAAAATCGGTAATGCTGTTTCGGAGGAGTACGGTATCTAACATTGTGATACGAGAATTTTATATATAAGATTAAATCTGGGGGCGCGGCAGTCCCCGCCAAGTCGAGTAATATTCATTTAAAAAATCTTTATATATATATATTTCTTATGTGCGTGTGTATGTCACTGAACTTCTCCTAAACGAGTGGACTGATTTTGATGAAATTTGTTGTGTGTGTTCATAGGGACTTGAGAATGGTTTAGATTCACAATTTAGTCCGTGGGAAAAGGTTTCTTTAATTAATTTTTAATTCGTAAGTAGTTGTTGATTTTGGAATGTTTCACATTGGATTCGACAGACTTCGCTACCATCGCAGTTTCAAATATTAAATAATAATCTATTTTAATGATAGTTTTTCCCAACAGTTGGCGCTTAGATCGAATTGAAAAAAATATTTTGTTATCATTGAGTTATTTTCGAACATGTCCTGATTCAATACCGATATATATAAAATAAAGTCGTGTTAGTTACACTATAACTCAAGAATGACTGAACCGACTTGGCTGAAATTTGGTGGCTTAAAACCGGGAAACGGACATAGGATACTTTTTATCTTGTTCGACCGCGTTTCCGTGAATAAATAAGGGTTGAAAGTTTGTATTAAAGTCCCCCAGTTATTATGCAAAACTATATGAAAATTGGTATTTGGGACTTCGATAGAAAGTAATGAAATATCTATTTTACGATATTTGGAAAATCAACCCTTAAATTGGTTAAATAGTGGTTGGAATTTTATTTTAAAATCCGTTAATTTGGAAGCAAAGACTAAAAAAATGCATTTGGCTTTAGAAGGCACTTCGGTTAGAAGTCGGCAGATTTTGAAGCAAAATCTATGAAACTTGGAATTTAGCTTTTTGATTGAAAATAATAGAACACATATTTCACCGTTTTTGGAAAATCAATCCTTAGGGTCGTTTAATCGGGTATGGAACTTTAATTTAAAATCCGTTAATTTGGAGCACTAAGAAAATTATCATAAGACATAACGAAGTATCTGAGTCACTGTTTGTTTTTTTAGATCAACCCTTAAGACTGTTATAAACGGACTTTCTATTTACACACCTGTTTCAGCATTTTTAGCTATTCAACAATCAACCCCATTAAAGTACTATAAGTAAAGAAAGTTTCTTTAAAAAACCCGTTATTGAAGTTATAGGTACTTCTTTTCGCGTGTTTGTAAAAATAACAGAGTGCAGAGAGGTAGAGTAAATTTTATTTAATTGAATTTTATTTTCCTGTTCTCCTGTGGCCATTTCCTAACATTTACCAGTAGTTTATGGACATAATACATAAATTACACGAGCTAAACTACGGGGTACAGATAGTCACTCATAATTAGGTGGTACGAAGTTCGCCGGGTCATCTAGTATTTATATATTTATGTCATAGAACACTTAGTACAATTGTAATGAACGTATTAATCAGCTACTTAATATTAAGAGTTAAAAAATAGTAGCTCTTCTTTTCCGAACTCGTATTCGTTAACGCTGTCCTTCTATCACAGTTACTTTGTTTCCGATACGAAACTACCGGACCAAGGGTTGAAATTTGGTATCACATACCTTTCTTTGACCCAAAGACGAAGAGATAACGCAATCAATTAAATTATTGTATGGTCGGTGAGATTTTGGGGGCAAAGTGAAAAATTTAAAAAAAAGTTTGGCAAAAAGTGTGGCATATCAAATAAAATGGCTTGTTGTGGAGATTCCAAATATATTTATGTTATGTTTTCTTCAATCTGTAAATTCAAAGTTATTCAAGAAAGAAGACGAGAAATGACCGTTCCCCTCCCTTGATCTCCAAATCTACGGGGGCTAGAATCTTGAAAAAAATACAGAAAACAGTTGTTTACTTACATTTTATAGAAAAACTTATAAGAAGTCTGTGGTCTTAAAAGAAAGCAGTAGATCCCTAAAAATAGAACAGTATGAGATAGAATATAATATTTCAGAATGAGCCTTTTCCTTTAGTTTGTCATTAATCATTACTTCCCAGAATGTGATCCTTATAAGCTACATTATCTGATTGTGGAATAATACAGTGTGTGTTCCAAAATGAACTTTTCAGATTCTTTGCTGGGGAAAAAGTTTGTTAAAACAAATTATGCAGTTTAATTTTTTTTTTTTTTTTTTTTTATTTCATTTCAGACAAAGTCAATAATTGTTAGTATATTCTTACGATCTATGTTAGTACAACAAATTAAAAATACAAAACAATACAATTACATTTACATTTCAATTACATCCACGTTATTTAATATTAAATAATGGTGCTCTGGACTTCATATGCACTGACTGACTGCATTCCAGTGCCTTACGATAGGACAGTCGACTCTTTCCAGAATGGTATTTAAGATGCCATTGCTGCTGTCCCGCACTCGCCGCACTGAGGCTACGCGTTTGGGCAATATAGTTTGAAAACTGTCAACACGAGCCTCAGCGAACATAGCAGACGTTCTACAATGCCGAGGCAGCCCCATTAGCATCCTAATTCCATTATTATATTGGACGCGTAGGGCATTCAGCGATCCTCTAGTACATTTGGACCATAGGCTGCACGTGTAAAATGTTTGACAATAAGTTTTAAACAAGGTGACCTTAACTTCAGCGTTACAACGTGTGAACCTACGCGCCAACATGTTACACCGCACTGACAAAGCCCTACGCTCCCTTTCCACGTCCAAGTCATCTGAGAGGTCCGCATTGACCCAATGCCTTAAGTATTTAAATTAGGTGACTCTACTCAGTACCGTTCCCCCAAATATAACAGAAGGCACAGATGTAGGAACTTTATTTCCTGCCTCAAAGACGAGTAGTTCACTTTTCTTAGAGTTGTACCTAAGGCCGTGGGACACTGCATACCTCTCGCAAATTCCTCGCAAATTAATTCGCACCTCGAGAGATTTAACTTAGCAAAACCATCCACTCGCGTAGCTGATCTTATTCACGCATTGTCCGTCGATATAGCATTCCACCCCGCTCTGCTAAGCTCACCAATCAGTCCATTTATGTACAAATTGAAGAGCCGAAGAGAGGTGCACCCCCCTGCCTCACTCCGCACTCCAACCCGTAGTTTTATTAACACCGGCCAAAATAAGTTTATTTATTTACTTAATTAATAAGATTGGTTTTCCATTTATAATAAATAATAAATAGAATAAAACGAATCATTAATTAAAATAATTTAAAGGTAAAAGTACAATATAAGCAAATCTTCAATTTTTAAATAAAATACCTAAATTTTTTTGCTCACTTACACTATACATTACGAATTAATTACACTAAACTATTCCTAAAACAAGTCGTTCGGTACCAATTTTAATAAATACAGCCTATTTTTAACATACTAATTTTGATATAAAATACACGTCATTCATTAAACGAATGGGTGAAGATTGTCCCTAATTTGGATGTATGACTATAGAGTTGCTAAACATATTTTCCCATTCATTACATATGGGAAAACATGTTTTCCGTTTACAGTGTTACATTTGTACGGAATCTTCTCCACGCGAGTTTAACTCGCACTTGGCCGATTTATTTTATAACATAAGAGCAGCAGTCCATCTGACGGTAAGTGGCTACTGCCGCCCATGAACATCTGTAGGTAATCAACTCCAGGTAAGATTAGATTCCTACCTGAGGTCGCCCACAAATGCTAAGCTGGAATGCCTCGGATTAGTATGTCTTCCTTGACACGCCTTTCAAGAACACAGCAGCTTTTAACACTGCTCTTATTAGTAAAAAATAGATGTGACGGTGGTGCCGCCTGAGTAGAGCCCTAGGGGGTCACCGCCTTTTTCTTTACTTTGTCATATTTTATCATTACTTTCCGGAATTTGCACCTTATGAGTGACATTATCCAATGGCACGATTATACAAGTTGTCTTTTTTCCAAAATGAGTTCATTTGATTCCAGGTTAAGGATATATATTTAAAAAAATCGAATGATGCAGTTTTAGCTGTTAGCCTGGTCAAGTTAGGAAAGCCAATTTTTTGTAGAGACCTTGGGTTTACCATTGGTGGTGTGGAAATATGTGCATATGTAAAACGTATGTACTCGTAATTCTTACAAGCGCAATATCTGAATAATGATAGGTTTTAGAGAAAAAAATATAAGCACCATTTTATAGAGAATTTTAAGAGCTACAACTTTAGCCTGAGGTATTTTTCGATAAAACTTACCGTTTTTGAGAAAAATCCAAAAAACCTAAAATTTTGACGTTTGACCCCGAATAATTGCCGACGCACACGTCGGATCGATGGGGACTTTTGACACTTTATTTGTAATGGTAAACCCAAGGTCTCTACAAAAATTCAGCTTTCCCGGAATTTTTGCTATTTCAATTGTCTAACTTGACCGGACTATGTTATCAAAATCGACCTCGTAACTTTTTTCAGCTCTTTTCGCTCTTTCTTGTAGTTTCGGATTTGGCTTTGAAGGCGCATTTGAAAAATTCGCTTGTATATTTTTATGTAATTATTTTCGTATATATTCATCTCATTTTATATTTATTTTGGCTATATATTCAGAAGTTAGAAGCGATGCAAGTATATTTTACTATGGCCCGTGCCAGATATAAACAAATATTTGAACAAAGACTTTGCTCACACATTTGAACACTTATTTTTTTAAATTTTTTAACCTGTCACTCATGGCATGGTCTCCTAGCAACGGGACTTTGCCCATGTGCTTTGATGTGCGCTCGAAAAACCGACAACAAATGACAAAGTGCAAATATTTGAAGGTAGTTATGAAAAAATTACTCAAATACCCGTGCTTCGCTGTGTTCAAACATGTGTTCAAATGTTTGTGCTTTGCCTGACACGGGCCTATGCCCTTATCTTGTTATATCCAACTGACACTTTCTGACAGCCTTCAGGAATGCTTTCTCAGCGGCCAGACTATAATCTGACACGTTCTATCAGACATAGATGTAAAGGCAAGACTCATTTTATATTAATATGTTCGAAGATGTAATAACCTTTTGTAGAGTGATTCCGGAGACAACATCGCTACACTTTGTTCTATTTTATAACAGCTTTGTTTGCATCTAGTTTGATGTTAAACAAGACACATTTTAAGAGGCATTCTAACTTAGTCCTTAGGATTAGCCAAAGCCTCCCAAAGTTTGTGACTAAAGAAGGACGCATATTTTTCTATATAATATAGGAGGAGCAGACGAGCACGTAGTCCACCTGATGGTAAGTGGTCTAAAACTATTTACTTATGAGTATTTAGTGAATTTGAATCTAATAAAATAAAAATAATTTATTCAAACTACTCATAATGTTTGTAAAACATAACATAACAATGTTTATAAAAGTAATGTCGAGTTATAGAAGACATTCGATTTTCACATTTCCTTGCACATAGGGAAAGTATCAAAATAGACACTAAACCAGATTGAAACGTGCTATGAATAAACATTTGCTGCCGAGCGCTGTCAGAACTCTACCTAATAAATATTTGCGAGCTAAAATTGAACGTGTAAGCGAAATAAACTGGTTTAAGATATAGCACAGTTGTAAGTTGACATAAGGAGGATTGCTTGTGGTACGAATTTTGCCAGGAGATAGATTTTTGATTGAAGTTTTTGTATTTTGTTTAACAATATGTGTGTATTGCTAATTAGAAAGTAATGGTTTTACATTGGCCAAGATTTTTTTATATAGGAGTAACAGACGAGCATGCAGTCCACCTGATGGTGGTGGCTATTGCCGCCCATGGACATCTGTAATTAACCCCAGAGATTCGATTTCTATGTGAGCTCGGCCATAGATGCGCCGCTACCCTTGAGGACTTAGATGGAATACCGTAAAAGGTCAAACCAGAACGTAGCAGTGCTTAACACCGGTGTTGTAAGCAGAAATAAGTGTGACTATGGTGCCGTTGGAGTCAAACCACAGAGGTTTCTACCGCCTCCAAAGCCCATCTTTGTCACGTGCATGCTACCTACTTAATTTAAAAAAATAAGATCAAAGCATGTTAGGTATAATTTCAAAAAATTTATCATGCTCTACACTGTTGATTACGTTACCAAACATTCGAGACTCAACTCCCTAAGAGGATGCTATCCGAACTATGTATCGAGTAAACGCTAACTAAGCAACTATTTATTCGGAGCTGTCGAACACATCAACACGACTTAAGGGTGCTTAGATAGTTCGCAAGTTATAGCGCATACGCGGTAGAGGACATTAGCGCATATTTGCTCAAGATTAGCCGAGATGTTTGACAAGCAACTATGTATGTAGTTTGAACGTTACATCTACATAAGGATTGCGACACACGAGGATTTTATTTTTCTACTAGTTTTTGCCCGCGGCTT
The DNA here is from genome assembly GCF_041222505.1 of Epargyreus clarus. NCBI lineage: Eukaryota > Metazoa > Arthropoda > Insecta > Lepidoptera > Hesperiidae > Epargyreus > Epargyreus clarus. The sequence goes on from NW_027332215.1 coordinate 6,296,838, forward strand.
CGCCCGCGTTTAAATGAAAATAATATGACATACATACATACATAAAAATGAAAATTCGTACCTTCATTGGAATGACAGTGGCGCCATCTGGTCGTAGCAACTCTGAAACCTTCGTGGGCTCATGGACAACAACTTTGCTAAAGATCATCACTTGATCAAATGCATAGTTTACAATACAATCCTAACTAATATCGATTTTTTTTCGTCCAAAGGATCGATTCGCCGATTAATCGATCTTAGATCGCCATCTCTAGTTCCCGTGGGATTTCCGGGATAAAAACTATCCTATGTCCTTTCTCGGGTCTCAGACTATCTTTGCACAAAATTTCATTAAAATCGGTTCAGTGGTTTAGGCGTGAAGAAGAGACAACCAGACAGACAGACAGAGTTACTTTCGGATTTATAATATTATAGTAAGGATAGAGATAATATAGGTGTAGCAGAGTATGCAGTTCAAATGATGGTTCGTGGACAGCTATAATCAAGGCCCCATAAAATTATTTAGATTCCTATCTGAGGGCGGCCACATATACGCGGCTGCTCTTGAAGACTCTTGAATTCACAGGGAAAGTACATATGTAAGTAATATAATATTCAACCCATTGATGTAGGGTTTAATATTATTTTATGTACTCCGTGTGATATCTTCCTGCGTTTAGAGATATTGCTCCTCTGCGCGTGTACGCACGAGGTGCTGTTACGAGTATTTGTAAATTGAACGTTACATCTGCATAAGGATTATCAAACACAAGAAATTCATGTCTCTAAAACGGGCGTGAATATTATCTTACACGACTACCCGTTTGTGATCTGCCTAATTCATCAACACCCCAATTCTATCCCATTGCAGCCTCCTCTGGTTACAGTGTATTTATTATTTATTTTTAGATACTTTATGGAACATACAATATTTAAAAAAAATGGGATAAAACCGTAGTCGTTTTTTTTTTCTATTCGGCACTAGATTTATGACGTAATATGTCTAAGGGAGGTAGTGGTGATTTAACATGAATAGATATGTTAATTTATAAAAAAATGTTTAATTGCTGGTATGATAATTTTATGGAAAGGAAATATAACTACATAATTCACTAAGTATACAATTATAAAGAGAGTAAACTACTGATTAGACAATTATTATAGAGTCAAAAATCTGACAGTTCACAATTGGATGATTTTAAGGACTCCTCATATGTTAAAATCAAGCAAACGGGCGTGCTAAAAAATAAGACATACATATGTTTATGCATATCCGTTATTACTTACATGCGAATACGTTCAAAATCTCTGAAGTCGATTAAAAATAAGGCGTCTAACATGTTATGCAGCTAAAGTAATTTATCCTTAAAAATGATCACATATTGAAGACGGGTAATAAGCTATACTTCAGTTTATTACCTCATATATCCTGTCTCATGTAACGTGAGCACTTTTTATTAAGACCCGAGGAATATTGCGGGCGCTATCAAAAAACAATGTTGCTATCAGAAATAATATCAAATATTTTTGATATTATCAATATCTCGTTACATCACATCAAAATACATATTATATCGAAGGTAGTAGAACCCTTTGTGGTTCGACTCCGACGGCACCACCACCACACCTTTTTTCTGTCTTATAACAGCAGTGTTAAGCGCTGCTGTGTTCTGGGATGAAGTGTGTGGTAAGGGAGACATGCTTTTCCGAGGCGTTCCAGCTTAGTCCTCTGGGGTAGCGGCGCATCTGTGGCCAATCTCTGGTAGGAATATCTAATCGTACCTATGGTTGATTACAGATGTCCATGGGCGGCAGTAGCCACTTACAATCAGGTGAACTGCATGCTCGTCTGTTACTCCTATATTATAAAAAAGAAACAATTAAGAGTATACATTTAAGAGTACATTGTTAATTTTTTTCCTTATGTCTTGGGATCAAAAAATTTTTAACAAAAAAATACAACCGACTTCTATGTCACTACAAAGTAAAAAATAATTGAAATAAATGTTGCTTTAGTACATATTTCTGAAGTCGGCGCTCAATAACGTTGGATAACGATGTAAACAGCGTGTCTAATATGAGTTAAATTTTTTTTTCACCCTTTTTAGTGATGACATACTAACATTTATATTAATACAATATAAAATTGTATAAACGTGATCATGAATGAAGGTAAGGTCTGAGTCTACATTGATTGGAACCACCCGCTCGCAGGGCGCTACCGCGCCCTGCTCGCTTAGTTTTATATTGTCTTATATGTTCGAACCTAACCTAACTAAATAGTCAATGATGAACTGGCTTTGCAATTTTATTAGAACCTACACCAAATATCTTCAAACACAACTCAATTATTCCCATCGGTTGAGGAGTTACATATTTTGTCTCCGAGCCACATTATCAGACCCGTAAATAGTCAATGATAAACTGGCTTTGTAATTTCATTAGAACCTACATCAAATATCTTCAAACACAACTCAATTATTCCCATCGGTTGAGGAGTTACATATTTTGTCTCCGAGCCACATTATCAGACCCTTAAATAGTCAATGATGACCTGGCTTTGTAATTTCATTAGAACCTACACCAAATATCTTCAAACACAACTCAATTATTCCCATCGGTTGAGGAGTTACATATTTTGACTCCGAGCCACATTATCAGACCCTTAAATAGTCAATGATAAACTGGTTTTGCAATTTCATTAGAACCTACACCAAATATCTTCAAACAAAACTCAATTATATCCATCGGTTGAGGAGTTACATATTTTGTCTCCGGAACCCACTCTGATCCTCATCATATTTAAATGGGACCAACTTGTAGCAATTGTACACACACGAAAGTAAAGGCATTAAAATAGGTTCATAAACGGCGAAGTTATGGCTGTTATATTTACATGGGTGGAGGAGTTCCAGTATCCAGAACCCCTCGATGGATCCTAACCATATTTAAATGGGACAAACTTCCAGCTCGTCTCTATACAATCAAAAAAGAATTATTGGAATCGGTCCACTAACGGCGGAGTAATTCGCGTACATACATAAAAGAAAAAAAATAAAATGATACCGGCCGAATTGATAACCACCTCCTTTTTGAAGTCGGTTAAAAAGTAACTTTTCGTATCAGGCATTTATTTAAATCTACACTATGAAGAAGAAAGATGTTTACTTCATTTTTTGCATGTGCATATATCCTATGTGGGAGGGAAGGTGGTGCAAACTTCATGGTTTAATATATACCATCATACATGTTGCTTATGGATTATTATCAAATAGTTCTTATCCCAATTCTGTAATGTAAAATCATAAAAGTATTTCACTTTTTTAGTTGTTTAACGAAGTTTTGTAGAGTTTCCTACAAAAGTGGTGGATTCCAACAAATTTCAACCCCTATTTTATTTTGCGATTACCACTCTAAATAGTGTCCAAGTTAGTTTAATTGATTTATATTAAGCTGCAGTAAAAATGTTATTTTCTTATTCTTGTAATCATCATTATCAAAAGGTTTTCAAGATACTCGTATTAGAATACGAATATAATTCTCCATAAATTTACTTATAGACTGCGAATTTATTTAGATCTAATTTCAATGAAGTCCAAGCATTTACGACGTATGAAAATAAGGTACATCAATAAAATAATTACATCATAAAGATGGTTAATAAAAATTCTAGAACAAAATCTATTTCCCTCCGGATCTTCTTAAGCTTTATCTTATTCTAAGTAATTAAAATTGATATCATTCCAGATGAAAGAAGCATTTAATTAGTCTCAATCCCAGATAAGATCGCTAGCAATAATCGGTAGCCTTGCTACGTAGCTTACGTAACTGACTCGATATTGGAATGCAGTTGAACTGTAGCACCGTTAATGAAGATTATACTAAGGGTGGGTTTCACCCTAACCCCGTTTAAAGTTTGCCTTGAAGTTAACTATAACAATAACTTTGACGATAGCTAGGAAATGTAATAATTCTGCGTTGCATCAAAGTATTTGACATTAACGTCATATGTGTTATTGTCAGTACAATTTTTAATCGAAGTTGACAGTTACGTAATTTGACGTAAATAACTTTAACCAAATGAAATCGTCCAGTTAACGTTAAGTGTTATCTATGACATAATGCTAACCGTAACTGAAATGGATCAACTCATGAATTACTTAACCGTATATTTGAAGGCTGGTTAGATTTTTGTTAACTTTAAAGTTACATGGTGCAACCCACCCTACGCCTTTAAGGGTGTACATGAATGTAATATAATAATTTGTGCTTAGTAAATATTTGTTTATAGTCCGTCTCTCTGTTCGGTTTTACTTTAAAAATCACTGAAACTATTTGGATTGAAGCTTAAAGCGAGCTTTTGCACGCGGCTTCGTTCGCGTTACGAAGTAATATTTTTATCCCCTATTTTACCCCTTTGGGGGTAGAATTGATCAAAATCCTTTCTAAGCGTATGCCTACATCATAACATCTACCTGCATGCCAAATTTTAGCCCGATCCGTCCAGTGGTTTGGGCTGTGCGTTGATAGATCACTATGTCAGTCAGTCACCTTTGAGCTATATATATTTAGATACAGCATTCGTTTGATAAAGACATAGACTGGTTTTTATTTCTGAAAAAATGTAGGATTCCTTAAAATAGTAAAATCTTACATGGGGGTCCACTTGGCGGCGTGGGGATTAGATATTCAAACATTTTTCAATTGGAGCTAGGCTTTAAACTAGAAAATAATTCTGCATTTAGAGATTTTTGATTTCCAAGAATAAGGAATAACCTAACCCATCAAGAAAGCTTTCAGAATCTAAAATGAATGTGCCAAAAATACGGATGCGTCAAATATTTACTCCCCCAGGCCCCTGCAGAGATTTTCGACCGCGCTACAAAAACTTAACTTATTATGACAACCGAGCTATCTTTATAAAGAATACTACTTATATTTTATGTAATTCTTGTATACTTAAGTTTATCATTCAAGAGACTTTTTCTACACTTACAGCCCTACACTAGGATTCCCTGTGTCGTCGGTGACATGGGCAGTCACAAAGATCGGATCTGGCTATTTATCCCATGTCATCTCATCTGATTCTCTTATTTAACTTATCAGCTGATGACCATGCATCCTCTACACTTATTCGCTTCTATCGATTATAGAATGAAAAAGGTGACGACGAACTCTTTGATATTGTGCTTAAGCGTTTTATATTACCTATAGATGTTATGCGATGGTTATTTATATTTACATTTTTCATACATAATATAGAGAAAGAAATATAAATAACTAAAATAAAATTCCCATTTTTATAATATTATGGAAGTAGTAAACGACCATTTATTTGTCATTTACGTCATTAGTCTCACTGTTAACACAATTTATAGTCATCATTGACAAATGCGGAAGTTGACAAAAACAATATCTTGAACCGATCGCAATCGAGCGGTTAATGTTAAGTGTAAGTTCTGCCTTAATTTCAACCTTAACTATAGTCGTCACAATCTAATAGGCCCATTTTGGCACATGCCATTGCTTGGCTCTAAGCATGTGACATACAAATCGATAAGCAAAATAAACGATTTTTACTTCAAATCGATTACAAAATCTACATCGTATTGTAAAGATTACTTAATATTTTTTAAACAGAATACTTATTTATTTAATATTTTTCTAATTCATCTAAATATTTAATAAAAAGAAAAAACAAACCAAATTCTAGCGTATTTTAAAAAATTAATAATGTTTAGAGATTAAATAAAGCCTCGCTCGTAAACTGTATTTTTTTTTCGTTGAATCATTCACTAAGAAACAAAGTCTTGATTATTTTATTGTTGTTAAGATGAAAAAGGGATAAATAATTAGTTATTGGTAATTCTAAGTTTCGATTATTTGAAAGTTAATCGATTATGGTTTCTTTCGAATGGTTTGAAGCCGCAAGCTCTAGCCGTCACGTGGTCGTAAGCTGCCTACTAAAATGTTAGCTTAAGACATTAATGACATTAGGATGGCATGTGTCAAAATGGGCCTATTAAATTGTGACGACTATAAAACGGTGCAACAAATATTTAACCATGTATTTGACGGTAGGTAAGGCTTTCGAAAACGTTAAAGTCATGTGTTGCAACTCACCCTTAACTAGCGTATAAGTCGGTTAGTCGAATAACCCTTAAAATTAGTATTGCCGGCAATGTACTGGTGATTCCTTCGGTCAACGGCAATGGTCGCACATCTATACTAATATTATAAAGAGGAAAGCTTTGTTTGTTTGTTTGATTGTAATGAATAGGCTCAAAAACTACTGGACCGATTTTAAAAATTCTTTCACCATTCGAAAGCTACATTATCTACGAGTAACATAGGCTATATTTTATATGAAATATATTTGATAAATAGATTTTGAGGCGGTACAAAGTTTGCCGGGTCAGCTAGTATTCAATAAAATAAAAACCCAGTCAGCACGCCTATTCCTGCTTGATAGAATTTACGCCAGTTTCATCCATTGCCGTTATATAAATAACAGGCGATGAAAATGTTTATCAATTTTGAATCTCTTTATTAAATTGCAGTGTCAATATGTATATATTGCAACTAAACGCTTATTTATTTATAAATTATTTCGAGTTAACTGATTCGGGTGAAATTTTGAATAATTATGTAACTTTCATAAGAATACAAAAGTAATGCAAATTAATACAATGATGGCTAATTTTAAAAGTAGATCCTAACAAATGATAATTAATGCCATATTAAATCATAATAAATTATTTGAATTTATTTGTAACTAGCTATTACCCGCGGCTTCGCTCGCGGTCAGAGGTTTTTATCTATCCTTTGGGAACAGTTCTATTTTTAGGATAAATGGTACGTACTCTACGTTTTCTGAACCCCTGATAACGTGTGGACATTTTTTATGACAATCGATAATGTAGTCAAGGCATGAAATGTAGCAAAAAAACAAACTCACATTCGCATTTAGAATATTATTTAGAAATAGGATTATAATTTCTAAATTTGCATGCGTTTACAAATGGAACTTGTCGAACTTATATACTAGTACATGTACCTACTATTATACTTACTATTCATCATGAACCTACCCATTTAGCAAATAATATAACATTGTATTTGAATTTGTAAATTTGTGTCTGGAATGCCGGAGTAATAGCGTTTGAACCTTGCGAATGAGTTCTATTACCTTGTCTGAGACAAGCTTTGGAATTTTGGAAATAAGGTGAGCTATGACAAAAAGGACCCTAAATAGCTCTCGTTTAACCTTTGACAATTTAGCAACACTTCCATTTAAAATTTTTGTCAAAGTTCCCTGTAAATGAAATTTCTAGAAGCGTAATTTGTACAAGAGTTTGTGATAAACCTTCAACGTTGCTAAAGTTGAGCTTGATCGAACTGCAATTTGTGCTTTTGCAATGAGCTTTCAGTTTGATGCTTTCTCAATTAGGTGCGAAGTTCGAGCTTAGCTACTTGAGTGTAATTTGTTCAATTTTATCTCCTTGATTTCAAATGGAACATTTCAATCGAATAGTGGAGGTAACTGAAGCAATAATCGTTGAATTTGTTCTATTGAGACAGAAAAATCCTTTGAGTTACTTTGAACTTTTTAGTCTTTTACTACTAGTTATTAGCGTCAATTCTTTTTATGACCCATTATTAGGCGCGGGCCATAATTAGGTCTTCTTTGGTGTGGGGAATCTCCCCATGTCGTACTCCACCATAACGCTTCGTAATACTCGTAATAGTTATTAATGATTCAATTAAAATCCTTATCCTTACTAATATTATAAATCTGAAAGTAACTCTGTCTGTCTGTCTGTCTGTCTGGTTGTCTCTTCTTCACGCCTAAACCACTGAACCGATTTTTATGAAATTTTGTACAAAGATAGTTTGAGACCCGAGAAAGGACATAGGATAGTTTTTATCCCGGAAATCCCACGGGAACTAGAGGTGGCGATCTAGGATAGATTAATCGGAGAATCGATCTTTTGGACCCCAAACATCGATTATTTTAATCGATATTAGTAAGGATTGAATCGTAAACTATGTATTTGATCAAGTGATGATATTTAGTAAAGTTGAAGGTACCAATTTACAGTTTTATGTATGTTAGTATGTTATATTATTTTCTTTTAAACGCGGGCAAAGCCGCGGGCAAAAACTAGTTAAAATATAAAATGTATATTGCCAAGTATTGTTGCTATACAAGGTTTTAAATCATGTTGTAGGTAAAATTAACATATTATATGCAATAAATAATTAAATGTCCTTATCTTTTATTTGTATCAATTTATAACACGTAAAGAATACTTATAATACTATCAGTGTTTGTAGGTCAAACATTGTTAGCGAGGTCGAATCGGACGTTTTATTGATGATTTACTATCGAGTAACAAGTGGCGTTCAATTATTAATACTCATGACTACGTAAGAGATATGTCTGGAGGAGATATCGTTTAAATATAGCCATTGCTTGAGGGACACGCTACGATGATTTAGCAGATTTTCAGAAGCTATCAAATTATACTTTGGAGCACAACAACTGTACGCATAAACGTGTGCATCGTAATAGCAATCGCTAAAACGCGCATTTTCGATACCGCGATTGAATACTGTCGCCAAAATGTACCGCAGCATCCATACAATCGGCAAAAGGCGAATCGTCGACCTAAAGTAGTATATCTACGGCTAGAGCTACGGTATCCCCTGCCTGTCGTAAGAGGCAACTCAAAGCTGTGGGCGGCAAAAGTGAGAGCCCGAACTATCCACCCAGCCAAGTCCACCCCGAGAAGGACTATAGTATGTATAACCGCATACCGTCTAAATACCAGATGGTGTGGAGGAGCGAAATTTGCTCCTCTAGGGCAGAGTTCGAATAGGGTCTGGTAGCCCTCAGGGCTTTGATAGCCCCTAGCAATAAATTCGCCCATTAAAAAGAGAATTCTGAAAAGGAAGATTGAAATTCAAAAATACGTTGGAGAACACATTTTCCGTGAAAATTTTGCCGAACAACTTTTACTCTTGATCAAATATAACCAGAATGTTTTAGTCCGTTGCACTAATCATGTTTTTCGTTTTGTTGCCAGCGTCCTGTGCCACAGAGAAAGGGACAAAGCCCGAATGTTGCATTCAAACATTTTGTTTTTTTTTTTAATTTTACATATTATTTTTATACATTGGCAACGTGTCGAAGAATAAACTTGTTTATAAATGTTGGTAGTATGGTTGTTGTTGTATATTATTATAGTTGATAGTATTTGTTAGATGCGTTTTGTGGTTCGACCCCTGAGGCACAACTGCCTATTTCAGCCTAATAACACCATGTAATGGTATAATAAGGGAGACATAGATACTAATTCAGGGCATTCCAATATAGTCCTCAGGGATAGTGACGCATTCGTTGCTACCCCTGGGAGGACTCTAATGTTATCTTGGATTGATTATAAATGTCCATGAGCGGCAGTAACCACTTACCATCAGGTAGGTTGCACGTATGTTTTCTACATGTATAATATAAAAAAAAGTTAGACGAAAATATGTAATACTTTGAAAGTCCAATTTTAAGTACTTAATTTTAAGCCTTAAATAATACCCATTTAATTGCGTGGCCGGGATCGAGGCTGGTGTGATGACTGCGGCAAGTTCGCTATAACCAATAATTTAATTAGGTATCTTAAAAAAGTAGGATCGCTGCATTTTTTTATCATAACTTAATTATTTTACTTTATGTTACATTGTAATGAACAAAGGGAAACTGAACAATAAATCAATTTATATTCATTATATCAATATATTTGTGTCTAACATCGATAAGGCCGTAAATAAAGTCAATATTACTGTTTGCGTCAATTTTCATTTGAAACGGCGCCTTATTCGTCACGATTACGACACGACTCACATAATAATGCAATAAATAAAATAATCCTATAACTACATGCTTGCAAAAACATTGGAGATCACTTAGAATGAGTGCCGCGAAGTTTTAGATTCTTACGCAGACATACTTAATATTATAGGTGTAAAAATTAGTCATTGGCATTTATACTGTGATATTCCTTCTTGGTGAAGTCTGTAAATAATATTCCCAAAGGATTGGTTTGTTTTTTAAAATGAACTTGTAGGTACCACAAAAGAGACAAAAGTTTTGTTTACGCGTTGGTGTATAAAATACCGTTTGGAAAAGGGGTAAAAGCTGCTGACCCGTAGAAATACGGATATTTTTATTCCTATTGTAGAGTCCAGGGGCAGTAGGCCCGCCTGCCCTCCACCAAATCCGGCCCTTTGTATAACCAAATCGGTATACTAGTAAAAAATTTGTAAATTTGTAAAATAAAGTAAGTTAATGTTACAAATATTAAACCTACCTATTTCTACCTAATAACAGCCGTGTTGAGCGCTGCTGTACTCTGGTTTGTGATAAGGGATATGCTTTTCCGAGGCATTCCAGCTTAGTTTTTAGGGCAGTGGCGCATCTGTGGCGGACCTCAGGTAGGAATCTAATCTTACTTGAGATTGATTGCACATGTCCATCGGCGGTAGTAGCCACTTACCTTCAGGTGGACTGCATGCTCGTCTGCTATTCTCATATTAATAAAAAAAGTGAATCAATAATTATTTGCGTTAATATAATTTAAATATTATAACGTAGTAATGACTAAAAGTTCTCCAGGAAGAGGACGAATGGTCACATTTATCATGAGGCGACGAGTACGAATGACTCAATTAAAAAGTCATAAATGTTTCATAATTTATCTTGTTTGTTGCTAAATGAATGTCTGGTGGCTCCTGATTTCGTTCAGTTCACATGCAAATGTTGAGTTTAGAGGGATATGTCACTCTGCTGCGCTTGAATAGGAACGGTGGCATATTAATTTAATTTTACATTTCTGATCTCAGGTCAAAGCAAAAGATTTTTAGGGTTCCGTAAATAAGGGTAAAAACCAACCAAAAGAGTAAAAGCTGAACCATAGTACTAAACTTTCGCTCTGTGTCTGTCTGCTGTCATAGGGCTCTATATTATTATCTTGACCCGTAACAGACATATAGACAGTTGATTATTTCATAGAGTACGTATAACGATGTGCCATTAAAGAGACAAATACTTAAAAGAATAGGTAAAAAGCTTGAAAATTAATGAGGGTCTCCATACCAGAAATCACAATTTCGGCGTTATTCTCTTTTTATATTGAACCGTAACAGGACGACAGTTCAGATTTTCACAATATTTTTACTTCTATGACCTGCTGCTATGATAAACAAATATTATTATTATTATTTTTTTATATATTATTATCATATATTATTTTTTTATAATATAGGAGTAGCAGAGGAGCATGCAGTCCACCTGATGGTAAGTGGCTACTGCCGCCCATGTACATCTGTAATCAACCTCAGATAGGATTAGATATTCCTACCTGAGGTCGGCCACAGATGCGCCGCTACCCCTGAGGACTAAGCTGGAACGCCTCGGAAAAGTCTGTCTCCCTTACCACACCCTTCAAACCGGAACACAGCAGCGCCTAACACTGCTGTTATTAGGTAGAAATAGGTGTGCCACCGGAGTATATGACAAAATTCTTTGACTACGCCAGAGGTTTCCATTAGGATAAATTTCCTATTATCTCGTTGGCAAGTCTTTGTGATATACTTAGGGTGGGTAGCACCGTAGCCATGTGAAAGTTTCGTTTAAATTAACGATAACAATAACTATTATAGAAGCGATGAAATATTACGTAGCATTACGGTAATTGTTACCTAGTATTATTAGTATTGTACAAGGTGTTCGTTAGAGGGGTTAAAATAAAAGCATAGTGAGAGTGCAAATAAATAATAGTTTAAGGAGTAACGACTAATGTTAAGTAAAATCAATATAAGTGAATTAAGGGATGGCATACAATTGAACAGTTAACGAATAAATGAAAAAGGATACTAAAAATCAAAATCAAAAACAAAGTTAACTTTGTTTTAAAAATGGCTAATAGCAAGAGCTCAATGTTAGGGAAAAAATTTTGAGTTGAAGGTAGTGAGATTTGTCGAGATTTTTGAAGAAGCATATAGATTGGGGAGTTACGAATAAATACAGAGAGAGAGTTCGAAGACGAATACTGAATACAGTAAAAGTATAGTAAAGCAAAAAGAATAATTTTAACCATCCAAAATTAACCGGTTCACCTTAAGAGTTATGGTCATATTATCAGTAATTAAAATCGTGCATGTTTTCCTTTATCGTAGATTTAGCGGTTGGTTAGGCAAGTTAACTTTAAAGTTATTCAGTGCAACCCACTCTTAGAGGTGTTTCGAGCTACCAGCATTTTGCGTGAATGGCTTTATTTATTTCAATTACTAAAATGTTTGATAAATTTCACCAGTTTCTGTTTAAAAACAACAGTAAGCGCTGCTGTGATCAGGTTTTAACGAAAATATACTTATCCGAGGCATACCTATATAGTCTTGAGGGTTAGCGACGCAATTGTAGCCGGCCTTAACTAAGACTATTATAACCTTACCTGGGGTTGATTACAGATGTTCTTGAGCCACTTTTGATCTAGTGGACTGCATGGCCGTTTATTACCTTCATATTTAAAGAAATCTTTATTATTCAATATTTTTGTAAATATACTTTGGCAGATTCTACGAAACTACTATTGCACTGTGTTCATTTATTTAATACATATACAGTAGTAAATGTATGAATGAATAACTCTAGAAGACAAACGTTAAGTGCAAAACTAGCACTTTTGACATTTTAATGCCTAACCTAATATATCATCAATCTATTTCATTTTCCTCTTATCTGAATTACATCTCGTTATACCTTATATTAAAGTGTACATGTGTCTTAATTGGCATTAAGGTGGACTCTAATAGGATGATCATTAGCCCATTACTGTCCTACTGCTGGGCACGGGTCTCCTCTCAAAATGAGAAGGATTAGGCGAAGTGCGAATTGGTTGACTTGACATACCTTTGAAATCATTTTATTTTAGTTTTCAGATATGCAGGTTTCCTCACGATGTTTTCCTTCACCGTGCTCGCTAGTGACAATTCGTTTTTAATTCGCCCATAACTTTGCTAAATCAATAACTTAAATCTATTTGGCCTTAAGAAAGAAATCACCAATATTCTTTACTTATGATGAAACACCGAAAATCTTCTCTCAGTTCTAAAATGACACGTATAATTTGTTTACTTACCTTACATCCTCACTTCATCATACTGCGTAAGCACATCTCACACACACATAAACACAGATACGCACACACACACAAACACACACGATACTCATACACAAACTCACACGCACGCACACATACATTCACACATAAAACACTAATTCACTAATATTATACAATAAAAGAACGTTATGTAACTTTGTACATAGAGTTCCTTAGTCTATTATAGTATGCTAGATTCACACCGGGAGAGATCGGTTGCCTATATTACAGGTTCACGCCCAGGCAACTGAAGATAAATGTTATATTCAATCTTACTATAATGTTACCCTGCACCTAATAACATTGTGTACTTAATTGTGTTATTTTATGAAATAAAGATTTTATTATTATTATTATTATATTATTATTATTAAAATCAGAGGTGCAGGCCTTGAAATTGAACCTCGGATGCCTCGATCAAGAGGGTGAGTTTCTTGAACACTAGGCAATCGCAGCTTTAATAAAATAATGGCAGTTAAAAATAAAAATGTCATAAGCAACCTGATAAAATCTACACAACGGCGAGTTGTTTAAAAACATCTCAAATGGGTGTAAACCTTCCAATTCAAATTCAAATCTCATCACACTGTGAGCAAGGATAGTAATGGGATAACAATGATGGTAATTATAACAACGAATATATTACAGCACACTGAATATCGATGTTCTAGACCTAGTATCACGTTCGTCGTGAAAAAAAAAAGTTCGCTTTTGACATTTTTATTTATAACTCCTTTTATTTTATTTATGTCCACCTTGATGTCAATTAAATTATATGTACACTTTAACACAAGCTTCGATCACTAATAAGAACTAGTGACCGTCAGAATGGCAGATACGTGCAAAAAACATAACCCTTCCTTGGCAGTCAAGTAAAAATAAAAATACGGAATCAACAGGGTGCCATTAATTCCCTTGAATAAAGTGAGTTTATTGGAAAAATGGTCTTTTCGATGGATTTTTATTTTTTTGCCGTATCTTTTTTGGCTATGTTAAGCAATCTTATTTTAGTGTATCGTTCGTCAATAGACTTTATTATAATAATTCTATGACTATTGCCGCGGCAGTTGGATGAAAAGACATCATAAAATATATTAAATAATAATTTACTTAATAATTTAATTTCACTCATTTACTATTTACTCATTGCCTAACCTTTTAGGTAATACGGGCATATGTTTAATTATTATACAAAACAAATATTTTTATATAACAAAAAAAAAGAAAAAAAATAATTAAATTAAATCAAAAAATATAAAACAATAGCGTCTCCATTCAAGTTAGAACAGAGTCACCATGTTACACGAATAAATCAAGTGGGCAAGCAATAGTAAGAATTGTACGTTTAGTTACAGACTTTACAATTTAAATGGTTTATACATTCTGACCTAACCTAATAGCGCACTCTAATGTCTATTTGGGTGCTCTAATAGTCGCGGCATTTTTTTTGTCGCTGATTGTGTATCTAGTTCTTATTAGTGAAATAGTGATCGAAGAACACAAGATATAAGGAAATATAATGTTGAAATGTAGATAAAAGAAACAGTTTGTTGTCATCAATGTCAAAACTTGACGTTAAAAGTGTCATTTTTGCTCTTCATACGTTTATCTCATAGATATATTATCCTACTGAATATCTATGGTTTATCTTATGGACCATAGATATCTACAGTAAGGGCTCGAACACAAAACTGCGATGCGACGCGATGCGAATTCGCAACGCAGAAAATTGCGATGCGAATTGCTGCGATGCGATATCGTGCGGCGTAGCGTCTCTCAGGGTGACCAACAACAACAACCACTGTGCGATGCGAATCAATTCGCAAGTTCTTGCGATGCGTCGAGGGAGCTCGCAGATTTTTGCGATGCGACGTCGCATCGCAGTTTTGTGTACGAACCCTAAAGGTAAATGAAAACAGAATTCGACAGACTGGAATTGAATGGGCCCGAGGCGTATTGATTGACAGCGACGGCGGGGATACTTCCACCGTTTAAATCTGTTGAAGTATGTCGTGAACGTCTGCTCAGCCACATGCACATTTAAACGTTACATAAACTCGAGGTATTTATTTTCATCAATTACTGTTTCACTGCTGGGCACGCTTTGGGTCTTTTGAAAACCTCTCGGGTATGCAAATTTCCTCACGAAGTTTTCTTTCACCGTTAAAGCAAACCGTTAAAGTTTGAAAAATCAGAGCCTGCCTGCCTGAAATGCGTGCCTGGAATTCCAACCTCGGTCCCCTAGTTCAAGAGGGCTAGTGTCAACTACTAAGCTGTCACTGCTTTTTAATACACGCACCTGTCTTAAGATTTGGTTAAGGGAAAATAGATCCAAAGGTATTACGGTCATGAATATTATTGTCTTATAACAGCACTTTAGAGCTGCTGTGTGAGTTTTAAGCGACATTTAAGGGTGAGGGCGGGAAATACAATTACACGGACCGACCCCTGCTAGGACCCCAATCCTATCTGGGGTCCACGGGCTACATGTCCACGGGCGACAGTGACCACTTAATATCAGGCGAACTGCACGTTTGATTACTATATCTATATTATAAAAGAGTGTCTATATATTTACAATTACAATTACTATAGTCGTCACAATTTAATAGGCCCATTTTGACACATGCCATCGCTACGACAATAAGCATGTGCCACACAAATCGATAATCAAAGAAACCGATTTTTACTACAAATCGATTACAACTCCATATCGTTCTGTATATATTGCTTAATATTTTGTAAACAGAATATTTCTTTAGTATTTTTCTAAATCATCTTAAGACTTAATAACAAAAAGAAAAGAAAATAAATTATTTCGTAATTAAAAAAAAAATAATCATTTTCAGAAGATTAAATAAATCATGTACATGCTATCGTAACTTGTATTTATTTTTTTCATTTTAACAATCACTAAGGAACAAAGTCTCGATTATTTTATTGTTGTTATGATGAAAAAGCGATAAAAAATATATTATTGGTATTGGTAATTCTAAGTTTCGATTATTAGAAAGTTAATCGATTATGATTTCTTCCGAATGGTTTGAAGCTGCAAGCTGTAGCCGTAAATTGTCGTACACTGCTAAATTACCCGACTGATATAACATTGTAACGACGCCCTATGAAACATTTTGATGTAGGATAACTTGGTTTCTGGACACATTTTAATTGAAATAAAATGTGTAATACAATTTATAATTTTTACTAATTATTCTTGTTAATAAATTATTTCGTAATTGTAGTAGAAGTATCGTCTAGAAGTATTTGACTTTCCACTTACGTGATATGCGTTCATACAAAGTAAGGTCAAAAATTTTATGACATTAGGATGGCATGTGTCAAAATGGGCCTATTAGATTGTGACGACTATAATAACATTAAAATAAATATAGTTTAAAAAACTAAAAACACGCTTTTATGATAAAATCAACTAAAAAGCAAAAAATAATCTTCCATCTAGAAATCAATTAATTTTAGTTGATTTTATCATAAAAGCGTGTTATTTAGTTTTTTAAACTATATTTATTTAATTAATTTTAAGTATTTATTGTTATAGCGACCACCATCATGCATCGTTTGTAAAAAAAGCAAGTGTCTATCTATTACGGTTTAAGAGATAATGCCCAGTGACACACGTATAGACAGCGGAGGGTTTCGTTTTACCCTTTGAGTACGGAATCCTAAAAATCATTCTACAAGAGGGCGTTATAGATATGTTTCAGAACATTTGAGTTATAGGTAAATAACATTATTATTTTCTAAACTAAAAATCACGCTATAACAGTGATTGAAACTAAAAAGCAATTATTTGCAATCTAGTAACTTGCGATGAATTTTCTCACAGGCGCTTTAACAATCTCGCCTCGAAAAACGTTAATCCTGAGGATGTTGATAAGGACAATGGTACAAAACTAATAAGATCGTGTATTGTCATCGGTTTTTGATAATTCTTCAAAGTTTTGCATTAAACTGAACGTTCAAAATGGATAGAAATCGGGTTCAAAGATTCCGTTACTGTTGCGTACATACATACTTACATACATACATACATACATACATACATACATACATACAACCCAAGCTAATAAGTAAAAAAAATAAAAATAACTGATTCAATATTTTGAAGTGAGTATATTCATTTCAAAGAGCGGTTATTCCGAAATTGCAAACATGCGCTTCGAATGGAAGCGCATGTTTGCATACACTGTAAATAGATATCACTAGTGTAAATAGATGTCAAAGCGGTTTGCGTTGCATATTTATATAAGAAAAAATATACGGACGTACATAATATGTTTGCATTCGCGTTGGATACATTCCCGGGAATACTCGTATGTGCAGATCAACGGAACTTTCCGCTTCAGATCACCATGAAGGAATTCCGTATATAATCCAACAAACATTAATATACAATATGCTCGGTTTACATGCGATTTCCTCGCCAAAATAAATACAATAAATAAAAATATTTCAACAAAAAATGTAGTAAGTACCAAATTGGTTAAGTGCAAGTGTTGTCGGTAAAATACCATTTGAAAAAAAAACGTAATAGTTGCTGACATGACGAAACTTGAATGTTTTTAACCGACTTCAAAAAAGGCGGAGGTTCCTTAATTCGACCGTATATACAGGGTGAATTTTTAAAACGGGCCTTCAGGGCCAAATCCGAAACTATAAGGATTAGCAAAAAATGCTGAAAGGAGTTACGAGGCCGATTTTAATAAAAACTAAAACTGCATCATTAGTTTTTTTAAATATTTTTTTCCTTAGCCGGGAATCGAACGAGTTCATTTTGAAAAAAATGACACCACTATATTATTCCACTATCTGAGAGTGTCGCTTATAAGGATCAAATGCTGGGAAGTAATGTTATGTGACAAATCAAAGGAAAAGGAAAATTTTGAAGAAAATACGTATTTTTCCATACATTGGCATACTAATCCTTAAGGATTATACATAACAAATGATTTATGTATAATTCTTTAGAAACAGACATAAGTCATACCATTGAAGAATTTGTTGGTTAATCAACTAATTATTCGATGTTATGACTATGACATACGGTTTAGTATGAGAAAGTAATAGTTTGGCAAATAAGTTACCGCCGTTTTTAGGATTTATTTTTTAATGAAAATAGATAACTGATTAAATAGTAAATTCTTATTGTTTGTTGTTTACAACTTCGTTTCAACGTTAAATATGATTTTCTATATTTCTTTTTTTAGTAATCACGCGGATTTGACTCTAAAAAGTAATTCTCGCAAATTGTCAACTTTACATCTGTATTAAACGAAACTCCGCCCATAGCAAGTAAATCTATTTTATTGGTCCTAAAAATAACCTTAGCTAAGTTGGACATAAAAATATAAATTATTGGGAAACAAAACGTCCATTTCTAATGATTAGAAACATTGAGCCAAAAAAAATGTTAATACACGAAATGTTTAAATTAATGAATGGCGGGAACTTAACTGCCAAATTAATATGAAAAAATATGTATTTTCTTAAAATTGAGGCTTTTCCTTTAGTTTCTCATTTATCATTACTTTCCAGATTTTGATCCTTATAAGCGACACTATCAGATAGTGGAATAATATAGAGGGTGCATTTTTTTTCAAAATGAACTCGTTCGATTCCCGGTTAGGGAAAAAGTTATTTTAAAAAAGTAATGATGCAGTTTTAATTTTTATCAAAATCGGCCTCGTAACTCCTTTCAGCATTTTTTGCTAATCCTTATAGTTTCCGATTTGGCCCTGAAGGCCCGTTTTAAAAATTCACCCTGTATATATATTTTTTTTATGTTTGTTTGGGGATAACTTCGTCGTTTATGAACCGATTTTGATGATTTTTTTTTGTTGGAAAGAAGATGTATCCAAGGTGATCCCATTATGAGGAAATCAGGGTCTGATGATGGCAGACGAGAGAAATCGAGGAAAACTTTAAAAAAAGGTTAAGTTTTTTCATTAAGTATTTTTACTTATTGTAGTATATTATATTATTAGTATAGTATTATTATAGTATAGTATATTATATTATATTATTTCTGATGGTGGTGCTCATATTGCACGCGCTGTTTACGCTGTTATCCAAAGAAATATATTGAGTGCAGACTTCAAAAATATGTACTAAACCAACATTTATTTCGATTATTTTTTACTTTGTAGTGACATAGAAGTCGGTTGTAGTTTTTTTGTTATTTTTTTTTTATTTCTACGGTAGAGGCACTGAGGTAATATTTAAATATTAAGCGTTACAAATATTTTTGGCACTTTCCGCCTCAGATCACTATAAAAAAATCAATAGGTATAAACCATGAAACATTAATTTACACACACACGATTCATTACGATATGTTCGCCAAAACTGTTTTTAATTTGGTAATCCAAGCATTAAAATTCGCACGTAATGCGAGTCTTTTCATGCGAAATTTTATCGAATCGTGTACTCTTTAATCTAATACATTTTCATAAATAATGTTTAGGCTGACTGAGACCTGTGCCCAGCAGCAGGTTAGTTCACGACATAGCAACGTAGCAACAGTAGTTTGTTGCCGTTCAAAAAGAGTTCTAGATGAATCAATTTTGAATAAATAAAAATTGAATATGACATTTTTATTGAGCAGGATCATCTCCATATAACCCAGCCCCTATTACGCAGAATATTTTGTTACATTCGTGAATGTGGTAATGTTTGCTACGAGTGTATTACTGAAGCTCAGCAATGAGAATTGATGCATTCTGTATCGTATACAGTTTCATGAGCTGAATTTTGTCATTCCAAACATTGGACTTGCCTTATGACGAACGAGAAACGATCAGAGAACAACCATTATAATTTAATGAATTTAAAATGTTCTATTATATGTCAATAATTTATCTTGTAAGTGCAATAACACGAAATAAAAAGGTGAATATAAAGAAAGGAAAATGAATAAGTTGCTCTTATGATAAAGATTCAACCGTGTTTATCTTGTGAAGGCCTCTGTTACACTGTTTGATATTCAGTTAATTACTTATTAACGTGTAAAAAAACGACATTACTTTTAGAAGTTATAGGATTCTTACTATAGAAGCGTTAGCATGTTTTTTATTAAAACACTTTCACTCTTCTCATTTACAGCTTTCAAGGTGAATATAATTAAGCTATAGTTACCAGTCCGTGCTTATAAGCGTGGTGGAAAATGGCCAAGAAGCTTCTTTTGAAAGAAATCCGTGCAAAGAAGTCAACGATAAAGGGTCAATGAAATATTTAAAACATGAGAATGGAAATTTACTGAGAACATTTCATTATTTTTCATTCCAATCACAATTACTTCTGAAATATATTTTTGGCATATTTGTAAATTATAGCTGTAGGTTACACATCGTTTGGGTGTTTGAAATTTAATATTTTCTCCGACTATGAACCTGGTTCCTTATGACGTGGCTGTGGTCAGTTTTGAGCAGGATAAAGGTAAAGTTTGGTATTTACTCGTTTGAATATAGAGTTGAATTCTGTAACTTTGTTAAATAGTTGAAATCAGGTAGCTCATACCTCATACCTCTGCTGCATTCCATTAAAGTTGTATTCAGTTTATAAACCTCTGGTTTTTCGGATCTGATCTCGTCTAATGCCTGAGTTCCGGACTGAGAGGTATAATTTTGAATGACGATTTTTTATATATTATAGAAATAGCAGACGAGCTAACACTCCACCTGATTGTGAAATAACGTGCACTTTGCTTTTCAACGACTGACATTTATTTACGAATCAACAACGTTTATACTATGTACACAACAGATGTCGTTAGTAGTATTTAAATTAAATAATATTAGTAATAATTTGTTACTACATTATAACACCCCTACTTAACGAAATATTACAATAAACTTAAAAACATAAATTCTTTAACTAAATAAAACAAAATCTCACTGAGGAACAAGACCTATCATTTCCAAGAATTTATGATTTTTATTTGAAAATAAGCCTTTGGTCAATAAATCTGCAGGCATATCTTGAGTCGATACATACATAACTTTAACTAAATTATTTTTTATAGCTTCTTTGACATAATGATAACGTACATCAATATGTTTTGTTCTATTGGGTGATTGTGAACTAGTTGCCAATTTCAATGCACTTTGGTTATCACAATGTAATGTATGTACATAGTTTACCTGTAATCTCGTAAAACAAATTTCTTAAATATATGGCTTCTCTAGTTGCCTCTGATAATGCTACATATTCAGCTTCTGTGCTAGATAACGAAACCGTCTTCTGTTTTCTACTCTGCCATGATATCACAGACCCACACATGGTAAAGCAGAAGCCAGTATAAGACTTCCTGTCTAACATGTCACCAGCCCAATCAGCATCAACAAAGCCTTTTAAATTTAAATTATCTCTACTGTATTTTAAACAATAATGTTTAGTTTTCTGTAAATATCTTAATATTCTCTTTGCATGATTGTAATGAGTTTCATTGTAACTATTATTGAATTGACTCAAGTAGCTAATGGAATATGAAATATCAGGTCGAGACATGACAGCTAAATACATTAAACTTCCTATAAGTCTTTGATAAGGTACATTTGTTATACAATTTTCTGCTTTTTCAAGATTTAGCTTGCATTCTATAGGAGTATCTATTGATCTACAGTTAGACATATCAAATCTTAATAACAATTGTTCTATATACTGCTGTTGATCTATTGTTATAGTATTAGACTTCTTGTTTACATTAATCCTCATACCTAAATAGTTTTTTACACAACCTAGATCTTTTATCTTAAATTCTGTATTTAGTGCATTTATCAATTTTACTGTCTCATTTTTACATGTAGAGAAAATCAAAAAATCATCAACATATA
This sequence comes from Epargyreus clarus, assembly GCF_041222505.1. NCBI lineage: Eukaryota > Metazoa > Arthropoda > Insecta > Lepidoptera > Hesperiidae > Epargyreus > Epargyreus clarus. The sequence continues at coordinate 6,318,883 of NW_027332215.1, forward strand.
CTGCTACAATTAATTTAACATTATTACTTAATTTTGTAAATAAACATTGTTCATAAGAACTTGTTTTAAAACCTAGTCTATCTAAACAATCTTTCACCCTTTCAAACCACATTAAAGATGATTGTTTAAGCCCATAAATAGCTTTCTTAAGTTTTAAAACTTTACCTTTATCTTTACATTCATATCCTTCAGGAATAGCCATACAAATGTTTTCTTTTAAGTATCCATTTAAAAACGCCGTAGTCACATCAAGATGTGTTATGTCCATACCCCATTGTACACATAGAACAAATAGCATTCTTAGGGTAGAATGTTTTACAACAGGGGAGAAGGTGTCCTCATAGTCAATACCTCTTCGTTGTGAAAACCCTTTTGCCACTAATCTAGCACGATATCTTACTTTATTGTTAACATCAAACTTCTTTTTAAAAACCCACTTGCTCTGCACAATTGAACTATCGCTTGGTACATCTATGAGATCCCATGCCTCATAGATGTACTCAAATGCCTGTAGCTCCTCACGCATGGCCAGCTTCCATTGCTCTGCTTCAGGCCCAAGCAGCGCTTCAGAGAAGTCAATATCCTCAGCATCTGGCAAGTCGTTTGAAGTACACATGTTTGTATATCCATAGCGATTTGGTGGACGTCTCACTCTCTTATTCTCAACTACTTCAACGTCTTCTAGAGCTTGTAACTCACCTGTTGAAATATCTGTTGGTATAACTGAGTCTGTTGAAGTATTATCTGTAGTCTCATATGGATCCACATAAGCCGATGAATCAGAACTTGTACTGGCCAGAGATTCATTCATCAAGGTATTGTCCCCCACTGAATCTCTGCTCTCTACACCTAATTCCTGCGAATCATTAGTTGTATCAGTTCTTTGAATCAAGTTCTTTTCTTCATTCTGAATCCATATAGCCTTCTCTTCCATTTTTTCACTATCCTCTTTTCCCTCCATGACTATTATATCTCTCTTTATGATGATTTCATTTTTATTTGGTACATAAACACGATATCCTTTTACATTGTCTGCATAGCCAACAAGAATGTATTGCTCGGCCTTTTTATCCCACTTTAATCTTCTCTCTTTGGGTATGTGGGCCATCACTAGGCTTCCAAACAGACGAACGTGACTTAAATCTGGTTTCTTTTTGTACCACGCTTCATATGGTGTCATATTTTCAAGGCTTGAAGTTGGAGAGCGATTTTTAAGATATACAGCAGTGTTTGTTGCTTCAGCCCAAAACTGTTTACCGAGTTTTGCGTCAAACAACATGCATCTTGCCTTCTCAACAATTGTTCGATTAGCCCTTTCACAGACACCATTTTGTTCCGGCGTATAAGCAACAGTTTTCTGATGAATAATACCATTTGTTATCAAGTAATTCTTCATTTCTTTACTACAAAATTCACCACCATTGTCCGTGCGTAGAATCTTTATTTTCTTATTCTGTTGATTTTCAATCATCATTCTAAATTCTTTGAATTTAGTAAATACTTCATCTTTATTCTTCAAGAAGTATATGAAAGTCATACGACTATAATCATCTATAAACAATAGAAAATACCGGGCTCCTCCGATGGATTTTATTTCCATTGCACCGCAAACATCTGCATGTATGACCTGTAATGTCTCAGTACTCCTTTCTGTGACACGTGAAAATGGTAGTCTTGACTGTTTACCTTCGCAACAAATTACACATTTATCCTTCGTCATGTCACTAGTACCATCAAATGTCAATCCATTCACAGTTCCATTTTTCATCTTATTCAAATCGCCGCTGTTAATATGTGCTAGCCTCCTGTGCCACATCTGCGCAGATACTGACGTGCTACTAAGCAACAATCTGCCTCTTTAGTTTGAAGCTTGTAAACACCATTAGTAGACACTGCAGTTGCTACCAACACATTATTCTTATTACGTATGTAACAGTGACTTTGCTCAAAAACTACACTGTTTCCGTTTTTGATCAATTCGCTCACTGATAATAAATTTGTTGTTAGACTCGGCACACATAGCACATCTTTAACTGTGATTTCGTAGTTATAATCCGTCGTTATCTGTACGTTTCCAGAACACAAAACTGGCACAACTGTATTGTTCGCAACAGTAATACTTGATAAACTCGGCGAATAATTTGCATTGTTTATCCAATCTTTTACCGCCGTCATATGTGCACTTGCGCCGGAATCAACGTACCATTCATGTCTGCTATATTTTCCATTCAAAAATACCACGCTAAATGCATTGCTTTGCTTATTTTTCTGCATTAATGGACAATTATTTCTAAAATGACCAATTTGTTTACATTTGTAACATGTAATTGTCTTCTTTTCATCTGTCACTTTATTTGACGTCGTGCCATATTTATTAGGATTCATTGCGTTCTTTCGATTGCAGTACGGTTTTTTCGCAGCGAATGCAGCGCCACTGGTATCTGTCTCGATAACATTTGAAACCTCCATATCAATTAGCTTTGACTTTATTGTATCTGTGGTAATTTGAATACCCGAGTGTTCAATGGCCATTATCATGGGACTATATTTTTCTGGCAAACCTGCGAGCAATAATGACCCTATCCATTCATCTGTAATTGCAAAACCCGTGCCTTTTAATCTCTGCGCTGTCTCAATTACTTGCGTTACATACGAAGTCATTGTATCACAATTTTCTTGTCGAATTGATATTAGATGTCGCAATAGGGTTATCTTTCGTGAAAAACCCGAATCATCAAACATATTCTTGAGCTTTTTCCATAACTCTTCCGAACTTGATGTTTCTTTAATATGCACGTACAATCCAGTATCAATAGTTAAAACCAATTTTGCCCTTGTTTTAGCATCTTCTTCTGGCTTTCTTTCGACCGCCGCCATTGGTTTGATGTAATGTAACATTCCTTCAAGTATCAATAGGTTTTCGGCCGCAAAACTCCACTCGTCATAATTTTGCCGTCCTTTTAATTTGGGAACACTTTGGATATAGCTCATAGACATTTTTTTACAAAGTTCAGCACTTTTCTTAAACTGTAAACTGTTTTACTAAGAAAAATAGGACGATTGCCCATAACCTGTGAAATAACGTGCACTTTGCTTTTCAACGACTGACATTAATTTACGAATCAACAACGTTTATACTATGTACACAACAGATGTCGTTAGTAGTATTTAAATTAAATAATATTAGTAATAATTTGCTACTACATTATAACACTGATGTCTATGGGCGGCAAGCTAAGTTATTGCCGCCCATAGACATCTACAATCAACACCAGACAAAAGTGAAGTCCTACCTGAGGTCGGCGACAGGTGAATTGTTTTCTTGAGGAATAACTTTGAATACCTCGGATAGGTGCATCTTCCTTACTAAATCCTGCAAATTGAAACATTGCAGCGCCTAACACTGCTATTATTAAGCAGAAATTACTTTAATACTATATCTTCAAACATGTGGCTGTGAATAGCTATATATTGATAACAAATATGTTCAATGATCCTTTATGAAGAAAAGGTTAAGTATCCCTGATCTAAATGTACTTAGCAAATGGAGATTTAAAAGTCAAGTCTAACAGTTAAACGTGGATCATGACGTGTTGATGACAATTACAAAAGTGACTGACCTCTAATCTAATTGAAGGAATAAATATAAACTGTTAATGAAATAGTAAACCTTATCTCCATGAGCTAGTTCATCGGGTTCAAGAAGCTTATCTCACATCGATTACACAAGCGGGTACAAATATGTATCACTTTCCGTAAAGATACGATAAAGGGAGCTTCTTTATTGAGACGACGGCGGCACGGCACGACAACGACACCACAACCATAATACCTAATAAGATTGTAAATATGTATTTGGTATTACATTCTAAAGAGCGCTTCTCCGTTGAGACGACAGCGGCACGGTACGGCAACGACAGATATAATACCTAAAGGGATAAGGCAATTGTACTTTGGGTACAAAGAGGTATTTCGGGTATCAAAAGGAAGAGCAACGCTCTTACGGCCGGTCTCAAAAAACTACCTTTAACAAACAATTAAATTAGCTACCAAAAGTAGCTGATGACAGCTTGTGATTGCGTTTTTTAAACATCCGAACAGCGCCAAAGAACCTTCATTGCTGAATATCGATAAAAGTTTGCGCTGTTATTGACACTTGAACGGCACTGATAAATAACACAATCGGTACCGTGTCGTGCCGTTGTCGTCACAATAGAAGCACGCAAAGAGTAAAGTCCAGTTCTGCTTTGCTAAAAATAGTAGCCGCAAATAATTTACTTAGAAATATTTAACGCGAGCAAACATTAACTCTATAGATAGAAATATAAATTTACACTGCTAAATGACAAAATTTTCCTTGTTTAGATTACCTCCAAGAATATGCTAAGTAATGTGAAGTAAGGATGTGTGATGTTTGTATTTGACCGGATTACTTGGATTGTAATTGAATATTATGTCATTCATTATTACTTGCCCTAATTCGTGTAGGCGGAGCGGTTACTATCGGTCTGTTACGCAGAGAGTTTTGGATTCACTCCCCACCCAGGCATGGTAAACGACGAATTGATACTTCTGTTCTGTGTGTGTGTGTGGCACCCACGATCCAGACAGTCTTATGAGTATAGACCAGGTATTTTGCATTTCGTTTAAAATTAAAATTATGTGGCTTACTGTAAATTTATCAATAATTCATGTATAGTATGTATATACAGATGGTCTAAAAGAGAAACATGTTAAGTGCAAAAATGGCACTTTTGACATTAAGCTCTTTTCACTTTGATATTATCAGGCTCGTGCGTGTGTGCTGTATCTCCTTTTATGTTATGTGAAAGTGTGTATGTGACTTAATTGACATACAGGTGGACTTTAATAAGATAATGGCAGATAAAAATAAAAATGTCGAAAGTGTCATTTTGACACTTAACACGTTTGTCTAATAGAGCATCGATGTTAAGTGTACTGTATTCTTTGTCATCGTCAAACTATTGCTGTTCCACAAATTGGGGCAGGTCTTCTCTCAGGGTTCGACGAGTTTAGGCCATAGTACTTCACACTCATTTGAATTTTTTTTAAAGAACTCGCTGGTGAGCAAATTTTCTCAAGATTTTTTTCATTCACCGTTATAGCCAGTGATAGTTATTGCTAATTCGCAAATAATTTTAAAATCAGAGGTGTCTGGGATTTGAACCTTGAACTCCGCAATTGACAGATCACTAACCATTAGGATATCATTGAAGCAATGTATGTATATTTATTCAATGCGTTATATAAATAAATACATATTTTTTATAATAAGTTGTAGTTGTCGAGCTTGCAGTCCACCTGATGATAAGTCGCTACTGCCGCTTATGGACCTCTGTATTCAATCCCAGATAAATTTAGATTCCTATCTGAGGTCGGTCACAGATGGACGACATATTTTAGAGAACTGTAACGTCTGCGCAAACATGATTTTTTTCTGGTTTTGGTAAGCATGCTAAATGATTGAATCCACAGAGTCCGAGGCTCTAATTGTTCGGCTGGAATAAACTAACCACTGACATCTCGTTGAATTGAATTCATGATGTGATTGTTGTCAAGTGAACGTATTTTTCCATTACTTTTTTCACATCGACTCCATATTTTCCACACCCAAAGAGTAAAAACAAAACTCTCTTACTAAGCCTCCGCTGTCTGTCTGTCTGTCACAGGGCTCTTTCTCTTGAACCGTAATAGATTGACACTTAGAATTTTTACACAATGTGTTTAATGGTGAGCGCTTTAACAAAAAATAATAAAAATAAAAACGTCTAATTTTTCAAAATGATGTGCGTATTATAAATGAATTATTACAAACTTTAACGTTCAAGGAAAACAGTGTGAGAAACCCTGCATATCTGAGAAATCGTGCGAAAGTATGTGAAGTCTACCAATTTTCACCTGGCCAGCGCGTGACTATGGCTTAATCCCATTTATTCTGAGAGGAGAACCTAACCCAGCAGAGAGACAGCAATAGGTTGATAACGATGAAGTCATAATACCTGTATGCCTAATTACAGATTGGTATACAATATATACCGAATATCGCACCGGCATATACCGGTATCGCATCTGAGGCCGATCTCAGATAGGAATATAATCCTGTCTGGGATTGACAACAAATGTCCATGGGCGGCAGTAGCCACTTACCATCAGGTGGACTGCATGCTCGTCTGTTACTCCCATATTTCATAAAAAATATATAAACATGTTTATAATATAACACAATAATTATTTTAACATTAAATAACTCTCGCTTGAGGCCTAGACCTTCAACCTCGGTCATATAATCTGAGACCAAAATTCACACCACTATCATGGCTCAACATATTCACTTATATTTACTTTTTATTGTTTTACGTAATCTGCTTCAATTGTGAAATTGATTTAAATGACAATAATTCACAACCACAATAGATAATGTTTAACAACGTTTTCAGTTAACAATGTTTTCATTATAAAAATCTCTATACATACCACTCCGTGTTGTCGATGAAATAAAATAATTATGATGTCAGTGATATAATTGTTAATCTGGTAAAATCCTTTGCACGTCCGAAATTAATTCGTTTAACATTCCGTTTCATTTATCGTCACCACTTATTACTCGACTGCCAAATAAGGGTTATGTTTTTATAAAATACTTTTCGAGTAGGTATACCGTGTTCAATAGAGTAAAATCTGTCCATGTGTATATCACATGTGTAGAGTCACAGGGCTCTATTTCTTAAACCGAACAGAGTGAGTGATACTAGAAATTTTCACAATGCCTTTAGGTACCATAGGTTAGTAAAGATTACTCACTCCTAACAAGAAAATGTAACCGGTTTTGACAATTGAAATACTTAGTTGCGTAAAAAAGTTTTGCCACGTCTCCGTGCTAAAATGTCCCTAAAATATTTGAAATAATTATTTATTTATTTATTATGCAAATTACGCAGTATTTGTTATTTATTCGTAAATTTTCTCAAAAAATGTTTTTATTTGTCAAGAGTTAAAAAAAAGAACTTACAAATAAGCCGTTTGTGGCTTCATTCAATTTCAAGGTGGCGAAGTATCTTTACTAATCTATGTTAGGTACCTACTATAAAAAGAAATTCAAAAAATTAAAGTTCAACTCGCACTTGGCCAAAGGTATATCAAATAATTTTTACATTTCCCTTTTTATTTGTTCGGTTATTATTCCCAGTCTGGGCACAGTCACCTCAGAGTGTGAGGGACTTATGCAATATCCCATCACAGGGGCCAGAGCAGCTGTTTTCAAATAGTTCTACGATTTCATATAATTATGGGTCGCGTTTTAATTTTAACAATGATTTCATTATTTTAATAAAAAGAGTATTATTATTTTTGATATTTTAAAAATATTTTCTAACATTATGAGTGGAGGACGTCAATTGATTAGATTAAAGGACGAAAGCCTTCAAACTAACGAGGAATGCCCAGGAAAATAACCACTATAACTAAAACAGAGTTCGATGAACAAGGCTCAAACGCAGTCCACGATAAATGTTTAATTAAAATTTGAAATAAATAACATGAAGGTACGTTGAAGTTTAATTTTTTAATAAATGGACACAAATATTAGGTACACTTCTTATTATTTATATTTTAATACACTTTTTATTTCATATTTTTTATTGTGTAAGTAAAAAAGAAACAAAATAAATATCCATATTCGTTTTCAAATGGAATTATATATTCTCAAATTTTGAAAATGACGTGTATTAAAAATTTTGGTTCAATCTTCGAACACGAAATTTTATTACAATAAGCTTGTTTTAATTCAATTTAACTAACACATTTTAATAAAAAATGACTATCAAACGTATAGAGCACCCCATTATCTTTTGATAAAATTGAATTCTAACCGCGTTTTAATTCTTGTTAGTATATTAATAAACATATGGGAGATAATGTTCAATGGCGTCATTGTTTCTCTACATACAGACGGTAAAAACACACGAAGTGAACTCGAATGACCGTGACCGTTTGAATTAGTTAGTAGCACGAAAATGACTGTCGGAATTTTGTATTTTCAATAGATAATTTTTACATTAAATATTTTATCGGTACTTACTTCTATAATAATACATTTATTATTTTTAAAAAATAGAAATAATAAATATAACTGTATTAGAACTTATTTACAAAAATTACATATACCTAGCTAAACAAAAATAAAAAAACTAAATTTTAAAAACATTAACTATCTAACTCATTTTTATGGTAGTCCATAAAAATGAGTTAGATGGAAATAATTAGTTTACTTTGCCCATTATTAATAATCAATCGATCTAATTTTATATCTATTAATTTTGCCTACTAAAGACTGCGAATTTCTTTTCTGCTCAGTGCTTGCCTAGAATTAGTGCAAATTACGATCTTCGGTAGACAAAAATGGATAGGTTGATAATTATTAATAAGTCGCGTTAATCAAGGAATTATTACGTACTTTAAAAATTAAAATAATTATGTACCTATATGTTAAAAAGTAGTTATGCTTTTATTATTATTGACCATTGATCATTTTGTTAGTAAATTTGTCGTCATATTCTATTTCACACTATTTGATAAAAAAAAATTAAAAGAGCTCGAAAACGTACCTATTCACAGTATTACAATCTGGCAAAAAATATTTCAGTATAATAATAATTATTAAGTAATAAGATCAAAAATGATTGGGGTCAAATATAGATATCGTTATATGAGTATACCTGATAGAGCGAGGTAGGAACTATGAAATGCAAGAAGTGCAGCGGGCGGTGCCGCTGGTGGCAGCCAATCCGTGTGTCATGGCGAGAGCGGCCCGCGGGAGGCGGCGCGGATCGCCGACGCTTCGTCATTCCTCTAGCGAGCCGTTCTAGCTTCGCTCCTCGCAGTCTGCTTCTGACCGGCAGCGAGAGCGCGCGATCCCCCTCCAACTCCGAACCCCAACCATGGGGTTCCAAGCTCTTAAGTTTTTTCTTCTGTTCGTTTATCTCGTCCTCTCCTTTTCTGAACCCTCCACTAATTGTCCCGCGAAATGCATGTGCCAGCGGAACGCGATCCGCTGCCTGCACCAAGACCTGCAGGCCATCCCGAAAGCTCCGGATGATGCGCACACTCTGTAAGTACAAAACTTTTTACAAACTTTCTGTTTTGTTTCGCGGCTATTAATATCGCTCCGTTTCGTAAATAAATACGCCGAGCCGCTGCGATGGTTCGCGTTGCGAAAGTTAACTTTTCGCGGTACGCTCGCGTTGTGCTTTGCGAAGCGATAACAGGTCGCCTGGAGAAATAAATGTATGCAGCCGCGATGTCCGATAGAGCAACGGGTCACTTCCTTCGCGCGCAGCTACCAAAGGTTAAAGTATGTTTTACAGAAGTTAACTAGCACGCAGTTATCGAGGACGAGGAGATAAACACATGTTCTTGTGCCCGCGTGCGCCGGCAGCGATGTTTGTTTTTATTGCATAACTTTGTATGCTTAATCCGTGAATGTTTCGTAAGAATATCAGGTAGGTATGTATTTTTAGTGTGTTTGCGGATAGTTCAAAACTTTCGGAAGAACGCAGTATTAATTCGACAGCGCTCTTTTTACGGTGAATTGATAGCGAGCTTTGTCGGAAGTTTTTGAAGTTGTGCGGGAAATTGTTTATTTCGCCGTCTCGTGTCGGATGTTGAGGAGACTCGGATTCGGTTGGAATGTAATTGGACGGGCCGGTTTTGTTTTTTTCTCGCCTGCGATATGAAACTTTGCGTTGTTGTAAAATATTAAAATAAGGGCCGGTGACTTTTTGCCGGAGTGTTAACTAATTTTAAGGTAAAGTAATTAAATTTTTATTACTTACCCGTAGATTTTTCGGAACTTTCCGACGTTAAAATATATGAATTGACTCTAAAAAGGACTTGTCCATAAACAAATTATAAACTATGAATTTTGTTTTTCTTTAAATTAAAATAATTATAATGTGCAAGGGAAAATACGAACTCTTTCTAGTTCGACTGCGGCGTTCCCACTACCATACCAAAGTCCTCCATGCATTATCTCCGCTTGAGCTAGAGTTCTGGAAGAATTGGTAAAGTCAGCACATGAGGCGTTCCATGTTTCTTAACAACGGTCGCTAGAAATCATTAACAATTGTTGATCGAAGCTTCAAACGATTTAATTAAATTCTTGTTAACACCGTGTGGACTACGAATAAAAATATTTTTGAAAACCACTTAAAATGTATTTATCTCACGCATAAAAGGCTTAATTCCAACATCTTATAACTTGGTCTTTGAACCTAAAATATTTGGTAATCTTGCGGACCTCATGACGAATTTTTATTGTAATTTGTAATTGATTGAATTTACAACTATGAATTTCCTATTTCGCATAATTCGAATTAAAACCTTTGGGAATAGACTGATAAAGTTTAATGATAAGTCTTCGCTTCGCTTAACCCGCGAGCATATATGCAAAAAGCAACTTATATGATACTTATGCGAATTGTCCGTGTGTTCTAAACATGCATTGGCCTCTCAGAGATTCACGTACAAGATAATTAAGTTGGTAATGCAGTAGAAAATCTTCTTAAACACATACGTTGATATTTAAAACAAAAGATGAATAGTATTGTTATATCAATGTAAAAATAAATTTTATGTCGTAGATAAGTACTCAAAAATATTATAAAACAAATTTTAAAGTTGATGAACACCTAACAATTGCTAGATAGGTACAGGAAAATACTTTAAAAAACTGTTTTTTAAAATTGCATCGTTGACGCTCACGGAAGATAACGTTGCCGATAAAATTGCTACAACACTGTTATGTATAACATAAATTAATAATTCAATTTTATTCTACGAATTGATAATGTTACCGATCTTCAGAATTACAATAATTTTCGTAACAAGTGTTTTTGCTTATCACACCAAACGGAACACGTTCTTGTCGGCGTTTGATTTGCGGCAGAAATAGGCTTAATAATAGCCATTAACTTATGTTTAATATTCTGCGGCATGTGTTAGAAATTCGGTTGTAATTTTTTTTTAATTCCTATTCATTATTGAATATACGTGGCCCTTTGTGATTCGACTCCAGCGATACCGCCATTCCTGCTTCAACCTAATAACAGTATTTTAAGCGCTGCTGTGTTCTGATTTGAAGTGTGTAGTAAAATAACACTTTTCGGAGGCGGAACGCCTCTTTGTCCTCAAGAGTCGCAATGCTTCCGTGCCCGACCTTAGATAGAAATCTAATCATAACAGAGGTTGATTACAAATGTCCATGACCAGTAGCTACATACTGATGGGCTGCATGTTCTTGCGTCTTCTATTTCTATATTAAAAAACAACAAATGCTCGCTAATAGCTACAAATCTCTCAAAACAATTTAAAAAGAAGCGATTCACAAATAAAAGAGAGAAAAGTAACTTTTGAACTGTTTCGTCCTGCCTGTAATAATGCTTAATGCGTTGCCGACATAAAAAAATTTCTGATGTTATTCGCGGATACTTCTGCTATTCTTATTAAACGGAACGGTATACAACATCCAATGTATTTTACTTTGCGGCGCAAAAATACGATTAACATTTGTATAATTTTAGGTAACTTACGAACTTTATTATATGATATTTTATTTGATATTTTAGTTATGGGGAACAGAATACGGCATGACAATTATTACTTACCGGCACAATAGTTTGTAACCAATTAGAACTAATATACTTTAAGCGTTTCCTCTTTAAATTACTTTTATCTTGTATTACACTTGTAATATCTTGATGAATGTTATTTTACGGTACAAATATTCGGAACGTAACGCACAAAACCTTGTAATGTAATAATAACACATAATTGTGTAGAATAAGGATAAATTCTATATCGCGCGTATATTTTTGTTAATTATCACTCGGTAACAACGGTATTATCGAATCAGACATTAAAAAAACATTGTCGAGTAAATGAGCAAAGGTTCTTAAAATTAATTACTTGCTACTTATCTTTAGAATTACGGTACGATGACTTGTATTTCTGTTGTGGTAGGCAATATACTGATATTGTATCAACTACAGCAGCGTATATATAGAAGCAGCATTTTAAATCGTAAGTTTGGACAGAATTTAAACTCTTACCTACGTGGCTACATGCTTACTAATTAATATTGATTCTCAAAACGGATACCTACATTTGAAATCTACGGTTTAAATATTTTATACCTATATCTTATAGATAAAATTATTGTGTCACAATGTTAGTTACCGTACTCCTCCGAAACGGCTTTACCGATTTTCACCAAATTTTATATGCATATTCAGTGGGTCTGAGAATCGGCTACTATCTATTTTTCGTACCCCTAAGTGATAAGGGTTGTACACCCTTAACATTTTATTTATATGGCAATACAACGTTTGCCGGGTCAGCTAGTACAACTATAGATTAAAATATTGTTGGAACGGAATAGAATACAACAGTGTTATTGATGACGCAATTGTTTTACGACAACATTTAAACCATATGTAAGTTAAAAGTAATAGGTACTGACTGCTGACGTTTAAATTTGATTAGGCGTTATGAATATGCAGACTTATAAAAACGGAATACATTAGGTAACTAAATTTAAACGACGCTTACAATAGTAGAAATAACCTAACATTTCTAATGGAAGATAGAAGCCGATATCACTCGTAACTCGGGCGTTTAAGATTGTTTTTTAACAATTTTATTTATATGGATTCAGAATATAACTTCAATTACACAACGCAGTCGAGCACTCCGGAATTATGTTAGAAAAGTTACTTCTGACTTTATATTGTAATGAATTTTAATAAAGTAGATCAATTTGAATGAAATAAATATTACATGTAATGTACGGACTACATGTAATGTACGGTCTTCTAAATTCAAATCCATTGATTTGAATGTAGAAGATCCTGTGTGATCCGATTTGAAACTCACAGACAAATAGACAGACAGGCAAAAATCATATATGTGCTAGAAATTGTTTTTTTTTACTTATTCTCACTTTTGCAAATTTGCAAATATAGGTATTCGATGTAACATGTGAAGCTTACATTCTTGTCACACGGCACGGAACAGTGAATTTTCAAATCCTAAATGTTTTTTTTTTATCTATCTAACATAAAATGACTTTACTATAATTAGAATACTAAAACTTCAATTTCATTTCTGAAATAATTTAAGTTACTTTTGACTTTAAATTGTAATGACTTTAAATAAAGTAGATCAATTTGAATGAAATAAAGACTACATGTTAGGTCAGGATACGGACTATGAATGTAATAATCAATTGAATTAAATTTAGAAGATTTTTACTTATTCTCACTTTTGCAAATTTGCAAATATAAGTATTTGATGTAAAATGTGAATCTTACATTCCTATAACACGGCACGGGACACTGTTTTTAAATCTTAAATATTTTAACTTTCTTACATAAAATGACTTTACTATAATTAGAATACTAAAACTTCAATTTCATTTCTGAAATAATTTAAATTACTTTTGACTTTAAATTGTAATTACTTTTAATAAAGTAGTTTAATGTGAATGTTCTAAAGACTACTTATACGTTAAGTCTAGATATTACGGACTATGGATCTAATAATCCATTGAATTCAATTTAGAACTTTTTTACTTATTCTCACTTTTGCAAATTTGCAAATATAAGTATTAGATTTAACTTGTGAAGCTTATATTCTTATCAAACGGCACGGAGCAGTAAATTTTCAAATCCTAAATGTTTTAACTATCTAACATAAAATAACTTTACTATAATATAATCAGAATCTTAAAAGTTAAATTACATTTCGGAAAGTATTTATTTGTATGACCAATTAAGGCTTTAAAGCTATTTAACCAATAAAATGATATAGGTAAGTTTCAATAAATAAGAAATTACGCAAAATACTTATATGTAATCTTCGGGACTGGACCATAAATGTTCGTAACATCGTACGACTTATTAATTCAATACATAAACTTTAGTTAAATAATTAGGTATAAAGTTAATGAATCATTAACTACGAGGTCACAGTCTTACCGGGCGAAGTCCACCGCGAATAATTATTTAGCGGCACAAGTTTCAAACAATTTTGTTGTACAGATATTAGGGATGGCGATTCTTTCGCTTTTTTCTTTGTTTTGAATCGATTAGAATCGAAGTGTGATAAATAGATTCACAAAAAAATTACGCCTAAAGAATTGAAGCTCCACTCACTGAAATACGTATCCGTCGGCAAAGTGTCTATAACTTAAAAAAAAAACGATTTTCTAGGAAGAAATATCGATTCACTGAATCGATCCATTACCGCAGATCGATTCTTCGATTATTTTATTTTATTTTATTTTTATTTATTTTATTAAGTTTACCAACGGTTGTAACATTATACATATTTTTATATTAAGTCTAGTTACAATGCAAGCAATACATGTACGACCACTTAGAGGTAAACATCACATGCAATACAGATGTAAACGTGTTAATGAAAATAAAATAACAAACTTTATCTACCAAAAAATAAAACAACACAAAAAAGAGAGAAAAAAAAACAGTACAAGTAACAAATTAAACATTAAATTAAACACTTATTTAATTTAGATACAGCCTTCTTAAATGCAGCTAGACACATTAATCGATCTCAGGTTGCCTTTCCTAACAGATATATTGCATTCCTCGGGACAAAAATGGCTCTTTTATAACTCAACCGGCACCTTTCTACCAAAGCGAAAAAACTGTTGCATACTAGAAATAGTTGTGACGGTGGTACCTCTCGTACCGATCACTGACTCCATCCATTTACTGGCTCCATCAACTTTTTCTACCTTCGATCACTTGACAAAGGCAGTGGACTGATTTCAAGTTTCTGTTGACTGCTAATTTTTAAAGAAAATAGTACCACATTGCTTCATTGTAGATTGATTAATGAAGTTACTGAGTACCATCAGGTGGACTGTTTTCTCATCTGCTACTATACAGGGTGAATTTTTCAAACGGGTCGTCAGGGCCAGTTCAGGGTCGTTCGAAAAAGATATTTTCAAAAAGTAATGATGCAGTTTTAATTTTCATCAATTTTTTTCTGTAATCCTTATAGTTTCGGATTTGGCCCTGAACGCCTATTTAAAAAAATCGCCCTGTATACTCGTAATATTTGAAAAACGCAATTATATCACTTCATCTTATTCGTATCCAATTCGTTCCATATTTCCACACCTTGAGATAAAAGATTATATCACAACTTCACTTTAGATCGAATACACTTCTGACAATTCACTTTACAAAGTGAAATAAAAAGAACGAACGTGTAATGTGATAAAAATTTTGCAACAACTTTAAACTCACAAAAGGATACGAGAAAGCTACATTTGCTGCGCTAAGTAAAAGTAGTGAAGTGAAGCGTTTACTGATATTAGTACCCTTACCATGAGTTTTCCAAACATCATAATTTTACGTTACGTTTACTCAATCCATTATTCTGTTCCGTTTACCTAGTAGACTGAGTAACCGTAACAATAAGTAAGTGCTCAAGTCTTTTTGTCTGCCTCACATGTTCGCAAAAAAGAGAGACAAAACATAAAGCGCCATTTTTTATTTACAATGGGTTTATCAAAGGTTAAGGGACAACAAAAGGTAGCACATGAATTGAAGGTGGTAGAACTCACTGTCGTTCGATTCACGCATCGCTATCACACCTATTTCCGTTTGATAACAGCAGTATTAAGCGCTGCTGTGTTCTAATTTGAAGGGCGCGGTAAAAGAGACTTTCCATCTTCGTCCTCAGAGGTAGCACTATACATATGTTGCCCACCTCAGGTAGGAGTCCAATCTTACTTACCGAAAGGTGGACTGTATATTTGTTTACTACTTCAAAGATATAAAACAAAGCGATCCGTGCAGTCTTTTTTTATAATCTGTACAGTTTTTCTTAATACTTTACATAATATAAATCACTTAAAACACTTTTACTGATGTGACGGCGGCTGACATTTTTTTGTTAAAGAGCTGTTTCGTTTATCTTTATATTCAATTATGTTTATGCTCCTCTAAAACAAAGGCTTATAACGTTTAATGTGATAATACTTTGAAATAACATTGGAATTTCACAAAACCATAAGAGAAAGGTTTATTGATGCACTAATAGGCCTACAGTGAGGCGTTTACGCTTTGAATTAGTAAGGAATGGGTCGGGTCCTACTGTATTTAAGAAAAAAATATTCGAAAAAGACATAAATAGGTATTATTGTTGCTAAATAAAGTCTGGCCTGATAAAATCGTGTTTTTTTTTATATTACAAAATATTTAGTCACTCAAGTAGAGGTGAATACACATAATATACAATAAATAACTTACTTGTTAGTAATTGGTACTTGTCACAAATACTCCATACTCAGTTTTTTACGATATTCAAATATCATTATATGTACTTATATTATGCTGATGGTGTTAGGTCTCCATTCAGTCCGTTTGGCTATAGGTGCGTAATCACTTAGGCGCAAGTACCTACAGATGTTCCTAGCCACCTAAACCACTTGATCATTACCACATGATTCGCACGGTTCGGTGGTCGTGTGAAGTGCCAGAGGTATCTATCCGTGCCTTTCCTTCCCAATTAAACTACACATGCTCCATACTTCGATCTCAAATGTGTGTTCACAAGTTGCCTTCGCTATAGACTTAACTAAACTCTTGTTACGTTAGGAGACCCATGTCCAGTGACAATAATGGCTTGATGAAAGAGCATTTATTCGAGACTTGCTGACGGCATCCGCTCCGTACTTTTTCATCAGATTTTCTTGATTGAACTATTGAATACCGTTTCCAATACTACACTCGTACTGAAAAGGCAATTTACATCCATTATTTGTAAGTTTGACAATCGAATGCTTACAAATAAAGGTTATTTTTATATTTTGTTGACCGGAAGCTTATTACGAGACGTAGTTTGTGTTGAATAAATGTGATGAACGGTTTTCCGTTTAACCTTTTTATAAACTTTTAAAAGAGTCCTATCGGACATTTAGACATTTGTAATCAACTCAGCGGAGATCAGCGGGAAATGCGTTGCTGCTCCTGCGGACTAAGTTGTAACGCCTCTTAGGTGTCTTTCTTATTCCTGAGCATGGTACTTAATATTGATGTTATGGGACAGAAATAAGTGTGGCACCGGTGCCGACGGAGTTAATACGAAGAATTTTTCACCTCTGAATTAGGAAAGGTTACGTTGGGGTAAAGCAGTGATAGCCTAATGGTTATGAAATTCGGCCACTTGATCGAGGGCTCCCAGTTTCAAATCCAAGGCACGCAGCCCTGATTTTTTCAAAGTTACCACGTGCTCAAACGGTGAAGGAAAACATCGTGAGGAAACTTACATATCTGAGAAACTTGGTAAAGATATTTTCAGAAATATGTGAAGTCTACCAATTCGTACTTGGCCAGCGCGGTAGACTATGCCTTTCTTCTGTCTCATTTTGGAAGGAGACCCGTACCCAGCAGTGGGACAGTAATGGGTCGATAATGACGTTGGGGTAATTAAGGCTCTCCAATTTCTAATTTTTGCGCGAAATTGAACAGATAGATATCGTATGGATCTCGGCTAAACTAACAGACTAACTACAGCTTGAAATAGATACTACAGCTTTAAAACAGATAAATTACATTAAATAATACGTGACGTGTATAACAGGCGCTCCCAATACTTCAAGTCGCGATCTCTTCCAGATACTAAAACATTTAGGAGGAAAGGTGTTTAGTGGATTGATGTGCAAAACTTCAAATAGAATAATGAACGCTAAATTAAAGTAGTAATGAGAAGAAGAAGAAATGTACATCCACGCAGATAAAAGTAATACTAGATTACAATACATTTTACAATATTGTAACAAAAGAAGTAATGGCTTAGATATTTCAACGGCCATAATTTATGAAGTTATCACTAGATGTCATTCTTTGAAAGTGCTTACTGAAATTACACGACGATTAGCATTTCCTCGCGTCAAAACAGCTATAACTTCAGTAATATTAACATAATTAATAATTTTCTTAAAAGAAATTATAATATCATTTACACTTCAGCTTTTTTTCACACTGAAGAAGAAAGACGGGTTTATGCTTTAATGAAATTCTAAAGACACTCAACCGACAGCTAACGTCGAATATTCAGGTGCAAACTGTTCTAGTTTAAAGCTAAATTTTTGTTGAAGAAGGAAATGTAAGAGGACTATAAGATACGCTTTGTGATACGCGGATCTCACACAACTTTAAGTAATTGGAGTTTTGAAGGTACAGGTAGAAATCCTTTGTGTTTCGACACCTATTCATGCCTATGGGTAATATACTTTTTCGAGGCATTCCGGCTTAATCCTCATGGGTAGCGGCGCATGTGTAGACAACCTCAGGAATCTTATCATATCTGGGATTGATTACAAATGTCCATGGGCGGCGGTAGCCACTTACCATTAGGTGGACTGCATGCATGTATGCTACTTCATGAAATTCCATGAAATTGAGTTTAACATTATCTTCGCATTTAATTTAAATGCTTTACTGGATAGAAATGGAGAAGCAGCGTATGTTTGCAAATTTTCTTTGAGTTGCCTTCCAAAGGCAATCTTCCAGAATTGAGAATTCAATGGTTTCTTTTTAACCCGTAAATTGCTACGAGCTACGGCCGGCAATAGATACCGATTGGATATTGCTATGGGACATTCATAACGTACTACTGAGATTATTTTTCTGGGATCCCATTTATTTTGACATTTCGCATCTCACTTACTTCTTCTATAAAAATAAAATATGGTTAAAATATATTTCCAGTCTCGATTAAAAATGATCTTATGGAATTACGGTATTACGAAAGCGAGATCGTAATGTTCTAGTATATATATACATACTTATGTATGCCTCATTCTTTGGCACGCCCTACAGCCCAAACGGCGTAATAGATTCTAACATATAAGGGTCCTTGATAAAATTGTGGAAGTGACCTGTGCTATATTTTTAACAGGCGGATTTTCATTGTTTTATATGAATTCTGTACCCCAGTAAAGTGCTAGTTTCAAAAAAGACTGAATTAAAATTGGCAGGAATTTATCGCAAAGGATTTATATACTAGCACCTTATGATACCTAAATTTAAATATTCAAAATTTTTAAAGCCTAAAATAAAAATTATGGACGAAGATACATCAACCAATTCGTATGAATTCCAGGTCGCTGGTTTATATCCGAATAGTATTTTTGCATCCTAATGTATAATGATGTGTTGTGACAGACACGTCAATACTAAAATTTTTGAATTAATCCTTCCTTTCATATTAATATTTCGGCCAGCCCGAAATACTGAAATTTGTTCAGTAAAATTGGAGGCTTAATAGTAAATGAGTTGATAGTAAATGACAGGTACTTTTTAGTGCTGACTGTGCATATACGAATATGTGTGTTGTGATAGACACGTTAATAATTCAACTTTTGAATTAATGCTTTATTTCATATGAGTATTTCAGCCTCCCCGAAATACTGGAATTTGTTCAGTTATTATAATTTTGAGGTTGTATAGTAAAATGAA
Organism: Epargyreus clarus; assembly: GCF_041222505.1. Taxonomy (NCBI): domain Eukaryota; kingdom Metazoa; phylum Arthropoda; class Insecta; order Lepidoptera; family Hesperiidae; genus Epargyreus; species Epargyreus clarus. Next base: position 6,338,454 of record NW_027332215.1, read on the forward strand.
TTGAGAATAGGATTTACCTATTCTCAATTGACTGGTATGAAAACGTTATTTAAGCTTTTTTGTTCCCTGGAACATTTTAGTTAGTTGAAATGTTTTGTAAAAGCGTATTACGAGAGAATTTGCATTTAATTATTTGCGCTCGGCCTGACGTACCATATTTGTAGTGAAAATAATTATTCAATTGATTCTGAATGTATTCCTCGGTTTTACGGAACTAATATTTGTTGTCGGTGTAGCAATTACCAGCTATTTTTGTATCTTGTTTCGACTCTGAAAATCCAGTGCAATGATTGGATTGCGTTTCATAAAGAGAAAAAATACATTGCTAGTATGTAGTTCTGTTGATTCAAAGTTTTTAACGTTAATAAAAATATGGGATACCAATGTTTAATTTATTTCCGTATACGTTCTCGGAATCTTTCGTGGAAATTTCAAATTTTAATTAACTTTGATAGAAATATCAGTATACATATTCTTATAATAGGTAATATATTTCACCTTTGAAATCAGAACTTATTTTGTCTTAAAGGGTCAGGTAAATGATAGGAGACACAAAGCGTTCCTATTTAATTCTTATGGGTATCATCAACGAGTATCAAAATGTCGCGTAGGACTTAAATGTTTTGGAGTAAATATATATCTATTTGCGACCTATTAATAGTTGCTCAGTAAGAGTTTCAATTTAGAAATAAAAAAAAATCTGCATATGTACGAAGGTATTAATGACACACCTGGAATAAAAAAAAATGGATAAATATGGTTAGCGGTGGTCCGTTCCTCGTATATTGCAAGTTAAATAGGAATTTGTAAAATAAAATGACGTTTCTAAAAATATTTTTTCGAAACTATTTTTTAATATTAATTCATTCTCAAACATCCTAGCGTGGCTTGTTGCAAATATGTTCACAAAAGCTGTTTGACTATCCAAGTGGATAAATATGTTTTGGTTGATGCAGATTTTACCAAGACTTAACCTCTACGTTTTACGCTTGGTACATTTGAGAAATGCGCTCTTCGCTTAAAATATTTGAATAATTTATTCGCTTTTGTATATAAGAGATCGATGGAAAAATTAGTTAACAAGCGGTCTGATTGCTCCATTCTCATCAACAGTTTCGACAGTATTGGGTAATGCGTGCTCACGCATAATTAAGCTATTTACGGATTTATTAAATAGGACGCATCATGGAAATCGGGATTCGTGATTTATCAAAACGGGGAAAACGAATGTTGCGTGTTTTAACTCTATCTATCGTTTTTCTATTATTATTTGGTCAGAATTATGCCTTCGTATTGAGATGCTATTGATGGATAAATATCGTTTTCAACCAAGTGATAATGAAAAGAAAAATGGTACATACATAGGTACCTACATACTTTTGAGAACGTTAATAAAATTTGCTTTTTATTCGCGTAAAAGCAGGGCGTATCACTAAAACGAAGCATTCTAGAGTTTAGGGGTAGCAATAAATCTGTGGTCAACCTTAAGTGTAATAAAAAATTCAAACGCATACATCCAGAACAAAGAGATTAAATATAGAGAGACTTAGAGTGGATCTTGTAAAGATTTTCACACAAAAGGTTTAATGCTACGTCATACAACACCATCTCAGAATAATTGACAGTTGACAACAAAATAGATCTTTTCCTCCCTTGTCTAATGATGGAACTAATAATAATACATACACCGCCAACGGCGCTAAGTTATGAAAAAACAATCGTCTTTTATACACGGACTATAGCTTTTTAGAACACTACTGATATATTCCAATATTGCCCAATGAATTGCAATTCGTTTAAGATGGCATTATCAGAACTAATTAAGTAATGCATAATTTGTAAGCGGACGAAGCACGGCTTTAGTGCACAAGAGGAAAGTGACTGTCACGATTTGAAATTCAAAACACGTTTTCCAAAGTCCAAAGTAAAGCTACCTAAATAACTACTTTGCATTTTAAACTGTAACGTCGACTATCCTATAGTTAAGTGATGAATAAACAGGACTTTGTTAAGTTAATTGCATTAAATGGTGCAAATTCATGTGAGTCATCATCATCAAACTATTACTGTCCCACTGCTAGGCACGGCTCCCTGAAGGAGAAAAATTAGACCATAATTCACCCCACTGGCCAAGTGGTAGACTTCACATACCTTTGAGATTTTTTTTTTATAAATACGTATCTCAGGTGCCTATGCAGGTTTCCTCACGAAGTTTTCCTTCATCGTTTAAGCAAGTGATCAGAAAAATCAAAGGTGCTTGGGATTTGAGCATATTTCTGTCTCCATACTGAACATGGCTCTCCCGTTTATTAGCAGTAGCTTATACGCAATAAATTATAAGCAATAGGTAATACTAATTACCTATTTTCAGCTAATTGCTATCTATAGTCAATATTTAGACTACCATGATATCACACATTAATTTATCGATGAATTTCGATATTGGTTATGAGAGTTTTATTTGCTTAGTCAAATAATTTTGTACATTTAATTCCAATTTGAAAACAGAGTATGGTTGTCGCTCACTGTAATATACAATTTGTAATATATTTCCTTCATTTTATTTGTTCTATATTTTAAGAAATATAGAATATTGGTATTAAACATATACACTATTTTTATCCGTAAATTAGTTAACCTGGGCCTCTTATAAAGTATATTTTAGTATATAATATAGGGAGTCAACGAAAAAATGTGTTGAAAAAAATACATTTTTTTAAAAGAAGGTGGCAACCCTAAAACCAAGACACTTGAGTAGAGCTGCTTAACCTTATTTATTTTTATCATAACGTAATGGGAGTACCAATCGAACTTCGTTGAGCTCGTTTAAGTTAAATACTCTGAAGATGTACAAAGTTATCGAGAAATGCAGAAACATTTTCTCATCGTATACAATTCATTTCATATGTTCAGAACTTCAGATACTTACGGGTAAGCACTTACTCATGTAGTAACTTACGGGTTATTAGCAGATAGTTGGCCAAGTGCGAGTCGAACTTGCATACGGAGACCAAAGCACATAGATGCCTTCGTATTTAACAAAAATCTATTTATATTTAATAGCAGTAGTTGTACTTGTACTTGAAGGATGCAGTAAGGCAGACAGTTCAATAGGCTACTAAGTCTTCAGGGTATACAAAGTCTTAATTAAATTCAGTTAGGATATCATCTGCCGAGACCTGCGGGGATTTCGTGGTAGCGAATGTTTTAAAGCACATTACTAGTTTAGTTTAAAAACGTTTTTTTTTTAAAGTAGGGACGCATTTGTAGCGAAATTCAAGTAGGACTACCATTTTGTACTGCAGGCTGGTGTCCATACTATTCCGTCTTTACCATAAGGGCACAGGGGATCGTGCCTGAGGCTTCCGAAATAAGATGGTCCCAGAAAATTAAATTCGCTTAGATGACACGCTAAGATTGACATTCAACATCAAAATTGAAATGATTCATTGAGTGAGCTGATTTTAATTTTCCTTTATACTATTTCTAACACGGCCCTGTGTCCATAAAAACTATAAATTACGCGGGCTCTTTTTAATACTTTTGTTAGCAAAGATGTGAAAAGGATAATAAAAACACTTATTAGACTCAGTCAGCATCGAATGCTCGAAGAAAAGTTTCGCCCGTCTCGATCTTAGAAAAAGAAAAATTAATTCTCTTAATTGACGCAAATACATAATTCACCAATTAGTATGAAATTTTTACTTGGAAAGAGGTAAAGAACAAAAGTTCTTCAGTTAATAAAACTATAACGTACCAAGGCTCACTGTAACCGTAATATTTTTTGCATATATTTTCTTAGCTTTGCCCCGCGCGCAATATTTAAGAATTGTTCCGACCTTGTTTGTTTTCAGGTGCAATCAGGGTTCTCAAATGCGAAAGAAATAGATATTCGTTCAATTTGGGCATTTTAGCGTAGATAATAATTTATTGTTGTTCTTTTATTTCTATCAGAATTACTTAGCGTCAATTTTAATATAATTTATGATTTTTATAGTATCTTCTATGTTAATAATGACGAGAAAATGTATTTACGGGGAAGTTATATATGTATGTGTTTTTCGTTAAAATAAAATACAAAATTTGCCTTTTCTATACCTACTGTGTATTTTTTTCAACATAAAACAATATTAATTTTATATTCGAGTATGTACCTATATAAAACAATTGATAATCATATGAATTTGATTTTGGTACATCAGTAAAAAGTATTTAATTTAAAGTATTTTCGATACATCAGATAAAAGCCGAATCTTGTAGTAGCGATTATCAAGTTTCGCTTCTTCACTTTAAAATTTAATGACGCGAAGAAAATAAACGTCTTAAATAGAATGAGAACCAACCCTAAGGGTAACGGATAGAGCCACTGTTTTGTTTTAAGAACATCTTCTTTGCCTCAGAACTGATTTAGTTTCACCAGCTATTTTAATAAAGGTTAATGTTAAATAGAATAACTGTGCCAGATCTAAATTATAAAGATATCATTATATATTTTGCATACCTATTGTTAGGTAGATAGGTAGATTAGAGGTATACCTATGTAGATTAGTTAGGTATTATGACAATAACTTGTGATATATAGTCAATTAAATTTTCAATATACACACATATGTTGACAGATTTCCATGCGGTAAAAATAAAATTACCTGAAAGACAAACATAGACTAACATTTTCAGATTCAAATGCATAAATTATCAAACATCTGAAGTTAGGCACGGATACTATAAAATTGTAGATTTTTAAAAATCTAAATCTACATAGTTAAAAATCTAATTCAAAATTACAATGCTTTGGACATCAGGATACCATAATTACTTTGCAGTTCAATAAAAAGTAAATAAGATAAGATCTCTTATAAAAGAGAACTCAACACAATGTTGAATTCTTGAACCATTAATTTCTTGTTAGAATTATACTGCAATTACCCGCGCGGATAAGAAAATCCCTGTTCTATTTTCTAAATAAAATTTGTTTCTTTAATGCAAGGAAAGAGGGATTTAAAGAACGTTCTTTTCCTTCTCAGCGGTTTCCGTTTAATAGATTCTTTGAACCTTAACCGGGTAGATTTTAGTCGAGCGTTCAATGAAATAGATTTAATTAAACTTATTATAGTTTCTATCGGGTTAGAAGTAATTAGAATTATTGTCAAAGACGAAATTGTTCTTATTTTTGTAGTTGTAGTTTGAAAATCAGTAACAATATGTTTCAGTTTGGATTAGTTGCATCGCTGACTTACATTTACTCTTTAGAAATGGCACTTACATAACTTTAAAACCTTTTTTTTAATCTTTTGGGTATGCAGTTTCCGTCACGACGTTTTCCTTCACCGTAAAGCAAGTGATAATAAATTTCCTCCTTAAAACAGTAAAATATTCCGTCATACACAGTTGAACAAACTTAAACCCTTATTAGTTTTTCGCTTATCCATTGTATAAAACCAACTGGAATTGACATATTATGTTAAAAAATTTAAATTTCCTGCCAAAAAAGTAAACGTATGATTAAAATAATATTGTGTTAAGAGATGGTAGTAACCCCCCAGAGCTGCATGGAATTCGAACCTCGGACTCTCAATCGAGAGGCCGTTTCAACGAGACTGTCACTCAGTTGGAATATATCCGTCTGACACAAGTGCAACTATTTCAAGTTACGCAGACAGACATCCTCATGCAATTGGGTGCTATCTTCACACTCCGTTTGAGCGACACGGTTTTGCATTCTAATGTCTGCGAACATATTGGATTCAGTCCCGGAATAATTGTATTTGAATTTCAAGCGAAGGTCCAATGGTATTTGTATTAGCCGAATACTTTCCTTTAGGCTATGAGCTATTGAGCACATACATATATATACCTACTATAGAGCTAACATTTTGTAACTTTGAAATAATTGAATATCTTTTTAAAATCAATGTCAGGTCTATGTTATTTATAACATTGATCTAAAAAGCCTATTTATTATATGAAGTGCCATAATAATTAGAAGAAGCCTAATTATTATAAATAGGTTCAATGTATTATATAGATACTTTTATTTGAGAACATGCTCTACAATTTTATTTTTCCATTCATTAACGACTATTGAATGATGATAGAACTATAAATCGACCGGGCAGGTACTAGCGCCACACTTCGCTTTTTGTGAAGCAGTTCTGCGTTTCTGCTTTGGATGCCGTTTCACTAACGTATCCTCCTTAGGATCGTTAATCCTCAGGAATGGAATCTATAACTGGTTTCAGAAACCCATTTTTAAATGGAGTCGGTTACAGATTGATAGGAGTGACAACAAACCATTATGTCGAATACGCTCGTTTGCTACTTCAGTACGTTAAAAAATTGGCGAAAAAATATTTGGTGTGGTGGCATTCATACCGTGCCTACAAAAGTTTGCTGTACAAATTGCGGACAGAACAATATCAATTCGGTCGCATACAACGCTCTACGCTAGACAATAAATTGTATGACTTGTTCCAATAAACAAATATCACATACACGTAAAGTCACAACAATAAATTTGTTTTCGGGGAACAGTTGTTGTTTTTTTTTTAAATTGAATAATACCCATACGTGTAGATGAAGAGTACGTGGGAGTAACAATGCTATGAATATAAATGTACAAATATTAATTTATTTCTGGGAATAAACATTATGATTACAAAAAAAATCGAACAATCCATACATTGTCAAGAATAATTTACTTATATCGGTAGGACATGTGGGGGTAACATGATCAGGAATCACACATACAACCCAATTATAGTTGCAAATATAAATTTATTGCTGGCAAAAAAAGTTATTATTACAACATTTTTCAGTAGCCGTACGACTTATATCGGTAGGACATGTGAGGGTAACATGATCACGAATCACACATACAACCCAATTATAGTTGCAAATATAAATTTATTTCTGGGAGTACGCGGTAAATTTAAAAAAAAATTCAAACACTTCTCATACGAATTTCATGGGTAGGGTATGCGAGGGTACCTACATTGTCATGCTAGTCTATTGACAGCGTAGCTTCAGTTTGTCGAACATCTAACCGCGTCCGAGTTTGTGTATGTAGTTTTCATTAAAACCAGAAGGCTGGGTCACGTTAGGCTCGTAATTAAAAGTGTCCAAGCGCAAGTATTGAAGTTAAGACTTATTTTATTCGTACACAGTGGTCTCATTTTTTGTCAGATGTGGTCTTGAGTATCAAACGATTAGTCTACTTGATAGTAGCAGTCACTGCTGCCCATGAATATGGTAATAAACCCCCGGTAAGATCAAAATCTTGTCTGAGTTAAGCCACAGATTTGTCGCTACAGTTGAGAACTAAGTAATTTTTATAATATGAGTAGCAGACGAGTATTTAGTCCACCTTATGTTAAGTGGCTACTGCCACCCATCAACCCGAGATAGTATTAGATATTCCTACCTGAGGTAGGCCACAGATGCGCCGCTACCCCTGAGGACTAAGCTGGAAGGCCTCGGAAAAGTATGTCTCCCTTACACTCTTAAAAACACACAAAATTGCTAAGCCGGTATACAGTCCGGTAAAAATAATGGATTGGAAAGCTCTGAAAAGTCCAATACTGTATAAAGAAGAGAAAAAAAGATGGAAGCCAATTAGTAAAGTTCTATCTGACAAACTTTTGAAAGGAATGGCATACAAAAAAATCTATTCTGTATTGTGTTGTGTGTCTATACTGTAGACTTTAGAGTATTCTATCGAAATAGTAATATTCAATTTGAAGGACATTGTATATCTAAACGAATAAATGAAACTAAAGAGGTTGACTTCAAACTTTTGTCGTAGATGCATGATATTAAAAGTAAAAAATCTGATTTTCAATCAGACACAAGTGAAACTAAGTCTGTGTAAACCTCGTATATAATAAATAAATTACATTGATATATTATAATATTAATTTCATAGATTTTTAATAGTATAATGTACATATACAAATAACGCTTTTTTTAGTGTGAAACTAGCGTTTCGGGGTAAGGGTATGGATACCGGCTGACTTAGTTATCAGGTGACCTCAGTCCTTAGGAGTGGCAACCCATCTATTATGACCTTCAAGTAGAACCTCTTTTCTATACGGAGTTAGCATTGGTCATGGGTAGTAATGACCTCTTACCATCAGGTTAACCGCTAATTCGCACAATATAATGTAATGCCTTTTAAACTCCTAATTAGATATAACGATATCTGCAGTGGTCTTCAAACAAAGTTCATTTATCCAATACTAAACGCATTAAGTCCTTTCAGAATCAAACAGAATTATCTGGAAACAGATTTTACAAAGCATATAAGCCGTAAGTAATTGCATTAAGACTCGGAGACTACCGCGCTGGTTTAATACAATCAGCTTTAAAATACAATTCTAACGAGAAAATAAAATTATCTTAAAGTTTTACGTTTCATACATTAATATTTAGCAACAATTGTACAAAGATGTTAATATCTAATTCTTTCAATTCGATCTTTCAATATGAGCGTCCGAGGTTCGAGTCCCAGGCAGGATCCTCCGATTTTTTGAATTTGCAATGGCAAATTACGATTATCACAAAATAATAGGGAGATGAAGTAAACAACAAAAATAAATAAACAGAAAAAGACAAACCATGAACAATAATCTTATAATAATATATAAAATTCTCGTGTCACAATGTTAGTTACCGTACTCCTCCGAAACGGCTTTACCGATTTTCACCAAATTTTATATGTATATTTAGTAGGTCTGAGAATCGGCTACTATCTATTTTTCATACCCCTAAGTGACCCTAAGTGAGGATTGTTCACCCTTAACATTTTTTTATTTATATGGCAACACAACGTTTGCTGAGTCAGCTAGTAATAATATAAGTGATTGATGTTCAATTTACTTTGTTTGAAAATAAAGCCATTTTACATGGCTTCAATTTTATTGATATGTAATAAAACAATCGCTGGCATAGTCTAGAGTTTAAACTAAACTCTATTTTCCCAAATAAAACCAAAGTTTGGAAAGCAAATATGATGAATACCAATCTGATTGTTATTCACATTTATATGTGAGTTTCATCTTATAATAATAACTCACATGTTATAAATGTGAATTATAAGTGTACCTAAAGGTACCTAGCTTGCTATGCTATGGTATTATTAGTACCTATAGGTAATATAGGCAGGGTGTATTCAACCATTATGTTATTAAGATGTTCAATATACCTAAGAAGTTTTATGTTGTGAAGAACTTTTATTTTATAAAATTTGGGTATGCTTGCCTGATGTAGTGTCATGATGCCAACCCCAGATAACAATACGGGCCTACCTAAGGTGGTTTACATATCGATACCTTAATTCGCAAATCAATCATCTCCACTTTTTGTCAAAATGTTTTTTTTTATTTATTTAAAAGTAAATGGCGTTGAACGAAATCAAAATAAAAAAAAATTGACAAAAAGTGGACTTGGTTGATTTGCGATTTAAGGTATCGATATGCATTTCTACCCGTTAGGACTAAGTTAGTATGCTACGAATAAGTGTGTTTTTCTTACCACACCCTTAAAACCATAACACAAATGCCCTTAATACTGTAAAACATAGACTTCGAATTTTTTCGATACTATACTGTACACAGAGGGTTTAACGTCTTTAAATTTTAAAATTGCTTTCGACAATCTCTCTTTCTACAATCATGTTCTCACACTGATATTTTATCCTTGGAAACTTACAAGACGATATATACAAACACCCAGACCTGAACAGAGAACAGAAATCTCCATTCTTCATTTATATACATACTGTAAGGCCGGGAATCGAGCCCGGAACCCTGGGCATGTCAAACCAGTGACCGCTACGCGGGTCGTCAAATTCTAATAATATACGACGGTAATTGCGTAATTGCGTTTTCGCATAACTTGCTATTGAAAATAAATTAAAGCTTGTTACAATGAAATTCGTATGAGAACAAAATAGTACACAACGAGCTGTACCCCGCGGTTTTACCCGTGGTTAAATATGTAAATGCTTTGGAGATTTCAAGGGATTTTTTTCCTCAATTTTTTCTTAAACAAAAGTAGCCTAAGTTACTCCTTATAGCCTCAGTAGATTGCCGTTACGGTCAATCCAGCCTTTTCGAGAGATTAACAGCCAGAAACAAATGGACAGACAGACAGACAAATAGATGAAAAAAGGTTTTTTTAAATTATAACTATCGTACTCGTATATACGTATACAAGCTTGTTACTACAAACCTTTACATTACAAACACACACTTCAATTTTATTTATTTTCATAGCGTACAGTACCCTTTGTATTTGTTTACGTGTTTGCCCATACATTTTCAATGAGCGGTCCTAGCGGACTGTATTAGAACTAATTGAAAATGTATAGAAAATACGTAAACAAATACAAAAACAGTCATTTTTGTAAAAACTCATATTAAGGGTACAGATTGTGGGTATACATGGAGTGGGTATATATATGGAGCGTACAAATCTCAGACGTGTCGGAGTCCGTAATTCGTGTCGACGTCACTTTATCGTGTTCGAAATAGCCCACTGACTCGGCGTCCCGGTTGTGAGTAACTGTAACCATTATTAGATTTCACGCGAAACTTTCAGCTCATTTATACAGCATGTGCCACGTTATTCAGTTGTTTTGGTGTAAATTATTCGCAAGGCGAGTGGGTGTTAGATTATGCGAGTTGGATGCGCGCGGTTCTTCTTTTTTTTCTACTCTATGTATTTTCCAAATTTTCAGAAAATCGCCTAGGTAAATATAATAATAGGAAAGTAAAGTCCCGTTATTTTTAGGGTACGTACCCATGGGTACAAAAGGGAAGCTAACCCTACGCTTTCCGTCCGTCTGTCACAGGGCTCCATATCTAATTATTATATAGCTATTATCATAACCGTAATAGAGAGGCACTTGAATTAGAGTATGTATCACGCTAGGTGCTATAACATCAACTTTAAAAAAATAAAAAAAAGTTGAAAACGAGAGTCTCTATAGAAGAAACCGCAATATTCAGAATTTTCGCTTTATCTATGGCACTAGAATAGGTAGACTTCAAATTTTCACAATGCATTTACTTCTATAGTTGATTTGATAACAAATGCTAAAATTAAAAATATATGGCACTTCATGTGCTAATTTTCCTCGCACTTAACCAATGATTGTCCGTTTGTTTATTTTTTCTGCTTTTCAGATACAATATGGTAAAGGGTCGATGATCCAAATGTTCTCAAAATACACATACTATGAAATGTAGATTACTTGACGTAGTACGAATGTGTCGAGTGTATGAATACATCGCATACATTACGAATACATGCAGTTCCGTTATCAAGATTGCCTGATGAAATGTGCATTGAGCTTACAATGCAGCTGATTTCGTATCTTCTGACTCGGATGTGAACTCTGTCTTGCCTACCCTCTTGATTTAGAGCACGATAGTATTCAGTGTCTGTACATAATTACTGTAATGTTATTGGCTGTTTTTGAATTCGCGTTTTCATTTTGTACTCCTAACAAGGAGCGTTTTGTATTTTGAGTGTATGTACTCGTATGTATTGAGGTGTGTGTGTATTTGTTCGGTTAATATATGAGGTTGTCCTGATGACGTCTTGATCACTGGCGCACCTTATCTTTTGGCACGCACTGTAGCGAGTACAGCTTGACAAATTTTAACTTATATTATGAGGTATCGTTAGATTCGTCTAAATTGTGAAAATGACGTAGGCTATATTTTTGAGCGGTTTTCGATTCTGGATACTCTCCCTCAAATGAAATGTATAATTTATCTATTATTCGTAAACTAACGAGTGAATTAAATATTTCTTTATCTGAATTAAATTTATAGCTATGTTTTTTCGGAACCCTCAAGAACGTGTGTAGATAATTTTATGACAATATGAAGTTACGGCAAGTGTGGTAAGCAAAAAAACAAGCAAACTAACATTCACATTTATACCATTAGTTAGGATAATGTATTTTTGTTATAAATTGCTTGTACACAATAGTTATAATTAAAACATTAGGACCCATCACGATTACGCTTGATTATATCACTCGGACTTCACAGCGAAAAATTCTATGTCCAAAGTTTTAAGGCTTATGTCTACATGAACTGCGAACGAAATTCGAACTTCACTGCCCGACTCGAATCAATTTAAATGAATTGGATATTCCAGAATCGGAAACGCGATGATTTTAATAAAACGCTTCATTTAAATTCGCTTGCATATAAAATGAACTTCATTCGTAGGGCTTATTTAAATGGATAGATATAGTAGCAAATGTATAAAAAATGCTCGAAGAAAAAATGCTTTGATAAAAAGCACTTAATTTTAGTATAATGTTTTACTAAAATTAAGTGTTTCTTAACATAGTAATTCTGAGGCTTTGTGGCAGACATATTACTACATATTAGACATATTATTACATAGACTATATACCAATTGCTTTTGCCCGCGGTTTCGCTCGCGGTCAGAAGTTTTTATCTATCTGTCAGCATTGGTGCCCAAGTAATCCTGAAAAAATAATAACCAAAAAAAGTATAAAACAATAAATACAAATAAAAGTATAAAGATTAAAGGGATCCTGTATCCTTCTTCTAATTCTGGACAATTTGTGTACAAAATTTCGTGATAATTTCTTATGTAGCTACTTAATCACGGCGTGAATGTGTAGCAAATAGAAAAACACTTTTGGAATACTAAACTCATGTAAACGGTACTATATAAAAATCATGATCCAATATTCATTCAATAAGATTAGTCCTACACAAACATGTAATATGATTCGGTGTATACCCAACCTTAGGAAGGAAGGACATTACACATTAAAACATTAATTAATGTTCCTTACAATTGCAGTTTCTAATAGACGAGCCTTAATTGACATGTATCTGCTTATGGCTCACTCTTCGAGAGCATTGATTGGTTTTGCAATCAAATGCAGCGAGTTAATGGATACACGCAAATGCACGAAAATCTTTATTAGAAGATGACAGAGCCGCAGTCTGCTAATAACTCTGTTGTACTTATCCTTAAAAGCTCTTAACGTTTCAATATTTTATTACACGTAATATCACATAATATCGAATGGTTATACTTATACGTAATACTGGAATGTTAGGGTTGCTACTTTTTCTGAAGAAACATATTTCATGAAAAAGCAAATATATAATAATCGTCACTGTCTATCCCACTGCTGGGTATGAGTCTCAATAAAAAAATAGACTGATTTAGGTCATAGTCCACCCCACTGATGTGGCAAATTGGTCGACTTGACACATTCTTGAGAATGTTCTTGTGAACTATGCAATCTGGAAATTGTTTTCTTTCCCCATTTAAGATTTCTTATACGCAAATAATTTTGTAAAATCAGAAGTATGTGTCTGGACTTCAAACTTGCACACGTCGAATGAGACATCAAGTTTTTAACCACTATAGGCTATTATGGAACGCTTCATGTACTGATTATCATTAACACAGAACTGAACTGAAACACAGCACTTAACGGTGTTGTTATAGTGCTAAAAATTGTGGCGGTGGTGCCCCTAGAGTTGACGTTTAGTTTTGTATTTGCTCCTATAATTTTATTCTTACAATATTTTTGGCTATTGATTTGAAGAGATCAAACCATCCATTGAACTGCCTTTTGAGGTTCACTGCTCAACTTTCCCTATTGCCAGTTTCTCTTAAATAAAACGGATGAATTCAATTTTTAAGCCAACTAAATTAATTATAAATAAAAGGTGGTAGAATTTTATATAGTTCGACTCCGGCGTCACCACTGCCACACCTATTTCGACCTAGTAACAGCAATGTTAAGCGCTGCTGTGTTCTGGTTTAGAGAGTGTGGCAAGATACATACTTTTATAGGGCATTCCAGCTTAGTTCTCAATGGTAGCGGCGTGAGTATATGTGGCCGGTCTTAGGTAGAAATCTAATCTTATCGGGTATTGATTACAGGCAACCATGAATGACTGCCGCTCCTTTGTGACAGTTCCTTTGTGGCTGTTCCTTTGTGGCTACTTGGTTTCCGTTTGTATGAAAGCCGCAATTGTAAGCGTTCAATCGGGATATGTTATTGACGTGCTAATTGGTTTGCAGATTACTTCATGTCTATGCTTGTGGTAGATGTGACGAGGTTGTAGCAAATTTGGGAGAAGCAGGGACTTGCTCTGGAGTTGGATCATTTATTATGGAGTATTTTTTCACACGTCATAGCAAAATCTTCATACAACTTTTTTTATTGCGTTTTAATATGATTTTTAAGTAGCACACGAGCATGTTCGTGAGTCTAATCGATGGTTAGTGGTCACTGCCGCCCATTGACATCTGTAAACAACTATACAGGGTGAATCTCCATAAAGTGCACATATTGAAACAGGTAAAATTAAACCGCATTTTGTCGACAAAAAAAAAATATAAAAAAAAATAAAAAAAATTTTTTTTGGGTTTTACGACCTTTTGAATTTTTTTTGGGAATTGTGCACCTGAAGTAAATAAATCGCTATAACTTTTCAACTAAGAGGGTTATCAGGTTCAAACAAAAATAACAATGATTGCCAATGATAGGCCGTACTGATCCATGAAAAAAAAAACAAAAAAGAATCATCTTCCCAGGAAAAAAATGTCAGATTAGTGCAAAAAAGCACTTTTTTAGGTAAAATTTTCAGTAATCATCAATTTCCTCAAAATAATCTAGGCATTTTATTTTTTTATTATTGTTTAATGCAATTCTACGTCGTATTAGCTTTCAAACACTAAAAAAACCACGCCTCTAACTCAAGTATAAAGTTTGCTAGGAACGTTTCAAAAAAGATACTTGACGCGACGAACGTGCGCCCTAATAAAACTGGTATAGTCCGACCCATAATTAGATGTCCAAAATATAAACAAAGGAAACTATCAAAAATATGTTTCAATGGTAAATTCATGGTAGTTTCTTATTTTTGACGATATTAAAGTAATAAAACAGTAATAAAATAAATCTTTAATAATTAAAAAAAAACACTAGTTTGTATTAAAAATGTTATTTATTACCAACACCCTTAAAAACTGCCTTTGTTTAAACGCTCGTAGGAAACTTTATACTTAAGTTAGAGGCATGCTTAGTGTTTGAAAGCTAATACGACGTAGAATTACATTAAATAATAAAAATAAAATAAAAAGCCTAGATTATTTTGAGGAAATTCACGATTACTGAAATTTAACCTAAAAAAATTGCTTATTTCACACTAATCTAATTGTTTTTTTCTGGGAAGACAAAACTTTTTTGTTTTTTTTTTCATGGATCAGTACGGCCTATAATTGGCATTCATTGTAATTTTTGTTTGAACATGATAACTCTTTTAGTTCAAAAGTTATAGCGATTTATTTACTTTAGGTGCACAATTCCAAAAAAAAAACTTCAAAAGGTCGTAAAACCCAAAAAAAAAATTTTTTTTATCATTTTTTTTATTTTTTTTGTCGACAAAATGCGGTTTAATTTTACCTGTTTCAATATGTGCACTTTATGGAGATTCACCCTGTATAGAACGGAGATTTTACTTGAAGCCGGTCACATTGAGATTCTGAGGACTAATACGCCTCAAATTTAAGTTGACCGGCATCATCATCTTAAGAATCGCAAGAACTGCTTTGCGTCTTAGTTTTCGATATATGATGATCATGCAACTTTTTTGATGTGAAACATCTATAGCCGCACATAAAACCGATTTCTGGCGTGACGACGCATGGCGTGTGCACGCTATACGATGGTATATATATACAGTCTATATGCAGTAGTGTGTACGGTGTGGCGACTCGTCGCCATGCGCAATCGAATTCAATAAATAGTCATCGTTATCTGGAAAAAAATCGTAATATTTTATTTTATCATTATGACATATTTAGTTCCTATCACAATATGTTCTTTTCTGCATATTACATTTACAAAATAATGTCGATGTTTCACATCTGCCAGGCGTCCCGTGACGGCTCACATTTTTTTATAATGTAGGAGTAGCAGTCGAGCATACAGTCCACCTGATGTTAAGTGGTTACTGCCGCCCATGGACATCTGTAATCAACCCCAGGTAGGATTAGATATTCCTACCTGAGGTCGGCCACAGATGCGCCGCTACCCCTGAGGACTAAGCTGGAACGCCTCGGAAAAGTCTGTCTCCCTTACCACACCCTTCAAACCGGAACACAGCAGCGCCTAACACTGCTGTTATTAGGTAGAAATAGGTGTGGCGGTGGTGCCGCCGGAGTCGACCCACAAAGGGTTCTACCACCTTCAAATTATTACACACGAAATGCGATCGCTAATATTATAATATTAGCGAACGCATTTCGTGTGTAATATTTATATTATCGTTATGATAATTGTAGAATTTCATAATTATGATTTATATGATCCTGATAGCGTTCGAGCTAATAGAGAGTAGATAATTACGAGCACTACAAAATCATTAACTTCGTTTGATTTGCATGTGCAAATACCATTAAAATTGCGAACATGTTAATCCGTGGATATTAATAATTTTAGGGAGTTTTTACAACTACGTAAAATTATGTTGATCGATCGTATGTATCAACGCTTGAAAGGCAATCCGTATTAAGTGATAAATTTCGATCTTTGATAGGAAATATTTGGATAGATTGAGTATTAATAACGGGCATAAGACACTTAACAATCTTCAAGTTTCTAATAAATAACGCGTCTATAAAACTCATAATTAAAGCGTTTTTCACAATAATTGCGATGAAGGGGATTGGTTTCTTTCTTTCGGCGCATCTATTTTGGAAATCTCAAACTTGTCTTATGTTCAACGTGTAATGTACAGGCGATTAGCGATATAAAACAAACGTTTACAAATATTTGAGGTACGAAGTTTGACTGTGGCATCACTAACTTATTTGTACCTTATAAGAGAAGTGTCGTGTTCTGGATTCGATGTGGTAAAACTAATTCATTTATACGAGGGACTTTTAGTCTTTAGTGCGTCCTTGGGGGTCAAACAGGGGGTCGAACTTCGAATCCCAGCTGAATATTCTCAAATATACACATAATATTAAAACAATTATGATCACATTAAATGGCGAAAGAAAACGTCGCGAGGAAACCTTTACGTGTGTGAGTTCTCAAAAAAGTTCTGGACGGTATGTGAAATCTACCTATTGCCCTGTACGGTTGGCTATACTAAATGACTTATATCAAAATTTTAAATTTATATCATTTTTTGGCATGCTAAACAGTAAAATTCTAGCTAACAGTATCAGTAAAATTGTTACTTGTAAAGCTCGCTATACTTTCTTACACTAGCTCATAGTAAAACGAGTGGCTAAAACCGTTTATTTTGGTATCGGAGTAACTTTGTTAAACAAAACCTCTGTTACCATCTGCTCGAAACACTACATCCCGAACAGCGCTCAACACTGCTGTTATAACGTAGAATTAGGTGTGCCGGTGAAACGGAAATCAAAGCACAAAGGGTTAACCCACCTTTAAAATATGGTAGGGAGAAAAACACGTCACCCGGAATTTGTTGCACTACGTGCTTCTTAATATTACGAAACAGATAATATTGAAATGTATTTTATGTTGAACACTACCGCTGTATTTAAATTCCGGGGATTATACGGGCACGAAGATATGAATACGTCACTTTAAACACATTACTCTTTTTTGGTTATCGTAATCGCCTAGTAACCATTGTTCTAGTGGTTGTACAGATTGTTCCTATCATTCGCAACGGGTGGTCTTGTGTTATACTCGTACCTAGGGTTGCCCGCATTATTTTGATAGTTACATAAATCTAGCTAGTAGGACCTTAAAATCGCCATACTTTTGATATATTAATATGATATGTTCTGTGTTTAAGGGATCTAATATACGAGCAACGGCCCATCGTGTATTAGCTGTCATTCGTGTTACCTCCTAAACACTTTCGCAGATATGGCTTTAAAATACATCTTCGCACTTCGGTGTATTAAGAATTTACACGCTGCCATTTGATAATGTTTTGGGGAAAAATAATGCAAATATAAGAGTTTATATTTCTCTATTGAATAACATTAAAGGGTCTTGACTCCTGACCGCTGACCAGAGAAGTATTATACTTGTATAAGTGAGTATTTTATGTATAGCAACCCTACACACCATACAGAACCATAAACCGGTCGCTGGGTCCTCTTTTTATAGTGCGTTCAACAACCGTTGAACCCTTCGCGAAACTGGTTACTGGGTAACCTTGAGTTTGGGCGACGGAATACCGGGCCCAAACATATTGTAACTAAAACAGGATAAACGGGAACAATTATTTCGGTTCACTTAAATCAAGGGCTCGAGATCGGTATTTAAAATTCGTTTTTTGAAACGCAATATGTATGGGAATGAGAATGTCTGTATGCCAAAGGAGAGGATAAATAGTGTCTATCACATGTCCTTTGCATCGATTGAGTTGAGAACCAACAATTAATTATTCTTTAAAAGCCGGTTTCAAAGAGATAACTCCAAAAGTACTAATCAGATCTCGCTCAAATTTAAATACTGAAACCCAGGGGACCAAGAACCCCTAGCGCAGGTTCGCCGACCAATTTCAATCTAATTACGAAAGGGTGCCCTTAGGATGCGAAGAAAAAAAACAAAGACTACCCAGCCACAGAAATATCAAGACCTCGCATAGCGGTTTACTTTAGTTCTCTCAAATATTAATATATTTGAAATATATTATATTATATAATAAGAATTTAAATAAAGGATTGAAATGGGTGTTTGAATGGAATGGTAAACACACTACCACGGTGCTCATGTGTTAATTGCTAAACGTTTACACTCACACCCCACACTAGGATTCTCTGTGTCGGACACACACAAAGACGAATACACAAACACCGAAACCCAGAAATTATATTTAAATTCATCATTCAAATGTCTGTCTGGCCAGAGGTCGAACCCGAAACTCTTACGTGTGAGACCGGTACAGTGACGGCTCTACCACGCGGGTCGTCATATCATCATCAAGATATACGAGTATTATGCGCGTAGGTTTTTGAACGATGCTATGCCTCCAGTAGTAAGGATTAGTATGAGTTTTACGTTTTTACAAAAATTACTGGTTTTGTATTTGTTTATGTATTTCCTATACATTTCCAATCAGTTCTGATACAGTCCGCCAGGGGCGCTGATTGTAAATGTATGCGCAAATACGTAAACAAGTACAAAAACAGTCATTTTTGTAAAAACGTAAAAACTCATACTAAGGGTACTGATGTTGGTTTTTACATCGTATTTTGCGTTTTCATAATCTCTTTAGTCGAAAATGAAGATAAACATTAAACATGATCCGAATACTCATTAAGTTTTATTATTTGGAACAAAATTTAATTATGAACAAGATACAATGAAAATAATGATGTACGTTATTTGATACAGTGTTTTATGATTGCTTATGAGCTGTATCAAAATCTTTTGTCTTAAATCATGACACTAAGGTATAATATTGATTAATTGTAATTTGTAAGGTGGTAAAAGGTACTAGCGCTACACCATTTTGCTGTGGTTGAAGAGTATTATAGCTTGGATAACATTACTTTTTTTCTTTAAATGTTTGTTATGGAGTTTCTTCTCCATAACGAAATACTTTGCGGAGCTGCGGTTGATATATTGACGTTAAAGAAGAGTTCTGTGAAGAATGTATTTTTTCATATTTTGATTTGATTTGAAGAGACTCATCTGTGGCTGACCGTAAGTAGAACTCTTCTTAAGGTTGATGTACCTACATGATCAGCAGGTAGCACATATTATCAGTTGAACGGCATGTTCATTATTCGTCCTTTACTGCCATAATATATAAAAAATAAAAAAATGGCAGTGATAGCCTAGTGGTTAAGAAACTCGGCCTCTCAATCCCCTCGATCGGTCGGGGTTCAAATACTAGGCGCGCGCCTCTGATTTTTCGAAATTATGTGCGTATTAAAAATTAATTATCACTTGCTAAGACGGTTAAGGAAAACATTGTGAGGAAACCTGCATACCTGAGAAATTTATTATAAAGAAAATTTCAAAGGTATGTGAAGTCTACCAATACGCATTTGGCCAGCCCGGTGGACTATGGCCTAATCCTTCTCATTCCGAGAGGAGCCCGTGCTCAGCAATGGGACAATAATTGATTGATGGGTTGATGATGATGGTGATATAAAAAAGATAAAGATGCGTAAAATAACTTCAAATGAGTAAAATAGGGTATTTTACTCATCTAAAAAAAAATAACTCGTCTTTTTCATAATAAATTCCAAAGTATTGTAATACAAATATCTATTTGTTATACATTCCAATAAACTATATTAAATTTCTACTTTCGAGAAAGTAATATTCATCACGCGCCAATAATTCTTGTTTACAATTTTATTGACAATACCGTTACTCAGACAGTCCTTGGAATCTGCTGGAAATATAATACAAATAGAATGAAAATGATTGGATCTTAAAATGCTACGTAGTTAAACTAACTATAAATTATGTCTAGATATATATTTTGCTGTATAAGATATTTATGATATCCATATAGTTTCATTAGGAAGAATGTCCGCGCCAAACTGCTAGTCCGCTCTGAAGTTGTTCCGAGCAGGTAGTCATACAATTTGTTATGGCGACGCGATTCATTTCTATATTCAGAGCGGACTAGCAGTTTTACGCGGACTATACTGTCGTCACATTTATTTATTTTATAAAGAGAAGCACTTGTGTGTTTCGATGGAAATGTGTGGATGGATGACTTACATATAAGGTCAAAATTGTAGTCCTGAACTGTAGCGCCTGTTGTCAGTTTCAAGTAAAATTCTTATACTACATATATGTATGTAGTTGGTTACAAATGTCCTCACCAAACATAGCAAATATACTCGTACCTTACCATGCATGGCAAGGAGTAGAAATATACATTAAGATCTAGGTAAAAACGCATTACTAAGCCTCTGTATGTGTGTTGGATTGGCCGTCTATCACATGGCTCTATCTCTTTGACCGTAACAGATAGACACTTGTAATGTAAACATCTTCGATCACTAATAAGAACTAGATACACAATCAGCGACAAAAAAACGGCGCGACGAAAAGAGCACCCAAATAGACATTTGGGTGCACAAACCTGTCAAAGTGATAGCTTATGACAGCTAGCTTATGTCGTAAAAATTTATTGCTTTTGGTAAGCAGTTTTTAACACCTTTAAATAATAGTGATAAGGTTGATTTTGCATTAATTTTAGATTCTGTCGCTTAGAATTTTATAAACACATTTGACGCCACTTTTGAAGTTCATTTTTGTATAGGATTGTGTATCTAGTTTTTATTTGTGATCGAAGGTAAAAATATAAAACTCTTGAAAATAAATGGGGATCGCCATACAAGAAATCGCTATTTTTCAGGGTTTTGTGTTTTATTTATTAAACTGTAATAGATAGACGGAAAATTTTCACAATGCGTTTACTGTGGTTGCAAGATAAGAAATACAAAAATTTAAAATAAATGAAAATTTTGTGGTACGGAATCCTCAGCGAGTTTGACTGCACTTGGCTAAGTATTTATGGGTCGTTAAAAAACTCGGTTACCAGATATGTTATTTGAAATTCCTGTACTAGCTCGGTTTCGTTTTTCAGTTCTATTGGCTGTCTCGGGTTATTACTGCTCCACATATCTCACTTAACTATGAGATAGGGGGGTCATAATCCAATTACCATCCTTGTTCAGGCTTGACGTCGACGTAATAGGCTCTCGGCACAGCTTCAGTCTATGCCTCAACAATTACGATGCTCTAATTGTAATCTGTATGCTGATTAAATTATGAACTGATATGGAAACGTGAGCCTAATCAGTTCCTAATTACACCCAATGTGGGCTAATTACGGCACTGACGTGAGCTTAAAATAAAATACACAATTCCGTTATGATATCAATCTACCAATGTTTTGACCGAAGATCGAAACCTGGTAATTTCTGCCACCTTTTTGAAAGGATGATACAAAATACAGCAGCGCTTAACACTGATGTCATTAGGCAGAAACAGCTGTGGCAGTGGTGCCACTGCAGTCAAACCACAGAGGGCTCTACCACTTGAAAAACCCTGTATGTCCAGCAAAAAAAATATCGATCATCACCCATACATACAAAAAAGGTGTTCGCACCCCATAATCACTATATCAACACATTTATGAGCTCGGCTAATCAAACTTGAGAGTCCTTCAAAAATTGAAATCGACGCAGTGCAAAATTTGAAAAAATATTTTTTTAAGATTTTCTCATAGTCCCAATTCAATTAAACGGGAACCACGCTCGATTTGCGATACTATAATTGCAACGACCTCTCTTCAAATAGTTAAAAATATTTTATATTTTGCACTGAGAGTATTCGAAGTTTTAATGTGATAGGAGAAGCATTAAAATACTTTTCGCACGGAATTTTTCATATATACTTGAATATTATTTCTGCTTTTATATCTATTGCGTCACCAACCTACTGTTTCATTGTAAGTTAGTAACGGCATTTAGTCCAACAACAGAATATAGTAAATAGACTTTACTTCATCAAACCTATCGAGCTACCTAATAGTTTTGAAAGTTGCTAGGACCTGTATGATTAGACCGGGCAAGTACCACCGTCACAATTTATTTTATTTACCACTAATGTCAAGTATTCATTGGTCAAACTTTATGAACTTTTTTAGGATCTCTGATATCGCCGTTAAAGCAAGTAAAAATTCATTTCTAATACGCACATATCTTTGAAAAATCAGCGGTGCGCACCTGGGATTCGAAGCTTGGACCCCACGAAAGGCCGAGTTTCAACCACTTAGCTATCACTGCTTCCTGGAAAGAAGGGTAATAAATTAGATTTTCAAAAACCGATTAAATTGAAATCGGTTTTGCTCGTGAAGAGCACTGAATCACGTCGATTTGCAATCACTATCGAAAATCGAATCGTTCAAGTTATCTAACATTCAGTGTTACTGCTTGACAAGCTCGATTCTACCCGCTAATTGCTTAGTCCGTAGCGGACCGCATCTAAGTTTAAATTGAATGTGACACTTGATGTATAAAAGGAACACCTTGTTCCAACGAATACATTGTTAAACTTTCACGTGGATAGTACGAATGTGGACGCTATTTCGTTAATTAATTATAACACAATACAAGCATATTACACATTAATTAACACTTCCATTAACAGTAAACATTTTGTAGAAATCTACATATTTGAGAGTTCTGTCAGTTGTCCAAAAAGTTCTCAAAGCTAACTTTACCAATATTCTCATGTGCAGCGTTCCACACAATGACATACCTTAACCGTGATAATGACGCTTCATAGTGATGATGACGATTTTATAAACATTTAATAACCCTGAATCTCTTTTATATTTCTTGTGCAACACGTAATGGTTGCCTGGAATAGATCGCCATTTTAATGATATGGCCGCTAATGTATTGTATTGTATTCATATGTATAAGTGTATCAGTATCATTATATCATGATGATAATTATTATAATGATGACAATGATGATAATGAACCACCGTGTTCATCTAACATTCACTGTTACCGGTTGAAGAGCTCGATTCTACCCGCTAATTGCAGCATAGTACGTGAGCAGACTGCGTCTAAGTTTTAATTGAAAGTGACATTTGATACATACGAGGCGGTACGAATGCAAACTTCCGCATGAATAGTACGAATTCACAAATTATTTTGAATTAGAAAACATTATATGCACGTGTACATTACATATTATTTACCATATTAACGGTGAAAGAAAACATCTTGAGGAACATAAATTCCTGAGGATTCAGAAAAAAGTTTTCAAAAGAATGTGTACTTCACGAATTTGTTCATGGCCAGCCTGGCGGACCATGACCTAACCTCTTCTCACTTAGAGATTGGACCCAGCAATGGAGCAGACTTAGGTGCATAGTGATGATGACTAGAGTAATATAATATACTATATATATAATTATATAATCATAATGTGATTAAGATATTAATGATGATGATTGTGTCGATGATGGTTTTGATAAAAACCATCATTGATGATGACGATAATAAGTATGGTTATGCATACTATGTGGTGATGTTGATGAATAATCATCGCCAACATTACCAAATAATGATTATTAAGTTAATGATGACGAGGATGATAATAATAGTTACGACGAATCATCTTCATCAACATCACCAAATAAGGATTAGTATGTTATTATGGATGGCGATAAAAAATTAAGTGACGATGACAATGACGATGTAAATAAGTAAAACGATGACTTAACTTTAGTTTTGTGTATAAAACTTGCTCTAAGACGTGTAGGTAACAGAAAATGCAATCGCTCAGATCATATAAACCATGTTCCCGGTGTGACGGTTTCCATTCCCTTCAGTGATTGCGGCGGCACACACGACCGGATAGACCGCACGTAGCGTTTAATTGATTGTTACAGTCACACTATAGGCATTTTATGTAGCTGTTTTGTTATGGTTAGTACTGATCCCGTATACGTCAGAAAATGTTTAGTTCTTAACTTCTCATAAGACATACATGGTCACTTAAAATGAGAAATTTAAAATATTTTACGACATAAACCTGTGTCCGGGAGTCGTGAGTATTTTATAATGTATTGTATGTGTGTGTGCGTGTTTGTGTGTGTGTTTGTGGGTGAGGGAGTACGTCTTTTACGATTGTTTTAATTAAGAGATATAAGGATGTACTTTAGACAATACAAACGCTTCAAATTAATGACTTTGCGGGTTAAATGGACCACTACAAGCTTCTTACCTCGAGTTTTACTTAAAGAGGCGACAACGAGAAAATTACAAGCTAAAAATAGTTAATGCACCATCCGCTAAATTACTTCGCTTGCTTAACCAGACCGACTTTAAAACCGACGCTATATTTTTTAGATCGTTAGAACTAAATGGGTAATGCAGCGACCGTTTTCCTGTTGTAAGTCTTAAACAATTACATTATTCTAAAGACGATCCACCGTCTCGTTTGCAAGGCACAAGGCACAATTGTTTCCAAGTACTGTTATCTCTAGAACAGCCGAACATTTCGTTGCTTGATATTCATCAACTAAGTTTCCGCTCTCGAGTACCCTGTTGCATAACAATAATAGTTGTGCCATACTTTAACGTCTTGTACGCTTTGCTATTATGTATTTAACAAGTGTTAATTTAAAAAATATTAAGCGTCCTTTCCAATTGGATCAGTTTAAAGCTGTGGGGTACTATAAGCCTCCTCCAGTTGTAGTTACAAATCAGTGCTTAGTTTATCCATATTATTTAAGCTCTACTCCTGGATATAGACCTCCCCTAAATAGGCGCCAAGCCAACCGGTTTCGTTTGAAATATTCCTTTGAATCCAGAGATACGATACTTATAGACCACCTTTGCGGAGAGCAATCTGCACTAGTGGCACTGCACCTAAACGTGGTCGTCACTCGAGTACCTTTTGTATCTATCTGTCACCTGTCCCGAAAACAATGTTGCCGGCCCAAAGCCACTTCGGCATTGTAATTTTGAAGGCTATGTTGATAGGTATATAAATATAAATGCAATTAAGATTTTACTAACTAATCTTAGAAATGAATTATCACTTGCTTTATGGCAAAGGAAAACATCGCGACGGGAGCTGTGCAAATAATGTGCTCGATCTTACATCCAGTGTTTCAGCAGAATATTATATATAACAAAGTTAGGTGTCGGCTTTAATTTAATATATTTATAACAGCGCAACGTTCGGTTAACAAATGATAAGTAAATCTAAATAATATCTAATAAAATAAAAAATATTTAATTCTCCCCTGTCTGTCTGTTGATAACAGGGCAGTATCTCCTGAACCATAATAGATAGACACTTGAAATGTTTATTTACTGTATTAAAAATAAAAAAAGCTTGAGGATAAATGGGTTTGTCATATTAGAAACCGCTTCTTTTTAGCTTTTTTCGCTTTATCTATCAGTATTTGCTAGAATAAAAAATAATTGAAAATTTGGTGGTACAGCATCCTACGTGCTCGACTCACACTCTCCATTTATTATAATACAAAAGTATCAAACAAGAATGCAGTTCATCTGTAAAATATTCATTGTTTTGTTCATGAAGTGTAAATAAGATTAAAAGAACCACAGCGTCAGTTTTTGTCTTACTTCGCAACAGGAGACTAATTATAAAGTTTCCTAAGCAAAAAGTAGGCACTTGTGACGTCATCCAAGTAAATACTAAGTCGACAATTACTAAGGCATTATTTTAACTGTACTCAGCCTCTGTACATTTTCCAAATCAAATCAAACTTTCTTTATTGTGAAAAATGGGTCATAATAGTTCTCCATTGAATACAAACGCTTCTTTATTTTCCCGCCACAAATGGGCACACAATATACACAATTTAAACAGTATATACAATTTAAATCAAAATATACCTATATATGTTTAAAAAAATAACTAAAAAATATATTTTTATCAATTTTGTATCGTGAAATATATTTAGTTATAAAATGAGACGTCTTTTGTATTTACGAGTCTACTCAAACTAGGTTTGGTAGATATTAGCTCGACTTGGCGGAGGCACTGCCGTGCCTCCAGATTATTTTAAAACTTATGTTCGCACTTCGGTAGCCGAAAAATGAAAATGGCCTTATAATAAATAATACGAAAATGAAAAAAAAAGTAACACGTCGATAAAATCAACATTACTGTAAAGGCTTCGTATTAGGCTCAGCTTAGACAAAAATAACACCGATAACCAGACCCTGTGATAAACAAGATGCCTTGATATTGCAGCTTCAATTACTCAAAAATGTTGAAATATGAATTCTTCGCTAATATTGATTTCATGAGCTCGTTTCCACAAATTAAAAAAAAAAAAAATCTATAAAACTCATCTACCGTAACAAAATGTATAGAACTAATTCAATTTCCTAAACAGTTTGATACAAGCCACCGGACCCGATGTAAAGCGTCTATATCGCAACGGAACCCCGTAAGGGTGTTTTTAGTTCAATGAAAAAGTAGAGGACCTCAAAGCTCTACGATGAAAGCAAAATTCGCACCAGTTGTGGAAATACGTTGAAAACGAATAGGGTGCAGTTATAAGAGAGGTTTTTTAAGAAAATAGAGGTGTTGGCTAGCGAGCTTGTAAGTAAAAACCGTGCAATTGCAAATGCGTTTATTAAACCCTGTTCCCTATACACTGGTCTGGTGAGTGAAATAAATACTACGAGGCAATTTCATTGCGATTAATGTTTACGTGTCCCTCGTTACTCTGCGGAGGAGTCTAATGTTCATTGATTTCTGCTTTCCTGGTACATCGTAAACTGTATTAATTATTAAAACAGTGTTATCTGTCTGTATTTTTAGTAAATCTTAATGATCAGCCTGTCTGGTGATTAGTTTAAATTATAGCTATTTTAGGCATTAAAGTAATATATTGCAGTAGAAGTAAAACCTATCTTATTTATACAAAATTTATTTACAGATTTCCTTTTGAACGTCAACCACGAACAGTTTAGCAATAATTTTATTTTGTACATAGAAGATGAACGCAATCATTTTTCTACTTGTTTATTCATTGTTGTTTTCCTTCACCGTTTGCAATTGATAATTAACTTCTAATACGCACATAACTTTGAAAAAATACCGCGCGGTTTGAACCTCGGACCCTCTTACAAGAGGCCGAGTTTCCTAACTACCACGCCATCTGCCTTATCATTAATTACAAAAATACGCTTATAAACCCCTATAAAATCATCTCACAAAGAGTTTCTAATCTAAATAAATGTTCAGTTTATTGTCTCCAAACTCCTAATTAGATAATTAATTTCTGCTTCCGTTATTAATTGAACTGTCTTACCGTGTCTTATGAAGATAAACGAAAACTCTCACATGAAGACTCCGAGTTAATTAACGAGTCCTCATTGCGAAGGTGTTGATCTTACTTTATTCAGAACCAGCACATTTGTTATGGACTCAGGAATTCATATTAGTTTTTGCGGACTGCTTCGACAATACGTATATGACATTTTAATTAACTTTTTATTAAAGGGATGAGTAGGGTTGTAAGGATCGAAGGTCTAAAATATCAATAAAATCTAATATCAGAAGTTTATACTCCTAAACTGTTTTGTCTTGGCATATTTGTCAATTTCTAGTAAGCAGATATTGTCAAATTAAAACATGGATAGATTAATTATTAATAATGATGACGGCTAATTAATATGCTGAGACAAATCAGTTCAAAAAAGACGCTTTCTCACAGCCCACACCACACTTCCACGATAGGGAATGATGTCGTGGATGCGTGGTACACACACTAAGATAATAAATACACAAACACCCAGACCCAGAACATATATTTAAATTCATTATTTAGATTTCTGAATAGCCGGGAGTCGAACCAGGAGCTTTGCTTATCAGACCGGTATGGTGAGCGTTTTTAAGGGTTCCGTACCCAAAGGGTAAAATCGGAATCCTATTACTAAGACTTCGCTGTCTGTCCGTCTGTCCGTCTGTCACAGGGCTATATCTCTGAAACCGTAATAGATGGGCACATGGAATTTTTACAGAAGATGTATAGCGGTGGCAGCTATAACAACAAGTACTAAAAATAAAGTAAAGTTGAATATTCAAGGGGGACTTCATACAACAAACCGGTATTTTTCGGCATTTTTCGATCCAACTGTTAAACCCTACTAGGCAGACGATTAAAATTTTTACAATCCATTTAATACTATAACTGGTATTATAATAAATACAAATAAGAACCATAAAACATATTTTAATCCAGTTATTTTAATTTTATTATACGTCGATTACGTAGAATCGACGTCCTATCGTCGCCCCAACGCCATCCATTTTTGTGCTATATAACTAAGTATTGTTGAAAATTTACGTATCATTCATCATCATCCCTACGCCATCTATTGTAGTTTCATATAACTAAGTATTGTTGAAAATAATATATTTTTAAAAATAATAAACATTTGGTGGTACGGAAGCCTCCATGTGCGAGTTCGACTCGTACTTGGCGAATTATTTGGTACTTAGTCATACGCGAAATTTATTATCGATAAACTTTTTGGAAAAAAGACTTGACATGAATAATTTTGCCGTTAAACTATTCTTAAACAATTTAATGTGCATGAGAAGATGTACAACTCATTCTCAAACTTATATGAAGATGAGAAGGCAAAAAGTTGTGAAACTTGAGCTTACGTGTTTAAACACAGCACTTTATAAGGCTTTGAACAAATCCATCTCTTACACACTAAGTTTAATAAGTTAAAAGTTTTTTATTGCATAAGTGCTCGTATTATTTCCGTAGTTGGTACGAATTCTTCGCAGCTTATGTTTTATAACTTTAAACGCGTTCTTGTAGGTATGTAATGTCTGAGAAACTAGTCTAAAAGTTTTCGAAGTTCTGAAGTTTACAACTATAAAATATCTGGATCTCATAAAAAAGTTGTGGCATGAATACTTTACAAGCAAATACTAATAGTAGGTGTTCAGGTTACTAAAATATTAAAAATGAAACGTCAGACTTTTTATCTACGTATTTATTTCAGTTTACTCTCGAACATAATAGAAATGACGAAAAATATATGAAAGATAATACAGGCAGAAGGCCGAAGAGAAATAAAACTGAAAATAAAATCCAAAATCTTAACAGTAGATATTTAACCATTGCTCTCAATAAATATGTCCTTGTTACACACTTTAAATGCGATTGGTGTCCTACGTGACATATTTAAGGAGTTAATAGAATATTTAACCTATATCATCACTTCACCAGAATTATACAGTCAATTTCAATAGAATAGATAAAGGTTTCAAAAATACTAAATACCTATACACCCAAACGTTAATAAGTAAATAAACAAAACTAGCACCATAATTAGATGAATGTCGTAAAGTTTCAAACGTAGTGTACTACAGTGTTAAAAGTAGCTTTTTTGTAATATAGGAGTAGCATACGAGCATACAGTCCAACTGATGGTAAGTGGCGACTGCCGCCCATGGACATCTGTAATCAACCCCAGATAGGATTAGATATTCCTACCTTAGGTCGACCACAGATGCGCTGCAATTTTTAAGTTCTGACACAATCCGCTAGGGGCGCTGATTGGAAATAGTATGGGCAAATACGTAAACAAATACCAAAAGAACGAAAATCCTATCAAAATCAGACTAGTTGTTTTTGAGAAAATGGCGCACAAGAAAACATAGATACGGACCGTATTTTTGAGTCGCTTTAGAATCATATCGTGTTGATGAACATGAAGTTGACTAATAATTATTGCAATCAACTTGTGTCACTTTTGTAAAAAAAATACTCTAATATAACTCTAATAGACCTCACATTCTGTATACTCGCGATAGCATCAAATTAAAACTTAAATTTATATAAACTCTTTAACTATTTTTATAGTTCAGGTTTGCTCGCGGCGTTGTGGTTTTGACCCCGTTAGCAATGCGGAGAAAAAATTCAATGCAAATATACCCTCGCGTGAATATTAGATAGTAATACGGATAACAATTTGGCGCACTAGCGCACGCTGAAACACTTTCATGAATGGCAAATATAGAATTTTATTGCTCATATTAGGATGGATTTCCTGGCCGCGCAATCGGCGATTGGGACCTGTGTTTCGTGCTGGCCAATTGTTATTAGTTCATTAAATTTGAGGATCCATATGCGGTTATGTTGGCATGCTTATTTATACTGCATACGCCATGTATCGAACTACTGTATCTTCTGCAAATCTTCTTGCTACCCGCGATCAGTTCGTTCATTTTCAAGAAATCCTATTTGTGGTTTTTGTCATATCAAATCTTGATATGGCAAAAACCTCAAATAGGCTTTCAAGCCTGTAAAGACCTATTACTTCCGAATCACCGACATTTACGTAATGAAAATTTATTTATACCCCCGCACATAAAGTGCAGTGTATAATTTAAAATAAAATAACATCTTTCATCAATTTCATTTAATACCTAGATTCATTCTTTCATTTATACAATGAATATCATTCGTACAGAAAATAATTTCTTGAGGAAAACTACCGATGGAAACATTGTTGAGTTTTAGAATGTAGACGTTGAATGAAGTTCATTGTTTGTCTATTTAAACGAGACCTATCATTGAGTCAATTCAAGTAAATGAGAATGAATTTACTGTGAATTGCAGTCGCAAAACTCGTTCCATGAAAGTGCACCTTATCCTAAATTCAGTTCAGCAATACCATCACGGCGCAATTTGTTATTGCAGCCGGTATTGTATGGCCCATCCTGATTTCAATATTGTTATAATAGTGTGTTACTGCCTGATATACTACCAACCAGTAAAAAGCATTGAATATTTAATTTAACACATAATTAATTAAGGAACACTGGCATTACACATATTCTGCCTTTTATATTTTTTTGGTAGAATGCTTGTGATCCCATGTTAAATGACTTAAAATTGTTGGAATCCTTTATCCAGATGTCCAGTAATACAGTTTTACAATTAATTATGAAAATATGAAAAATGTTATAATAAAGAGAACACATTATGCATAATGATGGATGGCAAAACGTAAATTTGTATCGATCTTGAACATACTGTATACATCAGTATGTTCAAGATCGATACAAATTTAGGGTGAACACTGAAATGAAAATAAATGAACATAAATATTATTCAGATGTACCCATTTATGAACTATAGTACTAAATTCTGCTTTAACAACGACACAATATATACGAAGCGAATCTCTAAAACCAATTACGGTTACAATTGGAAAAGTTTGTCTGTGCTCAATATTCTGCTAAAATTGCTTTTGAATGAGTAATATTTCGGAAATCCATCTGTGGAAACGAATAGATAACATAATAATTTATCCTTTATTGCATATGCATTGCACTGTGCTTTTAAGGTTTATAGATATAAAATAAACAGGGCCGGATTTAGAGGTATAGAGGCCTTGGCGCAACAAAGGAGTGGAGGCCCCCTGGCCCCAAATTATTTTCCGAATAAAATGAACAATTTTTTCAGTTGAGTTTTTCAATAAATATTTTTTTGTGAAACGCAGGTAGATTCTTCTAGTATTCATGTTTGTACAAAGTATTGTAGATAAAGGTAAAACAGCGAAAAAAATCAAAGGATAAGATTTTTTTTAGTAGTGTTTACTAGTCGGAATAAAAAAAAATCCGACGTCTCTATTGTGGGTGCCCCTCTTTTGTGGAGGCCCCAAGGCTGCCGCCCCGGTTGCCTTCCCTTAAATCCGGCCCTGAAAATAAACATATGTGAGAGATTTCAGATCTTCGATTTTTAGACTTATATTGCCTTCTACTACATCAATGGCAAAAAAGAAAGTGTACTCCACATTCCCTTTGTTACTCGATGGTCGTAATATTTTCACTTTGGACTGTATCCTTCTTTGCGAGAAACAGTTACAAAAGGTCGGACTGGAACCGTTAATTCCGCTGAAGCTGTTTTTCCAAGTATTACCGTAGTTTGCTAAGTAAATGGGTGTTTAAATTTATTTACACGCGTGACTTGCGTTCAATTCTCTGAGCTGAAACTCCGGCTAGTCTAAAGTAGTCGTCAATTCTTTACTGTCCCACTGCTGGGCACTTCTCCCATAATGCGAAGGATAAAGCCATAGCCCACCAAGCTGGCCAAGTGCTAATTAGTAGACTTCACATACGTTTGGAAAGTTTTTTTAGAGGAGTCTAAGGCACATACCTTTGAACTCACATCAACCTACATAGGTTACCTTACAATGATTTCCTTCACCGTTTAAGCAAGGAATAAAATAAGAGGAGCGTGTCTTTGGCTTCAACCTCGGACCTTCTGACCAAGCTGCCCTGTTTCAAACTCTAGGATACTGCTTAAATTTAAACCCAAAAGCGTAATTCTTCTTCAGGTATTTTACGTTACGTTTAATACTTCACAGGTCAAATATCTTCATTCCTTTAATTACTGAACTTCAACGAATTCACCCGAATTGTTATGCCTCTTCCCTAAGGATTTAAATGTAAATCGTACTTAAATTTAATTTAAGTAACGAGCATAGCCATTAATTTCTGCTTTTCCTGTTCACATACATTACATAATAAAATAGATATTTATTTGTTACAATGGGCTGAACAAAAAGCTCTTTTTTAAAACTCTAAAGATAAGTGCGTAAATCGTCTTCGTCAAGTTTAGATCTTTATTTCGGTATGTGTTCCGCTTTACTTCGACGCGAGTTAATTTTTAATCAAACATTTGAGATAAATAGTTTCTATTCTACATTAAATTATATCATAGCACTATTACAGGCTATGATATAATTTAATGTAGAATATAAACTATTTATTATATTAATCATCATACCTGCGACAAGGTCTAGCTACCCGTGCAATGTTGATTTGTTTACGCGAGACAACAAATAAATTTGAAATTTTTGCAAAATATTATGTATTCTCTAAGACAGGAGCTGATTGTTTATGCATGTCCTATGTAACCTAACACAATACGGAGCGCCGTAACAAACAAAGTTATTTAGAATGCATGAGGTGCAAAGCTTTATAACCAGCGTTTTCTTACCTGCTTTGTGGTTGAACAATCTTTGTAAGAAAACTCGCAAGAAGATATAGGGATGTGTAATACTCGATTTTTAATAAATCGATCGATATTTTCAGGTCTCGGTCCAAGGATTCGAGGTTTTTTTCCACGTCAAATTTCAGAAATCATTATCAATCATTCGTTTTTATATCGTATTCATATCGTATCACAGTCGATTTATCTCGAAGAAAGAAAAATCGATTGATCAACTTTTCACTCGTTTTCACATCCCTAGGAAAATATAGCGGGAAGTGTTCGACATTACCGTTCGATAACTTTGGAGTGCTCTTCCTTTTTCGACGGCGATCGTATCATTGAATACACACTTGAATTGTAAACTACGTACTTGTAGTAAAAGTACGACAACAGACGGCGTACACTTCAACTATACGATCCGCGATTTCTCGTTGATTGTAAAGGAACTTTCGTATTTCTTGCAAGTCCCTGTTAGGTTTTCGTTTTATGATATAGTGTCTTCACTAATGATGGGTTTTGGTTTGTTTTATAGTCCCGTAACCAATAATTATAGACATCGGGGCCGAGTTTCTAAACCACTAGGTTATCCAGCAGTGATGGCCTAGTGGTTAAGAAACTCAATCAAAGACTCTCGATTAATGGTTCAAATCCCAGGCACGCACATCTGATTTTTCAAAGTTATGTGCGTATTAAAATTAATTATTACTCGCTTAAGCAGTGAAGGAAATTATCGTGAGGAAACCTACACATTAGATTTATAAAAAAAAATTCAGAATTATGTGAAGTCCACTTGGCCAGCGCGGTGGACTATGGCCTAATCCTTCTCATTCTGAGAGAATAACGGAACCCTTAGTAATAACTAAGCCCGTTGTGTTTGTCCGTCATAAATATGGCTCTATTTTTTGGACCGTACTTCTATAACTGCTATGATAACAATAATAAAGATTAAAAACCAAAATGGTGATGCGCGGCTTCGATTTGTACTTGAAGATATTTTATAATATAATTACACCAGCCTTTACACCAATTATGGTTTTTGATGCGTTCATTATTATATGCATAATTATTTTTGGAAAATGAAACAAAAACATGCAATATAATGATTCAACCTCCTTTTATCAGGAATTCATTTAAAATACCAGCCTCCGGTTTAAACTAACTGAATATTGAATTGAAGCTGTAAAAGCGAACAAAGAATTTACGGCTTTATTATGGAAACTGGAAAACTAGGGATTTTACAATGGAAAACATGATACAGTACTATCAGTTTTCCATTTTCAACACAAAACAAATTTTCATTTTGAATTAGGCATCACTAACTACTACTTTCAGGCATCACTAATTAATCAATTTATCATCAACAGCAGAGAGATAAGGTTTCAAGGTATTTAACTTAATTAAATCATTACAAAGCCTATGTATTGATTATTTATGAATTAATCTACATATATACTATTGTTTGTATTCCAACAACGAGTTTTTGAATAACGTGTTACAAACGTTTATTTTTACTCTATGTTTTTATTAACTTGTTATAACACGATGTCTGGATCAGATCTGAGATCTAAAGAATTTAAGTACTTAAACGATTGATTTATTGATTTGACAGGAATTTTATTGTAACTAATCTCAGAATTATGTGAAGTCCACTTGGCCAGCGCGGTGGACTATGGCCTAATCCTTATCATTCTGAGAAAAGACCCGTGCCCAGCAGTGAGACGGTAATGATGTTAATGATGACATGTTATAGTTGGGAGTGATTTTTAAGCAACTGTTAGCACAATCATGTTTTGCTCAGCACGTTTCGTATAGATAGTAGAGTGCCTTAAGCATCTAGAATTGAAAAAGCTCGGAATCCAATTACTGTCAACGAATTATTATGAGACCTGTTGGATTGTATTGTTGATAAGGTATATTAAAATGTTTACCAATTAAAAATCGTTGCTTTTTATTGAATAATAAAATAAATAAATTAAGGCATATAATATAAGACATTACGAGCTTAACTAAGTAATGTAGTGTCAAAATCGTGTTATAAATACATTTCTATCATATAATATTAAAAAGTAATAGTATGAAACAATAAGTGTAACAAAAAAAAAGTTTATAAAAAATATTTATTTAGTTCGCCTCTCATACATGCTTAAAAATGATTAAACTTCAATTATTCCGTTTTCGTCACTTTCTTCTACTTCACTTATTTTTAAGACAGGAGATGCATTAAAACAACTATCACCATTGCACTGTGAACACGCTGAAGTGCAGTATAAGCCACTTTTTCGACATCCGCAAGCATTACCACATCCTTTTTTACAATTACAAAATAGCATTTTAAGTAAATTATCTGGAGCTGGCGATTGTTTCATCAGTATTGGTTAAGGATAAGAAGATACATCTTGACGATCAACAGTATAAAAGTTTGGCAGAAGTCGTGTCCTTAAAAAAATTAAATCCTAAATTGAAGATCTTGCTCTCCATTGGAGGAGCTAGTAATGAAAGCGGTTTTCCCAACATGGTTGCAGACCATGCTTCACGAAAAGTTTTTATTAAATCAGTTAAATTTATATTAAGAAATTACTCTCTGGATGGTATAGATCTGGACTGGGAATTTCCCGCGATCCATAATTATAGATCCATTGTCAAAAAGCGGGAGAGGCAACACTTCTCACAGTTGCTCAGAGAAATCAGAATGGAGTATAATAGAGAAAAAAGGAACTATCTGCTCACCGTTGCCGTCGCTGCTCCTAAGATCATTGTTGACAGTGCTTATGATGTAGACCAAATAAACATGTATGTGGACTATGCCAATATCATGACTTATGATTTTCACTACTTTACTGACTTTACTCCATTCACAGGTCTGAACTCCCCCTTGTATGCCAGAGCCACAGAACAGTTATATATGGCTACACTTAACATAAATTATACAGTGCACATGTATATAGACAAGGGGCTAGATAGAAGTAAAATAGTGGTGGGGATACCAACATATGGACATTCCTTCAAATTATTCAATGCTAATAATGGAAATGTGGGAAGTCCAGCTCTAGGATATGGGAATCTTGGACAATTAGGATTTGTAAACTATCCAGACATTTGCCACTTTATGAAGACCCATAAAATTGATGTCAATGTACACTTTGATGTTGATGCAAGGGTACCATATCTGCATAGAGACCATGAATGGGCCTCGTTCGATAATCCCCAAAGTGTCATGAACAAAGCTGAATATATAAAGGAAAATAACTTGGGTGGTGCCATGATATACTCCTTGAATGCGGATGACTACGAAGGTCGGTGCATCGGTTTATCGGGCAGCTTGAAATTCCCCTTGGCAGAATCAATAAATAACACACTCAATGGAAACAACACTTCGTAATAGCTTCATGACAAACGATGAAATGGAACCACCACCCTACTGAAACGCAGAGATCTTTTGTTTTTAAACAAATACTTTACAAAGCAATATTTTTTTTGATATTGTAATGTTTTTATTTAACAAAAATGTATCAAAACGTCTTGAAAAAATAATTATTAAATTGAAAAATATGCACAGCAGAAAGAACACAACAGTACCGAAACACGTTTTTCAATCGACTAACCGTACCGAGCAGCTGCCGCTGCCCTTCCCCTTCACCTTTTTTCTACCTGCTCCTTGCTTTTACGGCCCTTTTTGACTATCTGGTATCTATGAAAGATGTTTTCTAAAATGTATTTTACTTAAATTATGAATATTTTATAAAAATATTTTGATTTAAAATGGAAAAATTGACAATTTCTTGAAATTAGTGTCAAATTAAGAAAAACAAAAAAGCAACGAAAAAAAATTGGTAAACTTTTTAGTAATTTATGTATAAAACATAATGCAGAAGGTCTCACATTAATACATTGACAGTAATTGGAGTCGGAGGTCAAACTCCCCAAGCACTCTACTAAGAAACAAATAACAAAAATATACAAGTGACTTCTATGTCACTACAAAGTAAAAATAATGGAAATACATTTTGTTTTAGTACATAGTTCTGAAGTCGGCGCTCAATATATTTCGTTGGGTAACGGCGTAAACAGCGTGTATAAAAATTCTGAAAGGTATGTGAAATCTACCAATACGCACTTGGCCAGCGCGGTGGATTATGGCCTAATCCTTCTCATTCTGAGAGGAGAACTGGCCCATTAATGGTATTTTAAGTATTTTACGTTACGTTTAATACTGCACAGGTCAAATATCTTCATTCCTTTAATTACTGAACTTCAACGAATTCACTTGAATTGTTATGTCTCTTCCCTGAGGATTTAAATGTAAATCGTACTTAAATATAATTTAAGTAACGAGCATAGCCATTATTTTCTGCTTTACCTGTTCACATACATAACACAATAGAATAGATCCGTATTTGTTACCATGTCTATAGAACAACCATTAATGGCATTAATATTATAAGAAAATATACATGTACTAAAATAACAGCACTATTTTCACTAACAATTTACAACTTATACAAACAATAACTATACCTTGGTAGTTAGATACGGCATCATTGAAACCAGTTTAAAATTGCATAGAATTTGCATGAAGTATCATAAAAGTTAGCTCAACCCCGTCTTCATTTAATATTACTACACTCGAAAACAACTCACTGAATACAACTGGGAGTTTAAGTTGCTTCTTTATATATTTCCAAAAATACTCGTAAGTAACTCCTGTATGAATCTTCGTTTTCCCGTGTGAAGTAACTGTTTCTTGTATATAAATAGCGGTTTTCAAATAAAAGTATTCTTTATAAGTATTTGTAAAATAGTAGCTACTGTTATACATTATCTGTAATTATCTGTTATATCTCTGTAATTTCAATAGATAGAGTCCTGTGACGGACAGCGGAGGCTAAGTAATAAGAATACTTTTCCACCCTTTGGGCACGGAACCCTAAAAATGTACATATTATAGTACACACACTCGTAGATGAATAATATGTAAGTGTGAATAAACATCCGATGAAACTTTCTCACTCCTAACTTTAACTAAGTAGGCACCCACTCAATTTGAGCCGTCTTCCACTTACTCACTATAAACTTAGTTTGAAAATGTTTTGTTAGACTCGAAGTTTCCTCAGACTTAAACTACTATGGTACAAAAAATAAGTAATTTATCGTAGAATGTTTGCACAATAATAAAATATTCGGCCTCGCTTTAACTTTTGATAGGTACTGATTTTTGCAATGCCTTGTGTAAAGTGTGACAAATTAGTAGACAAAGATGTATAATTGTAAATATTGAATTTCTTTTGCTAGACTTGGTGGGGTTACTGCCGTGCTCCTAGATGAATGTGGAAAAATTAATTTCATTTTTGAAGTCCCTTTCTAGTGTTTTACTGGTTAAAACCAGTACTACAGGTAGGTAGGTATTTACTAGTCCGTGCACGTCCCACATACCTATTATAATCTACTTCGCTACCAGACATGAATAATGTTCAGGCACTACGTCAGAACCAACGGTTACTAACTGACGGTATATATACATAGCGTTTTTTTTCTTTTTTGTTAACGAGGGGGAAACCTTCAAAAGGTACCCGGTGCCGTGGGAGCGACACGGGGTTATGTGGGACTCTTACCGCACTAAAACCCCCCCGGTGGCCGTCCTCGGCGCTGCGTAGAGGACTCCGGGATCTCCAACGGAACGCAACCGGAGTCCTCTTAGCGCTGTGCCCCGTCGGGCTCCGCCCAGGTGAGCATGATGCTCACCACACCGTCTGGTGTGCACGACGGTATGCGACCACACATACCGCCGTCCTTCCCGGGATATATACATAGCTACTTGTTGATCAACCCGTGATAATCGGATTACAGAATAGTGTTATTATCGCTAATAATGCTCCATGAATTGGCATTAACATATTACCGACCGTGGCAATATGAAACCTACGGCCGGTAACGATGATTAATAATCAGTTGGAAAATGATGTAATTTGATTAAACTCGATCTAAAGCAAATTGGGCAAGTGCTAGTCGGACTCGCACGCGAGAGTTCCGAGTCACATTATTTTCGTTTTTGTATTATTTTGTTATCATAGCAGCCATAGAAATAATACTACGAATATTTGAAATGTGTACCTATTACTGTTCAATAGATAAAGCGAAAAGCACGGAAAATTAGGCATTTTTTGTATAGCAACCCCCCATTTATTTTCATGGTTTTTATTTTTTGTATTTGTAGTTATAACAGCCACAATTATACATACTCTGTAAAAAAATCGTAGTATCTATCTATTACGGTTCAGATCATGGAGTCCTGTAACTGACGGACCGTCGGCCAGACGGTCAGACAGTGAAGCCCAAATACGAGTAATAGGGTTCCTTTTGTAACCTTTGAGTACGAGGCCTTGAAAAGTCTTAAGGCCTTAATGTAGATAGCTAAATGCGGATTTTGTCTACCTTAACCAATATTTAATTTAATGAAGTCACTAATAAAATATTTTTATGTAATGAAGAAAAATTATCATGCGGTCACTTCCTTCTCATATTTACTTTCTCTATACTAAGCATCGTTGCTTTAGTTTTTTATCCAACATAATACGCTTTTATTTTGAAAATATACCTTGCGTTACTCGCTGACAGTAAACCACGTCCCTTATATTAACAGATTGGCGATTTAATTATGCTAATCACGGTTGCTGTAATATAACATAAAATGAATTTCATTGACTTCATATAACCTCTATATGATGCCTGAAATTGCCTGCATAATTTTCTGTTTATGAGTGACGTCGATATTTTAATTAAACTCCGGTTTTGCATATAATGATGTAATTATGTTCTGCTTAATAAAACTTTTAGTGATTGACGCCAGGCACAGTTTGGCACAGATATTGGTTTACAAAGAACCGTAAAAGCCAGTATTAAATTTTTGAAAATGCCCGAAATCATTTCTATTTATTGGGCTCCTTAGCAATGCACGGAAAGTTATAACCTTCAAGGACCCTAGCCGATATGCTAATTTTCGCACGGAAACTGACGATTTATCAGATTTTTAGGGTTCCATTACCGAAAGGGTGAAAATGGAATGCTATTACCAAGACTATGCTGTCTGTTTTTCTGTCACAGGGCTCTATCTCTTGAACCGTAATAGATAGACATTTGTCATTTTAAGCTAAATGCAGCGATGAAACGCCACATGCTACACACGTTTTAGCGCCGGTCGTATCTACTTTTTAACGCATCACACCTTGAATAAATTCCATATAGAAATGAGGATCTGCCTGACGCCATCACAGACGCGTTGCCACGCTCACATGTAAGTTAGCTTTTACGCCCTTCCAACAAAACGCAGAACGGATGCACGCTAGTAATACCTGTGATGGTGGTAGGGAAGTACCGAGTCGTAATATATATTCTTCTTCCAATCACCTAACTGCTTTTAACTGCTTTTTTATTACATATCATGCCCGATCAAGCATTTTCTTTTTTTTTAATAATATAGGAGTAGCAGACGAGCATGCAGTCCATCTGATGGTAAGTGGCTACTGCCGCCCATGGACATCTGTAATCAACCCCAGATAGAATAAGATATTCCTACCTGAGGTCGGCCACAGATGCGCCGCTACCCCTGAGGACTAAGCTGGAACGCCTCGGAAAAGTATGTCTCCCTTACCACATCCATCAAAACGGAACACAGCAGCGCTAAACACTGCTGATGTTAGGCAGAAATAGGCGGTGGCGGTGGTGCCGCCGGAGTCGAACAACAAAGGGTTCTACCACCTTTAGGCCGAGCGTAAAAATATCGAAATAATTATAAAACTTTACTTAACGACAAACTACGTGCAACTTTGAAGCTGGCGTGCCGTGCACACAAAAAGTTCAGGCGAAAATATAATAATGTTCGCGGAGTTAATTAATGAAAACGCCGGCTCACCTTCGTTAAAAGTTCGCGTTCTTGGCATTAACTTCCAATTGCAATTATGCATCGTGTTTATTGCAAAGACAATGTAGATAAGCGAAGTGCCCTTCAGTTCTGCAATCAAGTTTTGTTGCCAATAATCAGCTGATTTCAATAATAGGAAAACTAAGTATTATGTTTTGGTTTTTATATTTTTTACATTGGTTATAAATATTTTATCTTTCTTTTTATACATATTACGTTATGTACCTTATTGGCAAGAATAAATATTTTCTCCGTTTTTAATATTTGCAATCGACGAATATTTTATTGAAATATTACTTACACACCACCAACGCTGCATATTACTTACACAGTATGAATCCGTTAAATAAACATACCTTGCTGTATTAAATTTTAAAATATTCCGATAAACCAAAAATAAAGAGCAAAACGCGTTCTTTTTCAGAAACTAAATGCAAATCAATCAAAATACGAAAAAAGTTAGCGTTGAATCCGGCGCATACGGATTTTACAGCCAATATTTTTCCTGAATCCAAATCCGAATACTCCATTTTACTTGGTGGAACTTCTATCTGCAATGGGTAAATAAAGTGAGCTTATACAATCATTCTGGAGCGTAGATTAATTGTTTTTCGATAGATCACTGCACACAAAATGTAAAGATTGCATACAAATTGCAAAGTCGAAATTAGACTATGGCTTTGCGAGTTGCCTATCCCAACGAATATTATAAATGCGAACGTGAATTATTACACATATATAACTACACAACCAATTATTACGATATTTTGTACAAACATTGTCCGTGGTTCATAAAAAGATATAGGACTTTTACCATTCTCGAAATAAAGATCTTTATACCGGACCTAAGCAATACCTACTACAATTTGTACTCAGCCTCTGAACTGGGAGGTCCGGGGATTAAATCCCACGCACCTTTGAATTAATAAAGTTATGATCATATTAGAAATTAATACTCACTTGCTATAACAAACGAAAACCTGAAAAAGCCCGTGCCCAGCAGTGGAACAATAAAGGGTTGACGACAACTTCCAAATACCTACATAAAATATTTAGTTTTATAAAAATATTTCACTGCACCAATTTTAGCGAACATTT
Organism: Epargyreus clarus; assembly: GCF_041222505.1. Lineage (NCBI taxonomy): Eukaryota > Metazoa > Arthropoda > Insecta > Lepidoptera > Hesperiidae > Epargyreus > Epargyreus clarus. The sequence goes on from NW_027332215.1 coordinate 6,381,048, forward strand.
TAACATAAAACCAGCAACTTTACATTTTTGCCTTTTAATGTTACCAAAATGAAGTATTTGGAAAGCAAATCATAATATCCGCTTCGCAGTAAATTCGCTGAGGGTTGATTTATATCGCACTTGTTGCGCGGCGCTTGTAAATTGGGTTAACTTTTATTGGCCTGCCTTACTGTAGGATTAATGATTTGGGATCCGTGCAGTCTTAAGTCATAAAGGTGCCTTTCCACCAGACATGAGAGGTCAAAGCTACGAATCTATGTGAGTTAGATGTGCTATGTAATCTAGCTACATCGGTCGCGTTCCTTAGCTAAATGTAACATCCTTAGATAAATGTAACTTGACTATATTACATTCGAGCTTACTTTTTTATAATATAGGAGTAGCAGACGAGCATGCAGTCCACGTGATGGTAACAGGTTACTGCCTCCCACGTACATCTATAAATAATCCCAGATACCCTCAGATTTCTACCTGAGGTCGGCCACAGATGCGCCTCTACTCTTGACGACTAAGATGGTACGCCTTGGAAAAGTATGTCTCTTTTACCACTATTCAGATTCACACATTGACATAACAAATTTGATTATCTTTTCCGAGTACGTTGAGTACTTACACACAACAAAGATAAAAACGAGTAGCTATAAGAGATAATCTGACAAAATAGCAAAACCTTGCTATCTTGAAATACGTTTTTTCTGTGTGTTTTATTGTTAAGAGTATTTTAATGCACTATACAGTACGTACCAATATAGACGACCTAATAAAGGCTTAAGACTAATGCTTTCCTTTGACAACATCCCTTTTTTGCGCCACGGATTAAAAAGTACGGTTGCGCATTATAAGATAATAAATTGGCCAAGTGCGAGTCGAACTCGGAGGAGCGGTCCGTACTACCAAATTATATATTTTAATTTTAGTAGATATTTGATCATATTTGTTACATATTGAAGTAAATGCTTTTTGAAAATTTTAAAGCTACATTGTTACAATATTTGGAAAGAATATTTTGTCAGAAGATCTAGAGAGAAAGGCATATGGTATCGCACAATCCAGCCACATCCATTAAGATACTTATGGATAGATAATCAGGTACTAAATAGAAATGAGGCACTGAGGCAGTTACAGCCTTGCGACTGCGATCTGGACACATTCCATGTAACAGATTTTCGTACATGATGCGTAAAAATACATCACGAAACTGCCTAACGTGTAATGTCGTCGAAGACCCCTACAATGTTTTAATGGAATGTGTGCAGAATAGTAGCGAGCGAAAAAATGACAAGTTTAATTTTAATTTCATCGGATGCTGGATCAGCATGCTGGTGGATCCGACGTCTGATGATACTAGGAAGCTTTATGGTTCATTAGACGTTAGATAACTTGAATTTGATTTGATTATGATTTGATTATGTAATTGCTTTGTTAATAGTATTAGAATGTTTTTAACCAGGGCGGCATGATCGCATGAGCGATGAAGCCCTTTTTCTCTGAATAAAAAAAACACGATTTAATGTATACACTGAAAAATCCGAAAAATAAGACTTTTTTGTGTATAGTGGATTTTTCTTATTTTTATCTTTTTCATTTTTAGTATTATTATAGTACCTTTATTAATCTGAATTAATATTACGATTCAAGAGAAAGAGCCCTGTGAGAGTCGAGCAGACGGACAGAATGCGGAGTATTAAGTTACCGTTTTTACTCTTTGAGTACGAAACCCTAAAAATTACTCTTCGTTTGTCGAGATTTGCATGGTTAATAGACGACCCTTTTAGCCGTAACGGACGGTCTATACATCTGATATTTAATCTTCCTTGTAGAAATAAGAATAAAAGCAGGGTTGAGAAATTAATAGTTATCAGGGAATATTTTAAATCTATCCTATGGGACATCTCGGAGGCATTTACATCCATAATGGTAATTTAAGTATTTTTATGACAGATCATGCCCCGCGGTTTCTCCCACATTTAATAGCGTCACTCTGGAGATATCATGGCTATGTTTTTGCCCAGAACCCTTGTTCTCCAATTAAAGTGGCTATTTTATTTTAGAACAAGAGACAACAAAATCCGTCTGTCTGCTACTGAAAACTACTTTTTTTTTTACTTTTCAAACACGATAATAGCTGACAGCGACAATTTTAATTGTCACTGTCAGCCCTCACCTCACTCCTAACAAGAAAATGTAACCAGTTTGGTTACATTTTCTTGTTAGGAGTGAGTAATCTTTACTTATCAATGTGTAATTAATAAAAAGCCATTATTTTGACATTGTAATACAACATTACATTTCAATTTTATTTATTTGTGCAGAAGATATTATTATTTTATCGTCCATTGCCGTAATACTAACAGTGATTTGTTTCGAGAGAGCTTAGCAATCGTGTGTAAAGGAAACCAGCTATTAAAGAACCAGCGATTGCCAATACTCATTTCCATTTAATTGTGAATGAATATTTCATTTACGAATGTATAATGAAAGTAGTTTTATGATCATTTAGAATCTAATCGTCATCGTCGTAAACTCATTTCTGTCCCACTGGGCACGGGTATCCCCTCAGTGTGGGAGGAGTTTGGGTCATGGTCAACCGCGCTGGTCTAATGCAAATCGATAGACATAAACGAGATACCTTTGAGAAGATTTTTATAATGTGTCTAATTTCCATGTACCGATACCCAACCCAATACAAAAACAAAATATTAAAATTAAACATTTTGAAGGTGGTAGCGCTGAACCACTATTGCATGAATAAAATACAAATTAATAATTTATAAATAATCTAAATGAGTTCTTGATATTTACTGAAGGAATAACATTGCTCGGGAATCAAATTATGGAACATTTCCTGACTTTCACCGATTTCCAAATTGTCAATGTGAAATACGAAATGTAATTATTGACGTCAGTCCAGTTACTCAGCTGTTTGGGAAGGTAAAATATAAGGGATTAAAATTTTAATTTAAAATTATAGTAGCAGACGAGCATGCAGTACACCTGATGGTAAGTGGCTACTGCCGCCCATGCACATCTGTAATCAACCCCAGATAGGATTAGATATTCTTACCTGAGGTCGGCCACAGATGCGCCGCTACCCCTGAGGAGTAAGCTGCAACGCCTCGGACAAGTCTGTCTCCCTTACCACACCCTTCAAACCGGAATACAGCAGCGCCTAACACTGCTGTTATTAGGTAGAAATAGGTGTGGCGGTGGTACCGCCGGAGTCGAACCACAAAGGGTCCTACCACCTTCAAAACCACTTGATGGCCTTATAAGTACGTAATGGTACATACGAGAGTAAAAATAATGTTATATTCTTGCTCGACCCAGTTTTAAACAGCAAAACATGTGTATGTTGTCAGTAGATTAGGTATTTACATGTATTAATAGCACGAGTAGGTAATAATAAGACAAAGGGTCGCAATATTACCTCTAATTATTGTGTATGACATAATTGCGGTTACTAAGAGCTGAAACTCAACATCACGATTTCCCTTGAATTGTTATTGAATAGAAATTATTTAAAGAATTTGGAATAACACTTCGAATCATTGTCGTATTGTGGTAATGCGGAAAAAAGTACTCGTAAATAATTTGTACTAGTAATCCTCTTCACGTACCGAAATGGCTTCCGGTTTCTGCGAGTTCCTGCTATAAAATTTATCTCCACTGGGATCCTCTTCACTGGGACGACATGCCAACGACACTGCAGCGGCAACGATATAAGCGAAAATAATTGTATGAGATTGTTCTTCGCGAAGTCGGTATTGCGTACACAACTACACACATAAGCTTTCGTTTGTCAGGATATTATTTAACATAAACTTCATTTTAAAATTAATAAAGTAATTATCCTTAACTTAATAAATACGTAAATATTTTAAAGTCCCAAACCTTGTCGTGTCGTATCGACCAAACTGAAAATAACTGCCAGTGTCGTGCTTTGTGCGCTGCCGTGTCGGTGCCGTGCCGTGCCGCGTCATCCCATTGAAGTAGACCCACTCGCCAAGCGATACAATAAAATTACCAGTACTAACCAGACACAACTTTTGACCGTAAAATATATTTTAGTTGTTGTACTAGGTATCCGTTCATGTGCCTTTGTGAGATTCCATACTATCCAAGACATAGAAAAACTTTTAATTATGAGCTTATACATATAATAAGATCTTTAAATATGAATATTTATTATTAATTTTAAAGTTGTTTTACTCTGAACATATAGAGCAACACAAGTTTTATCATTTCGCGCAAGATCATTTTTAAAGATCTTATTATAAAACAACATAAGCTAACAATTCACAAATTATGAAATTGATATTTTTCTTATGAAAATGTCATATTAACGTTTTTATATTTTATCATGAAAAACATTAAATAATATTAGATAAAACCTATATGCTAATAAAAATAAGCGAAGGTAGTTAGATAATTGTTATTTGGTAAATATTATGCATTTTGAAGAACAGAGAAGAGCCCTATTCAGTAAAGTTTTATGTACAACAAAATCAATTCTATAATTAGGACATGAGCGCCAATCGAGTAAACACCTGATTATAATTCAATTGCATCCGCGCAACGTGACGGTTGTCAGCAGCATCAATTACAGTATTCGATAATGCAAATGAAGCTCTTCATTCGAGTATATATTATTAGATAACTTTGCAAAGACTATTTGAACATTTAATACGTACAACGAATTTGCGAAACTTCCATCTTGTTTTTCCATCGAAAACCGCGCCGAAAACTATTTGTCTACATGACAGCTAGCGCTAGTCATTAATAGTAGTGATGTGTCTAACAATATCATCTGTAATACTATATTATGTTCTATGTATTTACAATATACAGGGTGAATCTCCATAAAGTGCACTTATTGAAACAGGAAAATTAAACCGCATTTTGTCGACAAAATGCGGTTTAATTTTACCTGTTTCAATATGTGCACATTATGGAGATTCACCCTGTATAAACAATATATAAAAGCAGTGATAGGCTATTAGTTAATCGACCTCTTTATCGAGGGGTCCGAATGCTAGATGCACCCCTCTGATCTTTCAATATTAGATACGCTCGAATTAGAAATTACTCATCACTTACTTTAAGTGAAGGAAAATATCGTGAGGAAACATGCATATTGGATTGGATTGGCTCGACATTTGATAAATTGATAATAAAAACGGAGATAAATGGCTTTATCTATCAAGTTATAGTATGACAGAACGTGTCTCCTGAAGGTGAAGGATTGATTTCAGCTGCACTTATAAGTAACATAGAAATAGGTGTTATATTGTCTCTACGGAAGAACAAAGAAGATCTCAACTAGCTAAATTACTAGGTATGTTTTATGTGCAACAAAATCCACACTATAATTAGGACATGAGCCATAACAGGTCTGTGACATGAGCTCTAATCGAGTAAACACCTGATTATAATTCAATTGCATCCGCGCAACGTAACGATTGTCAGCAGTATCAATTACAGCAAGCGACAATGCAAATGAAGCTCTTCTCTTGAGCATATATCTGTAGAATTATATGTTCTATGTACATACAGTGTTGCAGGGTAAGTCGACCTATATAATTATGGAGGTGATTAATCAAGTCGTCACTAACGGATTTGTCCTTATAATGTGCTATTCAAAATTTTATTGTTTTTGAGATAATTCCTGAAAAGTAAGGTCTTCATAATGTAAGTTTAGCTTCCACTCTTTTCCGCGGAAACAAAAAAATGTTGTGTCGGATCAAATATGCTGGCAACAGCAGCCACACCAATTAGTGCAATGTATGCTCATTTGCTACTTTAATCGTATAAAAAGAACAATTGGACACCTGAAACGTAATAAGTTTGATAATAACGTATTTGCCTTTCATAAAATACTAAGGTCCATACCGCACTGAAACAATTAACTTTGGAATTTAGTTATAGATTCACGATAGCTAAGTAAAGTGCTCTTAAGACGCAGCCACAGACATGCGGGCCAGCCATACATAACCGTATCACACACTTCTAATCTACACGCCTCTCGAGCGTGCATTAACTTAAGAGGTATATGCAATCAATGTATTGGGTACTGTATCAAAGCCATCCCGATAACGTTGCGCCAAATCCTTCAGATATAGTTGTGATTAAGCTACATGAACTACTGTTAAATTTATTGAGCCATGTAACAATTCAAATAATATTGATACAATCTTAAGAAGGCAGAATGTATATATAGATAATGACATTTAAAGATATGATGAAATTTATAGTTTCTCATCAAATATAGCTAAGAAAAATCCCGAATCGAACATTAAATTTAAGAAGTCAATGCTAAGTTACTAAATTCAGTCATATAAGCCTACATTAGGTACTAATTTGTAATTTACTATTTCAAAGAAATTGTTGTAATAACCTATATTGTTGTTGTAATAACCTATTGTTGTATCTATATTGTAAAATATCAGTCGGCTTTCTATAACATATATTTCGATTAAGTATACATAAATAACCTAATCCTAAGGACATATTCAGTTAATATAACGAAACATCTTTTACTAAATCGTCAAAGCTATAAATACATTAAATATAAGAAAGAAATGCTAAGAATCAAGATATACCTATTTCCCTTAGCTAAATCCAATAAAATAATATATAATGTTTTTACCGAAAGGTATAAAATAAAATCTAATAAAGGTTTACGATTTCTGAACACACTTCAGATAATCCGTTCAAAAAGATCATTCGTCTATCCTTGACTTTATTTACCGAAATATAATTTGTCAATTCAGAAAGTTGGTGTCATTCATAAAAACTGAGCAACTTTCCAGAGTTTATGAAGTCTTCCTTAAACGAATCATGACGACACTTACCTTTGTGCAGCATGATTTCCGCAAAAGTCGAGATGTTTTGCAAGAACAGGCTATTTGGGTGGATGATCCGAATTAAGGACCCACCCAACCGTCTACGGATGAAATATATTCTGTATCAAACATAGTATGTTAAACAATATATCGCAAGAAGGTTGACTAAAATAGAGAATGCTTGAGAACAAAATGTATTTCTCTTAAAAATGAGTGTTTTCTTCGCAGAGTTTGATTTATAAGTAACACTATCAGAACTTAATGTGATATAGAACATAATACCGAGTGTATGTTATTACAGAAAGTGAGTTATTTTGAAAACCTGGCATAAAATAATTTATGACAGGTATGATATAAAATAGGCATCATTCATTAAACGGTTAAGTGAAGCTTCCCTAATTCGAATCTTCTACCATTTGGTACGTCGTCCAATATACCGTGTAACTTAGTTAATCTAACTGAATGTGCAATCACAAAGTGTGTTCGTCTAGGATACGTCTGCACGGCCCCTATCTCGTCAAAGGTTGCCAAATGTCAAAGGAATTAGCGCCATACGTAAATTGGAGCTGTATTGCAAATACGACGACTTCAGCTATGTCAGATGAGACTGCAAGAGGAATTTGCACTATTGGAAGCATTCAATCCCCAAGCTAAAGTCTCGGATCGATATTTCTGTGAACGATGATTAAGTACTCACGTTCTGCGAGGATTAATTAATTAGTGCTTTCTCTAAGATCGGGATTTCATAGCCATTAAGTTCTGACGTTTAGTTCCTACTTAGTTTATAGACTATCAATGCTGTAATGAACTTATTTACGAACTATTTTGGGTTTAATCGACTCCTTCACGAATAATTTTGGGATATTTTGAGATACTCAAGGTAGCATACAAGTTAAACGAGTATACTAATTTAGTAACTTTGAAAACTGGATTTGCTTTGAATAGTGTGTGTGATGTGCATGGGATTCGTACTTTAGACCTCTAGATTTTAACGGCTTTGTGAAGTCTACCACTTTGTACTTGGCCAGCGTTGCGGACTATGGCCTAAGCCCCTCTCACTTTGATAGGAGACCCGTGCCCAGCAGTGAGATAATTATGAGTTGACGACATGCGCAGTACTTGTACAATTTAGTTACTTCGAAAATTAAGATGTGTATACCGGAATCAAACCTTGCAACTCTAGTATTATTTTCAAACCACATGTCGTACTTAAAACACCACATTTAAATGACTTACATAAGTTTTACCCGAAGTCCGAGTAATCTCACGAGATTCTCTCTTATCTGGCCGCATCTTAATACCCTTTAAATGAGCAACATTTCAGCTACGTTTAAAATTTAAAATTCAGATTACCCAACAGCATACACAAGCACGCTTCAAGTCCAGTGCTTTCTGTTTATAGCTTAAAAGCTCTATTTTTCTTATCCATTGCGACTTTTATAAATATTGAGGTACATTTTTAACGTAGCTCCATTTTTTGCGCCGTGACTGCTTATATTCGTCGGTTTAAAGAGTAATGGTGCTAAATTTTTGGTTTCGTATTTTTGATACGTTTTTTGTTTCTTTTGTATTTTGAACATTTGTTAATTGCAAACATTTTGAAGGATATTTACATGTTATACCGTCAATTTGTTAAATTGAAATGAATGCTGTATGTCTTTTATAGAATCGTAAACCATACGTTTGATCATGTGACGATCTTTAGCAAAGTTGTTGTTCATGAGCACACGAAGGTTTGTGAGTTGGTATGTACGTACATTGGTACGTACGTGGTTGGTGGTAGTATTCGACAAATTTTCAGTTATATGTATGTCATGTTATTTTTTTAAAGCGCGGACGAAGCCACGGACACTACTAGTTATGTAATGTTTGTACATTTCTTTTGGTGTTTTACGAAGTTCATGGAGAAAGAGTAGTCATCGCCTGCCACCTATGGACAATTGTAACGATCAAATGGAAATTGCAGTCCAAGCTGTGGTCGACATTTGAAGGTGGTAGAACCCTTTGTGGTTCAACTCCGGCGGCACCACCACCGCCACACCTATTTCTACCTAATAACAGCAGTGTTAGGCGCTGCTGTGTCCCGGTTTGAAGGGTGTGGTAAGGGAGACAGACTTTTCCGAGGCGTTCCAGCTTAGTCCTCAGGGGTAGCAGCGCATCTGTGGCTGACCTCAGGTAGGAATATCTAATCCTATCTGGGGTTGATTACAGATGTCCATGGGCGGCAGTAGCCACTTACCATCAGGTGGACTGCATGCTCGTCTGCTACTCCTATAATTAAAAAATAATGTGATTTGGTACCCTGGAGAACTAAGTTGGAACGCCACGTGTGTGCTTTAGTAAATCTTAAAATAAAAAATATTTTAACTACATGGCGGCAGTAGTCACTTACGAGTATCTTCAGGCTCGTCTGCTACTCGTACATTTTAAACAAATATCGATTCCTTCGTAACTGTTTATCGCATTTCCTCCTGTGCTTCAAACATAAATTATTCTCCGAGTTTAAGTAAAAGTTTTTCCAATTCTATGTTGTTGTCCGAGGCTCTATAAAAGTTTAATTAAATGCTATTCCACGGCAAACTAACTGTGCGATAGCAGGCAAACTATTTGTAAAGAAGACGTGTTTTCATTAATAGATAAATTTTCAAATAAATAAATTAATTAATTTAAGATACTATCTTTGTGGAAGTTCAGAACTTTTCTGATGTTGTAGAGTTACTATTGTTTCAGTAAAACAACAACGGTTTCGCGCAAAATAAACCTCTTGCGAATATTTGTTATCTTTAACTTTGACTATATGTTATTTTGTTGAAATCTTCGAAGGCTTCATTTATGTTTTTAAATGTACAGCTCAAATTATAAACTGAATGATTGCAAATTGAGATTCAGTTGTTGTAGAGTTTATTAAATGAGCTCTGCATGGTAACTGACATAGCACTAAATAACTACAATGGTAACATTCAATGCACGTAACCTAGCCTTGTCTACTTTAATGTTCCTATTGTCATTGAGATATAATAGTTATTTGCATATTATTTTATATTAGCCACTAAAGGATAAGGATAATTTAAAATTGCTTGCTATATTTAGGTGTCTAGCCTGTTATAGCTCAGATACAAAATAAACATTACTGTATAAGTATTGGGCACCGATCACTCCTCAAGATGAGGTTTTAGTCTTATTGAGGGGGAATCCTTCAAAAGGTACCCGGTGCGGTGGGAGTGACACGGGGTTATGTGGAACTTTTACTGCACTAAAACCCCCCGGTGGCCGTCCTCAGCGCTGCGTAGAGAACTTCGTTTGGCCTGTGCCGTCATTAGCTGAAGGTGGTAGAACCCTCTATAGTAGGACTCCAGCGGCACCACCGCTACAGCTATTTCTGCCTAATAACAGCAATGTTGAGTGCTGATGAATTCTTCTTTAAGGCCGTGGTGAGGGAGACATACTTTTCAGAGACATTTAAGCTTACTCCTCAGCGGCGCATCTATGGCTGACCTCAGATACAAATGTAATCTCATTGGGGAGTCAATTACGATTGTCCACGAGCGGCAGTAGCTACTTACCCTCAAGCGGACTGCATGTTAGTCTTACTTCTGTATTATAAAAAAGTATATCTACTAAATGTACGTTTAAATTGTGTCAATCGATACCGAGTTATTTATGTTCGCTTGTATTGTGATGTTCGATTGACATGAATATAATTCATAAGTTTAACCTTGATCGTCTACAATGAAGGGAGCGGTTTCATACGGCACGGTCTGCGATTAGGTAGGTAAGCATGGCCATGGTTATAATGCTAGTCGATTTAGTTTTTGCTTCATAGTCATCGAAATTTGGGTTATACATTTCAGGGCCCGGGCAAGTGCAATCTACGCGGTTTTTGTTCGGAATTACTATTTTGAGGGCGAAAAGTAATTTATCACTTCCTAGTCTTTTAACAAAAAGAGCAAATATACATTTCTTTTTTAAACGTGTTCGCAGTTTTGGTCTCGTCTGAATTAGTTCAAATAAAAAAGTTATATTCATACTTTAAGTCGACCAATATACACGATGCTGTCTCAAGACTAATTTGGAATGCCTTGGAAAAGTTCGTCTCTCTTACCACAGCCTTCAACCCATAACACAGCACCACTTAACACTACAGTTATTAGGCAACATAAGTGCGGTGGAGCTACTGGAATGAAACCACAGAAGGTTCTATGACCCTCAAAACTACTACTGTATACCTACTAAACTAACCTAGATTTCACAATAGTCCTAGTATTGCACTCGTATATTTCTCACAAGGATAACCTTGTGAGACAATAGAAGGCGCGGCCGCTCCCGAATGTTCCGGTCGGTTGTTCTGTGAATTGCTTTACTAGGAAATAATAAAACCATTCAAAGGCATAGGCGTATTGGTACTTCGTTTTTGTACGTATCGTTGGGTCTATAGAACTGCAATATCCGCCCAAAAATAGTTTGAAGTTCCGCTGTTGCTATCACATGACTAGGTACGTTAGGTTTCGTTCTTGTAGTCCCGAGACTAGAATAGGGCTACGGTAACGGCCTGTCGTATAAGGCGACTAAAAGCGGGCTTCCAGGGTTGCGGGCGGCAAGAATAGGAGATCGAACCGTTCAGCAAGCAACCCCGGGTTTTAGTGCAATAAAATCCCTCATAACCCGGCGTCGCTAACACATCGTCGGGTACCTTTCGAAGGTTTCCTCCTCGTAAAAAAAAAACAAAGAAGAAGGCGTCTTATACCAAGTTTTTACTGTCGAAGTCTTTTACTTTTGAAGGTGGTTGAACACTTTGTGGTTCGACTGGCGGCACCACCGCTACACCTACTTGTGCCTAACTACGGCAGTGTTCAGCGCTGTTTTCTGGGTTGAAGAGTATGTTGAGGGAAACATACTTTTCTAAGGCTTACCAACTTAGTCCTGGGTTAGCATAGCATCGGTCGACTTAAGTAGGTATCTAATCCTATCACATCGATACTTCTAAAAAACGAAGCTGTATTTTTATAAGCATACTCGTACTTAGTTATACCATCAATAAACAATTTTATATGAGTTTTCTGTCACTTCTTACGTCCATTCTATATTATATTTGTGGTCAAGGGATGGGTAAATTGCGGCAACCGGATAATAAGTCGATTATTTGTCGGTAAAATGTAGGTTCTAGTGCAGGTCAATTTATAAACTATCTTCAAAATATCGAAAATCTCCTGTGGAACTCTGCTGTTATCACGTGGAAACAGGTGTGGCGATGATGCCGCCAGAGTCGAACCATAGATGATTCCACCACCTTATAGTAATACTAATACAAGAAATCTCATACCTTTGTAAAATTTTTGGTACTTGCCTCCGTTGTGCAAACACATAAAATATCTGTTTACTTTGTAATTAAGCTGGAGTCTGTTTACGGGTCCAAGAGGCAACTAGTAAACGAAACTTGTTTTAATTGTTCACCTTCCAATGATTCGTTTATTGTTCAGTAATTGTAGTAAACATTCGTACAGTACAATTAATTCTCCAAAATATTTATTCTCAATATTTTGCTGTAACTCAATATGATAAGATAATTAAGAGATGACATGATTAAGTGTAATTATTACAATTGTTTATCGAATGCCTTTAGCGCTGAAGTGAAAGGAATACCTTCAGATAATATTTATGAAATATTTATTTTTTATAACGATGTTTGAATACACAATAAACATTTTTACACATTTTAGTTACAGTTCACATGAGGCCATATTATTTTCGTCAACTTCCGCATCTGCCAGCGTCGACTCAAATCATTGTGACGGTGACACAAATGGCGTAAATGACATATAACTTGGCGCAATACTTACAGAGTTGTTACATTCTATCGCTATTGTCAAAATTATTGTTACAGATGACTTTAACGCAAACTTAAAACTAAAAAAATGGGATCCGAAGAATCATTTACATATGTACATACAGGTCAAGTTGATAAAATCGTAATAATAATTATAATAGAATACATTCAAAGACTTAATGATTAATTTCAAAGATTATTTTTTGTTTTCTTCTTTTCTGATTTATAAATATTTTGATTCTTAATATAAAATAACAAGCAAACATTCAGTCTACCTGATGATAAGTGGCGTCCGCGCGTAAACAACTGTAATCAACCCTAGATAGGATTAGAGTTCTAACTTTGGTACAATAACTGAGGTTGGCCACAATGTTGCGTCCTGAAGACTAAGTTGGTTCGCCTCGTATAAATGTCTTACTTGCCACAAAAGAACATAGTAGTGCTATATAAAAGTGCAACATTTCGTTATAATTTGAGGCTGCTGCAAAATATCATACGCACGCAAAATAAACGACTGAAGTAATTCGACCAACTGATACATGAACAAATTGGTCACTTGATATTCCGATTGAATATTTTGGTGGCACTCGTCCAATGTTTTGGTATTTGTATAAAAATGTTGACTTTAATATAAAAAACAAGAAACCCTCGTCCTTCTAGGTAAAGGCTTGATTTCTCCTTTTGACATACATTTTTAATTTATAGCTTTTGTTATTCATTCCAGAAACTAAAAAAAAAGTTTTTCGAAGGTATGTGAAGGTCTCATTGTGAGAGGAGACCGGTACCTAGCAGTGGGACAGTAATGATGTTGATGATGATATTATTTATTACCATTAGTTTTTGGAAGTGGCTAAGTATTTAAAGGCAACAGACTTTCTTTAGTAGGTACTCGAGCCGAGCTGTAGGATTGATAATGTTGCGGCCAATTATTGTTTTAATATGGTGTGAAGTTGTATATTCATTTCTCATAGTGTGGAGTAGAGATATCCTCATGGTAACTTTCCCACCCGGGAAGGCGAAGAGGTACTTATATCGGATTCTTACACAAGCTCCGTGTTTCTCTGGAACGATAAATACATAAAAACTTCCAAAAAGTCCAGAACAGATATCTAATTTAGTCATTTGTATTTATTCATTACCGGGGCTTGAGATCGGAACCTTTTGCATAAATAATCCAATAATCAATTAAAAATCCATTAAATGTGGTTCCCAGCATTGGTTGGAGGTAGAAGAAGAAAACAATATGAGATTGTTTGGTTTTTAAATTTAAGCAATGACCTGCCGTTTTTTGACAGTCATTAATTATCGGTATCGGCTCGGTGACGGTGCAGTGGACAAACAGCCTTAGATCTAAGATAACCACATGTACTTTAGGGAGCATCCATACCCTTGAAGCGAAACATAAGATTTTTTTGCTACTAGGCATAAGCGTGAGAGTGTCTCCCCGATCGAACCACATTCTGTCTACCTTTAAATAACAGTTCTTTCAATTACGGCTTGTTTTAATTACAGACCAAAAAAGAATGTACCAAAAACATTTTCATTCAATTTTGTATAACCGGAAATTGATCGCCGTGAAAACTTAGAGCGGTTTGTTTCAATTTCAAAAATGTTCACATTGATTGCATTGCATTTTCACATTTATTGGAGCGATAACTTATTTAATACAGTTTCATCGGCCATTGGTTCATTGGCAGCCCATTCAGAGTGAATGCGTTGGTTGCAAAAATGGACCGCCATAAATGTTTAAAATGAGTTAAATAAACGACGCTACCCGTATAAGCATCTTTTTAACACGCTTTTATTAGCTTGGGTTGTACGTTTGTATGTATGTATGTAACAGTAACGGAATCTTTGAGCCCGATTTTTATCCACTTCGCACGTTCAGTTTAATTAAAAATTTTAAAGAATTATCAAAAACCGATGACAATACACGATTTTAATAATTTTGTACCATTGTCCTTATCAACATCCTCAGGATTAACGATTTTCGAGGGGAGAGAAAGCGCCTTATGGAGCGTACAGGCAAAGTTACTAGATTGATTTTTAGCTATGAGAAATAATAATGTTATTTCCCTATAACTCAAATGTATTGAAACATATCTATAATGCCATCTTTTAGAATGATTTTTAGGATTCCATACTAAAAGGATAAAATCAAACCCTCCGCTGTCTGTTCGTGAGTCACAGGGCTTTATCTCTTAAACCGTAATAGATAGACACTTGATTTTTTTACAGACGATACATAATGATGGTCGCTATAACAACAAATACTAAAAATTAATAAAATAAATATAGTTCAAAAAACTAAAAAACACGCTTTTATGATAAAATCAACTAAAAAGTAGAAAATAATTTTCAATCTAGGAATCAATTAAGGAACAGTAAATTGTATAATTGTGGAAAAAGTGTGGGGTGCTTTTCGAAAATTAATAAGTGGAGCACTACTACTGTTTTCAGTTTTTACTTACTTACTATTAATACTACTGTTTTCAGTTACTTATTTTTGTCTGCCAGCTGGTTTTTAATCATCGTTTAATTTTACGATACTTTGTGAAAATTTGCCATTTTATGTCGTAAAATAGGCTCATTTTTGTACTTTGTAATGAACCAAAATATGTGTAATATTGTAGGTTGCTTTGCTTTGAGCTATTGTAAACTTGGAGGTCAGCTTAGAATAGCACCAATCCCTATTATTTTAGGCTTGTGAGCTGCTAAGGGATTCAATACTAAACTTAAATGAATTGGGATTTCCGGATAGCAACTGCTACATTTAGCAATCATCTTTTAACGCAAGGTATCTTACACTTATTACTCGATATACCCGTATTTCATTTTAGAATTAACGACAAAGCCCATTACATGTTTAGGAGGCTTTCTTGGATACATAGAGAGCAATAGATATTTAAAAAAATCTACAATAAAATCATAAAGCCATAAATATGTGTGTCAAATTGATAGGAATGTTTTTATTGCAATCTAAGCTGATTCTAATAATTGGGTAAAGTGCTACCGATGCCGCCATGATACATTTTTGCCGCGTATCTCTTAACAAGAAGAAGATCAATATAACATTCAATATCAATTTGCACACTATCCAATAACATTTGCACAACAATTTTAATATATACCAACACAATTTCTCCATAATACATACGAGTATGTTTACAATTCAACGAGAAAATGTCTTTAAAATCACAAGTTTCATTTTATTTAGGTAAATAATTTTCTTAGTTCAATTTCTAATATTAGTTCTACTGCACTATGGAGGGCATGTTCTATGTAACGTTGAATAGGACTGGTGCCTGTGAATTCCTTAGGGACGAAAGAAATCACGCACATATACGTCCTCCGAAGTAAATTGAGGTGCAGCTGCGCTCGACAACCAATACAAAGCAAAGGTACTAGTTTATTCGGCAGTAAACAGTAATACATATTTGAAGGCGGAACATTTCAGATGATTGAAACCTTATAAGTTATCGAAATGTTAGTACAAATGAAACTCCCTCGTGCTCATATGACAAAGGCATATAAGTGAGCGTAAGTAATAAATATCTCAGCGAAAACACTTGTGTTAGTAAGGGTCGAATTCGTATACAAAAATATGGAGCTAAACTTCTAAAGCTTTGAGGTCTAATAAGAGCCCTAAGCAAATATTGAATAGGATCGACCCTGATTTTTTGGATGATATATCATTATATGAACGAGTGTTAAATTTTATTGGTATATTGACGAATCTCATAATATGGAAAAGTTAGCAGTCACCATAGTAGGAAATATAATAACTATGTAGGTAAACTAAGTAGAATCATTGAGTTGCCTTTCTAATAAAGTATTGCTTCTTTAATCCACAACGGTGTAAAGTTAAGTCCATAAGCTATTTAGTCGACGTCAGGGACTTTGCTAATTGAATAATCCTAGAATTTGAAATAGAGTTTCTCAACTTACCTATGTAGAACGATTATACTGTCGAAATAACGACGAGCCCTGCTTTCGCAAATCCCCAGTTGAGTAAAAATCTAAATATAGGAAAAATCGACAAAAAATCATTGGTGACAAGAAAACCACCCTTTACTGTTCTTGCAAAGCGTAAACAGTTGCAAATATTAAGACACATACTCTACCATCGTACCTCAAGGAGCATGCACCACTTTGAGAAACCCTGGTCTGAATCATTAAAGTTTCACCGAGATTACCGTACCGACGTGATCTGGCTCAAAGAGATTTGTTTTATCTAAAGTCAACGGTCCTACATTTTGTGTAAACTGCAGTTTTAATCTGTGCCTAAGACTCCTTTCACGCGTGAAAGACTACGCACATCATTGAAGTTTGACAAAAGGCCTCGTGTGAAGGAATGCGTGCGAATTCCAACCTTATCCAAGATAAAGATAGTTCAGATTACCAACACCGTCATTTCGAAAGATGCCTTTACGTTGCGTTGCGTAAGTTTCTGTATGTAACCGAATTGCTCAAAGGCGTAACAATAATCTACGAGAGAAATCATTTTCTCATTCTACATAGTTAAATACAAAGACGGTTCAATATATTTTTTTTACTTTTGAATGTAAACCGATTTACTTATTTGATAGCTATTGATGAGCTTTATGGTGTGGTGCATCGTAGGCAGATTAAAGTTTGCGTTAAGTATAACAATAACTTTGATAGCGATGGAATGACAATACTGCGTTGCACCAAGTTATTTGTATCATTTGTACCACTGTCACCGCGATTTTTAGTCGACTTTAACAGATACGAGGATTTACAAGAACAATAAGTTTAACCGACAAAAATCAATGGTGCATCTTACACCCTTTAGTCGTCTTTACGATCTCTCTTCTGCTAACTTGCTGCAAATTTATTGAAAGAGAGTGTTATCAATCAATTTAGAGATTTATATAATTGTAATTGATTCGACTATTGGGTGAACTATGGCGCAAAATAATAATTAGCTGTCGTTTTAGGTTTCTATATATAATGTACTATATATTGACAAATCTCTATACAGGTTTATGAAAATGAATGTTTATTTGTCTCGTATACATTCCTGGTACGAGATTGCGATTAAACGTATAGTATTTTCGTGATGCCATAAAACACACAAAGAAATATACAGAAACCCTCAGACTCAGAACAGATATCTAAATTCATCATTCACATAGGTTTCTGATTGGAACTCGAACCCTTAGCGCGTCAAAAGCTAACCGCTCCGTCGCACTGCTCCATGCGGTATTTCTGAGCACTAAATTAGACATATTGTTCTTTTTGATTCAAAGAACAGTTTTATTTTTGTTAACTCATCCATAAAACAAAAGCGAGGACCTAAACGAACTCAACGCACAAAACGTTTCGCTCCCAAGCGTTTTATCTCATTTTTGAATTAGCACGCGTGCTTAGTTTTATAATATGCGTCTATTCAAATTTATGTCTCTTTGTTAGAAAGTACAATGCTTTGAACTTCAGAACTGGACTGGCATTTTTAATTTTTAATAAATGTCCTTTACGAAGAGCTTCAGTATGCATGGACAAACCTATTATTAGTCCTTGTGCAAGTTGGACAGTTTAAATTTCGCAGTTTCAAACAGTAATTTATTTATAAGCAAAAGTAGATAATAATGATTGGCGGTGTCATTTGCGTCTTAAAATATATGGACCATTTATGTGGAACTCCCGCGTAAAAACTGAGCAAGCTACAGAGAGGTCATGCCGCTTCTCAAGAAATTGTTTATTTAATCCAAATTTAGTTTGGATAAAAAATGTAGTCTACTGATGTTTTTTAGAGATTTCAGATAAAAAACACAATCTCTTACAATACCAGTATCAATAAGTATTATTAGTAAAGGGTATAAGAGTCTAATTACGGGTAACAAACGAAGAGTTTATAATTTATTTTCCTAAATAGCTTGACTGATTTTAATAATGGATTTTTTATGCTTATGGGGATACCTGGCTTGCGGTAATAAGTAATAACTAAACCCAATAAAAGACAACAGTTGGATCCAGTAAGAGGCAAAAGCTCCCTTTAGAGATGATGATATTTTTCATTTTTCAGTCATATCTTTTTTTTCGGAGAATTGTGTCACTTGGATGGGTCTCAGTCTGTGGCACCATTAACTCCATTTTCATTCCAATAAAACAATTTTTAATTTTCCGAAAAAAAATCTTTATATTTATCTGTTATTCCCGAGAAGAATGTAAATCAAAATATTCAGCCTTCTTGCTTTTTAAATCAATTAATGAACAGCTGGCCCGCTGGGAATATACAAAAGATCGCTAATTACAAATCTGTTTGGAACAAGCGGCATACGTCAGCATGTGTGTCGGTCGAGCGCGCAACAATAGCGCAAACAGGAGCTGAATGTGACAGGACGCCACCAAATTGAGTGGCACTAATGGCATGGTTTCTTCATTTTGTAATATCAATACTCGATTGGGCTTACATTTAACGTGTTAACGTGGACGTAGCTTTGTTAAGGCTGTCGTTTTGGATTGGAAAGTGTGCTTAGGGAGACACAGTTTTCCGAGGCATTCCAGCTTAGTCCTCAGGGGTAGCGGCGTATCTGTGACCGACCTCAGACAGAAATCTATTTTTTCCATGCGGCAGTAGCAACTTCACGTCAGGTGGACTGCATGCTCATCTGCTACTCCGATTCTTAAATAAAAAGAGGTCAGCAAAAATCTGTCAACTACACTATTGTTTTTATGTCTTTGAAGTTTCGGGTAGTCTTCGTATTTGAAGAATTCTTCTTTTCTCAACTATTTTAGAGTCGAACCAGAGGAGAGTCAGAACTCCTGACCGTCGCCGTATGTACGCCTGAGTTTTATTAGAACTCCGTAATCACGTTTTTAACATTTATCTAGATTTCGTTTTCGGGAAAAATATGAAACATTTTTAGTTTCGGGCTTATGTAGATCTCAATTACCAATTAATCTACAAATTTAAGAAGCATAGAACGCTGTTGATTTGGCTTCCAAAATATAAATTTCCTGGTACTTTCGTACCTCGAAGGACATAATACATAAGTAGCGGATGTTATCATTGGATAGAAGTTGGTATTGTGGGAGCAATTATGCGTGGTTTAAAACCGTACGACACTATTTGACAAGTAATCTCTGCGTACCGCGGATCTAGACTTACATACAAACTTATTTACCTACTTATATTATTATTAATCTACTCTCAACGTATATAAATAAAAGTTTGGAAAATCCAAAAATTTCATTTTCACAAGTTTTTTCACAAGTTACAGTGTTTTCAGGTTTCACACATGACGGACAGGAAATTTTTTTGACCTATTTTGGTGTTTTTTTCCAATTCTATTGCAGTAAATCAATTTTTAAAAAGTATGGAATTAATCTCCATTAAATTATCTCGACAATAGTATGCAAAATATCTTGATTCCGTGAACTATCAAGGCTATAATAATAAAAATAGCCGCCAAAATGAAGCGAAAAAAATTTTTCGATCGTGAAGCACTCTCTGATGCTTCGCATCATGAGTCGTGCAAAAATAACAGAGTAAATAAATACAGGAATGTTTGTAAAGCCTAATTCCAAGGAGACACACGAAAATACGTTTCCGTCTTGAAAGACGGTAGTCCCATAATGGACGTAAGCAGGCTAGAGACAAAGTTGTTGAAAATGTAAGAGGCTTAGGTACGTGTAGTTCAACCGCGCATCATTGAACGGAGACATCGTTACTAGAGCTTGAAAAATATCTCCGAGACCAGACATTTTAAGAATTTATATTAGAGGAGACAGCGAGTGCTTGCGATAAGAGGGTCTGAATTTCCAATATAAAATAATTATCATTTGCTTATTGAAGAAAACATATGACGCTACACACCTGAGAGTTGTTTAAAAAAAGAGTGTGATGTCTACCAATGAGCACTTGCAAACGGGGTGAATTAAATCCTAATTCCTATTACCTAAATCCCTCTCACTTTGAGAGGAGACCTAGCCCATCATCGCAGCTCTATATAGTATCGATCCGAAACTTACTTTCTAACAATCTGCATTGTGATACGAAAATAACGATTTATGCATAATAGCGATACGTGTGGGTAATACTCTGGATATGAATATAGAGATACTAGCTGACCCGACAAACGTCGTGTTGCCATATAAATAAAAAAATGTTAAGGGTGAACAACCCTTATCACTTAGGGGGATGAAAAATAGATGTTGGCCGATTCTCATAGATACCGGATAAGCACAAAAAATTTCATCAAAATCGGTCAAGCCGTTTTGGAGGAGTATGGCAACGAAAACTGTGACACGAGAATTTTATATATTACATTGTGAATGGGACAAGTCGCGGACAAAATTGCTCTAAATGAACATTTGTTGGGCGATTTTTGGTAAAGGCAAATCTGGCTTCTTCAAATTAAATCCATTAACATCGCTTTGCCTCAGAGATTAAATATTACTATTATAGACGTACAGTAGGTCAGTTTTCAAGAGTAAGGCCTAGCACGCACTATGATTAAACGCGGAGTAGAAATAGCTGAAAACGCAAAAACGCACTGCGGTTGTCTTTTGACTTAATTGTAGATTAACTATGAGACACAAAAAACACGCTTAAATAAGCCGTAATTTAAGATTGACAAAAAAACGCGCTTAAATAAGCCGCGATCGAAATGTAATAATTTTCGATTTTTTTAAAACAGCCACTGAAAAAAGTCACTAATGCGTGCACTTGTAAAGAAAGCAATGTGTTACATTTTTTTGCGTTCAGACTAGCGGTTAAACGCGTGGGTTTAATCATAGTGCGTGCTAGGCCTAACTCTTGAAAACAATTACGATAAATCGGAATTTAAACCATGACGTTCTATACTCATGAATGCTATACTAGCGCCAATTGAGTTATATATTGCGTGGCTATCAAGCAAACTAATTGAAAATGAGTTAACAGCCCAATTTCGGTAAGTACTCTTGACGCGGTTTTGACATCTTTATTGTGTTTAAAATTGGATTTTAATTGGAATTTACACTAACGTACACCATCGTGGATCGATTTATTTCGAAAAGATTTATTACCAATCGGTTGTAACTTGTGGCAGACACTTCCTCCCCGTGTGCTTTGTACTGATATTGTTTGTTTTTTTGTCTAATTACTAAACCATACAAATGTACAAAAATTGTATAAGTACCAAAATTTACTACTCCAAAAGCATTTATCATTTTTATTTTCTTAGAAAATTGTACATCTAGAAGATGTTCTACAGTTAATTAGATTACGAGTTCAAGATTTTTCTGTAAGTTATAATACAGGTTATTCGATATATGTTTAATAACATTTTATGCCCAAGTGGAGTATTTCCGAGAATTGTCCCCCGGTCTAGAATGGGCCGTAATTTGTTCAAAGAATGGGATGTTCTCACGTGCCATTTCTGTTCCTATTAGCGCTTAGAATTAACTGTCGGTATTGCAATATTCTCGGCACTCTATTTGAGACATGGGTCACAAATTATTTTGCTAGGTTTCAATGGCGGATTTGAATTTATTGATGTTTAGTATAGTTATCGCCAAACCACTAGTCCGTTCTGAAGTTGTTCCGAGCAGGTGTAGTCACACAATTTGCTATGGCGACGTGATTCATTTCTACATTCCGAGCGGACTAGTAGTTTTACGCGGACTATAATAACTAACAATATCCTTATATTAAAGGAACCTTCGGTGTTTATGATCGAATA
Source organism: Epargyreus clarus (assembly GCF_041222505.1). Taxonomy (NCBI): domain Eukaryota; kingdom Metazoa; phylum Arthropoda; class Insecta; order Lepidoptera; family Hesperiidae; genus Epargyreus; species Epargyreus clarus. The sequence goes on from NW_027332215.1 coordinate 6,403,406, forward strand.
TAATTTAATTTCAACCAGCTTTTTATAAATATATCCAATGAAAAAAATGTTATGTCTACCGTCTGGCTTCATCGTCATATCAGCTCCATGTCGTAATTATAGCATCGCATTCAGATTTACAATTCGAGAGAGAAAGCTCAAACAGACTGACAGGCGTACTGACAGCGGAGGCTTATTTCGGCTATGGAGGATACCGTTTTTACCTTTTACGTACGGAACCATAAATTGAAATATGTTTGCTAGTCCTGACAGACCACATAACGAATACAATTTCCATTTTATTTTTCAAAACTTTATCAAATCAGCGCCCCCAACGGACTGTATCATAACTGGAAATGTATGGGAAATACGTAAACAAATACAAAAACAGTAATTTTTGTATAAACGTAAAAACGCATACTAAGGGTACTGAAACGAAAAGATTGGCGGTGATTTTGTGAATATGATATGATAAATGTACACATATACTACATATTTTAAATTGGAAACAAGTTTTTTCGCTATAACAATAAAACTATGTCAAAATTAATTAACATAATTGTGCAGTACATTATTTTATTTTAATTTATAATTTTTCAAAGTTCCATCATATCATCGTGCGCTGTTTTTCTCCATTCAAAATAAAGACCTACCTAGGCATAATCGCATATAACCATATTATAACCGATTGATAGAGATTCATTAATATTTTTTCATTCCATTCCACAAATATTTTTCCTTGTGTCATTTCTAAATGAAAGTTGATTGGATGAAGTGTACCTATGATAAAAATAAAGAAGTGGACGGTCTGAATAGGATTTGATTGCGAATCCAAATAAGAATGCCAGTTGTCATCTATGCCACATATTCGCGTACACTTTTCATGAAACCAAAGTTCGGATTAAATTGTTTTCGTGCTTTAAGGGTTGAACGATAGATAAAAATCTAAACTAAATATTACGAAAATAAGCTAATGTTACATATTTATTGTTTTTAATAAAGATACGTGCAACCATAAACTTAGAATTCGTATCACTATGCTTACAAACAAACTCAGTACAACAACAACAGCAACAACAGACAGATAAAAAGAAGCACAAGAGAAAAAAAGAGCACTTCTTATTTAAGTATTTTTGGTGAATTTTTAATTTACTTCAGCATATTTTTGATATGTCCTATTAAACCTATGAATTGTATTACCTACTAGCTGACCCGGCAAACTTTGTACCGCCTCAAAATCTATTTATCAAATATATTTCATATAAAATATAGCATATGTTACTCGTGGATAATGTAGCTTTCGAGTGGTGAAATAATTTTTAAAATCGGTTCAGTAGTTTTTGAGCCTATTCATTACAATCAAACAAACAAACAATGTTTTCCTCTTTATAATATTCGTATAGATTTGATATACACATCAATAGTTTTACTTTCAACAGCCACAGTCTCTAAAGCCAATAATTATGCATTATGCACAGCGCACTAACTTTAATTAAGCCAGTTTAATTGAGTTAGCGTTTACTGGCTTATGACAGGCCAACTGACACTGAAATTAACATGTACAATTCTGGATTTGTCGGCGTTTTCTCTTGTTTTTGATAGATAATACGGTGGTTAATAAGAGCATCTGTACTTAAGGTTTTGAGCAAATAAGGGCAGGTTGCATCGTATTTCCGGTTAAAGTTTCTATAAAAATAACCTTGACGATAGCGATGAAATTGGTGAAACTGACAGCACGATATTTAGTCGACAATCATAGATACGGATACACAATAACTTTAAAGGACAGAAATCAACCGTTTAAACTTAAGTGTTCGTTATGACGTCATTTTAACCCTAATTATAATTTTGCAACTTATGATTATTTAACCGTACAGTTGACAGATTGTTAAGCTTTTACAATCATTAAAGTTGAACGTGGTAACTGATATTCGACAATATTAAGGGCGCTTTTCAAATATATCTTGTTTCAGCGCTTTTCGGCTTATGTATTAGCTATTGAACCGTAATAGGTGTACCTACTTACAAAATTTTAATTTCACAATGCTTGCAATTCTATAGTTGCCATGATAACAGATGCTAATGGAGGTACGTAACCCTCCTTCTACGAGTCCGACTCGCACTTTGTCGATTTTGTTTTATTTTTATTTATTTATTTATTACCAATTTGGGTAATTTATTAATTAAAAAATACGTCTTTTGTTCCTGTTCGACGTATAGTGATATAGTTTCTTTATTTGGAAGTCTTTTACAAATTAGCGCAGTTCGTACCAAACATAGTCTGTAGCTGACATCCAAAAATAATAAAATAAAACAATTGCACAATTAGTATAGAAAAACAGCCAAAATCAAAACATTCAAGTACACGTATAATATGTAGTAGCAATAAACCGGGACATGAGACATTTTTAATAACAGTCGTTAATATTTTTGGCCAAATTGAATAGAATTCAAACATCATTCCTTTAAATTACACGTGTGGAGTTGACATATTTGGCGCAAACGGTTTATAAGTTCAACGATTTTCGTGCAATTTCGAAGCTTTTCCAGACTTTTCAGTGACCGACGAAGTCAGCGGCAATGAAATTTTGTATCCACATGTACTTAGAAAGTTAAGACGGCACGTAGTTCCACAGCTCCCAATATCGAGTTCGAAATCACTTAAAATTTATATTTAAGTTGTGTGTTTTTATGTTGTGAGTTCTACAACTTGAACGCGTGATAGAACCGTCTGTGGTCCGAATCCGGCACCACCACCGCCACACTTATTTCTGCATATTTGCAACAGTATTAAGCGTTGCTGTGTCCTGCTTTGAAGAGTGTGGTAAGGGAGAATTTTCCGAGGCATTCCGGCTTAGTTCTCAGGGGTATGCGCGCATCTGTGGCCGACCTCAGAAGCCATTTACCACCAGGTGGACATTTTTGGAAGGGTTGCCAGGGTTGGATTTTTATCGAGGCATTCCAACTTAGTCTATATCTATTACGATTGAATGATCCCTGTGACAGACGGACAGCCAGAAGATAGAGTTCCGTTTTTACCCTCTGGGTACGGAATCCTACTAAACGATTATGATAAGAATTGGAAACCTGCCAAATATAAGAATAGGCGTGTGTTTGGTCTAATTAACTCTTAGAATTCTTAATAACCCAAACGTTTTCACGCACCGCTCGATCAGTAACGTCTATAAATAAGTTTGTTATAGTCTACAAACCTAATATCGAATTGGCTTGTCTTATTTTCGTTTACGATGTTGAAGGTTGTGGAAACAATCGCTTTTATTACTTACAATTGCTCGTGGATATTGAAAGAGAGAAGACAATTAATGCTTTATACACTACCTCACTATTTATTACCTGCGGCTTTGCACGCGGTCAGAGGTCGATGACATTGATTTGTATTTATCTATTCCTCGGGAACATAAGCTATGTCCTTTTCTGAATCCTTTACAAAGTATAAAGACCTGACAATCGGTTATGTAGTTATGCGTGAAAGAGTAGCAAACAAATAAACAATCTCACATTCAGATTTACAACCTTAGTTAGGATAGCCCTATACTAGGACTTTTCTTTTTGTAGCAGCCGAGCATGCAGTCCAACTGGTACGTGACTACTGCCTGCCATATCTGTAATCATCCCTGGATAAGATTAGTTTCCTACCTGAGGGCAGGCACAGATGCGTCGTTATACCAGAGGACTAAGCTGGAATGCCTCGAAAAAATACGCCTCCCTTACCACACCCTTCAAGCTTGAACACTGCTTTTATTAGGCAGAGATAGATTTGGCAGTGGTATTTTTTATATAATATAGGAGTAGCAGGCAAGCATACAGTCCACCTGATAGTAAGTGGCTACTGCCGCCCATGGACATCTGTAATCAACTCCAGATAGGATTACACATTCCCACCTGAGGTCGGCCACAGATGCGCCGCTACCCCTGAGGATTAAGCTGGAACGCCTCGGATAAGTCTGTCTCCCTTACCACAACCTTCAAACCGGAACACAGCAGCGCCTAACACTGCTGTTATTAAATGGTGCCGCTAAAGTCGAGCCACAGAGGGTTCTACCACCTTATAAACGAGTAATAAATAACGTTTTACGAATATATTTTTGAATCTGTGTCAACCCTAAACCGCGTGGCTCTCATTAATGTATTTCAGCGATAAATTACACCGCTGTATCGCAGCCATTATTCAGGAAAATTTCCGGACTTTAATTCCTCAACAATTATGGCCATCATTTTGTCAATTTGACAGCCACATAAATTAAATACAGGTACCGTTGAGAATTCAGTATTTAACTCCTAAAAAGATTATGCTGAAAGCTGCAACATTACATAATATTATGAGACGATAAATAATTATTAAGCATTTAAAAATGTAAATGTTTGCATTTTAGGAGATTGATACAAATTTATTAGAATTGAAATATATTTGTTTCTTTGAAGTAGTAAACGGCCATGCAGTCCTCCTGATGGTAAGTGGCTACTATCGTCCAAGGGCATATCAATTTAATACCTGATAGAATTGAAGTCCTACTTGAAATCAGCCACAGATGATCTGCTACGGCTTCTTACGTCGTTAAGCCTGAACGCAGCAACACTTGCCACTGCTGTTACAAATTGGAAGGTTTTGGAAGTTAGTACAACCAGAATCCTTCCACCACCACCGTACCTACTTCTAGCGAAAAGCAGTTCCACGTTCCAGTGGAACTTTTAGCGAGACGACTTAAACAGTATGATGCGACTCCTGATAGCAGGATCAGGAGGAGCAACGCATTTATGACGTCAGGATGAACCGCTGATCTAGATAGAATTTGTTAAAAAAGTCCATAGGCAACAGCGAATACTTGCTATCAGATAGACAGCATGCTCCTTAGCTACTTAATCTTTCACAAATAAAAAGTTGTGGTACTGAGTCAAACAGGCGAGTCGACTCCCGCTGCACCACCACCACACTTATATCTGCCTAATAACAGTAGTGTTAAGTGCTACTGTGTTAAGGTTTGAAGGGTGTGATAAGACAGACGCACTTTTCCGAGGTATTCCTGCTTAGGCCTCAGGAGTAGCGGTGCATCTGGTAGGAATCTTATTCTATCTGGGGTTGATCACAGAAGTCCATAGGCGGTAGTAGCAATTTACCATTAGGTAAATAGCATGCTCGTGTATCCTATCTTAAAATATATTTTCAAAAATAATATACTTCTATATTTTATATGGATAACTTATAATCAAATTCATTGCGGTGAAGTGACTGCATTTCGAACTACGATATTAAATTAGTGGCTCGCCACAGCGAAGCGCTTTAGCACTTTAGCACCTATAGATTATAGTATTATAGTTACAATACAGCATTAAAATAGAGATATTCAACAAAAATTAAATGCAGATAAACTATTATTTTCGTCGGGTCTGTTAAGATAGTGTTCGGATGCGGTAAAAGATTATAAATTTATAGCTGAAAATACATTAGAGCCATAAGGGAATTTACTATTACCCTGGCTGCTACAGCCTACCTTATTAGGATAATATTAAAAAAATATAAAATAGATCCGTCTTCAATATCACTACATTTTTCTCAGGTATTATATTATTTTTTTCTTCACCGTCAAAGCAAGCGATAAATAATTAATTACTAACACACACAACTGCGCTTGGGACTCGAAGCTCGGATCCCTCAATCATGAGGCCGAGTTTCACCCACTAGGCCAACACTTCTCATATTTACCATCAGCATTTAACAGTAAATTTCTTTCCCAGGGACGTGCGGTTTAACCGGATCTTCGACATCGCTCCCGGGGTGTTCAGCCACCTCCACCGCATGCGCTCTCTGCTGCTGAATGACAACCAACTCCGAGCACTCCGCTCGGGCGCGTTCCATGGTCTCCGACGGCTCAAGTACCTCTACCTCTACCGGAACCGCATCCAACATATCGACGCTGATGTATTTCAAGGCATGAACCATCTGGAGCAGCTGTGAGTATTCTGTTTGTTTACACCTTTTTTTGAAGTTATTACTGTCGAAGTTATTCTTCTTTGGACGCGTTTGGAAAAATATCATCATAATCATCAACCCATTACTGTCCCATTGCTGGGTCCCCTCTCAAAGTGAGAAGGATTAGGCCATAGACCACCGCGCTGGCTAAGTGCATATTGGTTGACTTCACATATCTTTGAGATTTTTTTTAATAGATCTCTCACCTTTTAAGCAAGTGATAATTTCACATAAATACGCACATAATTTTGAAAAATCGGAAGGTGTGCCTGGGATTTGAACCTCGAACCCGTCGATCGAGAGGCCGAGTTTCTTAACCACAAGGCTATCAGTGCTGTTAAAAAATATATATGACAGTGAATTTTCAAAAAGCCGACAGCAAAAATCGACACCATAAACTTGATGTAACAACGTTTGTTATTGGTACAACATGACATGCCGTACCGTGTGTGCGGTGTGCTAGGAAACGACACAATACGATGCGATATGTACCAATCATTTTATAATATTTTTTTACTTTGTAAAAGTTTTATTTTTGCGCGTGTCAATAGTTACTTACTCATTAATACATGCATCCTTTTTCATTGAATATGTCAAAGAAGTATAACTTATTAAATACATAGGTACATATTACGCTTATATATTACGCTTTTTACGACAGGCAAATCCAGGGTTCACATTCCATTATCCGAATTTTCAAAATTTTCGCATTTTTACTTACGGGCGCATTAGAAGTTAAATATTACGCTTTAAATGCTTAAAAGTTATCAAATGACGCCAGCATGGTAGACTATTACTTATTTCTTATTTTGAAAGAAGCCATGCCCAGCAATGCGATAGCAACGGATTCGTTATTATGCGGTAATAAACACATCTCCTCTAGATTCTGAGTTCGACTCCCAATTCGAGAGATCTGAATTAATAATTTAGGTATCCGTTGCCATTTCCCTATCGCCAAGTATTTGCTATCAACAGCAGTGCAACGCTGATATAATTTGGTTTGAAATTGTGGTAAGCGGAAGCAAACGCTCTTAAAGTCATTAAACATTTCAGCGCATCTGTAACCAATCTTCCCTCTACATTGCAAACCTGTGTACCTAAACTTCATATTAGTTGAGCATCGCTTAAATTAAATTTCTTCCTTAGATAAGACTTACTTTGAACTTTAACTTACGACGAAATTATAAGTTAAACTTCAAAGGCAAAAGCCACGAGGGTAAAGGAACTTATTAAGTTGTCTAATACACTAGTGTAGAGACTGGTAGAGCATAATTTTGCCTTCTAAAGGATCTCTTAGGAACCCGTTTAGTCTAAACCCTTGAAATGTAAGTAAAGGATTTCCAAGCGCCACTTTAATGTCAGTAAGACTCTTTTATCTTTTTCGTAATACTGGATTTCTTGAACAATTTATCCTTCAGTTTTGAGTCTGGGCTGGTGTGTTCCTTGTGCGTAGCTATAGCGTACACGAAATAAATGTTATATTATCATCACCATAATATATGTCCCGTATTATCATCAACATAATATATGTCCTATACATATACACGGTTCTCTTTTAAGAATGAGATGAGTTTGAGCCATAGTTCACCAAACTGGTCAAGTGTGACTTTACAATCTTTTAACAGTAGGTAACCTCATTTTTTCCTTCGCCGTTAAAGCGAATGAAAGTACCAGTTAAAGTAGCTTACATGAGATGCGAATCCCAGACCCCACAACGCGAGAAGCCGAATATCACACTACTTTGCTATCACTATTACTGCAAACACAAAATCATACGGTAAGGGTCACCTCCCACCAGTCATGTGCGAGATAGCTAAGCCATGTAATATAGGTATGTGTCAAAAGGGTTCTTAAATATGCTTTATTCGCTAAAATTTTGTTAAAAGCTCAAGCCCTCCTTTTTGCATAAGATTTTACTAGTGTACGAGCATGTAGTTCACCTGATGGTAAGTGGTCACCCATGGACATCTGGACACATGGGTTCGATCTAAAGCTGAAGGATATTTACCAATAAGGTTCTACCTTAACCATCCTATTGATGACGGACACATATTCATACTTTACCGGCTTTACAATGGTGAGTGCTCCGAGGAACGATTTGACCTGGTGCCTACGTCACCTCTATCGCACCACTCGCCGAAGGATGAAGTTCCATCCACACCGACTGGACTCGTGGCGGTCCTTCACGGCTCAGTTTGCACGCACGTTCTTACCAGGAATGTGCAAGATGTGGAATGAACTTCCTCCTGAGGTATTCCTGGAGCGCTATGACATGGGGCTCTTCAAAAAATTTGCAAAAAGAGCTCTCATCCTAAGTCGGCGATGCATTGGCGACTCCTCTGGTGTTGTAAATGTCAATAGGCGTCGTTGATTATTTTCCATCAGGTAGGACGTCTGCTTAATCGTTAGGTTAAACAATAAAAAAGTTTTGTTGCATGGCACATGGTGGGATGGCACCCTAAGGCTGAGTGTATCAATTATCATTTATTACAGATACATCTGAAGTAACTCAGAAAATATTAATTTTCAAATGGATACCTATTCCTGTTATTAATACTTGATACATTACTATAATTAAATATGCCGCAACATTTTTGATCCTGAGCTCCGTAACGTGAAGTCAGCGTTTTAAATTACGACAGTCTTCATTCAGCTTATTATGTTATATGATTAAATTAATAGAACTACTTTTTAACACGCTTTTATTAACTTGGGTTGTATTCATGTATGTATGTATGTACGTAACAGTAACGGAATGTTTGAGCCCGATTTCTGTCCACTTTGAACGTTCAGTTTGAATTCAAAATTTTGAAAAATTATGAAAAACCGATGACAATACAAGATTTTAATAATTTTGTACCATTGTCCTTATCAACATCCTCAGGATTAACGATTTTCGAGGCGAAAGAAAACGCCTCAGGGAGAGTTCAAGTTACTAGATTGATTTAGGTTTGAAAAAGAATAATGTCATTTCCCATAACTCAAATGTACTGTAACATATCTATAATGCCATCTTGTAGAATGATTTTTAGGATTCCGTACTCAAAGGATAAAACGAAACCCTCCGCTGTCCGTTCGTGAGTCACAGGGCTTTATCTCTTAAACCGCAATAGATAGACACTTGATTTTTTTACAGACGATGTATATGATGGTCGCTATAACATCAAATACTAAAAATTAATAAAATAAATATAGTTCAAAAGACTAAAAAACACGCTTTTATGATAAAATCCACTAAAAAGTAGAAAATAATTTTCAATTAAGGAACAGTAAATTGTATAATTGTGGAAAAAGTGTGGGGTTCTTTTTGAAAATTGATAAGTGGAGCACTCCAAGTTTATCAAAAAACAATTCAGTTTAAGTAAATGAAGATTTACGAATTATTACAATTAATGTTAAATAAATTTTCAATTTGCTGTTAATACTTATGAACAATAAATATTGTCAACAATTTAAATATCATTTTTCAAACATCCACGACACATAAATCTTTAACTAAGACGTATAAATCTTCACGAATAATTAAGAAGAATGTATGCATGTGTATGTTTGTTGTCAAACGGGGAGCCTCTTAAACGATTCACCGTACGGTGATGTCATTCTTAGGTAATACTTACATATAGTAACAATCCGGCTAAAGTAAAGAGAATAAAATTACTCGTTCACTTCGGCCTTTAGGGATGTTTGCTTGAGATTCAAACCTGGGAACCTCTGATTGAGACACCAAGTTTTAAACTATTATACTATTTCCATTTCTTTATTTTCTCGATGACAGTTCTTTGTAGTGTTGTGACCAAATAAGCAATGATATCGATCGCATATATTTATTATATGTATTTTTAAAAATAAAAATACAACAAAGCTTATGCCGCAAGAAAAATAAGACAAATTACTGACTAAAACCTACTTATTTTACAGCAGCTTCGAAAATTTTAAAGAACTAGCGTTATCAATAAAAATTTCGTGTAACATCTTGTAATGAAATATAACATTATAAGTATATCTAATATAATATTATAGTTAATTAATTTGTACAAAAGTATCCGGCAGTAGTTGTTTCTTATATTTTGTAAAAAAAAATCGGGTCTGTTATCGTGTTACGTTTATCGTTACATCTCCTATAGTAATCATTATGTTTAGCACATCACTACCTGTCCATGAAGTACAGTATTATCTGTGTGACATTTTAACGTAAACAACACAAAATTACATGGGCGTCGATCTGCCATCGAGAAAATAAAGAAATGGAAATAGTGTAGGTCATCACTGTTACTGGAATGTAATTTAAATAGATTTATTTGCGTAAATTCAGTTTATAATACTACATTTCAAGTGAAAAAACTTTAGGCCCATTTAAGTTGTGATATTTTTGAGATCAAATCAAATCAAATCAAATCATAAAGAGATTTTCAGATCCTTGTTCATGAAGGTCGTAACCAAGATTATCCTTTTTGGTGAAGATTACGGTCCTTAAGAGGTCAATGTACTAGATATATCTTGAGGACAGAAAGCTCGGTTTAACCAAGGTTACATTCTGCCTACGCTCTCTAATCTGTAGTTGAGTTATATACTTACCTACCTACAATTATTATACTATGACGTCACAATCACTACAATTCCCTTCGTTATTTTAAATTGTCGTTTTGCCTCTTAAACAGACTATGTATAAAATAAATATTATAGAAAGATATTTATCAGTATTTTATTATAACAAAGATATAGGAACTAAAAATAAAAAATCCTTACATGTTCAAAGATAATTCATCAAAGGCATGAAATAATGGAATTGGCTCATAGAGTTGGAATTTTTCCACTACGCTTTATGAATCGAATAATACTAAGAAAAATGTCAGTGATCCATTCGGGCGAAACTAGCGAAAAACAACCTTTGTTTCATTGGTTGTTCGCCAGGACCAAACAACCAATGAAATACGTATCCGTAAGCAAAAAATCATTAATTAATCTCAGATTGGCATCCCTATATCATAGCGGCATAATAATTCGACAATGTTATTAGCTTGTTAAAAGTTTATGGTACAATGAAATGCCATTTAGAAATCACAAATTATTTTTTTATAAGTTTATGGTTCAATGAAAAGAAATCACAAATTAATTATTTTCGAAATCACAATCACGCTAATTAAATTTGTATGTTTTTAATAATTCCGTAATTCTCTTGTGCTAAACCAAGTGATCTCAATCTCAATATTACAAAACTAATAATTTAAAGTGTTATCTTAAAGATATGTGTAATTTATATCTACTGCAACAACCGGGATACCGGGAGCCCGGACTGTGCATATCAGAATCAAAATATTGTATAAAAATATGATTTTGGTTATTATAGCATTACACATACAACAATATGATGACTTATAGAGCAAATATTAGCAAGCTGTTTTTAAAATTGGAACATCTAGAAGTTGTTCGTTGCTAATACTTCTTGCGGTTCCTGAGACTAATGTAAAACATGATCTCTTAACCAAATTAGCATTTCAACGCTTTGCTCACTATTCTAAAATGACTAAGGGCGTAGCGTCCTTTGCAATTCAAATTCGAGAGTAGGTAGGTACATCATTACGACACACAAGGAATGGGAAATCTTGCCACACCTATTTCTGCCTAATAACAGCTGTATTAGGTGCTGCTGTGTTCCGTTTTGAAGGGAGTGGTAAGGAGACATACTTTTCCGAGGCATTCCAGCTTAGTCCTCAGGGGTAGCGGCGCATCTATGACCGACCTCAGGCAGGAATCTTATCTTATTTAGACTCGATTACAGATGTCCATGGAAGCCATTACCTTTATTATTTCTTGTTTATTATTTCATTATTAGTCTTATTAGTTCATTACCATTAGGCGGACTGCACGCTCGGCTTCTACTCCTATATTATAATAATTATTATATGTAGTTTAAAAACACGCTACTATCTAACTAAAGGCACGCTAAAATCGCACAAGGACAATAGTTAATCCTGATTCCTGACGATCCTGATGAGGAGAATGGGATACAATTATTTAAATCGTATATTGTCATCGGTTCTTGACAATTGTTCAAAAAATCGAGTTCAAAGATACCTACGTACACACAGGTCAAGCTAATAAAAGCGTGGTAAAAAAGCATGTTTCTATATTACCCCACACATGTGTATTCCTCGAAATTTCTTACAGACTCCGCTCTTGCCTTTGTTATCCCCGTTTGCCCCTGTTTACAGTACGTCAATGAAGGTTCTGTTGGAGAATATTATACGGCACAATCCTTTGTTGTAAAGTCTAATAAATGGATGGTTGCATGTTGGTAATCGATATCGGTCCTGTGTCGTCTGTGATGTCTCGCTGTTGGCTTAATTTAAATGCTTTGGACAAAAAAGACGACCGATATTGACATATATATTCGTAGTAATTCCTTACAGAAAATATATTAAACGGATACAAAAATATATATTTCCACATAATGTCGGACGAAATAAATACTTTGATCTCATGAAAGTCAAAAGGTGATCTACCTGATTCCAATTGTTCAGTTATTTATTTAATGTTCAAACTCGCAAAAATATTCCAGTATGTTAATTATTTAAGAATAAATTATTTGTTGTAATTTTCTATCTGTCTTTTAAATACAATCTTGTTAAAATGTGATACGAAGGTATACATATATTTTTACCTAATTTAACCAAACTTATCCAGTGAAAAATATCAAACTGAATAAAAAGAAACCAAAGAAATATCAAAGAAAATAAAGATTTTTACATTTTTTAATTCTGAATCCGACATTATGAAATTTTAAATTTCGCTTTCCGCATAGAAATAATGATCAATTGATCACATATTCACATATTGCCGCTTTTGGATAATCAACCTCTAAGAACAATTTGACACGTGTTGTTACATTTTATGCAACCTTAAAAAAATCGGTACGGTAGCGGTATCCAGTCTATTTGCGTTTCCGACCATCATTACATCAAACAAATTATGCAAGTGGACGTGTGGGTGAATTTGAATTCTCATAATCAGAAAAATTATAATGCGCAATATTGATGAATTTGATGGTACATAATTTATTATTATGATCAAGTAATAAAATTGTTTTAACTAATTTGTGATATTAAATATTGTATAATTTTGTAGCAGAGTATAAATTATGAATAATGGTAATTATTTTTTCCACCATCCAGGTATAAAAATGGTTTTTGCGCCGAATTCTAACATATATTAATTTCCACAGAACTATCGGGAATTTTGTATGTACGGAAATGTTAAGTTCTCTTTCATATTAGTATAGGTATATTGACAGATACTCGGGTATTACAAATGGCAACGAGAACCTTACCAATAAGTAAACTATTTATATAAATGACTAGTTTTAACCCGCGGTTTTGCTCAGAGGTAGATGACAACAATTGTTTTTTTTCGACTGTACAAAATCTCAATTGATTTTGTATTTAAGGCGTGAAATCGTAGCAAAAAAAGACAAAGAAAAACATTTTTGCATAAATTTATAATACTGGTTGGTATTAGAAAAAGTATATTCAAGCAGCCGAGTAGGTACGACTAACCAAACATAAAAAATCACTTGACAACACCTTAGTCAAGGAAAATATCGGACATTCAGACGTATGTTTGACAACTGATTAGCGCGTTTCAAAAGTAAACAACTCGGGTTCAAGGACTGTGCTAGCCACAATTCTCGCGGTTTATGGACATACTGATTTAATTAATATCCCACGCGCATGATAAGTATTCACTTAATGATGTAATCTAAAGCGGGCTACTCACACACAACCGCAAGGGTAATCTAGGGTGTAAGGGGGTGACCCTTAATTGTGATGTATGGAGTCACGCAGGGGCAATTTCCGAAATCGGCCCTTGGGCCGGTCGACAGGGGCACGAGACCACCGTTAGTCCCTAGATTGTCCCTGCCACCATAACCTTAACATATCAACATACTTTGGAACACTGCATGATAGGCGAATGTGTAGAGATTCTGATATCGCCCCAATTAACATGCATCTTAGATTGCCCCTGCGGCGGATGTGTAAGTAGCCCGTCGTAGGTAGGTACACACGAACGATAGTGAGCTACTACACAGGCGATAGTTCATGTCGATAATCGTTGCCGACCGTTGCTGAAATCTGGTGGCGACAGTCGAATACCGATGGCGACAATCGGTGACAGTCATTGACTACAGGCGGCAACAGTCGTCAGCATGAACTGTCGCCCGCCTATTAGTTCCCTGAAATACTATTATCTTTCTTCTTGAAAAATATAATTTATATTCTCTTAAAGTTGTTAGTGAGTTTTATTCTGATAGACATTTGTTAAATTTTGATTTGTTTCAACATACAATATTTGGCTGTTAGTAATATGGATGTTTAGATCGTTTCACTAGTATTCAGTGCTATATAATATTATGAATGTATTTACCCATTTCATACGGCATACCTACTAGTTGTATACATCATAATTATTTACTAAAATAAGCTACTTCAATTAAAAGAAACATCTATCAATGATAGGGTAATGGTATTATAGTTTGAATAAGAACATTTTGGATTTTTCGAAATTATTTACCGGGAATGAAACCTTGAACCATTCGTACCACGGTCGCACAATAATCGCAGCGGCATAAATAATACATTATAATAAGTAAATAAATAAACACAATCTACGCTCACAGCCCACACTAGGGATTCCCTGTATGGGCGTTATGGACACACTCAGAGACAAATACACAAACACCCAGACCTAGAAACTTACATTCATCATATGGATATCTGTCTGGCCGGGGACGAACTCGGGACTGCGCGTCAGACCGGTAGGCGCGACTCGTCATTATTTAACCATATACATTTTGTTACAGGTACTTACACGTCAACGAAATACATCAAATTGAACCCGAGACCTTTTCACATATGCCACGACTTGAGCGCCTGTGAGTTCCTACATTTTGCAAAGATGCGTCTATTTTAATAACCTGTTTATTGTATGTAAATATATATAATGATAGTATGTTTTTATTTAATTGTTTTACCATTTTGTAAACGGCTGTTAGTGAATTCGATTTCTCTGTTATATATAGGTAATACATAACGTATCGGACATAACGATCCTAATTTTCAGAATTCAAGTACTCAAGGATAAAAACAGAACCCTATCTTAGGCTTAGTACCACTGCTGTCCGTCTGCCAAAGGACTCTTATCTCTTGAAGCACAATCAATATACAGTTTAAAATTTCACAAGGTGCAAGTGCGACGTCTGCAGTAAATGCATTGTGAAAATTTATATGTGCGGCATAACATGTGCGGGTTCTGACTCGTACTTGGCCAATTATCTTTGTGTAAATTTGGTATTATTGCATATGGATCATTTTAGGTACCTTCACAACAACAAGCTCAAGACTATTCCACCGGGCTCTTTCCGAGGCATACCAAAACTTCAAAAACTTCGCCTGGACAGCAACGCATTAGTATGCGACTGTGGCATGCTGTGGTTCGTCCGCATGCTCGCTGAACACAGCGATATGAAGATAGCCGCCACGTGCTATGAACCAGCTGGCACTACAGGCACTTCTCTAGCTACAATGACAGTCCATGACTTCCATTGCCGTAAGTACCTATTGAAACAGTGAATTGTAGAATGTTTTATTTGAATTGGTTCATAGTTGCCTGACTGCGGAGATTAATGTTTTTAGAGCGTAAGTGTATACCTATTATATTGTTTAACACTCCCTGCAGCCCATATGACTCGTCCAATTTGTGGAAGTTTAGGCTACGTTATTTTCCCTTTTTAATTTTTTTTTTGAGCAGTCGGGTATTTTTTGTTTTTATAGTAATAGGTATTTTACGAATGTGTTTTATTTCAGAGCGACCCGAGATAGAGAAGGAACCTGAAGACGCTATCGTTCATTTCGGTGAGAATGCAATGTTCACCTGCGTAGCTAAGGGCGAACCTGCGCCGGAAATTGTTTGGTTCCGCGATTCAGCCCTGGCGCCATTAGACATCACTCGTTACCCGCGGTACGAAGTAATGGACAATGGCACTCTCATGGTCCACGAGGCAGATGAAAAGGACGTTGGTATCTTCGAATGTACTGCGCGCAACCCTGCTGGTGTGGCTCGATCTAAACCAGCCAAGATGATTGTGCAAAGCAAACCAGACGAAACCGGTACGTTTAATTCAGGAATGATATTTTTTGATATAATTTTATTGTCATTTATACAAGACTTACAATTTTCCTTTGTCGCCAGGTTATCCGGTGTTCACCATCCTCCCACGGAAGCAAATTGTAAAACTCAACCAAAAATCAGTTAACTTCGATTGCGTTGCAAAAGGCAATCCACCACCTCATATTACCTGGTTATTCAACGATGAAAAAATATTACTAAGCGAGCGCATATCGATGAATCACAACGGCACTATTTTCATTGAAAAAGTGCAAGACGTAGATGCTGGTGTGTACACCTGTGAAGCGGAAAACCTTAACGGAAAAATCACTGCATCTGTACCTCTTGAAGTTATGGGTAAGTTTCTTGATAATATTAAGTATATATTATTCTTATAAGCAAAACCATAGATTAGTAAAGATTACTCACTCCTAACATGAAAATGTACCCAATTTGGAGAATTGAAATAGTTGCGTAAAAAAGTTTTGCCACGTCTCCGTGCTAAAATGTCCCTAAAATATTTGAAATAATAATTTATTTTTATGTAAATAACGCAGTATTAGTTATTTATTCGTGAATTTTCTCTAAAAATGTTTTTATTTGACAAGAATTCAAAATAAGAACTTACTAATAAGCAGTTTGTGGCTTCATTCAATTTCAAGCCGGCGAAGTATCTTTACTAATCTATAAGCATAACATTACTAATTTTATTTTTGTTACAGTTGCACCCGCATTTATAATCGTGCCTAAGGACCTAACCGTTACTATTGGAGATACCGCGCAATTTACCTGCACCGCAAGAGGGGTCCCTAAACCAACTATGACTTGGTATAGAAATACTATGGCTTTGCCAGCAGGAGACAACATAATATTCCGTGATGATAATCAAAATTTGACTATAATTGAAGTTACCCAAGACGATGCTGGACTTTACCATTGTCGCGCTGAAAACTCTGAAGGCCTCACCGAAATATCTGCCATTTTGAAAGTAGAGGATTTTCAGTTGGGTCCGCCGAAAATCGTTTTAAAACCAGAGGATATTGATGCATTTAGAGAAACAACTATACAATTTCCATGTGAGTTCGAAAGTGATCCTGCTGCATCAATAGAATGGAGAAAAAACGGGAATAGAATAACGACTAATGACAGAATTTCGATATCTATAATTGGAAGCTTGATTATCAACAACCTGACCCTTACGGATGCTGGAAGCTATGAATGTTCCGTGTATAACGAATACGGTAGAGATACAGCATCGGCATTCTTAACGGTAAAAGACCACATATTGCCCGGAGATGAATACGTCAATATTGCTTTAACAGAAGCAACAAGAGATGTTGATCAAGCTATAAGCCGAACTGTGGATGAACTTTTTCATAACAAAGATCGCAAAACATCTATCAATGATCTTTACAGGATGGTTCGATTCCCGAATGCTCCTGCTAGAGCGGTTGCTCGGGCCGCAGAGATATATGAACGCACCTTGGATAAGGTCAAAGGATTCATTCAAACTGGATTAAGTGTGACTTCAGCAGACCCGTTTAGATATGAACAAGTCATTTCTGGTGAACATTTAGAAATCATCGCTCGCTTATCGGGCTGTGTTGCACACAGAATCGAAATAGATTGTTCAAACATGTGTTTCCATTTAATATTTCGCAGTATTGACGGCAGTTGCAATAATTTTGCTCACCCTACTTGGGGGGCATCTCTCACGGGATTCCGGCGGTTATTATATCCTATATATGAAAATGGTTTCAGCCAGCCTGTTGGATGGAACAAAGAAATTAAATATAATGGATTTGTGTTGCCTAGCGCACGTTTAATATCCACCACGATCATAACAACGACTGAAATATCTCAAGATATAAAAATAACCCACATAACTATGCAGTGGGGTCAATGGTTAGACCATGATCTAGATCATTCACTACCATCAGTCAGTTCTCAGACATGGGATGGTGTGGATTGCAAAAAGACATGCGACTACGCAGCTCCGTGTTTCCCAATTGACGTACCAGATAATGATGAACGAATTACAAATCGTCGTTGCATTGACTTTGTTAGAACAAGCGCTGTTTGCGGATCAGGAATGACGTCAGTATTATTTGGAAAGTTACAACCTCGTGAACAAATTAATCAGCTAACCTCTTACATCGATGCTTCTCAAGTTTACGGATTTGAGCAAACAGTAGCTGACGATTTACGTGACTTGAGCAATGATACGGGGCTCCTTCGCGTAGGAGCTCAATTTCCCGAAAAGAAACCACTTTTGCCGACAACGGGATTAAATGTGATGGACTGCAGGCGTAATCTTGAAGAAAGCGCTAGAAATTGCTTCGTTGCAGGTGACATCAGAGCTAATGAACAAATTGGTCTTACAGCCATGCATACAATTTTTATGAGAGAGCACAATCGAGTTGCTACCGAATTAAAACATTTCAACCCTCAATGGGATGGGGACAAAATTTACCAAGAAGCAAGAAAGGTCGTTGGTGCTGAGATGCAAGTGATAACTTACGAACATTGGCTACCTCTGATTTTAGGCCCTGAGGGAATGGAAGAGTTAGGTCAATACAAGGGTTATGATCCTCAAGTAAACCCTTCCATATCGAATGTATTTGCGACAGCTGCATTCAGATTCGGACACTCGATTATTAACCCATTACTTCATCGTTACGATGAAAATTTCGAAACTATTCCAGAAGGACATCTTCTACTCCGACATGCATTTTTCTCCCCATGGCGAATTACAGACGAAGGTGGAGTAGATCCTTTGCTGAGAGGACTATTCACGACTCCCGCAAAATTAAAGACCCCCAAACAGAATCTGAATTCTGAACTCACAGAAAAACTTTTCCATACTGCTCATGCAGTTGCTTTAGATTTGGCTGCCATTAACATTCAAAGAAGTCGTGATCATGCCATTCCTCCGTACACTAAATGGAGGGAAGTATGTAATATGAGTGAAGTTAATACATTTGATGACTTAGCTAATGAAATATCTGACAAAACAGTTAGAGATAAACTTGAAAATCTCTACGGTTCAGTGCATAACATTGACGTTTGGGTCGGTGGTATTCTAGAAGATCAAGTCGAAAATGGTAAAGTCGGCCCTCTATTCAGATGTCTATTAATTGAACAATTCAAACGTCTACGAGATGGAGATCGTTTCTGGTATGAAAATCCAGAAATATTCAAACCGGAACAACGTCGTCAAATCAAGAAAATTACTTTAGCCAGAGTTTTGTGCGACAATGGGGACAAAATTGACACGATTTCTGAGAATGTATTTTTATTACCAGAAGTCCAAGATGGGCTAATATCTTGCGAAGATCTCCCTTCAATGGATCTCCGTTTTTGGACTGAATGCGAATCTTGTGGCACTGATATATCCATTGCGCAAAAAACCCGAACGAAACGAAATGTTAATTATGAACAAGAAGATGCATATGATCATTTTATTGAAACCGACGACCGCTTAATCACTTTGGAAAATGCGCACAGCGAGCTGGAAAAAACCATCAAAAAGCTAAAGAAACGACTGGTGTCGCTTGAAGAGAAATGTGAAAAACTGTAAATATAAAAATTAACATGTTTTTTTTTAAATATGTTTCAAAGTGTAGTCACCATAACCATGGTGCAATTGTAATAAATATTTTACCGAATCTCTACAATAAAATCATAAAAAAAGAAAAAAAGTTTAAAAACTGTAAAAAATAACACAAAAATATAAGTGTTGTGAAAAATTCAAAAAAATCCAAAAAGAAATATCAGTGTTGTCTCTTTTTTATAAAAAAGTTTAAAATCAATCAAAAAAATATGTATATTTCTAAGATCCCTTCCTGTATGGTCCAAAACAATGAATTTATTTGAAAACCTTCAAACACAAGCGCTTCTTGTAATCCTACCCCGCCTCTTTACCTAAGCTTTTCTATTGTATATAATGTGTAGTGTATTCTGCAACTTGTATTTAATATAATATAATATAATATATACCTACATATTAATTATATTAAGGTAATCTAAGTCTAGTAATCTAGTCCTATTATTGTAATTCTGTTATTTAGGAAATTGGGAATAAGTAGCTGCTTTGTTCTTTTTTATTTACACTTCACGATATATTTCTGCACATACAAATTATTCTGACTTAAAGTAAGCACTAGGTAGTATTATTTTTGTATAAGTTTTGTTCAATCGATATTAATTATAATATATTGTGGTATTTGTTAAAAGATTTCCGGTTTGTCAACGCAGTATTAATTGAAATAGTTTTAAAGACCCCAAAATTGATATACTAATGATTTGCTGTGTATAAAATCTATACGTATAGTAAGTTAATTTTTAAGATTGTGCATATTGAAAAAGAAAAATCATGATCCGTCCTAAATGCAAAATTATCGGGGTCTGCGACACGAATTTGGATATATCGGTTGATAGAAGAAATTTGAGGCCGTCTGAGGGTAAGCTGGATTATATTTATAATTCCAATGCGTTGCCCTGATTTGTAACTATAGATTTGAAACCCTTCGTAGTACTCTCTAATTATATGTCTCAGCCTATGTCTAGTTCGTCTAGAAATTGATTTGCTTTCATTTGAACTTTTATTCTCTAATGTAACTAGATGTTTACTGTTGCTGTATTTTAGCGAACTAAATAGTAATGTATTATAATCAGTAGATACATGGTAAATAAGCTAATGAACTTAAGCATACATGTAAGTACTGGGGGATAAATATCAAGACCACGGCAATTCATAATGACCTACCGAGACGCTTAGTGACGGACTAATTGAATATGTCTAAAAACCTTGACGATGGCAATACGGAACTCTTCACATTGATACTTGCGTCCACGGATGCATCGTACGCACGCAGTTATCATTATTGTACACCTCCGTAGTGACTGGGGCAAATATTTGCGTAACATTTAGTTAGGAACATAAGGTAAGATAGGTAGTAACGTGTGCGTTTCGATGGAAATTGTCACAATGACAGCTGATACGCACGAACGATCTAGAAAAAATATGAGAGGTAGAAAATCTTAAAGTAGGATGAAGAAAGAAATGTAACGTAACGTATGTATCAGCTGTTCGCGCGCACTTCAGGGCCTAAACTAATACCTGTGATAACGCCGGTGCCATTTTAAGCACTATTGTGGACGCACGCATCGGCAATAAGATCAGATGCGCGCGCGGCGTTCTTCACCAACAAAGGAACGCTTTTATGATTTTGTACAAACTGACGCAAATCTCGAGTGAAAAATGTAACAGCTACATAAAATAGATGATTGGAATGATTGGAGCAACCTTTTTTTGTTGATGATGGGGATTGGAAACCTTATTTTATTAAACAAAAGGTACACAGTGCCAGGGCTGCGGGATCACCCTGGTAAGCATAAAGCTCGCCACATCATCTGGTGTGCATGACGATATGCGACCACACATACAGCCGTCCTCGGTATCGCTTACCGTGCGGTTCTAGCTCCCATTCTTACCACCTGCGACCCCGAAAGGCCCTTTTTAGTCGCCGCTTACGACAGGCAGAGTATACCGTAAGCCTATTCTATCCTATTAGGTCCCGGAAATACAGGGACAGATTGGAGCAACTTAATAAACATATAATGCTAATGTTATGTTAAAGAACCCAGGCAGTCCAAAGTGGTATTACAATTCCAGAATGTTATTCCATTTTGGAATGTTTGTAGGTACCTACTTACTCTTTTTTAATACTTTGTGCAACTTCCAAAATACATATACAATAACAATTCCCTATCACTTCTTATATCGTTATTGGCTTAGACAAGATATATGAAAATTAATGCAAATGATAGAAATTTCAATCAGTCAACACACAGTAAATAAGTCTAATCAACATAAAACTGTAGGAGGATAGTAATGACTGTATACTAATTTAGCGGAGACTAATGTGATTGGCTATTTGTTACGGCCTTTCACAGAAAAATTCAAAAAGTAAATTTAAACCATATTTTTTTCCACATCACGTCATTTAAGTATAAATATTTCCTTACCCGAATCATGTGTTAAGCTAATACTGATTGAACAGTTGGAGTTGAGTGTTTGAGGTTGGAATTTCTGGGGTAAAAATATAATCAACTTGACATCGTTATACTAACCCAATGTACTAGCCCAAATGTGTAATAATCGGTGCTATAAATTCCAAGACCGTACAACATTTGCGTCAGTTTGTACCAAATAATTCAGGGAAAATGTGGTTAAGTGGCCCCAAAATTAGATAATAATAAAGATAATATTTACCTAATAGATTAAGACAGTTTCATATTACGAAAACTTTATCGTATATAACTAGAGGAAGATCTTTTGTTGTACGCGTTGCAAGTTCAACTACAAGAATTCAATTATACTCATGAAATGGATCCCGGGGAGGGAACCGAAAAGATCTAATCCGCCAAAATTCAAAATCATGTATTTAAGTCCACCAAACTACACCAAAACCCAATATTCACCCATATTCCACTTATTTCGGATACTGCAGTGGTGAGCAAGAATAATGAATTACGAATGACTTACTGTTTTCGAGGACCAATTTCTATGAAAAGCATGAATTCGATAATAAGACCTACCATCAGCATTCACTTGCGTGCGACAGCTATAACAACTTAATTATACTTTAAAAATACAATTTTCAAAATAGTTTTCTTAATTCTCTTTCGTCTCCCCAATAACGAAAATTGGCGACATGTTGTGTGTACAACACAAAACTAATTAACACCTGCAACATTGGATTGCCAACTATGGTGTTTTATAATTTTTGTTTTCCGATGTAAGTACTTTTTACCTTAATCCGTTAAATAATCACAGACAGAAATACCGACTAGGTAGACTCTTAGGTAAGGTTCACCAATATCTGGAATCTTCTTACATTAAACAAATACATACAGGCGAATACAAAACGTCTTCCTTTTCGAAGTCGGTTAAAAAGCATAGTAACTGCCATAATCCATGATGTTCCGTCTTATTACTGTTGTATTGTACGCCTTAAATATGTTCAATATTATATTTTTAATTATTCCATACCATGATAATGAAGTTTTCGTAATAAAAAACATAATTTTTTATGAATATTGTCTATTTGAATGTTCTTTACATGTTTACAACTTATACTATTAAAATGTAAACTAGATTCTACTTAAATAAATGTTTCTACTTAGATATATAATTAGATGACTGTTTCTAGGTTAAGGTATCTCATGTTTTAGTTCGAGTAAGAAGAGGATAAAAAGTAGAAAATGCTCCTAGTCTGCTTGCCTTAACTGGCCGGCCGAAGGAATTGTGTATTATATGCTTGGGAATATACTGTTTGACCATTGAACATCAAATCTTTAGCATTTACCTACTATTTCCAGCTTTTTAGCGATTGTGGTGATCCCATAGATAACCTGGGATTTGCTCTGATGCTACCTTACACTTCCCGCTTACAATTATACGGAATTTCATGTAACTTCGGTACCCGACCTGAATATTTATCCACGCTTGCCTTAACTGGCCAGCCATATTGATACAAGTCATCCAGAACTCTTGGTAATCACACCAAATTGTCCGGTTACAGAACCGGAGCATGTACTTCTCTAAGCTTGCTTTAATAAGCCGGCTAGGGAATCACACGAGAATCATCCAGGAGTAAAAGCGGAAATGGTATCGAGGTAATCTGGTGAAATTGACCTCCTCCGTGCTTACCTTAAACAGTCGGCTACAGTAGGGTCGCAAGAACCTTATTTGAAAAAAGTATAGGTTGATGTAGAATCCAGGGAATCGACTGAAAGAAATCACTCACCTTTACGCTCGGTGGTGAAATCAGGGCCACTTCTGTGCTTGCCTTAACCAGCTGGCCAGAATATTCTACCAACTACACAATCGCATAAGTGTAAATCTCTTTCACGAAGCAATCTTTTTGTCTTGATTAAACAATGTCGACTCTGTGCTTGCCTTCATCAGCTGGCCACAGAGTAATCACAACTTGGGGAAAATACTCTCTTGCTTCCCCACAGGTCTCATGTTCTCACATATTCAGTGGCTCCTCGATATTGATGACATTTCAAAGACAACAACTTTATAAATTTGTCCTCTTCCTACTTCGGGCTATATTAGACGTAATAATGTGTTTGTTAATGGATCATTGGAATCTTGAGAACCCATTACTTCGGAACTATGGCTAATACTAAATGTCTGCTACTAAAGAACTAGTGTCGGGAAGAACTACATGATTTTGTAACACCTCCTATTGCCTCTCCACCGCGCACTTAATCATAAACTGTAAAAGTCTTGCTGCTCACAGAAGCTGCGAGACTACCACAATAGATAACAGTATCATTCTTGCCACGAGGCATACCTTAATCGTGGATTACCTTACCGTGTGAGGCAGTAGGCCATTGGCATTTATGTAACGTTCAACGTCTTTGACAAATGCAGCTCTTCTCTTTCTTATTCCATTAAATTTGTGGATACTACATAGCTTACTATCCTGTATCCATAGCACCTACGCATACTTGAGATGAAGTATAATTAGTAACAAGATCCAGCCTAGTTCTTGAAGCTGTTAATTAGCAGATCGCAACGTAAGTGTAGATTTCAGACTGATTTCGTTACTTGATATCTACGCGAAGTTTGTTTTCTTAACCATTATCTAGTTCTATACCGGTTTAATTATAAGTTCGCATTGTTTATTAATAATATCAAATTTCACCATTGTTTCGGTCTGAATCTCCATAATATTTTTCTACATTGTATGAATCCACCTAAGTTAAAAGTCTGTACTAAGTTCTGAATAATCTTAAATAATAATTTATATAAGTTTTTAAACTATTTATGTATTATTTTGTATTTTGGTTCGCATTTAAAGATGTGAACTGATACTGTATTCGACTTCTTTCCATTTATGTCATAATATCGTAAATATTGTTATACTTTTAAGAAGATACGTGTGTAATGAAGGCATGGTATGCTTTTCCTTTGAACATCAATTTAAATTTAAACTATTTGTTCCCAAAACTATGCCAGGCCTATGTAGGTGCCATGGAAAGTTTCCACGATTAGCCATCCTATATAGAAATCGATTGAAACAATATACTTCTACCATTATTTTTTTCTATTAATTAACAATCCTTGTGTGGTAAGGAAGACATACTTTTCCGAGGCGATCCAGCTTAGTCCTCAGGGGTAGCGGCGCATATGTGGCCGAGCTCAGGTAGGAATATCTAATCTTACCTGGGGTTGATTACAGATGTCCATGGGCTGCAGTAGCCACTTACCATCAGGTGGACTGCATGCTCGCCTGCTACTCCTATAATATAAAAAAAAGTTCACACTTCAAAGATGGTAAAGCAAGTACCCATAGTTCAACTTATTTACAAAAACCCGACGTAAAAGGGTGAGATTGCCTGTGACCTACACATGAGGCGACCATCTTAGTCCTCACAAGTCGCAACGCATCTGTGATCGGCTTCAGATAGAATTCCTATTCTAAATGGAGGTTGCAGGTGTGTATTTGTGCGGCACTCAGTGCCTACTTACCACCAGGTGCATTGCAGGCATGTTCTCCACTTCAATTTCGTAGAAAAAAAAAACATTCTGCGTTACAAGCTACGCCAAATGATGATTTGTATTCGGTTGTTACTCCATACTAAGGGGCGAGGAGGTAAATAATAATATTTGGATTTTGACGGTTTTTGAAAAAAGATATGTCGATATTGAATCAAAGAAAAAGCATGCCATTTTAATATTTACTAATCATGATTATGTGTTTAAAATTAGGTATATAGTTACTGCATTTATATGATATTATTAGATGTTCAAGTATTACCTATATGTCATAATATTATATGTATTTACTATTAAGGCCAGTACACACAAAGGTTATTGTAAAACACACAAAAATGGGCTATATGTGCGCGGGTGCACGTGGGGTGTTTGTATTGAAAAATATTGAGCAGCGCCTTATGTAAGCCATACCTACACGCTACGGTGTACAGGACAGTCCACCTGGACAGGTTTGCCTGTTCAAGTCAACCGCACGCCTGTGTGGGCACGTTCCGGTGTACCGGAAAGGTGTTAAGTTCTGTTTGAGTAGGCATATTTTGAAGACGATGACGCGCCGTACGTTGTCACAACAAAGAATTAATTTTCGGTCGTGTGCACAGGTTCAAAAAACTTCACAGTCTATCACACCGATCCGGTGTACCTGCGCAGGCGTACCTGAACAGGTAGACCTCTCCGGTGCACCGTAGTGTGTATGGCAGGCATTAGGCGCGTCCCACATACGACGAGTTTTTAAACGCGCGGCGGGCGGCGTGCGCCCGCTCGTATACTGTTTCTCCAAATCAGTTAAGCGCCGCTACGAACCGCGGTAGCACAGGCAGCCGCCCGCCGCACGTCCGCAAACCGTACGGGGCGGTCACCCGCTCGGTGCACACGCGCCCATTTTAGCGACAGCCCTGAAATAACAACATCATCGTCATAGTCAATGATAATATAACGCGAATACACAAATTTAAATCTTATTTATTCAAAATTGATTCATATAGAACTCTTTCTTTACGTCACCAAACGACCACCGCTTTGGAAGGAGGTTTGCTATGAAGAAGCAGCGAAAGAAAGTGCATACGTTGAACATTTGCATCTTCCAAAAAGTAAATATTATACAATTTTACACAGTGGTACATATAATTTATTATTCATATGGTGAAGCTCAAATTTTCACACTATTCGGCTTTAACATTTAAATTTACATTATACTAAACTTTTAACATAAAATTAATTATGTATTATATAGATTTAAACTTTTTCTCGGATACATGCAAAGAACAAATAATTTTGAAGCAATATCACTGTGCTTGACTATACAAGTATCCACTTACCATCAAAAAGTAAAATACTTTTTAAATGAAATGAGAAGGTGGTAGAACCCTTTGTGGTGTGGGTGGATGTGGGTTTGTGGTAGCACCACCGCCACACCTATTTCTACCTAATAACAGTAGTGTTAGGCGCTGCTGTGTTCCGGTTTGAAAGGTGTGGTAAGGGCGACAGACTTCCGAGGCGTTCCAGCTTAATCCTCAGGGGTAGCAGCGCATCTGTGGCCGACCTCAGGTAGGAATATCTAATCCTATCTGGGGTTGATTACAGATGTCCATGGGCGGTAGTAGCCACTTACCATCAGGTGGACTGCATGCTCGTCTGCTAGTCCTATAATATAAAAAAAAATCAACACTACTCTACATTTTGTCCCACTGGTGGGTACAGTTCGCCTCAGTGTGTACCGACATTTATATGTAAATTAGTTAGTTATTACTACTAACTGTTATTGGTGTCTATACTTAACCAGGGGCCGGGAAAACTTGCCACTTTTCCCTTATTGTAAGTGCATGAATAAAAAAGCTTTTGTGGAAATTTTGTGTTTTCTTTACAAAACCCTAATATATCTACACACACAGTATTAAATGTAATGCAATAAGGAAACATTAATATCAAAGTCTGTTAAGTACATATCTAAATTATTGTGACTATAATAAAATGTCACATTCAATGACTAAAACTTAATTTAAAGTGACATAGGTACACTATATTTACTAAACAAAATCTATATTAGTAGTGATACCATATTAATAATAGTACAGAAGTTTCTATATCTCAACATACACTATGTCTAAGTTCTCATTATAACAAGATATGTAATTAATTCGATTTTTTATTAAATTTGACTCAGTGTTATTTAAATACAAAGTAAAATACTAACAATAGCTAATATTACACTAAAGATATAATTTACCTACTCATACATGAAACAAAAATTAGGTACTGTGAATGTAGAAATTTTATATTCAATTTCATATGCTTCAATAATAGCTCACACATGTTACACTAAGGATATATAATTTACAATTAATTACTCATAGACAAACAAAAATTGTTGCTATAAAAGTGGAAATTTAGTTTGATATTTTATTTTTTAGCTACCATCATCAAAATAAAACACAATATCGAACTAAAATATTTATTGAGCCTAAAGACTAGTTTATATCACAACATTATATGCCTACATACTTGGTATGTCTGCCGATAGCCAAAACTTGATTATTAGCTTTGTTCCTTACTTCTACCTCCAAAAATGCTATCTTCTTTCCTACTTTTCTCGTAAATGCTTCAACTTCAACGTTGTCACCTTCTCTTGCAGCACTGAAGTAGCTGAAAATAAGTTAAAACATGACTATAATAAAATTGTATCATAACTGTGATAGTACATAACCTGTAACAACCTAATTCAAATTCAAATCTCATTTATTCAAAATTTATTCATATAGAATACTTTTTGAAAGTCAACAAACTACCACCCTTTCGGAAGGTATTTCGCTATGGAGAAGAAGCGGCGCAAGTAACTCCATAAATGAAAATGAAATCACATTTAAGTAACACACACCAACTTACATAAGAGGCCACCATGTTTGTGCTTGGAAGTGGCAACTCATCTCTGACCAATCACAATCTGTGAATCTGACTTCAGGTAGAACCCTCATCATCAACCCATTACTGTCCCACTGCTGGGCACAGGTCTCCTCTCAGAATGAGAAGGATTAGGCCATAGTCCACCGCGCTGGCCAAGTGCGTATTGGTAGACTTCACATACCTTTAAGATTTTTTTTATAAATCTCTCAGGTATGCAGGTTTCCTCACGATGTTTTCCTTCACCGTTTAAGCAAGTGATAATTAATTTCTAATACGCACATAAATTTGAAAATCAGAGGTGCGTGCCTGGGATTTGAACCTCGGACCCCTCGATCGAGAGGCCGCGTTTCTTAACCACTAGGCTATCACTGCTAGAACTGCTACTGTAGAACCCTCATTGAAGTTTAACACAGAATGGCAATGACTACTTACCAACAGCTGGACTGATTATAACACAACTATAATGCTATTATACCATACCCATTATAGCAGATAACCTGTAAGTACCTAATGAAATAATTTAGTCTGTCCTCCGAAGTGGCAAATTATTTGTGATTGAGTTCAGGTAGAACTCCCATTGAGGTTTGAACCAGATGTCCATGGATGGCAGCAACCACTCACCAACAGCTAGACTATTTTATTAGAGTTAGTTAATTATTAGAACCAAATAAATCTTAGCATACATTATAGATTTCACATATCCATCGCTATAATGAAAAAACCTAAAAGAATAATTACCTCACACTCAGATCAACAGAAACTCCTCTAGTTTCAACATTGTCATTTGCGGTCAGAGCATACGTGGAGATAGCGTCAACAAGATGGGCAATGAACCCACCATGGAGTGTTCCTCTTTGGTTTAGATGTTCTGGCCCAACTTGGAACTCGGTCACCAGTCTGCCTTTATCACAGCATACCACCTTTACCTAGAAACCAACAAAAGTTAAAAAGATAAACTATTGGACAAGGCATATTTTTCAAGAAGGACCTCACCAACAAAATTTAGAAAGACAAACAGTTATTTATATATTTATAATTTATTTCTAAATATCTTGTTGTTTGTTTTAGAAGTTCATTTTTTAAATCGACAAAAGAATGTGTTTGGTTGTGGTTGTTATATGTACTGAATTTGAACCTGAATTATTAGTCTGTACTGCATTATATAACAACTATACTAACCTCTTGCCTTCAAGTTTTAAGTGTATTTAAAATCAAGTCTTTCTAGTTTATAGAAGAAATAAATTGTGTTACCTAAAATTAATATAGACACTATAAAATTTGGGTCTCATGGCCTTCATTTCTACTATTTTAAATGGGATCAATTTCAATTATGTTTGACTTAAACTTAAAACTCC
Source organism: Epargyreus clarus (assembly GCF_041222505.1). NCBI lineage: Eukaryota > Metazoa > Arthropoda > Insecta > Lepidoptera > Hesperiidae > Epargyreus > Epargyreus clarus. Next base: position 6,433,365 of record NW_027332215.1, read on the forward strand.
AATACAACTACACAAATATTGTATAAAAGCAATATATTGAATTTGTGTGTATTGGATCTTTCAACTTGTATTAAAGTAATAGATGGAAACTAAATAAAAAATACATACTCACATAATATTTGGTTGGTAAAACTACTTTATGATCCGTCAATTCAATTTGATGTTGAATTTGGGTCAGGGGGAGTTAGGAAATCATAGTAACTTCCCCTGTGAAGGGGGGGTTGCGGGAGCCCCCCCCCCTTTTAAATTTTAAGGTTACCTATGTATTTCATTAGGAATTAAGACTATAAAATTAGGGGATGTACATGATATTGAAAGAAACCAACCCCCTTCATCTCACCCTCATAAATACTCTATAAGCTAGTTCTAAAACAATTAAAACCGCAATTCAAACCTATAATTTGAGTATACTAAGGACGCAACTCAAAATTCGACGGGTCATAAAGTACAGTTTAGCCTTTCGGTTCTTAGATGTTCTAATCTAGATTTTTGGCATTTAGATTTTAACTTGTAGATTGTACATCTATTCTTAACGTTAATTCATGCGTTACGGTAAAAGGGTTTGAATGCCGGCTCCTTACATATGGAGCGATCAGCTGATTCCAGTGGCAACGCGTCTGCGATCACCTTCAACTGTAATCCCTGTTCGACATGGACTTGTTACAGATTTTCATGAGTGGCAATAACCACTTACCATTACTAATTACGTGTTCGTAGCTACTTCAATCTCATAAAAAATAACTCATTATTTTTATATAATGCATTATGACATTACCTTACGAAGGTTATGGTCGAAACATTTCGTACTTGCTATGGTTTTTGTGAAGAGTTCGGCCACTTTTGCAGCTTTTGAGCTCATTTTGAACACACTTACTCTTAATAATTGAACTATATCGGTATTATTTGCTTTGTTTAATCCATTTCGCGTGATATTTATTTATTTTGTATCTTTTTAGGCGTAACATGTCATTGTGACAGTGAAATTTAGGAAATAGGAGCAGTCAAAAACTTTTGACAGTAGAATAATAACAATTTTTTTACATATAAACGTTCCAGTTCATTCAGTTTTATAATTATATAAACTGTAATAATAATTCTTGTTTTATTTCTTTATCGAATTAATTTTAGTCAAACGAAATATAATAACAAAAAAATAATATATTTTTTATCTTGTGATGAACAGGGAACTGAAAAAATCTTCAGGCTCTTATACTATTTCTTCATTTTTAATACTATTGAGAATACTTTTATTTTAACGTGGGTTTAAGCCCGTGTGCCTTTAAGTCTTCAGTTCTGCTGAAGACTGGAATATAAATTGACGACCGTCTGAATATATCTTACGTTCATTTGAATTTTATAAGAACTTACCTTTAAATAAGAATCGTCTAAAGGAAGCTCTACCTACTACATTTTTAAAGAGCGCCTGATGATTAATATACTAAAAAGTTCCTTTGAGAAAATATTGCTTTTTAAAAATAAAATGTGTAAGCAGATTCCTTATAATAATTATTTTAATATATATAATTAGTACCTTGAAACAGTCTTCAGTTTTTTCAGATACTCAAGTCTTTGTTAATTATATTAACTGTGAGGGGCCGTTCTCATAAAGTCGGTCCGACATTTATACCGTTCGCCGTGTTCGCCGACTGCCACATCTTAGTATTCACACTAATATAAGCGAGAAGCCCAGATTGGTTTCGTCGTCAACCCATTATTGCTCCACTGTTGGGTACGGGTCTCCTCTCAGAATGAGAAGGATTGGCCATAGTCCACCGCACTGGCTAAGTGCGTATTGGTAGACTTCACATACCTTTAAGATTTTTGGAGTTTACTCCTTAAGAAACGATTTGAGTTATAAGGCCCGGTACGGAAATTTTATGAGGAGTAAAATCAAGTGTAACACGAAAAGTTGAGGCGTAACGTAGAAAGAGACAAACATATATATCTGTAGGATTGAACGTGTAAAAGAATGAGATGGAATACATTACACAGCGTATCTCATTCTCGGGGTCTCCTCTTTGCGCGATACTTCGTAGTCTCACTGTATAGTTCACTACCTCCAGTCTGAGAGTTGAATGTGTGCGTATGTTTGTACGTGTGTGTTGCGCGCCTGCGTATTACGAAGTTCTGCCACAACTTGTATACTGCTGCCGAGTACAGGGTATGCATGCTGTATAATAAATGCATATAGTAGCATCTATTGTATACATCTATATACAACGTACATAAACAGCAACCTAACCATCAAGTTTTAATGTTTTGATTTTAAAGTTTTCTTGTTATTATTATTTATATTATTTTGTAACATACTTTATGTAATACGCATTATTGAAGTAATATAAATAATCCGAATAATTACAGATACATGTTTGTTTCTCTTATCATTTTAGCAGATGCGTCCATTTACCCTTTTTTTCTATTCGATATATATCATAATTATCGTTCGTAAGGAGTAAACTCCAATCGTGCGTCGTAGCTGACACACACACACTTTTTTTTTTGTATGAATCTCTCAGGAATGCAAGTTTACTCACGATGTTTTCCTTCACCGTTTTAAGCAAATAACAATTAATGTCTAATATGCACATAACTTTGAAAAATCAAAGGTAGGTACTACGGCCTACGATTTGAACCTCGGATCCCTCGTTCGAGGGGCCGAGTTTCTAAACCATTAGGCTATCACTGCTTTTTGGTCACAGATTGGTTTACTTTAGGTTAAAGCTACAGATTGATAAAGTAATTATAATGAACGTGACTACCCCCTTATTGCGTTGCATCAAAATATATAACATATAAGTGATTACTGGGAACATGTCGCATAACGTTTCCATTGTATTGTAAAGCAGCTTACCTATACGGAGATATTCGGCTTCAGCTTTAGTCAATCGCTATCAAGAGCAGTTCACAATTAATACCCCTATACATGATAAATCCCTATGTTATATTGCGCATGTCAATTATTCTAAATGATTGACGAGGTTGAAAGCTGCACAAAGGAAGGATTACGGAAACTTAATCCGTTGCAGGAATCTATCCGCCCTACAAAGGCCCCGTCTCCCAGAATTCGTGCAACACGAGAGCATGTGTACGATATGCTCTCACATTACAAACATGATACATAGTTCAGAGTCAGTTGTGGCTTTTCAGTCTAATATACTAGGTGTTAACGCTTAAGGAAATTTACGTAACTATACAGATGGAACTCGACCGAATCCGGTAGAGGTAAATTGGTAAAAATACTTGGTTCTTTAAAAATAAATACCCTATGAACAAAAATAAAACTGCTAATAGAATTTTTAATATTCGTACGTTTATTTATAAATATCCTAAACAAGATCGTATTTGTTTGTTTTTGTATTAGCTGTAGAATTATTAGGTAGCACATTTAAAAAATCATTATGTTTAAAATATTGTTTCCGCTCCACATATTATAAAGGTATCTTACCTACTCCATTAGCAAATGACATTGCTAATTCCCGAATATTTTGTGAAGATGCATTTTATGAAGTTTCGTTCGTCGTTTCTTCTTCATAAATAAAACACCTTCAAAAGCAGTGGTAGGGTATTACCACCGCTAGGGTATCTTTAAAAATTGTTCTGAAAATGTAAAAAAACACTTTTATCCATGACCTCACATAAAATACTATTATACGAACTTAAAGAACAACACAAATTATAATATAATATAAAAATATAGACATAAGCAGTAAGACCATACAAAAGCACTAATAAAATAACTTTACAAATAACTTCACAACTTTAAGAAATAAATTTACAAAGTTGATGAAAAATGATTTTGATTAACAATGTCCAATAAAAAGTTTACTAGGTATATAAGGCAGAAGTAACCTTAATGCCATCATCAACCCATTACTGTCCCAATGCTGGTTTCCCCACTGTTATCCTTCACCGCTTAAGCAAGTGATAATTAATTTCTAATACGGACATAATTTTGAATAAATTAGAGGTGGGTGCCTGGGATCTGAACCCCGGGCCCCTGCGATGTGAGAACATCCGATGTAAGGAAATGAAATGCAGATCCTGTACTAATCCTGCACAACAATCAACACAGTTTCCATTAGGGGCACTACCCTGAACATAAGCTCACTCCAACATATAGTATAAGTACCCAACACATACATATTTGTTATTTAAAAGTTACATGTCCGTAATCCGTAGATAGCTATTTTAGAAGTAATACGTACAAGAAGGAGTAATTAAAGAATCAAGTAATAATAAAGTCTCTGCGCTTTTTAATAAATATGCAAAATATATAGAAAATATGAAAGTGCAAATATTTAATTGGTTAGGTGCGAAGTGGTTGAATGCGTATAAGAATAAGTTTCGAAGACGGAGATATAACGCTATCAAAATTCAATTAAAAATGTATGCATTCTGTTTATATTCGTAAAATTAAATGTCGTTGACTATCCAATTTTTTAAAGCTCATAATGCGAGATTTTAGTTCGCTGTAGGAGCGAATTCATAAACGTTGAACGTTTTGGAACAAACGTAAAAACTTGTACTATGGGTACAGGTGCATGGGCCCTAGGCGGCCCTAGGCCCTAGGCTAAATCAAAAGTCTCCAATGTACACACTCACACAGAAACAACAAAGGAAATTATGTAAACGTGAAGGAAAATTGAAACTCATGATTTTCTGGCAGGTCGCTTTACCATATAGCTCTTCACAATGAGTACCTCCCAATAAAGCCTTAATTAAATCGAAAAAATCCTGATTCGAACTCGAGCCTCCAGGTTATTAAGCCGAAGCCATATTAGTTCATGTAGAATTCGGGGAGTAATCAATTTATATGAAACTCAACGCTTTAATAAACTCCCTTCTGGCTTTTTAATTACGCTCCGAGGTATTAAATACAACAAAATTGGGTTACTTTCGGTTAAGTCCTCTTTTACTTAACCACCGCGATAAATAGTGTTGTGAAGGTGGTAGAACTCTTTGTGGTTCGACTCCGGCGGCACCACCGCCACACCTATTTCTGCCTCATAACAGCAGTGTTAAGCGTTGCTGTGTTCAGGTTTGAAGGAAGTAAGGGTGACATACTTTTCCGAGGCGTTTCAGCTTAGCCCTCAGAGGTAGCGACGCATCTGCGGCCGACCTCGGGTAGGAACATCTAATCCTGTCTGGGCCTGATTACAGATGTCCATGGGCGGCAGTAGCCACTTACCATGAGGTAGACTGCATGCTAGTCTGCTACTTCTATATTATACAAATACTTATATATTATACAAAGTGTTATCTCCTCTTTTGTGCCAATTAACGGTGGCAATGTACACTTTCTATAACATTTGTATAACGACTCCTCGAGTGGTTCTAGGGTATTTCGGAAAAAAGTAGAAAACTGGGCAGTCCCGTTCACAACAGAACGTATGGTCATGACAACTCGCCTCATATACCTTTAAACCCAATAGCCCGAAGGTAGCTAAAATCGTCGAATTTCGTGATATGAAACTAGTCGTTCCATTGTAACAGTGAATGATCCCTTTGACAGTAACACAATGGTATTTTAGCTTTATTTGACTCCTATCAAAGGAGACTCTTTAAACCAAAACCTCATTGTTCGTCGATGTACAATGTACATGTCCAATTTCCATATATTATTATGTACCTATAATAGAATTGTCCCTAAAATTATGTTATGACAATTACATAAATATTACACTACAATACTTATAGGTAAATATATACAGGGTGAATTTTTCAAACGGGCCTTCAGGGCCAAATCCGAAACTATAAAGATAAGCGGAAAATCCTGAAAGGAGTTACGTTTTGATACAAATTAAAACTACATTATTACTTTTTTAAAATATCTTTTACTCTAGCCGGGAATCGAACGAGTTCATTTTAATGAAAAAATACACCCTCTATATTATTCCACTATCTGATAGTGTCACATATAAGGATCAAATTCTGGGAAGTAATGATAAATGACAAACTAAAGGAAAAGCCTCAATTTTAAGAAAATACATTTTTTTTCATATTTATTTGGCAGTTAAGTTCCCGCCGTTCATTAATTTAAACATTTCGTAAATTATGAATTTTTTATATATATATAAATATTGTCAGTAAGTAAGATTTTAATCAATTAATTAATTAACTCAATTATTGGAATACTAAAGTAGTAAGACTACAGACCTAGTGTGTACTACAGACAGAGTGCAAACTTCTTTAACGGAGTTCTGCACTTTTTGTGATGGACAAATGTGTGTGTGTTAAACTCGCATCAGGACACGTGGGGTGATCGAAAATTCGTAAGAACGCAAAACAAACTGCAAAAGTCAAGTTGTCATCCGCTGTCAGCATAGAAAAAATATGTCAATGGGTGTCGGTTACATTTTTTATTTATTATATTTTATTATTCAGGTTAGGTTTTAAAAGTTTTCACTTCTGCCGGCACTCCTGAAGTGCAACCCTTTGATTTTTTTTATTTGAGTTTAATTTCATACATTTAACAACATACCTACTGGTACTTGCAAAGTAGTTTAACTTAAAAGGAATGAAAATACTAAGGAGAGAAAGGAGAATAAAAAAAATCCTTTTACTGCATTTGCAAATATGAAGACGGCAACCAACTTTTCTAAAGGCAAATATTTGTATAATTCTTCTGACAGGGGATTTCTGTTTTATATTTCCTATTCACTCGTAAGCCAAATATTGTACTCTTTATAACGTACTTTGAAAGGCGAAACTGACTTAGAAAAACTGTCGCGAAAGTAAATACAAATTTTTCTGCTCGATTTATCCGCATAAAAATTCGCAGGGCAGCTGAAATTTTAACGGTAGCATTTCCCTCTCATCTCTATTTAAATAAGTAAAGAGGCTATTTGTAAATATAAAACTTTTTTATTTATTTCGCTATTTTTATATGGCTGCTACCAAGTATTTTTTATATAAGTCACAAGTCGAAATTGCGGTTTCAGCCAAACTTTTGCCAAAAAATAGGATTCGGCAATGCTTGCTTAAATACGGAATCGTGTAAATTTCCGAACGAGCTTCGGTTTTGGTTTCGCTGAAACTAGGACCGAAGGTTCTTTACCATCAGGTCATCATTTGTTGTAACAGTAAAACTAGTTTCTGTCTATCACTACTTCATTATCGTGAAAGGGTATATTTTCATGACACTAGATTTTAGTAAAGGAGATGTTTCAAAATGTATGGGCTCCCGGCCACCTTTTGTACACTATAATAAAAACTAAGAAAACATGCAAAGAACAATTCGTAGGGGTTCATTTTCTTCAAATCATGTTTGTTTAATTGTGTAAAAACAATAATTTACACTTAAACTTGCAACACAATAGTGAAAAAACATCATGGCGGTAGTGATTACCGTAATAATGTCATCTGTCATTCTATTTTAACATACTATATGTATTATATACTTTTTAATATATTTTTTACACGAATGGGCGTAGATATATAAATATTGTATTGTATGTATTGAGAAACAATGCCTATATTTGATAAACATTAATTATATTTACTTTCATGAATCTTGACTTAAAACAAACATACCAAAATATGTACTTCTATACCAATTTATTTTAGTTAAAACATTTAAGTGTGTAAATAAAACAACTTTAACTACACATTTAGATAATATTTTATTTATTCTTGACTGAGATACATTATTTATTCATTTTCAATATCTTCCCTTATCAATATTTTCATCCAATCATGTAGCAGGTTCTGTAATATCCTGTGACGAGCTCAGCCCAAACATCAAACAATGGTCATAATGTGAGCGCAGCTACCTACGAGTACGGTTCGTTGCCCGGCGATGCAGTTGCAATAATAACTGATTATTTTGTCATCCCAAGAATATCCTTGTCTTGCTATTGTAATTATCTAAAAAAGAGCAGCTTCTCTAGTTTAAAATTATTAACGATTATTTCACGATTAATACAACTAACTCATGTATATTTTACCTGATGATATTGAATCCTTGTCAACACAATCCACAGCGATCGCACGAAAATCACAAGAGTCCATAAAACATAAGCTGGGTAAACAAGTAAGGTAGAATCAGTCCAAAATCGTAAGCAGCACAGAGCAGAAACATATTCAAGATTGATTTATATAATATGTATATACTTTTACACATATCAAATTGACAACTTCTTTTTTAATTTGACATGTCACTTACATCTATAAAACCAGATACTATTTAAAAGGTAGTTTTGTTATAATTATTATAAATAATTAATTAAATTCAGAAATAATGACGGGATACCCAAAACAAAATCCAGGTTGTAAATTACTAAGGTAACAATAACTTTACGACAAAAACAGCGAAATAAAGAATTACCGACATCCAATGAGTATAGTAACCTATGTGTAGGGTACACATAGGTTCCCTGACCGACGTCGACAGTTTTGAAAATTTAACATTGACAGTATTCCGCCATATTTAATATTTCAATGAAGAATGCTTATTTTAAATATTTTTAAACAGGAATACTTTAGGTTATCAAAATATATGTGTATTTTTCTTCAATTATACAAATTATTCGTGTTTTTTAGATATAGTGTACATGAGATGGCCGAAAATGAAACATCTCCTTTATGTTAATAAGAGTCTATGTAATTGCTGGTGAGTAGCAATGTCGCGGGAAAGTATATAAAAAGAAAGAAGGAAATTATATGTTTTTAGCATAGATATACTACTAATAAATACGTAGATAGGTTATTAACAAAACAATCGGCGCTTGTTGGTGGCACTCATTTCGAGAACTGCACACTACTTTACAAATATTATATTTAAACAACACTAATAAATAGTCAAGAGGACCAAGTAGGACAGCACGTCTAACTGAATGTGTAAAAAAGGGAGAAACATATAACTTTGTGCGTGATAGTCATGATGACTATTCGTCAAAGATGAGTATGAGTCAGATGCGTCTATTTGAAGTAATTGTAGAGTTATCTATAATGTACTTGGTATAGAGAGAATAAATTCGTATATGAATTAATTTCATTAGTATTAGTATTGAAGAAAAAATACGTAATTCAGTGCGTGTCTCTGCGCGAATGTTGCATGGAACGGAGAAGAGAGGGATTCAAGAGTGATTTATGATTAAATGCAGGTAAATAAAAAATGGATTTTTTTTTCGTAAGATTTAACTATCATCGTCTATGAAATGTTCAGAGCAAATCCGACTCCAATTATTTGGATGCCAATCGTCTTTCCTTCTTTGCTTGCGAACAATTTTCAACCACTTTAGTCGCCCTATTTCATTAAATGGGAACCTAAAACATACACAAAAATACAAACACTACCCAGAAACAGTATTAAAAAATATATCAACTTAAACATCAAATTACTGAATATAATAATACTTTCAAATTAGTAAATAATTTGTATAGTTTCTTACGGCACATATACCAATAATGTACCTTCTGGACCATGTGTTAATTTAATCTGTGATACATGTGATACATACGCAAATCATAACACTTCTTTTTTACACTTAGTAATTTGCCCATCTTTTTATTCGCTCTATTATCTGTGACATTTATTTACGTTAAAGGAGATGTTTCATTTTCGGCCATCTCATGTACACTATATCTAAAAAACACGAATAATTTGTATAATTGAAGAAAAATACACATATATTTTGATAACCTAAAGTATTCCTGTTTAAAAATATTTAAAATAAGCATTCTTCATTGAAATATTAAATATGGCGGAATACTGTCAATGTCAAATTTTCAAAACTGTCGACGTCGGTCAGGGAACCTATGTGTACCCTACACATAGGTTACTATACTCATTGGATGTCGGTAATTCTTTATTTCGCTGTTTTTGTCGTAAAGTTATTGTTACCTTAGTAATTTACAACCTGGATTTTGTTTTGGGTATCCCGTCATTATTTCTGAATTTAATTAATTATTTATAATAATTATAACAAAACTACCTTTTAAATAGTATCTGGTTTTATAGATGTAAGTGACATGTCAAATTAAAAAAGAAGTTGTCAATTTGATATGTGTAAAAGTATATACATATTATATAAATCAATCTTGAATATGTTTCTGCTCTGTGCTGCTTACGATTTTGGACTGATTCTACCTTACTTGTTTACCCAGCTTATGTTTTATGGACTCTTGTGATTTTCGTGCGATCGCTGTGGATTGTGTTGACAAGGATTCAATATCATCAGGTAAAATATACATGAGTTAGTTGTATTAATCGTGAAATAATCGTTAATAATTTTAAACTAGAGAAGCTGATCTTTTTACTTTTCTCTTTTTTAGATAATTACAATAGCAAGACAAGGATATTCTTGGGATGACAAAATAATCAGTTATTATTGCAACTGCATCGCCGGGCAACGAACCGTACTCGTAGGTAGCTGCGCTCACATTATGACCATTGTTTGATGTTTGGGCTGAGCTCGTCACAGGATATTACAGAACCTGCTACATGATTGGATGAAAATATTGATAAGGGAAGATATTGAAAATGAATAAATAATGTATCTCAGTCAAGAATAAATAAAATATTATCTAAATGTGTAGTTAAAGTTGTTTTATTTACACACTTAAATGTTTTAACTAAAATAAATTGGTATAGAAGTACATATTTTGGTATGTTTGTTTTAAGTCAAGATTCATGAAAGTAAATATAATTAATGTTTATCAAATATAGGCATTGTTTCTCAATACATACAATACAATATTTATATATCTACGCCCATTCGTGTAAAAAATATATTAAAAAGTATATAATACATATAGTATGTTAAAATAGAATGACAGATGACATTATTACGGTAATCACTACCGCCATGATGTTTTTTCACTATTGTGTTGCAAGTTTAAGTGTAAATTATTGTTTTTACACAATTAAACAAACATGATTTGAAGAAAATGAACCCCTACGAATTGTTCTTTGCATGTTTTCTTAGTTTTTATTATAGTGTACAAAAGGTGGCCGGGAGCCCATACATTTTGAAACATCTCCTTTAATTTAAATTATTAAAAAGAGCGTCTCTCCTTTACTACACCCTTCAAACCGTAACACTCGGTAACATGGGCCATATTGTACCTGGTACAGCTATAATGTATTAAAATTGGAAGGTGTAAAGTATAAAGTAAAAGATCATAAAGTAAAACAAAGACAGTCACTGAACATTCTTAAAGAAAACAATTGGCCATAAGCTAGTCGAACTCGTACTCGAGTGCCATACTACCGAATTTTCATATATTTTTTATTTCTAGTTTCAAGTAGAAATAAAGCGAAAACGCTGAAATTTAGGGCTTTCTTGTATGGCGTCCATTTATATTCAATTTTTTTATATTTAGTATTTGTTTGTTAAAGGGGCCACCGTCATAAATACTCTGCCCAGTATTCTATTACGTTTCAATATGTTGAGCCCAGTGGTAGGCGAACAGACTGCGGGGGCCTTTCTAATAGGGTTCCGTTATTACTTTTTGGGCACGGAACTTTAAAAATAACATCAGGTTGTCGATCACTGTTTCAAATATTTGTAACTCATACTGGCAATAACATATATATGATAATTTTAGTATAGCGCTGTGTCAACCGATCGATGCCAGTCGGCATGTTTGATCTGAGCAAATATCATATCATTTTCATTACATGGTCCAGCTTGGACATTTTATGACTTCGCAATACAAATAGATATCAAAGTAAACAAGCAAGTCCGCGCTGCATTGCTTACTTATGTCCGGTGGTTGGTTACCAAAGGCTTCAAATACGTTCGTATTTACGCTCATGTCCCATTTACACAACATTTATTCTGATATTTTAATTTAAATAAATGTTGTCTATGAAATTGAGCTTGCAACGTTGATATATTTTCCTATACTTAATGCAATTTACCCTAGTCCAAGTTCCTACTTGGACTAGGGTAAAATGCAAAAACATAGTTAGTAGTCCTCTACTAACTATGTTTTTGGACGGTAGTGATTTTTATAATAGGTATAGGAATAGCAGACGAGCATGCAGTCCACCTGATGGTAAATGGCTTCTGCTGCTTAGTTTCTTACCTGAGGTTGGCCACAGATGCGCCGATGCTTCTGAGGACTAAGCTGGAACGCCTCGGAAAAGTATGTCTCTCTTACCACACCCTTCAAACCAGAACAAAGCCTCACTTAAAACTGTTGTTATAAGGCAGAAATAGGTGTGGCGGTGGCGCCGTCAGAGTTGAACCACAAGTCGGTGGTGGTGGTGGTGATGGACGGCATCCAGATTGGAATGGAGCCCCCTGATGTTGCACATTTCCACAGTAAGTGTGGAGGAGGTCGCCGCTGAGTATACGTTTCCCTTATTATTCTGCTTTTCATTGTGGTGGTATAAAAAAGAGGAGGAATTAGAAAGGACTTGCGATGCTCTTTCGACGCCTCTCGGTACAAGGTGCGGATCCCGTAACGCCGTGCACAAGGTAATGTGGGATACTGGCGCGGGGGCCAGAAGTGCCCCCGGTCTTCCCCGTGCACGATTACCCGGCTCTACTCCGGTCTCTTACTCCGGCATGGCAATCGTGCAACGTGATTTTTCGCCGGTTGGCGGGACAGTCTCCCGGGCCAGAGGTTGACGGTGTTGCCCGGGTTCGGGTCCTCAACTAACCGGCGGGCGGCCAGCGGAAAACCGTTTCACCGGGTCTCCCTGGCTCCCGCGCCAATACACCACACCTCCGAGAGCAACGACGCCTAGAAGGACCCACCGGACCCGAAAGGTACGCCGTCAGAAGCACCACAGAGGATGGGAAGTTTATCCCCTGTCCCGGATGAACTGGCTCCCAGGCGCACTACCGAAACACGAAGAGTCGTTATTAGCGGTAGACTTCGGCCTGAGGGTGGTAGCCAGCCAGGCAGATCCCACGAAGAGATCTTACCACCAAGCGGGACACCTTTGGGAATTACGCCAGGCTGTGTCTGACCCAGCATCCAGTGGGACCGTCGCAGTAGGATGTTAAATACCCGAGTAGACGCAGCTGCCCATCTATCCGGTAAAAACCCTTAGTCGCCTTTTACGACACCCACGGGCAGGTATGGGGTGGTCTATTCGCCACCGGAGCCACACGTCACAAGTCCAACGGTCCAATAAAATGTATGGTTTGTCGTTTCTTAGCTGTGATAATTGTTTGTTTTTGGTAACCAAATTAAAATTATGCCATAAGTTTTATTTAAGAGGAATCCATCTCTCGCACTTGTCAACAATCAATTTACTAATACCCATGTAATACCCAATAATATAATTAAAGTGGCCGTTGGTTTACATTACTATTATTAACACACACACACAGTACTTAGGACTAGAAACAGAAACGCATCTCAGACCGCCCTCATGGCTTATATTAGGTTTATACTGGGTTACTTTTGAACAATCAGATATTTCTCTAAAATTAAAAATACTAAAATCATAAATTAAATGTAAAGGCATTAATTAATAATCTATTGTTTCAAAAGCATTTTCCAAAAGACTGTTACTATGCAAGGAAACATTAGTTCGCTAGCTCGTATTATAATAAGCTTGTTATTTCAATTGGAGTATTCAGGAGTATAAGCTCATTTTAAGCTTCCCGAACAGCGCTATTAACGAGGAAACGTGTATTGTCTAACTTAGATGCCTTGAGCTAATTATAGGACCCTCATTCATATTGTATCCGAACTGGAGACAAGCTATTGTTTATACGTAATAGTGTCAGTATCCTATTTTGAGGACTGGAACAATGATGAATAGAAGTTTAACATAATAAGGGTGGGTTGCACCAAGTAATTTTAACGTTAACAAAAGCCTAACCAGAAGTCAAATCTACAATAACTAATTCATGGGTTGTATCATTTTAGTTTCAATTAACATGACGTTATAACTAACACGACTTAAACCGTTCGATTACGTTCGGTTAAAGTTATTGTTTTTGTCAACTTGTCTGTCAACGTCGATAATTAATTGTGGCAACAGTGACACAAATTACCTTAATGAAAAAAGCTGGGTGCAACGCAGGGTTGTTACATTCCATCGCTATCGTCAATGTTATTGCTAAAGTTAACTTGAACGCAAACTTTAAACGAGCCTATGGTGAATCCTACCCTAAGTTGGCCCCCTGTTTCTAGAAATTGAATCATTAAGAAATTCTTAAATGTCTTCCGTTAGGACTAAATATAAACAATGAGACGTTTCAAATAAGAGAAAAATAAGGGGAACTGTTGCGTTTCATTTTTCACATTTTGTTGCCCCTTAAAAGTGATGGTGCCTGGGGTGTAAAATGAGTTTAAAAAGTACAGGTACAGGAAATACAAATTAAGCAGAATCGTACCGCCCGAGGCGGCTGCTCCCTCTGGTCCAAGGTACACCTCTGTACCTTTAGTGTGTGTGTAAACGTACAAACATACTAAGGGTACTATATCATACTAAGGGTACTGGCTTAAGGAGATGAACATGAGGTGAAGGAAGGACCAGCCGAGAGCGGGCATTAGGCTAGGGCTAGGGCCAGGGCCATCTTCAGTATCCACTATCGGTGGTACCATCGCACGTATTTGTGACACGGCAACTGCTTTATAACTGATGGTTTAGGAATATAGAAGAAATACAATTTTTTATCATTGCCACCAATTCGGTCAATATAAATTCTATTGCTTGATATAAATAATACGTAAACCTCCATTCAAATTGGTTTAGTAGTTTCTGAGAAAATCGCGGACATACAAGTTTACATACATACATACATACATAGCGATCGAATACAGAAGCTTCTTTTTTAAAGTTAAAAAGGCTGTTAAAAAACCAACGGCTACTTTAATTATACTTTAGGGTATTAGTAAATTGATTGTTGATAAGTGTGAGAGATGGATACCTCTTAAATAAAACTCATGGCATACCTACTTTAATTTTTGGTTACCAAAAAAACAACAATTATCACGGCTAAGAAACGGCAAACCATAAATTTTATTGGACCGTAAAGATAAGACAATTATTTTGAGAATATATTATGATCGTTAAAAGACGCGCACTTAAAACTATGCCTGTTCACGCGTACCACAATCACATCACACACCAGTTACAGTCCGCGTAAAACTGCTAGTTCGGTCGGAATATAGAAATTAATCGCGTCGCCATAGCAAATTGTACACCTGCTCGCAACAACTTCAAAGCGGACTAGCAGTTTGGCGCGGACTATACGAAATATCGACAAGCAGTGTCTGCGATAGAGTAACAGAAACTTTTTTTAATCAGTTAATTGCGCTGTAATCAAATTTGACTACATTATTAGTATATTAATGTATTAATAGTAACACCTCTAACAAGTACTTTTAAGGTATTAAAAAGGTTCGACTTCGGCGGCACCACCGCCGCGTCTATTTCTGTCTAATAACAGTAGTGATAAGCGCTGCTGTGTTCTGGTTTGAAGGATGTGGTAAGGGAGACATACTTTTCCGAGGCCTTCCAGCTTAGTCCTCTTGAGTGGAGGCGCATCTGTAGCCTGCCTCAAGTAAGTCTAATTTTACCTGGTTGATTACATATATCCATGAACGGCAGAAGCCACTTACTATTATCTCTATTACATGATCTGTCTACTAGTTCTATATTACAAAAAAGATAAACTTCAATATCATCCACAAAGCAGGCAGCAAAATTTGGTCGGTTCGTACAAAATGTGCAACCGCCCACCGAATTACCGTTAGAATGCGGTTGTCGGACGTGTGAATAGGCACTTATACGGAACAAAAAGTTATACAACGCTCCGGTTGCTTTCATTGCCCACACGTTACACGCATAGTAGAGATAATGTGGATTTTGAACCGGTTATTCGTAACAATTTTGTAACGCAAAGGTTCTGTAGATTATCGAAGTTAATAAATTGTGATTGAAAATGAAAAATAGGTAAAAAGTATGCCTACTCCATTTGATTTGAGAGTTTTGCAAAACAATTAGACACTTTGTTGTTATCATCAATAGAATATGATTGTTATTAAAAACGTGAATTTTTAATAACAGTTAGTAAAGTACACGAGTAGGTAGTCATAGGGTAAAATAGATAGATATATAGACTGAAAGTGACGTAATTTGGTGAGGAATTACCTTGCCTTTTTTTTACAAACTAATGGATAATATATTTTATTTATAGTTGTACAAAATTAGTTTTTTTTAACTTTATCTTCGTTGTCTATGTAATCTATCTTACGATATATTTAAAACGAGTACGACCTAATAAAAAAAAATGATTAATTATCAGTAACTGTTTCAAGTTTATATACTTTGTTACTCCATAAATTATATACATTTCGTAACTTTTAAGCATTATAATACTTATTAGGAAAATGTCTCTCAGATCTCAAAAATCACATTAAAACACTAATATAAAAAGAAATAAAATTAAAAGCGTAAATCATAACAATAAATTAAATATTTTATTAATAATTAAAAAATAACACCAGTTAAACTACGCGTATTAAAACTGTTATATACAAATTGTTACGTAACTCGGTACCGTCACTTTCGTGCTCAAATTATAGCAGATAACGTGGACTTTGAACCGGTTATTTGTAACGAATACTGCTCTTGGTTCCGTACAATATTCAGCTTAAGAAATGTAAACAATAAAGGAAATATTTAAAAATAACAACAGTAAAACTACGCGTATTAAAACTGTTATATAGCAAATTGTTACGTAACTCGGTACCGTCGCTTTCATTGCTCAAATTATAGCAAACATAACGTGGACTTTGAACCGGTTATTTGTAACGAATACTGCCATTGGTTCCGTACAATATTTAGCTTCGTCAATATAAGAAATAAAGGATTTTTTCTTTGTGTAAAAGCATATTTGTTAATGAGATGAAATGAAATGAAATTTATATATTGCAAAACAATACAGCAAGAGAAGATTATATACAGCAAGAGAAGATCGTACATTCTCCCATTACAATGGTGTGCAATCATGCCAAATTGTAAAATTTAGAAATAACTTAAAATTAAAAAAGTTAAGTACAATGAAAGTAAGTTGAGTACAATGTAATGAATGAAATGGAGCAGAGTAAAAAAAGGGTATATATTATTAATATTATCTTATTACAGGGACACGCGTGGCTAGATACATATCTTTTTTTTTAAAACTACGCCCCATACGTTTTCCTATGTCTTTCACGTTATCAAACACAACAAAAATATAACTAAATCTACATATCTGACCGGCTGAGGTTTGAATCTGGAACCCTGTGCGTTTCAAATCAGTATTCTCTAAGAAACAAAGGTAATCATATAAAACATATGAATACAAATTAATAATATTTTCTTAAGGAACCCTAAAATGTAAGTGAGAGGGATTGTTTGGCCACGTGGTGAACTTGGGCCGCGCCGGAAACATTTAGTACCTCCATGATTTGTGTTATACGCGGATATCTTGAAACGAATGTGCAGGTAAAATAATGTTAAACACGAGTATTAATATTATTCTCTATAAAAAAAGTTTTCAAAGGTATGTAAAGTCTACCAATTCGCACTTGACCAGCGCGGTGGACTATGGTCTAATCCTTCTCATTCTGAGAGGTCACCCATACCCAGCAAAGGGACAGTAATGAGTTGGTGATGATTTCCATTTATTTAAATATTAAAACTATTCTAATTTATGTCTTTACATCATAATAATGGTTTTTAGTGTCAGTTACTCTTATTAATTTGTTAGTACTGATACAATAGTAATAATATCGATTAAAAATCTTATCCGAGAAGATAAAGACGTTTCAATAAAAATAAATAAATCTTAACTAAAAACATCAAATGTTCTCTGTCTTCAGATTTACGTGAATATGTATACCATACAACAATTATCTTCACTAGAATCTAATTAATATGTTTCACTATAGTAAAAGAATAAGACATCATTTTTACAAAAGCGCCAAATGTTTTCCTTCTTCATTTAGTGAGAACTTCCTTTCATATGAGTATCCTATATTAGAAACTAGATATTACCTGCGGCGTCCCTCGCATTGAGAGATTTCTATTTATCCCTCGGAAACGGTTTTTTTCGTTGGGGTAAAAGGTACCCTATGCCTCTTTCTGAATACCAGACAACGTGTATACAAAATTTCATGACAATCGGTTATGTAGTTAAGTCGTAAAAGTGTAGCAAACAAACAATTTATAATCTTGTTAACCTTTAAAAGATAGATTGCAAAAAAAGATAAAGATGAGATCTTAAGATTAGTTAAGTATGGTCACCCGACAGTAGAAATTAACTTCACTACAGCCCACTCGGTACAAGTTGTTCTCATTACTTACATACAGTTGCATTGCGTACCGGTTATGTCTATTTATGTAACCCTGGTATTTCAGAGATCATAAGTGGTAATATTTATGATTCTTGACATTTAATTATAGCGACTCTAACTTTCTTACTTCACGGGTAAAAATTACACTTCTTGGTTTATACTTCGTAGAATAAAAAGTAGTTGAATCAGCTGTCCTGTCTTTCTCGTTCATAAGGCGTTCTCGGCCTTAAGGAATGCATGAATGCATGGGAATAAGAATTGGGGAGCCCGAGTTAGAAATATTTTAAGGGAAATTAAGAACTAACTAGAAAGTCAACAAAAATCTAATTTAGTGAATGATCAATATTTCAAATTCGAGAAGTTAAACTTAAATCTTAGCGTGATGTGTAAGCGAATATATAATGGTTTTTCGGGGCACCTATTCTGCCGGGCCCCTAGGCACGGGCCTCCTATGCCCTTCGGCTACAGATAGAATAGTGAATCAATAAGATTCGGCCGAGGTAGTACGGTACGATAGCGTATCATGTCCGTACCAAAAAATTTCAATTATTTTATTGTTCAACTGCACGTGTACATGTAAATATTGCACTATTTATTTTGGTAGTCCTATAGCCAAGACAAGCGCTCTATCCACACGTTTGAATTTGTGACAGTTTGGCAAGCGGACGGCAGAAGTGTGGCAACGTTGATAGGTGAAAATGTTATTTACACCTCATTACACGCGTCCTGATTTTTTCGTGACAGAATCAATGCGTAATCGTGCGTCCATCTATTGCTAAGTGTGTCAATGTAGAGTCAGTGTCACCGTTATATAACTTTGTGTTTTTCAACCTGTATGTTGGGAGGTAGGGGAATTGCGAAGTCTCTGCTACGGGGTCGTAGGAGTCTGGATATTTTTTTATAATATAGGAATAACAGACGACGCGATGTGCATCATCGCGCCATATCTGTGACCGAAGGTAGGAAGCCAGTCTTATCTAGATTTACAGATGTCCATGGGTGAGAGTAGCAGCTTACCATCAGGTGGACTGCATGCTCGTCTGCTACACCTATATTATATAAAAAAAAACATGCAATGAAGTTCGTGTCATGAAAAAGTTTGAGAAACACTCTACGATGATGTATTATAGTCCGCGCCAAACTGCTAGTCCGCTCTGAATTTGTTGCGAGCAGGTGTAGTCCACGCGGTTCATATCTATATTCAGAGCGGACCAGCAGGTTTACGCGGACTATACCAAGTAAGCGATGGTTCATCGCTAATAAACAACCTAAATGGCTTGTTTTGATATGAAGCACGGCGATATGAGTTGTGATGACATCTTGAGAACTGTAATTCAACTCCATAGCTTACCCAGCATTAAAACTACTGGTACCTACTAAGTAGCGATAACAGTGTTGATTTCCATATAATGGGACCACCTTGGAAATATCTTTTTTCCAACAAAAAATTTCATCAAAATCGGTTCATAAACAACGAGGTTATCCGCGAAAAAACATACATATATACGGTGGAATTGAGAAACCTCCTCCTATTTTGAAGTCTGTTAATTATTTCTTATACAGGGTGAATTTTTAAAACGGGCCTTCAGGGCCAAATCCGAAACTATAAGGATTAGCGAAAAATGCTGAAAGGAGTTACGAGGCCGATTTTGATAAAAACTAAAACTGCATCATTAGTTTTTTAAAATATATTTTTCCCTAGCCGGGAATCGAACGAGTTCATTTTAAAAAAAAATACACCCTCTATATTATTCCACCATCTGATAGTGTCGCTTATAAGGATCAAATTCTGGGAAGTAATGTTATGTGACAAATTAAAGGAAAAGGAAAAATTTGAAGAAAATAGGTACATATTTTTCCATACATTGCCATACTAATCCTTAAGGATTATACATAACAAATGATTTACGTGTAATTCTTTAGAAACTTACGTAAGTCATACCATTGAAGAATTTGTTGGTTAATCAACTAATTATTCGATGTTATAACCGTGACATACGGCTTAGTATGAGTAAGTAATAGTTTGGCAAGTAAATTACCGCCGTTTTTAGGATTTATTTTTTAATAAAAATAGATAAGTGATTAACACGTTAGCTGCGGAACGCGGCTTAAAACACCTCGTCCATGTCTGGTCGTTATAGCGGTAAGAAAAAACTTTAACTTCTCTGTGGTGCGAGAGGCATAACTTCCGTCTGGTTCAGTGTAGGAGAGTGATAACTATATGTTTGTGATGTGCTACTGATTCCTAGTTCTATGGTACACCAACCTAATGTCGGGTTTGTTAGACCTGGTACCGCACTGAACAAATAATAATGCTAACACAGTGCGGAACGAGGTTGGGAACGCCTCGTTTCCCCACGCACCTCGTACCGCACCCCACGCTAGCTTCACGTGGTTAGTGTTGTGCAACGCAGTCGAGGCTGCGTAGCGACGAAGTAGGACCGCTGTCTTTATGTTGAAAATTATCATGTCGAAACGTTGCCGAAAAAAGTTGATCATGGAGGAAGATGAAGAAAAACCGGTTGAAAAATCTGAGCCAAAATCAGAATACAGGAAGATATTTCAAAAACAGGTAAGTCACAAATATACTCTGTCTAGGTGAAAGTCCAGTAGTGAGACTTGGCAGGCTAGGCGTATATCCGTATAGTAAGAAATTACAGTTAAGTAGCTACATTATTGATATAGGAAACGTAGGCAAAATCGTTACCGAGTATTCCGATTACTCTTTACCCTAATCTACTCGCTCCTACTTTTCAGAATCCACTGCAAAGAAAGCACATCATCTCGATAAGGGTCCAAAGAAGAAGAGATGTGTCGGATGTTACGAAAAACTCCGCACATTCTTGACATGTCGTGAGGCAGACAAAAAAACCAAAAAAAAATCTCACGGAATGCACTGTTTGCAAAAAACCTTATTGTCTGAAATGTTTCAATGAAAAACATCCATAACTTTTCCCCTTTTTGTATTCATTCTGTCCATAACGTTGATAAATAAAAACAATAAAATAAAATCGATATTTATTTTCCCATCACTAAATTATATGGAAACCTGCCATTTTTCAGTGCGGTCCGAGGTGCATTAGACCCACATTTTATTTTACCCATAGAATCTAAAGTAACGAATTTAACCAAGGGCGGCGGCAGTTTTAGGTTAATCAACTCATTGTTAATAATAATCAAGACAAAAGCCGTCGATTTTGTCTTATTTGGCGCCAAAAAAAGGATTTTAGTCTCCTTCGGGCGGTGGGATTTAACACGCCTCGTGCCGCCACAATGTCGGATATAGGACGAGGTTTAAAACAACTCGTAACGCAGTAATGGAAAGTACAGAAAAATCTGTGCCGCAGGGAACGTGTTAAATAGTAAATTGTTATTGTTTGTTGTTTATAACTATGTTTCAACAGTAAATATAATTTTCTATATCTCTTTGTTTAGTTATCACTCGGATTTGACTTGAAAAAGACATTCTCGCAAATTGTCAATTTTACATCAGTATTAAACGAAACTCCGCCCATAGCAAGTTAAATCTATTATAATGGTCCTAAAAGTAACCTTAACTAAGTCGGACATAAAAATATAAATTCTTGAAGAACAAAACGTCCATTTCGAATGATTTGAAACATTGAGCCAAAAAATTGTTAATACGCGAAATGTTTAAATTGATGAATGGTGGGAACTTAACTGCCAAATTAATATAAAAAAATATGTATTTTCTTCAAATTGAGGCTTTTCCTTTAGTTTGTCATTTATCATTACTTCCCAGAATTTGATCCTTATAAGCGACACTATCAGATAATGGAATAATATAGAGGATGTATTTTTTTTTCAAAATGAACTCGTTCGATTCCCGGCTAAGGAAAAAAATATTTAAAAAAAAACATGTGAGCCGTCACGGGACGCCTGGCAGATGTGAAACATCGACATTATTTTGTAAAAGTAATATGCAGAAAAGAACATATTGTGATAGGAACTAAATATGTCATAATGATAAAATAAAATATTACGATTTTTGCGCACGGCATGCGTCGCCACGCCAGAAATCGGTTTTACGTGCGGCTATAGATGTTTCACATCAAAAACTAATGATGCAGTTTTAGTTTTTATCAAAATCGGCCTCGTAACTCCTTTCAGCATTTTTCGCTACTCCTTATAGTTTCGGATTTGGCCCTGAAGGCCCGTTTTAAAAATTCACCCTGTATAATGAGATCGAGTGCATACTGGCAGGTAATTGTGTGCGGTAAGTCACCGACTGTATAGTTAACCTTAATGGGATAAGTGTGAATATAGCGCATCTAAATATACTGCTATCAACACCACCACAGTAACTATTCACTAGATAGAGGTCACATTACACACCTACTTGCATTCCCGTCTTATCTGTAGACTACACGTCGGCAATAAATTAGCTTTCCAACTAAGTACCACTAACGCCTCTTTATATTAAGATCGCGTTTCCTGACGCTCCTGTGTACGCTTGTGTGCGCCTCAAACACACACACATGAAGGTGGTAGAACCACAGAAATGTATTTGTTTGTGGCATAGATTAGTAAAGATACTTCGCCGCCTTGAAATTGAATGAAGCCACAAACGGCTTATTAGTAAATTCTTTTTTTGAATTCTAAACAAATAAAAACATTTTTAGAGAAAATTTTCGAATAAATAAGTAATACTGCGTAAATTACATATTCAATAAATAATTATTTGAAATATTTTAGGGACATTTTAGCACGGAGACGTGGCAAAACTTTTTTACGCAACTATTTCAATTCTCAAAACTGGGTACATTTTCTTGTTAGGAGTGAGTAATCATTACTTATCTATGGTTTGTGGGTAGAACTCTCTGTGGTTCGATTTTGGCGGCACCGCCACACCTATTCCTGCCTCATAACAGCAGTGTTAGGTACTCTTGTATTCTGGTTTCACTTTGACGGTATCAAATAACTTTTTCTAATTCTTTTACATAAAGTATTTAGTCATTATACCTTTTGGGAAAGTTATATAGAAATGTATAGAAGGTTAAAATTAGTCTGCAAAACTACTTTCGTGGAACTTTGTTCTTTTATATTGCCTTAAAGTTGGACGCATTTACAAAAAAAATCTATCTATTTACCTATTTATAATAAATATGAGCTCTCTGTAGTATTGGTTAGATGTACCTTAGTATCTAATTTAATTACATCTCTATAATGAATATGTCGGACAATATATAGTATATTCTTGATTCCAACTATTATATTATATGTTATACCGTTTTTTAGTGTATTCGTTAGCAGTTAGTGTCGAAATATAATGTTCTTTATCAATTGAAATACTCTCTACCTAAACACAGCAAAAAACGGCGACGACTCTCCCAGAGCTTTAAGATGAAGTTTCAGTGAATAATTATTAATAAAGAAATCTTAAAAGTTAAATATCGCAAAAACAGCAAACTTTTGGATTCCTCATTATAAGGTGAAATCCGTCAGAAATGAGCTGATTTATAACCTCCTTAGGGCTCGAACACAAAACTGGGATGCGACGCGATGCGAATTCGCAACGCAGAAAATTGCGATGCGAACTGCTGCGATGCGATATCGTGCGGCGTAGCGTCTCTCAGGGTGACCAACAACAACTACCACTGTGCGATGCGAATCAATTCGCAAGTTCTTGCGATGCGTCGAGGGAGCTCGCAGATTTTTGCGATGCGACGTCGCATCGCAGTTTTGTGTACGAACCCTTAAATATATAGGTCGACTTACCCTTAAAGGGCTGCACTCTCTTCACAAAGGGTCACTTCGCAAGTCGTATTGTCAACTGCTGCATAGAAAAAGAAATAAATAAAGAAGGAAAGAAATATTTATTTGTAAAAAATACTCCCTACAACATTATGTGACATAAATAGTAGTAAACATAACTTTTCAAATCAGAACATAGCTAACTTAACAAAGGAGTGGTCATCATCATCAACCCATTATTGTCCCATTCACAGACCTTGGGTACAAAATACAGGTCTGTGGTCCCATTGCTGGGCACGGGTCTCTTCTCAGAATGAGATGGACTAGGCCATAGTCCACCGCGCTGGCCAAGTGCGTATTGGTAGACTTCACATGCCTTTGAGATATTTTTTATTTTCCTTCACCGTTTAAACAAGTGACAATTAATTTCTAATACGCACATGACTTTGAAACAAATCAGAGATTTGAACCTCGGACCCCTGAATCGAGAGGCTGAGTTTCTTAACCATAGGCTATCACTGCTATCTATAAATGGGTGGTCAAGTTTCATAAAACAAATTGCTACATGACCATTACCAGTCCACGTTCGTTTTCATTCATGACACCAAATGTTATGGTGTAAGAGTGCCCTGATTCACCATTCATATTGTTACGTCACCTATGTTCGTGGTTTGAATGTGCCACCCACGCCTATATTTGCCTAACATCAGCGTTAAGCGTTTGGTTTGTACTGTGGTAACGCACGAGGCATTTTAAATTAGTCCTCTTCACTATCAATACGTCAGGGCTGGTTCAACTGCCGCCGTGACCGCGGACAAATGCTATAGCGTACCCGCAGTCCCGGCAAAGGGCGTCCAGAGGAACACCGTGGGGTTTTAGCCGGTAAGAGTCCGGCATATCCTCTCAGCTGCCCCCGCGGCAAGGAACCTATGAGGGTTTCCCCACGTAAAATAAAAAAAGGCTGGCTTCAACTAGACTATCTATCATTTTTAGTCCTATTAACCAACACTTATTTTGGCTTTCAATTGCAAGTACTGCTCAGGTATGAATTCGGATCTCTGACACAAGCCATGCCAACTTAGTCCTTAGATAGATCTGTGTCTATTCTTCAATATGGGTAAAATTTTACTTGAAGTTGATTTTGTGGCACTTATGATCGAGTGCACTATATATATCTATATCTCTATATGCACTATAGGGGGTGCGTTATTTAAATAGGTCTTCAGGGCCAAATCCTTATAGTTTCGGATTTGGCCCTGAAGACCCGTTTGAAAAATTCACTCTGTATATACTCGTATGCTCATCAATTACATGAAAAAAGCTCGGCCTCTAAGTTTAGGTCTCAGATTGGAATCAGGGATTTCTGATTTTTAAAGTTATGTCCATATTAGGTTTTTAACAGCGAAGGATAACATAGTGAAGAAATGCCACACACCTGGTGTTAAAAAGTAGTCAAATGTTTGTGAAGTCTACCAATTCGCACTTGGCGCATGAAGAAGAAACCGTAGAACAGTAACGGGTTGATAAAGACTCCATCACATCTTCATATCATCCGTCGCATGACTATGAACTATAGCCAGAGTCCGAATGACTGATATCGATAAAATTTAGTAATTTCTGTGAGCCCAAACCCCTCAAACAATAAATCGTTAGATTATGCAAAACGTAAGTAGCTTGGTTTCTCCAGTTTACGTACAAACTAATCGCAGTGGTTCTCAAATTTCACACGGATGGTTTTATACCTAACACGTTTATAAGTTGTTTGATCGCAAAATAGTGTGCACTATGGATTGTTTAGGTAGTTTAAATGCTTCTAAAAATCTTTGAGCATGTTTTGAAGGAAACATGTTTCTACTATACTTAATGTTATTAGATACAACACTAATATCAATATTTTAACTATAATTAGTAGAAACATTTAATTGAAAATATTGCATTTATTTAGTTATAGGCAAAATGGACATTATAAACTGAAAAGTGGTTGTATTTTTCAATTAGTAATAAAATGAATTAAATTCGTTATTAATATTTAAGTATTATTATTAGTTACATTATCTAGTATTAGTTACATCTGTCTAGTAACAGGGACCAATAATATAGTTATTATATTTATGATAAAGATGTTATAATTTTTCAGATTTTTAATAATTCTTTTCAAATAACACCAACAAGCGACGTCAGTAAGAGCATAAAAAAGTAAACATAACATCTTAAAGATATTGTACATTATATCATAATATTTCCTTGAAAAATTAGACAGCTTTGAGTATCACTGTCATAATTTGACTAGCACTGACTACGGTGGTGCAAATGAATGCAAACTGTCCACCTTACATAATTATGCAAACGGAAACTTGCGAAAACGAAAACCGTTATTTCCTGAAAGTAGCTGAAGTGTTACGTAAGGGTTATGTTTATACTTATATCATATTGTGACGTGTCAACTTACGCATAACTTACGCATAAAATTACGACTAATATTGCATATTTTAATTAATATCAATCCTATTGACGACCCGCGTGGGGGAGCGGTTACCATACCGGTCTGACGCGCAGAGGGTCCCGGGTTAGATCTCCGGCCAGACAGATATTTAAATGATGAATTTAGATTATTGTTTCTGGGTCTAGGTGTTTGTGTATTTGTCTATGTGTGTGTACATGGCACCTATGACACAGGGAATCCTAGTTTGGGGATGTGAGTGTAGAAAGTATTCTAGCTAAGATTATGAATGAGAATATTCTCATTTATAATGGTAGCTAGAATAGGATTGATATGTACGTAAACATATGTTTGTTTGACAGTAATCTCATAGGTGGATGCATAATCGTTGATGACTATTAACCAAGAAGGTAGAAAGAATCGTAGTCGTTTTAACATAGGTACTTGTTTTATGAATTTTGGTCAATTTGAATGTTTTAAATGAATTATCATGATCGGAACAAAAACATCATAAGGAAATTAGTTATCTTTTTAAAAACAAGAATGACACTTAAATATAATTAACGGAAGGGAGAAATAATGTGGACTATCGCCTGTTAATATCATCCAATTTTCACCCATCCTTCAAAATTTGACAATGTCTGGTATGAAAAAAATGTCATACGTCCATCTCGAGTAAGCAAAACATAGATAGATTGTTCTAACATGTTTAAGTCCGTCAAGCGTCTTTATCAGTAGTATATCTATGCCGCTAAGCCATTTGTAGGGTGTGCCAAAGAATGAGACATACTCGTACTATACAAACATATGTATGCTCGAAAAACATTACCCTCGGCAATTGAGTAAAATATTAAAAGGTCGGTCACATTACTACCGGAATATAGAATTCCTTAATACTGGTGTTATCAGGCAAAAATAGAAGGTACCTCGAAGTCGAACCAGAATGAGGTCATCATCATCATCAATCCATTACTGTCCCACTGCTGGGCACGGGTCTCCTCTCAGAATGAGAAAGATTAGGCCATAGTCCACCGCGCTGACTAGGTGCGAATTAGTAGACTTCACATACCTTTGAAAAGTTTTTTTAAGATTTCTCAGATATGCAGGTTTCCTTATGATGTTTTCCTTCGCCGTTTAATCAATTAAAAAAACTAATGTGTTACAATTGCTCAGATATTCACATATTCCATGATATACTTGTTCAATCTCCTGATAACTAACTAAATCGATAACGAACATCTAAATGGTAATCTATCTATCATCTATCTTTACGAACCATTGAATACAATTTCAATTAAGTATTCATTAGTAGACGGATCGTGATGATGTGGACTAGATCTTTTAAATGAAGCCAAGTTTTTATTGAAGCACGGAAATTATCCTTTTATATAAAAGTCGAACGTAGCAAAAATCCTAAGTCTATATTTCCTGATAGTAACTGTTCGTAGTAGAGTTAACGAGCTATTAAATAGTTTTTCATTTTTCACTTTTATCCTCTGCTTTAAATATTAATAGAGTTAATTACAGGGATAGAAGTGAGAAAGTTTCAAAGTAAGATAGATATAACGTTTCTTTTTTCGTTGTGATTTATTAATTTTGCATCTATTTTTGAAGGTGGTAGAACCCTTTGTGGTTCGACACCGGCGGCACCACCGCCACACCTATTTCTACTTAATAACAGCGGTGCTAGGCGCTGCTGTGTTCCGGTTTGAAGGGTGTGGTAAGGGAGACAGACTTCTCCGAGGCGTTCCAGCTTAGTCCTCAGGAATAGCGACACATCTGTGATTAAAAATGTCCAGTAAATGGCTACTGCCACCAGTAGCCATTTACTATCAGGTGGACTCGTCAGCTCGTCAGCTATAAAACAAAAATTACAATATCAAAATGACGTCTTTATTTCGCTTCTTCCGGCGCGGCATGTGCAACCTACGCAGAATTCTCGTTTACGAAAACATGTGACTTACGATTTATTTCATTGGTTATAAACATTACGTAATAACATAGGATTCGGGTGGGCTGCGGTCTGACCGCTTCTAGATATGGCGGCCCATGAGGAAGTGGGTTCAGGAACTCACCGAGACCTGACTCTTGACAAACAGGGCTCTCTGTAGACAGGGCTGTCAAGATTGATTTAATTTAAAATAACTTATTAACATGTAAAAAAAAATTAAACCGTCATTTCAATTGTATTCACTTCAGTTATCAGTTATTACATTAAGTTTTGGTTTAGTTATATTATGTAACTTCAGTTATAAGTTATATATAATAAGTTTTTATTTAGTTATTAAAAACAATTTCAGCGATCTTATGAACATAAGCTGATTTCAACTTTAAGTATTGGATTATGTTTGAGTAAAAATGGATTTATACAATTCTAATTGCTCGTAATAAGTATTATATTCAGTTCTTTAATGTTACGTTACTTAAATGTTACGTTCTTTAAAAATAAGTACTTATATAAAAGTAGAAATCCTAAATGAAAATGTACCTAAGCTTACTTATTACTTAATTATTAGAACTTTCATGTAATTACAAAGCTTTTCTTTTGGGCGTTGAACTTCAGTTCAAAATATTCAAATGCTACAAAATAACATCAGTTGAATCTTTTATCAATTTTTTCAGATACTCAGATAGCACACAAGTTCAATGCTACATCGTATCATAAGCAAAAGAGGTCGTTTTGCACGACCGTTGCAAGCAAAGTGCAATACGATGCCGTCGCGTTGCGAACTCGTCTTCTTCGAATAATGGTAACGTCATTATTTTCTTACTTTACAAATTGACATTTGAAACCAACTAGCGCAACAAAGAAGTCAGTTTTCAAAATCGAGAAACCTGTTTATACAAAACTGCATGAGGCGCAAAAGAAGTAAATGAAAGACGCTATTGAATTGTTCAAACTTTGATACCTACCTATTTACGTTACTAAGAATAATGAAACGTAATATTACCGTCTAAGAATTAGTTTAAAAGGAAATACTTATACTTAATCCATAGGTGCATCAGGACAGCAACATGGTGCAACATAGCATCATCATCATTATCATCATCAACCTTTGAAAAATCAGAGGTGCGTGCCTCGGATATGATTCTCGGACCACTCGATCAAGAGGCCAAGTTTCTTAACCACTAGGCTATCACTGCTAGCATCATCCAAATATATATAACTCAAAGGTGACTGACTGACATAGTGATCTATCAACGCACAGCCCAAACCACTGGACGGATCGGGCTGAAATTTGGCATGCAGGTAGATGTTATGACGTAGGCATCTGCTAAGAAACGATTTTGATCAATTCTACCCCCAAGGGGATAAAATATGGGATGAAAATATTACTTCGTAACGCGAGCGAAGCCGCGAGCAAAAGCTCGTCGTAGCATAAACATTGCTAATTCTTACAATCAATCGAATTCGTCGTAGTAATCAGTCAGTCGGTTCCGTTTGACGAAACTTTCGTCGGGGCAAACGGCGTCCAACCATTCGTCGGTGACCGTTCAAAGCGCTAGCCCTGCGGTCGTATCGAGGCACGTACAGTATGTCGCGGAAATTGTTCCTGCGCTAAACGGGTCCAATGACTTTCATCTACCCACCTGCGTCGCCTTACGTAAGAAACGGATAAACAACTGGTGTATTGACGTGTCATTGCATTGTTTTTGTTAGATAAGCGCCACCGTGAAAGCGGTATCCACATCTCAGTTTGGACTTTCGATTGCGAGCCTTAATGAATTTTGGCTTTGTTAAAGTTTAGCTGCTTTTACGTAACGCCTACCTTGTTTGTACAGTCATGACTTTGATATACATAGTTGATAAAAATAAATGCTTACAGAAAGGTAATACTATTGTCAATTTTTAAAGTTAACTATTAATTATTGATGATATTTTCTGGACCATACTGTTAATTAACATGTAAGTCATGCCAAAGGCATATGATCATTTGTACACTTTTAAGAGAAAACTTTTTTTTTATAATATGGGAGTAGCAGACGAGCAAGCAGTCCACCTGATGGTAAGTGTCTACTGCCGCCCATGGACATCTGTAATCAACCCCAAACAGGATTAGTTATTCCTACCTGAGGTCGGCCACAGATGCGCCGCTACTCCCGAGGACTAAGCTGGAACGCCTCGCAAAAGTATCTCTCCCTTACCACACCCTTCAAACCAGAACACGGCAGCGTTTAACACTGCTGTTATGTTATGGCGGTGGTGCCGCCGAAGGTTAGCCACATTCAACTTATAAGGTACTTAGTTAAATGCGTCAATGCAATCTTCATATATTTGGCATTATATCATGTTAAAAACCTGACGAGTCAATATTTCTCTATAAGGATACCAGTACAAATTACAACGTAGACAAACATATATAATTATTATAAAAATATCAATACAATTTGTGTACTAGGTTAATAATTATAGTTGATTACACAATATTGCAAATAAAATTGATATAAATTATCTAAATACGAGTGTTATCAAACAAGTCACTTTACATTAATATTCAATTATTTCATGTTTTCCTTGTTTCTATAATTCCTAGAATCTAGATAAAAATATTACGAAATTGCTCATACAATAAAATATTCTATGAAATGTATCGAATATGCTAACTAATGTTATAAATGCGATCGTGAGTTTGTTTGTTTTTTAAAGATTGACGCCCTAACTACCAAACCGATTGTCGTTAATGTATACTATTTTTTAGGGATCGAGAAAAAGACATAGGGTACCATTTATCCCGAAAAACGTACGGTTTCCGAGGGATACATAATAAAAAAACTGTTTTCTTCGACCTCTGAATTTCTTACGTCTTGTATGATGCTGATAGCTATTCTGTTTATATGAATATTCAATTATTTCTTCTTTACCTTCTATCTATATCTCAGAATCTAGATTTTATATGAAATGTATTGAATATGTTTCATACAGCGAAGCATAAAAGCTTTCTATTTCCTGGCACGTCGACGCGACTGCTACAAAGCTTGCTTGCTTCAAGCAAAGCCGAGTGATTTTAAAAGTATAATATGTAAGTAGCGAACATGCTTTCTGAGCGGATACCCGTGCCCAGCATCGAGACAGTATAGGGTTCAAATCAAATCAAATCAAATCATTTTTTTATCCAAAATAGTTTCTGTACATAGCACTTTTTGAATGTCAATACAACTACCACCACTACATGAGGTGTTTCGTTACGGAGAAGAAGCGGCGAAAGAAACTCCACTACATACAACACATCTTTTAAAAAAATGTTTTTTACAATGTGAAACTTAACCTAATGTTCCATGTGACGGCATACAAAGGTGACGTCATTACAGCTAAATGACTCATATAAATAAATAAGGAACATAAGTATGTCGGACTGCATATTGCTAAAAAAATGCCATTTTGTAAATATTTTTCGATTTTCATGTTTGAAAAAGTCGGAATATTAGATGTGGTTTATATAGGATTTTAAGAGTGGGTTGTACCAAGTGACTTTTACGATAAAAAATCCGAACCGCCATCCTATGATTGAGCAATAAATATAGTGCACCATTTGTTACAATCATTTTGACGTCTCAACTAACACTTAAACGTTAACCGATCAATTTCGATCTGTTCAATTTATTGTTTTTTGTCAAATTCGACTAAAAATCGTGACGGCTGTGATAGAAATTCATTAAGGACAAATAACTATGAAACACAAAATTATTGTTATATTTAATTTTAACGCAAATTTTAAATGGGTCTACGGGGCAACCCATCTAGTTATTAAAAAAATTATAAGTTTAAAAATTAAAGACCGTGTTAAAATCTCACAAGAAAAATCGTTAATCCTGATTCCCGACGATCCTGATGAAGAGAACGGGATAAAATTATTAAAATCATGTATTGTCATCGGTTCTTGATAATTGTTAAAAAAAATAAATTAATCGGACCGTTCAAAGTGGTTAAGAATCGAGTTCAAAGATTCTGTTACATACATACATACATACATACAGGTCAAGCTAATAAAAATAAAAACGTGGTAAAAAGACTCAACAGGAGGTTCCGCAGACTGCAAGAAGGATCGCGGGCTGTATGTGGCCCGCGGGTGGCGGCTCAATATCCGGGCAATATGAAAAATCTAGACAGTGCGATTGGCAGTTCACTATTACTACATATTTTACAGGCCTT
The DNA here is from genome assembly GCF_041222505.1 of Epargyreus clarus. Taxonomy (NCBI): domain Eukaryota; kingdom Metazoa; phylum Arthropoda; class Insecta; order Lepidoptera; family Hesperiidae; genus Epargyreus; species Epargyreus clarus. The sequence continues at coordinate 6,465,929 of NW_027332215.1, forward strand.
TCTCTACAACTAGCGTATGCTATTTAACATATTAAAATTGTAAAATTATAATTCTTTATGGTTCATCATTACCTCTATTGTATGATCTCTTTGAATATCGTTTGGGTTTTTAAGCAATTTATTAAGTTACGCAATTTTGTATTTGGTTTGGAAACATTCCAAGGGTGTTTCTTACAAATCAAAGATAAACACCAATTCTTCTTATTTGAATAAATTTCAAATTCCAATTCACAGTACGGAATCCTAAAATTTTTCAAGAAATTAAGTTACTCGCCGTTTGTAATACGAGGATATTTTTCTAAGTCACGATACATATATCTCGCTCAGAGTGAAATTCCAAAGTGCTCAATTTCTCATATCACTGGAACGCCAAATTGTTATCTGAAAAGGAAATATCACTTCAATCTGTACTAGCACATAGACAATTGAAATGTTTAGAATATTCCGTTTTACTGTGCAGTCTTTGAAGCAAGATATGAACTGGAATATAAAGGAAGTTATGAGCAAGACATCAAACAGTAGGTACATACAATATACACATTTAAATAAAATTGGAACGTTCTATTGAGTACGATATCACATATGAATACCTACACTTGAATACTTTATGACCATAATACGCATGATAACAAGTTATGAAGGCGGTAGTGTCCTCTCTGGTTCGACTACAGCAGCATCACCGCCACACCTATTTCTACTTAATAACAGTAGTATTAGTTGCTGCTCTGTTCTGATTTGAAGGGTTTGGTAAGAGAGACATGGTTCATTTTAGGAGTTTAGTTCTCCAGTTTTGTAATAATTAGATAAATTAAGTCCATGTATTAATATGTATAGTTGTATACGCGCAAGAAGTGAAACTATTACAAAACAAAAAATATTACAAAAAAACTCGTATGGAACGTATCGTACAGATATAAAATAAATTTAAAATGCTGTGTTGTTTCTTAGCTTTTTTGAAAAACTTGCGACAATCACTTACCAAGTTTATTGTATGTACTTTATGGAAAAGTTAAGTCATGATTTTTTTCGAAACACACCGAAAATATATTACATACTTAGGTACATAATTTTCGTAGACGCTTAGTCCCCAGGTATAACACCGCATCTGTGGCTAAGCTCAGGTAGGAATCTAATCTTACCTGGGTTTGATTCCAGATGTCTACGGGCTGCAATAGCCACTTACAAGGTGGACTGTATACTTGTCTGCTACTCCAATATTATTAAAAGTATATAACATGTTAGTACAAAAATAGACCTACAGTTTATAATATTTAATTCACAAACAAAGCCGGTTGAAGTGATAGTTTGTTATAAATTTTCCGAGCGATTATTTCCACCACTACCCGTCACTCAGACTGAATTGTGGGTTCTGCTATAACCATTCCAGCGCTGTAAACCGAAGCATATTATCCCGTAATATAATCCGCCAGTACTTTGATTAATCGGATAATTATCAGTACATTAATAAATCAATTCATTATCAGAAGCTACTTTGATAAATAGCTTGTAGTTTAATAGTATTATATTCAAAATGCATATAATGCGTAACCGTATGCCGGATTAGTGGTTCACAGCTCACAGTTCACAGCAGCAGGATTATCTTATATATAAAATTCTCGTGTCACAATGTTAGTTACCGTACTCCTCCGAAACGGCTTTACCGATTTTCACCAAATTTTATATGTATATTAGTAGGTCTAGGAATCGGCTACTATCTATTTTTCATACACCTAAGTGATAAGGGTTGTTCACCCTTAACATTGTTTTATTCATATGGCAACACAACGTTTGCCGGGTTAGCTAGTATTCATATAACTTTTTCGAATCTGTCGTTTCGCTGACAATTTTATTTATGAAATAGAAGAAACAAATGACTATCCACCAGATAGTAAGTTCACACAGCCGTCCATGGCCATTTGTAATCAACCTTACATAGTATGAAAATTCAAATCTCATTTATTTAAAATTGATTCATATAAAATATTCTTTGAATGTCAACAAACTACCACCGCTTCAGAAGGTGCTTCGCTATGGAGAAGAAGCGGCGCAAGAAACTCCATACGTGTGCAAATTTGCATGTTTTAAAATAATATACAATTTTACATAGTGGTACATATACTTAATTATTGATGTTGGAGCTAGAGTTGTCATACCATGCGGATTTATTATTTAAAGACTGAATTACATTATATTTTTTTACATAAAGTTAATTTGTTATACTCTACCTGAAGTAGGACCCAGCTACGTTAACGCTAAATACTAACTTAGAATGCGTTGTGTTTCACGATTCTCATATCCTTAAAACCTCCTAAAAACAGCGAAGGCTTAGTAATAGGGTTCCGTTTTTACCCCATGGGTACGGGACCCTAAAATTGATTAATATAATATATTCCGTCTCAGTGCAACTTCCCCTTCTCTAAGCTTATTACTATGATATTCCCGAGAGTGGGAGTATCAAGCATCTAGTATTTAATTAAGCGTGTTTCTAATATAAGACGTCGCTGGGACTTCCTTTAGAAAGCTCCGGGGTGAATGGGGGTGATAGGGCAAGCTTTCGCTTGGGAATGCAGAGGTTTGAAGATACATTAAATAAACGCTTAATGCTTTCTAATCTTCCCACATTAAGATGAATATGTAATAAAATTATTTATTACACTTATTACAATATAATTTATATTGTCGGTGTTATAATTAGCAGTGATTTATAAACATGTGTCGGATATTTATATTTATTTTAAATATTATTCGGGCTAGCGACGACGTTCGTCGGACGGGCAATCGATGGGGTAGGAAGGTCCTCGAATTGAGTATTTTTCTTTTCGAGGGGGAAACCTTCAAAAGATACCCGACAACGTGGGAGTGACTTCGGGTTATGCGAGATTTTTACCGCACTAAAACCTCCCCGGTGGCCGTCTTCAGCGCTTGTTAGAGAACTCCGGGATCTCAGACGGAACACAACCGCTTGGAGGACAAGCGCGATGCCCCGATCGGGCTCTGCCCATCTGGTGATTACGACGGTATGCGACAGGACACCTCCGACCACGTGGACTGATGACCTAAAGGGGACGGCAGGAACGTGCTGGGTTTCGACGACTCAAGATCGTTCGCAGTTTTCCCCCCCGAGAAAAACAAAAAAGGAAAAAACAGAAAAAAAGGTGTTAGACTTGTACAGAAGTTGCGCACAGGTTTAGTTATCATACACTCCGTAACGTAGGGGGACGCTAACGCAGCTATGTAACCACGGTAGAACGGGCAGCGGACGGGTACCGGGAGGATCTCGCGGTGTCTTCGTCCCGCTAATATCGGCAATTTGCTGTTGCGACGCGACTTGTTTCTATATTCGGAGCGGACTATCAGTTCGGCGCGGACTATACACAAATTCCAAATGATACAATAAATCAAATTTCATCTTATTGACGTCTGCCAATATATCAGATAGCAGTGACGGTACTATGCCACAGAGGTCTACAAATGATTCTCAAATTGGACACTGAAGACGTAACTGGTACTAATTTTAAATTAACGTCGAACTTTCTATGTCCGCGTGAACTTTTGGATTAAGAAAGGTTAAGCTTAGAAGGAAAAGTTAAAGTTGCGTATAGTGCATACGAGTGTAATATCAAATTGTTTATACATATGTATTAGTGATTAAATGAGCTCGTCATTCGTCTTCGCCATTTATATCTACGAACATTGAACGTTTCGTGCCAGAAAAAATCGATTATATTATTAATATTAATATTAACAAAAATATAGAAGCTTGAACATAAATGGGTATCGCCATACAAGGAACCTCTATTTTTGGCGTTATCCGCTTATTCTATAAAGCCATAATACTTATATTGTATAGAGAGTATTTTTATAATACATTTACTAATATAGTTGCTAAGGTAACAAATATTAAAAAATATTATGACACCTTAATTGTCGACATTCATCCAGCCGTTTGTTAGATCCGACCAAATAAATAAAGACAAACATACAAGATACGCGCGAAAAACATAACCCTTCCTTGGCAGTCGGGTAAAAAAAAAAAAAATGAATATCTGTTGGCACGGAATGCTATACTTATATAGTTGGCCAATAGTTGTACAAAACATACCTTACTGGATTAAAAGTGGCGCATACTTTGTGTACACTATCGTTTACATAACATTTGTACTTTAAAACTTCGTCTTCAATGTTCTTCTTTATAAAATTAAAATATACACCGCTAGACACGTTGATCTAATAACTTGCCAGACGTTTCCGGTTTCCGGTTTGTAAAGGTACGAGTAAATAGTATTAGGGACAGTCTCGTTCACACGGCGCGAACCCTATTACTGTAAATAAACTCATTATTCCTGAATAATGAGTTTATTTACAGACTAATAATATTATACTATAAAATATTCAAAAACAACTCCATCATTATTATTTATTATTATCAATCCATTCTATATGTCACAGAAATCTTGTTCTCTAAACAATATAATATCAGCTTTCTGTTATATAGTTTCCCGCTAGATTGCAACTCACCAGCATGTAAATAAACTCTTATTAACATAAAATAATCAAACAAGTATTGTGATGAAAATATACCCTTACATTACTAAGCCTCCGGTGTCTGACCGTCTGTCACAGGGCTCTATCACTTATTTTTTTACAGAGTATGTATAAAGGTGACCGCTATAACAACGAAATACTACAAACTAAAATGTTAGAAAATAAACGGGGTCACCATACAAACACGATATTTCATTCTATCCATAACACGAGTAGATTAATGATTAAACAAGAAGTACCTAGTTATGCACATGAATTTGGATCACGAAACATTAAAATTTAAAGCAACACATTCACGGTCGAGCGAGGCGCCTACGGCGTCGGAATATTCATTAGAAATTACTAATATTATGTTACATGGCGAAGTGTGCCACTGAGGTCACCTTACATTACTTACATAACCATTCAAACGCTCCATGAAAAGAGTGATTTGAGCTCATTGTAAACTCGCTTTCGTTGAATGGTTTAAGTTAGAACGATATCTCGTTTCTAAGATCTGCTTTCTACAGATATTGATCAGTCTTGCATCGGATTTTGAGCCAACAATTGATTTTATTCGAGCAGTTGACTATTATAGTTAACTAAGAGATGTAACAGACAAGCGACTGATAAGGGTGTGGTAAAGAAGACATACTTTTCCGAGGCGTTTCAGCTTAGTCCTCGTGCACATCTGTAGTCGACCTCACGTAGGAATGTGTAATCATATCTGGTGTTGATTAAAGATGTCCATGGGCGGCAGTAGCCACTTACCATCAGGTGAACTGCATGCTCGGCTGCTACTTCAATATTATAAATATTAAATATATTATAAAATAGCTTGAAAGAAAGCGCAAGACAGTCGTAAGACAATGTTTTCGCGACAGTCGGCCAACGCATTGTGGCCGATTGTCGATCTAGGATGACGCGATGAAGCTAGCAATCGCCGGCAACCGCTGAACAGTTGGTGGTCTTTGTCGGCGAGGGATGTTCAACATATTAACTCTTTTCATAAAACGCATGTGCATAATTAATTAATGTACCCACAAAAAATAAGTATCCCAAGGACAATAACCTCAAAACAACAAGTTTGCCTAATTAGATATTAAGCCCGTATTAATCTATACTCTAAAACAAACTTTTTTAATTTTAAGTGGTAATAAAATATAAGAATTTGGTAAGAAATTAATTATATTTCATTACGTAATTGAAAAAAATTAAAATTTGGGTTTTATCCTGTCATGTAGCACCAAGCGTGCCTTAAGGAGTAAAACTTTATTAGATAGATATTAAATAATACTTCCAAAACGAGTAAAATGCAAAGGTTATTGAACTCTGTAGTTTGCATAGCGGAATCGCATCGCCTCATATTTATACCACGTAACAGTGATGTAAAGCTGCTGTGCTGGTTTTAAGGACATTACACTTGCCACAAAATACTTTGTAGTGGAGCTTTATTAGGCGCTTCCAGCGATGTCCGGTAAGGGTAATCTTATAGGTTCGCGTCACCGACATGGTGTGCTAACTGCTAATATATTCCACCATTCCTCCATCGCACCACTCGCCGAAGGATGAAGTTCCATCCACACGTGGCGGTCCTCCACGGTTCGGTTTGTACGGACGTTCTTGCCACGAACATGCAAGATTTCGACTGAACTTCCTCCCGAGGTATTCCCGGCTATGACGTGGGGTGCTTCAAAAAATTCACAAAAAGAGCTCTCTCTCAAAGCCGATGCATTGGCGGCTCCTCTGGTGTTGCAAATGTCCATAGGCGACGTTAACTACTTTCCATGAGGTAGCACGTCTGCTTTATCGTCAGGTTTACATATAAAAAAAATTACGTAAAAGAGATAACAAAAACACAGCAATGACGAGCGATATAGTAATTGATTAATAAATAATGGTTCGGGTTAAACCAGATATGTAACTATTTCAATAGGTACTCACAAACAACATTTAAACATTTCATGAAGTACACCTGCAAAACATGGGAAGCATGTCTGGCAGTTTAATTAATATGACTGTCAATAAATAATTAAATTATCTCTGAATTGAGTTAAAATTGAAATTCGAATGTTCTATCCATTATAATTAGTAGGTATTTAACAATTGGCCAAGTGCTCGCTCACGGAGGGTTCCGTACCACCATTTTTTTATTTTTCGTATTTGTTACCATACGAAACCATTGCAGCCATAGAAGTAAATGTATTGTAAAAAAATGACCTGTTTACCTATTATATTGTTCAATAGATTAAATAAAAAAAACGTGCAAATTTAAATTATCTATCTATTATAGTTCAAAAGATAAGCCTGTAACAGACAGACAGAGGTGGCTAAGTCAAAGGGTTCCATTTCTACTCTTATGTCTTGGAATTTTTCTCGTCATCAATTGAATGGTGCATCATAGGCCCGCTATATGGCACTACAACTCAAAATCATCCCGACAAGTCTATGCAATTTCACACGTGATCTTGCTTATGAAGAGTAAAAACAGAATTCTTATATTCCTGCACAATCCACTTGGTAATATACAATAACAAGTTTGTGGCTATTCTATATGACATTTAAAGTATAAATCTTCCACTATGAATAGTAGAAAGCGTTTATTATCTATTTATTCAAATTATTCGTAGCAATACGTTAAAACGAGCACAATTGCTTACCAACGATTTACCAACTAGCTATGTCTGTCTACAGTATTTTAATACCGAACTCTATTGGACGACGGAATCCCGGTCAATACTCGTAAAGTTTCATAAACCAACGCTGGATATTTGACAGATATCAAAATTTAGCTATATACTACATCTGTTTACAAGCTTTCATTTAATTGTTTTATAAGTAATTTGGGTATGTGAGGGTAAAAAACAGTGATAGCCGAATGGTTAAGAAACTCGATCTCTCGATCGAGGGGTCCGACTGTCCGGGGTTCAAATTCCAGGCACACCTCAGCAGCAGACAGGCCTCTGATTTTAAAAAGTTATGTACGAATTAGAAATTAATTATCACTTGCTATAATAGTTAAGGAAAACATCTCGAGGAAACCTATCTACGTGAGAATTCTTAAAAAAAAAACGTTTTCAAAGGTATGTAAAGTCTACCAATACGCACTTGGCCAGCGCGGTGGACCTAATCTTTCTCATTCTGAGAGATCCGTGCCCAGCAGTGGAACAGTAATAAGGATGATTACGTATCTATCTACAGTATTTATATTAATACCGGAACTCGATTCGACAACGGAATCCCGGTCAATACTCGTAAAGTTTCATAACCTACGCTGGGTATATCGCAGATTTCAAAATTTAGCCATATAGTACATTTGTTTACAAGCTTTCATTTAACTGTTTATAATTTCGTATGTATGTGAGAGTCATATCTTGTAACTGAATTTTAAATTAATCACAAACGATGGAGCTAAAATCTTGCATCCACATTTGGTTTGGATGACAATACATTTTTGGTAACGTTACATTAGATCCTCGTGGACCCTCCCAGATATAGGGTATTATTTAAAAAAAAAACCCTACCTGACATGGGTATCAAATAAAAATATTTTGTGAAGAAACAATAAAACAATTTTATTTATCTATTTATTCATTTATTTCAGAAAATAAGCTCCATATCACATAACCTAACAGAGATTAACATACATACTAATATATACTTTATAATATATACTTTATTTTAAGTCACTGAATGTTCTTTTTGAAATAGAAATGAAACTTTAGCTTAAAGTGGACCATAATAAGTTATAAATAAGTCAGTTTTACTTTGAATCCATTTATTAATGAAATTATTGGGTTCTTTCTAAGCTTAAGGAACCTTAAAAGAATAAATGTGTTTAATTTAATATTTTATATAATGACCGAATATACATATTTTACATTTTGATGGTAACGTTTACGTAATTAAGAACGTAAGTCCAAACTAGCTTAAGGCTTCACGCACTGCTTAGCAGCTAAATAACAGAGAAATTATATAGAAACAAATTAGGGAATTAGCACATTAGTGACAGGTCATGCCAACGACGATCGCCGACTGTCGCGGCACGCTACCAGCGACTCCAGCCGCCGACTGTCACCGACCAACATCATGTTGCCAGCGACCAACATTCGACCACATCAGCGTAAAGCGGCTGCTGCTGACGAAATTACTTGCCGGTAATTAATTGAACGCGGTCTGTTGCTACTAACTGCTAGCGACTTCCACCGCCCATCGTCAGCAACTATCTGCAACTATCAACGGCGATCGCGATACAAATTGTCGCTTGTGTGTTACTTGCCTTAAAGGTAACCTTGCCTAATGGTTTTGATAATTGAAAGTAACATAAAATTTGAACACTTGTTATGACTTAGTATCTAAAACTATATCACAATATTGCTTAAAATGAACTCTTCAAGTGTCCGTGGATGTAATCTGAAATTGAGTATGAGAAATAGCAAAAGTACAATTTGTTTGAGTAGCAATTTGATCATCATGGTGGATTTAAAAATCTGTTTTGCTAGCGTCGCTTATAAACATAAAATTCTGGGAAGAACCTAAGTTCCTAATTATAAATTCACAGACTACAGTCGGACTATTTTTAAGAAATTCAAAGTAAATTACATTTACGAGTAGTTTGGTTAAGGATAAGTAAATGTCATTCCCACAATAATTTAGATGAACCTAAAGACCATGGTCGTTTTGAATTTAGAGCAAGCGTACAAATATTCAAAAAACATAAAACTGGCAGGAATTTAAAGGCCGATATAGTACAATTACTTACACTCAACATCGACAATCAAGACATTGAAAGACAAATATCCACTTTTCCCTAAATCCGTGTTAATGTTATCAAAACGTACCTGAATCAGTAAAGTCGTCGAGCATTGAATGTGTCACGTATCTTGACTATCAGGAGATCACTGGAATCGGGATTAACTAGTAAATTTTGGTACTTAAGACATATGGATGGCGATGAAATGAAATGAAATAGTTTATTTCTATCACAAATAAGGTCTTAGCATTAAGTGCATGATTACAACATATCATCATCATCATCATTATCAACCTATTACTGTTCCACTGCTGGGCACAGGTCTCCCCTCAGAATGAGAAGGATTAGGCCATAGTCCACCGCGCTGGCCAAGTGCCTATTGGTAGACTTCACTGTACCTTTGAGACTTTTTTTAAAAATCTCTCAGGTATGTAGGTTTCCTCACGATATTTTCCTTCACCGTTTAAGAAAGTGATAATTAATTTCTAATACGCACATAAATTTGAAAATCGATCGGGAGGCCGCGTTTCTTAACCACTACGCTATTACTGCTGTGTATTACAACACAATTATGAATATCTCAAACCTTACGTCGGAAGAGATTGGTACCTATTGTACGTAAAATGTACGATAAATGATAAGTGTGCGATATCTCGACTGTAGTGCATTTTATTATTTTTAATCGATAAATAAAATTATCATTTTTATTTAAATTTAAACAGAGTTCACTGTTGTTATTAATCTCTTATGACTTTTGAACATCTGATAATGGATTTAAGGGTTCCAAAGCGTAAAAACAGAACCCTATTAATAAACCTCCGTTGTCCATCCGTGTTTCACAAGGCTCTATCTTTTGGACCGTAATAGATAGATACTTGAAATTTTGACAGACTGTGTATAACTGTGGCTGCTATAACAATAACACATATTATAAGAATACTAAAAAATAAAAAGCTTGAAAATAAGTGGGGGGAGTAAAACCGCTATTTTTCGGTGTTTTTCGCCTTATCTATTGTACAGGTCAAATTTTCACAATGCATTTACTTATATAGCTAGTATGATAACAAGTACGTAAAATAAAAAAGAAATGAAAATTTGGTGAGACGGAACCATATGTATTCGAGTTCAACTCGCACTAAGCCATTTTTTTATATTTTACAAATATTCCGCTGCGCCGTGCACATGGTAAGTCATTAAAAGGTTTTACCTGGATTTTCTGTGTCGTCTATTCAAGTGTTCACATACCGCAGATAATCTGTCATACGTGTAGCACTGTAAGTGTCCTTGCGATTTTTCATAATTTCTCATACGCACATTACCTTGAAAAAGCCTGCAATTCGAACGTTGGACGCCCTCATTGAGAAGCCAAGTTTCAAACTACTCGTACATACTAATACTAATCATTGTTTCCGCTGTTGTTTTGGTTCTTTGTAAGTATGGATACGCTAACACCGAGACCTTTAACAGAAATCGAAATAAATCACTTACATTCATGGGTTTCAAACCCAGAACCGTTTGGTATGAAATCTGTATTATATCACTCTACAATACGAAGCGTATCAAAATATATGGGAAACTGGGGACACTTGATCCCCCCTTTTGTTTTTTGACCACTATTTGGTAAATATTGATCCTATTTTAGATATATTGGTACTGAAATAGGTGGAATTTCATTGGCTATACTAAGTATAAAAGCTAAAGATATCGGTATATAAATATTGTAACCAGCCCACGAAAACTTTGTATAGGGAATGATACCATGTGTCCCATATGTATATGTCTGACTTGATCCCCCCCCTCTGGAACACTTGATCCTGAGGGAAATAAGTCTCCTATATTTTCATATGATACCAAAATGAAAAAAAATATGTTAATATTGATTTATCATTGATTTATTTGCTTAGTAGATAAAGTAGAAACAACAACAACAACATATCCACTGTTTAGCTAACATTACTTAATGTTTCTATCACATAATCTTATGATTGATATTTTTTTTCCTGCACCTTCTATTGTTTTATATACTCTAGGCATATTGAACCTTGAAATTATTCAAAAATAAACATTAGTGGACGCTTGATGCGGGGGGATCATATCTCCCATAAGAAAGTGTACCAAGTGTACCCTAGCTATACTGTGGTTATAAAAAGATATAGTAAAAAAATCTACTACTATTAACACTTTTCTATGAAAGAGACGTTTAGACACATAGATAACAAATAGTTTAAAAGTGTTACTTACCCAAAATAGGTTTACTAACCAATTATTTAATCAAAATGAAAACTTACGAAAAACATTTTCCTGCGACACGAAACACACAATCATCCGCCATCTGCTTAAATATCAAATTGGACAAGACTACCAAGTTTAGAAAGTTATAACGTATCATAGACAACCAATATTGCCTCACTAAAATCATATTGTGTTCACAGAAGCTCTGTAAATCCAGTGTACCAAGTCTCCCGTAAGGATCAAGTGTCCTCCGTTTCCCCTATATATTTTGTTTATTTCTTACGCAAAAGTTATAACTAATGTTCAGCGCAATTACTCGCTTTGCAGCTTATAACAGTAAAAAATGTTTTCAGATCTAAAAAATAATATAAAATGCTCTCACTTAAATTATACATTTTATTATGCCGTAATTTACGTAATTTACACAATTATACAAATTGGAAGCTAAAGAAAATGAAGGCGCATAATAAGAAGAAGCATAAGCCGAATTAATTAAAGCAACGTTCGTCTTTGTTCTATTTTCTGTTAGCCGGATTAATTATCTTCTTCAGTGTTATAGACAGACAATAGTCTACAACAATTAATATCTAGAGGCACTATAGTGCTAACGCCAAGTCGGGATTTATTAAAGTAATTCAGGATATTTTAAGTCACCTGTAGTGGCAGATAAAATCAAATACCTAAAAAATATATTATTATATATAAGTATTATGCATTTGTTACTTAATAGTATAAATAATCTTGGAAATAATTTTGTCATACCTGACTGTATATTTTCACGCCTTAAAGGCAAAATAAGAGGATATTATACATTATTTTAACAACCATTGTACCTTATTTAGCAAATAAAGATTATGATTATGATTAATATAGTCAAATAAATTCCCAAATGTAAGGTTTATAAGTATTCAACTTCACAAAATATTTTATTCAATGTTTCGCTATATAGTCTACGGACATTAACGTGAGGAAGTGTAAATAACTTTTAGGACCCTCACAAATTTTGCTTAAATATTAGAAAATTATGAAATATTTTTTCCGTTTTCACAGCTGTGAGTAATATTCATCTCGATATTTTCTACACTAGAGGTCTCGCAATACTTGGCATTATTTTTACACTGTTCGAGGTGCAATTTCATTTTAATACCTTGCTTTTAATACAACGAGTATTATGAAGACATCGGCAGTCAAAGAATTGATACCGTCTAACCCCAACCCGCTTTTTATTAACGAGGGGGAAACCTTTAAAAGGTACCCGATGCCGTGGGAGCGTCTCGAGGTTATGTGGGATTCTTACTGCACTAAAATCCCCCTCGGTGGCCGTCCTCGGCGCTGCGGACTCCGGGATCTCCAGAGAAACGGAGTCCTTTTAGCGCGTTGCCCCGTCGGGCTCCGCCCAGGTGAGCTTGACGCTCGCCACATCGTCTGATGTGTACGACGGTGTGCGACCGCCGTCCCTCCCGGGGTCGCTGATCGGGTGGTTCGAGCTCCCACTCTTGCCACCCGCAACCCCGGAAGCCCCTTTTAGTCGACTTACGACAGGCAGGAGATACCGTAGTCCTATTCTACTCCCGGAACTACAGGGACACAAACTTAGAAAACAGCAATCGTTTTGAAATAACGGACATATCATTAATTTCTATATATGTAGTGAGATCATGAGTAACGTGACGTGAAGTAGTGAAACTAATCGTTTATATAAGTGTCGTTGATTGATCATGTTATGTTACGCCTATACGGGTTTAATGAATGATATATTTGGATATAAATACCATGATTGATAACGGCACTACTTTATTAGCCTTATTATATGACTAAAATATTATGACATCATAATGGTATGATTTAATAGTCCGGCTCTATTGGTGACATTTGATGCAACCGACATGTGAATGGGGAAGGGAGGACAAAAAAATACATGAAAACAACTAATTAAAATTTCTTTTGTTACAGTGTATACTGGTAAACAGTGCCTTATAATATTTGATATCTATCTTAGTATATTGAATTCTTATAGTGCATTTTTCCCTTTAAAATGTTAAAATTAGTTACAGATCCACAAAAACGAGGTTTGGGCCCAAAGGTGAATTTCTACAAGCATGAAAAACTCTAAAGTGACGGGTTAAATGGGCATCTCATTCGAATTCTACCCAAAAAAGTTTTAAAAACTAGTCCCGAACCTCTGAATGCGAAAGTCGTTTTTGTGCCTGATTTTTTAAGCAATCGGGTTTTCTGTATTTTTATTATAATTTTATTTTTAACATCGTCGAAGGTCGAAATGATGTTTTGGAAAGTAACATCGCAGAAACAAAATGCAGGTTGCATAACAGATAAAATTACCATGTCCCTTACATTACCTTCTTAGGGATTAATAAATAAACGGAGAAGGCTACATTGACAATTGCGCATAATTTATTTTTAAAAGCCAACAACTCGGTACCCTTAGTATGAGTATTTATGTTTTGACAAAAATGACTGTTTTTGTGTTTGTTTACCTGTTTGTGAACCTTCCTGGTAATACTTACTGTTTCTAATCATCATCAACCCATTACTGTCCCACTGCTGGGCACACGTCTCTTCTCAGAATGAGAAGGCTTCGCCGACCAACTGTAGTGTGGAGCTAAGGCACCCTAATATAAGTTAGTGTTAGAGTAATATTAAGTTAGTCACAATAAAGACATCATCTAAGTAAGACGCCTCTCAATACCATACGAACCTGCTACCTCACTACATGGCGACCCTGCCTGGCCGGTGCGCGTGTGGCGCTGCCACGTTGCATGCGCACCGGGAGGCGTTCGAAATGGAAAATAAATAACAGAAACAGAAGAATTGAAAATGAAGATTGGAGAAGAAATAAGAAAAAGTACTAGGAAGATTAGATAGAAAACATAAGAAGATATATAGAGTAATTAATATAGAAGAAATTTATAAGAAGATACAGGATTTGAAAAAAAAATGGATAAGACAGGAACTAAATACAAATAACTACCAAATTGAAGAGAAGAAGAAAATGTGAAACAGAAGTGGATTTGAAGACAGAAAATGTAACCAACACAAGAAGACGAAGATGAAGACGATAAAAACATCTTAATGACCAAATAAGAAACTAATCAATCGTGCAAGAGGACATCATCAATTCACGGCAAATCATCGGCAACGAGTTAGCGGACCATGACCTGTCATCATCATGGCCCATCATCGAAGAAGACGAGTCGTCCCGCCCTCTCGTGGACATCCCAACTCAGTCAGCAGACACCTTGTTGTAATTCAAAAAATAATCTGGTATGTAACTATTACTTTGAAATGTATGTAGTTCGTATAAAATTTATAAGTATATATAGTCTGTTTGTATATTTTTTTTTACAAATTTGTTATTTAATGTAGTTTCAGTAGCCAATATTGTTTTTTATAATGTTGTAAAGTATAAATCATCTAGTAGACAAATATCTATTTAGAAATGTATCTCAAGTAAATAATAATAATGTTGTATTCCTCTAATAACAATTTTAATGGAATTTATCGAATGGTTAACAGAAATCCATGTAAGTACTAAAATCGGAGTCATAATATAATTTTAATTAAATATTAATGTTAAAGTAAAACCAGGTAGCAACAGTAGTTTCAGTTGCATTGTTTAATTATACTGTACCGAAACCGTGTCGCGATTCGCGTTACATCCTTTACGGGAACGGAATGTTCTTCGATTCGGATTGCATAGATGATGCAATACCGACGCCGCTTCTAATTACATTGTACATGATTGTCAACTAAGCTGATTATTGATTGATTTGTATTGTGGTTTATGTAAAAATTTTAAATGATTGAAAGAATGATGATGTCTGGTCTGAGAATTGATTATTTAATGATAATATGAGAAACTTCTTTTTATTAAAACATGGAACACAATTAGTTTGAAAGTCGATAGCAATGTAAATGTTAAGAAGAAAAGGAATGTTGTATGGAAATTTTGTATGGATTTCATCTGTAAGTTAGTATTTTTAGTAATGATCGGGATTGATCCCCCGTGAGTTAAGAAGATATCTAACGTACTGACGAAATATTTTGTTTGTTGTTGGTATGTTGTTATTAGATAAGAACATTGAAAGTATTATGGTTGTAATCTGAATTTGAATAAAATATATCTTGATTATGCTGTATGATCTGCAGTCATCGGTATACAAGAGTAGGATCTTAAGAATTATTATGAAAGGAGTAAAAATGAGATGTTGTATATTAAAGAAAAGAATATGAGACCATTATCTTGATCATGTTGTTACGCGAGTCGTATACGTGAAAGAAATGGATCGAAAGAATATACATTTGAATGTTATTAAAAAAAATTAAGGAAAGAATGACCGTTATCTTGATCATGATGCACGCGAGTCGTCTTTGTGAAAGAAATGGCATATTAAACCCAAAGTTATATAAATGATGAATAATAATATACGCAAAATGTATAAAAATATAAAATAAAAATTAAAGGGTTAAAATGAAAATGATAATAAGTAGGAGCTGATGGAAATAAATGTAAGCTCACATTAGGTGGAAATAAAATAAGTAATGTCAAGAAAATATATAAAATAAAATATAATTGTGTACAATGACTTTACTAATTTAATGATTTAAGACTGTTATTTTCTTTTGAATAAACTATAGGCCACATGGTTTGTTCAAGGAAATGTATTTTTGTACTTTTAGGTACATGACACGGAATGGAATATTAATTAACTGGATGTGACAATGTAATAATACATATAATATAGAAAATATATTAATACATTAAGATTAAATCAGTATATTATAAGAATAATTTGTAGTTTTAAATACAATGTTTATACAACTTAATTTTTAGATTATACTTTTGATATTGTTATCTTTTCTATTTGTATTTTTATTTTAATGAGTAAATAATATATTACATTTAATATGCCTGGTCTTAGCACACAATGCACCTCCCGATTAAATTACTTTATTAAAAATAATGTTTCAAAAAATATAAATTTTATTTTTTTAAATAAGCCCCGGAGGTGTAGTGTGGACCTAAGGCACCCTAATATAAGTTAGTGTTAGAGTAATATTAAGTTAGTTATAATAAAGCTATCAACTCATCAACACGCCTTTGGTAGTTGGTTGGTAGATAGTCTTCACATACCTTTTAATTTTTTTTTAAGTGTTAATTAATTTCTAATACGTACATAGCCTGCCTAGGATTAGAACCTCATAACCTTCAATCAAGAGGCCCAGTTTCTTATCCAGTATGCTATCACTGCTTTTCTCTACCGTCTCTACTAATTACTGTCTCTACCAACTACAACGTTGAAAATAAATTATTTTATAGCACGCGTACACGCGTATGAATGTATTGTATACTCAAATTGGCATTGCCCTTAAGGTACCATAAATGAAAGTAAAACTAAACGTGAGTGATGCAACAAGTAATTTAGAGTTTGAACAATTAGAGGTGTTCGTAAATAATAGTTGTTATTGAAGGCGCATTTCTGCTTAACATATTATGTCTGTTACATCAGAGTTATATAAATTATTAAAAGTTGATTTAACTTAAATATTGCATCTTCTACATAGATTAAAGCATTATTATAACCTGTATAAACCTTAATTACCCCAATGGTATAGTTCACGCCAAACTGCTAGTCCTTCTGAAGTTATTGCGAGCAGGTGTAGTCGTACAATTTGCTATGGCGACGCGATTCATTTCTATATTCAGAGCGGACTAGCAATTTTACGCGGACTAAACCAGTATAAGGTAAAGGTAAGGTCTCTGTGGTTCGACTTCGGCGGCACGATCGCCACACCTATTTTTGTCTAAAAACAGCAGTCAAAACTTCAGCAGCGCTTAAGCTGCTGTGTTTTGATTTGAAGACACTTTTCTGAAGCAATCCAGCTTGGTCCTCAGGGGTAACGGACCATCTGTGGTGACCTTAGGTAAGGATCTAATCTTAACTAGAGTTGATTACAGACGTCCGTGGGCAACAAAAACCACATAGCCTTGCTGCATGCTGATCTTCTATAGAAGTAGCTATATTATATAAAAAAAGTTTACATTCACCTGATGGTTACTTTCTGAAGCCATGAGCTATGATAACTATAAGTCCATCATAATTAAGTATAGTTTGGTGAACGTCGTTTAATACATACGAATCAACAAAAAACAAGCAAACACACTCTAAAAATAAACTAAACTGACACGTCAGCTAACTGTAAACGCAATATTCTGATGAAGTTTTGTTTTAAACATAAATAGAGAATTGCGATACGGAATGAAATGGTTCGCAAAGGGGCCCAACAGACATACTACTTTTAGCATCAGCGATCGACGTTCTTAATGTTGTTATAATTCCGTACGATAAAATAAAACACGGAACTCTTATACCACTCGTACGTCTGTCCATCCGTCCAATGTGCTCCGGAACAACTGGATCAAATGAATTGTGTCGACTGGTATATCAAATGAAAGAGCATGTTGTAGGGGTCTCAAATATATTTTAAAGTTTTAAAGTTATTTAAGATAGAAGACGGAAATTGACAATTGACCATTAGTTAAATACTACAGAAAAATCATATTTACATTTTCAACAAGACAACATATTTACATTTTCCCCTACATTACGTATGGGAGAACATGTTTTTCATTTACCTACAGTGTTAAATTTATACGGAACACTTTCCATGAGAGTTAATTCGCTACTTGCCCGGTTTTTTCGTAGGTAGATGCAGTGTCGAACAAACAGACCTGTTACAAACACTACACATCACACGTGTTTGAATGGCGGTCCCTGCTACTCTTGGACTCCCTGTGTAGCAAATAAGCGTGAAGCATTAATGTAATCGTTAAGCCAAAACATGATACAGCATCGATGCAATCGCAAAAACGCGAATCGCCATTTCTAAAAGTAGCATGTCTGCTACAATCGCAAAGTTTGATTGTGCAGCCAGGTGGAGACTCACTGAACACAACCGTACAACTCAAATGCAGAAGTATTGTCCTTTTGTCGCTCAGTGTTCACATTCATTTTGTATTAAATTGTACAGTTTAAAAGCATAGAATTGAAGCTATGACTCGTATATCTGGATGTGTATAATCTAGTGGAGTCAAAAGTTGATCTATGGTCTAAAGAAAGTTTTTAAAATGAAGTACTTATCCCGCATTCTATTTGGAAGTCACCATATGAGGGATGACCACCGCATTGACCACCGTCGCCGACTATAATTAGCTTTTGTTCATGAGAATAATATGACGACTGATGGCGACAGTCTTCGACAGTCGGGGACGATACTACAATCGTCGTCGACGACGGTCGTCAACGCGGGCTGTCCCTCATATGGTGACTTCCAAATAGAATGATGTAGTTTTCGTTTTTATCAAAATCGGCCTCGTAACTCCTTTCAGCATTTTTTGATAATCCCTTTAATTTAGGATTTAGCCCTAGAGGCTCATTTGAATAATTCCACCTGTATAGTTCAATGTGTGGATTATTTTAAAGTAATTTTCACGCACTATTGGCAACTTATCCCATATGCTTCGTATAGAGCGGGTACAGAAGAGATTTGTCAGGCATTTTGCGTATTCGTCAGGCAAAAATAAAGACAAGTAAGTATTCTTATAAAGCGTCTCTAGATCACTTCAATATGTCTAGCTTGGATACTCGGAGAGATGCATCAGATCTTATCTTCTTATACAAATTAGTAAATTCTCAGATACATTGTCCGCATCTTTTCTCTAAGCTCTCCTTTAGAATACTCGTCAACATGCCTCGCAAACCGATTCAACTCTTCGTACCTCCCCATTGTAAAACTAAATTGGGATCAAACTCTCCTATTGCAAGACTGTTAATACTCTATAATAAGCGTAGTGAATCCACAGACGTCGACATTAATAATATATTGTGTCTAGCTGCTTTTAGAAAGGCTGTATCAAAATTATAATTAGTGTTTAATTTAATGTTTAATTTACTTGCACTATTTTTTTTTCTCTTTTTTGTGTTGTTTTATTTTTTGGTTTACAAAGTTTGTTATTCTATTTTCATTACCACGTTTACATCTGTATTGCATGTGATGTTTATCTCTAAGTGGTCGTACATTTATTGCTTGCATTGTAACTAGATTTAATTTAAAAATATGTATAATGTTACAACCGTTGGTGAACTTAATGAAATTAATAAATAAATAAATAAATACACTTATCTTTTACCTGCATTTGCGTATTCCAGGTGTGTTTTGTAAAATCGGTCCGTGGTTTCTAAGCCTTAAACTTAATGTCCTTTGATAGAGGTCGAAAGTGAACTTTGTAGGGTTCAAAGTTAGAGGTTACACTAATTAAATCTACAAACTCGACCCAATCCATATCTCCGTTGACCTTTGTAACGAATAGCCCGTTAAACCATAATCCTGTTACTGTTCACGTTAAATAAGCCTGAAATCCTTCACTAGGAGCGGATCGTTTGTTATAGTTACTAATCACTACTAATGCTATTATGACGTACTGGGTTTATAAAATGATATGCTATTTTCTTAATAAGCTTTTTTGTACACCAAAATATGTATATGTAAAAAAATGCACCTACAAGTGCGAGGACTCCCACACAAGGGGTACGTGAAGTAAAAGTATCTTTCAACTTAAAATTTGTATAAAAATCATCTAAACAACAACTATAATGACTGCTTTTACCATTACTAGTATAATATTTAGGTATATTGCTCGTCATTCGATAACTTTTAAGTACGATTCGTAAGACTTTTGTGGTTCGACTTTAGAAGCACTCGTTTTTCAAGAGAGAAACCTTTAAAAGGTACCTAGTGACGTGGGAGCGGTAATGGATTATGTGTGAGGACTGTGGAAAGTGTAACGGAACACAACAGTACCCTTACCATGAGTTTTAACGTTTTGACAAATATCACTGTTTTGGTTATTGTTTACGTATTGGCCCATACGATTTCCTAGTTCTGACACAATCCGCTAGGGGCGCTGATTGAATTTGTATGGGCAAATGCGTAAACAAATACCAAACAGTAATATTTGTCAAAACTTAGAAACTCATGGTAAGGGTACAGGTATCCTTATCTGTTTGTTTTTTAAGTATTGCAATGAAATTTAGTACCATAAGATTTGGGATACGATTAGTATAAGATTTGATAAAAGTTTTAGTATAACATAAACTTTATATATGAATAATATTTAGTGTAAGAAATCTATATATATAAAAGAGAAAAGATACTCCGTTGATTTGGAAGCAAGGACTACAAAAACTTGCCTTTGGCTTTCTGTCTTGGAACTTTTTTAACACCATTTATGGAAAATCTACGCCTAAGAAGGTAAAATAGAGATAAAAACTTCGTTTACAAGTCCGCGGATTTTGAAGCAAAGCCTGTGAAATCGGGTATTTGGCTTTCTGGTTGAAAATAATAGGACACCTATTTAACTATGTTTGGAAAATCATCCCTTTAGGTCGTTTAATAGGAGATGGAACTTTATTTAAAAAACGTTAATTTCGAAGCAAGGACTAATAAAACTAAGGAAAATTTGCAATTGACTTTCTGGTTGAGAATGATAGAACTTTTTAACACTATTTATGGAAAATCTACCCGTAACTGGTTAATATAGGGATTGAAAGTTTGTAGACGTAAGCCGATTATGAAGCCAAGTCTATGAAACTTAATATTTGGCTTTCTGGTTGTAAACAATATAATACTTATTTCTCCGTTTTTAGAAAATCAACCCTTAAGGTCGTTAAATGGAACTTTGTTTTTAATCCGTTCGTTTGGAAGGAAGCACTATGAAAAGTATCATTAGACACAATGAAGCATCTGAGTCACTATTTTTTTAGATCAACCCTTGAGACGGCTATTAAAGGGTGTATGCAGTATGCCTTACTGTTTAGATACCTGTTTCAGCATTTTTAGCTACACAACAGTCAACCCTATTTGGGTACTATAAAGTAAAGAAAGTTTTTATAAAAACCGTTATTAAACTTATACTTCTTTTGGCGTGTTTGGAAAAATAACAGAGTGCAAAAAGGATTCGTGGCGATATTCCACGGGCCGCCGTAACATATTTTTTTAACATGGGAATGTAGTGCGCGTGCTGAATTGCAGAACAGCGGCTTTTTAGTAACGCGTAGACCTACGGGCCACACGCCATGGGTCACGGGTTGCCGATCGCTGATGTTGAACATTAGTATAAAGCATAACATGAAAGGAAATTAAGCGGAGACTATAAAAACATATTTGTATATATATAAAACAGCAAGGTGACTGACTGACTGACTAACTAAATTACTTTTTTATTTTTCAGAAATGAACGTACAGCCATAACCGCTCAACTTAGAGTTCTAAAATTTTGCGCATGGGTTCGCTTTTCTGTTCCATGGTTCGCTATATAGCGTTAATAAGTACTAAGAAAGGCATTTTGGAAATTCTACTCCTAAGAGGGTAAAATAGGGAATGACAGTTTTTTTTAATCCTTTAATTTTTAAACAACTACTATAAAATTCAGTATTTGGCTTTCTGGATAGTAACAAGGCCACACCTATTTATCCCCTTCCGAAAAATCAACCCCGTAGTGGGTAAAACAAAGGGTTAAAAGTTCATTTGAGCAACCGTCAATTATGAAGCAAATACTATGAAATTTTGTATCAGGCTTGTTGGATAAAAATTATGAATTTCTAACCCTAACGAGGTAAAATAATGGACTGGAACTTTAAATTACTGAAGTTATATATTCTATAGAGCGTAAATGGTGGATATATTTTGCAAAATAGTAACACGTTTTAAAAAAAGTTAACCAAACCTATCGAGTGGGGTATCAAAATAAAGGAAATTAAAAGGAGATTACACATACATTATATAATATATACATACATATAACACATCGAGATAACTGTCTGATTAAATAAGTAAGTTGCAGTGCCAGAGATCAACGCAGAGGGAAACCGCTGAAGTTTAGGGTGCTGGAATTTTACACATAGGTTCTTTATATAGCGTAAATGAGCACTATAAGAATAAAATAGGATAATATTGTTTGAACATCTTTTGATTTTGAAGCAGATACCTACGATGAAACTTTGCATTTGGCTTTCTGGATAAAAATAATGAAACCGTTTCACCGTTTTTGAAAATTCTATTTCAACCTTTTAAGTGCAGTCAGGTTTTTTAATTTTTTAATTAAATTACTTGTTATTTTTAAATATTTTATGATTATTTACAAGGCAGAATAATCATCTGATAGCAAAATTTGAATCATGTTAACAAGGATCGTGTGGCCTAATGGATAAGGCGTCGGACTTCGGATCCGAAGATTGCAGGTTCGAGTCCTGTCACGACCGGGCATTATCCATGTGACGTTTTTTTTATATTTTTTATATGCTCGTTTATTTGAAGTGTTCAATCACAGTGGACGGCCACATATGAAAGTATAAGATATTGCTAAAACAATAACAATTTTGTTTGAAAACATATATGAAATAGGTTTTCGAATTAGGAATCGATCATAAAATCAGGCTAACAACGTATTTAAGAAGTAATACCTGTAGGTACCTATATTTAATTTTCCAGCAGCATTTATAATATATATTTTTGTAATATTTATTTTTATTATATAAAATTCTCGTGTCACAATGTTAGCTACCGTATTTTATATGCATATTCAGTAGGTATGAGAATTGGCTACTATCTATTTTTCATACCCCTAAGTGATAAGCGTTGTTCACCCTTAACATTTTTTTAATTATATGGCAACACAACGTTTGCTGGGTCAGTTAATAATATATATTTTTGTAATATTTATTTCATTATACAATTGAAGCACCAAACGAGCATGCAGTCCACACGACGGTAAGTAGCTACTGCCACACATAGACATTCAGTGTACAACATAGGTTGCAAATTTTATTACAGAGAATATAAAACAATGTTACATTAAGTTTAGATTAAATTAAAAAAATACCGTAGGACTTTTTGAGGAATGTCTGTTAAATTTTATAAATTAGTCATTGAGACCTTAGTACCATACTTAATCACCATTGTTATTGGCGGACAATCACAGATACCACTAATTTGGCATAAATAGGTGACGACGGTGGAAGTCTAGCCATAAAAGGTTTCTAGAACCTAGTGATAAGGCAAGGCTTTAACAAATTATAATTTGTAATATCTACATAATTTATATACTTATAAATATGCCTGAATTATCGGCGTGTGTGCATGATATTTGAATGCATTACATCCGTTACATAAATCTACGGAGGAGAATCGAAATTATTTACATTACACTTTATTCCCAATAATTAATAGGCAAAAAAAGAGAAAATATAACAAAAGTTGAAACATACAATACAAAGATGTCAGGTGTGGGGTTCGAACCCACGCTCCCTCTCGGGAACCAGAGCTTAAATCTGGCGCCTTAGACCGCTCGGCCAACCTGACTTATTTGTAGGGGCCGCACATTGCCTATAGTATCGGAAACCGCGCATGCGCGGTATGGCCTTAAAGGTATTTGATTATGAGTAAGCCCATAGATATATTATCCTACTGAGTAAGCCACATTTTAATGAATGTGACTCGGTTGTGTATTTTAGCTTTATCTGGCAAAATAACGCTTTGTAATGAAATTTCGGACCTAGATAGTATTATAATCTTATATATAAAATTCTCGTGTCACTATGTTAGTTATCGTACTCCTCCGAAATGGCTTTACCAATTTTCATCAAATTTATACGCATATTCAGTAGGTCTGATAATCGGCTACTACCTATTTTTCTTACCCGTAAGTGATAAGGGTTGTTCACCCTTATTTTTTTATCTATACGGCAACACAACGTTTGCCGAGTCAGCTAGTAATACATATAATTAGAAACTTAGGAAACGGTAAGGAAAAAGAAAGAGAAAGAATTAACTAAAACACACAGAATCAGGAATATCTGAATGTTGTCATTGTTGACCAATGTGAATGGAGTTAGACATGGGTTGACCTGATGATACTGTCAAATACGTGGCTGCTTCTGTTCATCTGCAGAGAGGAATCACGCAAAGCAGACGCCCTCCGTCGGTCATGAAGAAGGCTCTATAGGTGAAGCAGGATTATTAGAAGATTAGTAGTGTGATTTATAGATTTCCAGGAGGAACAGTTGACAGTTACCATCAGTATTCTTAGTATGAGTTTTTACGTTTTGACTAAAATGAGCGTTTTTGTTTACGTATATCCCATATATTTCCATCAGTTCTGATACAATCCGCTAGGGGCGCTGATTAGAAATGTATGGGCAAATAAGTAAACAACTACCAAAATTCATTTTTGTAAAAATGTAAAAAGTCATACTAAGGGTACAGAAAATACGCTCGTTTGCTACAACGATTTTAAATTAAAATCGGTATTAAGTCAGTCTTATGATAATCTTAACGAGACTGTTACGAGGAAGAGCTAGAATCGTCTTAAAGATCATACTTGAGGGTCGCGAGTTCAAGCACGAATTAACTTTCACAACCATGTGTTTTATGCTGGCCTTATACGGAACCTCGGAGTCATCTAGTGCTATAGCAGGATCTATGCTATTTCGCGACAAAAATGCATAATAGTTCCCAGACTTAGCAGTTGTAGCAGAAAAGGCTGGTTAACAAAGAAATAATGTAGTTCCTGTGCCTGTCATCATAAACCCATTATTGTCCCACTGGGCACGGGTCTCCTCTCTGAATGAAAAGGGTCAGGCCATAGTTCACCGCATTGGTCAAGCGCGTATTGATACACTTCACATACCTTTAAAAACTTTTTCAGATTTCTCAGGTATGCAGGTATCCTTAGAATGTTTTCCTTCGCCGTTTAAGCAAGTGATAATTAATTTCTAACACACATAGCTTTGAAAAATCAGAGCTGTTCTGAAATTTTACGCGTATGCTTTGGGAAAGGGGAAGGGGAGGCGTAGCACCTCTTGTGACTTTAGTGAGTAGAAAATAGTAGAATAAATCGTAGAAGATATAGTGAAAAAAAACACATAAAAGTAGGGCAAAAGATTTCCCCAAAGCAAAAAGTGTACCTACATATTTGTAAACATAATGCCTACGTGTTTCCTCAAAAACAGTTAACACTTAAACAGTTATGTTGTCTATTAAGACTTACACACGTTCGTTCTCGGAAGTAGTTACATTAGCATTTTTACACAATTTCGCATCTTAAAGTGGCAACAATGGTCTAATAAAATATTAGAGTTATCTTAGTTACTTTTCCAATTCCATATAGGACAGTGGTTTTACTTGAAGCTAAACATAGATCTTTTCGAGACTCACAGCCACACACTAGAATTCCCTGTGTCGTAGGTGCCATAGACAATGTCCCTGTAGTTCCGGGACTAGAATAGGGCTACGGTATCCCTTGCCTGTCGAACGAGGCGATTAAACGGGGGCTTCCGGGGTTGCGGGCGGCAAGAGTAGGAGCTCGAATCGTCCAGTAAGCAACCCCGGGAAGGACGGCGGTATGTGTGGTCGCATACCGTCGTGAACACCAGATGGTGTGGGAGGAGCGAAAACTGCTCTCCCAGGGCAGAGCCCGATCGGGACATCGCGCTTGGAGAACTCCTTGGAGAACTGGCGAAAGCCTTGAGGACCGGGGGACTTTTAGTGCGGTAAAAATCCCACATAACCCGGCGTCGATCCCACGTCGTCGGGTACCTTTTGAAGGTTTCCCCCTCGTTAAGGAAAAAAAAGGTGCATTAGACACATACGACGACGAATACACAAACACCTAGACCCAGAATAGATATCCAAATCATCATTCGGATGTTTGTCTGGCCAGGGTTCGAACCCGGCACACTTTCTGCGTGAGACCGGTATGATGACCGATCCGCCACGAGGGTCTGAATACTAAGGTACCTTATATGCGCTTCACGCTAGGAAGACCTGACGTATGACAATGATACCTCTTCCAAAAATAGTTCCAGTAGGTAGGTATCAACGCGTATGGACATAATTAATCCCAGAATTAAACGCCTGCACGGCCCGGCATCAAACCCGGAAAAGAGCATAGCAAGAATTGTGCTAAATGTCTCGCGAATGATACTCGCAAATATTCAAACGCAACTCCGTGGCATGTGTTACGTAATTTATTACATGCTTTTATCTAACCAGCTCTATTAGTATGTATGGTTGTTTAGGTCAAATTTTGCATGTCCGTTTTGAACTATAATTATATTTTTTATAGACAGTCAAAACGGGTGAAAAGGTGAAAAGATAATTAATTCTAAAACGAATGTATGTATACTGATAATTGAATCTTGTTTTCTTTTAACATTATTTACCAATTAAAAAAATACAAGCGACTTACAGAACTACTACTTCAATTATTTTTTACTTTGTAGTACTATTACTAGTGACAGCACTACAAAATAAAAAAGAGGTTCTGTATTTCGCACGATTTTTCAATTATGTTAGATACTCGTACTTGTCTATGCTATACGTTGAAAATACAATAATAAAAGAAGATTTTAGTGATTTTACGTTACTACATTACAACTACGCTAAATAACCATATGGTTCATAATAACAATACATGAAGCAGAAATATTTTTATTATTACAAGCTTTGATTATAATTTGCAATATATGTGTGTTAGTTAATTTAAAAGTTCGGATCAAATCTTAAGAGTCATATTTTACCTATTTCTACCTAATAACAGCGCTGCTGTGTTCCGGTTTGAAGGGTGTGGTAAGGGAGACAAACTTTTCCGAGGCGTTCCAGCTTAGTCCTCAGGGGTAGCGGCGCATCTGTGGCCGACCTCAGGTAGGAATATCTTACTTACTCTTCTTTAGGTACCTTTGAAAGTGATAAAAGTCTTTGTGGTTCGAGTCTGGCGGCACCACCGCCATATTTCTGCCTATTAACAGTAATGTTTAGCGCTGCTGTCTTCTGGTTTGAAGGATGTGGTAAGGGAGACATACTTTTACGAAGCGTTCCAGCTTAGTTCTCAGGGGTAGCAGCGCATCTGTGGTCGACCTCAGGCGAGAATATCTAATCCTATATGGGATTGATTACAGATGTCCATGGGCGGCATTCACATACTATGAGCTGCACTGCATGGTCAACTGCTACTCCTATATTATAAAAAGAACTTACCATCAGATGGACTGCATGCTGTTTGCAACTTAGGTATATGTAGTGCGCAAATCACGCTATGGAATTGAGTATAGTGGAGAGAAATATAACGGAACAAGGAATTTCTTGCACCGCTTCTTCCCCATATAAATCCCCATATACCTTCCAAAGCGGTGGCAGCCAAATTACTTTTAAAAAGAGTTAAATTTTTGTTAGAATATAATTTGAATTTTAATTTGCATTTCCCGGATTTCTTGTTAAAATGTAATACATGGGGATGGACCACGGCGGACGCATGTAAAAGAAATAAAATTGGCCAAGTTCGTCGAACTAGAACATGGTGTGTTCCGTACCATCAAATTTTGATTTTTTGATTATTTTATAGCAGACGAGAATGCAGGTAACCTAATGGTAAGTGGCTACTGCCACCCATGGACATTGTAATCAACCCTAGACATGATTAGATTCCTGCCTAAGATTGACCATAGATGCGCCTCGAGTAGAATACGCAACAAATGAGTGTGGCGGTGGTGCTGACAGAATCGAACCACAGAGGGTTATACGACCTTTTTTATTTATCTTTATTTTTAGTATTTTCTTTCCTTAGCAATATTGTATTATTATGCTATGTGACATTTACAATGTTTGCCTGATCAATAGATAAATCAAGAAAGGTCGGTTTCTTGTGCTGGAAATAACCATTATTTTAACTTTTTTTAAATTTATTAAAATTAAAATTTAATGTTTAAATCAGATGTGTATCTGTTACAGTTCAAGAGATAGAGCCTTATGAGTGACGGACAGACAGCGGAGGCTTAGTAATATGACTCCGTTCTTACTCTTTGGGTACGGAACCCTAAAAAGTAAAATGAGCTTGCTTTTGAGAGGAGCGCTATGAAGGGTCTAAAAAAGGATCAAAAAGACTTCGCCTCAAGCCGTATATCCTGTATCCTTCTCTGACGTTGCAAAAGTTCAATTTTTTACTTAATAGTTTTTTAATGACTAAATAAAATACCCACAACTTCAACGTAATATAATAATATATAACATTCTGCGAAAGTTATTTTCAAATATATTATTTCGTTCTTTAAAATTCAGTAACTAGATACAGATATGAGATTTTGTGTGAGTACGTTTGTTTAGCTACACATATATTATGTTAGCATGAAAACGATTCAAATAATAACGAAATAACGCTTTGTACATACAGGGACATTTGCGCTATGGTTTCCATGAATTTAAATATAAAGCGAGACCCCAGATCTAGGATATTAATCGATTATATGGAGTCCTAAACGATCTGCGTATCAGATCGGTATAGCCACCACTTGATCTCGCGGTCGCTAATAAAAAATAATTGTACAAATGCGAGTCGAACTACCACGTGAAGAGTTATTTTTTTAAAGAAGAAAGAAATAAAAGAAAGATAACATTTATTTCCTCACCGTTCTACACCGCCAAATGTTCATTGTTTTATTTTTAGTACTTGTTACCATAGAAGTAAATGAATTGTGAAAATTTGAATGTCTAACTACATAACTATTACTGTTTAATAGATAAAGCGAAAACTCCATAAATAAAGGTTTCTTGTATGACGAGCTCCATTTATTTTGAAGCTTTATTTATTTGTTGTTATAGCCACCGTTATACACACTCTGTAAAAATGTGTCTGTAAAATGTCTATCTATTATGGTTTCATAGATCGATCCCTGTGGCAGATGGACAGACGGACAGATAGCGGAGGCTTAGTAATAGGGTCCAATTTCTACCATCTGGAACCCCAACAAGTTACAAATTCGTGCAATAAAAATAGTTAACACCAAAAGCAAATAACAGTACTATTTGTTAATACAAAATATTTAATAAAATTTAAATACGAATACAAAACGAAATTATAAATGCCTTTATCTTTTCAACCTTTTTTTATTGAACCCATATCATTTTTCCTTAAGACACAAAACGTGTTAATTGGCTATCTAAACTATTAACTAATCTAAACTATTTTCGTCTAATGTAGGCCACTGTACATAGGAACGTCATACAACGCAGTACCATAAGTAGCATAAATCTCTACACGATGAACGGACTACCACAACACCGGACCTTGCTATCTACTAAGATCCGGTATTTACCAATGTTTGGCCCAAGCTCTGGAAAGATCCTCACTTCCCACGTTTCCTGTCACCGACGGGGTGCCGGCGAAAGTGAACGTCGCCCCCACCAGCACAGGGTGGGCTCGCTCGTATATAAACGCACACAACATACTTAGATTAAGAGTTTCGTTCACGAAGCAATTGGAAGGCCGTCCCCGCCCCACCATGCGAGGGATTTGGAGCCAAACGGTCAGTGTTTAACATTCCGGGATTTCTTATTCAAACGTGATTTTAAATTTTCAAATGTGATGTTCCGTTGTGGTTCTAATTTCGCGATTCCGGTATTCAGTGTTAGTTTTTCGAAAATTCCACGAGATCGTATTTATTTAGGATTTTTTATTTTACCGAGTCTAAATAAAGCGTGTAAACGAGTTCATAAAACGCATCGATTACGCGGTGAAAGATCTAATTTCCGAACAAAATTTTGGAAGTATTAACAGCAGATTAAGGAATACGAAAAAAACATCCTTTTTAACGCTGTCAAAATTTATCATATAAATATTTAAGATAAAATTTAAAAGCTCTACCGTTCGGCGGCGACACGTGTAATTTGCCATAGGATAGCGGTTTAAAATTGCTTCTGGTTTACATTGATGCAAATTTACTTTTATAAACAGATGATATAGCCCTTAGGGATCGCACAGTGCTCGATTTATTAAATCAGGCTATCAGGTGGACTGCAAGCTACCTTGTTACTTTTATTACTAATACGTTGATTCTATCACCTTCTGTTTTTTAAACACGGAAGCCAGCAAATATTGACGCGCAAATCTTTGTTGTTCACACTTTACTCTCTACGCAATTACGTATTGAAGTGATAATCATCCACAAATATTGTACGTGTAAACGTGAGCTGAGTAGAAACGGAAGTGTATGTTAGGTTCGATCATTAAAAGTGTTTAAAACAGATTTTATAAATACACTGCTTATGTTTATGGTCGTAACCCTTTAAGCGTACATTTGTTACTCTTAAAGGGTTACGACCAGGGGGTCGTCACCTCCAGGGGGAGGTGTCAAGGATTAAGTGCATCGCGCAGCTTTAATAAAAAGGAAAAGATATATAGATTAAATAGTATTTTTTGCTAAGAAATGTTAATTAAAGGACTTTTGTACTTATTACTTGTGTGTAAATTAAATTCAAATTACAAAGGGCTGAAGATTAGGAGATCGCGAAATATTTTCATATACTCAGGGGTCATGACAAGTTTGAATAACACTGCTTTATAGTATGATAGGTCGTCAACGTATCATGTATTTTTTTCAATCGGTCAAAATATTATCAGCATATTAAAATAAGTGGATACATCTGCGATAAACTTCAGAAATTATTTTATTAGATTTTATTTTAGGTTATTTATGGATATACACGATTTGCTGCTTTAAAAAAAAATTAACGGGACATCGCGTGACGTAACGCATATGTGAGCCATATTTTCGAAGCTCTGTCAACTAAATCCTTCGCGTTAACTGAGGCCTAAATATCACACTGAAACGAACGCTATTTCTCCTATGTAGCTATAACAATGTATTTTCTAAAATTATTAACACAAATATAGTTACAACCCACTTCTAGAATATGACAATGTATAGACTGACCGCAATTTATAAATCGAAAGACTATTTAGATACTGTAAATTTTAGACTTTCCTAAATGGTCACAATAATAAAAATGTTTTGAGCATATACGTTATGAAACAAATAATTAAAATTATAACAATATTTTTTGACGTCATTTTATTTATATTTTATTATGTTTTAGATCATTTTTTTGGTAATAAACAAGCAATTCAGATGTATATCAACCTTTGTGTATGTGTGTGTGGTAGTCATAGCCTAGTGTTTGAAACTCGGCTTCTTGATCGTGGGGTCACCCACACACCTCTGATTTTCAAAAGTAACTTGCGTGTTACAAATTATCATTTGCTCTATCGGTGGAGAAAAATATTGTGGGAAAACCTAAATACCCGAGAAATTAAAAAAATGAGCTGAAACTATATGCGAAGTCTACCTTGTGGTGGACTATGGCCTAATCCTTCTCATTCTGAGAGGAGACCCGTGCCCAGCAGTGCGACAGTAAAGACGATCAAACTTTAATTATGCCAACAGGAAGGACTGTATAATTGATGTGACTACAAAGTGGCAATTGCACGGTAGACGAGATGGGTTGATTGATACTAAATTCTATGTGACAGCGGCCAGAAAAAGCATCATTGCATCCATTGTTTATGTTTCCACGTTTCTATAAGCAATTGTCGGATCGCGTTTGGTCTCAACTTTCTAACCTTTAACGGCATTGCATGGCATTTGACATCGCGTAATTTGGTCGCGAATTGCGCTGGTTATAGGCTGATTGTTACGTAAGTGGGGTTTTCCGATCACGAATGTCACGTACCACGATCATGTTTCGGCAATACGTACGATTTTTGGAACAAGGATGTGGTTGTGTTTAATTTATATTGGTACTAGCGTAATCCCGCGGCTTCGCGTTTAGAGGTCACGGGTCTATGGCATCGATAATGACACCTTAAAATGTGTCTTTGTATATTTCCCGGGAACAGTACTTTTTTCCGGATTAAAGGTACTCAATGTCCTTTTTTGGATCCTTGACGTTTGTACAAAATTTCTCACATTGGCATTTATAATATTAGTTATGATTAGGATTTGGTACTTGGATAGTCAATATACCATAGGTAACTTTTATAAGCAGGTTAAAATTATTCCGTGGATTTTCAAAAACATTACCTTTTACTTACGTTTTATATATTTTTACCAGATAGTCGTATTAATGCACCTTGACGAAAAACAGGGGACCTCAATATTATTAACTCCTCGTTTTGGTTAAAAGACTATTAAAAACATTCCCATAAAGTTTAATTTAATCATAATTAATCAGCGCACGATTTAAAAAAACAATTTCATTTAATTCAAATCTAGATATAAAGTAGAAAGTTGAATTTCGTACCAATAACTCTATAACTATTACATTAGTTTACGTAATCTTATTTTCGGTTGCATTTGTTAATGACTCATTCAAGTTAATATTAGGCACACGTTCTCGTTCTTCTTTACCATAAAGAAATAATTTAAAATCGAATTGTATGATGAGCGCATTATTACGCAAATCCGATTTCTGCGAGTCACGAGGATGTCCCGTTTTGGGTTCAACACAAGTTACGTCGTACGTAACTGCCTGCTTAAGTGCTTACCGTTACTATTGATTGCAGATTTTTATAAGAAAACTACATAGTTTTTCTTTAGTGCTCTCTCATTAATAACACTTCGAAATCAGTTTAACAAGATTTAATACGGGTAATATAATTTAATTATATATAATTTAATTCACTATAAATAGAGACAAAAATTGTGAACAATATTTCTTTTTTAAGGTTCCGTATCCTAGGGTAAAAAATGAACGCTATTATAGTCCGCGCGAAACTGCTAGTCCGCCCTGAATATAGAAATGAGTCGCGTCACCATAACATATTGTATGACTACACCTGCTCGCAACAACTTCAGAGCGGACTAGCAGTTTGGCGCTGACTTTATTAAGCCTTTGCTGTCTATCTACCTGTCATGGGGCTCGATCTTTTCAACAATCAAATTCGGGATTAGCTCAAAAAAAACACACAAATGTCGTATTAGTACAACGCAAACGAAATATGTTTAAAAATATGTAGTTATTTTTAATAACGCAGACAGACGCTATTTATTTGAATAAATATTTCGTGTCGGTGGACGCTATGACAAACATGGTACGAGCGAATTAGTTACACAACAAGTGTAAACACGGAAACCGGTGCACTGAGCTTTCGCAGCTTCGCCGTGATTCAAGAATAGCTTTCCAGTACCGTAATGGAAGCTACCCATAAACTTATATGTTTATATGTGTTCCACGCATACTATGTCGAGGAATCCTAACTAATATTATACATACGAATGTGAGTTTGTTTATTTCACTTTCATGACTCAACTACGTAACACATTGTCATGAAATTTTGTACACACGTTGTCAACAAAATATTATTTTCTTACTTATCTCGGAAAAAGAAATACCGTTCCTGCGGGATAGATAAAAAAATCTCGGACAACAAGCGAAGACGCGGGTAAAAGCTAGTATTCGTATTATATTTCTTAGAATAAGTAATTAAATAGGGAGAAATACATAGTCTAATATATTAATTATTTTGTAATAAAATGAGATTGCCAGTATAATAATATAAGAATAGTTTTATATACTAATATATTATCTTTATTGAATTAAATAGCATATTGACCAATGTAGTCCAATTCCAAAATAAATATTATTCATTTTACGACATCAAATTAGAAGTGAGCTTAACATATAAATGTTAAGAATCGCTTATTTCGTTGTAAAAAACTGAACATTAAAATAATAATTTGCATTAATACGTAATTTAATGAGATTAATATTACAATAATGTAACAGTAATCACTATGCTTTGTTATATAACTTAACTGAATACAATTACATAATCATACATTTAAAAATACGTGTATGTAAACACGTTTTAATGAGTACACGTTTAAAACTGATGCCTTTCATTTTAATTTATATATAGTCGCGTATATAGAATTACGCAGATAAATCTGACTAAGTCTGCTAATAATTTATTTTCTATAAAAAATGTGCGAAATTATGATTATGTTATAATAAAAAAAATGTTATTTTTACTAAGACAAAGAGAAGTATTTTAAAGCGATGAAAAAGAATATTTTAATTTTATTATTCAATGATGAGTCTAATATAAGTCTACTAATAATTTATTGTGAATAAAAATGTGCCAAATTATGATTATGTTATAATGAAGGAAGTTTCGGTATACCAATTTTTGCTGCATTGAATTGGCACAACACATTGTTACTGATATTTATAATAAGAAACATTTGATTGATAGTATTATTATGTCGCTCTACGAAAATCCATGCATACATTCTGAACGGTTTTAAAGTAGGTATGCGTAAATAATAGTAATAATGTTCATTTATTTCAGACAATATAAACAAAGATACAAATATATAATTAAACATGATGGTAGCGGATTGTTGTAAAAATATTTTTAGTTCATAAACATTTTAGTTTCAATTACTTAATAATATAATTTTGGTAATGGTGTAATCGCCAACCTCCATTACTTTCATTGAACTTGTAAATGGAGCGAGGCAAAAGTTGTCATCTCAGTCACAATTACCTGTGGTTACCGCTAAAACTGGTTCGAATTCACTTTTTCTTAGCACCAATTCCAGCTCAATGAGTACATCTTAGCGGCGGCGATAGCTTAGTGGTTGAAACTCCGGAGTCCGAGATTTAAACCCCAGGCACACTTGTGATTTTTGAAAGTAATGTGCGTATTAGAAATAAATTATCATTAAAGTAAATATCGTTAAACCTACAAGCATATGATTTAAAAAAAATCGTCATAGATGTGTAAAATCTACCAATTCGCACTTGGCCAGCGCAGTGGACTATTGCTTAACCCCTCTTACTCTGAGAGGAAACCCGTGCCCAGCAGTGGGATAACACTGGATTGACGACGAGTACATTTTATATTCGTATATGCATATTAAACTGATTTAACATTACAATTGCTGTGTAATCGGGCAACACAAAACCAAAGTATAAGTATAAGTAAGACAAAGTTAATACTTTTATTAATTACAAAGCTTTGTCATTTATAATTGAATGAAAAAGCTTTGTAATTAATAAAACCAATCGTATTATGCAATGTAAAGTCATATTGACTTAAATAATTTATTTCCGGATGATCTTCATCGTCTCGATCTTGTACGGTCGTTGATCAGTATAGTGACGGGCCAATACCCATGACGACCCGCGTGGCGGAGCGGTCACCATACCGGTCTGACACGCTAGTGTTCCGGGTACCATCTCCAACCAGACAGAAATGTAATGCATTTAGATTTGTTCCGGGTCTCGTTGGTTATGTATGCATATTTGAGTACCCATGTTATCTTTAAAGGGGTATATTGTCGAGACCAATTATATTGTAGGTGTAGGAAAACATCGTAAGGAAATGTCTGTAGGTTCTGTAAAAACGTCCTCAAAAGTTTTTACGGTGGATTGCGGCCATAATCCTTATCACGAGGTCGAGGTTCCCACCAACGCAACAATAGGTTAATGATGATGTTTACTGCTATTACCAACTAGGGTCTGGATTCGCTAATACGAAAGACAACAATGACTTGTAAACAATACATCCTGATTTCTCAGACAATAAAACGGTAATTTGTCAAGATTGTAAAAGGTAATGGTTCCGTCACCGATAACCATTGTCATCGGTCCGTGATGTTTCACAACTGTTACATAACGCCATCCGTATTTTGTTAGTCAAGTGCAAAATGTGATAACGAACAGGTGAACTTTCACGGGATATTTTCACTCTCCTTACATAAGCCGGTCACGAAGTTAACATTTCAATTTGAAACACGTTTAGCCAGATGCCTTAAGGTTAACCGTTAAACGGATTAGAACTGTACCATTAGTATGAGTTTTTACGTTTTTACAAAAATGACTGTTTTTGTATTTGTTTACATATTAGCCCATACATTTCCAATCAGCGCCCCTAACGCATCAGAACTGATTACTAATTATTAAGGGTAGGTGTTGTAGTATTTCTTTTACGGTAATTAACTAATAAGGGTTCATTATAAACTTTCTACACTCACCACACAAGGTTTCCCTGTTTCGTGGGTGCCATGGACACATATATAGACGAATATACAAAAACCCAGACCCAGAACAGATATCTAAAGTCATCATTCCAATATCTGTCTGACCGGTGACCGAACCCGGAACCTTTTGCGCGTCAGACCAGTATGGTGATCGCTCCGCTACGCGGGTCGTCATACTTCTATTCTCATTATACTTCTATTTCTCTAAGATGTTACGGTAACTAAATAAACTCTCAGGATGTAAAGGTAAACGCTTACGTTTGATAATTAGTATCGTAAACTTTCCCCAAGACCTTAAGAGAACTTACGAAACGGTACTTCAATTCATAGCTAAGATGGTCACTAGACATCTTTTGCATCTACCTTTCCTTTGTTATCCACTTAATGATGTTACACAATCACTGTAATATGAGCTATAATATTATGTAATAACAGCTGAGTGAAATTGTTGTTTGTTATAGATGCGAGCCACGATATCGCGAACAACGTGATTTAACATTGTAATGTAATTTTGGAGCCGGCGCGGATACCGACAATGTAGAATGAACTTTTATTCCCAACTTATCTGTGTTGAATTAAAATGCTACTTTCAAAGTTTCTCATAAGATTGTAACTTATTGTTTAGTTTTACATGGTTATGCCAAGGCTGTGCGATCATAATTAAGATAACATTTGCTTGCGTTTTATGTGTAGATTTACGCGGTGCGCTAATAAGTGCGTATGGTAATTTAACTAATTGTAGTCTCCTTTGTTTCAGATTACCTTGGCGGTAATTCTACATATCGCTCTAGTGTCGGGAAAGGCATTAATACCACAAAATCAACAAGCACAGCAGTTGGAGCCGAAGTCGCAGACCAATGGCGCAGAAAAGCGAGTTGGGTACGATTACCCAGCGCCGCCTCATGATTTGGTCAGCCCGTACCAAGACGACTTGAATCTTCACGGAGATCATCATGACGTTGTAGACGAGCATGTAGTCCACGACCATGACGACCACGACCACGATCACGACCACCACGATCATCATGCCATACACGATGAACATCATATCGAAGAACACCACGAGGAACACCATGATCACCACGATCACCACGACCATCATGACCCTGGCTACTGGAAGAAAAAGTTGATCTGGAAACCAGGATGGAAGAAAATATGGAAACCCGCAAAGAAACAAATATGGAAGCCTTCATGGAAAAAGATTTGGAAACCTATTTGGGTTCCGACTAAAATACCTGTCTGGAAAGAAATTAAGGTCCCCGATTGGAAAAAAATATACAAACCAGAATGGAAGCCCATTAAAGTCCCCGCCTGGAAAGAAGTTAAAGTACCTGATTGGAAAAAAATCACTGTTCCTGTATATAAAGACATAGTTGTTCCAGGATGGAAGGAGATTCAGGTACCTGCTTGGAAGAAAGTCTGGATACCAGAATGGGTTAAAGTTGGAGTGCCTGGTGAAAAATATTTGGGTAAAGATCACGAAGGATGGGAATACACTTCACATGATCTTTGGAAAAAGAAATTGGTCTGGAAGCCACTTTGGAAGAAATATTGGAAGCCAGCCAAGAAACAAATTTGGATTCCTGACAAAAAGTTAGTATGGAAGGACGAATGGAAACAAATTTGGAAGACAGAGAAGAAACAAATTTGGGTGGATGACAAAAAATTAGTCTGGAAGGAGGCATGGCAACAAATCTGGAAGCCATCGAAGAAACTTATTTGGGTACCTGACAAGAAATTGGAATGGAAAGAGGCGTGGAAACAAATTTGGATTCCAGACTGGAAAGAGATTTGGGTACCGGGTGTTAAGAAGATTTGGCGTCCAGTGTGGATATCGGAATGGTTCCCATCGCCTGACCACCATGAACATGTACACGAGTCCCATGGCTGGGATAGGAGCGATAACAATTCAAGTGCTAGCCAAAAATCTGTGGTCGTGAAGCCAGCCCCTCAACAGACAGCTCCTCTGCAGCCACAGCAGTCTACATGGCAATTTCCCAAATAATTTATTTTAGTCCTAAGACGAAATTGTCTGTCTATGTGTAAATATGTGTGAAAGAATGAAATTATTGGACAGTGAATGATTTGGGAACAAGCAATGCCATAAGAGGACATCAGCTCGCAGCCTGCTTAAGAAACAATAGCATCGTGCTCACATAGGTAATGATTCCGTCCATAATAATTATATTATATTGCATTGCGAAAACACTCAGTGATGCGATTGTTTCTTATGAAGGTTTCGAGTACAATACCTTGCGTTATTATATAAGTGCTATGATGGAATTACCCCGAAGTCGTTTCACGTAAGTTTTAATAAAGACGAGCTTTAATTGATGAAGTTGTGAGGGACCGACCACGGTTTGCATATGCAACGCGGCAATTTCATTCACGTCAGAGCCTGAATGGACTCCGGGAACCTAACAAAGAATTGTTAGGCGTCGCCTGAAAATTGAATCCCTATCGCCTGTAATTTTGCCCCGCTACTGAAAGTGGCAGATGAACGAGTGACAGTTTTATTTTATGGAAATAATAGAGCAGTTTTATGTGCGCGGGATGCTGGCAACAGAACGGCTGCGAAATTAATTACCAAAGCAACGCTTGCTGTATTTAAACCAATCAGTTATGTTCTGTACCCATAGTATGAGTTTCTACGTTTTTACAAAATTTACAGTTTTTGTATTTGTTTACGTATTTCCCATACATTTCCAATTAACAAATACAAAAGCAGACATTTTTGTAAAAACGTAAAGACTCATACTAAGGGTACTGTAATGGGATGAGTTGTGCGTGTATGTTTGTTCTATTGAGTCGTAATTACGATGTCGTTTTGTTAGTCATTGCACCAATGCCTCTATACCAAAACGATCGTAATCAAGTAATTCGACTTGAAAGAACTTGTGCCTACTGATACTGTGTCTTGTTGTTTTGTGTATATTGTTATTTTTATATTTTAAGTTGTTTATAGATGTAGCGAAACCAATGAAATAAAGATAAGTATTGTTTTGATATTAACACTTGTTTAACTTTTCTTGCATTAAAACCCAGGTAGGAATAAGATACTATCTTTACTTGTAATCAAATTATAACAGGCCGATATCTGGACAGGAGAGATGTTAAAGAATAAACTAATATGGGTATTTATTACAGCAATGAAAGCCCAAACCTATAATAAAATCAGAAAAATTGAAAAATTGAAATCATCAATATTATAAATTAATTCTTAAATAATATCTTAGTTAATGAACTTTATATAAAAACCTTTTAGCTGATATTTACCATTCTTACTTGTGTAACAGTTCTGCAAAGTAAATTCATTTGAAATAATTTAAATTTTAAATAGTGAAAGTATAATAATAAACGGTCGAAAAACTAAATTGGAACTCTAAATTCGAGTGTGACTTATTGTAGATTCCTTTTTAATGCCAAGCTGGATAGATAATTATGGTTTGAACCAAATAAATGTAAATGTGTAGTTTCGAACAAAATTTCACTTATGTAAAGCGGCGTAAGAAACTCTGTAATAAATACATAATGAAATGAAATGAAATATATTTATTTTGTATAGGCCAACGGCGGCACTTACAAATTGTCAGTTACAATATTTTCTTAAACTACTACCGGATCGGAACGCGACCTCTGCTGAGAAGATCCGGTAAGAAACTCAGTGGGTTTGTCTTTTTTAATTTTAAAAATAATTATTCTCTTTTTAATTTTTTTTTTCAAAAAGTATATATGGTTAAATTTACTTTTATACTTTAATCAAACTGAAGAGCTGGTTACTTCAAAACATATGTGTTCTTCGTATAAGCAATGAATACCTACCTAGGAGCAAAGCCAGTTCACATCTCATCAATAAATAAGTCTGAGTGCTTGGTCACCATACTAGTCTGACGCTCAAAGGGTTCCGGATTCGATCACCGGTAAGACAGACGTATGAATGATGAAGTTGGAAAGCTGTTCTGAGTCCTGGTATGTATACGTCTTTGTGTGTATCCATGGCACCTACGATACATGAAAACTTAGTGATGGGCTGTGTAGAAGCTTCTTACAGGAAGCGTTTTTTACATAGTAATAGACTTTATTGTAGAGATCTGTGTAGATTAACAATTATATGTTGCATTCTTAGGTAGGTAATGAAATTAAATAAAATGACTAATACTTATGAATGGTATTTTTGGGTTAAATGAAACGCGTATAGTTTGAAAAATCTAACTTTAATTTCATTAATCTTACATTACCAAGCATTAAAAATTTTATAATAATAATTACGTAGGGAGCCTTCGATAAGGAAGCTAAAATATAAAAGTAATAAAATGCGTAAAAGACAAAGATTATAAAATTTAAAAAGAGCCGAATACAATATATGTACTGGCTGAATAAAACTTACATTCTAATAATAAAATTGTATAATTTAATAAAATGCCGTGTGCTATCAAATGTAGTCCTAACTACCTTTGGTATTATGACAAATAGATCTTATTAGGAACAAATATACCTTCAGCTCTTTACCACTGGGATTTAACTATACACCGTAGTTAATGTAACATGGACATCATTTTTGGACCAATGTTAAGTGTAATGGAAAATGTATTAAAATCAGAATAATTCTTATTTTTGCAATGCGAGTGACGTTTAAAAGGTGCTTTTCCGCCAGAGATCCATTGAAATCAATTGCAATACAATTTTATACACTCTCTGATGGAAAGGAACTCTTACAACTCAAACTAAAAGGGTTTCAGATAAAAAGATTTTTGGACCATTACTTCATTTTGCACTAATAACATGCGAATTCCATTAGAGAGGAATCTGTACCCTTTAAAATTGACAAGAATTAAATATTGCGATGAGAGGTGTTTGGACAATTAAGTACCTGACCAATTCCATAGCCGGGTACTATTGATGCCTATCTTGCATATGCAGCTCAATCAGATATTAGTTTAATGCCTGACTGGATGTCAAGAGATAGCAATTAGTTACATGAAACCGGGATTAAGTGTCCTTAGCATTCCTAGATACTAATTGTATTGGGGTATTTCCTAGATACTGATCGCAGTATCTAGGAAATGCGATCAAAAGGGTCACTCACAAACTCTAATTAGGTAGCGCTAACACAATACTAGACGAATTTCTCCCAACGCTTGATGAATACATCTTCAGAATTTGACAGATACCGTTTTATCGATTATCATGTTTTGATTAGCTAATTTTTTCGTGAGTCCACACTACACCACACGTATATAGTTTTAGAAGGTGCAAAATTAAGCATACATAACTATAATTTTGCTACGAAACATTTAGGAAACAATACTGTCGGTCTTAAAACTCCATATAATCGCACACAGCTAAACGTTAGTACGTAAAAGTTGTTGGCTGAATCAGCAGTAGCTGAGCAGCTGGCTGACGTAGCACGGCTTGTGGCAGCACTCCTTGACGAGGCCGGCGATGCGCTTCGAGCGGGCCGCGGACGACATCGCGTATGAGAAACGCTTCGCCAGCCAATCCCACATATCCTTGCCAGACTCTGGAACAGAGGAAAGAGAGACAAAATTAATACGTATGAGTAGCAGACGAGCATGCGAGTCAATCTAATAATGTGGCTACTGCAGTCTATAGACATCCGTAATCATTCCTATACAAGAATAGATGCCTACCGAAGTTGACCACGGATGCCCCGCTACCCCTCAAGACTAAGCGCGAATGCCTCGGAAAAGTACGTCTCCTTTACCACACCCTTAAAACCAAACACAGCAGCGCTCAACACTGCTGTTATTAAGTAGAAGTAGGTGTGGCGGTGGTGCAGCAC
Organism: Epargyreus clarus; assembly: GCF_041222505.1. Classification (NCBI taxonomy): domain Eukaryota; kingdom Metazoa; phylum Arthropoda; class Insecta; order Lepidoptera; family Hesperiidae; genus Epargyreus; species Epargyreus clarus. The sequence continues at coordinate 6,508,194 of NW_027332215.1, forward strand.
TGTTCTAACCACAGACGGTTCTACCAACATCAAATTCAAATTTCGCAATAAATATCCAACAACAATAATGTAAGTTACTTCTGCCTTCAGGATGGGGTAGTAAAATAACGCCCGTTATTAATATGTATGTTAGTCTGTAAGGTATATATGATATGGACCTCTGTATTCAATTATACTTTTGTATCTTTGTTTATATTGTCTGAAATAAATGATTATTATTATTATTATTATTAATAATAAAAAAGCTTATTGCCTCACTCATGAGATATACCAACTACAGATACACAAAAAAATACAAATGTTGTGTATATGTAGTAAATGTTGTGTAGTAGTAAAGGGGCAATACAAAGCGGAAGAGCTCCCGCGTTATCTAAAGCTGAGCCGCTTCTCCGGGATCTGAAACCCGGGATCTCTATCCCGCCCAGTACTTTTTAAGCCGCTCTCTTCTCCTAAAGGTCTTATTGGGGAGTTATTACATTCACCAAAAACTTAATCATGTATAAATATCAAACACATACAAATAAAATCAACAAAGTACTTAATTATAGCAATTTAGAATATTTCTATAACAATCAATGTATTCAAATTTCGCCTATCGAAGATCGAATTTTTTAGCACAGTAGTATAATTATGAATAACGGGCACATGTAGTATATTTTACAATAAATAATACTATTATAATAAACATAGATTAGTAAAGATTACTCACTCCTAACAAGAAAATGTACCCAATTTTGAGAATTGAAATAGTTGCGTAAAAAAGTTTTGCCACGTCTCCGTGCTAAAATGTCCCTAAAATATTTCAACTAATTATTTATTTATTACGTAAATTACGCAGTATTAGTTAATTATTCGTAAATTTTCTCTAAAAATGTTTTTATTTGTCAAGAATTCAAAAAAAGAACTTACTAAAATAAGCCGTTTGTGGCTTCATTCAATTTTAAGGCGGCGAAGTATCTTTACTAATCAATGATAATAAATAAGACTATAATTTCTAGTTTAATTATATCCTTGCTTAGTTATATTATTCTGTCAGTTTCTATGTACATAGTGAAAATTGTACGTATATTTTACATAATAATTTAAATGAACTGTGTGGCTTTATTAATTGTTCAAGTACATGAAACCTACCGAGCATTTATACATACAAATTAAAAAAAAAACATATTTATAGCACCAATTTTTATTCACAAACAATAAACAAAAGAAAATAAAATATAAGTACGTAGTACAATTGCAACGACGTAGTACAAGACTTGAAAAAGTAAGCGCGCATTTCAAGTAAATAATAAGTAACATACAAGTACTACGAGTATATAGTACTTCCGAAAATCCGAGCACATTCGATACAAATTCAACTACAAAAGATATGGAGTCGCTCCATATATGATTCGTTTTCATATATTGCATCCCTTATTTCTCGAGCGCATTGTGACGTACAATAGTGAAATCAATAGTCAAATGCCACATTTCATGCAACGACGTCGAAAAGGCGACTAAAATAGAGTAAAATTCTGTATTCGCCGTATCCTAGATTTTTCAACGGAGACTATAAATGATACTTGAATTTCAGCTATTTTAAACAATTACTGCTTCTCGTTTATATTCCAATATGGAGAATGAAATTGTTTCTCTAATAGGCGCGGCCTACACTAGTTCTTTATTGTACGCTGTTGTGTTCTAGTTTGAAAGTTAAGTCACAGTAAGTTACACAAAGTATTTCATAATTCCTCAGGATTAGTAATACATCTATAATTATAAATGTCCATGGGTAGCAGTGGCGTCTAGCCATCCGGTAATAAATGACATGGAGAGTCCTGAACTTGATCGGAGAGGCGTGACCACTCCAGGGGGGATACCACCATCTCTTAAACAATATTATTTTAATCATACTTTTACTTTTTTGCCAGAAATTAAGCTTTTAAAGCAAAATATGACAATTTCAGTTGGTTTTATACAATGGATAAGCGAAAAATTAATAAGGGTTTAAGTTTGTTCAACTGTGTATGACGGAATATTTTATTGTTTTAAGGAGGAAATAAAATTTTCATGAACTATGATGGTTTTTAAAAGATGGTGGTAGGCTCCCTGAGGACTAAGATGGTCGCCTCATAAGTGTGTCTGCCGACATACTCGTACACAGGGCGTGTATGAGTATGTCGGCAAAGAAACGCAGCAAAATACTTAACTTTGAAAATAGGTTGCAGTAGTACCTTCCCGATCGAATTATTTTTATTCTACTACAGTTCAAACATATTTGTTTTATTCAAAAAGTATCTATAAAATCAGACATTACTTAAATCCTTTCCTAACATTCAAATAGAATGTTGAATACCGTTTAAGATTCAAATTCACATACTGCATCGCTTAACATATTTCCAAGCGCATATTGTCGCGTACAATGGCAAAATCAGGATGCAAATGCTATATTTCATGCAATGTTGAAGCACGGATAAAAATGAAGAGACATTTCTCACATAAGGATTCATTCACTTCGCCCGATATAGTGTGTCAACCATGTACCCTGGCAAATAAAAAGTATTCTCCTAAACCCGTTATCCGAACTATAATATTATACACGCGAATGTGAGTATGTTTGTCTGCTACACTTTCCCGTGTGAACTATATAACCGATTATCATTAAATTTGTCACACAAGTTGTCAGAAAAGCACAGGAAGCCGGCTGCGCATTTATACCACCTCGTATTGATTGACAATTGACATCAGTAGGACTACCATGAGTTTACAAAAGTATTACTCGCTAGCGACTGCGTAAAATAAATGTATGAAAAATTGTACAGCGCCTCTGGTGGTTACTCGTAGAACTAAAATCCGTAGTGACGTTACTCGATACGTAAAAAACCTATCGAAATCAAATCGCTAGCGAATGTCATTATGATCTATTGCCATACAAATTCGGTCCCATGAGTCATTAATTTGACAGACGTTGTCAAGAAATACCGTAACGATAGTAGTTATGTTATTCACTAGCAAAATGACAATAGTTTTCTATTTACAATTTCTATAGTGGCGTTTCTATGCCAACTCATGGTAATGCTACAGAACAACTTACTACTAATAGTAAAAAACAGTCTTATACAATTCTACCCCTCATTCGGTCTATTACTACTTTAATTACTTATATATTTGAATGTTTTATTATTGTTCATATTTATCGTAACACCACAAAATAAACATTTTTACTTTGTAGTAATACCGTGGCAGTCGTAACACAAGCCGTGCTTCTCAAAATATTATATAAAAAAATATTATTTTGTCTGTTCAAAGTTCGTAGATATAAACGGGCGTTTACAAGTATGTGGCACACGAGACACCTATACGAATCAGAGATTCCTGTAATAGCGATTGTTGTAATAGCGCGCTGAAGCTATATTTTCAGCTATTCAAGTAACCTTACGAGATTTCCTTTAATAGTGAACTATTCCCGCGCAATATAGAACTCTAACGTCTAGAGCGTTCTTTTTTATGCTAACTCATACAAACGTACCAGCCAGTTATTATTATAAAAGTAACAAATCATGAAAATAACACAAAATAAATAATCAAAATGATACTAAAATTAAATGATTTGAATATATTTGTAACACGTGCGACATTAAGCTAATACACGAACAACAGCTTGCTACCGTTGTCAACAGTCACCGGTTGTAGTAACGATGCCGAATGTTGTGAGCCGTCGTTAACGACAAGCGGCGTCAGGCTGTCGGTGACACTCACGACAAACTGCAATCGATGACAAGGGTCATCGGCTGGACCCAACATTCAGTAAGTAAGCCATTCAAAAAATGTTGTAACTGACAAATTGGTAAGTACCTCCGCAGACCTATATTTACAAAATAAATATGTATAAAAATGTTTCATTTCATTTCAGTGACCGATAATAAATATTACCGTTTTATCATGTCATCGACATCAGGTCAGCGACTGTCGCCGCCTGTCGCTCCTTTATTGGGTTCCTAACACATAAGACGACAATATTAGTCCTCACAAGTGGTAACTAAGTGGACACTCGTAAGTGGTCGAGTTCAGATAGAACTAATATTCTTATTATTTTATAATTGGTTGCAGAAAATGCTCAAAATTCGTCAGTTATCATCATCTCGTTAGCTAATTATATAATAAATAATATAAAAAACTTGAAGAAATATGCCAGGTGCGGGATTCGAACCCACGCTCCCTCTCGGGAACCAGAGCTTAAATCTGGCGCCTTAGACCGCTCGGCCAACCTGACTTGCGATAGAGTAATGAATTTTCCGTATTGTATCTGCTATTGCACATGCGCAGTACGTACAACTGGACACCAAGAGAACGTGGCTATCCCATACAAGTTCTGTATGAAAAATAAAATGTTATGTTTTAAAACTTTCTTTCGCAGAGTACCATAATATGGATTTCGAAAACAGAAATTGGAGATGCTTAAATTTAAAACAGAGGGCGAATTGGATTCGAATTACACCATTAAAGAAGTCGAATTCGTCCTTGAGACACTTTTCTGCCATTAGCTGATTTGTATTTTTCTACAGAATGCCGTTTCGTTTACACCTTTGTCGCCTAGTATTACTGTCCCACTGTTGGGCACGGGTCTTACTCGTATCTCAGAGGGACTGAGATTTAGGCATAGTAAACTACGGTGAATTTGTAGACTTCACACACATTTGTGAACTTTGTCAACTTAACTCTATGGCTATATATAACACTTTTCCACACTTAGTCATCAGGTAGTGCCGCACCTGTGGTCATCCTCAAGTAGGAATGTAAGGGTATATTTTAATTCCAAGTATTGGAATTCCAATTTAATTATTTTATGTTAATAAGAGCCTATTTAAATGCTGGTGAGTAGCAATCTAGCGAGAAACTATATTTTTATATAATTCTAGTTTTTGCCCGCGGCTTCGCCCGCATTTAAAGGAAAGTAATATAACATACTAACATACATAAAACTGAAAACTCGTACCTTGAACTTTGCTAAAGATCATCACTTGATCAAATGCATAGTTTACGATTCAATCCTTACTAATATCGATTAAAATAATCGATATTTTGGGTCCAAAAGGTCGATTCTCCGATTAATCGATCTTAGATCGCCATTCCTAGTTCCCGTGGGTTTTCCGGGATAAAACCTATCCTATGTCCTTTCTTGGGTCTCAGACTATCTTTGTACAAAATTTTATTAAAATCGGTACAGTGGTTTGGGCGTGAAGAAGAGACAACCAGACAGACAGACAGACAGACAGACAGACAGAGTTACTTTCGGATTTATAATATTAGTAAGGATAAGGATTTTTTCTTACTTTTGAAAGAAGAATATTATATTGTTTAGAGAATAAGATCTCATATAATGGATTGTCAGAGAAAATAAAGAATAGAGTTGCAATTGAGTCTTTTATTGTATAAAATAATCTTTCAGGAATAATGAGTCTACTCGCGGAATTGATTCCATATGTCCATGGGGGTAGTAGTAACTTGTCATCGGGTGGATTACAAGCTCGTCTACTACTCGTATATTATAACAAGTAATTTAATTAAAAAATCAAAAACCCGACTGCACTAAAAAAGCTGAAGTTGAATTTCCAAAAACGGTGAAATAGGCGTTTTAATATTTATATCCAGAACTTACTTCAGTTACTCAAAGTTCCAGCCAATATTTTACCTCGTTAGGGGTAGAATTTCATTATTTTTATCAGCAAGCCAGATACAGAACATAGTGTTTGCTTCAAAATTGACGGTTGTTCAAGTGAACCTCAACCCCTATTTTATCCTCTACACTCTACAGGGTTGATTTTTTTAGAAGGGGATCAATAAGTGTGTCCTTGTTCCTATCCAGAAGGCCAAATAGTAAAATTTATAGTAGTTGCTTCAAAATTAAAGGATTAAAAAAACTGTCATCCCCTATTTTCCCATTTAGGGGTAGAATTTCCAAAAGGCCTTTCTTAGTGCTTGTTTACGCTATATAGAGAACCTATGTGCAAATTTTCAGAACTCTAAGGTCAGTGGTGGCTGTACGTTGATTTCTGAATTTTTTTTTTAATAATTCTATTTTATATATACAAATATATTTAATAATTTAATTCTCCGTTTAATTTGCCATTTTGATTTTATTTTTCTAACACCTATTATTTATTACTCATGAATAAATATTTTATCTTTGTTATTATAATAAACAGATACCGATATAAAAGTACCTTTAAACCAAAACAACTAAAAGCTGACTAATGCTTATCAGAAACATATTGTGTTACGTTCGTTCCAAGTAAAGATCTTGTAATTTGAGCATAAAATAAAACAATAATAATGAATCATGTGAACGGAAATGGTGTTGCTAACGTCATTTTTATAACTAAGTGAATATGTTTCGCGACCCGCGTGGCGGAGCTGTTACCATACCGTTCTGTAGGGTTCCGGGTTCAATCCCCGGCCAAACAGCCATCTGAATGATTGATTTGGATATGTGTTCTGTCCCTGACACAGGGTATCCTAGTGTAGCAATGTTTACTTAAATCCCGCTGTTGAGCGAATGTCCTCTCAGAGTGATTGGGGCTTAGCCCATAGTCCAACGCATTGATCAAATGGGGTTTGGTACATTTCACACTCGAGAACATTTTTGTAAAAACTTTCAGGCGTGCAGATTCCTTGACGTCGCCAAAGTAAATTTAATAATCACATAACTTTGAAAAATCTGTGTATGTAAGTTTATAAGTCCGCAATTTTCTCTAAAACTACTAATCCAGATTGAATGGGGTTTTGTTTTATCGAAAGCTTATATTTCAGTAGTAAAACCTTATTAACACACACTTTATAATTACACATAATAAATAACAATTACATACATTGAGTAAGGACTTACCGATGCTCGGGTACTTGAGGTATTTCTTCTGGGGTGTATCTTCCAAGCTATCACAGTACAGAGACTGGGCGGAGGCGAGCATGCGGCCGCAGTACGTCCGCGGGCCCTCATCGGTCGTAATGGCAGTGGTCATCACCACCATCGCCAACACGAAGTAGAATGACAGCATTGTTGCCCTAGAAAAGGTTAAAAGGAAAGTAGTAAAAAGGCATGGGCTACCATTACTGGATATGTGTAGCCGAATGGATTTCGGTCCAATTCCGAGGTTTGAATCTTTTTTTATTAAAGAAGTAGAAGACGAGAATGCCGTCCATCTGATAATATGTGGCTACTGTCGCTAATGCTTTGTAATTAACGTCAGATTAGATTCCTACCTGAGTTCGGTTGCGGATACGCTACTACGCCAAGGGACTAAGTTGGAAAGCCTTGGAAAATTATGTCTGCCTTACAACAAAACAAAACAGAAGATGGTAGCACTTAACGCTGCTGTTATCAGGAAGAACTAGGTGTAGTGGTGGTGCCGCCGGAATCGAGCCACATAGGTTGCAAAATACTTTTAAAACACAAAAGTTTCAAATGAAGAACCCTTATAAGATACTTAATTTCTACACCCACAGGCCCACGCTCGGATTCCCTGTGTCGTGGGTGCCATGGACATACATAAAGACAAATACACAAACATCCAAATTCAGATCAAATATCAAAAATTATTCATTCTGAATACAGGGATCGAACCCGGAAACCTTGTTGTGAGTCTGGTATCGTACCGCTCTGCCACGCAGGTCGTCCTTAAAAACATGTGTAAAAAATTTTTATCACACGTAAAAGTTGGCTAACTCGTTAGCTCGTATGGACCGTCTGCGGAAAACATACGTTAGGTTTCCTTATCGATTAGCTTCCATAACTGGAAAGTACATGTCGCTCAAATAAACTTTCTTCTTAATAATGTACGAGTTTTCAAGCGTATGTTTTTATAAGCGTATATTGAAGCAGTAAACGTAAACGTTTTAGACCGTATGTGACCGAAAATATGTGTACCGAAAAGATTATTTATTTTTTGAAGGTCTGTAAAATCCTCTGTGGTTCGACTCCGGCGGCACCACCGCCATACCTATTTCTAATTTGAAAAAAAAAATGTTTTAAAAAAATAAGACCGACTTCTATGTCACTACAAAGTAAAAATTAATTCAACTAAATGTTGGTTTAGTAGGTACACAGTTCTGAAGTCGACGCTCAATATATTTCGTTGGATAACGGCGTAAACAGCGTGTCCAATATGATGACAATACTTCCCATAACTCAAAGTTCTAATCTTCAGATCATCATTATGTCAAGGTACAAAAGTACTGCAGCATGAAACACCCCTTTCTTATGAAAAAAAGAATTTTGAAATTGGTTAAAAAATACTCAAGTTATTGAAATTTAAAAGAAATTGGTTTTCCGATTTTCCGGTAAAAATGGATTTTGTTTTTCAAATTTCCACGAAATGCGATCCCCTGTTAAACTAGGCGCATAAAATGGTGTTTGAATCATGGCGATCTATCGCGGCATCGCGAAAAAGGCGCTGGACACACAAATATATACGTGTCTAATAGATAACCTCTCTTGTTTGGGAAGTCGGTTAAAATAGGTGTAGTATAAGAGTTACGACGTCGGTGTACCCGGCGAACATGAAATTAAACTTTCCCGAGAAAGGGACAGTGGTATCATTTGAAAGCACTGTAAACCTTATGTCTTGCTCTCTCACAGTGTGAAAGGGATACTTTTACGGGTTAGGGAGAGATACAAGAACTCCAGTGCGCATGTCCGAATAATTGATTTGCGATGGTGCTTTTAGCACCGGAAACACCAGAAGCACCAGGAGAACATTAATTAAAGAATATGTTGCGAGTACCGACTTGATAGGTAGTGATGGTCAAATATGATAGATGATTTCTTCTTCTCCATAACGAAACCTTGTGAAGTGGTGGTAGTTGTATTGACATTCAAAAAGATCATGTAAAGAACCTATTTTGAATAAAAAAAAAAATTTAACGATGTTCTTAAGTATGCCACAAAGTATGATCGTAATAATCTGATAAGCGTGATACACGAACTCGTGATAGCTGCCTCTCGGGATGGATAGAAAGGAAATCATATCATGAAAAAGAGCCAAGAGAGCCGCTCACGGAGCTTAACTACTAGGCAATCATAAAATCAAAGATCGCATTCCGTACCCTCATCCACGCACACTTGTAGAGAACTTGGGAAACTTGACATATGTGTTAATAAACTATACACAATACAACGTACGACTACGCATGTGTTTAACATTACTCCCTTCGTAGTAGTGACAGAGATCCCGCCCTCTCTCTACCCTACGCCGAGCGCCGAAATATCACGCTCTTACAATCGCGCTTGCAGAATAATAATCACGAGGCGGCTATATCAAATTCAAATGTTCTTTTTTGAAAAAAGTGTTAGTACGGGTAAATTAACGAAATAAGGCTTATTTGTATGGCATAATTCCCATTTATCAGTAAAACTTGCATGTATTCACACTTATTACAAACTAGTTTTTACCCGCGGCTTCGCCCGCGTTTAAAAAGAAATAAATATAACATACTAACATACATGTATATTCGTACCTTCAACTTTGCTAAAGATCATCACTTGATTAAATGCATAGTTAACGATTCAATCCTTACTAATATCGATTAAAGTAATCGAGGTTTTGGGTCCAAAAGATCGATTCTTCAATTAATGGATCTTAGATCGCCATCCCTAGTTCCCTTGAGATTTCCGGGATAAAAACTATCCTATGTCCTTTTTTGGGTCTCAGACTATTTTTGTACAAAATTTCATTAAAATCGGTTCAGTGGTTTAGGCGTGAAGAAGAGACAACCAGACAGACAGACAGAGTTACTTTCGGATTTATAATATTAGTAAGGATAAGGATTATAGGATATTCATACTTTTTAGGGATCCATACCCAAAGGGTAAAAACGGAACCCTATTATTAAGACTTTGCTGTCTGTCCGTCTGTCCGTCTGTCACAGGGCTATATCTCCGGAACCGTAATAGATAGACATCTTTTTGCAGGGGAAATACAAACAGCAGCGCTTAACACTGCTGTTATGAGGCAGAAATAGGTGTGGCGGTTGTGTTAGCGGATTCGAACCACAAAGGGTTCCACTACCTTATAGTTGATATTATAAATGCGAATGCGAGTTTTGTTATTTTGTTTGCTACGCTTTCACGCTTTAACTCATACGAGTAAATTAGTAAAGATTACTCACTCCTAACAAGGAAATGTACCCAGTTTTGATAATTGAAATAGTTGCGTAAAAAAGTTTTGTCACGTCTCCGTGCTAAAATGTCCCTTAAATATTTGTAATAATTATTTATTTATTACGTAAATTACGCAGTATTAGTTATTTTTATTTGTAATAATAAAAATAACTAATTTTAATAATAAAAAATATTTTTATTTGTCAAGAATTCAAAAAAAGAACTTACTAAAATAAGCCGTTTGTGGCTTCATTCAATTTCAAGGCGGCGAAGTATCTTTATTAATCTATGCCTTAACTACAAAACCGATTATCATGCAATACTCTACACACATTGACGAGTATTCAAAAATGGACATAGGGTACATTTTATCCCGAAAAAGGTACGGTTTCCGAGGGATAGTTAAAAACTTTAGACCGCAAGCAAAGCCGCGGGGAAAAGCTAGTTAATCTGCACACGCTACTATTTTAAAAGAACATAAGCACAATGTTTTCAAACTTCTCTTCTACGTCAGTCGTAATTTCAACAACGCGCATTTAATAAATATTATGCCGAACATTCAGTATTATAAATAATTGGCCAAGTGCGAGTCGAACTCGAACCACCAATTAATTATCATTTACTTATTTTAATATTTGTTATCATAGGACACATAGTATTAAATTCTTTGTGAAATGTTCACCTATCTACCTACTACTACTACTACGTTCAATAGATAAAGCGAAAAATGAGCGGCAGTAGCCTCTTAGTACAGGTGGACTGCATGCTCGTCTGCTACTCCTTATTATAAAAAATATGGTTCCGTTTAATCCTTTGAGTATGGAATCCTAAAACAGCAGAATAAAAGGCGTGAAATTCATTGTAGCAGACTTTATTACAATGTCTGAGCACTTTCCATTCCTACGCTTCATTATTCGAAGTCAAATTTAAAGTTGTTTAAACTTTTTTATTTGCTGCCTTTACTAGTTAAGAACTCAACTTTACAGACTTTAGAGAGGTTTTCACGCAAGCTATTGCCTTGTATAATATTAAATTCACATCTAAAATGTGTTGATTAAAAAAATAATCTTTAAAGCATTCACTATTTATCGAAGATTTGAATCACACGTACTTTAAACATTTTATTACTAAACTTTTTAAGTTTCAATATAAAATACGGTTCAATTAATTTTATTTCTTCATAAGATTAGTGCAAAAATTGGCAAGTCGCAAAAAGGTACAGTAGAGTTATGGTCGAAATAAGGGAGTAAATATTAATAATCGAAAGATATTTTAACACAACGCATGTAATAGATAGAAATTCAGTTATATTTATATCAAAGAACAAGAAAATTGTGTACAGAGTTGGTCTTATTTTACATTTCAGTACTAAAATACTAAAAATCCTCGTAAACGAGGCTGGGATTTTTCATGTTTTGGACAGGAAATTAATTATTTTATGTGTATTAATAGAATAACTGTTAGCGTGTATTAATAGAATAAGAGCAGTGATAGCCTAGTGGTTAAGAAACGCAGCCTCTCGATCGTGGGGTCCGAGGTTCAAATCCCAGGCACGCACCTCTGATTTTCAAATTTATGTGCGTATTAGAAATTAATTATCACTTGCTTAAACGGTGAAGGAAAACATCGTGAGGAAGCCTGCATACCTGAGAGATTTATAAAAAAAAATCTTAAAGGTATGTAAAGTCTACCAATACGCACTTGGCCAGCGCGGTGGACTATGGCCTAATCCTTCTCATTCTGAGAGGAGACCCGTGCCCAGCAGTGGTACAGTAATGGATTGATGATGATGATGATGAATAGAATAACGAGTAATTTTTAAAACTTCGTTAGCACGGGCATTGAATATTGTTCACGCATTTCTTTTGTAACTATTAATAAAAATCAAACAGAAGTATTTAAAATTTGAAAATTGAATCATCGCAAAACGATACTTCAATCAGTCTACTGATTGAGCTGACAGTTGATCAAATAGGTTTAAACTATTTTGATTGATGTCTGCACGGAAATATAAAACATTTTGAGTTAAAAATTTAGTTTACAATGCAGTAAAACTTAGTGGTAATGTTTTCGGTTCCTTACATTGGGGATGCGGATTCAAATCCAAGTACTTTTAAACATCGCCGTTTTTTTAAAGTGATAAGGTCTCTCTACACTAATATTATAAAAAGGAAAACTTTGTTTGTTTGTTTGGTTGTAATGAATATGCTCAGAAACTACTGGACCGATTTTAAAAAATCGAAAGCTACATTATCCACGAGTAACATAGGCTATATTTTATATGAAATATATTTGACAAATAGGTTTTGAGGCGGTACAAAGTTTTCCAGGTCATGTAAATTATATTTACCGTATAACAACAATGTTATTTGATTTTATGTTATTTCAAAATTTGTCACAAAGCATGTTATTAACATGTGCATTGCAGAAGTGGAACACGGCGATTGTAAATGAAAGTTATATTGCACTGTTATGCTCATACGGTCTCATTGTTGTTACAATGTTAAAAACGTGAATGTGATGTATGTATAACAAACTTTTAACGGCTGAGGTCAACTTGAAGCTTTGTTTTTTTTTTAATAATAAAATTCAAGTAGTAAACCATCATGCAGTCCACATGATGATAAGTGGCTACTGCCGTCCAGATACTCCAAGCAAGATTCCTTCCCTACTGCTGCTGAAAAGTATGCCTCCCTTACCACACCCTTCAAACCAAAACACGGCAGCGCTTAACATTCCTGTTATCAGACAGAAATAGGTGTGGAGGTGGTAGTGCCAGAGTCGAACACAGCGTTCTACCACCTTCCTAGTAGTAAGTAGTCATCATCGCCTATTTTCAACACCAGAGAAGTCACCAATGTATCGCCGGCTTAATACATATAAAACCGCGAAAGGGAATATACCACGATAACCTATAAACTGGAACTAAGTATCTGTTATCCATTAATGAAGTGAAAAGCGTAAATAAGCGTTCATCTCGATTAAGTGCGAGCGGCCGTGAGCTTTTATATTATACAGTGCGGTTTACGTGAGCTAAGAATTAAATGAATAATTTACGTAATGAGATGTGTATGTTGCAGCTAAGTAGCTTAACTAGCCATTTGTTTAATAGTCTAGCCTTTTTACAAAACTGTGCCATTAGACTAGGTTCCTGAATGATATTTTTGATTGCAAATAATTTAGTTCGACGACGTTTAATCACTTGCATTTATCGCATAAATATTGTGTACTTTTTTTGCTACTCCCATATTATAAAAATAAAATGATTTTGCCTGCAACACCCTGTGTATGGCACGTTCAATGTCTGTAGATAAATAAAGTCACTAACTAAAATCAACGGCTCACAGATGCAAAATTAATCTAACAGAAACTAACTATCACAGTCAACTATAGTAAATCCGCTTCCTATAAAACCTTTAAGGAATTACTTAGTATGAATGTAGTAGTATGTTTACGCCAGTTCCGTCTACTGTATCTCACAGGACCCACCAGTGGGACCATTGAGACATATCAGTCTCCACAGACCCACCGGTGGGTCTGCTGGTGGGTCCTGGAAGACTAAGCGTGTAAAATTACGGTTACCTGTAAACATAGAGCAGTAAACTAATAGATTCCTAATTCGTGTTGCAACTGAAGCGCCTATGTACAGCTTACGAGTTTTATTTATTCAAAAAGGCGTACTTTCAATGGCAGTTATCGAGTATAGAAAAAAATATTGTATACCTCTAATTAATAAAATAGCAAATCTGCAAATCAATAAAATATCAAATTGCAGATCCTGTGTAAGGCCACGAATATTATTGATCACTTTATACGATACGCTTGTCCTATCATATAGAATCTACGAATTTACAGATTTATCCGTATAAAAAAAATACCGTGTAAATGTTTTTCTATGGTACCTCTTACCGCCATAATCTATTTTGCGATGTTAACCTTGTATGTTCGTGTTTGATTATTGTGTTAATTAGTCCTCAGATATCGATATATGTGTCTATAATTTCTATAATAATTATCACATTTTATATCTATTATAATTAATCAAATTAAGAAAGATCCCTGTTCTATATAGTGTGTCGTTAAAACTCCGTCGCCGACATTCACGTCGCGTCAACTTAACACACACCTAGTTGCTGCTTAAATTGTAAAAATAGGAGTCTATGTTGTTACTTCGACTTGGTAAAAGAAGAACTATGTACACTTACCTTTATTCCGCGCCGCAACTCACTATACAGCCGCGTCGGATACCGAAGCTTTTATACCGTCGTCGAAGGGATGATTTGACGTCACGGCGATTAACACGCTCTGTTTAACTTGGCGAATATGTAGCAACACTGTCAAACAAAAGTATTAAGTATAAGTATTAGGGCTTGTGTAGGAAATTTTAATACAATAGCGTAAGGAATGATCGGCCATTTTGACAAAATCAAATTAAAAAATCTTTCCAGTTTTGTTTTTAAAAATATAGGAGTAGCACACGAACATGAAGACCACCTGATGGTAAGTGGATACTGCCGCCCATGGACGTCTGTGATCAACCCAAGATTGGATTATATATTTCTACCGGAGGTCGGCCACAGATGCGCATCTACCCCTGAGTACTAAGATGGAACGCCTCGGACAAATATATCTCCCTTACCACTTTACAGATTGTTAAAAATACCTCGTACAGGCTGTGGTTACTGCCGTTAAACCACAGCCTGTACGAGGTATTTTTTTAAATGAAGCGGCGATAGATACTTCGAAACATATCGTTTAAAAAATTTAATATGCAATGTCAACTTACTAACCAACTAGCATATAAAAATATTGTGCTTGTCATAGACTCCTACCTTTTCTAACATGGGAATGAAGCAAGTTATTCAAATGTGTATGCAAACATAATACACTAGTTTTTATCCGTGGATTCACTCGCGGTCAGAGGTTTCTATCTATCTCTCCGGAAAGGTACTTTTATTTGGGATTAAAGGTACCATAGAACCTTTTCTAAACACATGACAGTGACAATTTGTATGCATTGATAACACAGTTAATGGCACTGTTAGTTATGTTTTAATAATAGTAAAAAATCACTGTTAGCTGGGTTTTCAAAGAATAAGGTAGAATTTCTGCATTTTAAATTTCTAGACACCTATCTACTATTGGAAATTGGATGGAATTTATGCAGCATTTCACAATCAACTTTACGCCAAGCAAACCTCGGTCGCCTGGTTATTAATGTAAATCTGGAATTTTTTATTCCTAGATCCCTTAGAATGAATGAAATCTTGATGAAATTTCGTAGCGAATATATACATAGCACATGAACTGAGTAGGTACTATTATGAAATAATTTTACTATCTCGAAAGCGATGTGCGGTGACATATATATTCCATAAAAGTTTCTATAAAAGTAGGTGCCACCACCTCACATCTTATATTATAAACGCTTAAGTCATAGTCGTAGAGCAAAGTCGGATTTGACAAAAATGCGAAATTCACTTTTTGATGTGAAACATCTATAGCCGCACGTAAAACCGATTTCTGGCGTGGCGACGCATGCCGATATACGATGGTATATATATACAGTCTATATGCAGTATTGTGTACGGTGTGGCGACGCGTCGCCATGCGCAATAACTATTACCGAAGTCACTGATTAAACGAATTAAGTAGTCACGATTTGAAATAAATTCGTAAATTTTTGTATTTAATGAAAATAAATATTTATTCAATAAATAGTCATCGTTATCTGGAAAAAAATCGTAATATTTTATTTTATCATTATGACATATTTAGTTCCTATCACAATATGTTCTTTTCTGCATATTACTTTTACAAAATAATGTCGATTTTTCACATCTGCCAGGCGTCCCGTGACGGCTCACATTTTTTATCATATTTGGATAACTTGTAGTCTAAATATTATTACTGGATTACAGAAAAAAATCTATGTATTTTAATTTTCAAATTAATCAGTCGGTATAACGACGGATTTGAAATGCGCTCATAGTTTATGAATAACTTGAAATGGCTACCTTGTAAAGTTTGGTATTTGTTAAATCCGACTTTGTTCTACGACTATGAATTAAATTTAACAAAATAATTTATTTATTATTTAAAAGTACCTTTAGTATTGGCCATCGGCTTTCTACAATAGCTTTACTATTCAAACTCTTACTAGTCAAATTATTAAGACCAATATGAGTGTGCAATTTAATAATCATTATGTATTTTTCGGATTTATTATCCTAACTGCCATAGAAGTAACTGTATTGTGAAAATTTGAACTGTCTATCTATTACGGGTCAGTAAATAAAGCGAAAAATGTCAAAAAATAGTGGTTTCTCGTACGGTAACCCCCATTTATTTTTAAACATTTTTATTTTTAGTCTTTGTTATACCGACTACTATTATACATGATCTGTAAAAAATTCAAGCGTCTTTGATTCTAAAGGGTAGAGCCCTCAGACGGACAAACGGATGCTTAGTAATAGGGTTCCATTTTTACAATTTGGCTACGAAACCCTATCCAGTAACTGTTCCGATTTCAACACTAAATTATTATGAATAAATTATTATGATTTCCACCGCCTGACCTGGTGATACTCTTTACCGCCCGCACGTCACAAGTTATGAATGAACAATATTCAAATTAGCGTACCACAACGTTGAATCGCATTATTCATATCGAGGTTAAAGATGAGACGCCCCAGGGGTTCCAATCGTTATTCTGGCTTTAGATAATGTTAAAAATTAATCCTTCTATCCCATCAACGTTCTTATATTGAAATAGTAAATTAGGGCACTACTTGACTGGGTAGCAATTTGGAAGGCAAAACCTTATTTGGTTCGACTCCGGCGGCACCATCGTCACATCTATTTCTGTCTAATAACTGCAGTGTTAATCGTTGCTGTGTTCTGGTTTGGGTGTGGTAAGGGAGACATACTTTTGCGAGGCGTTCCAGCTTAATCGTCAGTAATAGCGGTGCGCCTATGGTCGACTTCAGGTAGAAATCGAATCTAGTCTAGGGTTCATTACAGTTGTGAATATGCGGCAATGGGCACTTACCATCAAGTGGATACAAGGCACGCCGGCTACTTCTATATTACAAAAAAAAACTTAAAATAATTCTGCGCTTTCGTATGTCGGCTTCACGATAATTCCCTATTCTATAACATGGAGATGGATACAGAAGTCCACCGGTGGCAGTGTTCATCACAGGGACTGCATGCTTGTTTGCCACTTCAATTTTATAAAAGTGGTACTCAAATTCCAAAAAAGTTTATATTATGTAACTCTATTTTTTAAGCAAATTTATAATATTTTTTCATTCCTCTAGATGTTTATTTTTCGGAATAAATTAAAAAAAAATGTGTTCATATCTAAACATGCGTAATGACAACCTAACTGAAGTTACATGAATACGGGAATAAGCATACCAATTAAAAATGGTTACATAATTAAAAACAGAACATTATTAAATAATGTAAATGGTAGGTAAGTCCTAAAAAATAAGTGTTCATTCCTTTATGTAATTTTGTAAAAAAAATATAATTACCGGTTTTAAAATTCACTTATAGTAATAAGAAAATAAATCTTTAACCAATTTATTGCCTTGTGTTTTTCGAGTGCGTATATTTAAACAAAAGTAAGTTAATTATAATTAATTATATGTAAAAATAATGGCATTTAAAAAAAGGGAAAAAGAGAACAATTATTTTTAAAATTAATAAAGACAAACCCACTGAGGTTCTTACCGGATCTTCTCAGTAGAGGTCACGTTCCGATCCGATAGTAGTTTAAGAAAATATTGTAACTGACAATTTGTAAGTGCCGCCGTTGGCCTATACAAAAATAAATATATTTCATTTCATATAAGCTTACCTTGGAACCCGGGGAGCTTTCAGATGAGTGCAGCGACTTCGCAGATTGAGCACTAACTGGCAGTACACTGACTAATTACTGTACGTGCGCTATCGATACCTAACAACATTGTTTCAGTAAACTTTGCTTTGCGAACGTTGCGCTTTCGATCGGTAGGGCGAGCGGACGTTTTCGATAGTCGATAGTAAAATTTTCGTTAGTGGTTAAGTAACTCGGCCTCTTGATCGAGGGGTCGGAGGTTCAAATCCAGGCACCTCTGAATTTACGAAGTTATGTACGTATTACAGATAAATTTTATCACTTGCTTTAACATGTGCATGGTGCATGGTACTCTTAGTAAATACCTCGAGTTTGGGCTAAATTGGTAACAAATCTACCATTCATATCCTGGCTATATTTTCCCTAAGTTTGTCGTGGTACTTACGGGACACCCTGTATAGTTGAAACATGAACGAGACGCGCTTCTATTTATTTTTACTACTGAATGTATATACATTGAGCTTACGAGCTCTCAGGGCGCTGCTAAAATAAGAATATTTTTATATCGTTTCGATAATATTTTACTTACAATATTTGTAAATTATACTATTGAAAGTTTCAATCGCAAATTTCGTTATTAAAATTATTATTATTTCAATATACATTTATTTTTTTCGGTATGACAATATCGTACCAGCGACGGTTTAATATCGACAACCATATCGACAATTCAGAGTCAATATTATCGATATAATCAAACTTTCGATCAATTGTTACATCGTAGGAGTGCCCGTGTATAGGGTTTCAGCCCAACGGTTACAGTTGTTTACGAACCCGTTTAAAATAACTCGATAACAAAGTACATCCTTGATTCGCAGTTGTTTGTCGTATTGTTTCGCTGAATCTGCGGTAGAGTTACAATTAGGTTGCTATGCCCATTTCATTTATTACTGAATGTAAAATTTACTTGTCAGCGGTTGTTTTGACATTATCATGGGTCCCTGTCACCTGTGAACAACCCCCTCCCCCCTCCCTGGGACCACGCCTGCTGCTGGGCACGGGTATCCTCTCAGAATGAGAAGGATTAGGCCATAGTCCATGGCGCTAGCCCAGTGCGAATTGCTAGACTTTACATAACTCTGAAAACTTTTTCTAATTAATAATTCTTAAGTATGCAGGTTTCCCTCACAATGTTTTCCTTTACCGTTTAAGCAAGTAATAATTAATTTTTAATACGCACATAACTTTGAAAAATCAGAGGTGCGTGCCTGGGGTTTGAACTTCGGGGCCCTCGATCAATAGGCAATAAGAAACGCTTCTTAACGACTACACTATCACTGCTTAAAACGGTAAACAATACCAAATGGGTCTCCAACAATGGTCTAATCACATCTGTTTGCTGGACGAAGTCTTTTATCACAGTAACAAAATTATAAACCATACTCAACAACCACACTAGCCAAGAGCGGATTAGTAGATTACACACATTTATGAAAAGTTTTTTTTCAGCAAAAGACGCTTTCTACTCTCACAGCTCACAGGATTCCCTGTGTCGTGCACCCAGAGCACTCATGGACACACACAATGGTAAATACATAAACACCCAGATCCAAAACACTAATCCAGATTCGCCATTTAGTTGTCTGTCTATCCTGGGATCGAATCTAGAACCTCATCAAAGCGGTACCACCAAGTTTGATTTGTCACTATAAGATATAAGACTTTCAATTTTTCTGTTTTGTAATATTTTACTTTTATAAGATTACTAAGTATACTTCATTATTGGTATAGTGGCTGCCACCGTTATAAAACACATACTCTAAAATTTACAAGTGTCTATCTATTACGGTTCAAGACACTTCAAGACTTCAGCACTGTGACAGACAGACAGACAGCGGAGGCTTAGTAATAGGTATCTGTTTTTATTGGCTACGGAACCTTAATAAATGATCTACCTAACAGTACTGCAATCTCCCAAACACTAGTGGTCGCCGGGGGGACGAAATTCGATCATCTTACATATAAAGTTATCGTGTCACAATGTTAGTTACCATACTCCTCCGAAACGGTTTTACCGATTTTCACCAAATTTTATATGCATATTCAGTAGGTCTGAGAATCGGCTACTATCTATTTTTCATACCCCTGAGTGATAAGGGTTGTTCACCCTTAACATTTTTTTTATTTATATGGCAATACAACGTTTGCCGGGTCAGCTAGTAATCATATAAAAAATATTATCTACACTAATATTATAAAGAGGAAAACTTTGTTTGTTTGTAATGAATAGGCTCGAAAACTACTGGACCGATTTTAAAAATTCTTTCATCATTCGAAAGCTACATTATCCACAAGTAACATAGGCTATATTTTATATGAAATATATTTGATAAATAAATTTTGAGGCGGTACAAAGTTTGCCGGGTCAGCTAGTCAGAAATAAACAACAAAACAGCCATAAACAAAGGAGTATATATGTGTAAGCTAAGTATAATTCCCTTAATTGGTATCAATGTAGGTTGTATATAATGTAAATGTTTTTTCATGATATAATATAACATAGTCAATCTGTCATTTTCCTTCATGTCAATGTGTCATTTTATAAGAAAATATTGATTACATCTCAGAACAATAACTATAATAATAGTTTTTGTTCTGAGGATTACATATGTATAGTCTGATTCATAATTAGGTGTCCAAAATGTAAACAAAGAAATGTCATTGTCAAAATTTGATTACAGGTATTGCAAACCTTAACAAATTAACAAGAAACGAAAATTTTCACAAAATTCAACATAAAACAAAAACTTAATAACTGCACATAATTAAAAAAAACGCGCTAAGAAAACTAGAAAAATATCGAGTTCGATCACGAACACAAAAATGAATTATGTCAACTACGAAACTTAAAAATGGCGGCACATAAAATGTGTTGGATGCCGATTGTGTGACCATTATTACAATTTAATTTTCTCTCATAAATCTTGTTTTTTATTATTATTACTGTAAGAAATGAAATTGAGTTAATATAAATATGGGAAAATGTGAATTGATTTTAATTTATTTAGATTATTATTTTATTATCGATGTATTAATTTAATATTGTCAAAAATAAGAAACTGCCATTTGACACATATTTTCTTGATAGGTCAACACCTTTGTTTACATTTTGGACACCTAATAATGAATCGGACTATAGTCTGTGAATTGTATGTGTCAAATGCGTGGTAGTGTGAGTAATGTGTTTTTATTGATTTAATGTAGGTCATCGATATACTACTAATGTAGGTACTTTCAATACATTATTAAAAAAAATATTAGCATTCTGCACTTTTTTAGTATATAAACCATATCTGTGGCAAATTTCATACACGTCCGTCCGCTTAATCTTAAGCTTAAAGCTTAATAATTTTCGTTAAAACACGTACAAAGTTTTTGCAGCAAAGCTTCACGTATAAATATATACTACTTTACACTGCATGACAATGGAATAGCTATTCCCGTTCTAGCCGGTATAGAATGCAAATGAATTCAGCTGAATCAGCTGAATAAAAGGCTGCCTCTATCATTAACAGGTCTATATGCAGCTCGTGTTTCACACCAGAATATCTAGATTCCCTTTTATCTCCAGTATACCTATTATAATAAGTCGCCAAGTGCGAGTCGAATTCGCATGCAGAGGGTTTCTTGCCACCAAATTTCTCATTTTCTATTTTAGTCTTTTATTTAATAGCCATGTAATACATGTAACTATAGACACCGTGGTAACTATAGCACGCATTATAAAATTCTAACGTGTATAATTGAATAGATAAGCCAAAAATGCCAAAAAATACGGATATAAGAAAAATCCTTTATGAGAATTGAGAATCCCTCTTTAAATTTATATAACTACTTTTTTAGTATTGGCTGTGATAGTATGTAATATACAGAAAAAACTAAGTGTATATTTAGATAGAGTACTGTGATAGACGGATAGAGGTATAATCCAGGGTAAGGTAGTAACTTGGATGATGACACGAGGTGTTCTACCTTAATCCTCAGGGGCAATGATGTGTCTGTGAACGACATTAGTTTTTTTTTGTAATATAGGAGTAGCAGACGCTACTGCTATATTACAAAAACTGCCGCTACTCGCTACTGCCGCCCATGGACATTTGTAATCAACCCCAGATAGGATTAGTTGTTCCTACCTAGGTCGGCATCACAGTTGCGCCGCTACCCCTGAGGACTAAGCTGGAGCGCCTCGGAAAAGTATGTCTCCCTTACCACACCCTTCAAAGCAGAACACAGCAGCGCTTAACCCTCAAGCAGGCGCGCGGTCATTTGTAACGGTAGCGATCGCACGTAACCTAAAAGCCTACTTGGACATTTAAGGGACTTAAAACATCAAATAACTAGAGAATTGTTTATTATTATTATCATAACAATCATCTTAGTATAAGGAAATAAAATAAATATGGAAAACGTTTTACAGGTTCTACTACACGCAATGGAACATGTGCTTGGTTCATTCCTGTCCAATCTAATATATTTCTTTGCAGTTTTCTTGGAATATTCATCATTGTGGCTCTTCTACACTTTTGTTTAATACCCAAGGCTTGTTCCACCATGTTCCCTCAAGATAACCATGGTATTGATTCCAGCAATATCTAAAAGTCGGAGGAAGAGCGTCAAAGACCATCTATTATTTTTCCTATGAGTCGAGTACATCCTAGCTTTTTAATATTTTGAATTTCGTCATTACTTTCTACTTCAGATAGATGGTCGGAAATCTCCCTCCCTGGACCCTTCATCACTTAGCTCTGATTCACTCTCTATATCTTTTTGTTGTAATTGCGCGATTATTGGAGAATCGCTACTAGGCCTAAAAGCCATTTCAGATAAATCAATACAAATAAAACACCAATCCAAGGTCCAAAATAGTAAAAAAAAATCTACACACAGGGTCGCACGTAAACTTTTCGACGACGGGCGCGCGTAGTGAGTTCGACTACTAGGCCGCGTCTAAAACAAAACCTATTTGTTCAACACGTGACAGGTGGAGACGTAGGGTATATTGCTCGTTTTGTTTATAGTGAACTTAGAAGAGGGTACTTAAGGCAAGAAAGAGTTCTAACGAAAATATTATGAATTGTAGACAAAAACGTTTTAAATGCGGTCGATTCGAGGCCGCGCGCCTGCTTGAAGGTTAACACTGCTTTTATTAGGCAGAAATAAGTGAGGCGGTAGTCCCGCTGAAGTCGAACCACATAGGTTCTTCCAACTTCAAACCACCTTCAAACTTCAACCACCACCTTCAAACTTCAAACCCTTTGACTTTCACACATTTTTAACAGACTTCAAAAAAAGGAAGCGGTTTCGGACATGCTTTTTACGCCGTTACCCAACGAAATATATTGAGCGCCGACTTCAGAAATATGAACTAAACCAACATTTATTTGAATTATTTTTTACTTTGTAGTGACATAGAAGTCGGTTGTGCTTTTTTGTTAAAAAAATTTGTTTATGTCTATAAACGGCAAAGGTCACTTACAAGTGGTAGTTGTGCTATCATTATTTTATTTTGATTAAAATACAATTGAAATAAGATTGATGGAACATTGCTGTCAATTTAAATAAATGCTTGTTTGGTTTAAGCGGTACCAAATATAAACACCCATTTAAAATGTCTGTCTATCCGTAAGAACATGCTTTTTTTTAAAAGAACTCTTTTTTCTCTGAGCGAACACATCGTCCCGTACAAACAGGCTATTAAGTAATATATTCATCCCTTAACATTGTATAATACGAATATTTACTTTTAAAAGATTTTAAATTGCGCATATACGGAGTTTCTTTCGCCAGTTCCTCTCCATAACGAACCACTTTCCAAAGCGGTAGGTAGTAGTTTATTGATGTTCGAAAAAAAATCTATATGAATCAATTTTGAATAAATGAAATTTAAATTTGATGTTGATTTTGAATAAAATAAAAACAAAATAAAACCAAATTATTTTTTCGCTAAGCCTAAGTCAGCCAACCTAAATAGCACCCTAGCTTCCTCCGCCATCGGGGAAGCTAGAATGCTATTCAGATAGCCAATATGTGTAGCCTTTATTCCTAAATATAAATTCCGAAATGTTTCATTCCGAACACATTCCATCAAAATATCTGTAACATCCTCAATCACACCACACTCCTCACAATTTGGTGACGTAATTTTGTTCATAAAAAATGCAAATTTATTTGATGGAATATGTCCGGAACGTAACCTAAGTGTTTTTAAGCAATTTCTTTTAAAATGTATATTATCAATCCACGAAAATTTTGATATGTGTGGTTGAATAGTTCGATACCAGATCCCCGTCTCAAAAGAACTATTGCTTTTACCATTGGGCAGGCCACATCGCTCGAAGGACCGACAACCGATGAGGAAAGGAAAAGGAAAGGTCCATGAAAAGCATCCACGTTTAACGTCGGCTTTTACAAGAAATTTTAAGTATTGTAGAGGACTAACATTTCAGAGAATTTTAGCAAAAACTCAATTAAAATAAATATTACGTTACTATATATTACTAGCTGACCCGGCGAACGTTGTGTTGCCATACATATAAATAAAAAATTGTTAAGGGTGAACAATCCTTATCACTTAGGGGTATGAAAAATAGATAGTTGCCGATTCTCAGACATACTGAATATGCAATATGCATATCAAATTTGGTTAAAATCGGTAAAGCCGTTTCGGAGGAGTGCGGTAACTAACATTGTGACACGAGAATTTTATATATAAGATTATCGAGAAGATATTTATATTTATTTAAGACAAATGTTTTTTTTTAATGTTATCCTTTGTTCAAAAGAGAAATTCTTCGTTGTAATAGAGTTGTTTAAAAACATGGTCTAAAATGGAAAAGTTATGAAAATATTCCATTACGTAAGTACGTAATCCGACACTTATTGTTAGCTGTAAATTTGTTCGTTTGGTATACAATAACATACCATACTCAGCACATGCTGACGTTATTTATAAACTACATTGGATTTGCTTGCAAAAACATTTCGTCGCATAAGCGTAACTTGCAACGGATTAGGTTTCAAAATTGCAAACAAAATATACTTAGATCTAATTCTATATTTATACAACACCGCTGTTTTAATAGAAAAAGGCAAATTATATACATATCAAAGATCAAAGTTAATTCGTAATAAACGTCCGTAAGCAATCATTAATCATCATCGTCAACAATCCATCACTGTCCCACTGCTGGAGACGGGTCTCTTCTCAGAATAAGAGGGATTAAGCTATAGTCCACCGCGCTAGCCAAGTGCGTATTGTTAGACTTCACGTACCTTTGAAAACGTTGGAAAATCTTACCAGTCTTACCAAAGTTCGGACTTTAACAATTTTTCTAGGCAATAATTGTAAAAAATTACACTTTACAAGGTGCTACAAGGTAGAAATAGTTGTGACAGTGAAGCCGCTTTCAAATAACGTCTACAGGTGATAGAATCCTTTGTGGTTCGACTCCAGCGGCACATAGATACCTATTTCTGACTCATAACAGCAGTATTAAGCGCTGCTGTGTTCTAGTTTGAAGGGTGTGGTATGGGTACCATACTTTTCAAATGCGGTCTAGCTAAGTCCTCAGGGGTAGTTGCGCATATGGCCAAACTCAGGTAGAAATAACTTATCCTATCAGGGGTAGATTACTTACGGGCGGCAGTAGCCATTTATCAACAGGTGGACAGCATGCTCGTCTGCCACACCTATATTACAAAATAAAGTCCACTTTATTTTGTAATATAGTCCACTTTTTTTTTGATAATAATTGTCCAAATTCAAATTTGAACGTATCACGGTCTCATAGTAACAGTGGAACTGTCACTGCTGCTACAAGGTAGAAATAGTTGTAATGGTGATGCCGCATTCGAACCACGGAGAATTCTATCAGTTTTGCATTTATCCACTAAAATAAATTTAAAAATCTTACAAAGCTAACTTCATCATCAGCATTTTTTTTTTTTTTTTTTTTTTTTTTTTTTTTTTTTTTTTTTTTTTTTTTTTTTTTTTTTTTTGGCGCCCAGATGTAGGTGGAAAAAGGGCTGACCCTCTACGGAGAGGGAGGAGCAAAAAATGCGTCCAAGCACTTACAGGCCGCGACGGCCGGTGCCTGCGTCGTGTGGGGCTGACTGAAAGGTCCTCCTGAAGGGAGGACCATCCCACTAAAAACTCCTTTAAGGCATTCGTCCAAGGGGACCGTACAGCCGACATCGGATAGCGACCTCTCGTTTGCGGAGCGAGAGGCGCTAGCGGCGCTCCCTACAGAGCTACCGCTGGATAGATGACACTGAAGGTGTCAACGTATCATGAATAAGATTAGAATCGTCGGGAAGACGATTCTCTATGGAGAGTTGTACGCCCCTGTGGGCGGCCAGAAGATTCTCCACATCGGTGGAGAGTTTGTTAGGAGCGTCGGTCAAGATATTTCTTGGCCGACGGCAATTGTAGCGGGTAGGAAGAGGGGCAGCATAGTCCGCTGCACCCTTGATTAAGGGGTTGGGATGATTTTCTGAGCGGTCAAAGAACGCTTCAGAGAATTGTCTGAGGACTTGTTGAATTGGAGCGAGCTCCAGGTCGCGGTGGAGGTCAGCGTTTCTGACATACCAGGGGGCATTAAGTGCCCGACGACAATAGAGATTTTGTATGACCTGGAGTTTGTCTAGGATGGTGGGATTCGCGTGAGCGAAGACTGGAGAGGCGTATGTTAACACCGGTCGAATGCAAACCTTATACAGCGTTCGCTTATTCCTGGCTGACAACTTGCTGTGTCTGCCAATCATGGCGTTGAGGCGGCTCATGTAAGAGCGGGCGGTATGGGTGACCTTAGAGACGTGGGGTCTAAAGGTGAGGCCCGGGTCAAGGGTAACTCCTAGGTATTTTACTGTGGGCCTCCATGGAATGGGGGCCCCAAGTAATTTGACGGAGGGCAGGTTGTTTAAACGCCTGCGTTTGTGGTCGAAGCGCATTGCGGAGCTTTTCTCCGCATTGACTTCGATGCGCCATTTCCTAAACCAATCTCCTAACTCGTTGACCGAGCGTTGGAGTTTGGCGAGGACAGATGACTCCTTTTGCCCTTGGATGTAAAGGGCGGTGTCATCGGCGAAGAGTGAGAGCTGCACCCCATTTTTGGGGATAGGAATATCGTTGGAGTACGATATGAATAATGTAGGAGCGAGCACTGAGCCTTGAGGGACTCCGGCTGTTACGGGGCGTGGGGGAGAGAGGATACCTTCGTGCCTGTAGCGGAAGGTTCTGTCCTGAAGGTAGGAAGCCACGATGCGGACTAGGCGATCGGGAAGACCAGAATGGTATAGCTTGTATACCAGTCCTCCATGCCAGACTTTGTCAAAAGCCTTGGCGACGTCGAAGAAGACTGCTAGTGTCTTGTTACGTCTTGGATAAAACCCGCTTGTGATGTACTCGACAATGCGGTGGACTTGTTGGGGGCACGAGTGCTGGAGGCGAAAGCCAAATTGGTGAGGAATGATGAGTGGGGGAGCATCTGTTGGGAAGAGGTGCCCTCTTATGTGAACGAGGATCACCCGTTCGAAAACCTTGCCCATTGCATTGAGGAGGCTAATGGGGCGGTGGTTGGAGGGAATATGTTTCGGTTTCCCAGGCTTGGGAATACCGATAACTGTTGCTGTCTTCCAGGCTGTTGGAAAGAAGCTGAGATCGAGGCAGGCATTGAAGATAATGACCAGAAGGGTCAGTGCCTGCTCGGGGAAGTGTTTGAGCGCCAGGTTGGAGATACCATCCGGACCTGGGGCTTTACGAGGTTTCAAACCGCGGATGACGGTCCGGACCTCGTCTGTAGTGATTTTAATGGGAGCAGAGGTGACAGGGAGAGAGATCTTTTTAAGGACCTCCTCCTCCACCTTGTGAATGTGGATAGGGTCGCACGGTTGAGTGCTGGGGGAGCACTGCGCAGCGATGCTATCTGCGAAGCATTCGGCCTTCTCAGCGTCTTCGAAGGCTATGCTGCCGTCGGGGCGCGTGAGAGGGGGAGTGCTTGTTGAGAAGGCTTCGGTACGAAATCGTCTAGCGATTTTGTAGAATGCCTTATGAGAAGGTTGGATATCCTCCATGAGAGAGTTCCAGTTGGAGTCCCTCATTTCGGCTAGCCGGGATCTGACTTTCCTTTGGAGGGCGTTCGCGCGCCTCCTAAGGACAGGGGTGGGATACTTGGCGGCCCATCTGAGGGCTGCGTTTTTAGTTTGGATTAGCTTCCTGACCTCGCGAGGTAGTTTGCGGTTCGGGACCTCTACCACCTTCGCGTTGTCATGAAGCGAAGTCTGAACTAGCTGGGTGAGTGAGTTCACCGTACTGTCTATTTTCTCCGAGCTAACAAGGTAGTCTGGGGGAATAGTATACGGTGAATCGGGGGCCTCTATGGCCGAGATGAGAGATTTCTCGTACCCTTCCCAATTAGTGAAGGTTTTCGAGGAGGTATGGGGAGTTGGATCATAGGGACCTAACTGTAGAGAGACTGGACGATGGTCTGAGCCCAGATCGTCCAGTGTTTCGATCGCTCTTGTATTGAGCGCGACGCCTTTAAGGAGGGCGAAATCCAGCACGTCGGGTTCTTGGTCTTCCCGATCGGGGTAGTGGGTAGGCGCTGTTGGAGAGAAGATATCAAAGTCCAGTGCGCGGGAAATGGTTAAGAGTTTCTTACCGTTGGTGTTAGTCAGACGACTGTTCCAAACGGTATGTTTGCAATTGAAATCTCCAAATAGTACGACAGAGTCTCCGAGCGAGAGGAGGGCCTCCAAGTCGCTTTGGAGAGGGGCTTTATTGGCGGGGAGGTAAATTGAGGCTATGATCAGGGACGGGTGTCCTGTCATGCCTAATTTGCATATGGTGGCTTCCATATTGGTGAGCTTGGGTGTTTCCAGAGGGGTGCAATGGAAGGATCTCTTGTAGTAGATGGCAGTGCCTCCGCCACGACGGTCGTCGGCTCTGTCATTACGTACAAGCGCGTAAGAGGGGAGACTTACGCCTTTAAGGGAGGGCTTGAGGAAAGTTTCCTGAACAAGCAACAGGTCGATATCCCTGTTGCGGACGAACTCTTTGAGTTCGGGAATGCAAGGCTTAAGACCTCGTGCATTGAAGGAGATAAGCGAGACGCCTTTAGGTTTTTGACGACCGGGATGAAGGGGTTGAGTATGAACGTTACTCATTGAATGGACTTGAACAACGCTAGGTGTTCAGAGTAGATTGCGATGCGCTCCGCCTGGCTGGCGTTACGCATCTTTTGCGAGACGAGTATGATCTCGTCGAGGTTCACGCCCTTAACGCAGTCCTTAAGGAACATGATATGTTCCCTTACCGATGCGTCTTGGGTGGGACGGGGAGTGGGAGTGGCCTTAGGGGCCGGGGTTGGTGGGGCGGTCGCGGGTGCGACTTTCCTCCAACTCATGGGAGCGGTTGGGGTTTTGGAGGCCCCTAGCCGCGGGAAATTGGTCGAATTGACCGGAGGTGGGCCTGCTTTCGAGGGCTGCTTTTTAGCAACCTTCTTTTGAGCGGGACGGGGGGCTTTAGGGCAGCCACGGTAGTTAGCCGGGTGCCCTGAAGTGGTGCATAGCACGCAGGCAGGAGGGGACTCGTCTTCACGAGTTCTCTTGCACTCACGTGTGGCGTGGGGTTCTAGGCACTTGACGCACCTTGGGGGGGCAGTGCAGTTCGCCGCTGCATGGCCGTAGAGCTGGCAGCGGTGGCACTGGGCAGGGTAGCCACGCTTGTTAGGTGGTTCCACCTCGATCTCAGAAAGGCCACAGATTGTGAGCTCCTTCTCCTTGAAAATGTCCTTGGAGGACGGGGTCTTGGCTAGAATGGCCAGGGCTAGAGGGTATTTGACCCCGTTGCGGTTGTACAACTTGTGTACACCTTCCACGGGGAACCCTTGGTTGACTAGATCCGTTAGGATTTCGTCGGTGGGAAGCTCGTAGGGGAGACCCCTAAGGACCGCTTTGATTTTGCGGTCCTCTTCTAAAGCGTACGTGTGGTACGGGAGTTGAAGGTGAGTTAGGAGCCTAATGAGGCTCCTGAAGTCCTCGGTGGTGGGGCATGAGACGCGAATAGAGTCGCGAAGGTTACGTGCCTTGGTGTAGTGGATCTGTTTTTCCACTAGGGTTTTAGAGAAGTCGGACCATTTCGACTTATCTCTGAAGAAAATGTGTGGGGGCGGTTTGCACTTGGCAAGTGCCGGTTCGCAGCGTGTGGCTGGCTTGGCGGGCTTAGCCGCGGGGGTTGAGCTCTGGGGCTCGGTGGAGGCTTTTGGCACGGGGGCCAGAGTGGAGGCTTTTGGCACGGGGGCCAGAGCGGGGGCCGCTGGGGCTGGGGTGGCTTCGATAGAGGCCTCGGAAGAAGTCTCACTTGTCGCCTTAGCGACGCGTTTGACCGGTCGTTTCTTGGTCTTCCTCGACTTGACAGGGGTGAAACCCTGGTCGTCGTCGGAGGAGGGGGCGGTGATGAGGGTGTGCTCCGACGATTCGTCGGAGGAGGCGGGGCGTTTTAGCGAGATGGCGTCAAAGTCCATCTCGTGTCTCGGGGTGGCATCAGGGGATGCGGGTGAGTCGGTAACGGACAGGGGATCCGTTACGGACTTTAAGGGCTCGCAAAGGGAGCGGAGTTTGACAGCGTCAATGGGGCGGTTGAGCTCCTTGCTCAAGAGGGAGGACAGAGCCTCGAAAAACCTATCTGTTACCATGTAGGCCATGGTAACCAGGGATGCCTCCCTGCCGAGGCAGGGAGCTAACGGGGAGGGGGAGGGAAATGCAATTACCCCTAAGGGAAAGTAACTGCTACCGTCACCCTTGGGATAGCCCAAGTGCAGTGGGATCGGGTCTGCCGGTTTCTCTCAGACCGAGAGGTCTGAGAAGCGCACCGGGTCAACGCTAGCTGGTTTCGTTGGCACCGTTAGGTATCCACCAACTCAAACGCGTCGGGACGTGAGTTTTGTTTATTCCCAATAAATTGGCAGTAAACAAAGCACGGACCGCTATCGATAATATCGAGTAGGCGAGAACCGGCCGAAAGGCCAGAGAAAATTCTGGGTTAGGAAACACTAGAGCGCGAGCAGGCGGGGCTGCTCGGTCTGGCGTTCAAACGCAGAGTCCATCAGCATTCATCTTGTTTAAGGTTTTACGAGGCAGGACGCTCCTACAAGTTTTCAATGAGCAATTAATTTAAGCGGCGGTGGTGTAGATATATTAAGGCGCTTTACGTCAATGCTTTTTCTTTTTATGTATTATTAAAATCATAAATAAATTAGAGGAAACATGACCATAAACCACAACAATATTTAATGGTGTGGAAATATTACAACATAGATATAACCAACACGATTTCTATAAACAATACGCCAATTCTAAAGAAACAATTCTCAATAATCACGCCATAGTTTTTAGACATCACTCTCATCTGTCATTCCTGTTATCGTCATCGAGGTCATCAACCATTGCTTCTTTCTATCCGGCCGCTTAGCATCGTAGTGGTTATATTCTCTTTGCTTAGCATTTAAGACACAGTAGTGATATCTATGTAGTTTTCTATTTATAACAGTATATTATAGGAGTAGTAGATGAGCATGCAGTCCACCTGATGGTACGAGTATGTGGCTTCTTCCGCCTATGGACTCATGTGATAAACCCCAGATAGGATTAGATATTCTTATCTGAGGTCGTTAACAGATGCGCCGCTACCCTTGAGGACTAAGCTGGAACGCCTCGGACAAGTATGTCTCCCTTACCATACCTTTCAAACCAGAACACAGCAGTGCTTACCGCTGCTGTTATGAGGCAGAAATAGGTGTGGCGGTGGTGCCACCGGAGTCGAACCACAAAGGGTCCTTGTTCTTGGCGAATATGTAACAACACTGTCAAACAAAAACATATAAGTATTAGGGCTTGTGTAGGAAATTTTAATGCAATAGCGTAAGGAATGATCAGCTATTTTGACAAAATCAAATTAAAATTTATTTTCAGATTTGTTTTTAATAATATAGGAGTAGTAGACGAGCATGCAGTGCACCTGATGATAAGTGGCTTCTTCTGCCCATGGACAATTAGTCCCAGATGAGCTTAGATTCCTACCTGAGGTTGGCCACAGAT
Organism: Epargyreus clarus; assembly: GCF_041222505.1. Lineage (NCBI taxonomy): Eukaryota > Metazoa > Arthropoda > Insecta > Lepidoptera > Hesperiidae > Epargyreus > Epargyreus clarus. The sequence continues at coordinate 6,540,329 of NW_027332215.1, forward strand.
GCGCCGGTACCCCTGAGGACTTAGCTGGAGTGCCTCGGAAACGTAAGTTTGTCTTCAAACCAGAACACAGCAGAGCTTGATAGTATTGTTATTTGAATGAAAGAAGTAATACTGGTGGATTTGACACACATCCCTAGCTAAGATACTTCACACATTTCTGGTGGTAAGACACTCTTCGTTGCCTTTTATTTGCATATCTAGAACTTCAGTAACATCTTGTTACTTTTAAAAATCACATTATGCATGATAACTGGCATAATCAAATTCAAACTCAAATAAGCATGCAGTCCATCTAATGGCAAGGTTTTTTATATGTAACCTAACGATAAGGTAGACGGGCTACCTGATGGAAAGCAGTCACCGTCGCCTATGGACATTTGCAACACCAGAGGAATCACCAACGCATCGCCGGCTTTGAAGGAGAGCTCTTTTTACACCCCTCTTGAAGAGCCCCATGTCATAGTCCTGAGCCAATATTTCAGGAGGAAGTTCATTCCACATTTTGCACGTACACGGCAAAAATTAACACGTTCAAACCGAATCGTGGACCGCCACGGGTCCAGTTGATGTGGATGGAACTTTATCCTTCGGCGAGTGGTGCGAAGAAGGAAAGGTAAGTGACTACAGCCGCCCATTACGTCTGTAATCAACCACGGAAGAGTTTAAACTGTCACTTTAATTAGTCAGTCAACATGCTTTGCTAAGCCCTGAGGACTAATTTCTGTTGCTTGAGATGTCTCTTTTATAATTACCTTTAAACCAGAACTCAACAACGCTTATTAGACAGAAACAGTGATGGTGCGAAATATGTTGAACCACAATACCTATTTACCTATATGAATGGTTCTACCAATTTAACAAAATTTGTTAAAACGTGTAATTTAAATTTATAGACTATTATAAAATACATCATTTATAATAATGTTCCGTAATTGTGATATCATATCGCACAAAACCATACTAGACAATGTATATGGAATAAAAGAGAATTGAATAATTTGGCTCAATATAATCAGCTTGAACGCAATTTCCATAGACCCAATACTATAAAATCCAACTATTAATTTCATACAATGAAATATAATGTGCTGTCGGCCTCAAAACATAACTGAATAGAATATTATTCGCATTTTTAAAACAAATTTTTCATTAAGTGCGAAAACTCTCACAGGTGTCATGGCGTCCGCGAGTGACGTCACGCTTCGATATCCCATATAAAAGTTCAAGCAATACGGTGACACGCCAAAAAAATGACGTCATTTCGCCCCATAAGCGTTTTAGACAAGATGGCCGACTGCAATATTTTATGCTTTTATTTTATTGAAAATATCATAGATTAGTAAAGATTACTCACTCCTAACTAGAAAATGTGCCCAGTATTGAGAATTTAAATACTTGCGTAAAAAAGTTTTGCCACGTCTCCGTGCTAAAATATCCCTAAAATATTTGAAATAATTATTTATTTATTATGTAAATTCATGTAAATTACGCAGTATTAGTTATTTATTCGTAAATTTTCTCTAAAAATGTTTTTATTTGTCAAGAATTCAAAAAAAGAACTTACGATAATAAGCCATTTGTGGCTTCATTCAATTTCAAGCCGGCGAAGTATCTTTACTAATCTATGGAAAATATAATGAATCCTAAAGTTTTTATTAAAACTTGGCCTTTTTTGAGAATGCTTTCAACATAGTGTTTTTAAGTAAATCATTTATTCTTCGATTTTTCAATACTGTCATCATGCCCATTGTATTCACACGATTATATTAGTTCGACTCCGGCACGCCCATGTATGGAATAAAATAGTTTTAGTAGGTAGGTACTATATACATTAACTATACGCATATCTGCTAGCTTGGGCCGATAGCCAATTTACAGGTACCAGGTGTTAAAGTGGGTAAAAACAGTACACACTGCTCTTAGAATCTCAAAGCTGTTTATTATGTATGTTTTAAAAATACTGTTTTAAATTAAGCAATCATATCTGCCAGACACATTTCGTCGTCAGTCAAAAAGAGGGTTCGGTCATAGTTTCGGCGTCGGTCAGAAATTGGGCTGCATTCAGCTAGACTCGAACGATACATTAATCCGCATTTCTTCTACTTGACCTTCAGAGCGCCGACAAGCTGCGTCTGACAAGTCAGATGTTAGTTTTTTTTTATTTATGTAGCCGTATTCAATCAAAATTATAACTATATTAATACAGATAACGGAGCTAAACGTAGTTTCGTTTTCAGCGTCGGTTTCGAAAGAAAAACCGCTATAAGGAGACATATTTTTTCGATACATTCCAGCTTAATCCTCAGGGGTAGCGGCTCATTTGGGGCCGACATTAGGTATACATATAGGAATATGTAATCATATCTGGGGTTGAATACAAATGTCCATGGGCGGCAGTAGCCACTTATCACCATCAACAGGTGGACTGCATGCTCGTCTGCCACGCATATGGGGAAAAAATTACTTTCCATCAGGTAGCACATCTGCCTAATCGTTAAGTTCCATTATAAAAAAATGTAGTTGAAAGGTGTTTGAGAAATTGATCGACCGGGGCGGTACCATTGCCGCACCTATTGTTGGCAGGAAGTTGTTCCAGTGACCACATACGAGTACCATCAGGTTGACTGTATGCTCGTTTGCTACTCCTAAACTATAATAAAAATTCTACTTATTAAAAAGCTACCAGTAAATTCTACAATAATTCTATAATGGTAACGCAATACCTAGCAAAGAATGTTATCTGTACAGTTTTTATAAAGTTGTTAAAGCGAAAAATCAAGGTAATTTTTACAGAGTTTTTATGCTATAATAACAGGATAGTGAAATTCCTCATACTTCAACGGGAAATCTTGATCTTTTAACTAAAATACTTTGTTAAAAATCTAAGTACTTGATGCTTAACAATGTAGGTAATTTTTCCTTCCTTCCTTAAGCTAAAGCTTTTTTTAGTAAGTTTGTGTTTTAAAAATCGATAAAAAATTGTATAGTTAATGATTTCCTAAAAAAACTAAGTGTCATATGTATAATGCAAGTTATCAGTTATCCAATTTTTGCCTACCAAAGATCCATATTGGACAACTCCTTCAACAACAATTATAAAATTGAGAAATTTAGTACGTTTAATCTTCACAGATTTACGTATACCAGAGCTACCATATCATGGTAAGGATGGAGTATGTATTAGTTAGGAGCACTTAAGTAATCACAATTGCCAGATACATTCCGTCGTCGGCCAAAAAGAGGGTTCGGTCATAGTTTCGGCTTCGGTCAGAAATTGGGTTGCGGTAAGTAAATAAAGAAATTTCTAGGTTTTTCGAATTTCTTTCAATGGAACAATAACAATACCTACATTCATAATCCGTATCTTGACTTAACATTTCGTCCTTATATCATACTAATCTATCAAAAGTTATTAACAAGTTTTTTTTAATCCTACTTGACGTGTGTGCGAAGAGGATAATTTCAGTTTATCAGTGCGCTTGATAGGTGGCGTTGTATGATTGACGTTAAATTCTGAATAGACGCGAAAGAAGTCGCAGGGCTAGCTTGTTGGTACATAAAAATACTTACCGTCGAACATACGAGTAGCACGACTTCCTTTTTCGAACTCGGTAAGACGCTTTCTACGTTGACATCCCGAGACCGGGATTCCCTGTGTCGTGGGTGCCATGTACATACACAAAGACAAACACCCAGACCCAGACAAGATATCTAAATTCATTTTGATTTCAGATATCTGTCCGGCCGGGGATCGAACCAGGAACTCTGCGCGTCAGACCGATATGGGGATGGTCATCAAAAAAGGGATCCGAAAGTTTCGCTTCATGTATTAACTAGATGACCCGGTGAACTTCGTACCACCTAATTATGAGTGACTATCTGTACCTCGTGGTTTCACTCGTGTAATTTATGTATTATGTCCATAAACTACTGGTAAATATTAGGAAATGGCCACAGGAGAACAGGAAAATAAAAAATACAATTAAATAAAATTCACTCTACCTCTCTGCACTCTGTTATTTTTTTACCGACTTCAAAAAGGAGGTGGTTATCAATTCGGCCGGTATCTTTTTTTTATGTATGTACACGAATTACTCCGCCGTTAGTGAACCGATTTTAATAATTATTTTTTTATTGTGTTATTTTTTATTGTAGGTTCTAATGAAATTAAAAAGTCAGTTCATCATTGACTATTTAAGGGTCTGATAATGTGGCTCGGAGACAAAATATGTAACTCCTCAACCGATGGGGATATTTGAGTTGTGTTTGAAGATATTTGGTGTAAGTTCTAACGAAATTGCAAAGTCAGTTCATCATTGACTATTTAAGGGTCTGATAATGTGGCTCGGAGACAAAATATGTAACTCCTCAACCGATGGGAATAATTGAGTCGTGTTTGAAGATATTTGGTGTAGGAGGTTCTAATGAAATTGCAAAGCCAGTTCATCATTGACTATTTAGTTAGGTTAGGTTGGAACACATAAGACAATATAAAACTAAGCGGGCAGGGCGCGGCAGCGCCCTGCGAGCGGGCGGTTCCAATCAATGTAAATTCAGACCGTACCTTAATTCATGATCACGTTTATACAATTTTATATTGTATTAATATAAATGTTATTATGTCATCACTAAAAAGGGTAAAAAATTTTTTAACATAAAATACAACCGACTTCTATGTCACTACATAGTAAAAAATAATTCAAATAAATGTTGGTTTAGTACATATTTCTGAAGTCGGCGCTCAATATATTTCGTTCGAATTATTTTTTACTTTGTAGTGACATAGAAGTCGGTTGTATTTTTTGTTATTTTTTTTACAAACACGCGAAAAGAAGTACCTATAACTTCAATAACGTTTTTTTTTAAAGAAAGTTTATTTACTTATAGTACTCTAATCGGGTTGTTGAATAGCTAAAAATGCTGAAACAGGTGTGTAAATAGAAAGGCGGTTTATAACAGTCTTAAGGGTTGATCTAAAAAAACAAACAGTGACTCAGATGCTTCATTATGTCTTATGATAATTTTCTAAGTGCTCCAAATTAACGGATATTAAATTAAAGTTCCATACCCGATTAAACGACCCTAAAGGTTGATTTTCCAAAAACGGTGAAAAATGTGTTCTATTATTTTGAATCAAAAAGCTAAATTCCAATTTTCATAGACTTTGCTTCAAAATCTGCCGATTTCTAAACGAAGTGTCTTCTAAAGCCAAATGCAAATTTTTACAGTTTTTGCTTCCAAATTAACGGATTTTAACATAAAATTCCAACCCCTACTTAACCAACTTAAGGGTTGATTTTGCAAATATCGTAAAATAGATATTTAATTACTTTCTATCGAAATCCTATCAAATACCAATTTTCATATAGATTTGCATCAAAACTGGGGGACTTTAATACAAACTTTCAACTCTTATTTATTCACGGAAACGCGGTCGAACAGGATAAAAAGTATCCTATGTCCTTTTCCTGCTTCTAAGCTACCTCTCGATTAATTTTCAGTCAAATTGGTTCAGCCGTTCTTGAGTTATAAAATGACTTCACGGAAACGCGGTCGAACGGGATAAAAAGTATCCTATGTCCGTTTCCTGGTTCTAATCTACCTCTTTACCAATTTTCAGCTAAATCGGTTCAACCGTTCTTGAGTTATAAAATGACTTCAAGGAAACGCGGTCGAACGGGATAAAAAGTATCCTATGTCCTTCTCCTGGCTCTAAACTACCTCCCTACCAATTTTCAGCTAAATCGGTTCAGCCGTTCTTGAGTTATAAGTGGAGTAACTAACACGACTTTCTTTTATATATATAGACTAGATGACCCGGTGAACTTCGTACCACCTAATTATGAGTGACTATCTGTACCTCGTGGTTTCACTCGTGTAATTTATGTATTATGTCCATAAACTACTGGTAAATATTAGGAAATGGCCACAGGAGAACAGGAAAATAAAAAATACAATTAAATAAAATTCACTCTACCTCTCTGCACTCTGTTATTTTTTTACCGACTTCAAAAAGGAGGTGGTTATCAATTCGGCCGGTATCTTTTTTTTATGTATGTACACGAATTACTCCGCCGTTAGTGAACCGATTTTAATAATTATTTTTTTATTGTGTTATTTTTTATTGTAGGTTCTAATGAAATTAAAAAGTCAGTTCATCATTGACTATTTAAGGGTCTGATAATGTGGCTCGGAGACAAAATATGTAACTCCTCAACCGATGGGGATATTTGAGTTGTGTTTGAAGATATTTGGTGTAAGTTCTAACGAAATTGCAAAGTCAGTTCATCATTGACTATTTAAGGGTCTGATAATGTGGCTCGGAGACAAAATATGTAACTCCTCAACCGATGGGAATAATTGAGTCGTGTTTGAAGATATTTGGTGTAGGAGGTTCTAATGAAATTGCAAAGCCAGTTCATCATTGACTATTTAGTTAGGTTAGGTTGGAACACATAAGACAATATAAAACTAAGCGGGCAGGGCGCGGCAGCGCCCTGCGAGCGGGCGGTTCCAATCAATGTAAATTCAGACCGTACCTTAATTCATGATCACGTTTATACAATTTTATATTGTATTAATATAAATGTTATTATGTCATCACTAAAAAGGGTAAAAAATTTTTTAACATAAAATACAACCGACTTCTATGTCACTACATAGTAAAAAATAATTCAAATAAATGTTGGTTTAGTACATATTTCTGAAGTCGGCGCTCAATATATTTCGTTCGAATTATTTTTTACTTTGTAGTGACATAGAAGTCGGTTGTATTTTTTGTTATTTTTTTTACAAACACGCGAAAAGAAGTACCTATAACTTCAATAACGTTTTTTTTTAAAGAAAGTTTATTTACTTATAGTACTCTAATCGGGTTGTTGAATAGCTAAAAATGCTGAAACAGGTGTGTAAATAGAAAGGCGGTTTATAACAGTCTTAAGGGTTGATCTAAAAAAACAAACAGTGACTCAGATGCTTCATTATGTCTTATGATAATTTTCTAAGTGCTCCAAATTAACGGATATTAAATTAAAGTTCCATACCCGATTAAACGACCCTAAAGGTTGATTTTCCAAAAACGGTGAAAAATGTGTTCTATTATTTTGAATCAAAAAGCTAAATTCCAATTTTCATAGACTTTGCTTCAAAATCTGCCGATTTCTAAACGAAGTGTCTTCTAAAGCCAAATGCAAATTTTTACAGTTTTTGCTTCCAAATTAACGGATTTTAACATAAAATTCCAACCCCTACTTAACCAACTTAAGGGTTGATTTTGCAAATATCGTAAAATAGATATTTAATTACTTTCTATCGAAATCCTATCAAATACCAATTTTCATATAGATTTGCATCAAAACTGGGGGACTTTAATACAAACTTTCAACTCTTATTTATTCACGGAAACGCGGTCGAACAGGATAAAAAGTATCCTATGTCCTTTTCCTGCTTCTAAGCTACCTCTCGATTAATTTTCAGTCAAATTGGTTCAGCCGTTCTTGAGTTATAAAATGACTTCACGGAAACGCGGTCGAACGGGATAAAAAGTATCCTATGTCCGTTTCCTGGTTCTAATCTACCTCTTTACCAATTTTCAGCTAAATCGGTTCAACCGTTCTTGAGTTATAAAATGACTTCAAGGAAACGCGGTCGAACGGGATAAAAAGTATCCTATGTCCTTCTCCTGGCTCTAAACTACCTCCCTACCAATTTTCAGCTAAATCGGTTCAGCCGTTCTTGAGTTATAAGTGGAGTAACTAACACGACTTTCTTTTATATATATAGATATAGATAGTACATATTAATGGGACAAGTGTAAGCTTTGTATAAAGTTCGAGAGCTTATTTGGCTGCATGCGTCGTTATAAGCTCCAACAATTTATTACCGCCTAGTACGTACTTATTAAAAATTATTCAAAGTATTTTGAAGAGAATTGGCGCAAAGTTGGCGCATATCGTTTAAAACTTTTTGATTTAATAGGTCGCGCATAGTCAGCTGTTCACCGATTTATCATGTCATTGAAGAAGTGTAAACGAATAAAGTTTTCTAGTGTTTAGACTTGTGTGGGATGGTTTATTTATTTCAGTCTATAAACTTTGAGAGATGTTTTGTAAGTTATCTATCTTGCTTATCTTGCCCAATTTCATGTTTATTGACAATTTAGAATTAGGTGTTATATTGCTTCGATCATACACAGTAAGTTTTTATTGTTGAAATCTAGGGATTTTAGGAATGACGATTATTTTCGGTAGCTTCTTTATGGGAGAGACACCGGGCTAGTACGTCGGATTCGTACAGAAATAAAATGCCCAAACACATTAAATCGTAAAAATTAATATAGCCAAGCCTTGTTTTTAGGGTTCCGTAACCAAAGTGTAAAAACAAAATACTATTACTAAGTCTCCTCTGTCTGTCCGCCTGTCACCAGGCTCTCTCTCTTGAACGGTATAACAGCCGATATAACAACAAATATAAAAAATCTCAAAATAAACGCAATGAACAGTCTTTTCGGTGTTTTTCGCTTTATCTACTGAACTGTAAAAAAATTTAAATTTGTATGTACAGGAACCCTCAGTGTATGTAATTTAAACATTTCACATTTTTTTTTAATAAAGTAAATAATATTTCGTTGAATCTTTCATATCTAACACTGTATGCAAAATATTATAAAGCGGTATACGCAATTTTACGTGATGCACCGTGATCTTGCCACTTTCTTTGTTACGTAACAGTTGACGTGCTCAGCCGTCGGGCCAACGTAATATTGTTACGTGTCGGAAAAATAGGACTAGGACACATGTACGATGTATTTGAATGTAACTGTACCTTGCATTTTATGAAGTCCATCCAAGAAATTTTGTTTTTAACTGTCGGCCACTTTTGTTTTTAACTGTACCCTTAGTATGAGTTTTTACGTTTTACAACGTTTACGTTTTTACGTTTTTGTATTTGTTTACGTATTTGAGATCTGCAGACCGGTTTACCTTCATCGTATCTTTTTTTAATCTGAGGTCGGGGATATGAACTTCGGACCTCTCGTACCAGAAGCCGAATTTCTTATCACTGGGCTCACTATTCATAAATGACACAAATACCTTTCCAAAATTCAAATGCGACTCATACTTGGTCAATTTTAATTCTAACTTGTATTTGTATTTTACTGCGATTGTTCATGAACTATATATAAATAAACAAAATCCGTTATCTTAAAAAATCTTTCTATAGTTCTTGTAAAAGTTTATTCGAAAAAATATATCATAGGATCGTTTTCGTGTGCACTGTCCTAACATTGACACTCTAGGATATTTGTTATGGGCGGCGCTATATACGATGCGACTGAGACGCATCCTTAATATTACGCGCAATGGTTGCTAAGTCGCGGGTCGCAACATTATTTTCATTTTTCGTTATATTAATAGCCTCTTTTATAAAAAAAATGTTATAACAAGATTTTATTTTACTTGTTATTTCCTATGTTTTTAAGTAGACCAAGTAGTAGAAGTAGAGAATTATTCTAATTATAATGTCGGACACACCAAGATGACAGCATAATTATTTTTTATGTACCCTCATGACAAATAGTTAGGTATAATAATGTTTATATTCATCAAAATCACATCATAAATAAAACGTAGCCAGCATGATATTAAATACGAGTTCCGTCTTTCGATTCTCTGCACGGAACTCCAAAAATTTAAATCTTTAGTTTTTTATGCTTTGTTAATATCCGGATAAGCGTATAAGATCATAAAGTGTTTTTAATTAAAATGTTCACAACTTACTCATCGTGCTCGAATGGAATTTGCACTGCTTCCTTTCTAAAAGTATCTCCAAAGTTAAATCATTATTCGCAGTTATTCGTGCACTTTTATTATTAAACGGCTAATAAAGCTACGCACCCATGCATGAGGGTATTCAACGCTTTGAAAATATCAGATAAATTTTTGCTCCTTTATTCACTTTTGAATGCCCTTTAAGGATAAAAATCTTAACATTTTTTAAAAATATGAATAATTTGATTAAGCATAATATGCTGCTGAAGCGTGTTTGATATTTTATCTGTAAATTTGAAAATGTAATATAGTATAATCTGTAAAATTTGAAAGCAAAAGCATACGCTTATTACGGAACTTCTTTTTAGTAACGAAACTCTTGTATTAATCAAATGATTTTTTGCAGTTTTCGAAAAACATAGACAAAATTACATTATAAACTATAAGTAACATTACTAAATAAATAACTTAAGATAATGTTTTTTTTGCATATTTTCTCTTTTGTTCTATTCTATTCACTAGGAACATAATAAAGGCATATCTCTTATTAATATGTCATATCAAGTTATAATAAAAAATGAATGAAATAATTAAGAAAATATTTATTCATAAGTGCAAGTGAATTTCTTTTCTTAAATTACACTATCGCAAGAGATTCCAAATTCAAACGGCCAAATGAAAGCAGTTAATTCTCAAACACGACAGATCAGATGTCCGAAACATTTTATTGTATTTTATTCGGCTCGTAACCCGCTCGTCGCATACTAAACACCGGAAGTTGAGTTGGGCAGCCCTGGCTCCACGCCAAATGAGAGCCACCTATAAAAGGCTATAATGGTCAAATGTATCACCAGTGAGGTACTGACCTATAGCGTTAACGTTAATTTATTTGAATTTAGAACATTGACAATGAAAACGTGCGCGCGATTTTTGGTTAGTGTTACGAATGTTCTACATACGTTTTACTGTGATTGTGTTAAGTGTTGCTAGTTTGTATAAATGAGGAAGATGTCGTTTACGTGGTGTGGATGTTTATAAGCAAACCGTAGATATAACTCAGTCTACTTATACATCATATGTTTACCGGTTTCTTAAAATATAGAAATAATATAATTGGAATCTGAAAATCTATTTCTGTTCATGTACACATGATTTCATGAATGAGAAACCATACTTCGTAAATAAGAAATATATTATAATTTAAATATAAGAATACCTGCGTAAATAAGTTAATACTTGATTATAATTAGTATTTAATTTATTTAAATGTTGATATATCCAGTGTTACTCGTGCTACTAAGACTAATTTAATTAAAATCCGTAAAGTCGGACATACATACATGCCCATACGTAGGTACGTGGTGGAGTCGGGTAAACATTGACTTGTACCCAAAACACCAAGTTAGATAATTCGCATAATTAAGAAATACGATTTCACCCAGCTGTTCAATCTGGATAGCGCAACAAACTTTAATCTTAAAGATCTACTAAGATAAACTCGCCCAGGAAGGGTCAGAATTCGTATTTTTTTTTACCCGACTAACTGTATTTCACTATATATAATACTAGCTGACCCGGCATACTTTGTACTCAAAATCTATTTATCAAATATATTTCATATAAAATATAGCATGTGTTACTCGTTGATAATGTAGCTTTCGAATGGTGAAAGAATTTTTAAAATCGGTCCAGTAGTTTTAGAGCCTATTCATTACAACCAAAAAAACAAACAAACAAAGTTTTCCTCTACACTAATATTATTCGGGAGTAACATTTTAAAGATTGAGGATTTTGTTTTTTATAATAATTACTAGATTTAACCTAAGGGGCGACTATTAATTACGTGGGGCGTCAGGGGGGAGAGCCAAATCTCATCTAATCTTACTTTGGGGAGAGGGAGTCTCGGCAATATCACGCAATTTTTCCACAAGTTCTTAATGTTAGTCTTAACTATTATTACATGAAAATATTTAAAAATCAATCCAATTCATTTACTTTCTCTAGCAACACGTCGTCATCAACCCATTACTGTTCCACTACTGGGCAAGGGAACAGTAAGGGAACACCGCGCTGGCCTAGTGCGTATTGGTACACTTCACATATCTTTAAGATTATTTTTTTATATATATCTCTCAGGTGTACAGGTTTCTTCGATGTTTTCGTTCACCATTTTAAACAAGTTATAATTAATTTATAACTAATATATAATACACACATAACTTTGAAAAAATCACACGTGCGTGCCTGGGATGTGAACCTCGGACCCCTCGTTTGAGAGGCCGAGTTTCTAACCATTACATCACTTTAAACACACATCTTAAAAAATATCTCTTGCGTTCTCACGACTTCTCACCAGGGATGCAGGGGGTTAGAAATCGCTAAAACCGTCTCACGTAATTAATGGATGCTCGCTAAGACATAAGATAAAGAGGTTACCTACCTCATGAAAATCAGTCATCATCTATGAATATTTAACATTTACAGGTTGTATGCGGTCTAGTGTTTTTAATTCATGGTCTCGGAGTGTATGGAGAAGATGAAGAAGCTAAACCAGTGAAGAAGATTGAACCAGAGACTCCAGTAATGTAAGTTTCATTGTTGTAATTATAATCCGACGATACCACCTAAGACGATACCCAGTCCAGTCCTAAAGACGGAGACATTTACTTAAATGCAAGTTAGCTGATATTGCACCTTCCCACCGAAATGCAAGCGTTAGGATTAGGGGTCGGTATCTTCCTTATCGACACTTTATGGTTCTACCACCTTTATAATCATCATCAACCCGTCACTGTTAATCCATCGACCCGCTACTGGGCATAGGTCTTCTCTCAGAACAAAATGGTTTAGACTATAATTTACCGCGCTGGCCAATTGATTATATTAATACGCACTTGGCCGGCGCGGTTAAGACTTATCATACCTTTGAAAACTTCTTTTAAGATTTCTCAAGTATGCAAGTTTCCTCGTGTATTTTCCTTCACGATAGTGCAAGTGATTTTATGATAAGCACATAACTTTGAAAAATCAAAAGGCCGTGCCTCGGATTTGAACCTCGGACCCCTCGGGACCCGATTGCAACCACTAGGTTTAATAACGCGGCCTCTCAATCGCGGCCGGTTAAAGGTGGCGTAAGCATTGATCTGCTTGGTCCCTGTAGTTCCGGGACCAGAATAGGGCTACGGTATCCCCTGCCTGTCGTAAGAGGCGACTAAAAGGGGGCTTCCGGGGTTGCGGACGGCAAGAGTGGGAGCTCAAACCACCCGGCCAGCAACCCCGGGATGGACGGCGGTATGTGTGGTCGCATACCGTCGTGAACACCAGATGGTGTGGTGAGTTTCAAGCTCACTTGGGTGGAGCCCGACGGGACAACGCGCCAAGTGGACTCCGGTTGCGTTCCGTTGGAGATCCCGGAGTCCTCTACGCAGCGCCGAGGACGGCCACCGGGGGGATTTTAGTGCGGTAAGAATCCCACATAACCCCGTGCCGCTCCCACGGCATAGGGTACCTTTTGAAGGTTTCCCCCTCGTCAACAAAAAAAAACCAGTGATCTGCTTACATCACCTTTAACCTTTTGAAAGTGCATGTGTCGACACCGTACGATCATGTACAATCATGCAAACACTCCCCGCTTGCTCGTCAACACTTGAGCCTTTGTTACTTGCGGCTTAATACTTGACATGACGTTGAAGTGTTGTGGCGGATAATGAAGCATTATGACAATATTGACCGGGTACGTCCTGTAGCACTACCATGAGTTTACAAAAGTATTACTCGCTAGCGACTGCGTAAAATAAATGTATGAAAAATTGTACAGCGCCTCTGGTGGTTACTCGTAGAACTAAAATCCGTAGTGTGAGCCACTACGTAACTCGATACGTAAAAAACCTATCAAAATCAAAGCGCTAGCTAATGTCATTATGATCTATTGCCATACAAATTCGGTCCCATGAGTCATTAATTTGACAGACGTTGTCAAGAAATACCGTAACGATAGTAGTTATGTTATTCACTAGCAAAATGACAATAGTTTTCTATTTACAATTTCTATAGTGGCGTTTATATACTACTGCATGTATTGCACACTACGAGCAGATAAATTTACTTATTAATGTTATTTATAGAATAATGTTTAATACCTTCTTTATAACGAAGTAGTAAACGATCATGTGGTCGAACACAGCAATGAAATGCTGCGTTGCTTTTTCCGTTAATTTAATGAAATTGCGATCTTAATTACTTAGAACTTATGTTATTTGTCAATAAAATTTATAATTTTACTACGCATTTATTATTAACGTCATTATTGGAGATGCGTCATAAAATATTAAATATTGACAAGTATTTTTCCATTTCTTAGGTAGTTTTAACAACATTACGCACAGGAACATGGCATGTATTCATGAATAACAACAATATATTGGCCAGTAGCACCCCTGCCACACATACAGAAAAGTTTGTCTGACTACAACCGACTTCTCTTCTTACGGTCTTATTCATAAAAAGTTATAGGACACTTATAGCCTTGCTATAGCACGATTGTCGACAAGTAATTTAACCCGACTGCACTAAAAAGGGTGAAGTAGAATTTTCAAAAACAATGAAATAGGCGTTTCATTATTTGTATCCAGAAAGCCAAATACAAAGTTTCATAGTAGGTATATGCTTCAAAAACAAAAGATGTTCAAAAAATATTATCCTATTTTAACCTCGTCGTACTCATTTATATAAAGAACCTATGTGTAAAATTCCAGCACGCTAAAGTTCTGCGGTTTCCCTTTACGTTGATGCCTGGCACAGCAACTTACCCATTTTTAATTTAATTATTTGTAACTAACGTTGTTAACTAAACTTGACGTATCACGTACACATTAGTATCTGTGGGGCTTCACAGCTCATGTGTTATATTTGCCAACACCATATGTAGAAAGTATATTAGTGTGTATTGGCTTTCATTACACATAATATTGGCAAATAAGACAGCAACCACGTATCCGCCCACCTGTCGGAGTTCAACACATCAAAGGCTTCAAATATGTTAAACCTTTCTACTATGTGGTTTGAAAAACCGCATAAGTGTGTGTCATTTCAAACACTGCTGAGGAGAAAATGGAGATAATTTTAAGTAGAAATGAGTCCCGATTGTCCAAGGCCGGATTTAGGGGAGAGCAGGAACGGTTATTTATTGGGACCTCCCTAAGAAAGGAGCCCAATAAGGCCCATACAATAAAAATTAAAAAAGTATTGTTTTTTAAATAATGTATTTTTCACATTATTACCGACAAATTAAGTATTTGCTACATACGTTTTTGGAACATTTTTATTGACAAGAAATTTTTCAAAGACTTGACGGGAAAAATGTTTCCTTTATTCAGCAAGTAAGTAGGGCCCCCTCAGTCCTTCAAATCCGACCTTACGTGGGATATTTACCCCACTAAAACCTCTCCAGTGGTCATCCTCAGCGCTTGGTGGAGAACTCCGGGATCACCGACGAAACATAACCGAAGTCCTCCAAACTGGATGCCCCGGTCGGATTCTATTTTTTTTCGTCCTTCCCGGGATCGCTTGCTGGACGGTTCGAGCCGCCAACAACCCACTCTTGCCGCCAGCAACCACGGAAGCCCCCTTTTAGTCGCTTCTTACGACAGACAGGAGATACTGTAGCCCTATTCTTGTCCTGGGACTACAGGGACAAGCAGTCATAGCCTAATGGTTGAACTTCAACTGCTCGATAGGGATTCCAATGATAAGTAATGATTTAATTCGCAGTTGGAGCGGTGAACTATGACTTAAAACTGTCTCGCATTTAGAGGAAACACGTAACCAGCAGTGGGGTAGTATTGGGTTGACGACAACTTTAGCAAATTTTCTGGTGTGATTTATAGATATCTATTTTTGAGTAATGATAAATTAAATAGCAATGAGTATCAATAGTAGTATGATAGGAGCGAATGCCATCACGATATCCGTATAAGCCGAACAGTCCTAAAACAGTCCTAATTCAAATGGAAAAAATAAGTTAGTTTATTATTTCAATAGTAAATATCGTAATTCCGGTCGTGTGTATTAAAACTCGCAATATTACATTTTACAATCTACCTTAGTCAGTTATAGCCTAGTGGTTAAGAAACTCGACCTTTTGAACGAAGGGTGCGAGGTTTAAATCCCACGCATGCACCTCTGATTTATCAAAGTTATGTGCGTATTAGCAGTTAATTATTTATCACTTGCTTAAACGGTGAATTTCGGTGAAGTTCTGAGATATCTAAAAAAATGTATAAAGGTACCTATGTGAAGTCTATCAATTCGCACTTGGCCAGCTCGGTGGACTATGTACTAATCCTTCTCATTCAGAGAGGAGACCTGGGCCCGGCAGTGGGACAGTAATGGGTTGATGATGATGAATCTAGCTTATTTGACACATCTAAAACATATCTGCCTAAAATTTGTATTAGATATAGTCTGCATAAACATATTCTACGTTAATTATTACTGCGGTAACCCATACGTAGATACGTGAAATCGGAGTACATAATAGACTTGCTAACCCAATTTTAGGATCAACTCTCTGCAATTATTCGTGAAATCTGACCAACAGAATAGCAATGTACAGGTAATTGACTAATTACAATCGGAAACCAAAGTAAATAATTGTATTAATTAAGATTCACTAGTACTGTTTGCCCAGTGTTGCTTGCCAAACTTATTGTTTTTAACTTTCTAGGGTTTCGTACTCGACGGGTAAAAACGAAACCCTATTCCTAAACATCCGCTGTCTGTCCGTCTGTCACAGTCCGCCATACAAGAAACCGCCGTTTTTTGTCGTTTTCTGTTTATCTGTTGAACCGTGATAGGTAGGAAAGGTATGACAGTTCAAAGTTTCACAATGCACTTATTTCTATGGCTGTTATGATAAGAAATACTAAAAATAAACGTTAAAAAATGGTGTGGTATTAAACTCCTTATCTCATTCTGAGACTCGTGTCAAGTCTTCACCAGTGCCCAGCAGTAGGACGGTAATGAGTTGACTATGATGAAGAAGAAGCCTTTGAGAACATATTTTGCAAGTCTCTCAGGCATGTTGGTTTTCTCGATATTTTTTTCTTCCTTATAGCAAACGATAATATTTTTAATCTCTTATGCGCTTATAGCAAAAATAAATGGGATTAGACCCCCAAACCTCAGCAATAGAGGCCGAACACTTCACTTTCAAATCCATAGACTTTCTTTCTTACTTCTTATTTTTGCGTAGCAGACGAGCATACAGTGCACCTGATGTATGTATGTGTTTACTGCCGCCCATGGACATCTGTAATCAACCCCAAATAAGATTACATTCTTACCTGAGGTTACCCACAGATGCATCGCAACTGTGGGTGACCTCAAAAGAGGACTAAGTTGGAATGCCTCGGATAAGTGTGTCTCCCTTACCATACCCTTCAAACCAGAAGACAGCAGCGTTGAACATTACTGTTATTAAACAGAAAAGGTGTGGCGGTTGCGCCGCCGGAAACAAACCACAGAGTTTTCTAACACCTTTATCTTACTTACTTTCCAATTTTCAGAGAACGTTCATCTCACCACCACGTCACATCACACCATCACGAGGACCCGACCTACCAGGGCTTTTGGAAGAAACGGTTCGTATGGCGACCTCGCTGGGTGAAGACTTGGCAGGAGAAGAAGATATACGTGGCGGTGTGGAAGCGAATGTGGGGGCCGGCGATGCTCAACGAATGGGTGCCAGTTCCGAAACCCCCACCCGGTTGGGTCAAACATGATAACCACTTGTTCATTAAAGGACGTCACTAGTTGACTGCAAGAGTTCGTATTAGATGGTTCGTGAAATAGCGGATTTATGAATTAGCCGCTTTAAACCGTGATATCGTTTTAGAGTACCATAAAAGGTTTTATAGAATAAACAACCCTTCAACAAGAATCTTGATAGAGGATTATTTACCAACCATTTGTGCAGTTGGATCTCGTTAAAAGTTTAGATAACTTACTACTTTTCTTCAGAAAGTTTTTAAGTGTCGATACTAGACTAGACTCGATAAAATCCTTACCTATGGATCCACGTATATTACAACCGTATTTTTTGTAAGTTGGATGAATTGAAGGAGGTTTTCAAAATCGTAAAATCCATTATAACGGCACATAGACTGCTCCACGGAATAAGACATACTCGTGCATAGTACATAGTACGAGTACATACGCTCGAAAAATATTACGGTAGCGTAACAATAGGTATTGAACTTGATTCAATAATACAGTGGGATCCTTAGGAAAGTAGGTATAGTTCGCGCCAAAATGCTAGTCCGCTCTGAAGTTGTTGCGAGCAGGTGTAGTCAGTAGATATTCTGGATACGAAGGACACCTATCCTTCGAATACACGTATGGGCGGCCTTAAGGTTTGGACGCTGCACCTCACTGCCCGGAGTGTAGACCTTAGCTGACGCCCTCTATATAAATATGTATAGTCGCACGTTTAGATAATAATAGTATCATATAGGCAGCAATTTCTATATTACACCAGTACATTTTATTTTATTACAGTACACACAATACCATCGGTCCGACGCATTTGTTTACAAACGAACAAATATATATCACTCCAATTGCTCACATGCAAACGTTTGTTCAAACGATGCGAGTGATACGTTATAAAAGTGCAAACATGCACACAATCTGTGTTTATTTTTCATACACAAATGTATTGACGTCGAATAATCCTTTGGTGTTGCAGCTTTTAAGAAATTAAAGCACTCAGATCGAAAAGCACGAATGAGTCGCCAAATTTGTTGAATTTAATATATAATTTTCTAAAAGTACATCGTTTTATAAACATTACAAATTTAATAATTATGAAAATTGTAATGTTTTTAAAGAAATATTAATTTATTATCAATTAGTAACGAACAGAATTTAATTTCGTTTCAAACTTCTGTCATATGATATACATAACTATTGAGTTGGGAAATAAGTTCGTAGCGTTTTACCGAAGACTTTTAATTGAATAAAAAATATAATTATATCAATAAGTTAATATATTATGTATTCGCCGTTGCTGTTTACAACCTCTTCCCACCTCTCGACCAATTTGTTGATGCCGTTCGGCCAAAAATCGCTTGGTCTGGTGTCAAACAAGTTGTTTTTAAGGACCTCTTTGTTATCAAAGGTAACGCCCTTCATGTGGTTTGACAGGGAGCGGAAAAGATGGTAATCGGTCGTTGCAAGGTCCGGAGAATACGGCGGAAGCTTAAAGATCTCCCATGAAGTGAACGAGTATGGTTTGACCACGTCGATCAGTCGATCTTTTTAGTCAAATAGCCTCATTCATATCATATCCCATTCAATGGAGGTGATTGAGAATCGTTTTATGATCGCAGTTCATTTGTTCCGCCAATTCACGACTGATTTAGCTTCTTCAAAAGTGATTTGAGACGTTCTTCATCGAATTCAGAAAGCCTTCAGCTGCGGGGCGTGTCATCGATGTCAAAATCGCCATTGTTGAACTTTGCAAACCATTTCCGAGCTGTAAAGTCCTAAGACACCTTTTCCATACACGTCGCAAATTTCTCGGGCTGCTTCGGCAGCTTTTTGACCTCAAATAAAAGTAGGTGTCGAAAATGTTGATTATTGCCTCCTGAGTATTTCTAAGCCTCAAAACTAATAAAAAATTAAATAACTCAAAAATACAATCAATACAGTTTTGTAGAGCAGAAAGAGGTCTATCGAATGAACTTACCCTTTGCCAAACAGCAAAGAAATCGTTGTAAAATAAAAGAAATATAAAAAACACTACGAACTTATTCCCCAACCTATTATATACATACATCTAATGAAATACAACATAAAAATTAGAATCTAAATTATTGATTTAGTAATTATTTGTTCGTAATTAAATCTTTAACATTATAATATTTAGGTATTTAATACAGGTGCTTTTACGAGAAGATATTTAATATTTAATTTATTGTTAAAAATACTATAATTATTTATTTGTGCTACGAATTTTAGTAGTGGTTCTTAAGCTTAAGACAATAAATAAAATAATTTATTTCAAATGTAATTATATTTTAGAGTACCCAAAGAATGTTTAAAACAATTTTATGGAAACTATATTTGTGTAAATGGGTATTATCATCTTCACGCCAACCGTGTTTGAAGTTGATTTACAAATGTGATAAAAATGGACTGTGTAGTTGCTGTTTTTTATAACATGAAGTACCAAATGAGCTTGAAGTCCCCTTGATAATCTATGTACAGCCAATGTTACCGCAGAACAAATAAATAACTAAAAATAAAACACTAATCTGCCTCGAGATGATCAAAACAGCGACCATCTTAGAACCACGGCTGATGATACGAAAGAGACCTTCTAATTTCTTTCGTATCATCAGCCGTCACGTCATCCAAACGCAATTGCCGAAACGCAGGGACTGCTTCTCTCTAAGTGGTAGGGTGGTAGTACCCTGATCGCACAATTCTGGTTCTACTAACTTTTAGTCAATAGCATCAGTTATAGTGCATGTATACACACCTGTTACCTTAAGTGCATATTTTACCTAGTTTTCTAAGCCCGTCGTTAATAATCAATCTATCTAATGTTCTGCCTCCCAAAAAGCATTTGTCCAATAATTATAACAATAGATAAATTAATAATAGTGGGCATAATTTGCTGTATTGTTAGTTAACCAACGATTAGAGTTAATCAGGTATATTCAAATTTACCTACCTAAAAGGTAATTTAAATTAGTTCGAACAAGATTTATACGCAAACAAGCGATTTGATTTCTGCGAATCATAATTACAAATGTTCATCAATTGTTCATTATGTTTATAATATTTCTGCTTATGCAAAGCGAAGTTATTTTGTTACAATTAATCTTAGTGCCTATTTCATACAAATGTCAGCTGTGTGTGGTTTATTATTTATATTTAGATATATAAAATTATTTCGTTTTATTTATTTAATGCATATTAATAAATGTTATATCGCACTATATTTGAAAATTTACTTGAATTTACCTATATATTCAGGTGTACTGCGTGCTAATTAAGTTCATGTATACTAAAAAAGAAGTAGCAGGACGAGCATGTAATCCACCTGATGGTAATTGGCTACTGCCGCCAATGGATATCTGCAATCAAACCCAGATTACATATTCCTACCTGAGGTCGGCCACAGTAGCGCCCCTACCCCTGAGGACTAAGCTGGAACGCCAATAAAAAGTATGTCTCCCTTACCACGCCCCTTAAACCAGAACACAGCAGCGCTTAACGCTGCTGTTATGAGGCAGAAATAGGAGGGGCGGTGGTGCCGCCGAAGTCGAACCACATAGGGTTCTACCACCTTAATTTAAACTATCCGTCCGATTTATTTAGTGTCAAAGAAAAAGTTAATTTATTTACAGTGTGCGTAGCAAAAAAGTATGTTAATTAATAGTAATTTATGCATGATTATTGTAGCTATGTGGCTTCCATATAAAATTTACGTATCATGGTATCATACATCAAGATAGCTCTGACAGCTAAGTATAGTAGAGCCAAACCACATATCTTTATAAATTGTATTCTCCAGGTTATTCTGATGTACTTATAGGCTATAATATGAAACTACATTCATATACCGATTAATAGAAAGCACCAACATCCATGCATACCCACAAACTTTCGCCTTTATATTCTTTGGATATTATATTATATTCTTTCTTCATTATGTATATAATAGAAACCATTAAACCAAGCACGTGTACTATTTAGTACGTATGTTTTTGTGTATAGGTACACTTAATACACCTTAATGCCGCGCATAGAAAGTATATATGATATTATATGTACATCGCGCGAAATTCGATGATCTAACTCTTAATATCGCTCTCTTTCAATGAATATCAAAGAAAAAAATACCATCTAAATAAATAAATAATTATAATTGTATAAGTTGATAAAATGCTATGCAATATATGAAACCTTAGCAGTCTCCGAGTGCCGCACGTTTTTTTTTTTCAAAATTAACTCGTTCGATTCCCAGAAAGGTAATATATATTTCAAAAAACTCATGATGTAGTTTTAGTTTTTATCAAAATCGGGCTCGTAAGTCCTTTCAGCATTTTTCACTGCTGCCTCAAATGTCATGTGACGTCACTACATCGAAACCAAACAAGACAAATAATAATTAAACCGTTTGCTGTTAGAGTTGGTTGAATTTATGTTGTGAACCGAAATGAAGCCATACTATATTAAAGCTGATAGCGTGAACCTGCTTAAAGAAGATCCATATATGCAGTGCAATAAATCAAAATGGATACAAAAACTTCCGTGATATAACCTATGGAAATATCAAATAAACAACGTAAGTAAAACATTCTTTATATTTACATTTAATCATATCGGACAATTAAAACATTTCTTAACTGACTTCAGACAGAAGAAAGGTTGTCTTCAAGTAATTATTAAGATTTTTTTTAAATATACTTATATTCTTATGTGAACTGTTTTAAGGTTATTAATTGGTTATATTTATATTTACAGATCTTCCCGACAATCGTATAGTGACGACGTTATAGAGTATGTGCTGTTTAAGAGGAAGGCAAGTTTGTGTTTCATGAAAAGTAAAAGTTATCCTGAACACAAGGTACATCAATGAAAATGAAAATGTGATGACTGTCCTGCCTAGAAGAAGTGAGGAGCCAAAAGTTTCGAAAGTGGGCACCAGTCTGAAATACATAAAGTAAAGTACACAGAGAAATAGTACTTCTTTACTTGCGTAACCTACCCAACAAGATGAAGGAAGAAAAGTGACCATACAGTTCCTATTATTGCATTGCAATTTAATTCTGAAAATGACAGTGATAAAAATATATATCCATTTGTTACTGAAAATAATTTTAGTAATGAAGAAAAGCAGACACGCAAGCAGCACAAAAATTTAGCTTAGGTGATCTGTAGTAATTATTGTAACTGTAACATACGATAAATATATACAAAAGTTCTACTATGTGTACTCACTAATTGAACCATATAAACCAAATAAACAAAGAAATTGGTTAATAAAATACTAATATTAGCAAATCATGTATTTTTAATTATACAGTCCTGTAACTTAATCAGTGCACATGCACCATCAATAATAACACAGTTATGAAATATTTTAATTGTGTCCTATTAATTACAGAATGGGCCCTTAAAATAGAATTCTCATAGAAGTCTTATAATTCTATTCTTATCATAGACATCTATATAATATATTAAATATATGAATACTTCCACTTGCTGTTTTGTTTTTATTACGTCCCGTTCCAATGATTTGGAATTGACGAATCACTCGAGAGTTACTAAATTTATTCCTTTTTTTCAATAATACTTCTCTTACATAGCTAGTATAAAATGTCATTGCTTGCAAACAGAGGATTTAAACATATAAGAATCTGCAAGTTCTTTAACGTTTATGAGATTTGGGTTTAGGAACTTGTATAAGCAAATTTGTTACGATCGTACTTGTACACATCGTCACTGCACACGTCTTATAACTTGTCATTTATTTAAATTTTAGTTATAATAGCTAAATAACTCTCAATTTTCTTCTAAGCGTTGTTTGTTTACAGTGTAATGACGTTCCGCCACAAAATGACACTTGACCGCCTGATTTAACGCGACGTTCCGTTCACCGTAAAGAAAGTTCGATTTTTATTAATGAATAGCCCTTTTTTCGAAAAAGTGATCAATGAAAGGCATATATAATACGTATTCTAATTCATTAAAACACTTTCCCAAAAAGTGTCAAGTAGCCAATTGTGAAAAAAGTGTGGGGTGCTTTTCGAAAACTGATAAGTGGAGCACTATATTTGGAACTATATTTATTTTATTAAGTTTTAGTATTTTTTGTTATAGCTATCATTATGTATCGTCTGTAAAAAATCATACGAACAGACAGCGGAGGGTAACCCTTTGAGTACGGAATCCTAAAAATCATTCCACAAGATGGCATTATAGATTTGTTTCAGTATATTTGAGTTATAGGGAAATAACAATTATTATTATTATTATAATTATCATTATTCAAAACTAAATATCAATCTAGTAACTTTACGTGTACTTTCTCTAAGGCGCTTTCTCTCGCCTCGAAAATCGTTAATCCTGAGGCTGTTGATAAGGACAATGGTACAAAAAATATTATAATCGTGTATTGTCATCGGATATTGATAATTGTTCAAAATTTTGAATTAACCTGAACGTTCAAAGAGGATAGAAATCGGGTTCAAAGATTCCGTTACTCTGTTACGTACATATGTTATAGTCAAAGTCCGATACACAGTCTCTTCGCGGAAGGACTGGTTTATCCTAGGTTTGGCCAAAGCCATCAGGCAATCCCCGAAATACATTTCAATTTCGCCCTTTGCCTGAAGTATTTTTAGTCAAACCCAGGAGCTCCTAACTTTTCAGTCAAACGTCGAAAGTAAATTATTCTGTTTCGGTTTTGGCCTAGTCAGTCCTAGAAGCGACTGCAAAACTCGGTCAAACGTTGATCTGAACATGTTTAAACAGGTTCATAATGTCTCTCGCGGTGTTCCGACCGATTGTTTTGTCATTAGAGTTGCGCAAAATGTATCACTAAAGTGAAAAGAGTGATATATATCTTTTGAACTCAGTGATATATATCACTCTTTTAGCTCAATAGCTCACTTTAGCTCAGTAGCTCTGTAAAGATACGCGACATTTTATATCAGTATATCAGAGAATCAGATCAAAATGTTTTGACAACATTTTTGATTCCTATAATTAATACAAAACTGGCAAGAAATTATATATGAATTATCACAGCCAACGCTATTTGTATATCCCGGTTTCCATGTTCTTAGCAATAAAATATTTTAATTTAGTGTTTAATACGTAACCGTAACTGTTATATATCTCAATCAACGCATTTGACTCGAATCAGGCTCACTACTCACTCTCAGTCAGTCGCTCATTTGACTCATCGCTCACTCGCGAGCTAGTATAACACTGTTGAGTTGAAGAAGATCTTATATCCGGAATCGTTTGAATCTATGAACTAAACCATGTGATGCGGATATAAAGATATAATTCAAATCCGTCGGAGTTGATGAGTGATTAGCTCTTTGGTGAAGATATATATCTTTTATATCACTCACTCGCGAGCTACACAATTCTATTTGTCATTTCATGTTCGTTCATTGAGCGTGCGGGCGTGTAATTGTGTAAAATTGAAGATGAGTGAGGTTAGGTTAGGTTAGGTTAGGTTTTTTTAAATTATTAAAACAATAAACATCAAAATTTTAAAAATGTTATTTTTTTATACCTAATCTTACAAACTAACCTCCGTATATTCTAAAGCATTTATTTATTTATTTTATACTTTATTGCACATCGTACAAAAGGTGGGCCTAATGCCACACGGCATTCTCTCAAAGCATCTCAAATATAAAAGTGAAAATCACGTAAGCTGACCAATCAGGTGTCAGAACTGGCAGAGTTAAGCGGTTCTTAAGACTTGAAAGCTGCTTAAATGATAAAATGCTTCCAAATATACGAAGATAAGACACTTCATACCTATATCGGAGTTTGACTCGTCAAACCCCGATTTAATAAAATTGTGTTTTGACGTTTGCCTGACCAAATTAGTCTCTCCCAGGTTTGACGAAAATTGTTTAGTCAAAGGCCGAAAATTTACATTTGTTTGGGCTTTGACTAAGTCATTCAGTCTGACCTGAGGATTGACCAGTACAACCTAGGAGCGCCGGAGCTTCGGAGTTTGCCTATAACACATACATACATACATACATACATACATACATACATACATACATACATACATACATACATACATACATACATACATACAACCCAAGCAAATAAAAGCTTGTTAATAAAAAAGGTTCTGTTTCAAGTTTTTTTTTATAATATTGAAGTGGCAGACGATCAAGCAGTCCACCTGATGGTAAGTGGCTACTGCCGTCCATGGACATCTATAAACAACCCCAAATAGGATTATATATTCCTACCTGAAGTCGGTCACAGATGCGCCAGTCCGATAAATTAAAGATTTTGTTTAGAATATATAAGCAAATTTCATTTCCATCCAAATTTAAATACTTTATTTTGTGAGAAAAAAGGCCGGGGACACATTTTACAATTTAGCAACTAACACATTGTTTATGTTAGGTTGGAACCTAAAAATAAACGAAGAAAATAGAGCAGGTCACACACAGGTTAGGTCTAATTCATAACAAATATCATTCAAAACAAGTTAGTTTTACAATTGATAAACATATTATTTAATAGAAGGTAAATTAATTAGCAGTTCAATCACGACTTTACGAACCGTAGTATCTCTCGGAGCTTCGAAAATTAAGGAAGTCGTTATGGCGAATTTAACATTCACTGATGAACGACTAAAATCGTCATGAAGATAATAATAAAAGTTATAGACATCCACAGTAGCTTACACCTACATATACATAAGTAAAAAATAATTGGTACAAATCAGATTTCATGGATATTAATAATGGAGTTTAAATTTAAGTAAGATAAATTGCAAACAAATATAAAAAAATGAATCTGAATACTGGTATCCACCAGAAGCATTCTTCTACAGAGATCTACATCAAAGCTCACGTTGCTATTCATAGGCCTTCTGGCGAAAGGTAGATTTCTTGGTAATTAATAAGTGAACAGATCGTTTTTGCTGATATGGGACCTTAAACCGAATATAACATGTACGACACGCGAGCCCTTATAAAGCTGCGCCTTTTGCTAGTTTAAATATAAGTTGATTAGGTACATACTTCAGAAGTCGGCGCTTGAAAACTACTAATTTGTGATCACGACATAAGCTGTATCCATCATACGCTGGAGGCACCTCTGCATCATCAGGGTTGAAGAGTTGAAGGTCAAGTTTTCCATCATATCATGTTATCCTAGATACTCAATGTTATTTCCAAGTATCATGAGAATAGGATTGACAGAAGCTGAGTTATCATAAAATATGCTAAAAACTATGCTGTATACTTAGTCTAGCCATAAATATTGTTACAAAGAAAAATATTTTTTTTTATTGTACTTAACATTTATTACTATTATAGTCTGTTAGTTTAATACATTAATATTAAAGCATTAAAAACATATAAAGCTTATTTGAAGTAGTTTCTATTGGCTGCAATGGAGTCCATTAACGTTGAGGCCAGTTATCAAAAGCAGCACGCACTCTTTCGTTGGGAGAAAAAATCATTGCCAATCGTATGGATTGTTTTACGGACTCCAAATTATCATGGCGTTTAGAGCAAGCCTTACTCTCTAAAACTGACCATACATCATAATCCTGTGGATTAAGATCAGGACTAGGTGACGGCCAGTCCTCAGCTCTGATGAAGTCCGGAACGATCGTTTCTAACCAAAATTAGGTGGATTGAGCTTTATGACCCGGCGCCGAGTCTTCCTAAAAGGACCATTCTTGTATATCGAACATGGTGTTGTTAAGGGGATTATCTACTTTTTCAAGAATTGTATCTTGATAGATTTGTGCTAATGTTTTGATACCTTTTTCAGAAAAATATGGTTCAGTCACTCCTTCATAGCTAACCTCTACCAAACCATCACTAAAGTCAGATAATGCCCACTTTGTACCCAGTTGACAAATTGGGAAGCTTTTTTAGGCCTTTTAGCATAAATAAGATCATTTTGTTTGTAAAAATGTTGCACAATTGTAAAAAATCTCATTCGTAAAGATTTTTCTTTCTGTGACTTCCCTTTGCGTACCGCTTACATATTTGTTTTGATTTTACCACATTATTCTTTTCAAAATTATCAGTTGAGAAATGACCATTACGTCTGTTATAGATTTCAAGACCTAAGCCATTTTTTAATTTATTTTTTTTATTTTTTCGAATTCTTTCCCTTACTGCTTTGATCGCCTTTTTCATACGAATAATACGTGGACTGCCTGATCTATTTCTATCACAAAAAATAGGAGGTTTCATTGTATTTAACTCCATACTTACTTTATGTAATGCAATCACAGTCATTCGGTCCTCTTTATCACTCCACTCCATTTTAATATCACAAAATATTTAACAATATATTGGCGCGAACATAAGAAAACACAATGAACAGTCGTATAAAGTGACAGATTCCAAACTCAAAAATATATTGTTTATTTTTAATTTTAATAGTATTTATGGCCAGACTAAGTATATACGAGTATTACCCCATTTCACTTCTATAATTTAGACAAATTCGGTGATATTATTTTATGTTAAAACCCTCAACCCGTTTGATCTCTAGGACGTTTGGGTACATTCTTGGGAATGAGAGATACACACATTTGTAAATGCATAGGAACGCTCGTAAAACATTACCCTCCGCAGTTGGAAAAAACTTTCGCGCCACTCCACACTGACATCATCATTGCTTGATTTTCGTTTGAGATATATTTCTAAACAATTTATGGTAACTTTAAGTAAGCATTTTCCTTTAACATTTTTTCGATTTATTACCTTATGGTAATAATTCGTACTTGCAACGTCCCGAATACTACTCATATTGATGAATGTCTTTGAATGATACGTAAACAAGGCAGCTTCAAGAGTAGAGATGCTTCGGAACGTAATCAATTTACCGTCTGGAGTTCAAGACGATTGCATAGTCCAAAGTGCACTATTCTGCATATTCGCCGAGTATGTTTCGGATCGAGAAGAAAAAGTTTCAAATTCCTGTTTTTGGGATAAACTTATTCAATAATAATCAATCTATCCAATATTTGCCTACCAAAAATCGCAGGCAACAAACTGGCAGATATTGTCAAATAACTATCTTTGATAAGCAAATCATTGGATATATTGATTATTAAAAATTTTAAAGCCTAAACTATAAGGTTTACCCGTCAAAGACTTAACAGTCATTCGAAATTTTTTCGATCCCCGACCCGAATCTTTGGATGCATACGTACAGAGTAGTGTCATATTGAGCCACAAGCACCTTTTTAGTGTTTTATTCGAATATTGACTGTTATACTGAAAACATTACGTGGTGCAAAATTATGGAATTTTGTTTCCTTTCGAGACTTCTTGTATTAGTTTTTGTTTTCCATTGTTGTATTCCTTTTTTAAAACCATAAACATGCCTCTGAATGCGGCTGGAGCCGCCAAGGCTGTGAGTTTAGCTGACGCTGGCCATAGCCAGCGTCGTATCGCTCTAATGATGGGTGTGCAGCAAACAACTGAGCGGAATTCGATTCGGCGCTTCCGGAAGACGGGATCCTTCGCGCGCAGTTCTGGACAGGGACGTCCCCGCTGCACTTCAGCTCGAGATGACAGGTCTAATGTGAACAACATCTTATGAGATCGCTTCTCTACAGCTGTTAAAGCAAGAAGTCGACTGTTCGAGGTGCGTAACGTGAGTGTCAGTGAAAGGACAGTACAGACTTTCCGCCCATTTCAAGACCCACAATTACTGAACCACAATCAAAAAGACAGACTTTAATTTGCTAGCAAGCAATCAAATTTGACGATTGGAGTAGAGTTCCGTTTTCTGATGAAAGCAGGATTGCTCTTAGAGGACCAGATGGTTGTCAAAGAGTCTACAGATGCCCTGAATTAATGAGCTGTTTGCACCTTGTGCATTAGTCAAAACCGACGGTTATCAGGGGGGCTCAATTATGGTTTGGGGCGGAATCTCTTATGAAGCCCGTATCGACGTGGTCATCTTCGATAGAGCAAGCATAAATGCTCAGCGGTACGTTGACGAAGTCTTGCAAGATCATGTCGTCCCTTTTGCTCCATTCATTGGAGAAAATTTTCTTGTGATTAGAGGTGAGTAACTCAGATCTGATCTGATTCAAAGAGTCAGATCACTTATTATATGAGTTTGAACTGGAGATCAAACCCAAATAGATCAGGCCAATTCAGGTCGCGGCTCTCGGCGTTTCGTGAATCGTGAATGTTAGTTATTCTTTGATTCATTATGCAATTTTAACTTTTAACTCCTAAGATATAGAGTTTAATATCAAAAAAGTAAGTGGTGCGACATCTGTTGGGGTTTTGTGAATATCGCTTGTCGATGACAGTTAGATCAGTTAGATCATAGATGGCGCTTATTTTATATGTAACTCAATGAAAATTCGATTTAGTTCTAGCTTTCATCATAAGATGGCGTTTTTATTAAATTCATTCTTACTGGTAAATATCGACTGATCGTTTTATTTACTTAGCAAAATAAATAAATCCGATTTATAATCGTCACAATATTATATGTATATCAATAACTTTCTAACTGACTTTATTAACTAATAATAAAAAACATATTTTATTTCAATAATACTACAACATCGATAAAATAATAATAATTACAGACATTGCTTCTTTTACTTGACATTATTCAAAACAAATAAGTCTCAAACTAATAAAGTTGATTTACAATCCCACACTATGTTAACATCGGCGAGCCCACCAGTCATGACTACCGTGAATCGTTTGAATCGTTTGACCCATTTGAATCGTTTGTGCTGTTTGAGTCGTATGAGTCACCAGATCCAACGACTCGCACAGTTCGCAACGCAGGTCTCGAGTCATGCAGCTCGTTCAGATCAAACAGATCAATTGAGTTAATCTGATCTGATCTGTGAGATGATTCATAACTTCGCCTCAGCCTTATGACTCGCGATCTGATCTGCAGCTCGCGCGATCTGTTTGAGTCACCCATGTCTACTTCTGATGCACGATAATTCCAAGATCCACGTTGCTCGCAGCACTATTCAGTACCTGACTGAGGTCGGGATTCAAACAATGCCGTAGCCGGCGATAGCTCAGACCTTAATCCCATCCTTACGAACTTCAAAATATGGATCTGGGCACGGGTTCCAGCTCCGACCACCTTAAGAGACCTCAGAACTGCCGCAAAAGAACAGTGACACAACTTTCCCCAGCCAGACATCCTAGATATCATGATCATGAGGCAACACTCATTATTGAAAATTTTGTGAGAAAACAAATAAAATGTTTTTCGTGCATTAAACTTTTCTGTATTTTTTCAAGAAATAAGTGTTTTTCTGTATTTTTCATTCTGCACTATAAGCAACACGTTTTTTTAACAAAATTGTTGTTGTTGTTTAATCGTATTCGATACTTTAACACAAATAAAAAACAATATTCGACAAATTTATTTGCGTTTACGAAAGATTCATAAATATGTAGGTGGGCGGTAAATTGAGCCAGCGAGTGTATTTTTCCTATCATATCTAAGTAATCAGATTGACAACTACGCGGCGCTCTCGTCTGTTACGAGGACGCCGCGTAGTTGTCAATCTGATTTTATAACTGGAAACGTGGAAATATATAATCAAACTCAGACAGGATAAAAGTCCCCTCTAAGGTCCATAGTAGCGTTACTTCGCCTACGAGCTAAGATGAAACGTTTCGTACGAATGTACCTGCCTCACCACACCCTACCAACCAGAATGCAGAAGCACTTAACACTGCTGCTGTAAGCCTAAAGCCAGAGACATGTATGGCGCTGGTGTCTCTAGAGATACCGACTCTGGAGTCGGACTATAAAGACTAAAGAGTTCTACCGTCACACTGGACGATGTACTCCTTACTCTTAAGTTAATAAAACGGCGATTTGTTGCCGCGTCCAAAAATAATGCATCTATTATAGTACTCAATACTTCTACGTGGAGTGACCCGGCGTACTTATACCTCCTACAACAACATATCGTTACCGTGATTCAGTGGTCGGCACGGCGCCATCTAGTAAGGGGTGCCGAAATAACCGCGCTTTGCAAACACCGCCTGGTTATTATAAATTGAATAAAGTAATATATTAATTTAAAGTAACAATTATTGTATTTGCATGTAATCCTTATCCTTACTAATATTATAAATCCGAAAGTAACTCTGTCTGTCTGTCTGTCTGTCTGGTTGTCTTTTCTTCACGCCTAAACCACTGAACTGATTTTAATGAAATTTTGTACAAAGATAGTCTGAGACCCGAGAACGGACATAGGATAGTTTTTATCCCGGAAATCCCACGGGAACTAGAGATGGCGATCTAAGATCAATTAATCGGAGAATCGATCTTTTGGACCAAAAAGTCGATTACTTTAATCGATATCCTTACTAATATTATAAATGCGAAAGTAACTCTGTCTGTCTGTATGTCTCTTCTTCACGCCTAAACCACTGAACCGATTTTAATGAAATTTTGTACAAAGATAGTCTGAGACCCGAGAACGGACATAGGATAGTTTTTATCCCGGAAATCCCACGGGAACTAGAGATGGCGATCTAAGATCAATTAATCGGACAAATCGATCTTTTGGACCAAAAAGTCGATTATTTTAATCGATATCCTTACTAATATTATAAATGCGAAAGTAACTCTGTCTGTCTGTATGTCTCTTCTTCACGCCTAAACCACTGAATCGATTTTAATGAAATTCTGTACAAAGATAGTCTGAGACCCTAGAATGGACATAGGATAGTTTTTATCCTAGATAGTGATCTTAGATCTATTAATCAGAGAATCGATTTTTTGACGAAAAAAAGTCTATTTTTTTAATCGGTCTCCAGTAATGGATCCTACCTACGTTTGTGGGTCTTTTGGCATACTCTAAATAACTATGAGTTTAAAAATATCAATTCTTGCAATCGGAGACGGTTGCAACTTTATTTGTTTTGGGATTATATTAGGGGTGGCGATTCTTTCCGAAAAAGATGGTTTTTTGAATCGATTCGAATCGAAGTGCAATAAATCGATTAACAAAAAATCAAGGTCCTAAGAATCGATTCTATCTTCGATCTTTTTTCGAGGATAGCGAAAAAAAAAGGTTATCAGGATCAAACAAATTATGTATCCGTCAGCAAACCCTTACTTCCTTACTAATCCTTACTAATATTATAAATGTGGAAGTACCTAACTCTGTCTGTCTGTCTCTTCTTCACGGCTAAACCACTGAACCGATTTGAATGGAATTTTGTAGAAAGATAGTGTGAGACCCGAGAAAGGACATACTACGGATGGGATGGCGATCTGAGATCGATTATTCGGAGAATCGATATTTTGAACCAAAAAATCGATTATTTTAATCGATCTCCAGTGATGGATCGATTCAGTGAGTCGATCTTTCAACCCAGAAGATCGAAATTCGATTTTTTCATAATTTACCTACAGTTACTTTACTTATCCATGTTAGTCGATCATCTATCTATTTATATAAAAATGAATATTTGTCTGTATATTTTATAAAATCGGAAACTATGCATTTGATCAAGTGATGATCTTTTGCAATGTTGTTGTCCAAGAGCCCACGAAGGTTTGGGAGTTGGTAAGACCGACAGATGGCACCACTGTCATTCCAATGAAGGTACGAATTTTCTGTTTTATGTATGTCATATTATATCTTTAAAATGCGGGCGAAGCCGCGGGCACCACTAGTGTACATATAAATGATTGTAACCTTAGCTAGATATAGAAGCGTAGGGAATAATTCTAAGTAAAGTAAGTTAACACAAAACTAGGTATGTTGTAATTATTTTCTTCCTGGCAGAACTTTCAAATTTCGAAGCTTGATAGGCAACACATTGGATAGATTGATTATTAATAAAGGCGTTTATAGTTGTCTTGGTTATCAACTAACTACTATACTATCTATTCAAACACCGTTTTGTGCGGCTAGTTTCACAGGGTGTCTCATTTCGAGGAAATTTGAAAATTTCTGTCCCACTGCTGGGCACGGGCCACCTCTCAGAATCAGGTAAGCCATAGTCCACAGGCGCTGGCCAAGTGCGTATTACGAACTTCACATTCTTAAGATCTCTCAGATATGCAGGTTTCCTGATGTTTCCCCTCACCTTTAAAGCAAGTGATAATTAATTTGCAATACACGCATAATTT
The DNA here is from genome assembly GCF_041222505.1 of Epargyreus clarus. NCBI lineage: Eukaryota > Metazoa > Arthropoda > Insecta > Lepidoptera > Hesperiidae > Epargyreus > Epargyreus clarus. The sequence continues at coordinate 6,574,012 of NW_027332215.1, forward strand.
ACAAAAAATAGAGGTGCCTGGGATTTGAACCTTAGACCCCTCGATCGAGAGGCTAAGTTTCGGTCACTAGGCTATTACTGCCTTCGTCCCTGTAGTTCCGGGAGTAGAATAGAACTACGGTATCTCCTGCCTATCGTAAGAGGCGACTAAAAGGGGGCTTCCGGGGTTGCGGGTGGCAAGAGTGGGGGCTCAAACCGCCCGTCAGCGACCCCGGGAAGGACGGCTGTATGTGAGGTCGCATACCGTCGTACACACCAGACGGTGTGGCGAGCGTCAAGCTCACCAGGGCGGAGCCCGACGGGGCTATGCGCTAAGAGGACTCCGGTTGCGTTCCTTTGGAGATCCCGGAGTCCTCTATATAGCGGCGTCACTCCCATGACGTCGGGTACCTTTTGAAGGTTTCCCCCTCGTAAAAAAGTATCGCCCCTTATTAATTATTATCAATGTATCAAAGAAATGAAACATTGTCCTTACTATTAGCATGGTAACCTGATGGTAAGTCGCTACTGCCGTCGATGGATACTTGTAATTAACCCCAGCTGAGATTAGATTCCTACCTGAGGTGGACTACAGATGCGTTGCTACCCCTGAGGACTAAGTAGTAACGCCTTGCCCAAATGTACACTTACCACACCCTTCAAGGCGGAACACAGCAGTGAGTTCAAATAAGTGTAGCGGTGGTGCCAGAGTCGAACTACAATGAGTTCTACCACCTTCCACCACAAATTGGTATTTCTAACCAACGGATTGGCTAAACCAATTTGGTATGTTATGTTTATATACAACGGCCTCTTTATGCCGCTTCCAAAAATATCGCATTTTTTGTATATTTCAATACCTTTACGTCGAGTAACCCGGGGTCTTATACAACCCCCAGCAACATATCGTTACCGTGATTCAGTGATCGTACGTCGCCATCTAGTGAAGGGTGCCGAAACAACCGGTTGAGAGATGATTCGTAAACACCGCCTGAATAGTAATTACAATAAAAAACAGTAATCTTTTAATATAAAGTTCAATTATTTTATGTTCATGTAACTGACTTATATCCACAAAATCAAGGGCTTGTTCTCCATAACGAAACACCTTCTGAAGTGGTGGTAGTTGTATTGACATTCAAAAAGAGCTCTGTAAAGAACCTAATTTGAATTTTAAAAAAATATTTGTTTTTGATTTGATTTGAACATAAAACTATACTATTCTAATTATGTCCTCCGTAACAGAGTTGTCAAATATTTGATCTTTCGACATCAAGGACATCAATGAATGATCCAAAGACATTGTATAGATTGATTAATAATAACGGGCGTCATTCGTTTATAGAGAAGTCTTAATTTTCAACGAATTTATCAGTTTATCAAGCCAAAACAAACGCTGTTAGTATGGTGTACAATTCGTATCAGATTTCAGATGTCCGAGAGAAAATTCCCGAATTGTAAGTACAAATAGTCGTATCTCTATTGTAGATACATAATTTGAGGTCTGATTTCTATTTTTGATTGGGGTTTGTTATTGATAGTCCTTTTTTTCTTTTCGAGTGAAATACCTTCTGAAGAAGCAGTGATAGCCTAATGGTCTGGAACTCGGCCTCTCGAACGAGGGGTCCGAGGTTCAAATCCTAGGCACGCACCTCTGATTTCACAAAGTTATGTGCGTATTAGAAATTAATTATCACTTGCTTAAAACGGTGAAGGAAAACATCGTGAGGAAACCTGCATACCTGAGAGATTTATATAAAAAAAGTCTCAAAGGTATGTGAAGTCTACCAATACGCACTTGGCCAGCGCGGTGGACTATGGCCTAGTCCTTCTCATTCTGAGAGGAGACCCGTGCCCAGCAGTGGGACAATAATGGGTTGATGACGACGATGACGACCTTCTGAAGATACCCGACAACGTGTGGGAGCGACGCCGAGTTATGTGAGATTTTTACCACTCTCAAACCCCCCAATCAAACGGTGTAATGTAATATATAATGTACTTTTTCTTCGATAAACTTTCGAAAGATTTCGATGAAATGTTTTATTCAGATTAAAACAAGTACTTTATTTTCATTCGATTTAGTACAAGTAACTCATCTCAAGGACGGCAACTTTGATGAACTTTTTTATATTTACTTAATTTAAAATATTGTTATAGCATATTATTTTTATTTTTATATAATTTATATTATGATATAGTTTGTAAATTTATTATTTTTAGTGTAATCATTATTGATATGTAAATACATTATACGTACGTTTTAATAACGCCATCAGCTGTAGCACATTGCAAAAAGTCTATTGTCAAGCGAAGTTTACATTTAATTATTTACAATATTAACCTAATAAAAATAATCCATAAAGCAGGTTGTTAAAATACTTGTAATAAAATATTATAAGCTTCATCCAAATTGTTTATTAAATTCAGTGTTTAGGAGATAATATTATAAAACAGTCAATTGCGTAATTGCTGTTGTTAAAAATATACTTATTATGTAAAATAGACTGCAAATATTTTGTCACGAATTAAAGGCAGACATGAAGAATTTAATTCTACATCTACCTAATGGAAAGGCTTTCCCCTTTACGAAGAGAACCATCTAAATACAATGACAGGAAGTCTCGAATCGTGTTAATTACACCATTTACTCGTCACACTCATAACTCAAGAACGCCTGGACCATTTTTTATAATTTTTGTTTTGTTGGATTCATCTCTTCCTGGGTTTGCAGAATAAATATACTAGCAAAAAGCGCAGCTTTATAAGGGCTCGCGTATCGTGCATGGTATATTCAGTTTAAGATCCTATATCAGCAAAGATGATGTGGTCACCTATAATCTACCTTTCGTCAGAAGAGCAAGGTAAAGGCAAGGTACCTCTGATCCAGAACCAGAACCCGAGCTATTTTGCATTAAGTCCGCCTTTTGCACCACATTGTTTTTAACATGGTCAATAAAGAGTAAATAAATAAATAAAAATTAAATAAAACCACTTTAAAACTTATGGTGAATAACTTACATTAGTTTTTTTTTGGGATTGTAATTTTAAATCTATATATATAAAAGCGAAAAGATACTCATGTTCAAAACGTATAAATCAAGGTTTTGACAAAACTACTGAAGCTACAATCATGAAATTTAGAATATAGCTTCATTTTATAATGTAGATGCGCACTAAGAACGGATTTTTTGATATTCCACCGTTAAGGGGGTTAAATAGGGGTTGAAAGTTAGTATGAAAGTCTGTCAGTTTTAAAGCAAACTGGATGAAAATTGGTATTTAGCTTTCTGATTTAAAGTAACAAAAATCTAATCTAAGGATTTTTCCAAAATCAACCCTAAAGGTGGTTAAATAGGGGTTGACAGCTTATTTTGAATTCTGCCATTTTGGAAGCCAGCACTATGAAAGTTAGCCATTGCTTTACTGGTTAGATATAATAGAACTTTAGTTCTAACGTTTTTGGAAAATCAACCCCTATGTGGGTTAAATAAGGGTTGTAAGTTTGTATGAAAGTCTGTTTTGATGTAAACTCTATGAAAATCGGTATTTGGGCTTTTCGGTAGAAAATAATTAAACACCTGTTTCATTGTTTTTGGAAAATCAACCCTTAAGTTGGTAAAATAGGGGTTGACGGCTTATTTTACAATTTGCCAATTTGAAAGCCAGCACTACGAAAGTTAGTCATTGCCTTACTGATTAGATATAGTGGAACTTAAATATAATATAAAAATAATTAGAGCCCTTATAAAGCTGCGCTTTTTGCTAGTATATTTATTCTGCAAACCCAGGAAGAGATGAATCCAACAAAACAAAAATTATAAAAATTGGTCCAGGCGTTCTTGAGTTATGAGTGTGACGAGTAAATGGTGTAATTAACACGATTCGAGACTTCCTGTCATTGTATTTAGATGGTTCTCTTCGTAAAGGGGAAAGCTGCTTACAAACTGCTGCTTGCAAACAGAGGATTTAAACATATAAGAGCATATGTTTAAATCCTGTCTGCAAGTTCTTTAATAATTATGAGATTTGCGTTTAGGAACTTGTATAAGCAAATTTGTTAGGATATTTAACAATCGTTGTACACATCGTCACTGCACACGTTTTGTAATTTGTTTCAATTTTAGTTATTTAAGCTAAATGACTCCCAATTTTCTTTTCAAGATTACATATTATGTGTAGCCATTTAGCGTTGTTTGTTTATAGTGTATTGACATAACGTCATGAAATGACACTTGACTGCCTATTTTAGCGCGTCGTTCCGTTCATCGTAAATAAATTAAGTTTTTTATTAATAAATAGCCCTTTCTTTTGAAATATAAATGAAAGGCTTATATAATACGTATATGAATTCATTAAAACAGTTTCCCAAAAAGTGTCAAGTAGCCAATTGTCGACGTTTGTCGGGTAAGCATGTATTTTCGCGAACACTGCGTAAATGATAACAGTTATGAATATACTCAGTTATTAGATTGGATGTCACATTTTGTAGATATTTTAAACGTGGGGCAAACCAAACAGATATTCAAATAGTTACCTGTAAAAAGATCGCCACTTTAAGTGATACGAAATTCGCTAGATCATTTAGTATTATTAAACTCACAAAGCTCAACGGTACCACTAGACGACTCAACGGCATGCGATCTTGGCCTTCAAATAAATTCGGGTCGTCGATTCTCCCTTCCTTGACCTACTAGACCTACCCTAATGTAACCCCAACGTCGGTTCAGCTTTGTAAACAAATATTACACGCAACATTGCGTTTCAAGTACATTGCGAACCCGCTTTGTTCTTTATAGAAATAAGGCATCTGAAGATGTGATTTTTTGGCAAGTACCGGAAATATCAAGCGTCGGTTACGGAAATTGCAATCTGGATCGACACTATCGAAGTTTTTAACAGAGATCAACAAGAAAATCATATTAGAACGTTACCTTTTTAAAAGAAAACAATTTCACGGAGAACGTTTATAAATTCATAATCACCTAAAAATATTTAAAATAATAATAATAATAATAATCATCATCATTTATTATTATTTAAATAAATTGCGCTTATGATTAATCCATACTGACATGTAACGCTATCTTGTGACCTTAAACCTAGGTCAGTTTTACGAAATATATTGTCATTAAGATTATTGTTAGTTTCAATACATTAATCTGTAACATATTTAAAGCTGGTATCACTTCTAATATCCCCATCGTAAACTTTTCGCCCGAATGCGGAGGGAAATGTTATTCGTGTGTAATTATGTATGTATATCGATACCTTAATTCGCAAATCAGCCAACTCCACTTCTTGTCAAAATGTTTTTTTTTTTATTTATTGTGTCTTCGTTCAACGCCATTTACTATCAAAATAAAAGTGGAGTTGGCTGATTTGCGAATTAAGGTATCGATATACACACAATTATTAATGTTTCATTTTTCGACACAACAGTTTGACGGTTTTTTATGTATACAATGATACAATATATTATAAAATTATAGTCGGGTTATGGGAGTGACATATTATGCATATTTTTTTAGCAATTTCATAACGTTATGTTGACCTTAAATGAAGCAAACGGACTACAATCAATTGAGTGTTACGATACTGGATTATAATGGTATAGTCGCTATACTATAGTGTAATAAAATATTAAACTCAATGTATATTATGAGAGGGCTCTTACAACAAGCCCATCCATTGTTAGGTCTCTAGGCTTTACCGAACGAGGGAGGAACGAAAGTCTACGTTTATTAGGGATCTCCTTCAGAATATTGGAAGCCTGGGTGCCTTAGATGTCGTCTAGTAATTGAGTATTCATGTCTCCCTTTATGGTATATCATATATGCGGATATACCAATTAAACGGACGAGTTGTATTGACGGAACAAACCTTATTGACGGACCTTGCTGGCATTGAGCTTATCCTATACTCACATGTACATGTACCTACTACGAACCATTAGCCCACTGTTGGACTTCTTGATAAAATTATTCAAGTTCAACCCTAGCTAAAATGGTGATCAAATAAAATTTTGGGAATGTTTTGAATAACTCAGACCACACGAAATTTTCATACACAACACAAGTGATATTTATAAATTTAACTACTTAAGTATGCAAGACTTCAATATGTCAGACCCGAGAACGGAACCCGAATAACCGCACAAAGGGATCCAGTCCAGTTAGATCTGTTATGCCACATTTGAGAATAATACTAGTTATTATTATTTAAAGATGGCAAATAAATCTGCTAGAAGATCCACATTTTTTTTTCAATGATCAGCGAACATTTATTAAGAAACCTATTGCTATAAATATGACGTATGAATATTTGAACAATTACATATAATTAGGGTGTAATTTATATATAATCATCATTTTAACTTACAATCATAGTAGAGAGACGAGAATTAGAAAGTAGACGGCATGGCCATGTCAAGGTTACCAGCGACATCTGCTGTTGGGTAGCAAGATTCCGAGGTTTAGTGTTGTACCATTAATTGTTATCGATATTTATAACGACAAAAAGAAAACTAATTCGAACGTCCAATTTTTTCATTAAATCATCGAATTGTATTAAATCTTTAATGATTCAGTGTAATTCAATTAAAAAGTACAGTATAGTAGTTATAAACCAGATGTATCTATATATATATATAAAAAAATTTAACAAAAAATAAAACCGACTTCTATGTCACTACAAAGTAAAAAATAATTGAAATAAATGTTGGTTTAGTACATATTTCTGAAGTCGGCGCTCAATATATGTCGTTTGATAACGGCGTAAACAACATGTCCAATATGAACAACATTTATTTCAATTATTTTTTACTTTGTAGTGACATAGAAGTCGGTTTTATTTTTTGTTAAAATTTTTTTTTTCACCCTTTTTAGTGATGGTATGCTAACGTTTGTATTAATATTATGTAAAATTGTATAAAGGTGATCATGAATAAAGGTAAGGTCTGAATTCATACGGATTGGACCCACCCGCTCGCAGGGCGCTACCGCGCCCTTCTCGCTTAGTTTTACATTGTCTTATATGTTCCAACCTAACCTAACCAATTCAATACGAAACACTATAGGCGAAACACGATAGTATCTCATATAGGATACTACATTATTGGCTAGGTTAGGTAGGAACAGAAAAGTAAATAAATCAAACTAGGTGGTAAAACCCTGCGAGTGAGTCGGTCCAATTTACCTTAATTCAATAGTTAAGAAAAAATACAACGTATTCATTAATCATATTTTATATTTGTAAGAAGTAATTGTCAAGTTACTGTGGTTTAGGCCAGCAGTGTCCATGAGTCACTAGAATTGAAGACTTGAAGGTCCAAGTTATCAGGGTTAAGACCTTGAAGGTTAAAATTTTCATCCTATGTGTCTGCTTAGTGACGTTAATACGTATATGAAAGCACAAAATGGCTAACTCCTATGGTTTAGCTTGGAAGCACACCAGCATTATCAGAGTGAAAGAGTTGAAGGTCATTTTTTTACATTACATTACATTTATCTGCGTGATAGTTATATGTGTGAAAGCACTAAATGGCTTATTCATGTGGTTTAGGCTGGAGGTACCTCTGCATCATCAGATCTAATGAGTTGAAGGTCATATTTTTCATCATATATCTCTGTCTAGCTACTTTATTACAACAAATGTCTAATCTATATACTTTACATGGGAGGCACCTCTGCATCATCAGGATTGAAGAATTGAAGGTCATATCTTCCATCATATGTCTCTACTCAAAGACCTTATCATATATTCGTAAGCATCAAATGCCTAACTTGTATGGTTGAGGCAGGAGGCACCTCTGCATTATCAGAGTTGAAGAGTAGAAGGTCAAATTTTCCATCATATATCTCAACTTATCGACTTTATTAAATATCCATAAGTTCCAAATGCCTAACTTGTATGGTAGAGGCAGGAGGCACTTCTGCATTACCAGGGTTGAAGAGTTGAAGGTCAAATTTTCCATCATATCATGATAACCTAGACACTCAATGTTCATTTTAAGTTTTATGAGAATTGAGTGGGCAGAAGGTAAGTTGTCATAAAATATGTAAAAAGTAGGGGTAGTGATGATGAGTTCCACCCCATAACTTAAATTCTAATCATCAGAGCGTACTAATGTTAAGGTAGGAAAGTACCGCAACGAAACACCCTTTCATATGAAAAAAATAAAATTGAAATTGGTTAAGAAATACTCGACTTATTCAAGTTTATATGAAATCGGGTTTTTCCAATTTTCCGGGAAAACTGGCGGAAATTTTCAAATTTCCTCGAAATGGGACCCCCTGTGAAACTAGCCGCATACAATGGTGTATGAATCATGTCGATCGGTCGCGGCATCGCGAAAAAATCGCCGAACAAACATAAAAAAAAAAAAAAAAAATATATATACGGTCGAATTGAGTAACCTCCTCCTTTTTCGAAGTCGGTTAAAAAGCGAAAAGATACTCACGTTCAAAACGTATTAATCGAGGTTTTGACTAAACTACTGAAGCTACAATCATGAAATTTAAAATATAGCTTCATTTTATAATGTAGATGCGCACTAAGAACGGATTTTTTGATATTCCACCGTTAAGGGGGTTAAATGGGGGTTGAAAGTTAGTATGAAAGTCCGTCAGTTTTAAAGCAAACTGGATGAAAATTGGTATTTAGCTTTCTGATTTAAATTAATAAAAATCTAATCTAAGGGTTTTTCCAAAATCAACCCTAAAGGTGGTTAAATAGGGGTTGACAGCTTATTTTAAATTTTGCCATTTTGGAAGCCAGCACTATGAAAGTTAGCCATTGCTTTACTGGTTAGATATAATAGAACTTTAGTTCTACCGTATTTTGGAAAATCAACCCTTATGTGCGTTAAATAAGGGAGGTAAGTTTGTATGAAAGTCTCCCAATTTTGATGTAAACGGTATAAAAATCGGTATTTAGGTTTTCGATTAAAAATGTTTAAATACTTATTTCACCATTTTTGGAAAATCAACCCTTTAGTTGGTAAAATAAGGGTTGACAGCTTATTTTAAAATTTGCCAATTTGAAAGCCAGCACTACGAAAGTTAGTCATTGCCTTTATGATTAAATAAAGTGGAACTTTAATTCTACCGTTTTTGGGAAATCAACCCTTATATGGGTTAAATAAGGGTTGTAAGTTTGTATGAAAGTCCCCCAGTTTTGATGTAAACTGTATGATAATCGGTATTTGGGTTTTTGATAGAAAATAATTAAACATCTATTTCAGCATTTTTGGAAAATCAACCCTTAAGTTGGTAAAATAAGGGTTGACAGCTTATTTTAAAATTTGCTAATTTGAAAGCCAGCACTACGAAAGTTAGTCATTGCCTTACTGGTTAGATATAGTGGAACTTTAATTCTACCGTTTTTGGAAAATAAACCCTTATATGGGTTAAATAAGGGTTGTAAGTTTGTATGAAAGTCCCCCAGTTTTAATGTAAACTGTACGAAAATCGGTATTTGGGTTTTCGATAGAAAATAATTAATCAGGTATTTCATTGGTTTTGGAAAATCATCCCTTAAGGTCGTTAAATGTGGGTTGTAATTTTATTTCAAAGTCCGTTAATTCGGAAGCAAGGACTATAAAAACTTGCATTTGACTTTCCTGTTGGAAATAATAGAACTGTTTTAACACCATTTATAAAAAAACCTTAAGAGGGTAAAATAGGGGTTGAAAGTTTGTTGGGAAGTCCGCAGATTTTGAAATAAAGTCTATGAAAATAGGTATTCAGCTTTCTGATTGAAAATAATAGAACACCTATTTTACCGTTTTTGAAAAATCAACCCTTAAGTTCGATTAATAGGAGATAGAACTTTATTTTAAAATCCGTTAATTTGGAAACAAGGATTGTAAAAATAGCATTTAGCTTTCTGGTTCGAAATAATAGATCTTCTTTAACAACTTTCATGGAAAATCTACCCTTAAGAGGATAAAATAGGGGTAGAAACTTCGTTTAGAAGTTCGCAGATTTTAGAGCAAAGTCTATGTAATTTAGTATTCTGCTTTCTGATTAAAAATAATAGAACACTTACTTCACCGTTTTTGAAAATATAAACCCTTAAGGACGTTTAATAGGGGATGGAACTTTATTTTAAAAACCGTTGATTAAGCCGATTATTAAGTCTATGAAAATTGGTGTTTTGCTTTCTGGTTGTAAATAATATATCACTTATTTTTCCATTTTTTGAAAATCAATCCTTAAGGTCGTTAACTGGTCGTTAACCCCTATGGTTGGAACTTTATTTTATAATACGTTAATTTGGAAGCAACCACTATGAAAAATTATCATTAGACTCAATGAAGTATCTGAGTCACTGTTTTTTAGATCAACCCTTAAGACGGCTATAAAAGGGTGTATGCATTATAGCTTTCTGTTTACTAAGTATGTACTAAGACTTCACTGTCTGTCCGTCTGTCCGTGTGTCTCTGGAACCGTAATAGATAGACATTTGAAATTCTTACAGAGGATGCATAACGGTGGCCGCTATAACAACAAATACTAAAAATAAAAAAAAAGTGGAAAACAAAAGGGGGTCCCCATACAACAAACTGCTATTCGATATTTTTCCAACTAAATTTTGAACCGTTAGAGGTAGACAGTTCAAATTTTCACAACGTGTGTAACTTAGTAGCTGCTGCAATATTAAATACTAGAAATTTAAAATTTTGGTTGTACGGAACCCTCCAGGTGCGGGTTTGACTTGCACTTGGTCAATTATTAGTAACGCGCAGACCTGCGGGCCACAAGGGAAAGTCGCGGGCCACACACCACCCGTGGGGTCGGGTTGCCGACTGCTGGTGTTGAATATTAGCTTTCAGAAATTTGCTGATAAAGTATTTATTGATGCATATGTACATAGGAATGTTTTTGAAATTCTACTAAGGAGGTAAAAGAAGTGTTATATGTATGTATACGGGAATCTTTTAGGTTCGAAGTTAGAAACGAGAAATTTCAGATAACGTCTATTCAGATAAATACACGACAACGTGGACGGGTGCAAATTTAATGTATGATAATGCGGAATTTTATTCAAATTGGCCTACATTTTGGTATACTGATTAGGTACATCGCAACTACTTTGGACACACTGCGTGCCAGCATTTTGTCCTGCCGTGGGGTATGGTTGTGGTTATGCGTGGATAAGTGATGGTGATGTGGTAGACAGATAGACCTTGGATTAAAATTTTGGGCTAGAACAGGGCTACAGTATCCCCTGCCTGTCGTACGAGACTAAAGGGGGACTTCTGGAGTTGCGGGCGGCAAGCATGGGAGCTCTAACCGCCCAGCCAGTGACCCTGGAAAGAACCACTGTATGTAAGGCCCCATATAACATGGACGGTTCCTATGGAATAGTGTAAATAATAATTATTGTATCTTACATGAAACTTATATTTTAAAGAAAGTTTCATTACAGTCCACTAATTAGAATTTTAGTGTATGTTTCTGAAGAACGCTTGACCAATTTAGGTACACAGTGACGAAAAAAAAGCTTTTATTAATTAAATATTAACACGTTAGCTGCGGAACGCGGCTTAAAACACCTCGTCCATGTCTGGTCGTTATAGCGGTAAGAAAAAACTTTAACTTCTCTGTGGTGCGAGAGGCATAACTTCCGTCTGGTTCAGTGTAGGAGAGTGATAAATATATGTTTGTGATGTGCTACTGATTCCTAGTTCTATGGTACACCAACCTAATGTCGGGTTTGTTAGACCTCGTGCCGCACTGAACAAATAATAATGCTAACACAGTGCGGAACGAGGTTGCGAACGCCTCGTTTCCCCACGCACCTCGTACCGCACCCCACGCTAGCTTCACGTGGTTAGTGTTGTGCAACGCAGTCGAGGCTGCGCACGCGACGAAGTAGGACCGCTGTCTTTGTGTTGAAAATTATCATGTCGAAACGTTGCCGAAAAAAGTTGATCATGGAGGAAGATGAAGAAAAACCGGTTGAAAAATCTGAGCCAAAATCAGAATACAGGAAGATATTTCAAAAACAGGTAAGTCACAAATATACTCTGTCTAGGTGAAAGTCCAGTAGTGAGACTTGGCAGGCTAGGCGTATATCCGTATAGTAAGAAATTACATTATAGATAATTATGTTTCCTGTTATGGTTCAAACAAAAGTTAAGTAGCTACATTATTGATATAGGAAATGTAGGCAAAATCGTTACCGAGTATTCCGATTACTCTTTACCCTAATCTACTCGCTCCTACTTTTCAGAATCCACTGCAAAGAAAGCACACCATCTCGATAAGGGTCCAAAGAAGAAGAGATGTGTCGGATGCTACGAAAAACTCCGCACATTCTTGACATGTCGTGAGGCAGACAAAAAAACCAAAAAAAAAAAACTCTCGGAATGCACTGCTTGCAAAAACCTTATTGTCTGAAATGTTTCAATGAAAAACATCCATAACTTTTCCCCTTTTTGTATTCATTCTGTCCATAACGTTGATAAATAAAAACAATAAAATAAAATCGATATTTATTTTCCCATCACTAAATTATATCGACACCTGCCATTTTTCAGTGCGGTCCGAGGTGCATTAGACCCCACATTTTATTTTACCCATAGAATCTAAACTAACTAATTTGACCAAGGGCGGTGGCAGATCTAGGTTAATCAACTCATTGTTAATAATAATCAAGACAAAAGCCGTCCATTTTATCTTATTTGGCGCCAAAAAAAGGATTTTAGTCTCCTTCGGGCGGTGGGATTTAATACGCCTCGTGCCGCCACAATGTCGGGTATAGGACGAGGTTTAAAACAACTCGTAACGCAGTAATGGAAAGTACAGAAAAATCTGTGCCGCTGGGAACGTGTTAATGCTACTTTATCGTTAAAATTGTTAAAGGTACAAATTTGCGATTACAGTTATTTGTATGTCATATCATATTTTTTTACGCGGGCGAAGCCGCGGGTTCTGCTAGTATCATTATAATTGCTAGATGCGTCACATCTGTTTCCTTTTATTTTATTTATTTAAATACCTATACTATCAAATTAACCTTGCCATCTTATCAGGAAATTAATTAGGAACGGATTTACTGTTCTGCTACTAGATACAAAGAGGGAGTTGAATACCACAGCGGGCTTCTACTCGACACTAGATGGCAGTAGTAATCAAGTTTGTTATTGTTGTAGTCATTTTAACTGTACTCTTTGTAGATAGTGAAAAATATTTTTTGTACTATAAGAGTGTTTCTTCGAAGCAGTGATAACCTAGTGGTTAAGAAACTTGGCCTCTCGATCGAGGTTCCAATCCCCGGCTAGCACCTCTGATTTAAAAGTTATGTGCGTATTAGAAAATAATTATCATTTGCTTAAACGGTGAAAGAAAAACATCGTGAGGAAACCTGCATACCTGAGAGATTAAAAAAAAAATCTCAAAGGCATGTGAATACTACAAATACGCACTTGGCCAGCGCGGTAGTCTATGGCCTAATCCTTCTCTTTCTGAGAGGAGATCCGTGCCCACCCGTGGGACAATGATGGGTCGATGATGATGATGATGATGAAGAGATTTTCTTTAAGCATATACATAGTAGTAGCATTCTAAAAAGCCAAAATATGTACCTAGAATGTATGCCATCTTATTATCTTACAGATTTTTTAAGTATTATATTATATATAATATTAGCAAACGAGCATGCAGTCCATGATGATAAGTAGCTGACCTTGAAAATCTGTAAATAATCAACTTTTTTTCGTGGGGAAACCCACCCTTCTCTGCTGCCCACGCAGCTGTGAAGGAGAAGACTCCTTCACAGCTGCGTGGGCAGCAGAGAAGATATGCCAGACTCCTACCTGCTAAAACCCCACGGTGATCCGCGGTCCCGACGGCGTTTGCCCGCGTCCGGGCCCATCTCGATTCAGGATGATACTCCATCCGCTCATCTTTGAGGTGCACGCGGGAACGCCGCGCGCGCCACCCAGGGCTTGGTGGTGTTTTTGTCGTAGGACACCCCCGTGTCAATGCCTCCGTTATGGAGATAGGAGATCAGCGTGGGGAACCTTCGGCCTACGCCCGATTTTCCTTAATATGTAAGAAATATCCATATCAGGATTTGCTAGGGGCTCTGATGTTGTCCCTGTAGTAGTAAGAGGTGACTAAAAGAGGGCTTCCGGGGTTGCGGGCGGCAAGAGTGTGAGCTCGAACCGTCCAGCCAGCAACTCCGGGAAGGACGACGGTATGTGTGGTCGCACACCATCGTAAACACCAGATGGTGTGGGAGGAGCCAAAAGTGCTCCCCCCAGGGTAAAGCCCGATCGACGCATCGCGCTTGGAGGACTCCGGTTGTGTTCCCTCGGAGATCCCGGAGTTCTCCAACAAGCGCTGAGGACGGCCACCGGGTGGGTTTTAGTCCGGTAAAAATCTCACATAACCCGGCGTCGCTCCCACGTTGTCGGGTACCTTTTAAAGGTTTCTCCCTCGTAAACCAAAAAAAGGTGCTCTGATGTAATTGAGTGTTTTGTCAAGTTCTGACATAGCATTTGCAGTGAGTTTTCTCAGCCAGTATAACAATTGTTATGATCAAACTCACTGGAAACACTTAAAAAGAGTGTTAAAATACTTATGGTTATGGTTATACATATAAAAGACTATGGGTTAAAATATTTTAAAAGTAATAGTAAGTTAGAAGGGTATGTAGATGCTGATTGGGCTTTATGAGCAATAAATAGATAGAAAATCATAATATATACTGGTTACATGTTTAAATTGTCTGGAAGTGTTATATCTTATGAATGCAGAAAACAATAGACAGTAGCGTTATCCAGCATTGAGGCCGAATATATGGCTCTTTCTGAAGCAAGTAAAGAGGCCATATATATAAACAATTTATTATCAGAAATTCATTGTAACAAAGTTATAGATAATGTACCAGTCCATATACATAGTGATAATCAAAATTCTCAGAAATTGGCATCTAATCCTTTGTATCACAGGCGAACCAAACATATTGATGTATGCATATGCATAATTGCATTAGGGAATGTATAGCCAAAAAAATAATTCAGGTTACCTATTTACCTACTTCTGAGATGCCAGCAAATGTCTCAACGAAAAGCCTTTGCAGTGTAAAACATTACAAATTCATCAAGATTAGGGTTATTAAAATGTAATAAATTTGTTACTTACATCTGATTTTTTTTGATATAAGTTAACTTTATTATGAGTGTTTTATTACAACCGAAATTAAAATTGAGAATAATTATGAGTAAAAGATCTCGATATAAGACGACCTTCACCGAGCTGGTTAATGGATGAAACGTTTTTTATATCAAATTAAATATGTCGAAAAGTATATTGCAAATGGGTTGACTAAAAAAATCAGTCCTATTTTTTTTTCTTTAACATTATCTGGTTTCGTAGTACGAAGCCTATATAATATGCAAACGTTAGGTTGATAATTTTTTCCCGTCACAGTCCTTGGGTAGGCCAGCTTGTTTACCTGTCTATAACCGCTTACCCATACCCAAGGGTTGTGACAGGAAAAGAATAGTCAACCTAACATTTCCATATACTATAGGCTTCATACTTTCGATTGGTATGGTACTTACATCGTCCCAAGGGTCTCCGATCGGTTAGAACTTGAATCTTTATGTCAGGGAGGCATATAAGCTCCCTTTGAATGTACTTATATCACATTTCCTCTATCGCACTGCAATCGCTGCGATGGCGCATGACATTATAAGTATCATGTCATGGGCCTATTATTCGCCCACACACATGGTGGCGCTAACGTGGCAGCGTATTTTAAAAAGTGTTCTGTTTCAAGCTTTTTTTTATAATATAGTAGTAACAGACGAGCATGCAGTCCACCTGATGGTAAGTGGACATATGACATATGGACTGCCGCCTATGGACATATGTAACCAACCCCTATATATATATTCCTACCTGAGGTCGGCCACAGATACGCCTGTCCGATTAATCTAAGTTTTTATAAGAATATATCCGCAAATTTCATTTCCATCGTCAAAGGGGATCTTTCATTTTGGACTATAACTTGTACATTTACCAGAAAAAGGAGAAAAATATCCTAATTTCAGGAAAAATAATAATTTGCTATTCTTTGTCTAGATCGCTGCGCACAACAATAAAATAGTTTTGAAATATTACCATACCTATACTACATAAACATGGTGGCGTATTGAATGACTTAGATTGTATAAATGTATACGTTCAAAAATCGAATCAAACGGATACGACGGTAATCGTTTACGTATAAATGGTTGATTTATTATTCAATCATCTATACGTTCACGAGTACTGTGAGAAAGGTTGACATTTGCAGAATACCACCATAAATGTACAGCTTTGTAATAAAAAATGGACAGTCGCTGAGACCGAGATTATTTCGGGCTGACTTTAATATGACGTAACGGCGATCGTTTGTCTAACACGAAATCGCCGCGATCCAGGTATCAAAAAATAAAAATAAATAAAATTACTATTTAAATACGAACATTAAAAATAACAAATAGATTATTAAATAATTGACAATAATGTCTATTATTTTCAATTTAAATAATAAAATACTGTATTTATGTGATTGTAATAAGTTATACTTATTTAATAATTAGTACTGTGAGTGCCTATAATTATTACTGCCAATATAGTGTCCATCATTTTATCCATTGTTTGCAATGAAAAGAACTTGACAAGCATGTAACCATATCACAAAAAGAGGAGAAAACGAAATCAAAAATCTATTCAAGTGTCTTTCGTGATCGTAAAAATATCTTCAGACTATATCGTCAGTTTTAGCAACTATCCAGTGTCCAGTTCAGTGTTTGAAAGCAGTTAAAAGTGTTGTTGTTTTTTATTTTCATTGTACCAGAAAACTGTGTTTTTGCTTTATTTTGTACATAATTATAAATAATATAGTCCATTTACTTTAAATAAATCATAAGTTCTAGAATAAAACATAGTTATAGTGTTTTATTATTTGTACAGGTTTCTTTTTTGTAGATTTTATTAATTCTTTAATTAATACATGTCTAGTGATTCGTTATTGCGATGCCCTATCTGTGTTGATATTAATTTTATAAAGGCCAACGGTGGTTAAAATTTTATTACAGCCGCATTCATGTCCCCCGTATAGAAAAAATAAAGATACCTTCTGCCTCAAATTACATAAATAATACAGATAAGGACCGTAATGACGAACCATTACACAATAGACTCGCAAATTTAAACATCACATCAGGGTGGTCAAACGAATCCCTAAAGGAGCGCGTTATGCCGTGGCTGTATGTCTTACGGAGCACGTGGCCAGAGTAGTCAAATCAAATCAATTTTTTTTATTCAAAATAGGTTCTTTACAGAGCACTTTTTTAATGTCAATACAACTACCACCACTTCACAAGGTGTTTCGTTATGGAGAAGAAGCGGCGAAAGAAACTCCATAACACACATCTTTTTCAAAAAAATGTTTTATATCACGGCGTGCGTAAATTGACGTTTTACGCACGCTTCGCGTGCGCAAAACCCCCATTTCCGACCCCGTAATATAAAATTTTATACAACACGCGGACGAAAAATGTTTTTCTGACTCGTGTGATTGCAGTCCTCGCCTGCGGCTCGGCCTGCAAACTCACACTTGTCAGAAAAAAATTTTTCGTCCTCGTATTGTAATGTACTATTTTACAATGTTAAACGTAACCTAATGGTACATGTGGGGCTGGAACTACTTCAGACCACACCGTTTTATCAGTCAAATAATCACTTAGTTTATAGTACGCTTTTTTACATAGCGTTTGTTTAACATGTTTGAACTTTTTTTCTGTGAGATTCAAAATGTGGTCAGGTATTTTATTGTAGTAGCGAATACAGTTTTACCCATGAAAGATCTAGCCACCTTGCATAATCTATGTTTAGGAATTGCTAATTTATTTCTATTTCTAGTATTAAAGTTATGGTGATTACTATTTTTTTTCAAACATATCAGTGTGTTTTCTTATATACATAATATTTTCATAGATGTATTGACTATGTACCGTCAATATGTTAATAGTGGGAAACAGTTCTCTCAGGGACTCACCACGTCGCAGACTATATATTGACCATATTGCTCTTTTTAATCGACTTCAAAAAGGAGGTGGTTATCAATTCGGCCGGTATCTTTTTTTTTTATGTATATACACCAATTACTCCGCCGTTAGTGGACCGATTTTAATAATTCTTTTTTTATTGTGAAGAGACTAGCTGGAAGTTGGTCCCATTTAAATATGGTTAGGATCCATCGATTGGTTCTGGAAAAAAAGAGGGGAACTCCTCCACCCATGTAAATATAACAGCCATAACTTCGCCGTTTATGAACCTATTTTAATGCCTTTAATTTCGTGTGTGCACAATTGCTACAAGTTGGTGCCATTTAAATATGATGAGGATCGGAGTGGGTTCTGGAGACAAAATATATAACTCCTCAACCGATGGGTATAATTGAGTTTTGTTTGAAGATATTTGGTGTACGTTCTAATGAAATTGCAAAACCAGTTCATCATTTACTATTTAAGAGTCTGATAATGTGGCTCGGAGTGAAAATATGTAACTCCTCAACCGATGGGAATAATTGAGTTGTGTTTGAAGATATTTGGTGTACGTTCTAATGAAATTGCGAAGCCAGTTCATCATTGACTATTTGAGGGTCTGATAATGTGGCTCGGAGACAAAATACGTAACTCCTCAACCGATGGGAATAATTGAGTTGTGTTTGAAGATATTTGGTGTAGGTTCTAATTAAATTGCAAAGCCAGTTCATCATTGACTATTTAAGAAATTAAACATTTTAAAATTAAATTAAAATTGTTATTAATAAGTAAAGGTTATTATGAAATTGACGAGTACCTTAATGATAAACTATTGAATGTATAATGAATATCTTGACATAATTATTTCCATTGTATTAAATTGTTTATTAAATTATTTACAATCTATGTTGACATTCAATAATAATAGCTGTTACTTCTTAAGTGTATAATGTAATATTTTTCTCCTGTTTTAATCTAATTTAATTATATTTACACCGTCTTAAATATACTTAGTTTTAGTTTTATTAAAAAATGGCATGCCCACTGGGTAACTACAGAGAAATGTAAAACCGTCCAAAAACCTTGTAAACACCTGTATTATGCAATAAATACTGCAATAAATACTGATTACTGAAAAGAGTCTGATAATGTGGCTCGGAGACAAAATATGTAACTCCTCAAGCGATGGGAATAATTGAGTTGTGTTTGAAGATATTTGGTGTAGGTTCTAATGAAATTGCAAAGCCAGTTCATCATTGACTATTTAAGGGTCTGATAATGTGGCTCGGAGACAAAATATGTAACTCCTCAACCGATGGGAATAATTGAGTTGTGTTTGAAGATATTTGGTGTAGGTTCTAATGAAATTGCAAAGCCAGTTCATCATTGACTATTTAGTTAGGTTAGGTTGGAACATATAAGACAATATAAAACTAAGCGAGCAGGGCGCGGCAGCGCCCTGCGAGCGGGCGGTTCCAATCAATGTAAATTCAGACCTAACCTTAATTCATGATCACGTTTATACAAATTTATATTGTATTAATATAAATGTTTTTATGTCATCACTAAAAAGGGTGATGACATAAAAACATTTATGTCATCACCCTTTTTAGTGATGACATAAAAACGCTCATATTAGACACGCTGTTTACATCGTTATCCAACGAATTATATTGAGCGCCGACTTCAGAAATATGTACTAAACCAACATTTATTTCAATTATTTTTTACTTTGTAGTGACATTAGAAGTCGGTTGTATTTTTTGTTAAAAAATTTTTCTTCAATAGTAAATATAGAGTCTATGTCAGCAGCACTACCCCACCACAGAATGCCATAAGACATAATGCTGTGAAAGTAACTGAAATAGACAAGCCTGGCAGTGGGGATGTCTGTTAA
Organism: Epargyreus clarus; assembly: GCF_041222505.1. Classification (NCBI taxonomy): domain Eukaryota; kingdom Metazoa; phylum Arthropoda; class Insecta; order Lepidoptera; family Hesperiidae; genus Epargyreus; species Epargyreus clarus. The sequence goes on from NW_027332215.1 coordinate 6,593,942, forward strand.
CTGTCTAATTCTTCTGACTGCAAAAGCTGCAGTACTAAGTCTGCTGGACAAAGCAGAGATGTGAGGACCCCACTGGAGTTTAGAATCGATGGTTATCCCCAAGAAAACAGTTTCATTGACAGATTGCAAAGTCTCACCATTGAGAACGACATTCATCCCCGTACTCCTTACATTTGGTAGCATAAATTTAATACTTGCATAATATTTGCATCAAACCAGTTCTGAATCAAGCAAAGAGTTTCATTAATGACGTTGGTAACCTGTGATTGTCGTTTTACCCTAAACACTAAGTAAGTGTCATCAGCAAACAAAACAACCTCAGATAAATGCTTTACTACTATAGAGAATTTATCAACTTTAGAGAATTTCCCTGAATACCATAATATTGTAATTTTAACAATAAGGTTTTATGATCAACACAATCAAAAGCTTTAAACAAGTCACAAAATATACCTATAGCATCATGTGCTTGTTCCCAACAATCAAAAATATGTCGCATCAATTGAACACCAGCGTCAGTAGTAGAACGGCCTTTAGTAAAGCCAAATTGTCTTTGGTGTAAAAGATTATTTACTTTAAAATGTAGCAACATTTGGTGTAAAAGGATCTTTTAAAAAAATACTTAGAACAGGCAGTACTGAGATAGGTCTATAATTGTTGGGATATTTAGTATCACCTGCCTTAAACAATGGTATTATCTTACTAAACAATGGTATTATCTTAGAAAGTCGCAGAAAATAGCTTCAATGCTTGGAAGGACCTATTTTATTATTCACATTTAAAAAAATACATTTAAACAATAGATCTCACAACCAAACATTAACTAATTCAATTAAACAAAATATTTCCCAAAATGTCCTTCCCGTTAATACGTCTACTGTCAATTTGAATTCCTTACGTAACAATATTCTCAAGCTACTCGAAAACAAACTCTCCGATGGAGATGGAAAAGGCGCTGCGAAAATTTTATTTTCTGACGACACTATGGCTACGCGCTCGTTTGAAACGCTTGGGGCACTTCGCGAGAAGCATCCTACACCGACCACATCTTCGCAGCTTCCTAGTCCATCGTTCAGTTCACAGCGCGATTTTTTGAGTCAGCGAGGAAGCCACCAAGATCGCTATCCGTTCTTTCTCGAATGGATCTGCTGGTGGCTTAAACGGCCTTACACCGCAACACCTAAAAGATCTTACAGATCCCTCTTTAGGTGAAGCAGGCGTAAATTTGGTGAAGGATCTCACTGCCCTCATTAATATAATGTTGCCAGGTGCAGCTCCTCCCGAAATTACGCCTGTGCTTTACGGGACTAACCTTGCTGCTCTCATAAAGAAGGATGGGGGCATTCGACCCATCTCTGTTGGGCTTCTTAGTCAAGGATGGCTGCGAAGCAGCAGGACACTTGCACATTTTAAAATAATAATTATTACGATGTTTTTCTAAAAATAGAGTTAAAAATGCTTTCCATTCGGTAGATAGGGGGCCCTTCTTGCAGAAATTCGGTTACATGTGGCAATGTTATGGTACCCCCTCAAAATTATTATTTGGTGATAATGTCATCGAATCATGTGTGGGATGTCAGCAAAGCGACCCTCTTGGCCCAGTAATTTTCAGTTTGGCTATTCAACCGATTATCACAGAACTAAATTCGAAATTTAATGTATGGTACCTAGATGATGGTTCTTTGAGAGGAAATGCATCAACTGTATTGGTGGACCTAAAAATCATAATCCGGCGTTTTAATAATAATAGTAATTTAATAATAATAATGGTTTGAGTTTAAATTTTAATAAATCTGAAATATTATTTTCGGAAAAATTATCAGTTGAACAATGTCATCATATTTACGATCAATTAAATTCAATATCACCGAACATATCTATATTACAAAAAGAAACGAAGATGTTTCATTTTCGGCCATCTCATGTACAGTATATCAAAAAAACGAGAAAAAATTGTAGAATTGAAGAAAATTACACATATATGAGTATAATCTAAGGTATTCCCGTTTAAAATTATTTACAATAAGCATTCCTCATTGACATATTCAATATGGCGGAATACCAAAGAGTATTACCATATATATATATATATAGTATTACCATAGTCAGTGTCCTCAAGTACTCAAAACTGTCGATATCGGTAATTCTGTATTTCGCTGTTTTTGTCGTACAAGTTATTACTACCTTAGTCATTTACAAACTGGCTTTCGTATTTGTGTATACTGTCATGATTTCTGAATTTAATTAATTATTTTATAATAAAACCATCTTTTAAATAGTATCTGGTTTGATAGATGTAAGTGTCATGTTGAATTAAAAAAGAAGTTGTCAACTTAAAAATGGAAGGTAGTATGGACGGGAGGAAATATTACATTATGGTGACCATGACGAAAATAAATATAAATAATATATTGTGTTGAAAGAGTGTTATTTAGTGTATCACAATAAAAGAAACATTTGGAGGCAGATGATATATTTTCATAAATATTTTATAACAATGACGATTATGACAATTGGCTTCCCGCCAAAACTCAATTTCTCCCGCCACGCCGCACCGCGCCTTACCGCACCACAGATTAAAAATAATTCTGCCACAGTCAGCCATCCGATCACAATTGCGTCGCAATTGACGCCTCACCTCACCTCAAGTCACTTCACCTCACCTCACCTCACCTCCGTTACTACTTCATTAGGACATGGATGGTAGATCTCCTACCAGTTTTTACCCTTAGTCGCTGAAGAGTTGGAGTATCACCCCTGGCTCCATCATCAGGTCAGTTCCAAGATGCCAAATTATGGAATTGTCATTCAAATTACATACAAATATGAAGTTTCACTTCAACACGACAGTTAAAAGTAGGTAAAAATTAACTTGAAAAATTGTATTACTTTGTTTGCTAGTTAGGTACTTAGTTGTTTTTTTGCAACTGAATAGGATATTTTTAAGTGTCTGACTAGTCAATGATGCTATTTTGTACCGTTTGACACGTTTTGAGTTGGTAGTAAGCGTAATTTAAATAAAAACTCGATCATTACGTTTTAGTTGGTTTCAGTCCCTTTCATGAAAAAACAGCCTTAACTTTTTTTCTTCAACCTGAAATAGTAAGTGAGGTACCTTTTTGAAGTCTCTATTAACTAGACATATTTTTTGGGCAATGTGCACCTATAAATCAGTACATTTTTTTTCACGGCGAATAGTCAAAGTTGAGGAAAAAATACTAAAGAATTCAAAATCTAAATGTGCCCCCATTTTTCTCATGGTCCCTTTACATCTTTTAACCAATTTACATTTCAATATGGTGGACCAACTATCTGATAGTATTTAACCGAAAAAATAAACACTGCATCATCAAATTTGTACACGCAGTTAACGAAAGAAGATGAAGAGGGCTGAGTTTTTCAAAAAATATAAAACAATCGGTAGTGCAAAAACCTTGACACTTTTACTAAGGTTATTTTTTTTTTCTCAGACAGGTCAGACCCTCATCTATGTTCTCCCCAAGTTTGTCGTGGTACTTACGGGACACCCTGTATATGTACATAACATCAAGATGACTGTCTGACTAAATGAGTAGTGTTCCTGTGCCAGAGATCAACGCTAAGGGAAACCGCTGCACTTTAGAGTGCTGGAATTTAATTTTGAAGCAACTGCTAAAAAAATTAGTATTTGGCTTTCTGGATAGGAACAAAGACCTACCTATACTATTCCCATCCGAAAAATTAACCTCATAGAGGGTAAAATAAGGGTTAAAAGTTCATTTAAAAAATCGTCAATTTTGAAGCAAACACTATAAAATTTTGTATTTGGCTTTCTGGATAGGAACAAGGACGCACTTATTTATCCCCCTCCGAAAAATCAAGCCCGTAGAGGGTAAATAATGGTTAAAAGTCCATTTGTAACAACCGTCAATTTTGAAGCAAACACTATGAAATTTTGTATCAGGTTTATTAGATAAAAATAATGAAAGTCTACCTCTAACGAGGTACAATAATGACCGAAACTTTGAATTACTGAAGTTATATATTCATGGAGCGTAAGGGTTCGTACACAAAACTGCGATGCGACGTCGCATCGCAAAAATCTGCGAGCTCCCTCGACGCATCGCAAGAACTTGCGAATTGATTCGCATCGCACAGTGGTTGTTGTTGTTGGTCACCCTGAGAGACGCTACGCCGCACGATATCGCATCGCAGCAATTCGCATCGCAATTTTCTGCGTTGCGAATTCGCATCGCGTCGCATCGCAGTTTTGTGTTCGAGCCCTAAATGGTGGACTTGTTCGCATAGTTCGAATAGTAACACGTTTTAAAAAAATTTCAACCAAACCTATCGAGTAGGGTGTCAAAATAAAGGAAACTAAAAGGAGATTACATTATATACTATATATCTTATACATAAAATTCTCGTGTTAGTTACCGTACTCCTCCGAGACGGCTTCACCGATGTTCACCAAATTTTATATGCAAATTCAGTAGGTATGAAAATCGGGTACTATCTTTTTTTTACCCCTAAGTAAGAGGTTGTTCACCCTTAACATTTTTTATATATGGAAACACAACGTTTGCCGGGTCAGCTCTCGATGTGTATATATATATATATATACACATCGAGATGACTGTCTGACTAAATGAGTGAGGTGCTGTGCCAGAAATCAAGGCAAAGAGAAACCGCTGAACTTAAGCGTGCTGGAATTTTACACATAGGTTCTTTATATTGCGTAATTAAATGAGCACTACGAGGATAAAATAGTATAATATTGTTTGAACATCTTTTGTTTCTGAAGCAGACACCTGCTATGAAATTTTGTATTTGGCTTTCTGGATAAAAATAATGAAATGTCTATTTCACTGCTTTTGGAAATTCTACTTCAGTCTTTTTGGTGCAGACGGGTTTTTGATTTTTTAATTAAATTTATAGCACTCTGTGACCTAAACCCGCATTTTAGCCACGCATTTCTGTGTCCAAAGTAGCCGATTTTTACACCGTACGAATATTAATACACTACCCTCACAGTTGTAAAAAATAAACATAGCTATGAACGTTTCATACTTTTAAATGCCATTTAAAAATTAAAAGTGAGTAATGAGTATTTTGTTTAAAGCTATAATTCTTTTAATATTTTATTTTGGACGTATTTATAAATGTTTTTGCCATTGTGTACATACTAAGCAATAGCATCACTATAAGACTAACTATTGGGCTTTATCGAATTTTATTGTTTGTTTTGACTGTGTATTTTCGATACACACCATAGTAGGAGATATTTAAATTAGGAATCATTATCAAAATTAGAAATAATACTACTCCAGTAGAATCTCGACTAAGCGACCTATTTGTTGTCGTATTTGTGGCATTCGATTTATCGAAAATTTGGATAATTGAGTTTATGAAGAAAAGCTATTTAAACCGATTTAGGAAGGTAATGTTTTTCGACTATATGTTTGTTACGTATGTATTTTTCATTCTTTGGCAAACTCAAACGACTTCACTAATTTTGATACATGATGTGTCGTTGGATTCGTCTAAATTGTGGCGATAACTTAGGTTATATTTTTAGCAATCGGGTTTTTGTTTTTTATAGTAACTATTTTGTTGCGATTTTACGACTTTCCGGAATTTAAATGCACATGTCACACAAAATGTGGCTGATCTGTAAGGGTTATTACAAAGTTACTTGTTCACGTTTCTCAATCCGAATAATCGCGAATGTTTATAACTGAGGTCCGGATAATCGATTTTCTACTGTATCACTAGTATTAGTTATGTATTAGTACATTATGTGATTGCTTATCATGTTTCTTTAATACGTTTAGGTGGAGTTCCCATTATAAGTCATTGGTCTAGACGCCTGTATGTAGCCTAAATGGCTTGATAGATTTCGACATATGTGTGGTGTTAGATTTGTTTTTATCACAAGAGCAGAATAATTACTAAATTTTCTAAATTTCAATGGTTTTGGTTGTGTCACATTTTTATTGTTTTTTTAGTTTATAATTTTTAGTTTCAATCTATATATATAAAAGCGAAAGGATACTCACGTTCAAAACGTATTAATCAAGGTTTTGACTAAACTACTGAAGCTATAATCATGAAATTTGAAATATAGTTTCATTTTATGATGTAGATGCGCACTAAGAACGGATTTTCTGATATTTCACCGTTAAGGGGGTTAAATGGGGGTTGAAAGTTAGTATGAAAGTCCGTGAGTTTTAAAGCAAACTGTATGAAAATTTGTATTTAGCTTTCTGATTTAAAGTAATAAAAATCTAATCTAAGGGTTTTTCCAAAATCAACCCTAAAGGTGGTTAAATAGGGGTTGACAGCTTATTTTAAATTTTGCCATTTTGAAAGCCAGGACCATGAAAGTTAGCCATTGCTTTACTGGTTAGATATAATAGAACTTTAGTTCTACCGTTTTTGGAAAATCAACCCCTATGTGGGTTAAATAAGGGTTGTAAGTTTGTATGGAATTCTCCCACTTATGATGTAAACTCTAAGAGAATCGGTATTTGGGTGTTCGGTTAAAAATAATTAAATACCTATTTCACCATTTTTGGAAAATCAACCCTTAAGTTGGTAAAATAAGGGTTGACAGCTTATTTAAAAATCTGCCAATTTGAAAGCCAGCACTATAAAAGTTAGCCATTGCTCTACTGGTTAGATATAGTGGAACTTTAATTCTACTGTTTATGGAAAATCAACCCTTATATGGGTTAAATAAGGGTTGTAAGTTTGTATGAAAGTCCCCCAGTTTTGATGTAAACTGTATGAAAATTGGTATTTGGGTTTTCGATAGAAAATAATTAAACACCTATTTCACCATTTGTGGAAAATCTACCCTTAAGTTGGTAAAATAGGGTTTACAGCTTATTTTAAAATTTGCCAATTTTAAGGCCAGCGCTATGAAAGTTAGCCATTGCCTTACTGGTTAGTTATAGTAGAACTTTAATTCTACCGTTTTTGGAAAATCAACTTTTATTTGGGTTAAAAAGGGTTGTAAGTTTGGATGAAAGTCCCCCAGTTTTAATGTAAATTGTACGAAAATCAGTATTTGGGTTTTCGATAAAAAATAATTAATCACATATTTCATTGTTTTTGGAAAATCATCCCTTAAGGTCGTTAAATGGGGGTTGGAATTTTATTTCAAACTCCGTTAATTTGGAAGCAAGGACTATAAAAATTTGCATTTGGCTTTCCTGTTGGAAATAATAGAACTTTTTTAACACCATTTATGGAAAATCTACCCTCAGAGGGTAAAATAGGGGTTGAAAGTTTGTTGGGAAGTCCGCAGATTTTGAAACAGTCTATGAAAATTGGTATTCAGCTTTCTGATTGAAAATAATAGAACACCTATTTTACCGATTTTGGAAAATCAACCCTTAAGGATGTTTGATAGGGGATGGAGTTTTATTTGGAAACAAGGACTGTCAAAATAGGATTTAGCTTTCTGGTACGAAATAAAAGATCTTCTTTAACAACGTTTATGGAAAATCTTAAGGGTTTAAGAGGGTATAATAGGGGTAGAAACTTCGTTTAGAAGTCCGCAGATTTTGAAGAAAAGTCTATGAAAATTGGTATTTTGCTTTCTGGTTGTAATTAATATATCACTTATTTAACCATTTTTTGAAAATCAACCCTTAAGGTCGTTAAATAGGGGTTGGAAATTTATTTTATAATCCGTTAATTTGGAAGCAACCACTATGAAAAATTATCATTGGACTCAATGAAGTATCTGAGTCACTGTTTTTTTTTAGATCAACCCTTAAGACGGCTATAAAAGGGTGTATGCATTATGCCTTTCTGTTTACACATCTATTTCAGCATTTTTAGCAACTCAACAATCAACCCCATTAGGGTACTATAAGTAAAGAAAGTTTCTTTAAAAACCGTTATTGAAGTTACTTCCTTTGGCGTGTCTGGAAAAATAACAGAGTGCAGAGAAGTTTAGTGTAGGGCGAAATTCCACGGGCCGTCGTAACATATATTTTTAACATGGGAATGTATTACGCATGCTGAAGTGCAGAACAGCGTTTTTTTAGGGTTCCGTACCTAAAGGATAAAAACGGAACCCTATTACTAAGACTTCGCTGTCTGTCCGTCTGTCCGTGTGTCACAGGGCTCTATCTCTGCAACCATAATAGATAGACATTTGAAATTCTTACAGAGGATGCATAACGATGGCCGCTATAACAACAAATACCAAAAATAAAAAAGTTGAAAACAAAAAGCGGTCCGCATACAACAAACTGCTATATTTTTCCAACTAACTTTTGAACCGTTAGAAGTAGACAGTTCAAATTTTCACAATGTGTGTACTTTAATGGCTGCTCCAATATTAAATATTAAAAATTAAAAAAAAAATGAAAATTTTGGTTGTACGGAACCCTCCAGCTGCGGGTTTGACTTGCACTTGGCCAATTATTAGTAACGCGCAGACCCGCGGCCACAAGGGAAAGTCGCAGGCCACACACCACCCGTGGGTGTCAGGTTGCCGACTGCTGGTGGATATTAGCTTTTAGAAATTTGCTGATAAAGTATTTATTGATGCAAATGTACATAGGAATGTTTTTAAAATTCAATTCAATGTTAAAGGAGGTAAAAGAAGTGTTATATATTATAGGAGTGTTATATATACGTTAGAAACGTGAAATTTCAGATAACGTCTATTCAGACAAATACACGTCAACGTGGACGGGTGCAAATTTCATATATGATAATGCGTAAGTTTATTCGAATTGGCCTACATTTTGGTATACTGATTAGGTACATCGCAACTACTTTGGACACCCTGCGTGCCAACATTTTGTCCTGCCGTGGGGTATGGTTGTGGTTATGTGTGGATTAGTGCCGGTGATGTGGTAGACACATAGACCTTGGATTAAAATTTTGGGCTAGAACAGGGCTACCCTGCCTGTCGTACGAGACTAAAGGGGGACTTCTGGAGTTGCGGGCGGCAAGAATGGGAGCTCTAACCGACCAGCCAGAGACCCTGGAAAGAACCACTGTATGTAAGGCCCCATATAACATGGACGGTTCCTATGGAATAGTGTAAATAATAATTATTGCATTCTACATGAAACTTATATTTTAAAGAAAGTTTCATTACAGTCCACTAATTAGAGTTTTAGTGTATGTTTCTGAAGAAAGCTTGACCAATTTAGGTACACAGTGACGAAAAAAAAACGTTTTATAATTAATATTAATGCTACTTTATCGTTAAAATTGTTAAAGGTACAAATTTACGATTACAGTTATTTGTATGTCATATCATATTCCTTTACGCGGGCGAAGCCGCGGGTTCTGCTAGTCATTTATAAGTTTCAAAATAATTGTCATATTTTTTCATATTTGTTCACAAGTATAAGCGGGTTTATGTCACACGAGCTATAAAATAGTATACGATACTTGTGACAAAAGTAGCCTATTATCTACACGGCGTTTAGCACCCTCGCTGCACTCGGGCGCTAACTTCACGCCGTGCAAAAATAGGCTACTTTGGCCACGCGTATCGTAATGTACTATACTTGTATCTTTTACTCTCTTCATTGTGAGATAGGCACGTCATACCACTTCTGAATATAAAGCTATTTTTCTTTAGTGTATCACAATAAAAGAAAAATTTGGAGGAAGATGATATATTTTCATAAATATTTTATAACAATGACGATTATGACAATTGGCTTCCCGCCAAAACTCAATTTCTCCCGCCACGCCGCACCGCGCCTCACCGCACCCCAGATTAAAAATCATTCTGCCACAGTGTACAGATGAGAGCATGCTTCATTACAATCCTGAATATATTTCTGCTCTCTGTTTACCTGACTTACGATTTTGGACTCTTGCGATTTTCGTGCGATCGCTTTTTTTTGTGTTGACAAGGATTCAATATCATCTGGTAAAATATAAATCACTTACTTCTATTAATCGTGAAGTAATATTTAATGCTTTTGAACTAAAGAAGCTAATCTTTTTACATTTTTTTAGATAAGTACAATAGGAAGACAAGGACGTTCTTGGGATGACTAAATAATCAGTTATCATTAAACGCTTTCTACACTCACAGCCGCACACTATGATTCCCTGTGTCGTGGGTGCTATGGACACACACATAGACAAATACAGAAACACCCAGACCCAGAAACAGAAATCTAAATTCATCATTTAGATATCTGTCTGGCCGGGGATCGAACCCGGGACCCTTTGCGCGTCAGACCGGTATTGTGGCCGCTCCGCCACGCGGGTGTCTCCCAGGGTGACCATTCCTTCGACGACCGTCAACCGTACTGAACTTATTAATACGCTTTTATTAGCTTCAGACGTATGTATGTTGGTATGTTGGTATGTTAGTATGTAACGGAATCTTTGAACATGATTTTAACCCCCTTCAAAACGTCGGATTAACTCGAAATTTGGCATACTTATTAAGGACCGATGACAATTCAATATTTTAAACATTCTGACCCGTTATCCTTACTAGGATACTCAGGATCAGCGATTTTTGTTTTCCTGAGACCCGGAAGGTCTGCGTTAAGACCAATAAAGGAATCTACCAGGCGCGCCGATCACGCGACCTGACCTGACCTGACCTGACCTGACCTCAACTTCGACGCGTCCGTTGTTAATAGCATCATGAAGCGGTGTCTCATCATCCTTATTCATTCAGCACTTCAACATCTGCACCTTCCTTTAACAAGATTTCCACTATTTCATTGTTCCCATTTCTTGCTGCCAAATGTTAAGGCATATATGATTTCAGCTCATCGTCATAGTCACAACTTATATTATTAACTCGAGCTGTAAAATTAATTAAACTACTTACAGTTTTAAAATCTCTGCAGGCAGCAGCAACACAAAGAGAAGAAATTCTAGAATTATTTTTGATATTAACATCATCATGCTGTAATATTAAATCGATGATTGGACGACGTCCTTTTGAAATGGCTAGATGTAAAGCAGTTGACCGTTTTTCTCTTGAATATTGCCATCAGCGCCTGTTTTTAAAAGATGCTCTATCATCCTTTTTCCGTGATTACTTTTATCCAAGATAGAGGACCTGGGATATGGTATAAATTATGAAAGAAAGCAGTTAGCATTGGCAATTCGGATGTCATTCAACAACTCCTCTGGGATTTTCACGTTAACAATAAAAATAAACACCAATGTAAAACACCACTTCATACAGCTGTGTTAAACAATGACCCAATATTTATTTTTGCACTGCTAAGCAAAGGTGCTGATGCTGATTCAAAAGATAAACTTGATAATACGCTACGTAATAATCGTTAAAATAATCACTAAAAAATGAAAAATAAATAATAGTTAAAAAAAAACTAAAAAATACGCTTTTATAAAAAATTCGACCAAAAAATGAAAAATAAATAATAGTTTAAAAGAACTAAAAAAATACACTTTTTATAGAAAATCCAACAAAAAAATAGAAAATATTTTTTTTTTAATTTGAACTAAGAATAGTGTAAATAAGATAAAAATATTTTTTATTGTAAAATAAGCGTGGGGTGCTTTTTAAGATATTATCAAAATGATAATCCTTCTACTCAATATCTATCAATAAAATATTTATAACTATTGACACCATGCACCCCACGCTTTTTTTACAATAAAAAATATTTTTATCTTATTTACACTATTCTTAATTCAAATTTTAAAAAAAATATTTTCTATTTTTTAGTTGGATTTTCTATAAAAAGTGTATTTTTTTAGTTTTTTTAAACTATTATTTATTTTTCATTTTTTGGTCGAATTTTTTATAAAAGCGTATTTTTTAGTTTTTTTTAACTATTATTTATTTTGAAAACAAGGTCGAGACATGGATCGTAAAAAGTAGTGTGCACTTTTGTTTTTGCTTAGGAGATACAGGAAAGAGTAACAAAGAAGACTTTAGGTTCATCCATTTATCATATATCATTTATTTTATATTTAGTTTCCCAAAGAACAGGGCGCTCCTCAATTAGTAATATAAAAAAGTCAACGTCGTACTTTGTCATTTTTTTACATTAAAGTATACGTCTTCCCATCCAACAAATACAGGTCTCTGCGTCTTCCCCACACACTGTCTCAGAACGAACTAAAAATGGCGTCAACAGGTGTGACGAAACATCGGACGAATGTGCGATGCGAATCAATTCGCAAGTTCTTACGATGCGTCGAGCGAGCTTGCAGATTTTTACGATGCGCCGTCGCATCGCAGATTTGTGTACGAGCCTTATGACCATTGTTTGGTGTTTGGGCTGGGTTCGTCACAGGATGGTATTGCAGCACTTCTGCATTATTGAATGCAATATTGATAAGGGAAGATATCGAAAATGAATTAAATATGTATATAAGTAAAGGATAAATAAAATATTATCTATATGTGTTCTTAATGTTGTTTTATTTATACAATTAAAACATTTAAGTTTTAACTAAAATATTTTGGTATAGAACTATACTTTTTTGGTAGGTTTCTTTACTTAAAGATTGTCACAACGTATCTACTGACATTATTTATAGTCCCTAGCTATCTGGTTAATAACTACATGATCACGTACTGAATTAAATCCGTTTTTTACTTCCTCAGTTCTTTTTAATTTGGCTACAATGTATTTTAAGTAGTTAAGTGTAGATACACAATCACATAAACCTGCTCATGATGATATCGTGGAGCAATTACCTACTATGTATTACAATATTTATTACATCTGCGCTCATTCGCGTAAAAATATGTTAGAAACTATAAAACATATATAGTGAGTTTTAAAAAGAATGACAGATGACATTATTACGATAGTCACTGCCGCCATGATATTTTTCCAGTGTTGTGTTGCAAGTTTATGTGTAAATGATTGTTTTAAACGATTAAATCAAGATGATTTGAAGAAATTGAACCCCTACGAATTGTTCTTTGCACGGTTTGTTAGTTTTAAGTATAGTGTACGAAAGATAGCCGGTGGCCCATACATTTTGAAACATCTCCTTTGGGATTGTTTTGTATTTAACAATAACATTGCAATGACTATTATAAGTTATTATTTTATTATAGTTAATAGTTAACTATGTAATTGATAACAAAAGTAGTGATAGCATAGTAGTTAGAAGCTCGGCCTCTCGACCGAGAAGTCCGAGGTTCAAATCCCAGACCTCTGATCTTCTTCATTTATGTGCGTATGAGAAATTAATTGCTTGCTTGAACTTGCTTTAACGGCAAAGGAAAACCTGTACACCTGAGAAATATATAAAAAATCTCAAAGGTATGTGAATTGTGAAGTCTACCAATACGCAGTTGGCCAACGCGGTATAGACTACAGTCTAATTCTTCTCACTCTGAGAGAAGACCTGTGCCCAGCTGTGTGCTAATTATGGGTTGATGATGATGATGATGAAATTGTTATATATTTAGAGAGAGTGGGCAAATGGATCTAATATTGTCAAAATGTAGTTAATATTCACCACTTTATATTTAAAAAATGCACATATCTACTAATGAAGCTACTTCCTACTATGATAAAAAAAAGTGTGTGTGTGTCAGCTACGACGCACGATTGGAGTTTACTCCTTACGAATGATAATTATGATATATATCGAATAGAAAAAAGGGTAGGTAAATGAACGCATCTGCTAAAATGATAAGAGAAACAAACATATATCTGTAATTATTCGGATTATTTATATTACTTCAATAATGCGTATTACATAAAGTATGTTACAAAATAATATAAAATAGCGCCATCTAGTGGCAAGTTTTATAAATTGTAAGTTTGCAAGTTTATCAATCTATGTATTTTGGTTCCAAATATTATAATGGTAAGTTAATATAATTGTTTATATTAAAGTAAATTTTAATATAATATAATTATTTATATTTAAAACAATGTTAAACGTTTTATAACTGAAAACTTAATAATTATAATTTCTTTGCCATCTATAAAATATCCTTTGTTGCAATTTACGGATGAAATTTATATGAGACTCAATAAACATGTTATTATATGTAATTTGGATTGTTTCTGAATGTTTTATAATTCTAGAATTCATTTAAAACGTATTGCTAATTTTATATAACTTATTTTGAACATAATTCATTAGCAATAATTCTGTAATAAATATTAAATAATACTGTTTTGATTTTGCCCGTTTATCGTTGATAGATGGTGCTGATCAATAATGCATCCATTTTATAAGTTAAATTAATATATCAGTAACTTACAAAAGCCTCTTTATGTTAAAAACTTATTTTGCTAATATTATATCTTATTCAATTGCTTACTGATTTTATATGTTACTCTTCTTTAAAAACGTTCATAAAAGATTGTTAATCATATTATGGCGCCAATGTTCATATTTTTCACAGTGTTTATAAATGATCAAACCTATAACTTAATTTATGCAAAAATGTAAACAAATTAGTTAATGACGTTTTAATGTTTTATATATTGCTAATTATTTTTATTGTAATAATTACTTTCATATGGGATTTGAACTTACTGTATTTTAAATTAATAAAAGCACTCTTGATTCATATTTTGGTTACCGTTACGCCTCAACTTTTCGTGTTACACTTGATTTTACTCCTCATAAAATTTCCGTACCGGGCCTTATAACTCAAATCGTTTCTTAAGGAGTAAACTCCAAAAATACTAATAATAAAAATAAATACGTGGTACGGAACCCTCCGTGTGCGAGTTCGACTCGCACTTGGCTAATTATTATATTATTAGACATTCGCCTGATACCTGCGTGACCACTGGAAGGCAACAAGTGAAAGTCATTTAAAATTATTTTTCTATTATCTATATTATTAATCCTTTGTACCATAATTAGAATACATATTCGTGAACCGGTCCATTTACCACGATTTTTTATAATATCTTCTATTCCTTTAATAAAATCTTTATTTATTTCATCCCTTAGGATACATATTTCTTTTATATTTAACTAGCAGAACCCGCGGCTTCGCCCGCGTAAAAAATATGATATGACATACAAATAACTGTAATCGTAAATTTGTACCTTTAACAATTTTAACGATAAAGTAGCATTAATATTTAATTAATAAAAGCTTTTTTTCTCGTCACTGTGGACCTAAATTGGTCAAGCTTTCTTCAGAAACATACACTAAAACTCTAATTAGTGGTCTGTAATGAAACTTTCTTTAAAATATAAGTTTCATGTAGGATACAATAATTATTATTTACACTATTCCATAGGAACCGTCCATGTTATATGGGGCCTTACATGCAATGGTTCTTTCCAGGATCTCTGGCTGGGCGGTTAGAGCTCCCATTCTTGCCACCCGTGCTAGAAGTCCCCCTTTAGTCTCGTACGACAGGCAGGGGATACTGTAGCCCTGTTCTAGCTCAAAATTTTAATCCAAGATCTATGTGTCTATCACATCACCATCACTAATCCACGCATAACCACAACCATACCCCACGGCAGGACAAAATGTTGGCACGCAGTGTGTCCAAAGTAGTTGCGACGTACCTAATCAGTATACCAAAATGTAGGCCAATTCAAATAAACTTACGCATTATCATATATAAAATTTGCACCCGTCCACGTTGTCGTGCATTTGTCTGAATAGACGTTATCTGAAATTTCACGTTTTTACGTTCGAACCTAAAAGATTCCCGTATACATACATATAACACTTCTTTTACCTTCTTAGTACAATTTCAAAAACATCCTATGTACATATGCATCAATAAATACTTTACCAGCAAATTTCTGAAAGCTAATATTCAACACCAGCGGTCGGCAACCCGACACCCACGGGTGGTGTGTGGCCCGCGACTTTCCCTTGTGGCCCGCAGGTCTGTGCGTTACTAATAATTGGCCAAATGCAAGTCAAACCTGCACCTGGAGGGTTCAGTACAACCAAAATTTTCATTTTTTTAAATTTTCTAGTATTTAATATTGCAGCAGCCATTAAAGTACACACATTGTGAAAATTTGAACTGTCTGCGTCTAACGGTTCAAAAGTTAGTTGGAAAAATAACGAATAGCAGTTTATTGTATGGGGACCCCTTTTTGTTTTCAACATTTTTTTTATTTTTAGTATTTGTTGTTATAGCAGCCACCATTATGCATCCTCTGTAAGAATTTCACATGTCTATCTATTACGGTTCCAGAGATAGAGCCCTGTGACACACGGACAGACGGACAGACAGCGAAGTCTTAGTAATAGGGTTCCGTTTTTATCCTTTAGGTACGGAACCCTAAAAAACCGCTGTTCTGCACTTCAGCACGCGCAATACATTCCCATGTAAAAAATATATGTTACGACGACCCGTGGAATTTCGCCCTACACTAAACTTCTCTGCACTCTGTTCTTTTTCCAGACACGCCAAAGGAAGTAACTTTAATAACGGTTTTTAAAGAAACTTTACTAATAGCCCCCTAATGGGGTTGATTGTTGAGTTGCTAAAAATGCTGAAACAGATGTGTAAACAGAGAGGTATGATGCATACACTCTTTTATAGCCGTCTTAAGGGTTGATCTAAAAAAAAAGGACTCAGATGCTTCATTAAGTCCAATAATAATTTTTATTTATTTTGAATTTGATTGTATTTATTTAAGAAACCACGACCTCAAATCCCTTAAGCTTTAATCGGTAGGTTATTAAAAAAATAAAATTTCTGACTAATCGTTTCATCTCCTAAAGTCAAAGGTAAATGCACGTATCCTATTGCTTGAACTTTGCCACCTAACCCGTTTATTGTTACGTTCCCTTTATGGATAGGAATGTTACATTGGAGAACATGTTTATATGTACATGCTGACAACGATGCTCCAGAATCTACTAGAAAATAATCTCATTTATTCTGATATTTTTCGGAAGAAAAAGAAACAAAACAGTTACTATCACTAGCTAAAATAAAATTGTCACTATTAGTCACGAAAAAAACTTGTTGGACGTTGTTTCTGAATCTGTATTTTCAGTGTTATTCATAATATTTATGTTACGTTCTTTACGTATCCCTTGATTTCCTCTATTAAAATTATAAAAATTACCTCTGTGCGGCCTTCGTCCTCTCGTTCCTCCTCGAGTCCACTGGCCTCGAGTAAACGAATGTGTACTGGTATCCGTGTACTGGTGTCCTCGCGCTCGTCCTCTATATGTTACGAAGTTTCGACCTCCGCGCTGGCCTCTGAAGTTATTAGAACGGTTTCTGTTATAAAAATTAGTGAAAGGTCTTCTCGACATACCCATTATTTCTCCTGAAGTAGAAGCTGAAACCTCCTCATCTTGCGCAGCTTGTACAGCGTCCTTTAAAGAGCTGTAGTTTCGAGCAGAAATAATTGTACTTAACCTACGATTGCGCAAACCGTCAGAAAATTGCTTAATAGCCATTTTTTCATTGATTGGTTTTAAAATATTATAACATTGCTCATTACCGTCGGATTGCGTAATCGTCAAATCCACAAATAACTCTGTAATCTCTTTCCCTTAATCTGCAATTGACATTTCATTTTGTTTATTTTTTTGTAGTTTATTTTGTATTGCCGTTGCAGCTTTTTTACATAACAAAACACTTTTCATATCATCAATTAAATTGCTGACAGTATCATATTTAGATTTTAACTTTATCTTAGCCTCTTGGGACAGTCTACTTTTTAGCACAAAATTAATTAAATTTTATTCTCTATTCTCTTTTAATGTAGAATTATAATATTCGATATTGTCAATTAATTGTTTGGTGTTAGATTCCTCGTTTGTCATAACAGGTAAAATATTTAAGGCAGTTTTCAAATCAAATGAATTCATTTTTGTAAACGAATCAGAATCACTTTGACACAATAATAAAATATCCTCACGTAACTCTAAAAATTTATGACAATAATTTTCTATTAATATAATATCTTGAGAACTTAAATGTTTTTTCGAAACCTTATATTTAAAATCATTTAACCACAAATTGTACTGGTCATAAATTACATTTATCTCCATTAATTTACTTTCTTATACTTTCTCTGTTCTTCATTTCGGTCCTAACTTTATTAAATACTCTCTAATTTTCTTTAAATCATCATATAATGTTACAATAATATCCATAACTTACCAGCATAACGTAGAGTAAAATAAAATACATTAACCTCCTGGGACCCAAGAAAAAAAGTTGTTAGGAATTTGAATTAAATTTATCCTGACCAATACAATAGGTAACAGAATTACAGGAAAAAATAAAACAAAAAATGTAAGTCGGAAAATAGGGATTTTCTCAATGTCATATATAGAACACGTGAGTTCCCAATTACAACTATTATTTGTGTCATATATATATGACATAGAACATTAATCATATATATTAATGTAAAATTTTGGTAATATGAGAAATGTATTGTAAAAAAATACTGTCTGTGTTGTGTACAATTATATCTTAATCTATAATTTTAAACAGTCACACTCAATTTAAAAAAATGATTCTCACAATCACATTCAGCAGTAAACTTAACTGTCTGTTGTCTTGTATATTTTTTCTAACATATATCACAGTCATCAAATAAACTTAAAATATGTTCCGTTATAAAGTCACAGTACACAGATTATATAAATATTTATTTAAAGTAAAAAGAATACTATTTAATAAATTTGCGGTACGTTCTTATTATGACACAATTGATAACTGAACACAAAATATGGTTACAAAAAGTATAAATTGGTAATTAAAAAAAAAATTTTTGTTGAATTATAAGAAACAATTATGTTTTATTGAAATATATATTGCATTTAATACAATATGCTCTTGTAGTTGCTGTATTTTAGTTTTCTGCATTTATTTGGAACGTTGGAGTAATGGACTAAATTATGTACTTTATGATAACGGAAACTTTCGGTTGACATGGGTTTTATTTTAGCCTTCTATTAATATGTCTTCGTCTTCGAACTGCCAATCGAACTCGAATTACTGTCAGATTCAGTGTAATGACACAGTCCAGTGTGTTTGTTGTCCAACCACCATGTGAGAACTATTTATCCTAGCTAATGATTTCGATATTCCCGTCGCTTTTTTCATTAGAAAACTCGCAGGTCTTTGCAAATCTGTTTTAGTTGAATAGTTATCGTTATATGAAAACCTCCTTTCAAAAAGTCTTCCAATTTTGTATTAGTGAAATAATGAACACAATAAAAATGTTAATCTGATATAAGTATTTCGCAAATTTTGCGGACTGCCGATTCACCCAAAGTAAATCCTTAATGCTCTAGGATGGCCCCTTCCATTAATTATAATTGAGGACCCGATAAAAATATCAAAACCTGCACAACTTTCTACTTCAATAAACCGAATTCGAATTCTAATTCGAGAAACCAGAATACGAGTCATTGTTGCCATCATGACATTGTAATGTTATGTCTTCTAGGTCATCTTCATCAGTTAAGTCTAGCTTTGAGTCGTCTAGCATAGCGGATATTTCGTAATTGCGTAAGCTCGTAATAACAAACAAGAATAACATTAAAATATGAAGTTCGAGAAAGAAAAATGTTTATGTCATATGAGTATTACACTGGGACTCTTCCATTCACAGTAGTAATTGGGAACTCATGTGGTACCAGTATGACATAAAACTTTCATCCGATATTTCATAATTTTAAATGTAACCTACAAGCATTGCAGACTCATATTTAGTAAAAATGATTTATTATAAACGATAAAAATACATATTTTTTATAAAAACATCGATATTTGAACAAAAATCTCAAATTCACTTACTACTTGTTTCCGACCGTGACGCCATCGTTTGGTTAAAATTCACAATGCAATAAAATAGTATCATCCTATCAGCTAATCACAGTTTTAAATGGTGGACCAACATGTTATCTATTGAATAAAACTAAAAGATCTCGTAAATATTGACAGATGGTGCTGTTACTGATTTTTTTCTTTTCTATGTAATATATATATGACGAAAGATCCCAGGAGGTTAAGCACCTGTAAGTGATTCATATTAAAATATAAGTATACATTTAATCAGCATCTAATTTAATCAAACGCAATTAACACCATAGTTCAAATTTCAATCACTGCGTCGTCCGTGTAAGGTAAGTCTCTGAATTCGTTTTATAACCCAGTTCATGTTCACTGTTCACTTACTATGTTGATAGTTATCACTTACTTAAGAGATACGATTACACGCGAAATAAATCCGGTCTATTTAATTATTTACGTACCTATGTATATACGAGTATATATTTTATAATAATGTTTTTTCGAAAACTTATTATTTAGTTGATTACACTTTCCCTATAATATATATTCGATATACGCTTTATATTTTGAATATATGCACTTAACACATTTAACGCACACACTTTATACGGCATCTTCCTTTGTATCCGCGACCTCCTGCTGGAAGTGGCGTCTAAAAACAGATCTTCTTAAGGCTGTTTTATATATTTCCTCCGTTAACCATTTTCTACGGCATCTCCTGTAGATCCGATTATAATGTATAGGACTCCCAATAAAACTGCTAACACGATTACGGTTAATAGAATGTTAGTCGTCGACATGTGAAATCTGATTTCTTCTGAATAATTATTACCAGCTGCTGCGTTTTGGACAATGACGGCCTCCTCCTTTGATTGTTGTTTCCCCATTTTTGTAGTTTTCGTGGTAAATTTGAATGACACGCGCGCCTACTTTGCCAATCCGATCATTATGCACACGGCCCATTGTCGCTAATATGGCAGCGTCTCAAATTCGCGGAGCGCGTGTATGCCTTTTCAGCAGGGTCGCCATCTAAGGAATGCTCGAATAATACTACTCTGTATTTCATATAAACACTGGTTATATAGGTTGCAAGATTACACAGATCAATAAAATAATAGACTAAACTAGGTACATTTAATACCTACCTCACAGTATTTTCATTGTGTCCGCTGAGGCACAAACATCAGGTGAACTGCAAACTCGCTTGCTAAGTAATGTTATAAAAATATCTGGGAAAGCATCCAAGTAATTAATAGCGGTAGCCATACTCTTGAATTAAAGTGAAAACTTTATAAAAGTTATAAACATTGAGAACTATAATTACAACGGTGAACAAAGTGATAACCTAAGGCTATTCTCTTTAAATGTAACGCGACCAAAAGGACTAAACTAGGAACAAAATTAGCCTATTGTGAGTTCAACTTACGCACGGATGGTTGTGTACCACCGAACTTTTATTTTATTTTTTACTAATGACCCGCCCGCGCTTCGTACGGGTAGAATAGAATAAATGTCTTTTTTTTTGTAGTTAACTATCATTTTGAAGGTGGTAGAAGCCTTTGTGACTTTGATTAGACTCCACCACCGCCAGATTTAGATTAGTCAGCACCACCGCCACACCTTTTTCTGCCTAATAACAGCAGTATTAAGCGCTGCTGTGTTCTGGTTCGAAGGGTGAGGTAAGGGAGACATACTTTCCCGAGGCGTTCCAGCTTAGTTCTCAGGGGTAGCGGCGCATCAATGGCTGACCTCAGGTAGAAATATCCAATCCTATACGGGGTTGATTACATATGTCCATGGGCGGGAGTCAGTCACTTACCATCAGGTGGACTGCTTGCTCGCCCTTTACTCGTATATTAAAAAAAGCTATCTGTTAGTCTGTTACGTCAAGTTTGTAGATTACATAAATCAACAACAATTATACTCACAGTTAAGCCAACTTAAATTACTCTACGTAATGCCCATACATTTCCAATCAGCGCCCCTAGCGGATTGTATTAGAACAGATTGGAAAGGGAATGTATGGGCAAATACATAAACAAATACTAATAGTCATTTTTGTAAAAACCTAAAAACTCATGCTCATACAGACTTGTACGTACGATTACACTTGTTGGCGATAAAAAGTTCAATGACTGCGAGGGTCTTACGAAACAGCTTAGGAGGGGTCGGCTACTCTCAGTAGGTTAATGCACCGAGAATCTTAGAGAAGGTCAAAGCCACAAAACTCGGTCACAAGATCGTATTCGTTTCGGCTTTATGAATGAATGAAGTTTTTTCGTACCGGCGCTGGCATTTGTGTGAATCGTCAGTAGGATAATATATCTATGGTGTGAATATTTTTAGTTACATCAATACTGATCTGTAGCTATTTGATTCAGTGTCCTTATTACTTTTGACGTAGTATCGACGCGTAAGGAAGCATTATGCCATCTCCTATTTGCTCACTTTGATTTATTTATTTATATTTGTGTATGTGTGTTCGAGTATAGAGCAAATGCGGCTAGTTAATATTGTATTTGTGACTAGCTCTTATTTAACTGTCCGACTGTCACAGGGCTGTAACTCTTGAAACGTAATAGAGAGACACTTGAAATATTTGCATAATATGTGTGCACTTTCACCTGGGTTTAAATAATTTATTTTCTCATGAAGACTTACAGTCACTTACAAAGGAACGATTACTTAATTCATAGCTAAATATAGTAGTCGTTCTTTTAATGAATCGGCAGCTGCTACCCTCATTTAATGCACCTTATTACTTACTTGTTATGCTTAGGTAATTATTAGTATGTCCCTGTAGTTCCGGGACCAGAATAGGGTTACGGTATCCC
This sequence comes from Epargyreus clarus, assembly GCF_041222505.1. Taxonomy (NCBI): domain Eukaryota; kingdom Metazoa; phylum Arthropoda; class Insecta; order Lepidoptera; family Hesperiidae; genus Epargyreus; species Epargyreus clarus. The sequence continues at coordinate 6,616,482 of NW_027332215.1, forward strand.
CTGCCTGTCGTAAGAGGCGACTAAAAGCGGCGACTAAAAGAGGCGACTAAAAGGTTGCGGGCGGCAAGAGTGGGAGCTCGAACCGCCCGGATAGTGACCCCGGGAAGGACGGCGGTATGTGTGGTCGCATACCGTCGTGCCCACCAGACGGCGTGGCGAGCGTCAAGCTCACCTGGGCAGAGCCGTTGCGTTCCTTTGGAGATACCGGAGTCCTCTACGCAGCGCCGAGGACGGCCACCGGGGGGTTTTAGTGTGGTAAGAATCCTAAATAACCCCGTGCCGCTCCCACGGCATAGCGTACCTTTTGAAAGTTTCCCCCTCGTAAACAAAAAAAAGGTAATTATTAGTAATATATTCCTTTAGTTTTACTTTAAATGCATTAAATGAGTCGTTTTGAGAACTGTGCTCCTTCAAAGGTGATATTTCTTTTTCGATAATTAGTTCGAATCTTAGGTATTACTAAAAACTCGCTCGACGTGTCGATCGCTTGGTCGTTTCTTTCAACTTCGTAAATGATAAGTAAGTATGGTTAGTATCACCTATAAAATTGATCATTTATTATTACCCGACTGCCAAGGAGGGGTTATGTTTTTCGCACGTATCTTGTACGTTTGTCTTTCTTTATTTGGTTGGATCTAACAAACGGCTGGATGAATATTGACAATTAAGGTGTCATTATATTCGTCTCAATGACCCGAGTGTCCTTACATGGGTTTTAGAAAAAAAAGTTTAAAATAGCGGATTTTTGGCGAAATATTAACACATTTAAAAAAAAAAGTTAACCGAACCTATCGAGTAGGGTATCAAATGAATGGAAATTAAACGGAGTTAAAGTTCATTTGAACAACCGTCAATTTGAAGGAAACACTATGAAATTTTGTGTCTGACTTGTTGATAAAAAAAATGAAGTTTTACTTCTAATGAGGTACAATAATGACTGGAACTTTTAATTACTGAAGTTATTTATTTTATAGAGCGTAAATGGTGGATTTCTTTCCGAAATAGTAACACGTTTTAAAAAAATAGTTATACAAACCTATCGAGTAGGGTATCAAAATAAAGGAAATTAAAAGGAGATTACACACATTATATAATATGAACATATATATAGCACATCGAGATAACTGTCTGACTAAATGAGTAAGTTGCTGTGCCAGACATCAACGTAAAAGAAAATCGCTGAACTTAAGAGTGCTGAAATTTTAAACATAGGTTCTATATAACCTAAATGAGCACTACTAGGATAAAATTGGATAATATTGTTTGAAAATCTTTTGATTTTGAAGAAGATACCTACTATGAAACTTTGTATTTGGCTTTCTGGATAAATAGAATGAAACGCCTATTTCACTGTTGTGGAAATTCTACTTCAGCCTATTTAGTGCAGTCGGGTTTTTGATTGTTTAATTAAATTACTTGTTTTATATTATTGATCACGTATTTTATTTAATAGCAATCGTGTGTTAAGTTATTATTTAAGCGTTAGTTAATATACTGATTAACGATGACAACACGGGCCCAGGCCTGAAGGGCGTAATAACGTAAACATAATTATCCAGGGCGTTCATACTTAGCCCTCAAGTCATGCAACGCTCTTGTTGCCATCTTAGACAGGAATTATCCCATCTCGGATTGATCGCAGATGTCCATTGGTGGCATTAGCCTCTTACCATACGGTGGACTACATGTTGTGAGTGTCTTTCTTTAATGTTGTTTATGTATTTAGTTGGTTTGCCATTTTTTTATAAATAAACCTTACTTTGCTACTTCAATATAACAAAAAACGGTAATTTGGTAGTCACAGCCCGTAGGTAGGAAGCAGTAGGTAGTCGCAGCTCGTTTGTCCCTGTAGTTCCGGGACCAGAATAGGGCTACGGTATCCCCTGCCTGTCGTAAGAGGCGACTAAAAGGGAGCTTCCGGGGGTTGCGTGTGGCAAGAGTGGGAGCTCGACCGCCCGGGAAGGACGGCGGTATGTGTGGTTGCATAACGTCGTGCACACCAGACGGTGTGGCGAGCGTCACGTTCACCTGGGCGGAGCCTTATAGGGCAACGCGCTAAGAGGATTCCGGTTGCGTTCCTCTGGAGATTCCAGAATCCTTTACGCAGCGCCGAGGACGTCCACCGGGGCGGTTTTTGTGAGGTAAGAATCCCACATAATCCCGTGCCGCTCCCACGGCATAGGTTACCTTTTGAAGGTTTCCACCTCGTAAACAAAAAAAAATGCTATAAAAAGCTTAAATACTAGTACTACTACTATACTTAAGTTAAACTGACCGTCGGAACTTTGGAGACAATGTTGGCAACTTTTAAACAACTATGAATTGAAATAATCTTATCTATTTAAACTTTTGATAAAAATAAATGACCTGGAAATTATTTTCGAGGGCATGTATGTGCGTGATGAAGTATGTGTTGCCACAGTCTGCAGCCCAATCGGCTTGATGGATTTAGCATATGTCATGTCATTGTATTAATCTCAATTGTTGGAGACATAGGCTATATTTTTAAGTTGTCAGGTAATTGTGTAATAATTTTATTTCGTTCACTCAACCCTGGACGACAAAATTGTTAGGGTAGACCTTTTTAGAGTTCCGTACGTAAAGGGTCCTTTCTTTAACCTGTTTTCAAAGGACATCTGGAACCCACTATTTTCTTTAAGCTATCTACGTCTTAGTATAAAAACCTTGGTCTACAGGGACCAAGCTTTTTATACTAAGACGTGTTTTAACATCTGTCAACCACCGATCACGTAATATTATTGCAAATTTATTCACAATATCGGACATTGAAATCTGCACCCCAAAAATCGTTACCATCTCCCCTTCTGTCCTACATACCTATATTATAATAGCCATCCCAGACAGCAAAACATAAGTACGACCGTGACCGTCAAATGTAGAGGGAGCTAGATGAAAGGGGATTCAAAAGAGGGTCCGACCCTCGTAGGGTCCGCTGCAATCAATACATCCTGTTCAAATGAAGAATTTCATAATTATCCGACGCTAATTGAAACCTGAGCATGTTTGATGAATAAGCTCCCCGAATTTTGTTTACGATGTTTACAATGTAGTGTGGTTTGTTTTTTGATGATTTGGACAATCATGTTTAAAATACTCCCGAGGAACTAACCAATGGTACAGTTTGGTCGTAAATTATAAGCATCATAAAAATATTAATTATTATCGATTCTTTAGCCATGCTCTTCATATGAAACATCCGCGAACCACACGTTAAATAATATAGTTGGTACAACATGGATTACATTAACACATATTTTCTTCCGTACACGAGTTTGAATATTAATCTATACTTCTATACTAATATTATAAAGAGAAAAACTTTGTTTGTTTGTTTGATTGTAATGAATAGGCTCAAAAACTACTGGACCGATTTTAAAAATTATTTTACCATTCGAAAGCTACATTATCCACGAGTAACATAGGCTATATATTTATATGAAATATATTTATAAATAGATAAATAGATTTTGAGGCGGTACAAAGTTTGCCGGGTCTTAAAGTATTAAATAAGTAAATCTTCCATAGATACTCGTATAAGTAACTAACATAGACGACAATGCACGAAAATGAAATCAGCTGATCGTTTTTCGCTATAAAGATGAGTACTGTTTGTTCTGTAACTGAATTGCTAATATAAGCTTGAATTGAACTACAGGAATACTATGAAATAAACGCACTTTTTATACTAATAAAAACAATGTTAAGGGGATAGGTATTTTTTAGTCCCCAGGGATCATGTCGATCACATTGTAGGGCATGAGTATAGTTACAAATTTTAAACAATCACATTGGCATTTATTTTCAATATAGGAGTAGCAGACGAGCATGCAGTCCACCTTGTGGTAAGTGGCTACTGCCGCCCATGAACATCTGTAATCAACCCCAGCTATGATTAGATATCTACCTGATTTCGGCCACAGATGCACCACTACCTATGAACACTAAGATCTAATATACCCAATACCCATCATGCATATGCGCACTCTGTTTTTTTTCAGTCTGATTTATTTTATTAACATACCTGCATGAGGCATCTTTAAAATTTATGTATAATTATACATTCATGCTAAGATCAATGTTGAAGCCTGCAGCTCTGCTTGTGCGATTAAATATATATGATACCTTAATTCGCAAATTAGCCAACTCCACTTTTTGTCAATTTGTTTTTTTATTCATTTTGATGGTAAATGGCGTTGAACGAAATCAAAATAAAAAAAGAAAAAAAACATTTTGACACATAGTGTAGTTGGCTGATTTGCGAATTAAGGTATCGATGTGCATATCATGCATTTTTCAATCAGAACTGATTAATAATAATATAATAACATGATTGCACCATTCAGACAAGATGAAGGGATACGCGGACAAAGAGGAGTAGATTGGATGAAATTTGGATTTAGTTTTTTAGTTTTTGAAAATTGGTACCCCTAATTGTCGTTTTCTGAATATAATATCAAGTCCCTTTCGGTTGTATCACTTCGTGAGACATTTCCTTTTAGGGTTCGCAACGGATTTTTTTCATAATTTTTAGGGTTCCTTACACAAAGAGTTAAGACGGAACCCTATTACTAAGACTTCGCTGTCTGTCCATCTGTCTGTTTATCGCTTTATCTATTGAACCGTAATAGGTAGACAGTTCAAATTTTCACAATATATTTACTTTAGTTGCTGCTACAATAACAAATAATAAAAATTAAAAAAAAATATGAAAATGTTGGTGGTACAGAACCTTCCATGTGCGTGTTCGACTCGTACTTGGCCAATTATTACAAAAGACGTCGCAAGTGATACGTTGCGACTTCGAAATGAATTATTTATGTCTCAGTATTTGGACGATAGATAAAAATCAATTTCAGAAAAATAACAAGTATTCACTCGTTCGTGATTTTATCGATACGTTACGCCGAATTAAAATACATAAATTATTTTGGGGGTTTGGGGTTTAGATATTTATTTCTTATTAAAAAATAATTAAATTCACTTCTATGAGTAGAAAGCCTTGTGGTTGAAAGTCGACCTCTTATTCAAGAGAGTTTGAGTTACAAACCCAGACATGCATCTCTGATTTTAAAAAGTTATGTGTATTTGAAATTATCACTCGCTAAAACTGAGACGGAAGTCATTGTGAGGAAACCTGCATACCCGAGAGATCTTTAATAATTGGCCAAGAAGAACTCGAACTTGCACACGGAGTGTTCCGTACCAACAATATTTTCATTTTTATTTCTTTTTAGTATATGTCATATACTGCCTGCTATATATAGCTGCAACTGAAGTATGAAAATTTGAACCTATTACGGTTCTTGTATGGCGACCGAAATAGCGGTTTCTTGTAAGGCGACCCCCATTTATTTCAACTTATTTTATTTTAAGTATTTGCTGTTATAGAGACCATCATTATGCGTCCCCTGTAAACATTACCAGTGTCTATCTATTGTGGTTCCAAATATAGATATCTGTGACTGACGAACAGACAGCGAAGTCTTAGTAATAGGGTTCCGTTTATACCCTTTGCGTACGGAACTCAAAAATCTCAAAGGTATGTGAAGTCTACCAATATGCAATTGGCCAACGCGGTAGACTATGGCCAACTTCTTCTCAGTCTGAGAAGAGAGCCGTGCCCAGCCGTGGGATAGTATAGGTCGAAGAAATTTACCATTAAATACAAGTAATAGTGCATATTAATTTTTGGCGCAAAACCCTCTTATTACGCATATTTTGACTTAAATGCTCAACAACTAGAATGTATCCAACATGCACAAGGAAACTTATATAAAGACTATATCAAAAATCTTAGTCATGTTCTTGAAAACATTGTACATAATGTGTATAATATTATGTACTCGTATATGCATTTCATATAAATAATATTTTATTTTATTTAGCCGTAGTATTTGAAAGGAAGTAGAACCAGTATGGTTTCACCATGGTTACCTACATGCCTTTTTTGTGAAGCAGTTTTTATACTTTAAAGGTGTGTATGATCACTGACTTACGTCTTATTCCTCAGGAGTGGGCATATGTGACCGTCTTCTGCTCTATTTTCTATATGGAGCTGGTTACAAATGTTCATGGGCAGAAGTGACCACCATCAGGTTGACTGCACTCTCGTTCGCTACTTCGACGTATATAAAAGGATCATTTCTATAGAAATCAGGACGAGGCCAATTTATCAGTTATGCTCAATAACGGCTTGTGACATATTGTGTTACATGAATTTATGTTTATTACTGGGGGGCTAGCAATGTTACAAACTTTGCATTCTATTCGTTTTCTATTCTATTCGTTAGCAAATGTCATTCTACATATACGATAAGTCTATGGTTAGCGATCACATTTAATATCAATGCGCCGTCAAATACAATATCGTCTGGTTTCTACACCAGCCAAAATACCTACATGGTAATGATTAAATGTTTAATAGTAATATTACAATATAACATAATAATATACATAAAAAATACCATATTTTATAGTACTTACATGTATTTTATTAATTAAAACTATTTGCAGAAACGAAACTTAATAATGTGTCTATGAACGGTAACTATGGTGATTGGTGATTGTTTACAATGTTTATAGCGATGTTACTAATGACAGTAACAGCGATTGCATGTAATTGGTATAAAATTACCTATTTCAACCATAGATATATTATCCTACTGAATATCTATGATTTCAACTTAGGATACGTATGACCAAAAGAAGATATCTGGACGTCCAACTTCGTAAAATTTACTGGCTCATGGCACAAATGTCTCTCAGCAACAAACTTGACTACTACAAAGTCATACTAAAACCAATATGGTCATATGGATCTAAGCTTTGGGGAACCGCATCCAACTCAAACTTGGACATCACACAACGCTTCCAATCGAAAATGCTTCGCATGATAGCTGATGCCGCAGAGACAACAGGGAAAGAGGGAGTGACAAATAAACTAAAATCATATACTCGTCATATAAAGACACCCCAATGAGCTTGCTAGTGAGCGTATGAAATCCACCCGCACTTTTAAGCTCATCAAAAGGAGAGCTATTCAGGATATTCTTCCATCGTAGGAGCGGCTTCCAAGAAGGCAATAATTATAAATGGGTATGCCACTGAGTGTATACCATACATGCCATGCCAACAAATTAAACCTCATAACCACCAGCTTTATGCCTAGGCCGGGAGATTGCAGGGAAACAGGAGATAATAATGAAAAAAAGGATACGGATATTAATATTATGGTTTTCTTTTAAAGTTTAAATAAATTGTTTAGTTACAAGTAAAGCTAATATGAGAAGGATTAATAGTGATTCAATAAAACAGTTAAACTGAGACAATATTTTTATTTAAGCACTGGAATAACTCTAAGTTCTATCCTATTATATTATATATGCTCATATTAATTTAAAATAGAAAAACGGCTGTGCAATTCATTTCTATAATATTTTAGGATACACTAGTTATAGAGAGTCATATTCAAATTTCAACACATTTAAAGTATACATTTTCAAATAGTCAAGTAATTAAAGTCTATAATGCAGTGATAGCGCGTAGTGAAGTGACAAACAGCTGATACAGAGTCCGCCATTTTATTAGCGTTTACGTTTTCTACAGGGTCGGTGCGATCGCTCACTATGAAAATTATGTTAGAATACGCTTCGCTAACAAATTTGACAAAAAAGTCAAAAGGTTGTCAAAGGTTGTCATTTGTATGGAAAAAAGCAATGACATGGGCATTGTAGAATCGCTAGCGTTCTATTCTATCGTGTAACTTGGCTACGACTTTTCTACTTCGCCATTTTAATCACGTGATCATTGATAATTTCATACATTTTAGCGTTTCTATAGCGTTTCTACAGCGCAAGCGACTGTAGAATGTCAACTTGGCTAGCCCCCCAGACATCTATGGCGTCGCTCATATCGATTCGCGGACGGGGGGACCGCTCCCCCTGAGCCTCGCGAACAGCCTGCCGTTTATTTGGACATAGCAACGCAATATTTAATATCATCTTCCGTAATAACGAGATTGGCTTCAATTGAATACCACAGACGAGTTATAATGTTTTTTAGATGATTCTTCAAGATCAAACTTATCGGCAGTGGATTATAGATTTCCATGGGGACAATGGGTACGTACATTCGATAAACAACACGATAAACAACATACTCGTATTATATTACTATATTTTAATGATTATACATGATAGTAGGTACATGCCTGCGGCCCGCCTGATGGTAAGTGGTCACAGAAGCGGACATCTGTTGTCAACTTCAAATACGTTTGTATTTCTATCGAATGTGTTGCGAAGCTTGTTCTGTCCACTGAGTTAGAACTCCTTGTGTACTAAGGATCTACCCTATCACATCAGAACCAGAACACAGCAGTACTTATCACCACTAATATAAAGCAGAATGTGATTGAGCTGTAGCGGTTGATCTATCATCATTAATCGTCATACCACATTTTTAGGTTTATTTCGTGCAGTGTATTAAAGAATGATGGGCTTATCTTGAGGAGAAATAATATGCTTATGGAATGAATAATATGCAGCCAATCCAATCGAAACAGACAAGTCAGTCGAGCCAGACAATTTATGGAGGACAGCAAAGTCAGCCAAGTTTCTGTTTATCAACCCTACTTTAGCCCTCCAACTAAACTTATCATCCTCAATAAGTATTATGTCATGTTTCTTTTTTAAGCAAGTTTAGATGGTAACATAGCGACAGGAAAAACATTAACATCATAATTTAAAATATTTGTCCATCTTGTTTAAATCTCGTGTTTTCTTTTATATTCATGTTAATTAAGAACCTGCAATATTTCAGATTTTTGGTGTTTGGTGTGTACCTCCTGCTGTACCTACTTTATTATTATTTTGCTCTAACTTAAGATCTAAATGAATACAAAGGTCTGAAATAAAAACAGTACTTGTGGATTATCCTTTATTGAATCATTTACACCCTGATTCACATACATATATAGTTTTGTCAGAACAATACAATTAGATTGTTGAAAACATTTATCTGTGATTACATAATAGGTTTAATTATTTTAATTGAAACTTCCAAGGTCTTACGCAGTTACATTTCACATTTAAGTATTTAGTTTTTTGTAACTTTTAGTGAATAATGGAAATATTTTTCCATGTAATAGTTATAATACGGATATAGTTATAACTGCCTTAATTATCATAATAATGACACCAAATATGGTTGTGAGACAATAAAGACAAACCATATCAACATTCGCATTCAGGTAACCAGTTAAATCGTCTCCGATTCACAAATTATACTTTTCTCATCCATTCTTTATTGTCCCACTGAATTACATTAAAACTACTAAAACATTGGCATATACTGTGAGCCGAATGTTACGTTTACAACACTTAATAATTTGCACGCCACCAGTCCACAATTACTACGAGAGCGTTTGCAATTAAATAATTCATTAAATAAAATTTAAATAAAAATAATTTGTATAAAATAATAAATCAACTGAATTTGTACAAATAATAAATAAAAATAGAAAACAGAAAAACAACAAAGTAGGCTCAACGAATATGAAGGCATAAGATGGATTATCCCGGTAATAAATAACTTCGGCGAAACTGGGACGGACAGTTAATAGTATCCGAAAACTGCTCTAATGGCACAATCTTTGCATACATATTTAAATAGTAACCGAGGAAGGTCAAACATTATCATCCACTTAAACTGCATCCCCAAAATAAAACCCACAGCCCAGCTGCAACCTACAAACGAAACGAAAACTTTCTTTTTTATTATGTTACAACTCCTTAAAATTGCGATGTCACCCAAATTTAGTGTAGTTGAATGCGCTAAGAAGGTTGTTAAAGCTCTCTTCCACGCTTTTTTCCTTATGTGATTGTTATCAAAAATGTCCCCATACAAATTTAAATGTTAGTGTCGTATACGATTTTTGGCTACAGCCTGACTTATGGCCTGACGACCCAATTGATGCAGTCAGTTCACTACCATACTGCAATATAAGCCTCAAAACTAATCAATAGGGTAAGATAACACATAAAACTATTTGGAACCTTAATATTATCGAGTTGATTTGGAGAACAAATAGTTGAAAGTAGATTGCAGAGCAGTTTTCTAGGAGGGTTTGTCTTAGAAATAAGTTAGGGGGTGAATGTACAAGAAGAAGTTATGCGACAAGGAATTACTATGAATGATAAATTGCCAAATACTCAGACGTATAAAAATTAGGTTACCACTGTTTTATCGTTCATCGGATGCAATCAACTCTAAACTTGGATAATGCTCCTGCCAACCAAGAAAGAGTAACTGCAAACGTACAGGTAGTTATAAAAAAAAATATTTCCGTAGTGATAAAAAAAATAAGTCCGTTCAAATACATAATAATAATGAAAAATAATAAAAAAAATCAATAAGGCTGGGAAAGCTAGAATATAGGAAGGATATATGAAATTCAGTATGAGGGGTGACTTCAATGAAATGTAGTGCGCCTTAGGATGGATAATTCCTAGGGTAACTGCTCTCGTCTACAATCTTTCTAATAAATATAAAAAAGGTAATCGGTTGTGGCCAAAAATTATTCTCCGCTTAAACTGCATCCGCAAAACAAAACCTACAACTCAGCTGCAAGCCTACAACACAAACAAACACACGTTCTCTCTCGTCATGTAACTACGATTATTGACAATGATATAAAACGATGTGAATTGGTTTAGATCATATTAAACATCTCCTTATTAGTGTTTTGTTATGATCTCATTGATCACGGATAGATACCTAGTTAGGTAAATATTTTAATATTCTTCTGAAATTTGTCAAAAATACTAGTCAGGACGCTGAATATCATACTTGGTTGCAGCCTCGTTGATGGTTTAACGACCCAAGTGATGCAGCCCATTCACCCCCCTACTGCTATACAGGCCTCACGATCACAAATAAAAAAGGTAGGGATGAGTAATACTAAAATTAATATATAACTCAACTTTAATTATATAATTGAGTTAATCTGAGGGACAAGGTAGAAATAGATTGTCGAGCAGTCTCCTTGGAATCTTGTCTTAGAAATAAGATAGAGTATGAATATGCAGGAAGAGTGTGACAGAGGATTACCATATTTTTTTGGCCAGCATAATTAAGTCAACAATATACTGGCGTCGTTAATTTAATTCCATTATGCGTTAGATTTCATAAAGGCCCACTTTCCTACATTAACGTTAGGTGCCAAAAATTGGTAATTAATTTATATGAGCGTCAGATTTATTTTAATCTTTGGAGCACGGTAATCTATAAACGTTCCATTCACTGACCAAAAGGAACAAAACAATGATATTTTAAATATATATATATATTAATCCGTGTAATAATTATGGGTAATACTATGTTCTTATTTATTATCTTATTTCTTTCTCATCATATTAAACTATTCGATTTTTGATGATGATATGATGAGGGTAGATAGAAAAGGGTCTAAGGATTAGGAGTCTACTGTACATTTGTTACTGAATCCACTGAATTTCAGAACAAGCTAGTTTTTTAAATCCAGATTGTAACAGTTAGTGTAGTAATTATCACAAATAACTTTTGCTTTTTGTGGCCATTACTGCATCAACTGTTCCAAGTGGCATACCAATGTTTAGAGCTGGTTCCCTTGTTATGAGCATATCTTTAAGAATTATGGTAGATAGCGACATACGAATACCCACAGTTAGTATTATGGTCCCTTACTATAACCATATAAAAGATTCTAATTTATTTTAAAGCTGATGAAGTAGTAACTATTAGTTTCAGACTTACTTCAGTTCTTGTAACACCCGCTAAAAGTTCATTTACTTTTTTGTCAAAATAACTAATCTCTGACCCTTGCCCTCTTACAGTTTTTATATAGTTATTTGAGTATCGATTTACCTAAAATGTTACGTGAGTGTCATGCATGACCTATTACATAAAATGTGTTCAAAAGGTTTTTAGTAATTTCTATTATTTCTAAATAGTTTCCAATATCACCACTACTAAATTTCTGCTTCTCTAAACTAGTTAGTATTAGGCCATAGTTAATATTAGTTACTTATGCTCCCCGAACAAAAAAATCTCACCCAAAACCAGTTGCCAAAAATTAAGTTTTTTCAGTAACAAATGTAGTTATAAAACAATATAAATTTAACGTCTAACCCTTAATATACTTAATAAATAGTTCCTATAAATAGGAAAACAGTCTTACAAAATTTAATATTGAAAATTTGTAAAATGTTTTTGAAATATAAAATGAATATTGTTAAAAATTAGTAGTTGTTAATTTTTTCGTCAAAGTGTGTATCAATCATACAAAATATAGGGGCATTACGATTAGAAGAATGAAATGAAAGTAATGTAAATATATGAAAGGTACCTACTGTTGTAACATAATATGTTTAACACAACAAATTATTAGAAATATAATTAATTAAAAATAAACCTATGAAATAATAAAAATATAAGAATATGCTGCACAAATTATATTGTCAACAAAAATATTCGTGTTCCTAACCGCGTGTTACTAGGGAATCTGGTGGAACCGAATAAAAAAAAAGTCACATGAAATTATAATATATACGACAAAGTATACATGTATACCACGATGAAATCTGGAGAAATTTAATCTGAATCGTAACTGTAGTCCGGTGGAGTGCAGATTATGACTTGTTCCTTGGTGGCCCGGTTGAAAACGAGCCAAAGCCTTGGCTTCTTCTTCACTTCGTTTGTTTTTGGCTTTTGTACTTCTTCTTCGTATTCTTCGTATTCTTCGTCTTCTTCTTCTCTTTCTTTGGCCTATAAAAGAACATAGTATTTAATGTATGTTTGAAATCATTTTTCAAACACGATTTTCTTCAGTCAAGTGTAAGTTGAACTCGCACAAGTAGGGTTCCGTAATACTAAAATTTTAATATATTTTATTTTTATTTTTAGTATTTATTAATATAGCAGCCATAGAAGTAAATGCATTGTGAAAATTTGTAAGATTCAATAGATAAAGCAGAAACGACGAATAATACCGGTTTCTTATACAGCGATCCCATTTATTTTGATTATTTTTTGTTTTAGTATACGTAGTTATAGCGACTACCCTTATACATGCTTTGTAGGAATTTCAAGTGTCTATCTATTACGATTCTTGAATCGTAATTATCTCTTGAGGTAGAGTCCTATGACAGACGGCCAGACGGACAGACAGCCGAGGCTTAGGCTTAGGTAATCAGGGTTCACTTACCCTTCTTTACCCTTTGGGTACGAAACCCTCAAAACAGAAAAATTATTAAAAAGTTATATAAATTATCAATAACCAGCAATTATGTGATCTTTACATGAATAAGTGTGATTTTACTGTAACAGTATCTTGTGCATTGTCATTGTTTAACAATCGTAGCTTTGTGAATAAACAACTCCTCTCACTATACTTTTCAGACATCTATCAAATAGTTCAGGGAAAACGCCTACCTGCATCTTTTCTTCGTGTGCCTTCATAAGTTTCTCAACGAAATTCAGGGCCACCTCCGCAGTTGTGAGAGCTCTGTCCAGGCTGATAGGGTAGTAGGTACCCTTGATTTCATGATGGTATTTAGTCAACTCCTCCTCAGTTACGTCTATGTTAGCGATTTCGACGTAATTAGCGAAAGTGTCGATAGAATATTCATCGAGAATTCGTGCATTTTGAGCGAAGAAATCCGCTATCATTCTTCTGGTGTCATCGTCCACGTACTGATTGTCCTAAAATAGAGAAAATTATTTAAGTAATCCAAGCTAAAGTTCGCTTAATAATTAAATTTAATGTTTTTTCTAATAACGTAATCTTCAGCGTTAAATTAATGTTCGTTTCGACATCCCAAAGGCAAGAAAGGTGAAGGTTTGTTTCATCGATTTATCTATAAAATCTAGCTAGCATTTTGAAGCTATCCAAGGAAATGGAAAAAAAATACTTTTTAATTTTTAAACATTACAAACCTCAGGCATTTCATCATCTCGGAGTGGTTCGTAAGGTGTAATTTCATGCCAATCCTGGAACCCGGGTGGAGCTTCTTCCAGTGGCTCAATTAACTGTTCGTTGTACGCTCCCAACATTTCCTCATTGTCTTGGGATTCCTAAAATAACATTGTATTCATCTACGCGTACATTTAATGCTATAGTTAAGTAAAATAATTGATATCCAACTAATTAAGCTATTAGATACATATTATATTACATTAACCATTTAATTAAAATTAACGATTGACCCAATCAAATTCCTTTATATAATACCTCATAATCATCTCCAAAAACATACTCCATCTGAGGCTGATCAAATAGCAGTTCAGACGCATCGTCAGAATTAGTGGCGAAGTCTTGCGGCACATAGTCGTACGCTGCATCCACGTGTATTTCACCCTAAAACAATATTTAATACGTGTATTGTAAAAAAATGCCTAAGGTGTTAAAATATGTTATTAAATAAGCCATAACACAACAATAGTAATATATTTAGCAATTCATTCATACCTCCGGTGCATCCCCTACATTATCATTACCAACCGGCGTAGCAAATACACCATCCAATCCTTCGTAAGAGACATTAGCCTGAATAGGCATACCATAAGAATCTTTCTTTCGCGGAGCACTTTTGTTAAGTAACTGTAACAATGATAGTGTATGAAGTATTATATTTTGCACTAAATTAACATCAAAATATTTAAATATGTAGTTGTCAAAGTCTCACCTGCTGCTCCTCAGTTATCTTATTTTCTTGGATTGCCTCCAAGGTTGCAATCTTTATCTCCGGGACGTTAACATCTGCTGCTTTCATTTTTTCTATGCTTGCCTAGAATCCAATTAGTATAATAAGAACATATAGGAAGAGGATGGAATACTATAAGAACGTTTATCGGCTCAATTATGAAACAAGTAAACGACATCACTAATTATATCGAATGAAATCGCAGAGTCGCGGTTAACCTAATAGAAGAGCAGCGAAATTACACTGAGCTACGCCAGAGCAAAGACTGCCCTACTGCCCTTGAAATTATGGTGCATAATGTAAATTGATGTGATTAAGCACGAACTATTCATAAAAATGTGCTTAGATCTGATGATGTCCACGACTAACACAATATAGGCGTATAAACTTTTTTATAAAAAAAAGTCTGAGCTCAAACTACCTTATTTCGTGGAGGTTTAACCGGTATCTGGATTTTTTCCTCCAGATTGATAGCATCAGATGTCATATTGTTCTTAACTTCACCAGTCCAGAGAGGGTCAAATTGTTCGAGGATAATTTGGTTTTTCTCAACCAAAGTAACCACAGGCTTAGGATTCTCATCAATAAGCGGATCATTAGAAGAAGCTGTCTCTGGCTCTTCGTTTCTCAAAATGCTTGTCTCCTAAAAAAAATTAAATGTCACAACATGCTGTATACATAGTGCAACATCTTTTGTTTTCTACACTTTATAAGTCCTTACTTAATCACTTATTTATACGAGTAATACTATGAAGATAAGTGATACGCGTTACTGGTTAGTTCAGTCTACCTGTATGTATACTTCAATTGCAAAACGGTTATGAAAAGGACGAACCATATTCGCGGGTATCTCCGGAGCTGGTCTAGTCTTAACCCAGCCAGGATGCTTCTTTTGGTCCCCAGCACTTTTATCGAAGAAAGCCAGAGTCCGCTTCTTCTTACGATTGATGACACCATTCGCTTCGTACTTAGCCCCATCGGATTCTTGGGATGAGTGACTTTTGGCGTTCTAAAGCAATATCGAAATTATTTTTCTACATTTGAATATCGAATTTTAATAAAATGCTGAATTTATGAACGGTTCAGATAGTATGTTTCTAAAATCTTTATAAGTATGGTATAAAAAATTTTAACCGCTAAGAGAATGCATTCCTGGCAGGTCGTATCCGAATAAACTATGTCACTTTGGTTTTCACAAAAATAATCTTTTGTTTGCGCCATATGAGTACCACAGTAGTATGACATAGTGATATTACTTTTAGACTTAAGTTAGTGTCTTACCTCATATCTCTTGGACGTATCATGGGCCGAGCTCGTGCTCGCTTCTTCGTCGCTATTCTTAGCTTTAGTTTTGAAAATTTTTTTCCAGAAAGACATTTTACACTTAGGGGTACGCGTACACGTGTCAGATTCCTGTGAACAATTCGTTAATTACTTTCTTTGTCTAAATAGACCTGCCACAATGACACCTAAAATTCCTTAACTATTGTTTATTTGCTAATTACCTAAAAATGTTTATATCCTTAGAAAATCCAAGTCATTTCAAGAAAATTATATTTTCAAAAATACATATTTGAAGCTTATAGATAAATATATCCACGGAAAAAATACAAAGAATATTTATTTCCATTTGTGTCTTCATACAAACAAAAATAAATAAAATTTGTACCTACTTACAGGACGCAGGTGCGTGCTAATTTATGATTATTTTAATATATAAGCGCCGTGTGCAAATGGTCATTGGTTTACAATAGTTAAGAATAGGTGGGCGCAATCGAGAGGATGGGTACTCGGTAGGATCTAAAAAAATGCATGACCGCTGGCACCTAACCTTATACCCAGTTATGTTCTTTGGAAGTCATATCAAGCGACTGATCCTGGTTGTTATCGCTGGGTAGTCGTGAAACATAGTTCGAGGCCGAAAAGTCTAAAAACATAAATTAGGTTTGGCCTCTGACCATTCACTAAGCACCACCGTCACCTATTATTGCCTAAGACCAGTAGTGGCAGTGAAACCGAATCACACATCTCTAGCCGACCTTATCTTATCTGGGTTCGGTTACGTATGTCCACGGCCGGCCGTAGCCAATTAACATCAGGTGAACAAGCTATTTTCCTATTTCTAAATTTAAAAAAAATTAAAGACCGTTGCCTAGAAGTAGGGCATAAAAAGGATAGTCACGATACAATTAATTTCGTTAAGCATGCGCGCTGCAGTTTGGCCTCCGGAAGCTATATTGATTCAGGCAACTAGTAGTACAGCCACCCACACCCCATCTCCCACCCCTAAAAGTAGGTCAAAGGATTTCAACACCTAGAATTGCGTAGACTCGAAACATCGATAATTAAGTACATCATGATATTACTTTAACATTACTGCCTAAATACATTACAGAGCGTTCCAGATGCGTGCCGTAGCAGGCAAAAAAGCATTCTCCTATGCAATGTGTATTAACATATTTAAATCCGCCGTAACGTGACTGCGTAACGACCTGTGGGTCGTTCCTATAACATTATTCTACAGAACTAGAGAATGACTATGAAAACAATATATTATAAGCTGCCCAGCTTTTTGGGTGCAACGCAAACAATATGCCCAACAAAGTATGTACATAAAAGTACCCCTGAAAAACATTACCCTCTGTTACCTGTTACCCCACAATGTATTATATTTATACAATTGAACGCAGTTCACTTCATGATAAGTGGTAATTGCCGCGAACACCTGTTATTTTTTTTAACTATAAGACAGATGTTCTACCTAAAATCAATCACAGACGCGTTGACATTCGTGAGGACTAAGATGATTTGTTCATAAGTAAGCCGGCATTTCTAGAGAACCTTACTACCGAAACACAAGATTTTATACAAGTATAAATAGCCGTGGAACCTGTTGAATGTTATATTCCGCGCCAAACTGCTACTCCGCTCTGAAGTTGTTGCCAGCAAGTTTTTTTTTATAATATAGGAGTAACAGACGAGCATGCAATCCACCTGATGGTAAATAACTACTGCTGCCCATGGACATCTGTAATCAACCCCAGATAGGATTAGATATTCCTACCTGAGGTCGGC
The DNA here is from genome assembly GCF_041222505.1 of Epargyreus clarus. Taxonomy (NCBI): domain Eukaryota; kingdom Metazoa; phylum Arthropoda; class Insecta; order Lepidoptera; family Hesperiidae; genus Epargyreus; species Epargyreus clarus. Next base: position 6,634,316 of record NW_027332215.1, read on the forward strand.
CACAGATGCGCCGCTACCCCTGAGGAGTAAGCTAAAACGCCTCAAAAAAGTATGTTTCCCTTACCACACCCTTAAAACCAGAACACAGCAGCGTTTAAGACTGCTGTTATGAGGCAGAAGTAGGTGTGGCGGTGGTGCCGCCGGAGTCGAACCACAAAGGGTTCTAGCTTCTACCTTCAAACGGTGTAGTCATACAATTTGCTGTGGCGACGCGGTTCATTTCTATATTCAGAGCGGACTAGCAGTTTTACGCGGACTGATTCTACATTTTATCAGTTCTGAACAAAGACCTTACCTCGTCACTATCAGCGGATCCCAGAACACCCGGGTGGGACGCACTCCCAGACAGGGTAGCGTAATTGCGGTCCTCTTTCATTTTCTTCTTTTTCTGGAACAATATTGGTATCGTTATTTCAAAAATATAAATTTATGTTCTTTGAACAGCCTAAAGCTGACCACTCCCGACTGACTGAAGTTTTAGTTTCGGCTTTGGATCTCTTAAATCGTACTTAATGAGCACTTAATATTTTACTGACATATTTACTGTAAAAATAATTACTAAAAAAAGCCGACAATAAATGAGGGTCGCCATGCAACAAACTGCTGTTATTCGGCATTTTTTCACTTCAAATTTTCACCAAGCTTTAACTTCTATGGCTGCTATGATAACAAACTTTGTTATGTTAAAAATAAAAAAAAATCGTGGTACAGAACCCAATGAGGGTTCGTGTAATAAAAATCTTACAAAAATATTTTTATGCAACCCTATGGAATCAAAAATTATAAAATTATAGATCTCTATTATGAAGAATCAACAGTGTGTGTTCTCGAGTGTGTGTATACAATGCCTTAATTTCAAGGAAATTTGTAAATTTTATAAGTTTTTAATTCGGTGGTATCCTTTCGTTTTTGATTTCTGCTAAAAAACCAGTTTCGGTAGATCACTACCGGCGACGCCCTAATGCTATTCAATGTAATTCATTATTATAGTCGTCACAATTTAATAAGCCCATTTTGACACATGCCATTCTAATGTCATTAAAGTTGTAAACTAAATTTTTAGTAGGCAGTTTCGTAAACGGCTAGAGCTTGCGACTTCAAAGCACTCGGAAGAAACCATAATCGATTAACTTTAAAATAATCGAAACTTAGAATTACCAATAATTAATTATTTAACCCTTTTTCATTATATCAACAATAACAATAATAACAAAACTTTGTTTCTTAGTGATTGATAAAACGAAAAAAATACAGTTTACGAGCGATGCCTTATGTAATATTTAAAACATGGTTAATTTCTTAAATTACACTAGAATATTTTTCTTTTCTCCTTTTTATTAAATATTTAGATGATTTAGAAAAATATTAAATAAATATTCTGTTTAGAAAATATTAAGTAATCTATACAATACGATGTGGGGTTGTAATCGATTTGTCGTAAAAATCGGTTTCTTTGGTTACCTGAAGGTGGAACCCTTTGTGGTTCGACTCCGGCGGCACCACCGTCACACCTATTTCTACCTAACAACAGCAGTGTTAGGCGCTGCTGTGTTCCGGTTTGAAGGGTGTGGTAAGGGAGACAGACTTTTCCGAGGCGTTCCAGCTTAGTCCTCAGGGGTAGCGGCGCATCTGTGGCCGACCTCAGCTGGGAATATCTAATCCTATCTGGGGTTGATTACAGATGTACATGGGCGGCAGTAGCCACTTACCATCAAGTGGACTGTATGCTTGTCTGCTACTCCCAAATTTATAAAATAAAAATTTATTTGTATATCACATGCTTAATGCCTAGCGATTAACTGAAAATTCCGCGAATATTATTCGAGACTATTCTTCATTAATTCTAGAGTTAGCACCGTAACTGTGACCAATCTCAGGTATGACTAAAATTTTCTGGAGTTGATTACACATGATGGGTAGCAGTAGCTATTTATCATCAGGTGGATTACATGCTCGTTTGCTATTTTTAATTTTAAAAATATAACATTGTATGCTACTGGAAAAAATTAAGGGATCAAAAAAAAATTCCAAATTTTTCGGTAGTTTTCAACAGGCCGTAACTTTGAGAGAAATGGTCGTACAGGAAATAAAAAAAAGGAAATTGTAGCTCCAAGTGTCTAGTTTTTGGATTACAACTTCAAAATTTTGTAGCCTCCGCGGTTTCTGAGTAATCGTAGAAAAACCAGCAACAAAAAAATTCTCAAATTTTTTTTAGTTTTTTTTTTTGGTCTACGGGCGTGGTAAATTTTTTTTAGCTTAACCACCATAAGGATCGGATACTTTGTTCATGTAGCTTTAATTTATTTTTTTAAACACCCTGATACGTCCACTCCTCGCTGAGATAGCGGTCTTCAAATGGAAAAGGATCTTTTTGTCTTTGATTATCGATATCTCAGCAACCAATGATCGTACAGAAAGTTAAAGATGGGTTTCAAGAACTTGAATAAATTCCCCTTAACGACTGTCCATTGTTTTTTCGAAAAAGAAAAAAACAATTACTAAGAAAACAATTACCGCCGGCATTAGCGTTATCCAAAGCGTACCACGTGGAGGTCGCGCGGTCGGATTTACGCTTCTGTGTGTGTGTGTGTGTGTGTATGTGTGTGTGTGTGTGTGCGTGTGTGTGTTGTGTAAGGTATTTCAGGAGAATTGAGACCCGGTGGCTCGTCAGTTCCACCGTATTTAATGACTCCAAACTCATTCTCTGAAGGTTTTTGTTGGTTCAATACCGGGTATTACCACCCCTGTTTTCAATAACGGCTCTCAAACGTTCAGCCATGTTTATGCAGACGGTAATTTGAGGCTGCAGAATGGTATTCCAAATGTGATGAAGCGCGCGCTCCAAAGCAGCTAAGTTCTGCAAATTTGGATACTCTCTGCGCAACCGACGGCCCATTATGTCCCAAACGTGCTCTATGGGGTTGAGATCTGGACTCATTGTTGGGTGTCGCAACAATGTGATGTTATGCCGCTCAAAGAAGCGCCGGGTAATGTCGGCTGTGTGTGGACGTGCGTTATCTTGCATCAATATGAACGACCTCAGATGTTGTCGTCTGCGCAGAACAATGGGCCTTAAAATTTGGTCGATGTAACGTCTAGCTGTCAAATTTTCGCGTACAATTACCAAAGGTGTTCTCCAATTTCGTGAAACGCCGCCCCACATCATAACAGATCCACCGCCGTAGGCAACGACTGGACGGACAAAGTTCTGGCGAAAACGTTCTCCACGACGGCGCCAAACGAGAGGACGTCGGTCGTTGCCATACAGATTAAAACGAGACTCATCAGTGAATAAAACATTTGTCCATTGCCTCAAGTTCCAATTTCGATGATCGTTAGCATACGCTAAACGAGCTCGACGATGTCTTGCTGTCAACAGGGGTACACGATTAGGATGTCGTGCGTGTAACCCAGTTTCACGAAGACGGTTGATGACTGTTCGAGAGCAAATGTTTCGCACTTGATGCCGTCGTCGCTGTTGCTGTTGTTGTTGCTGTTGTCTGCGATTGGGGAAGTTTCGAGCAACAATATTCGCATTGACGAAAGGTTGTCGTCGAACTTCTCTAACAATTGCTCGATCATCGCGGGCATTAGTGACTCGATGGCGACCTTGTCCGGGGCGACGATGATATTGATTCGTCTCTTGGTATCTGGTATAAACTCGAGATACGACAGATTGACTTACACCCATCCGGATAGCAACTGCATGTTGAGTGTAACCTTCGTCGATAAGAGTCACTAACCGAGCGACTTCCACCTCCGATAAATGTCGTCTAACCATGATTAAAAATCAAAAACGTCAGAAATTTTCAATTTTGATCAAAAAATTAAAAAAAAAATTTTTTAGCGCAGAGGGATTAGTTTTGAAAAAAACTGTTGAATGAAGCGATTTGCTAAGGATTCACAAAAAGAAAAGAAAAAAAAACTCCGAAAAAACAATGGACAGTCGTTAAGGGGAATTTATTCAAGTTCTTGAAACCCATCTTTAACTTTCTGTACGATCATTGGTTGCTGAGATATCGATAATCAAAGACAAAAAGATCCTTTTCCATTTGAAGACCGATATCTCAGCGAGGAGTGGACGTATCAGGGTGTTTAAAAAAATAAATTAAAGCTACATGAACAAAGTATCCGATCCTTATGGTGGTTAAGCTAAAAAAAATTTTTCCACGCCCGTAGACCAAAAAAAAAACTAAAAAAATTTTGAGAATTTTTTTGTTGCTGGTTTTTCTACGATTACTCAGAAACCGCGGAGGCTACAAAATTTTGAAGTTGTAATCCAAAAACTAGACACTTGGAGCTACAATTTCCTTTTTTTTTATTTCCTGTACGACCATTTCTCTCAAAGTTACGGCCTGTTGAAAACTACCGAAAAATTTGGAATTTTTTTTTGATCCCTTAATTTTTTCCAGTATGTATATTTTCAACCATCAATCAATTCATTAATTTCGTCATCAATATCCATCCATTACAGTTTTTTAACCGACTTCAAGAAAGGAGGAGGTTTCTCAATACGACCATATATATGTTTTTTTTTTATTATTTCCATTTTGTGAACACAAATATACAACAAAATTTTATATAAAACTACTTGACATTTCAACTAAGTCGGAACATCTTAAACCCTCGGCGACATTGCCAGGTTATTTGCGAAGGCGGCCAGCCTATAAGCGAAATAAATTTAAATTAACTGACGCTGATTTCCCTGGAGAACATTAAAATTAGCTATTTATGGGAAAACGTTTGACGGTATAAACTGAATAGTAAATTCCGAGATTATTCAAGTGTTTTCGGGGCGTTTACGAAAAGTGATGAGTGTCTTTCAAGATAGAAAGAAAATACCATAAAGTTGAGTAGTAAATATAGTTTTGTAGAAAATGTTATTTAGGTATACGACCCCTTACGATAAGTTGCGTTATGTTACATAAGTTAAGTGTCGTGTCGTTTCATTTTGTAATATTTTCGAAAGCCATAAGATATTAGGCCAAATGATTCAAAAATTGATACGAATTTGATTTTATGTGACCCAAAGAAAAAGTCTTTGTCCGATTTCTTTATTTTATTAAATATACCATGAAGCATATCTGTTTAATGGAAAATAACCCCACGCAGCACCGTGTGAGTGCGCGCTTGTGCAAAGATTTTTGCATTTCTAGCTCTATAATAATATTATGTTTCCTGTGATTTCTTTGTTTGTATCAGCAAACTAGTGTGAAGATGACTTGATGATAAGATCAGTACATATCTGTAATCCACCACACAGAAGATAGAAGTTAGGAATCTCTATAATCAATCCCAGATAAGACCAAATAGTCACTGAGATAAGTCTGAGGTCAATTGTATCCAGGTCGGCTACCCCTGAGGATGTTGGAACTCCTCATAATTATAAGCATCTCTGCATAAAACTACATGATAGAAATAAGTACGTCGGTGGTACCTTCGCATCAAACAAAAAGTTTCATTAAACGATAAAAGTGGTGGTATTAAGAAAGAGTATTAGTACGGCACAGAATCCGTATAACTGTTCTGATTTAAAGGGCGTGGCAAGGCGCCCGCGACACCCACCCACCTTTGCCCTATCAGTTCTATTTATCTAGATAAAATCGATGAATGCACATGCGCATATCCGCTTAGTACCTAGAACTGTAAATGTCGTAGTTCAAAACAGCTCCAAAATATTCTGTCGCTATCTCTCTCGCTCGTGACCTTTGGCCTATAAAACCGATGACGTCCGTGATATGGTAGGGGTACATATCCCTGCTGTTCTACGAGTAACTTAGTGCTCAGGAGTAACATCTGATACCAACCTAAGATAGGAATATAATCTATCTGGGATTGAATACAGTTTATGATCTACATGCAGAAGTAGAGTTCTTCAAAAGAACATTTTGTCTACAATGACACTCAAAAAAAGAAATTACGACCCTTGTCCCTGTCTTCATCCACTTGTAAGAAAAAAGAATTGTTTTTCTTACAAGTGGATGAAGACTTTTTGGTTATTTTTTAAGATTGGAGCCGATCACAAATATGTTGTCACTCCTAAGGTCTAAGATGTCGCCTCATATGGTCCGATATGTAAAACAACCACACCTTTCACAAATAGGTGTGGTGATATTATCTCTTCGGTTTAACCCTATTAAGTTTTTAAGCTCTACAACCCAACGCCTATGTGGATTCGTGGAGAGATACGAGTATCTAACTAGGTTGGCCAACCGGTGTCGGATATCAAGACACCCACTACGCCTCCGACAAGGTTTAGTATAACAACTGCTACCCAGTGGTGACTAAGACCAACTTCTGTTGGTAACGTGCCGTCCAAGTCACGGAAGTGCACGAAATTTAGCCTCTAGGGGCCCCCATCCATATAATGATAACGTTTTCTGTTGCTTTAGTTTTAGATAGGTCACTAAAAAAGACGTGGAAAGCTCCTTGATTTATTTGTTAATTTTAGAATTTTGCTTCAGTCTGAACTGAGATAAAGAGATCGATAACAGGAGCAGACTTTGTCAGATGTTAACAGGTATACGTCCCGCACATAGTTATGTAATTAACCAAGTGGGAGTGGAACTGATGGTTTCGTAACACGTTTTCGTTTATTTTTGTATTGGTTATCTAAGCAGCCATAATGTACATTCAGATTTTCAAATTCAATTTTTTCAGATTCAAAATTTGAACTGTTAAATCGTACCGAAAAGAGAACTTTATGTAACTTCATCGTAATTAATATTTTGTAATTTCATTATAATTGAAGTAGAAGATGTGATATTTTGTGAGAACAAAAGGTAAGTAGTTTTATTTCAAGAAATATGTGTAAGTATCAATTAATAATATACCCATATATTATAGGTTTTATTGAACAGAAAGTCTAATAAGACTTGAATTTTACTTGAATACATTCTCAACACAAAGTAGCAAAATTTTTTACAGCCCACCTAATTATCACTTAATTATCACTAACATTATCACTCGTCTTTGACTCTGTAATCAACTCCAAATAATTTAAGCCTTCCTAAATTCGACCATACAATGTTGCTACCTCCAACTAGTGTTTGTGTGCGTAAGTGCCAATCTGGTATCCCTTGCTAATGTTTTTTAACAGAAATAGATAAAGTGGAGGTGGTGGAAGTATCGACCAGGTTAAAATTGTTCACGAGTACCAGTGTCGAACACATTTCTAGAACATTCGAGGCGGGCAATCGAACGCGGCCGTCACCCTGTCAATACTATATCATTTAAATACATAAAATCAATAATGCATTGCGCATGTGTCCTTTTGAATGAATATTCAAAAAGTTTCAATAACAACTTTATTTTTCTGACAATCTGTTTTATGACAATTTTTTCTCTAAACGATATTCTTATTTCTTTTAATATAGTTCTCTGCAAGATTGCTACTCAGCGGCAATCTCATCTACTTTTAATTATAACCTACTATTAATATCCAGGAAGTGGTTTTATAATTTTAATTTCCACTTTGTATGTGTTTTAGTAAAGGATGTAGGATATGTTGTTTTTGTAAAGGTATTATAAAAATTGCTTTAGTTTGGTAGTGTAGAATTTAGTTTGGTTTCTAAAAATATTTAACTGGTCACTTTAAATATGTAACATATGTATAAAGAGCATAATATTCTTCTTGCAACTAGTAAAATGTAATTGTTTATTTAATAATAAATCGTTAATTTTATATCTGTGAGTGTGGGGATAAAATTGTCGATAACAAATAAAACAAACATTTTTTTATACATTTATTGATAGAATATGCAATCTCTGAGTAAGCCGGACATAAAATAAATCTTATAAGAATAGGACGAAATCTGTTGCATTTTTGTAATAGAAGTCGCTTATGGCCACCTGATGTTAAATGGCACATAGACATCAGTATCCAACTTCAAATAGAATTTCTCCTACATGAAGCCGATAACAAATGCTTGCTAACCCCGAGGACTAAGTTGGAACGCCTCATCGAATTCTGAAAATACTATGTATAATTTAATAAAATTTTACCCACATCATAACATGTCTATACATATACATCATAGTTTCTCTGTAATATTTGGTTTTAAATAAATTTAAAGGTTACAAGAAAATATTTGATAGGATAAGACAACATTTATAGCGTGGATAGTGCTTCGAAATTGTGTTTAGCCAATGTGTCGGCCCTTGCAGGTGCAGCTTGTAGCACGCTTGGCGACGCATTGCGCGCAGAAGCCATCCCTGTTAGGGTTGACCTCGTTCATCTCCAGCTCCACGATGTACTCCTCCAGCAGCTGAGCGAGCGCACGCCTCTTGAAGCGCAAGGCCTCGAAGATCACGTCGCTGATCACTTCCTTCTTCACCTCCAGGTTCCCGATCAGTTGGTCCAGAGCTTGGAAGAGCATGCTGTGGTCCCTCCCCGGGCGGCGCACTCCGCGGTAAGCCTCCATTCTCACAGCGGTGTTGTGCCGCTTTACTTCGATCATGTATTGAGCCGCAGCCCTCCTTGCCTCCGCGCGGGAGATCTTCTTCTGCTTCATTTTACCCCCGCTCGGCTGGTTTTCTTGTTCAGCTTGCATTTCCTGCAGGATGTTCAGAATACGTCAGTTTTGATAATTACACCCAGCGTTTGTTATAGTATAAGTTTCTCGATTTCGCACAAAGTTACACGACTTAGTACAAGACGTTGTTAGACCAAAAGTATTGAACAGAGCAGAAAGTTTTTACAAAGAGAATTCGAGTTTCACAGCAAAGATTGATGCATTTACCCAAATAATTTAGGTAAAGAAAAAAGTTAATTTTGAAATTTTTGTTATTAATAGTTATTTAAAACCATTTATTTTATTGTATATCATTTCAAAAGAGTGTGCGCGCGCGGCGCCGCCCCTGTACGAGTAATGCTATGATAACATTGACCTCAGCGCAATGAGATGATTATGTAATAAATGATAAAAATTAAAATTGATAAAAAGTAAGTTTTTTTTGTTTATTTGCCAATTCTGTTTATACATGTTTATCGACTAAGTTGATCTTCGTTGACAATTTCAGGTCAAACAACTGTCTCTTACTTCATCGTGTATTATTTCTATCTCGAAATCCTTATACTTTGCATTTTTGCCGACGTCTCCAAATCGGCGACAATTACTTGCACTTCATCCGGTAATTAACTTTTATTACCGCTTTTCATTTTTTTATCCTTTTATTTTTGTGTTTTAAATTGCAAGCATGAAGGAATATTTATATTATTTTATTACAGCTTAATTCGATTAAGCGTTACTGGCTTTAATAGGCTTTGTTAATGTCGCATTCGTACCGTAGTCAACCAATAACTTCATTCTTCCTTATGCTAAGATCACTCTTGAATCATCTGATAAAAGATAGACCTCAAAAATATCAATACTTCAGCAATGTATGTTAGCTTCCGCTGTCTATAAAGTAAAATTGAATTCCCCGCAGATCAATACAGGGTGCATCCATGGTGAGGAGCGTAGGAGGGCTGGAGGGAGGCGGCCGGCCGCCCCGGCTATGCTATATATAGCTCCAGCAGCCCGCACAATATTGGGCGGGGTGCTGGAGCTATGAACGCTATAAACAAAGTTTAAAAATCAAACTAGTATATCTTTTTATTTTCAAAATTATATTCATTTCTTGTCTTCTTCTTGCAATGTTCTGACTCAATCTTTTCTCAGTCTTTTGTTTTCATATTTTGTGGTTGTATATTTCCACGCCCTCCAATAACATCTTCCGCAACTCTTCTATATCCATTTCAATTATTTTTGTAAACAATTATCATTTTGAGGTAAGAACATGAAACTTATTAAGAGCTTCTGTTATCTCGGGTATACATTTCCAATGTTAAGTAATCATCAAAAGCTCCACAGAAACCATCCAAGTGCCCAACATAATTATCTTTATGAAAAGTATTTTATACAAAGACCAACGCAGCAATAAATCAAATTGATAAGGTTTGATTGCGAAGTCTTACAATCAGATCTTAATTTCATTTCGAGCCACATCTCTTTGTGTTATGCCGAAAATAAAATTTAATTTTTCCGAACAGCTTCACCCTAGCATTAAATTGCGTCATGCGGCCGCCATCTTGTTTATCGCAAAGGCGCTTTCAAAATGGCGAACTACCTTGCTGGGACCTATATGTGAAGCACATTTTAATGTTTTTAATGACCATTTTAAAATCGATTTAGGCCGTGCCATAAGATTATAGAGTCTATGGCGATAAAACGCGACGCGCGACGCTTATTTTTATAAAAAAACGGACATTAAAAATTAAACTTGCTAGGTGTACTAAAAGCAAAGCATTAATAGTTTTAAAACTAATTTTAATTCAAAATCTTTAAGACACATTTTCGGAAGGTACAAAAAAATAACAAAATTCATAAAAAAAAGATGACAATGAATGATACCTATTTTAACAAATAATGAATTTACCTTTTAAGCATTGCGTGCTGCGCTGTAATGTTATTTTAATGCGACATTAGATAGTTCAAAATTCGCAATTTCGCAAAATTTATCATCGCTACTCAGTATGAGGTGTAACAACGCGCGCACAATCGTACTAGTGAAACTTAAAAACACTAATCTACCTATAGGTGTAGCTACAAGAAAAAATTAAAACTATCTAAACACATTAATCAAAAAATAAATAGAAAAAGTAAAATATTTAAAAATTATACATACCTCGCGCTTAGCGACAATGTTGTAGCAGAAATTTAAAAGTGGATTGGGCATTTTGAGACACTCGAAAACGCGATCGCGCAGCAAATTAGCTCTTAAGACTTGAAGATATTTAACACTTCACTGGAGGAGAGAACTAGACGTCCGTCACGCGCGGCGGTGCAACAGACTTATTGAAAACCTGCAGGCGTCATCGCCACGGTCAATGGATGCACATGCGCACCGGGGCTCAGGTACCTAGCTCAGTTCGCCCAGGTCGCAACAGGTCCCCCTCCACCCCTCGTGTAAGCTCTAGACACCCGCGATTTAATGCCTCACTATCGCGTACAATAATGTTTTTCAGATTTCGCCCGGTGATCTTAATAAATCAGCTAACGCGACCAAATGACACCTTTCGGATTCAGTACCGATGTGGTCAAAGGTATTTGTATGACTAAATAGAATGATGAGTCGTCAAGGGATACGGTTGTCGAAGCCTACAGATTTGTACCAATAATAAAGAGAACCCTCGCCCACTCCCCAGACGGTATTGATTTAGTAGTCTATCAAATTTAGATGTTGGCGTGTAGATACTTCATCGAGAAAAACATGTCTAATTAAGATTGCTAATGGACTCACCTACATAAATGATAAGGTTGAGTTTGCAAGACTTAACTGAACTATTTTTCTCGAAGTTTCTGGTGGTAAAGCTATTGTATAAAGTTAGTGCGAGTTTTTAAATTTAAAAGTTACGTAGCCGAAGCCTCGCTACGATATTCGTAGCTTGTAGCACTTGTGTTAGGCTGTAGCGCGCTAGGAAAATGTAATTTATTGTCATTTACTGAACTTTGTTGACCGCAGTCTACTTAAGCCGGTTCCATTTTATATAATTATCTGCAACCTAATACGCTTCTCCACTGTGGTTTTCAGGAAATTACAAGTAATTGCCCAAAAATCACCCGTGTCAGATTAAACCGACCATAAGGTCTACGAAATGTTTTAACGAATGCTATTAAACGCACCATACAATTGTGTCACTAATGGTCACTCATTCAACTGGTGACCGCGTCCAATGTTGCTTTACATTGTGAAACAATATTTTTAATTAAACACTCGGCTTGTGCGTTATGTACGAGTGAGACGCTTAAAACGTATGTTAAATTACAATACAATATATTCTATAAATAAGAAAGGTGGTAGAACATGAAAGTTGATAGTAGTATGGTTCAACCAGGGAAGTATACCGCCACCACACCTATTTCTGCCAGTATCCATACCCCAATTAGAAATTTACTTCTTTTCTTTCAAAGGGAATATTTCCTATGACCCATAACCATCTGGTCAGAATCTGATGATAGAATCCTAGAGATATTGTGGTAACTTTATAAATGTAATATGTCAAAGCGATATAGGTATTTTTAATAAGATTTTTAAGAAAATACTTTTTTATGAAAAAATTCACCCTCAAATCCTTCACCCTCATGATGCAGAGGTGCCTCCAGTTTTAAATATATCAGTAAGTCATTTGATGCTTACGTGTATATAATAATGAAATGAAATGAATCCTAATTTGCTTTCATGTATCCCACGGAAACTACTCTTTTCGGATTAAAAGGTACCCTTTGTTATTTTCTGAAGTCTCCATCCACCTCATGGCTCCATCATCAGATCAGTTCCAATATAACAAATTATTGTATTCTCATTCAAACTTCGTACAAGTATTGGTATGAAATTTCACTTCGATACGACGATTAAAAGTAAGTAAAATTTACTTAAAAAATTGTATTACTTTGTTTGCTAGTTAATTACTTAGTTGGTTTAGTACAAATGAGGAATGATATTATAAAGTGTATAGTGCTAGTCAATAATGTAATTTTGTAATTTCTAACACATTGTTAGTCGGCATTGAGCGTAATTTAAATAAAAAGTCGATCATTACGTTTTATTTGCTTTCGGTCCCTTACGTGCAAAAACAGCCTTATTTCTTTTTCGTCAATTCTAAATAGTAAGTGTGGTACCTTATTGAAATCTCTATTAACTCGACATATGTACTTTTAATAAATGTGCACTTATACTTCAGTAATTTTTTTTTCACAGCGAATAGTCAAAGTTGGGGAAAAAATATTAGAAAGTTTGAAATCCAAAATTAGCACTATTTTTTCATGGTTTTCATTTACGACTATATGATAGACAAACCATCTGATAGTATAGAAAAAATAAATACTGCATCATCAAATTTGTACACCCAGTTAACAAGGAGGCGACGTGGGTTGAATAAAAAAAATGATAGTTCAAAAACGGTGTCACTTTTAGTAAGGTAACTTAAGGTTTTTTCTGAGAGGTGAGCCCCTAACCTAGGTATTTTTTATATATAGTATAGGTGTAGCAGATGATCATACAGTCCACCTGATGGTAAGTTCCTACATCCGCTCAGGGACATCTGTAGTATGTCTCCCTTACCACATCCTTCAAACCATAACACAGCAGCACTTAACATTGCTGTAATTAGGTAGAGACGGTGTGGGGGGTGGTGCCGCCGGAGTCAAACAACAAAAGGTTCAACCTTTAATCCCTTCTCCCCAAGTTTGTCATGGTACTAACGAGACACCCCATATAAGTATATATTATTTGCAAATATTCAAAAGAAAATATTTATCCAAGTATGTGCATGAGGATAATTAATATTAATATATTTTTTTGCTTAAAAACTAATTATGCTTAAACTTCGAATTCGTTCTATCAAATTTAAAATATATTATGATTTTAAAAATGATTTAGAATTTAGAGTCGTCTACAGAGACAATTTTATCCGCCGATGACGAATAATATTGAGTTGTTCAGTTAGATTAGAGAAAAAGATTTTAAAAATCCAGCGTTGCATATTTTTATCAAAATCGGTTTATGCTTTCGAATGTCGTGAAGAATATTTAAAAAAATCTACGTTTATATAAAAATAAAAAAAAACATTGTCCCATGGAAGTGCTCCCGAAATACCATTACCATTACTTAGTGTTATTAATTAAATTCACGCACTTTAATTTATTAATAGATCGCTAATTATATTGACCTTTGACGATGTGGCGGGCACCACTTAGTGATCGGAACAATAACAATATCTATAGTATCTATTATTAGTTGACGTTGGCGAATTATTCATTAGCATCACGAAAATCAGAACGTACATAAATATTCAAACACCGTGGCGCCAAGCGGGCAGCTGTATCGATTTGCCCGGTATTTCCTAGGACGCACGGCAGCTTTGTGGTTACATTAAAACTATACGTATAGGATGCAGCATCACGTTACATATGCGGGAGGTAACACACGAGCGACTGCTGACGGCCGGTGACTATCGCTAGTAATGTAATGTCGGGCACCGACAGTACACGGCAGTCGACGACTGTCGCCAGCGACAGATCGCGACCGTCAGGGACGGTGATCTGCTGTCGCCAACACGCCACGTTAAAAACGACCGTCGTTTTGCGAATGCGTTTTATCGTCGATCGCTGACGATTGGGCCTACAGCTCAAATATTAGTCCTAACTCAGACACGTATTTTTTATATTAGTAATAATAGGGCATGTAATCCACCTGGTGGTAAGTTACAACTGCCGACAGCAATCGTAGACATCTATTATGAATATATTATAATACTAGCAGAACCCGCGGCTTCGCCCGCGTAAAAAAATATGATATGACATACAAATTTGTAAATCGTAAATTTGTACCTTTAACAATTTTAACGATAAAGTAGCATTAATATTTAATTAATAAAAGCTTTCTTTTCGTTATTGTGTACCTAAATTGGTCAAGCTTTCTTCAGAAACATACACTAAAACTCTAATTAGTGGACTGTAATGAAACTTTCTTTAAAATATAAGTATCATGTAGGATACAATAATTATTATTTACACTATTCCATAGGAACCGTTCAAGTTATATGGGGCCTTACATACAGTGGTTCTTTCCAGGGTCTCTGGCTGGGCGGTTAGAGCTCCCATTCTTGCCGCCCGCAATTCCAGAAGTCCCCCTTTAGTCTCGTACGATAGGCAGGGGATACTGTAGCCCTGTTCTAGCCCAAAAATTAAATCTAAGGTCTATGTGTCTACCACATCACCATCACTAATCCACGCATAACCACAACCATACTCCACGGCAGGACAAAATGTTGGCACGCAGTGTGTCCAAAGTAGTTGCGATGTATACCAAAATGTAGGCCAATTTAAATAAACTTACGCATTATCATATATGAAATTTGCACCCGTCCACGTTGTCGTGTATTTGTCGTGTGTTTGAATAGACGTTATCTGAAATTTCACGTTTCTAACTTCGAACCTAAAATATTCCCGTATACATACATATAACACTTCTTTTACCTCCTTAGTAGAATTTCAAAAATATTCCTATGTACATATGCATCAATAAATACTTTATCAGCAAATTTCTGAAAGCTAATATTCAACACCAGCGGTCGGCAACCCGACACCCACGGGTGATGTGTGGCCCGCGACTTTCCCTTGTGGCCCGCGGGTCTGCGCGTTACTAATAATTGGCCAAGTGCAAGTCAAACCCGCACCTGGAGGGTTTCCGTACAACCAAAATTCTCATTTTTTTTTAATTTCTAGTATTTAATATTGCAGCAGCCATTAAAGTACACGCATTGTGAAAATTTGAACTGTCTACCTCTAACGGTTTAAAAGTTAGTTGGAAAAATATCGAATAGCAGTTTGTTGTATGGGGACCCCTTTTTGTTTTCAACTTTTTTTTTATTTTTAGTATTTGTTGTTATAGCGGCCATTGTTATGCATCATCTGTAAGAATTTCAAAAGTCTATCTATTACGGTTCCAGAGGTAGAGCCCTGTGACACACGGACATACGGACAGACAGCGAAGTCTTAGTAATAGGGTTCCATTTTTAACCGACTTCAAAAAGGAGGTGATTATCAATTCGGCCGGTATCTTTTTTTTTTTATTTTTGTATGTACAAGAATTACTCCGCCGTTAGTGGACCGATTTTATTAATTCTTTTTTTATTGTATAGAGACGAGCTGGAAGTTGGTCCCATTTAAATATGGTTAGGATCCATCGATGGGTTCTGGAGAAAATGAGGGGAACTCCTCCAGCCATGTAAATATAACAGCCATAACTTCGCCGTTTATGAACCTATTTTTATGCCTTTAATTTCGTGTGTGTACAATTGCTACAAGTTGGTCCCATTTAAATATGATGATGATCAGAGCGGGTTCTGGAGACAAAATATGTAACTCCTCAACCGATGGGAATAATTGAGTTGTGTTTGAAGATATTTGGTGTAGGTTCTAATGAAATTGCAAAGCTAATTCATCATTGACTATATAAGGGTTTGATAATGTGGCTCGGAGACAAAATATGTAACTCCTCAACCGATGGGAATAATTGAGTTGTGTTTGAAGATATTTGGTGTAGGTTCTAATGTAATTGACTTCAGAAATATGTACTAAACCAACATTTATTTCAATTATTTTTTACTTTGTAGTGACATAGAAGTCGGTTGTATTTTTTGTTAAAAAAAAATTTATCTTTTAGGTACGGAACCCTAAAAAACCCAGCGGTTTTTTAGGGTTTCTGCACTTCAGCACGCGCAATGCATTCCCATGTTAAAAATATATGTTACGACGGCCCGTGGATTTTCGCCCTACACTAAAGTTCTCTGCACTCTGTTATTTTTCCAGATACGCCAAAGGAAGTAACTTCAATAACGGTTTTTAAAGAAACTTTCTTGTCTTATAGTACCCTAATGGGGTTGATTGTTGAGTTGCTAAAAATGCTGAAACAGATGTGTAAACAGAAAGGCATAATGCATACACCCTTTTATAGCCGTCTTAAGGGTTGATCTAAAAAAAAACAGTGACTCAGATGCTTCATTGAGTCCAATGATAATTTTTCATAGTGATTGCTTCCAAATTAACGGTTTTTAAAATAAAGTTCCATCCCCTATTAAACGTCTTTAAGGATTAATTTTTCAAAAACGGTGAAATAGGTGTTCTAATATTTTCAATCAGAAAGCAGAATACTAAATTACATAGACTTTGCTCTAAAATCTGCGATATTCTAAACGAAGTTTCTACCTCTAATTTATCCTCTTAAGGGTAGATTTTCCATAAACGTAGTTAAAGAAGTTCTATTTTTTTGTACCAGAAAGCTAAATCCTATTTTTACAGTCCTTGTTTCCAAATAAACGGATTTTAAAATAAAATTCCATCCCCTATTAAACAACCTCAAGGGTTGATTTTCCAAAAACTGTGGAATAGGTGTCCTATTATTTTCAATCAGGAAGCCAAATAACAGTTTTCATATACTTTGCTTAAAAAGCTGCTGACTTCTAAACGAAGTTTCCACCCCTATTTTACCTTCTTAAGGGTAGATTTTCCATTAACGGTGTTAAAGAAGCTCTATTATTTCGAACCAGCTAAATGCTATTTTTACAATCCTTGTTTCCAAATTAACGGATTTTAAAATAAAGTTCTATTCCCTATTAATCGAACTTAAGGGTTGATTTTCCAAAAACGGTAAAATAGGTGTTCAATCAGAAAGCTCAATACCAATTTTCATAGACTTTGTTTCAAAATCTGAGGACTTCCCAATGAACTTTCAACCCCTATTTTACCCTCTTAACGGGAGATTTTCCATAAATGGTGTTAAAAAAGTTCTATTATTTCCAACAGGAAAGCCAAATGCAAATTTTTATAGTCCTTGCTTCCGAATTAACGGAGTTTGAAATAAAATTCCAACCCCCATTTAACGACCTTAAGGGATGATTTTCCAAAAACAATGAAATACATGATTAATTATTTTCTATCGAAAACCCAAAATACCGATTTTCATACTGTTTACATCAAAACTGGAGGACTTTCATACAAACTTACAACCCTTATTTAACCCACATAAGGGTTGATTTTCCATAAATAGTAGAATTAAAGTTCCACTATATCTAACCAGTAGAGCAATGGCTAACTTTCATAGTGCTGACTTTCAAATTGGCAAATTTTAAAATAAGCTCTCAACCCTTATTTTACCAACTTAAGGGTTGATTTTCCAAACATGGTGAAATAAGTATTTAATTATTTTTAATCGAAAACCCAAATACCGATTTTCATAGAGTTTACATCAAAACTCGGGGAATTCCATACAAACTTACAACCCTTATTTAACCCACATAGGGGTTGATTTTACAAAAACGGTAGAACTAAAGTTCTATTATATCTAACCAGTAAAGTAATGGCTAACTTTCATAGTGCTGGCTTTCAAAATGGCAAAATTTAAAATAAGCTTTCAACCCCTATTTAACCACCTTTAGGGTTGATTTTGGAAAAACCCTTAGATTTGATTTTTATTACTTTAAATCAGAAAGCTAAGTACCAATTTTAATCCAGTTTGCTTTAAAACTAACGGACTTTCATACTTACTTTTAACCCCCTTAACGGTGGAATATCAAAAAATCCGTTCTTAGTGCGCATCTGCATTATAAAATGAAGCTATATTTCAAATTTCATGATTGTAGCTTCAGTAGTTTAGTCAAAACCTTGATTAATACGTTTCGAACGCGAGTATCTTTTCGCTTTTATATATATAGATTAGCCTATTATCTCGGAATTGAGACATTTTAATATGTATCCGTGACCACGATCTTTGAAATTAGGTCGAAATATCGGCAATAAATAAATTAAAACACACATACACCTTACATAATAAAATATCTGTAATCAACTACAGTCACAGGTCTATGGCATCGCCTTCCTGTCGCAAGAGGCGACTAATGGGGGCTTCCGGGGTTGCGGGCGGCAAGAATGGGAGTTGGAGCCCCCCGGGCAGCGACCCCGGGAGGACGGCGGTTGAGTGGTCGTATACCGTCATACAAACGTCATGCACACCTGGGCGGATCCAAAAGGAACGACGCGCTAAGACGACTCCAGTTGCATTCCTTTAGACTAAGGATGCATCACTAAGGACGGTCACCAGGGTGGTTTGAATGCGGTTAAAATCCCACATATACCATGTGTCGCTCCCATGGTTATAATGTAATTAAAATTGTATACTAACATGTGGTACAGTGATTATAGAACCCTTTGTGGTTCGTCCACACCTATTTCTACCTAGAAACAGCAGTGTTTTATAGCGCTGCTGTTTTTTTAATTTGAATGATGTAGTTAACGGGACTTTCTTTTTACAGGCGTTCCAACTTATTACTAGGTAGCAACGCATCTGTGTTAGATCTCAGGTAGTATAGATCGAATTAAATCTTATCAAGTGTTAATATAGATATCAATGTGCAGCAGTAGTCCCTAACTCTCAGGTAGACTACACGCTCGTTGCCTATATCTTCATATTATAAATAATGTATAAGTTAATACGGTGTAATAATAGGTGAACTTACAGCTAGGCGCCCTACGTCTTGGCGCCTGCCTCCTTTGTAAACCGCCATGTATCAGGAATCCTATTAGGGGTGCCACAAGATATTCTGATCCACCTTAAATTTCTAGTTTTTTTATAGCGAAGTATAAGTGTGAAATGGTAGATCTTAAATGCCCTACGTTTTTAGGGTTCCGTACCCAAAGGGAAATACGGCACCCTATTACTAAGCTTTTGCTGTCTCCATCCAGAGCTTTATGAGCTTTTTAACCGTTATAAATAGACACTTAAAATTTTTACAGAGTGTGTATAACGGTTTTTGCTATAACAACAAGTGCATGAAATAAATTTCAAAATAATTGGGGGTCACCATCCCCATACATGAAACCGCCATTTATCTTTCATATATTGAACTGATCACCTACTAAGATAGACAATTCAAATTTTCACAATGCATTTACTTACGTGCCTGCTTCGAGACAATCACTAAAATTAAAAAATAAATCAAAACTTTGTGGTACTGAAACTCGGTGCGCGTTTTCGATTCATACTTGGCCCATTTTTTATACAACTCTCAGGCATGTACCTTTTCTCGCGAATGTTTTCCTTCGACGTTATTGTGAGGGATGATAAATTTCTAATAGTCTCGTAACTTCGAAAAAATATCAATAATCGTGGGTAGACAACCACGGGCGTGGGTTTCTCAACTCGTATTCGCGAATGAGTAGCAAAATTTTAAAGTAGGTACTAAACTATGACTGATTTATGCCCAGCAGTGGGACATAAAGCGGATCACAGCCACGTAAACCTCGTTTTTTATATAGGACTAGCAGACGAGCATGCAGTCCACCTGAAGGTAAATGGCTAATGCCGCCCATGAACATCAGTAATCAACCCCGGATAGGATTAGATATTCCTACCTGAGGTCGGCCACAGATGCGCCGCTGCCCCTGAGGACTAAGCTGGAACGCCTGGGAAAAGTATGTCTCCCATACCACACCCTTCAATCCAGAACACACCAGCGTTAACACTGCTGTTATTAGGCAGAAAATGGTGTGGCGGTGGTGCCGCCGGAGTCGAACCACAAAGGGTTCTTCCCAGTGGCGTAGCTACCTAGGGGCTAGGCGGGGCAGTGCCCCGGGGCCCTCAAACTCAGGGGGCCCTCGAACCCTTACCAGAAATCTCGATCGAACGGAACTTTTGGAAATTTCTCCCATTTTCAAAATAAATATGAAATGTTGCAACCCCAATTTAAACATGACAACTCAGTTGAAAGTAATTTAAAAGTTATGCCTAGGGAATTCCCCTTTCTTTCTGTACTAGTACTTAGTTTTACCTCAACCATGGACTGTTCACCAATCATGCAAGGAAATAATGAGCAAATATGGAGTGCTAGAATGCGACCTAACGGAAGTATTCCGCCGTGGGGCCCCGGCTTTGTAAAATAGGGCCTCCCCCTCTCTTTCCGTAGGTGCCGTAAGAACCGGCTAAGGGATACGGTGCAAACCACCTTTGCACAAATGTGAATAGTTTGCAGACATATGTTTTTTTGTGTTTATTTGTTAGTATATTGCGGTTTGGTAGACATATACGAGTATACAGGGTGAATTTTTCAAACGGGCCTTCAGGGCCAAATCCGAAACTATAAGGATTAGCGAAAAAATGCTGAAAGGAGTTACGAGGCCGATTTTGATAAAAACTAAAACTGCATCATTCGTTTTTAAAAATATCTTATTCCCTAGCCGGGAATCGAACGAGTTCATTTTGAAAAAATACATCCTCTATTTTATTCCATTATCTGAAAGTGTTGCTTATAAGGATCAAATTCTGGGAAGTAATGTTATGTGACAAATTAAAGGAAAACGAAAATTTTGAAGAAAATACATTTTTTTCATACATTGGCATACTAATCCTTAGGGGTTAAACATAACAAATGACTTATGTATAATTCTTTAGAAACATACATAAGTCATACCATTGAAGAACTCGTTGGTTAATCAACTAATTATTCGATGTTATGACCATGACATACGGCTTAGTATGAGAAAGTAATAGTTTGGCAAATAAGTTACCGCCGTTTTTAGGATTTATTTTTTAATAAAAATAGATAACTGATTAAATAGTAAATTCTTATTGTTTGTTGTTTACAACTTCGTTTCAACGTTGAATAATATTTTCTATATCTCTTTGTTTAGTAATCACTCGGATTTGACTCGAAAAAGTCATTTTCGCAAATTGTCAACTTTACATCTGTATTAAACAAATCTCCGCCCATAGCAAGTTAAATCTATTATAATGGTCCTAAAAATAACCTTAAAACTGAGTCGGACATAAAAATATAAATTCTTGGAGATGAAAACATCTGTTTCGAATGATTTGAAACATTGAGCAAAAAAAATTGTTAATACGCGAAATGTTTAAATTGATGAATGGCGGGAACTTAACTGCCAAATTAATACGAAAAAATATGTATTTTTTTTAAATTGAGGCTTTTCCTTTAGTTTGTCATCTATCATTACTTCCCAGATTTTGATCCTTATAAGCAACACTATCAGATAGTGGAATAATATAGAGGGTGTATTTTTTTTCAAAATGAACTCGTTCGATTCCCGGCTAGGAAAAAAGTTATTTTAAAAAAGTAATGATGCAGTTTTAGTTTTTACCAAAATCGGCCTCGTAACTCCTTTCAGCATTTTTCGCTAATCCTTATAGTTTCGGATTTGGCCCTGAAGGCCCGTTTGAAAAATTCACCCTGTATATATAATTCAATAAATGTATTGATCGGCATGTTAATGCGCATGGTCCGGTGCGCCGACACATGGACCCTTAATTTATTTAAGTAAGTAATGTTATGTGACAAATTAAAGGAAAAGGAAAATTTTAAAGAAAATACGTATTTTTTCATACATTTGCATACTAATCCTTAAGGATTATACATAAATACATATGTCATAACATGGAAGAATTTGTTGGTTAATCAACTAATTCTTCGATGTTATGACATATTTGTTTGTAACTTGCGAAAACGCGGACACATTAGCGTCATAGGATCGTATCCAATCGTGGTCCTATGACGCTTTGATCTGCCTATTTTAAGAACAAATGTCCCTACAGTGAAACATTTTTGATTTATGTGGAAACGTTATACTTTTGCGGAAACTAAAGCCAGGAATAATTGTAAATAAAATAGTTATTTAGTCAGTTAGGCCCGACCTTTATATGATAAATCCTTGACGATCCTATTTCGTTTTATTAGCCAAACCTACATCCAATATTAATTGTAATTTATGCTGTTACTGTTTAATATTTTTATTACCTGCCCTGCACTGCACAAAAAAGGGCTTAAATAGCTTAGCATTTATAAAGTATTTGTATATTTCATATTTTTGTTTGATAAAACCTAATCAGTTTCCATAGCAGTGGGGCCCCATTTTTTTATTTGCCCCAGGGCCCTTGGTTACCTAGCTACGCCACTGGTTCTTCCACCTCCAAACAGATTCAAACACCTTCGTTAACAGTTGTGGTAGCCCTATAGATCACGCGTGGTAATTCTATATCTGCTGCTAATAAAAGGGATGTAGCGGTAATATGATACGATAAAAGCAACCTTTGTGATATCACTCAGGTTTTCAATATATTGTTATTGTGGCTGACCTGTAAACATCGTACCACCTTGTATGTCTATAAAATTATGTGTGTACCTAACTATGTATATATGTACCGAACTATGTATGTACCTAACTTGTATGAAATATTATTTTTTAATGATCGATAAGCTGAAATATTTACTAAGCTTTTATTAGCTTGTATTTATTCGTATCGCTTTTATTAGCTTTGCAACACAATGTTTATCCATGACGTGACTTTTAAGTTTAGGTTTTAATTAAACTTACGGCTAGATTTAGATTTTTATAAGGTTAGTACTTGTTACTTTAATGCATTGGCTACAGTTTAGGTTAACGTATATGTTGTAGTTTTTTTTAACTCGTGAATTTACGTGAGTAGGACCCACGCGATTACAGAATCGCGCCACCACCACACCCTGTTCACTTGGTATGTTTTATTTTCTGTTCCCATATTACGAGTACCTAAAAGCAGTCCGAGGTTCAAATCCCAGGCATTTTTTTTCCACCTCTGATTTTAAAAGTTATGTGCGTATTACAAATTAATTATCACTTGCTTAAACGATGATGGAAAACATCGTGAGGAAACCTGCATACCTGAGGAATCTTTTAATAAAAAATGATTTTCAAAGGTATGTGAAAGCTACCAATTCGCACTTGGCCAGCGCGGTGGACTATGACCTAATCCTTCTTATTCTGAGAGGAGACTTGTGCCCAGCAGTGGGACTTTAATGAGTTGTTGATGATGTTGATGTTACCTAGCCGATGTAATAGTTTTTCGTACGTAATTGGTTAAAGCGCAGAAGCGTCCTGCGAGCGAGTGGACCCTATTGGTACAAATTCAGACCTTACCTTTATTCATGATGACTTTAATACAATCTTATATTGTATTGATACAAACATTAGTAAGTCATTACTAAAAAGGGGAAATTCTACAATTGACTCCAAAGTTAAAAATTTTGGTTATAAAGTTGGCGCTCATATTTCATACACTGTTTACGTCAATTTTTTTTTACTTTGTAGTGACATATAAATCAGTTGTATTTTTTGTTAAAAATGTTTTTGGATATCGATCTTATTTTTAAGGTAGATTAAGGTAATTTTTTCTTTCAAAACTATATGATGTGTTTATACATAATTATGTTCTACTTCAATTTACATACATGAAATTATATAGAATCTGTAATATATATTTTAGGATTTCAACCGCGAAACCTTAATAACTTGGTCATAATTGCCCTTAGATGAATAAGCTAGTATTCATCAGGCTGTTGAGATTTTATTCTCAATTAGAACATTTAAGGATACAACACAGGAGTATTACAATACAGGAGTAGCAGACGAGCTTGCAGGCCACCTGCTTGTAAGTGGTTACTGCCGCTCGTAGACATATGTACTGCCGTCGCAATTACAAAAAGCACAACTAACATTTTCAAATGTTGAGAAAATCGAGATTAAAATATTTTTTGAATTTTGTTAAAAAAACACGTTTAAAGTGTTTTTTTTTCTGAATTGTGTAAAAGTTAAAAGTTGCATTTGTTTAGTATGCATGCAACGAATGTTACATAATATTTTTTTTTATTTTAATGGATATACTTAATAATTCGCATATTTATTTTTAACTTAAATAAAAATTAACATTAAAAGAGCAATATCACGTTTAAAAGGCACATATAACCAAATATGCCATATGGGTAAAAATTTAAAATGTTACGATGAAAAGGCACTTTTACTTGATTGTGCCTATTCACTGTAAATTATTAGAATAAATACATAGAGTAAATATTAGAATTAGTTCTTAATATAAATATTTTATACTTTTTGATGTGTATTATGTCGCAATAATGTTGATGAAATGTTACATGAAATAGTCAACAAGTTAAAAAACGTGAAAAATAGAGATAATGCTTCTAAAAGTATGAGGCAAAGCGATTCAGAATGAAGTATAAAAAATGTATCTCAAGGGTTTTTCAGCGCATAAAAAAACATTTTTTTTAAACTAAATAACATGTTATAAAAATTAATTTAGTTATTCGTTAATAAATCAATTTTCTTAAGAGTTATGTAATTTTAAAGGGAAATTCAGAAAAAAGAGGAAATCTACAATAAAACTTTTCAATACCCAGAACTCTACCACTCCGCTCCTACCTACCGCCCTCCCTCCTACCGCTCAATATATATTTAGTTGGATAACGATGTGATGTAAACAGCGTGTCTAATATGAGCGCCGACTTCAGAAATATGTACTAAACCAACATTTACATAACCAACATATTTTGACTCCGAACCACATTATCAGACCCTTAAATAGTCAATGATATATGTGTATTAAACAGCGAGCTCGTGTTAATCGTTTCTTTCTATTAAGAAAGAATCGATTAACACGAGGTCTACAACCAGTAGTCCATTACTGCATCTTTTTAAAAAAACGGATCTGTATGTGCTACTGTGTTCTTTATTTTTAAGGTCCTAAGGCTCAAAAAATTTATAACCAACGTTGCTTATATCATTCTCAGTATCTATTCGGTCTATGTAAGAATGTATTAAATACAGCAGTCAACGTATTGTCAACGTCAAGTGACAATGTTGACACTTTGACCAGTGAAACTGTCAAACTTATTCAGAACAGGTATCAGTAACAGGTATTTTATGGTAAAAGGTACATAACATACGTACTAGTATCCATTTTGCTAATATTTCACATTGACATCGGTTGAATACATATTAACTTTTTGAAAGAACGTGGAGCCAGTATGGTATAAGCCATTTCTAGTGTGACTCCGTCTACCATTCGGCGGGAGACTCTGGATACCGGCTGACCGGGTGACTTTCAGTGAAGCAACCATCTTACGCCCCGTATTAATAATCACTCAATCCAATTGCGATCGACTTTTGTCAATTTCTCCTTGTATGCAAAGGTGGAAGGCAAAAATCTGATACATTCATCACGAATAAAGGGCTTTAGTCATCAGAAGAGTTGTAATTTTACTTACAAAAATATATTATAGTATTTCACTATGTGACGAGAGCGCTCGTATATGATATTTTTCTTTTAATTGTTATATAATAACAAGTTCGAGTTTATTTTCCACGGAGATAAATACTTCATTTCATTCTTCACACTAAGAACAGGTATTTTGACTAACTATATGGCAATAATAGTACTAGTTATTTATCGAATTCATCTATAATATGACATACGTCTACCCATAAACAATGCGGAGGAATATGGCAAGTAACAAGTAGTATCAATTAAAGTTAAATAAATATAAAATCAATTTGAGACAAAAAATTACTGCTAAAATGGTATTATATTTAAAAAAAAACACATGAACGTTAAAATAAAAACTGGGATCTTGGATATAATCTGTGGTTATTATCAACTTAGAATGACATTTTGTATGACACTGTCAAGTTTGACAAACGCGATGCGCGATTTAGCTGTTTGAATTGTCAAAATAAAGTTCAGTCAACGCGTTTTGACAAACTTACGTCACTTTGACAGACCATTGACAATCGATTTAAAAAGAAAACAGAATAAATAGTCGTTCTGCATGTGGTTTTCATTTTACAAAGAAATGTCTTAAGACCTTTTTTCTTGAGCAAGTTATGACGTCATGTTTTCTTAGTAAGCTTATAAAACCTAGAGCTATGACCACTTATCTCCAGATGAACTGACTTTTTGTTTGATTAAGTTCTTAGTATCTTCGTAATCTTAGTAATCTTAGAGTACCTTATAAAAAAGGAAAGGGGAAAAGGGTAAAAAACAACACCATATACAACATTCATTTTTTTAATTCTAATACATTCATATTTAAAATACATAGACATAATAAGCCTAGACATGGTGTCGATTAGCATTAGACCATAGTATACAAAAGAAAGACCCCAATCATAGTGTTAGCTTTAATGGCGTAAGAGGATCGCAAAAAGATATCACAATAAAATAATATTTTAAATAACATTCGATAAAATTAATTTCAAGGCAAGTTGTGAAGGGAATGATAATAATAATACGTAACTTGAGCAATAGTCATATTTAACCTTTCAAAAATCTCCTGAATGCTATCCATAAGTATACCGCGAATAATTTCAAAAACATGTAAAAATACAAAATCGAAAAGTTACAATTAGGGGTTGCCCATAAATAAGATCACAGGGTTTGAGGGATGGCGGAGAACAAAAAAACGTGATGTGGTTAAAAAATAAAAAACTTGTAAACGGGATAAAAAGTGAAATGCGACGTAGACATATTTAAGAGACGATATATTAAAGCTTCGCAATTACAAAAAAAAAATTGAACCTAGAACCTATTACGTGCTCAATAGGGACATAATAAGTACTTTCCAGTTATTCTAAGATTATACTATTTCTTAGATTGTTTCAGGAAAATTTGCTGAATCGATCAAATACCAATTAGTAGTGTACAACTGATTAAAAACCACTATTGTGTATAGTCTTACATTGTAACTTATGAACTATTCACGAATAAAGTGTTATAGACCTATTGACGATAAGTAAACGATACTGATTGTCACAACCTAGTGTTGCTTGCATAAAATACCATAGTACGCTGATAAGACAAATCTTCGTATAGACATATACTCAGACTTATATAAACTATGTAAGGCTGAGTAAGGGAATCCCTAAAATAGCATCCTAAACCAGCAACTAAACCTCCCTATGAAAGAAGTTCCAATAACCAATCTCTAATATCTGCGAGATGTTTCCACTCAAGAAGTGACCAAGACGAAAATGTTTATACGATAACATACGTCTTTAATATAATGGTCAGTCTCTCCCAAAAGTATTTAGTCCTTTATTATGTACAACCTTTCCTCCCAAAACGCTGCCAATCCCAAAAAATATCGTTTGATAGTCCAGTTAACATTCAAAGCTATCCTAAGTACTTTATCTAACCTTCGCTAGATCTTCCCATCCAGCCTTTAAGAAGTCACTCTTCGACAAAAATCACTACGATATACAAGAGTACTTCTTCCATAAATTCGTCCCAAAAATTACCGTTCGAAAATACTGTTAACATTCCTCTCAAACCTATTCCACATAACTCTAACCTCTGCTAGATCTCCTCACCCAGCCTTGCAGACGTCACTTAAATACACACAACATATATCGCGCCTTTCGCAACGATACATATTCCAATAACCATTTTCGTAGAACGACATAATTTTGAATACAACCCTTCTCTAACAACCGCGAAATCTCCCCTCCCCTTCAAAACTTCAGACACAATATCCTTCACCTTATTTTGAAATACCTTTCCATAAAAAATCGTTTATATACTTATCTTGCCCCATACCAGGCTTGAAGAGAACATAGTTCGTATTTGTATTATCAATGTGCAGAATACGCCATTACTTAAAGCTTACACTTAATTGACGAATACAAATACATTAGACACTTAATAAACACGTTACACATTTCAGGTACCAATACCCTACTACATTTATATAAATGCTTACGAACTATAGTAAGTAATGTAGACAAGATTAAAACACACAATTACAAAATATACTCTATCTAACATTAGTGTTTCAAGAAGTAAAAGAAATTTAATTCTGGGTGTAGATGTGGGACGCGTCAAAATAATATCACAGTGAAGTTTTACAGTATATAGGTGCCATCACAGCATCCAATTCATTGGACCTATGTGATGAAAGTGCTGCACGATATAAAATTCCACATATTCCTATTTCTTCAAATATGCCGTTTTATAATACATGCACAAGAAACTACAGCTCAAAAAGAATTAATTAAATAGTAAAATAAAGATTCAATCCTAAGCTCTAACAACATTTATTGTCTACTTTATAATGCGTCCCGCTTTCTAATATCCAAAGGCCTGACACAATAAATTTATGAAACACTAGATAGATAGGAAAGTATTAATAGTTTATTAATGTACAATTTTCGAAATATTTTTCGAAAATTATGTACACACATGTATTCTACAAACCGCTTACATTCTAAACGTGACATTAAACATCCATAAAGATACAATAAACACTTAAATAATTTCTCATATTCGTGGCCAAATGTCTTGTAATTACATTGTCACAATTGTCAGTGAAACCTGGTTAAGTGAGACATCAAGGGACCTGCAATGTCGTTTCACTTATAGAGGTATTCCACTTACCCAGTGTCTCAGATATACAGGTATAAATAAATATCTGTCTCATTTACAGAGGGTTCCATTAATAGAGGTGAGAATACAGGTTATTTCAGTTATACAGGTGCGATCATTAAATAAAATAACGTGTTATGTATGTAAATGAGTTTTAATTAAAAAAAAAGAAGGTAATTGAAGCTCAAAATTTGTACTTACGTACTTGGAATTACGTGTGGAATTTGTGGGTAGAATAAGAATGAGTAAACAAACAATGTTATCTCAGTTACAAAGGTTTATGCATATAAAATTTACTCGCTGTCTCAGTTATAGAGGTAACTATGATGATAAATCGAAAGAACAATTCCCAGATATAGAGGTTTACCTCGTCCCACTAACAGAGGTAATTCAGTGCCAAAGTGTTGGGACCTCAGCATGAGTTCCAGTTATGGAGGTTTCTCACTTATCCAGGTCCCACTTAACCAAGTTTCACTGTATATTAAACGCTATTTTTCTTATGTGCTAAAGTAGGAACATAAAATCATAGGTTGAATAACGAACACCGTGTGTAAGAACTGTTATTACGTAATATTAGTTACATTCGTGTATAGTATGCCACTGAACAAACTGTACAAAAGTAAAACATAGTAATATGCTTACGCATTAAAATACTGTGATTAATCATTGTTTTTTTTTTTCAAAATCACACGAATAAAAGTTACAACATCAAAATTTCGATATATATACGATTCGTCGTTGTGTGCATTATGTGCCTAGACGAGAATCTAATTCGGGCCCCAGTGAATGGCAGCCAGAATGCGCTCCATTGCGCCACTCGGATCACCAGTGTCGTCTTGGGTATGCAATTATAAATTGATAGATGATGTCATTCGAAAATAATGAAATCTAATAAAACACAAGACGAAATGTGCTCCGAATCGCCCAAAAGAATTCTTCGTTCAAAAATTTATGACAATGATGAGAAATATTTTTCGTGCGATTGTTTTTCAAAATAATATAATTTGTTTATTCCAAAAATAACATAATTTGTAAGGAAAGATCAAATATAAAATATTTCTAGTCAGTCATATTTAGATTATAGGTATAACTTAACGTTCAAACTAGTTAGTCCCGAAGAAAGGGTTCCCTAAAAGACGGACACTGGTCCCAAAATGTATTCATAAATTCGTAGTTCCAAAAATCTTTCACGCCAGGTCAAAAGTTTGGATAAATAAATGATACCGAATCGCTAAAACAAATAAGTACTTATTAGATTCGTTTTAAATACAAATGGACAGATTGATATGGACTCATTATTATCATTACATGGACTTCCGGACTTAAAACATATATCTAATTCATAAGTTGTGGCTTTATCATTCACCAGGTCTTAATTTGATTGTTTCATTTACAAAATTGAAGTAGCGAACCCATAGGTGGTTCTAGTGATTACTGATGCTATGCCACTTCTGAGGACTAAGATATTCGCCTCATAATTATACGAGTAGGTACGTCAGCCACAATGTGAATAGATTGTATGGAACATTATATTGCCATTAGATAGGCTTAGTGATTCTAGATATACGGTCCAGATACACATAACAACAATATATTCGAAAATATAAAAAAAATATTTCTTATAAAGATATGTTAATTTGGTTGCAAACTTTTGAGCTGGCATATAAACGTATTAATTATAAATAAACATCTAGTAGTTGTTCACGCTCTTCTTCGTCTTCACGCTCTACCAGGTAAACTCGCGCAGAAAACTGAAAGAACAATAATAATAATTGTAGTCTTACATGAAATTATCAAAAACTTTGGCTCTGTAATTATTTGTCGTAAAATCAAAATTAAAAGTTAATAACGAATACATATCAAAATTTGGGAATAATTTTCTCATTTACCGACAGAAAATTAACAGAAAAATTACACCATAGAGTAGATTTTTTTCATAAACTTTTATGAAAAATTATTTACCGAATAATTCCAAATATTTATTATCGATTTGCTTTAAGGATATAAAAAAGTTTTGTTTTTTCTAAACGACCAACGTGATCACGATTTGCACCCCTTTGCCTACGTGGCGGTTATGACCTTCAAACTTGGATTTATCTTAACACAAACATCCTTTCACGTCCATAAAGTTAAAATACCTCCTCTGTCTTTCGCACGCAAATTTATTTTAATGGACTAGAAAGAAATACATTATTTACATTCGAATTTTTTTTTTGTTCAACGAGAATTTTTAACGTTATGTATATATAATAATTGTTTTTTAAATGCGAAAAGAGTACAGCTTTACAGTTTGAGCTTCACAGTGTGTCCTAGGTGTCATGGACACATATAGTTTAACAGAAATAACAGCACAAACCCAGAATAAGTATCCAAATTCATCATTCAGATACCTGTCTGGCCGGAGATGGAACCCGGAACCCTTTGCGAATGGAGCGGTATGGTGACCGCCAATCCACGCGGGTCGTCTTATACTTTAGGGCTTGATATAGGGCTTTACAATCTAGTAGGAAATTAAGTACAATAAGCTTTAAACTTTAAAATAAGTAAAATAAAAAGTTATCACTAATGCAAATAAAAATAGTAAAGCGTAAGTACATTTGAAATTGAAACTTAAATGCATCTTGTACGCTTCTTAATATTAGCCTACGTTAACTGAAACAACTTCAACTACACACAGATAATGATTACATGATTGATGAATAATTACAAATATTATGTATTAAAATCTAAAGTTAGTTGTGTGCCAATATGTGCGCCACAATACAATTTGGCATAGATTTAATAGCCTAAATACGAACAGATCACGTGTGCTCCACATGTGAGTATCAAGAGAGAGTAG
This sequence comes from Epargyreus clarus, assembly GCF_041222505.1. Taxonomy (NCBI): domain Eukaryota; kingdom Metazoa; phylum Arthropoda; class Insecta; order Lepidoptera; family Hesperiidae; genus Epargyreus; species Epargyreus clarus. Next base: position 6,665,955 of record NW_027332215.1, read on the forward strand.
CACAAAATTACAATCTCCAATATGTATGTGGATTAACGCTACGAACAAGTGTAGCATTACAAGTAAAGTTTTTTACTTGCGACAAATAAGCTCGTCTCCTATTCCTTAATAACTCACTTTCCATCCTCCTCCTTCTCCTCCTCCTCCTTCTCCTCCTCATCCTCCTCCTCCTCCTTCTCCTCCTCCTCCTCCTTCTCATCCTCCTCCTCATCCTCCTCCTCATCTTCCTTCTCCTCCTCTGTAGTGTCCTCCTTCTCGCCTTCCTCTTTCTCGTCCCCTCTCCTCATCCTCTCCTCATCCTCGTTGATCTATTAAAACAGAGAATCATCTTATATATTAAATTCTCGTGTCACAATGTTAATTAACGTACTCCTCCGAAACGGCTTTACCGATTTTCACCTAATTTTATATGTATATTTAGTAGGTCTGAGAATCGGCTACTATCTATTTTTCATACCCCTAAGTAATAAGGGTTGTTCACCCTTAACATTTTTTTTATTTATATGGCAACACAATGTTTGCCGGGTCAGCTAGTTTTATTAAAAAAAATTATCTACACTACCACTATAGTCTGATACATAATTAGGTGTCCAAAATGTAAACAAACACATGTCACTGTCAAAATTAACAAGAAACTAAAACTTTAACAAACTCAACAAAAAACTAAAACTTTACAATTATTCACAATTTAACAAACGCGCTATGAAAACGATAATACATTTAAGTTCGATTACAATCACGAAAATTAATAACATCAGCTACGTAACTCAAATATGACGGCACAAGAAGTGTCTTGGGTTCCGATTGTGTTACAATTATCACATTTTAATTTTCTACCATAAACCTTGTTTTTATTATTATTACTGTATGGAACGAAATTGAGGTAATATTCTTATTAGAAAATGTGAATTGTTCTTAATTTATTTAGATTATTATTTTATTATTGTTGTATTAATTTAATATTGTCAAAAATAAGAAATTACCATTTGTAACGTATTTTCTTGATAGGTCAACACCTTTGTTTACATTTTGGACACCTAATTATGAATCAGACTATAGTTGCTGGGGCCAAATACACAAACACCCGTAACACAATTTAAAATAATAGAAAATCTTTATATATGTATATATTTCTTATGTGCACGTGTATGTCACTGAACTCCTCCTAAACGACTGGACTGATTTTGATGAAATTTGCTGTGTGTGTTCAAGGGGACTTAAGAATGGTTTAGATTCACAATTTAGTCCGTGGGAAAAGGGTTTTTTAATTATTTTTTAATTCGTAAGTAGTTATAGAATCGAAAACTATGCATTTGATCAAGTGATGATCTTTAGCAAAGTTGTTGTCCAAGAGCCCACGAGGGTTTGGGAGTTGGTAAGACCAATTTTCGACAGATGGCACCACTGTCATTCCAATGCAGGTACAAATTTTCCGTTTTATGTATGTCATATTATTTGTTTAAAATACGGGCGAAGCCGCGGGCACCACTAGTATTAATATAAGATTCATTTACATCCACACTATCGGGATCGTTCAGCCAATTAATTCAGTAAGTTTCTGTCATCAGTATATACGCATATACACGTATATATGTTTCTACACAGCGCTTTACGAAAATGTCATCAAACAACTCTTTTCTTCAACATTGCCCCACTGTTGATCCTTATTAGGTACTCTTTCTGAATCACAGCTTAGTCCTACGTGATGAGAATTTAAATTATAGTAGTTTTTATAGTATTAGTTATAAAATACGAGTACATTAGTTGTGAGCGAGATTTCGAATTCAGTAGCAAAAACTTTCATTATTAAAATTAGACAACATTAGACTTCAATAGGTTACTCATAGTACCATTAAAATAATATAAAGCCACTGTAAAACTACTTACTTCAACACAATTTTTGGCGTTGCCTTCATAGACTATAAGAGCCAGGTCAGTCACTTTGACCCAGAGAAGTAACAGGTCAATATACAGACTGCAGCCGCTAACCAAGTGAGTCACCGCGGTGCCAAAGTAGGGATGAATTATCAATTGTAAAGTCGTTAAAAATCCTTAGATTCCTTTTCTCTTCTAAGGATTAAGATGGACGACTTATGTGTAAGTACGTAAATGACTAATTGTCAGAAACAGATATAGCAGCGGTTCAGTAAACACAGCTTTAAGCAAGTTAATAAAAAAAGAATACTAAGTAGTTCCACACGCTTTTATTATTACCGCTTTAGAAATTAAGTGGACACTAATTTACTCGTATTAGTATATTATATAATACTCAAGTGATACTAACGCATATATCTGCGACCCTCTTAGCGATAGCATCTATACTTTTATATATGTCACGCAGACGTTGTAATTTTTCCGCTGTCAATTTTTTCATTTTTTCAATATCAAATTTCGGCAACTTAATCTGAAAATATAATTCATATACGTTATATAAATCCAAACTTTAGAAATAAAACCAAATTATATTGAAATATGTTTATAAATATTTCAATATAATATGGTTTCATGGTTTCATATCAAAGCGGACGGCGGGTAACCGCTGGATGCAGACGGCCCAAGACCGGTCGGAGTGGCGCAGACTAGGGGAGGCCTATGTCCAGCAGTGGACTAGTAAAGGCTGATGGATGGATGGATGTTTATACAAGTTTATATGTATACGTGTGTCAATAGGATCAATACATTTGATATTTAAAAGCTTATTTAATATGTTATTTAAATAAACGGGTTTGCAGTTACAGTAAGTTAAAATCCACGTATTTCACGGAAAGTCATTTCGTTTATTTTCGTGGTTTTACTGTCCAAAAAATATTGCATTGATCGGAAAAAATAATAATCTGAAGGCGCCAGATCTGGAGAATATGGAATAGGTGTGGTAGAGTAACTTATTCGCTTCAAAAATGGATCATTTTCGTGACGTTTCGGGAGCAGATCATAGAGGTCAACGCGACGACGCAAATTTTTCATCGTGAGAAATCGGGGGACTCATATATCGAACTTCAAGCTTAAATCCAAGCCTTTCAAGTGATCATAAACGGTTTATTTTTATAAATTGAAACTCTGGCCGATCTCACGTATTGTTAATGGCCGGTTTGCATAATATAATGCCTTTATCAGCCTTAATCGGCCTACCAGAACGTGGTGCATCTTCGACTTCAAAATTGCCGGATCTAAATTTTGTAAACCAGTTCTGCCACTGGCGTACTGACAACACATCTTCTCCATACCCATTAGTTATTTTTTTCTGATTTGAACAGTATTTTTACCTTTTCTATAGTAAAAAAGTAAAATATGACAAAAGTGCTGCTTATTGCTCTCCATATTTAAAAGGTCACCCACCAAAAACGATTGCATAAAATCAATTGAACTTATTCACACACAAGCTTTGCTATATCAGCTGTAAAAACATATATGGGAAACTGGGGATACTTGATCTCCCCTGTTGTTTTTTGACCACTATTTGTTAAATATTGATCCGATTTTAGATATATTGGTACTGAAATACGTGGAATTTCATTGGCTATACTAAGTATAAAAGCTAATAATATCGGTTTATAAATTTTGTAACCAGCCCACGAAAACTTCGTATAGGGAATGATATCATGTGTCCCATATATATGTCTGACTTGACCCCCCCCCCCCCTCTGGAACACTTGATCCTAAGGGAAATAAGTCTCCTATATTTTCATATGATACCAAAATGAAAAAAAAATTGGTTTAAATTGATTTATTTGCTTAGTAGGTAAAGTAGAAACAACAACAACAACATATCCACTGTTTTAATAAATCATATGTACGAGTATCTATGTTTTCAGCTAACATTACTTAATGTTCCTATTATCACAGAATCTTATGGTAGATATTTTTTTTCTTGCACCTTCTATTGTTTTATATACTCTAGGCATATTGAATCCTAAAATTATTAAAAAATAAACATTAGTAGACGCCGGTGGGATCATATCTCCCATAAGAAAGTGTACCATGTGTACCCTAGCTATACTGTGGTTATAAAAATATATTGTAAAAAAATCTACTACTATTAACACTATTCTATGAAACAGACGTTAAAAACATAGATAATGAATAGTTTAATAGTGATACCCACAATAAGTTTACTAACCAATTATTTAATCAAAATGAAAACTTACGAAAAAGATTTTATTGCTACATGAAACACACAATCATCCGCCATCTGCTTGAATATCAAATTGGACAAGAGTACCGACTTTAGAAAGTTATAACGTATCATAAACAACCAATGTTGCCACACTAACCACATATAGTATTCACAGAAGCACTGTAAATCCAGTGTACCTAGTCTCCCGTAAGGATCAAGTGTCCCCAGTTTCCCCTAATGAATATGCGACTTAAGTGTGAAGTTAGCTGTGAAAAAATAAAATTAAATCCTCTATGGGGAAAAAACTAAATTACTTTCCGAATAACCTAATAGTATACCCGTTACATATTAAAATATCAAAATTATACAATGGTAACTGTCGTACATGGCCATATTGGCCATGTGTAATCAATCCGAAACAGAGCTGGGATTTTACCTAACTTGGGTCACAACAGGGCAAATCTTATGCTTTAGATGAAACTTGATTCCTGCTTTCAGTTGGTTTAGAGTTACTGTTTTGAGACGAGTGGCACGAGATGTATATTTAGTAAGAAGATAAGCACTTACAGTCGCCCACATATACAGTCTAATCAAAGTGGCCTCTATCTCCGGCTCAAAGTTTGGGCCAATAAATTTGGGCTTTTCTTCTGGAGCCGGCTGAAAATACATCATGAAATACATCATGAATGAACCTTTCCTACTATTAACAGTACTCTACTCTTTCCTACTATTAATAAAAAATATTCAGGAATTACGGAGAACTACGGAGAGTTTAATAGATGTAGCGCGGCAACAGGTCGATGGTAATCATCTAGCAAAATGAGTCTGCCGCCACATTTAAAGGTATTTTTTATATTCCGTGAAGTCTGATGCGATTTTTTGTAACATGAACCTTTATTTTCGACAAGCTGCTAAAGATAACGAAGACATTCCGCAAGAATGAGAAAACAATGATAGTGGTTAGAAATTTGACCTACCAATCAGAACTCGAAGTTAGAATCCCAAATACCACTGACATTTCAATTCATCGTGAAACCCTCGCGCCTGAGAGTTATACACACAGACATAACAAATACAGGTCTGCAGTTATACGTATATAAATGTTTTAAAGGACGTATGAGATAAACCAATCCGCACTTACGCTGTTTGTCCACCGACCACCGATACCGAGCCGATACCGATAATTAATGACGGCGCCGAAGCAGCGTAGGTACATACATTTACTATAGCAGTTTATCCAACGAACGAGCGTCACCCGAACACCGTCATCCCGGCCGCCGATATTCAGAGTAGATCGTCGTGACCGCTAGATCGACACCGAGTTTTTGACGGGCCGATGTGCCGGTAATGTAAAACACATTGGGACTTGTCCATACAGACCGTCGTCACACGAGTGACAGCTAGAACGAAATAAACCGCCGATATCGGTAGCAGTGACAAACTATCGCCGTCACGACATAACGGTATCGGCTCGGTGACGTTGCAGTGGACAAACAGCCTTAGCCAGCGCGGACTGTAGCTTAAGCGTCCCTCACTCTGAGAACACTCTAGAGCCAAGCAGTGCGACAGTAATGGGTTCACGACGAGATCATTTTTACCTAGTACAAAAACATCGCATCAGGGCTTTCATGGATAATTATAGTAAATCTGCAGTTGTTACGTACCTCTGGTTCAGGTTCTGGTTTGGGTTCTGCTTTTTTGGAAGCGGCAGCTTGGCGAGCCAGCAAGCCTGAGGCCTTTGGCAGTTGAGAGCGCTCGCGTTTTGTGATAGCCAATAGCTGTTAAATTATAAGATTATAATTATAATCATTACAATATTAGATGTTTAGATTTTGGGAACAACGCTTACTGTACCAAATATTGGCGTACAAATGATAACAAATATCTTATATTATAACTCTAGCGCCAGCCCATGCTGATGGTAGAATTTATTTTAGCGACTTCTAAGCTACTCCTGATTTTGAGTGTGGCGACCGGAATTTTTCGGAATGAATAGCACTGGGGGGTTACTCTTCTAGGGCCATCTCTTAAAACAATATTATTTTAATCATACATTTTTAATTTGTACCACGACCTCGTTAAAGTAAGATTGTTTCTACAATATTACAATATGCAGTTTTGTATCATGTCGGTCGAAATTATTATTATTTTTTGCAGGAAAACTATTTTTTAAGCAAACATATTTTGCTTACTAAATAGATTTATAATACCAGTTGGTTTTATAAAATGGATAAGCGAAAAATTAATAATGGTTTAAGTTTGTTCAACTGCGTATGACGGAACACAATCAAGACCGTGGTGCGAAAGAGATGATACTAGTTTCGATGTCTCGTTTTCTCTTGGATAAGGAACAAACAAATTACTCATTATTTTACATCACTCGGCGGGAACAAAACAATACTAATTTAACGAGATCGTGGTACGAAACAAAATAATGTTGATGCAATATTGAAATAAATATATACAACCGAAGCTAATAAAAGCTGGATAAAAGATGAGAGGGACACCAGGATGGAACGAATTTCCTTTCGATTTTTTAGTGAAGGAATTGTATTAAAATTTCATTTCTTTTAAGTTATAAAAATATGTTTTTTTACTATTAACAAATATAATGTAATATAAACTTAATCAGTAGGCTCAATTTTAGTAATTGTTATTATTTTTTATTATTTATTATATACAAAAAACCTGTATACAACCAACATAAATAACTGGCTTGTTTTATGAGAGAGAGAGACAAACAGAGAAACACGCGCACGCCGCACAGCTTACAACTATTACAAAAATTGTCGTTAAAACTTTTGGTCTTAATTTTTTCCGTCTACCCCCTTTCGCAACGCGCGATAACGAACTTCGTCCCAATTTCCTGAACTATGATGGTTTTCAAAAGATGGTGGTAGGGCCCCTGATCCTTACCTTCGCAGGCGTCAAGGGACGCGGGCGACGCACATGAGTGTGCAGGCCGCTGTGCGCCGCGCAGCGTTCCTCGTTGAACGGAGTCACCTGTCAAACATAGCACTGTTAACAATCCTGTACCCTTAGGGGGGGTTACATCGAAAGTCCGTTTAAAGTTAGCGTTAAAGTTTAATAAACAGTAACTTTAACGGTAGCGGTGGAATGTAAAAATTCTGTGTTGCACCATTACACCGTGTTGCACCAATTATCTAAAAGTTACCTAAGGTGTTTTATATCTACTTATTCGCATTTGACCCAAAAGAAAAAAATATTTTTTACCTTTTCTTGGTCCGCGCTATTGGACCTGGGACCTGGAAGAGGATTGGGAACTGAGATGGTCAAGTAACCATCAGGTTCGTTCTGGAAACACAAATCAATTACTATAGTGGAGACCCAAATACATTTTCAAAGCGATATCTTAAAAGCAGCATGAGGAAGTATGCTCCAGGCCTCCGTCAATTGTGGCGAAAAAGGTTCTGAAGTTGCCAAAGCTTAAATCCTATCAAACAAAGATTTTGAAGCTCACATTAGTATGGTAATTCCGAATGGGGAAGTTCTGCGATGATGACATCCTTGGGTATTCATCCTTATTGCCCTGAAAATTTAGTATTAAACGTACACATTGTTCATTATCGAAATGTATGAGTGCTAGTGTACGTGTATTGGGGGTTCCACAGTGCCTATTGTGTTGGTTTATACTCGTAAGAGTACTTTGTGCTCCCAATATGTTTGGCTGTGTGTATGGAAAGCTTACTTACCGATCTGTATGCTCCAATCGGATATTCAGCCTCGGAATCTGAATCACCTTCCTCGATTGGCGCACAGAACCTGCACCGGGGCGTCCACTAGAAATAAACATCTATTATATATATAAAAGCGAAAAGATACTCACGTTCAAAACGTATTAATCAAGGTTTTGACTAAACTACTGAAGCTACAATCATGAAATTTGGAATAAAGCTTCATTTTATGATGTAGATGCGGACTAAGAACGGATTTTTTGATATTCCACCGTTAAGGGGGTTAAATGGGGTTTGAAAGTTAATATGTAAGTCCGTCAGTTTTAAAGCAAACTGGATGAAAATTGGTATTTAGCTTTCTGATTTAAAGTTATAAAAATATAATCTAAGGGTTTTTCCAAAATCAACCCTAAAGGTGGATAAATAGGGGTTGACAGCTTATTTTAGATTTTGCCATTTTGAAAGCCAGCACTATGAAAGTTAGCCATTGCTTTACTGATTAGATATAATAGAACTTTAGTTCTACCGTTTTTGGAAAATCAACCCCTATGTGGGTTAAATAAGGGTTGTAAGTTTGTATGAAAGCCCCCTAGTTTTGAAGTAAACTCTATGAAATTCGGTATTTGGGTTTTCGATTGAAAATAATTAAATACCTATTTCACCATTTTTGGAAAATCAACCCTTAAGTTGGTAAAATAAGGGTTGACAGCTTATTTTAAAATTTGCCAATTTAAAAGCCAGCACTATGAAAGTTAGCCATTGCTCTACTGATTAAATATAGTGGAACTTTAATTCTACTGTTTATGGAAAATCAACCCTTATATGGGTTAAATAAGGGTTGTAAGTTTGTATGGAAACCCCTCAGTTTTGATCTAATCTCTATGAAAATCTGTATTTAGCTTTTTAGTAGAAAATAATTAAATACCTATTTCATTGTTTTTGGAAAATCAACCCTTAAGTTGGTAAAATAGGGGTTGACGGCTTATTATAAAATTTGCCAATTTAAAAGCCAGCACTATAAGAGTTAGTCATTGCCTTACTGATTAGATATAGTGAAACTTTTATTCTAGCGTTTTTGTAAAATCAACCCTTATGTGGGTTAATTAAGGGTTGTAATTTTGTATGAAAGTCCTCAAGTTTTGATGTAAACTGTATGAAAATCGGTATTTGGGTTTTCGATAGAAAACCCAAATACCAGTTGGAATTTTATTTCTAACTCCGTTAATTCGGAAGCAAGGACTATAAAAATTTGCATGTGGCAAATAATAGAGCTTCTTTAACACAGTTTATGGAAAATCTACCCTTAAGAAGGTAAAATAGGGGTAGAAACTTCGCTTAGAAGTTCGCAGATTTTAGAGCAGAGTCTATGTAATTTAGTCTTCTGCTTTCTGATTGAAAATAATAGAACACCTATTTCACCGTTTTTGAAAAATTATCCCTTAAGGACGTGTAATAGGGGATGGAACTTTATTTTAAAAACCGTTAATTTGGCAGCAAGAACTGTAAAAAATGGTAATTGGCTTTCTGGTTGGGAATGTGAGAAGTTTTTTAACACCATTCATGGAAAATCTACCCTTAAGAGGGTATAATAGGGGTAGAAACTTCGTTTAGAAGTCCGCAGATTTAGAAGCAAAGTCTATGAAAATTGGTGTTTTACTTTCTGGTTGTAAATAATACATCACTTATTTTTCCATTTTTTGAAGATCAGCCCTTAAGGTCGTTAAATAGGGGTTGGAATTTTATTTTATAATCCGTTAATTTGGAAGCAACCACTATGAAAAATTATAATTGTTCTCAATGAAGCATCTAAGTCACTGTTTTTTTTTTAGATGAAGCCTTAAGACAGCTATAAAAGGGTGTATGCATTATGCCTTTCTGTTTACACATCTGTTTCAGCATTTTTAGCAACTCAACAATCAACCCCATTAGGGTACTATAAGTAAAGAAAGATTCTTTAAAAACCGTTATTGAAGTTCTTCCTTTGGCGTGTCTGGAAAAAGGATAGAGTGCAGAGAAGTTTAGTGTAGGGCAAAATTCCACGGGCCTTCGTAACATATATTTTTAACATGGGAATGTATTGCGCGTGCTAAAGTGCAGAACAGCGGTTTTTTAGAGATCCGTACCTAAAGAATAAAAACGGAACCCTATTACTAAGACTTCGCTGTCTGTCCGTCTGTCCGTGTGTCACAGGGCTCTTATCTCTGGAACCGTAATAGATAGACATTTGAAATTCTTACAGAGGATGCATAACGGTGGCCGCTATAACAACAAACACTAAAAATAAAAAAAAGTTGAAAACAAAAAGGGGTCCCCATTCAAGAAACTGCTATTCGATATTTTTCCAACCAACTTTTGAACCGTTAGAGGTTCAAAAAGGGGTCCCCATTCAAGAAACTGCTATTCGATATTTTTCCAACCAACTTTTGAACCGTTAGAGGTTTTGACAGTTAAAATTTTCACAATGTGTGTTAAAGTACACACATTGTGAAAATGGCTGCTGCAATATTATATACTAGAAATTAAAAAAAAATGAAAATGTTGGTTGTACGGAACCCTCCAGGGCGGGTTTGACTTGCACTTGGCCAATTATTAGTAACGCGCAGACCCGCGGGCCACAAGGGAAAGTTGCGGGCCACACACCACCCGTGGGTGTCTGGTTGCCGACCGCTGGTGTTGAATATTAGCTTTCAGAAATTTGCTGGTAAAGTATTTATTGATGCATATATACATAGGAATGTTTTTGAAATTCTACTTAGGAGGTAATAGATATGTGTACGGGAATCTTTAGGTTCGCGGTTAGAAACGTGAAATTTCAGATAACGTCTATTAAGACAAATACACGACAACGTGGACGGGTGCAAATTTCATATATGATAATGCGTAAGTTTATTCAAATTGGCCTACATTTTGGTATACTGATTAGGTACATCGCAACTACTTTGGACACAGTGCGTGGCAACATTTTGTCCTGCTGTGGGGTATGGTTGTGGTTATGCATGGATTTGTGATGGTGATGTGGTAGACACATAGACCTTGGATTAAAATTTTGGGCTAGAACAGGGCTACATATCCCCTGCCTGTCGTACAAGATTAAAGGGGAACTTCTGGAGTTGCGGGCGACAAGAATGGGAGCTCTAACCGCCCAGCCAGAGACCCTAGAAAGAACCACTGTATGTTAGGCCCCATATAACATGGACGGTTCCTATGGAATAGTGTAAATAATAATTATTGTATCCTACATCAAACTTATATTTTAAAGAAAGTTTCATTACAGTCCACTTATTAGAGTTTTAGTGTATGTTTCAGAAGAAAGCTTGACCAATTTAGGAACACAGTGACGAAAAAAAAACTTTTTTTAATTAAATATTAATGCTACTTTAACGTTAAAATTGTTAAAGGTACAAATTTACGATTACAGTTATTTGTATGTCATATCATATTTTTTACGCGGGCGAATCCGCGGGTTCTGCTAGTAAACATATAAAAGTAGAAATAGGTAGAAAGGTAGGATATACATATTCAGTAGGCAAACATTGAATAGATTAAATAACCAAAAATATTTTATAAAAATAGAAAAAATAGTTATCATCACTCATGAGTGAAGTACCTTGTTGTGTAATAAATTAGATACCGACCAAAACTAAAAGCTGCTCGTGGTCAAGATTGAAAATAGAAAACACTACTAATCTATTATGGATAACGGTATTCATGTTCGTGTGCGGTACTCCTGTATTCATAGTTCCCAATTTTTGCATACGCATGTATGAATACTGAACTACGGGTATAGGTGATCCTAAAGTACCTACCGTATCGGATTATATGACTAGTCTTTGTGCTCCTAATACCCCAGCGGCTGCGTGTATTACTAACCTTCTTGTAGGGACGGATCGGATAAGCAGCGGCTTCATCCTGGCGCCCTTCCTCGATTCTGGCACAAAAGCTGCAAGCAGCCGAGCACTAGAAATAAATAATCTTACTGTATTATTCTAGCATTATCACTGTGGTTATGTTTAGTAGTTCTGCTAAAGTAGTCATTAAGACAGCTTAGTGATAGAAACGAGGTCTCAAAATACTCGTAAGTGTGTATCAAAAATAAACGATTACTTTTTGTAACCGTGAAGGAATCCTCTAACGAAAGGTTTTAAAAAAAAAAAGTGTGTGTGTGTGTCAGCTACGACGCACGATTGGAGTTTACTCCTTACGAACGATAATTATGATATATATCGAATAGAAAAAAAGGGTAAATGAACGCATCTGCTAAACTGATAAGAGAAACAAACATATATCTGTAATTATTCGGATTATTTATATTACTTCAATAATGCGTATTACATAAAGTATGTTACAAAATAATATAAATAATAATAATAATAAAAACATTAAAACTTGATGGTTAGGTTGCTGTTTATGTACGTTGTATATAGATGTATACAATAGATGCTACTATATGCATTTATTATACAGCATGCATACCCTGTACTCGGCAGCAGTATACAAGTTGTGGCAGAACTTCGTAATACGCAGGCGCGCAACACACACGTACAAACATACGCACACATTCAACTCTCAGACTGGAGGTAGTGAACTATACAGTGAGACTACGAAGTATCGCGCAAAGAGGAGACCCCGAGAATGAGATACGCTGTGTAATGTATTCCATCTCATTCTTTTACACGTTCAATCCTACAGATATATATGTTTGTCTCTTTCTACGTTACGCCTCAACTTTTCGTGTTACACTTGATTTTACTCCTCATAAAATTTCCGTACCGGGCCTTATAACTCAAATCGTTTCTTAAGGAGTAAACTCCAAAAACCTTAAAAGTTTCTACCAAATAGCTCTTGGCCAGCACGGTAGACTATGGCCTAAACCCATCCCACACTGACCCGTGCCCAGCAATGGGATAGAAATGGGTTGACGTAGATTCAAGTCAAAAGGTGAAATTGCAACAGCTACTCAATAACATTTAAGTAGCCTCAATAAGTCGATAGGCCATAGAAAGTGACAACTAAGGAAAGCAGATGATACCAACTTATGTGTAAGTCCGTATACTATATCCTTTATATCTTAATTAAGAATCAATTATGATGTAATTTGAACCGCGGGCATTTTTACCACTCACCACAAAACATCCGCAATGTTCCACAGTAGCATTTCCGCTAGATCCACTGCAGTGGAGCTGTAATTAAATACAACCACTAATGTTTTCTATATCACGCACATATTTTTTAAACTTAACTAAATTATTGAGACCATAACTAAGCGAACATTAGTTACTTTATGTATTCAAGGCTTAAAAATAAAATATTGTGTATTATAAAAGATAATACTTTGTAAATTACAGTATATTAATAAAATCGCTGCTGTTTTAACAATTCTATCCGATTAAGAAGTGAAAATAAAATGTAAACGCCAAGTCATTGCAATGCATACATCAAGTCACCTCTAAATGAGAAATTCCTTTGATAAATTGACAATTCGCGTAAAATAGTCACCAAGGTACTGGATATTCAATCGGTAGTAGTAATAGCGATCTCGGTGTAGCAGATATACATGATGAATTTAGATTGCTGTGTGAATTTTCAGGAACATTTTAAACGCATTGAAACTCACATCATCAAATTCTGGCGGCGGAGGAGGCGCCGAGGGCACAGCAGGTGTTGGTTGGACCGTGGCTGGCTTAGATTGCTTGCCTACTCCTTTTCCACGGCCAGTTGGAGCGGGCTGTAATAAAAGTTATACATGTAGATATCGCACTGTGCGATACAGTGGGGTACCCACGCTACGTTCAAAGTATGATATTTTTCCACTACGACAGTACCATTCATATTTTTTGCCCGATTATAGAGATTATTGTTTTTCACCCAAACGACTTGACAAATTTTAACATATTAGATGCGAATGTGTGTGTGTGTGTGTTGCCGCGAGAGGAAGCTTGTAAAAATATCGTCACTCACATTATCAAATCGTGGCGGAGGCGTCAGTGGAATAAGTTCTGGTTCGGTAGTCTGTCCAGGGGCCTTAGTGTGTGTTAAGAACCACTGGACTTCTGTGGCGTTCTGTAATCAAAAGTAACAGTTAAGTGCACAGAAACAGGTCTGTGGGTAAGTGTTTTGATGTCGGCAGAGACTGGGGAGTGATACTATCATATGAAGTGGCTGAGTTGTGTCGGGCTACTTCTTTTGCTCTCTAATTAATGTCCTATTTATTTTTTATTTTTTCATTATTATATTGCTAACCTTTATTTTTCTAACATAATTCACTGATCATTTTTTTTGTTTATTTTGTGTAGGAGCAATATAGTATGTTATTATTACACCATACATTCATAATATCTACATAAAACTTTGTGGTTTAATGGCCAGGGTACCATAGAATTTCCATTTTTATTAGTAGCGTTCACGTTCCTGTATTTCTATTAAAACGGGTATATAAAAGAAAAGCTTACATTAACATGAAATGTTGCAGCTTAGTTATTAAACAAGCAATGTATCGGCGATCGTTCTAATTCTTAATTTAGACTGAGCAATGCCGGACTAACTCAAAATCAAGTTAAGCAATTCCTTACTGACCTGGGGGCACCAGAAACAGCAGAAAAAATTGCTAGTACACAATGTGAAACTTCGCGTGTTATATATGATTTATTCATAGATTAGAAAAGATACTTCGCCGCCTTGAAATTGAATGAAGCCACAAACGGCTTATTTGTAAGTTCTTTTTTTGAATTCTAGACAAATAAAAACATTATTAGTGAAAAATTACGAATAAATAACTAATACTGCGTAATTAATATAATAAGTAAATAATTATTTCAAATATTATAGGGACATTTTAGCACGGAGACGTGGCAAAACTTTTTTACGCAACTATTTCAATTGTCAAAACTGGTTACGTTTTCTTGTTAGGGGTAAGTAATCATTAGTGACTTATCGTTTGGATTTATTTAAAAAACCGTTACTTGTTTACTTATGGATAGAGGTCCCACAGACGTGAATTGCTAAGGGCGTCAAGTAGTCTTAATCTTAATATTCATGAATGGGACAAAATTATTAAAATCGTGTATTGTCATCGGTTTTTGATAAGTGTTCAAAATTTTAAATTAATTGAACGGTTCAAACTGTTTCAGTTACATACATATAGGTCAAGCTAAGTGTGGTAATAAAAGAGGGTAGTAGGAGACGCTGAAACCAAAGACATTGAGATAGAAAATATTATCGTACAGAAACTTACTTTTGAAGCCTTTGGTGGTGAAGGGGGCGGGGCGGCAGCGCGGGAGGCCGCGGGCTGCTCCGCCGGTTGCGCCGCCGGCTTCAGTTTGTTGAGTGCTGCTTTCTTTTTAGCGGCACGGCGACCACGTTTGGCATTCGTTTTCTGTAACAAAACATTATGCTATAAATCCAGATAACTGTTTTACCATACATTCTAGAAGGGAATAAGTACAACAAAAGAAGGTTCTTCCAATTAGGTCACTAAAAGAGGCTTCAAGAAAATTCGACATCAAGATTCTACATTCGAGTTGAAAAATCTTATTAAAACGATACTATCGTTAGGCAAATCTTGTAGAAAAAGATAATGCACTCAAATGAAATAAAACAATAGTAATAGTAGTGTATTGTGTGATGGTAATTCGACTTCTCACGCTGGGGTCCTGATCCAAATCCCAAGGAAGCACCTTTGATATTTCGAAATTATGTATGTAGGTATTTGAAAAACATTATTTTAACGTTGAAAACATCGTTAGGAAATCTACGCCACGGCCTAAAGCCTCACACAGAAGCGAGATCCCTGTCTCACTAGAAAGCAAAGGTTGATGATGATGATTCTTACCCTCTCCGGTTCTGACGAAGGCGGTGGTGGGGGAATGGGAAACGCAAGGCCAGGCTGGCTAAAATCCAGTATACCGTGGTTGCAGGATTCAAAACGCTGTAATCAAAAAACGACATGACGCATCTGTTGACATCTAGTAGCATACACGCGAAATATAGAACTAAACGTATTAATAATCGACTTCAAATGGGACTCATGTTTGCATTTAATAACAACTGTCATAATCAAGTATATATTTACTATAATATATGTTTTTCGCAACTTTGATTACCCTACATAACATAAGATAAATATTTTCAAACATTTCCTTTTTTATTTGATATTCGCATGCGCGGCATATAGTTAGGAACAAAGGAAATACTGCATGGCAATATAATAACAACAATACCGAAATAGTTGTACATGTATAGGTCCGCTATAGCATACAATTAGTAAAGACTTTAATATATGTATATGCCACATTAACTGATTCAATTATTAAACCGTTTTACGGACTTACAAAACATAATATCAACATAGGTTTTTATAAAAACGCAATTATCAACAAATATTGTAAAGATAAAATGATGATAAAGATTATAAATAAACCTAAATAAAAATGTATGTAAATAATAAAAATAAATCATAAGATTTTGTTTTAGTTATGCATATGATTATGATAGGTTTAGTGGTCAGTGGTTACGAGGTAATCTGGTTT
This sequence comes from Epargyreus clarus, assembly GCF_041222505.1. Lineage (NCBI taxonomy): Eukaryota > Metazoa > Arthropoda > Insecta > Lepidoptera > Hesperiidae > Epargyreus > Epargyreus clarus. The sequence goes on from NW_027332215.1 coordinate 6,682,289, forward strand.
AGATGGACAGTATTTTTATGACTGGCCAATGAATTGGCCTCAAATTTAAACAAATGTTTTAATTTTGAATTGTCAATTCCCATGGTCCATAATAATGTACTGAGCATCATCATATTATTTAGACCGAAGATCTTCCCAGAAATATTTTTTCCTGCAAACTTCATTATTTATTCGAAATATGATGAAAAAGTGTCTGATTTACAGCTTAAATAATAATTTGAGCTGGCAGTACTCAAGGAATTTTGAGCATTCCATTAGTTATGTACTCGGCAACAGCAAGGCTAAAGACTTCTTCAGGAAGAATCTCAAGTTAGCAATCCTATTATTTACTTTAAAACTGTAAGGCCTCAACTCACATGGATTGGACTGCCCGTACTTCTGCACCATTTTGATTTTTTAAGTCAACATCACGTCATATTGTCGCATACAGTCAATAATTTTTCAAACTTTCTTAAAATTCCAATCAACGAAAGTTGTAGCCAAGTGGAAACAAAACTTCAATAATAAAATCTCTTATTTAATTAGAGATTTTATTTCCAAATTCCAAATTGGCAAGTCCCTCAGGCTCATGTTTAAGCTGGCAGTAACCGCGCAACTATCAAGTTTGAAAATATGGAATCGAAAGGTATCAAAAATATTGTAACGTAAGCATTACATTATTTACTTAAAATCACTTGCTCCCATTTTTTCGCAGTACCTTTACAACATCAGGACCCATGAGCTGGAACCCAAGATATTGCAAGACAGTATCTGCTTAAACCGCTATTCAATCTGGCATTTCAAAAGTAATCAATGTGTCAATGTGTTCAAAATAGTTCACGTTTGGAAAGTTATACCATTTTACAAAAGTAGTCAGTTGATGTTCAAATATACCTGATAGATACCAAACATTAAAATAAATTGTTACTATCTAAATAATAAGACTTAAAGATAATGATATTACATCTAAGTATATTAGGTAGATGAGAAAACAGGTAAATAAAAATTAATGTCGCCTTTACAAATAAAAACCAGAAGAAATCAAACATAACTGTTAGCAATCATATTTTAAAATTTCACTTTCCAGAAACAAGCGATAATATTAATGATCAATAAGCAAAATTTGCAACAATCCTCGAACAAAGGTAAGATAAACTGACAAGATTTCCAAAAATTAAAATCCTGTTCAAAAACCGATTACTACATCGAGTTTTAAAAAAGTCAATTTTTGTAGTACAAAATACACCAAATCCATATTTTCCGTAGGTAGATAAAATAGATAATTTTGAAGAAAAGAAATGTTATCCTAGCCTTACATATATAAATACACACGCGCACCAACACCAATGTTGCAACGAGCCTAGAATAGAATTGCACTAAACTGCCATAAAAATACACCAATCATTGACTTTGTCGTGAATTGTTGCAGTTCCTAACTTTCAAACCAAGGTTCACTGAGTCAACCAGAAACCAACAATAACTTACATTACTTGGCTCATAGCCATTGAAGGCCGCAGCCAGGTCTAAATCCGGATAATCATCCGAATCGCTATCTTGTCCAAGATTGTCATCTGCACGCTGTTATTAAATATAAATATATTACATATATTATTACGTTATAATAATACTTCATGCTACAGTGGACATCACATTCCTGGTGACAATAGTTACATGTTTGATCCTTGGTGAGGGTATAAACTTGTTTTTCATTATTCATGGTGCTTACAGGACATGGATTCATAATGATTATGACTGTGACAAGTGATGATATGCTCTGGTTGCAATGTTACAATTGCGTTAATAAACTTAGGAGATGATATAGAAGCTTCTAGAAGAATTTAAAAAAATCTTGAAAATGATCTAAGTCAGTAGTATGAGTGAATCTTTAAGTGAAAGTACCGTTCAATTCTTGTTTGTCAATTTTGTGTCATCTGATTCCAAAATCGAAGACGAAGCATCAGGGAATACACATTACAAATTTAAGACAAACTGAATCTACAGTCTTGAAATGAAGCCGGAAAATACTACCACAACTCCATGACTACACTTGAAGACGAATTTCAAAACAAACGGTAACCTATGTTCGATTGAAGACCACAACTCGATAGTTGGATTTTTGTTAGTACTCTAAGTATATCATCAAAATAGTGCTGAGATTTTTTTTTCAAATAATAGATCCCTAAAACTCATAGCCTTAATGATCCCAAAATTCAGTAAAGAGCTATAATACTCTCAGATTATATTATTTTAATAATACATACAGGCTGCAGAATAACAATAAATGAATTGACGTCCAAAATTAACTGAGAAAATATCTTCAAACTCAATCCAGATTGACAGCTCATAAGGATTTATAGATTAAGCAGACAGTAAAACGTCTTATCGAAATTAAAGAAATATTATCACGGAAACCAAATACTAAGAAAGGAGAAGGGTATAAGTACTTCACCAAATTTATTGCCAAAGGCCCTCATCGATAAAGGAAGATATGGACTAGTGCTAGCTTCTGTCATATATTCAGGGTATCTTAAGGAGTGCCGGGGCCTGGGCACACTTGGATTCGGGGGCCATTGGAAATAATCTAACGAAAACATAAATCCGACCAGTGAATAATAGATTTAAATTTAGAAATGTTCATATTGATAGTGCGTCGTGTAAGTGAATATCAGTATATTTACTTACTCTGGTATTCACTTATTCAAAATTCAGTTATTTTCGGAGGCCCTCTTATATCGGGGACTTTGGGCACGGGCCCCCTGTAGCCTTAGGGTAAAGACGGAATAGCATATATTTTTAAACCGCCCAGATTTCCATTAAGTCTTAACGAATGTTATCCAGAAATAACAACTGAGATCAATAATTTAATGCATCGTCCGAAATATGAAAGCGCGCATGAATTTAAGGCGATAACATTCGGCTACACATATCTACCTACACATATCAAATATTACTGACTTACAAATTGCTTGTGACTGCCTAGAATAATATAGGTCAAGTTCCCTGAATGTGACAGGATGTGCTTAAAATCCGGAAATAACATAAAATCTATCGGGACCAATATATCGTCTGCTTATTTCACCTAATTACAGAAACAGCTGAACCAATATTACAACTAAGACGTCGGGTCCGTGGGCGGCTTATCCTTGTTTGGGGTGACCAGAGGGCTGGCAGTTTTTTGCCCCAAAAATTAGCCTCGCTATACAGCGAGGTGACGCTGCCAATGTTCTAGGCACTATGCCACAAGTGGGGATTTTGGACTTTCAATTTACTTAGTATGATAATTTTATTATTATTGTAGTCAGTGATGTCAAATTAAGAACATTAAATATATTTAACATATATTGACGGTACTTTCATACAAATGTGCAATTATGGAATGACAAAAAATATATAAACCCTCTACTCATCTATACACATAAAATGATGAAAGCAGCTTGTCGGACTAAGCACAGTAAAGGGTTCCGTAGTCGGATAAAAATAGAATTAATGTGCAACAAAAACATATTTATATTTCTAAGTATTTCTGAAGAGAATTGAAAATTAATTTACTTTCGCAATCTCTAAGGCCATAATGTAGTATAATGGAAAATATACATAGTTACTCAAGTACACATTACAATATGTACCTGTATATAATTCTAATTTACAATTATGTTATTTTTTTGGGTTATGGGTTGTAAAATTGAGTTGATAGTTTCCATTATCTACTTCTTTTTTTAACAATTTCACATATCATATAATAATTATAAGCTCGTATTTATTTTTTATTTGTCAGGAGACACTCCAATTAATTAATTAAGTACGTTCGAATTTAATTATTTACATCCTAGTACATTTGATTCGTGCCATCATTTTTTACTATTTAAATTTCACAGCAATTAATACAAGATATCAACTTAATTCAATCTATATATGTCAATTTATCTCTATCTATATATGTAAGTAAAAATTTGTGACATGCTGTCAAATTGTTCGACCTGACGCACGCGATTCCAGCTTTTGCTGCTTGGGTACGGTACCCTAAAATGCAGTTCATAAGATGTCACAGCAGACAAAGAAACCACATGAGGTAAACTATGTATGTATCTTGTTCTAGTACATAAGATGTTACCTTCGTAACTAACCACTTGATTTAAATAATACGAGTAAGTTACCTATTTAATGAAAGTATTAAATGTCAATTGTACGTACATACAGTAATATAATAAATAGTTAAACTATAGGCACAAATAATTTACATTATAAGAATATTAGTACGTGTATACATTTTTTTTTATATTAATAAAATATAAGTATGAAAAAAGTGTACCTACATGATGTATGATTTGATGATTTGATTTTGCTTGAGAAGTGTTGTACTTACCTCAAAACGGCATGGACGCCAGGCCGCGGATACATTGTGACGAATTGGGCGTCCGGGCACATCATCATCCGCATTCTGTACATATAATACATATACATTACATACCAAAGTTATTTTAGTACAACATAACAAACTGGTTTCGTCTGTTGGTAAGTAAAAGTGTTGTATTCCGGTATAGCCCCCAGTAGCGGCGCATCTGTGGCCGATCTCTAGATGAAATCTAATATTTTCTGGGGTTCATTACAGACGTTAATGGGCGGCAGTAGCCACTTACCACCAGGTGGATTGCATGTTCGCTTGCTACACCTATATCAACACTAATCTGTATTTAATCACAGACATGAAGTCCTAATTCAACCAAAATACAGCAGTGCACTTATAACTTATAACATTTAAATTCTGAAAAGTGTAACTTATTTAGTTTGCAGTTTGCAGATGCAATCTTTGCCAAAGTAAGATCGGGAGATCACGATGGATCCTATGACAAAGCAAATGTGAATACCTGTGCGGAATGCAGGTACAATTGATTCCTTCGGGCGTCCTTAAAGTAGGTGGGGGAAATAGCGTGCGCCGATACCTCCGGGATCAGGGCAGCATTCTGCTGCTCGTTGTGGCAGTGGCCATCACACTGCAATTATATTATAACATTAAAACGTTGAAGACACCCATATTCATAAAAAAAATCATTCTTAAAAATATGTATCTGATATTATGTGATATGTCGCAACAGACCATAATGCGCCTATCTTTATATATATATATTTCTTATGTGCGTGTGTATGTCACTGAACTCCTCCTAAACGACTGGACTGATTTTGATGAAATTTGTTGTGTGTGTTCAAGGGGATTTGAAAATGGTTTAGATTCACAATTTAGTCCGTGGGAAAAGGTTTTTTTAATTAATTTTTAATTCGTAAGTAGTTGTTGATTTTGGAATGTTTCACATTGGATTCGACAGACTTCGCTACCATCGCAGTTTCAAATATTAAATTATAATCTATTTTAATGATAGTTTTTCCCAACAGTTGGCGCTGCGATCGAATTGAAAAAAAAATTGTTATCATTGAGTTATTTTCGAACACGTGCTGAATCAATAGCCATATATATAAAAGAAAGTCGTGTTAGTTACATTATTTATAACTCAAGAACGGCTGAACCAATTTGACTGAAAATTGGTGGAGAGGTAGTTTAATTAGGTTAAATAGGGGTTGGAATTTTATTTTAAAATCCGTTAATTTGGAAGCAAAGACTGTAAAAATTTGCATTTGGCTTTAGAAGGCACTTCGTTTAGAAGTCGGCAGATTTTGAAGCAAAGTCTATGAAAATTGAAATTTAGCTTTTTGATTGAAAATAATAGAACACATATTTCACCGTTTTCAGAAAATCAATCCTTAGGGTCGTTTAATCGGGTATGGAACTTTAATTTAAAATCCGTTAATTTGGAGCACTATGAAAATTATCATAAGATATAATGAAACATCTGAGTCACTGTTTGTATTTTTTTATCAACCCTTAAGACTGTTATAAACGGCCTTTCTATTTACACACGTGTTTCAGCATCTTTAGCTATTCAACAATCAACCCCAATAGAGTATTATAAGTAAAGAAAGTTTCTTAAAAAAAACCGTTATTGAAGTTAAAGGTACTTCTTTTCGCGTGTTTGTAAAAATAACAGAGTGCAGAGAGGTAGAGTGAATTTTATTTAATTGTATTTTATATTTTCCTGTTCTCCTGTGGCCATTTCCTAACATTTACCAGTAGTTTATGGACATAATACATAAATTACACGAGTGAAACCACGGGGCACAGATAGTCACTCATAATTAGGTGGTACGAAGTTCACCGGGTCATCTAGTACTTATATATTTTTACCGCAGTAACTAATAAAAATCACATTTCTCACCTTAAACTGTCTGAAAGCATTTCTAGGTTCGGCGGTCCTGATGGTAAAGCGTTCGAAACAGTTGCAGTATATAATCTCTGTCTGTAAATAAATTACAATTAATGTTTACCTTTATCTTATCCCTTATAGATCCTTTATAATATATCTTATCTTATATATCCTTTACAACTACCCAAACATTAACCCAAGAACTGTGAATGATACTCGATAAAGTAAGTAATAATTTAAGAAACCGAAATATTTTAAAAACCTGTATTCTTCAAAGTTTTTAATAAGGGATATTAGGTATATTTGTTCCTTTTAATCATATGTTACTTTCTCAGATTTCTTTTTCTATTTAAATTGTTTTTTGCTTAACCATTTGATAAGTTTTTCTGCTAAGTAGCAATATTATAGGTGAATAAATTAATGATTTTAAACCTACTTTGCCATCGTTTGTCGCCGGTCCCGCGGTCGCTTCTTCCTGTGCCTGATGCCTCTGATTTTGATTTTCCTGTTCCTGTCTTACTTGAGCCTCAGAGGTAGCCTGAGTTTTCTGTTGTAAGAAAAACATGAATCAAAAACCATTTACAACCAACCAAAAATACAACAAAATACGTATTTTGAAAACAAGCAAAGGTAAAAAGTGATGAAGGTAGGAGCCCTTATAGTTAGACTCCGGTGGCGCCACCACCACAAGGTTTTTAAGGTTGTGATAAGGGACACATGCTATTCCGAGGCGTGGTTACCAACGATCGAAATTTCATAATTGCTAGTATACAGTAATTGTATAATTGTCAATTGTAGACCTTTGGTAGGTAAACCATTACATATTACATATGAAGAACAAACAATAAGCTCAATTATTCAATAATTACCTTATGTACAGCATTAGATTTTCCTTTAGAACGCTTCTTGCCGCCTCGCTTCTTATTCTTGCGACGTTTTGAGCCAGACGGCTGATCACCGTTATCCATCTCCTTCATAAAATCAGAAAAAAGTTATTAGAATACATTAAAACATATAAATATGCACGTTATGTCACAAGTTTTTTAAAATATCTGATATTGTTTAACAATAAAATAGCATGCAAATATAATTATATATTTTTGTTCAGTTTTGTATATTTTAACACACAGGCTATGTTTTAAGAATATCGTAGATTTTAATGTCACAATCACAAATACATTAAGGGTGGGCTGCACCATGCAACTTTAAAGGTTTTCATAACCCTAAGTAATCGTCATATCTACAATTAAAAAAATAATTAATTGCACTATTTTAGTTACTATTGAAAAATAGTCATAACTAACGCTTAACATTTACCGCTTGATTTCAGTCGGTTAAAGGCGTTTAGTGACAAATAATTTGCTGCAACACAGAATAATTACATCCAATTGTTATAGTTAACTTTAACAAAATTTAAACAAGCTTACGGTGCAACCCACCCTTAACTTTTGAAATTTGCGACATACATTTTCATGCGCGCCACATATAACTGAAACAGACTCCTTGACCATAGCCATACCCACATACAGGTCTATATGGACAATCGCAGATTGTGTTGGCATGAATACATCATATTGAAACTTCTTCAATTTTTAGCACACATTGCCAATGTCATTTGTTCGATCTATGTTTTATATAATGTCATATATTTAAAAAAAATGTTATTTAATTTTTTGGTTTTATAAATACTTCACTTTTAATTATAATTTGTGTTATGTTTTTTAAAATGATTCTCATTTTTAAATTTATTGTTAGTTGGACCTGGGATAGTAATAATGATGTTGTCATTTTTATTAAGATGCTGAATTTTAATAATAAATTGTAAACTATACTGTTTCAACTCCTGTGGCACTTATTCGTTTTATTTCGGCGTTTCGTATGTTTTGCAAGTAATGGAAGTACTACAACCTAATCTGGTGGCTTTTACATCAATAACTACGATTTAGTAATGCAAATTCCAAGTCTTAAATTCTGATAATGCAGTAATTCATAAACAATATTTTAAAAATTGTTGCTTTTAAATTAAGTATTCTTTTAGATTTTGTGCAGTCACCATTTCATAAATGTAGAATATGTTTATGAAATTGTGACAGCACAATATTCTTACTCTTTAGTATAATCCAATAGTGAGGCAGGATTTTCCTTCTTTTAATTTATTATTCTATTTACTTATTACATAATAATCAATAGCATTTCCAATTTTTTTCGTAACACCTTAGCTTTTTTGTCATCTATTCTTAATTTTACTTTTCTTAGCTTTTGTTATTTATTGTATTGAAATATTCTGCATTGAGGCAATTTGTTTCCTCAATTATATTCTATTCTGAAAGTTTCATGAGAATATATTTAAGTCAATTATTTTATAAAAACTATATCTTTACTCTTGAGTCAAACCTAGTTTTAGCTTTAAGATATTTTTCCTTGCATATGAAAACTTATTGGATATGTGAGATATAAAATAAACTCTTAAATTTATCTGACAAAACTGTAGTGGTTATTTCGCCAAAAGCCCTAAGCATGGCACTGTTGTAAAATCGCATGGCAGCTATGCACGCACCAGCTAGATAGAATTCAATGCACATTCTAAGAAAAAAACATGTTCACACGGGAGGGAGTGAAGGAAACAGAGAAACATTCTCATTTAGAAAAGTGTGTTTAGTATTTCAGAGCATAGCACAGCTTATATATATTATAACTTAGAAAAGTAGTTATAATGTTGCTTACATTTTGTAAAAATCAACGCGCGCCCCACAAAGTCGCTAGGCTAATTTTTGCAGCCGCCTATGAGAAATTCATGTATACTATACCCATAGTCCTGCCTTTCTGGATTCAGGATATGACCACCAGCTTATTATTTCTCACTGAAACATTTTTACTTCCCCTAATTAAACCAATATCTAATATTTATGAACACCTTAAGTGAGTAGTCTAGTCAGCAAGTTCTAATACGTGAAAAAAGAGATAAAGCTTCTTAAAATATGAGAGTAGTTCATTCGACTCAGAATGAGGTATAGAAAAATGTATGTCAAGGATTATATTGCACATAAAATGCATTTTAAAACAAAATAAGATGGCAAAATGACTAGATTTTCGTTAATAAATCTAGAACTAAAGTTAAGTGATGTAAAGTTCTTTTAAGAAGATAAATTTAGATTTTTTTTATTCTTGGAACTCTACTACGATTATTTATTACTTAAATTTAACTCCAAAAATACGTTTCGGCGCGGCCGTTACGCCGAAAACAATATACTAAATATAAATAATTCATATGTAATTATATTAAATATAAATTAAAAACTTTGAAAAAGATATCCTATCATATAAACACTTGAAAGAATTAAATCTCATTAGAAGTTTTTAATGTTGAATTTTCAAAATGTAATACGATTGTTACCTAAATTGTTTTTCCAAATATCTGATTGCTTATGTGGCGATACTAAACTTTTACTAACTGATTTACTATTACTATTTAATAAATGTTTGTTATTTTGTTTATAACAATAGTTTTAAGTCAACAACATGAAGTAACTATAATAATGACCTTATTTTTTCTCCAGTAAATGTATTATAATTGGCATTTTTACAAAGTGCAGTTGTTCAGTGCTTTAGTCAAAAACGTCAGTTATATTAAATTACTTAGAGAAAAAAACATAACGTATATTCAACATCTTAGTTGAATGCAGTTTACTGGTTTAAAATTCAGCTGCAATAATCTACACATCCTTACGAAGTAAGAGGGCAAATTAAAAACTTTTAAAATACTCTTTTGACACGATTAGATAGAAATTAATAAATAAAAATATTACAATTGCCATATTTGTAAATTGCAAATATCGGTTGTTTTATTAGATTTTTAAAAAATATTCCCTGTCATCTCCTTTTGTTAAGTTCATGTATAAATAAGGTGAACCATTGCTTATTTTTTCCGTAAAAATCTACATATAGTTGGTTTACCATATGCAAATGTAAATTAGTTAAAATATATTAAGAAATCAAGAAAAAATAGGACTATTTAGAGATTGAAAGCTTTCTTATATTTTCGCCCCAACTTTGGCTATTCGCAGTGAAAAAATATATTGAACTATAACTGCACATTGCAATAAAACCTTGTCTAGTAAATAGAGATTTTGGAAAGGTATATATGGGCGCAAATCAGTATCTTATGTTTATATTATAACATTTAATGTTTAAAATAATTATTTATGGGTGTAAATCTGTATCTTACGTTTATATTATAATATTTAATGTTTAAAATAATTATTCGTAATTACAATACTGTTATTGATCTAACCTCAATGTCTCTTAGACATTGCACTGATTCTTTCGACTGATTTTAAAACATTGATTTTGTAATTTATTTTTAATAATTCATATTGTTGCAAACCTTCAAAGTAAAAATCAATTAGATTATTATGACTCCAATTTTATTGTTTTATAAACAAAACTTAGCTTAATTTGCATCCTACTAGTAGCACCCTCTTTTGGCGATTTATGAAAACTTGTAAGGAATGTTTGCGTGTTGTAACGCGCTTGTTTATTAAAACAAATATAATTTGTGTAAGATAAATTATTTGGAGTAACATAAAATTCATTATTAATTATTAATGTTTAGATTAAAATATGGACGATTTCCGGTAGTACTTCAAAACACTTTGTTAGTCATACCAAATAAATTATGTAAATTATAATAATATTAAAATACTTATTCTCGTATTTTTAAAACAATATTTTCAATATAATGTTATTTTATTAACAGTTAAATTTATTGTGAATCACGTCACTTGTTATAACAAAACAAGTGATGTGAGGTAGTTCTTATGCTGTTTGTCACTCGAGTAGTATTTAAGTCCACGCGCTGGTAGAGCGTGGTACATTCGCATTTAATCAGTCGTGTAAGCCGTTACTCTGCTCGAATTGTAAATAAAAGTGAATAAAAGTGATTCTCATATTAAAGTCGTTTCGTTCAGTTTATTAATAAAGTGCGGTATTGGGATATCGTCGACATATACGTACTATTTAGAATTGAAGAAAAAAGTTATGCCATTTTTTGCAAGTAACGAACTGAGACATAGTAAGAAGTGATGATCAGGTTTCTATTTAAATTACGCTTGTTACCGACCTTAAACGTGCAATACAGTACAATATCACGTTATTACCTCAAAGTCACCTACAAAGTTTAATTTCGATGTCGAATTTCGATTTCGACGAAACTTAGAAGTAGGTTAAATTTGACTTCCAAAACTAGCAAAAAGCGCAGCTTTATAAGGGCTCGCGTATCGTGCATGGTATATTCAGTTTAAGATCCTATATCAGCAAAGATGTGGTCACTTATTAATTAACAATAAATTATTAAATCTACCTTTCGTCAGAAGACCTATGAAGAGCAAAGCTACCTTTGATCCAGAACCAGAACCAGTTTAAATGCTTGTGGTTGATAACTTACGTTAGATTCATTTTTTTTGGAATTGTAATTTTTTTTTTTGCGAATTATCCTAGGCATATTTTTACTCTTAAATTTAATCTCCGCTATACTTATAAAATAATTGCATCTGATTTGTAAAAAAATATTTTTTAACTATATATAGGTATAAGCTATTGTGGATGTCTGATAATCTACACGTACAACAGTACATTTTAAGAAAATCTGGAGTCTGTTACCAATCACCAAGATAGTAAATAACTTTTATTATTCTCTTCTTGTCGATTTTGGTCATTTATCAGTAAACGTTGAATTCACCATAACTACTTCTTTAATTTACTAAATTACGTACTCCCGGAAAACGCAATGTGTTAGTCGCTAAATTATAAATTTGTCGCTGGCCTTTTCGCCACAAAGTATTTTTGACGATGGAAATGAAATTTGCGGATATATTCTAAACAAAAACTTAGATTAATCGGACATGTGGAGTTTTTGAAACTACACCGCGTCAAAACCTTTATAATATCCAACGAATATTATAAAGGCGAAAGTTTGTGAGTATGTATGGATGTTTGTGCCTTATATTAATCGGATTAGAATGATTACAGCCTATAAGTACATCAGATTAATCTGGAGAATACAATTCATAAAGATATGTGTTTTGGCTATGCTATACTTAGCTGTCAGAACTATCTTGATGTACGATACGATGATACGTAAATTCTATATGGAAGCCACATAGCCAAAATAATCATGCATAAATAACTATTAATTAAGATACATTTTCGCTACGCATATTGTAAGTAGATTAACTTTTTTTGTCATTAAATAAATCGGACGGATAGTTTAAATTAAGGTGGTAGAACCCTGTATGGTTCGACTCCGGCACCACCGTCACACCTATTTCTGCTTCATAACAGCAGCATTAAGCGCGGCTGTGTTCTGGTTTGAAGGCTGTGTGTAGGAAAGGAAGGATAGGAATATGTAATCCTATCTGGGTTTGATTGCAGATGTCCATGGGTGGCAATAGCCACTTACCATCAGGTGGACTGCACGTTTGTCTGAAAAAAAAAAGAAACTTATCCGAGACGTTCCAGCTTAGTCCTCCGGGAAGCGGCGCATCTGTGGCCGACCTCAGCTGATTACAGATGTGTTATAAAAAGTTTATTTGACTTTACAAAATTACAAATGTGTCATACATTTATTCGCCCAAATATACATATGATTCCGGTGACCGGTATTGTTTTGGTTCTGACGACTTTTTTATCAACTGTGTTTGGGGCCCTCAAGGATAATGGCCTGGAGTGGACCGCCTCTTCCCCCCCTCTTTAATGATTCCACCACTAGTTTTTATCCCTCTCTTCACACACCTACAGGATAACTCTAGAATTCATCAAATCCATAGTATTATGTGTATTAAAGTAATATTAAGGCTGAAAACATACACAGACAGTTTGTGACCATTAATCGCTATACGATACATCAAGGCTTTTTATTATGCCGCTGTCATTTAACCGACCGTGTGTACATAGCTTAAATGTCGCAGAATTTTCACGCATACAAATTTAATGAATAAATCCGTATGGGATCCATAAAGCTTTTCTCTACCCACCGATTAAAACGTGGCATCATCATATCTTTAATGACACCACATTAAAAAGTGGGAGTATTCTAGCCTATGTATTAATAGGTACGTATTTTAATTAAAAAAATGAAAACATAATAAACATCTAATAAAACAAAAGTATAGTTACACATCTTACAAGAAACTCCGTTGGAAAAACGGACAGCATGACGATAAATATAACCAGTGGCGGACTAAGGTCGTCACGACGTTATCGGACGAATCGTGTCCGATAAACAAGATGGCGCCATCCCAAGATGGCGGACCAATTATTATTTTACGTTTTAGATTTTTATGTATCTCCGTAATATGTATGAAATTAAAGGTTTTTAGAAAAATGCTTGCTTTTCGAAACCGCTTTTTCATATAAATAAGAGTATCAAATGTTTGATCTACAAGGTTGCTCTGGTACGTTACCACCTGTTACATTTTAGTGCAGGTTTAATGATATGCTTTAACTTCATGCTGACCTTTATATTAAATAGATATTTGTTTGCCTTGTTACTTCGTTAGTATTTGCAGATCAAATACTGCAGCTTAATTTGTAACCAGTAAACTGCATTGAACTTGGTGTTGAATATACGTTTTGTTTGTTCAATTTTTTGCATAATCACGTTGTTGAGATTCCTACATAACACGCACGGGAGGAGACGCGCGGGCGGAATAGGCGGGCAACGTCATCGGCGCGGGCGGTGCGGTGGCGGTACGAGCCGAACACACGCTTGCGACCTCCGTCGACCACGTCCAATTTAAATTAAAAATATTGTTTTGACCGGGATAACCCTGTAATTAAGCGGCCTTATTAAACCAGTCTTATAGTTATACAGTCCACACTTTTATTTGAGTCCCACGACCCTAACAGACGTCATTTAAATTCAGACTGGTGCCGTTTCAAAACGGCGGACGCATTTTTTATGCACCCCCGTGGCATGAGTATTAGTTTTTTTGTAATAATATAAAAACTTTGTTTTTAAAAAGTTATTTTTAATATCTTTATTTTTAGTAATCAATTCTTTGATATCATTCTAAGTCCAATGATGAACAAAATGGCGGACGTGCTAAGATGGCGGATGCTCCAAATATGGCGGGCCAATTATTTTTATTTACGTATCTTCATGATAGGGTATAAAATAAAAAGGTTTTCTACGAATAATACAAAAAAGCTCTTTTATAGGTAGGTACATGTTTTATTTTTAAAAACAGTTAAACATTTATACACATATTCTTATTAAACCTGTACAATTCTATTATTAATAATATATAAGTACACATTTTTAAATGGGAATTTATATAATTACTTAACTTATATAAGCAAGGCAATTTGTATCAAGCAAGCAGCCTTTCAATATGTGAAGCGCCCACACACAAGTACTTACCGTTATTGATTTATCTTATTATTGGAATGCTCACACCCGTACCAGTCTTCTTCAAATAACAATAATTTAAATCAATATATACTTAGTAAAAGCTCTTCGATAGGCCAACTGTAGCTACGCACCGGAGCTCTGTAGGCGTTCGGTCAATCTGGATCGATAAGTTTCCAAGAAATCCTTTGTTGTCCTCAATGGGTGGACTAGACTCTTCTCTTGTCTTCAGCCACTTACAAGTATCCACAACGCTATTTATTTATTTAAATTTTATAGTCTGAATACTTCAAATAATGATATTCTAAAGTCACTTCACCACTAATTAGGTATTCACGCGATGTTACCAAAAGTGTACTATGATCGATCGATATCACAATGACTTTTAGTATTTTAATAAAACATCACAATTGATACACCGTTCTACATTAACACTAATGCAACATTGACACTCATCTTTATTCGCTTTCAAGAGTCCTAAACTGAATTTCAATTAGCACTTATATCAAATACGCACATCGGAGCACTAAGATGGCCAATCGATAATGGTTGCCCAAAATGGCTCTGGGGTTGTACTATGATTAATGAAGTATAACATGACTTACCTCAAAATTCGAAGCGCAGCAAAGTCACGAGACGAAAGATGTGCTCCTCAGAGGTCGCTACACGTCTTCACGATGCTCTTCCTTACTTGTTGCTGAAAAATGGAATTTTCAGTTTAAGATAGGGGAACGTGTCGAAGGTACGCGGCGCGGAATCGCTCTGATGGCTGCAGAGGCATCGCGCTGCGCTTGTGCAGCTTATGCACATGCGCGCCTCAGCGCCTCATACCTAGGTCTCCCGGGCCCTAGCTAAAGGTCAAAGTATATTTATGTAGGTCATCCGGCACTAGAATATTCTTAATGCCTATTATGATCAATACCTAATATAATAATTATAATTTGAATTTTTAAGAAGTGTAATAATGATTCTATGATTATTTTAAGGCGCTGGAACATAACAAAAATGATATTTTAATATACCGAAAATATTTTTTGCACACTTTAAATTTGATAAACTTTGATAAAGTTTTTTTTTTAATTTTTATATATTAGATACCCGCAACATAACATAACAAAAATTATATTTTAATATAACGAAAATAGTTATTGCACACTTTAAATAATTTTACATCTTGTTGATAAAGATTTTTTTTTATATATCAGATAACACTTAATTTATTCATATTAAAATATATATTCTAATATATTTTAATGTTAATATAGGGGATAGCGAAGCGAGGGATAATATGAATATTATGTTATAAATAAAAGATATACTTTAATAAAAGGCTTATTTATTTATATTATTTCCAATAGTACCATTTTATTTTATGCATTAATCTTAGTAAACTTCACCTCCAATGAAATCTACATATTCCTGTTCGCTAAAATATGTTGGTAAAAATATAATCAAAATTAATTCGCGGTTTACGAACTGTTTATGAAGACGCGCATAACATTTTATTAGGATTTTATAATTTAATTTGAAAATAGTTTATCGACATACATTTTGATTTTTATTTTTATGGCACGTATTAACAATACGAAGATCTAAAAGTGCATCAGCGAAAAAAAATTGCAAAAATATCAGTTCATATAGAAACTGGCACAAGAAAATAAAATAATGAAGTAAGTACTTAATACATATAAAATACAATAAATATCAGATCGCATATAAATAAATATTTTAAATAAACACCATTATCCAAGCAAACAATATGAAAACACGATAAAATATGTATTTTACATTTCTTTATCTGTTCTGTATCTATCTCGACGAAAGAACCGACTTTGAAAAGACAAACAATAAAAACACTTCAAGAGAACGCCACGAAAATCCAATAAATCACGCGAGCAAAGCCGCGTACAGCGCCTCGTATCAACTAAAATGTCCGACAGCCGACGAAGTGGCTCACTAATTTGCGATACACTAGACAAATAAATAATGTAAAAAGGGCATAATGTTGAACATAAAACGAATAAGAAAGCATATTAAGTATGAATAAAGATGTTATCTCACCTAAAAGATCCCGTCAGCAATCAAGCAGAAACCACCGGATTCAAAAATCTGTCGACCAGCCTCCAGCCGAGTCCCGCATCGACAGAGAGATGTGAGCTCCAACCACCCTGTCTAGCCCTCCCCGTGCCACCCACTGCCTTTTATAGCTGCCTAATAATGTTTTCCAACCTGAGTTATTTTCGATCACTTGTATATAATTTACATAACTGATTTATGTTTCAAATGCCTCCGAAAAACGTGATTTGATTGCGGCCGCAACAACATACCTACTAGTTTGAAAGAAATTAACAAAAATATGTTTAAAGTACAAATAATCAGTATTTTTAAAAATAATGTACAATCGACAATTAGATAACCTTACCTATAATATTAATAAGTTATAATATTTGTATTTATTTACTAATAGATATATGTTGTATTTAGATACATTTTATGATGAATAGTGTTAATTTTATTTATTAGTAAATTACATTTCTAAATGGATTCTATAACTCGAGATTAACCGAAAAACGCCATTAAGAAATCGTCTACACTAATATTATAAAGAGGAAAACTTTGTTTGTTTGGTTGTAATGAATAGGCTCAAAAACTACTGGACCGATTTTAAAAATTCTTTCACCAATCGAAAGCTACATTATCCTCGAGTAACATAGACTATATTTTATATTAAATATATTTGATAAATAGATTTTGAGGCGGTACAAAGTTTGCCGGGTCATCTAGTTCCTTATATACAGACTCCCCTTTATTTGTGACAATTTTTTTTCAATTTAGCTATTTTTATATACAAATTCAAATGTTACGGTTTATGACACAGATCTCTGTGATTGACGGGTAGCAGAGGCTCAGTATTAACTAATGAAGTTCCCTTTTTACCCTTTACGTACCGAACCTTTACTTGTACATTATTATTTTTTATATGAGTACAGCAGCCATATTAATACTCACTCTGTAAAAACCAAATGTTTATCTATTACGGTTTATGATATAAAGCTCTGAGGCGGAGAGTCAGTGGCGGTTTAGTAATAGAGTTCGGTTTTTACTCTTTACGTACCGAACCCTAACAATGGCTACGTCGCACAATGAGAACCATGCGCAATGAGGTAGTGTAGGGGACGTTATACACATATCTATGTTATAAGATAAGTAGATATTAAGCACCAATAGATTTGTTTCAAACAGAGTTTAATTTTAACATATAAGAAAGTTGTAACAGGCTGATATATGTACATGAGAGATATTAAAGAAAACTATATGTGGGTCTTTATTAGAGCAATAGAAGAAGCCAAAACAATAGTTTTTAGAGTTTTTGTCTGTCTGTCTGTCCGCGTTATTTTTAAATATTTGTACGAGCATCTATCAAAAAGTACTGAATTTAAAGATTTAAAGATTTTTATTGAACAAAACACGTATATTCGTAAACATCTGCAATAATAAGAAACTGTGTCGCAAGTGTTTACGCCGATCCCCGGCAATGACATGTTCAATACACATTAATTTACTTATTTTATATGTACGTACATTCTTAATATTTATAATAATATATGCAAAGTAAGCTACTTCGTAAATATATACATTATAATTGAAGATTGGTGTAAGTTATAAGTTAAATAGAGTAAATTGTATATGCGAGCGAGTGTGTGTGTGTATGTGTGTGTGTGTGTGTGTGTGTGTGTGTGTAGATTTAATGTTGCTAGTATATTAGTTTTTTAGAAGTGCTTCAGTCTCATCGTATGTTCGATTTAATAAGTAGTTCATTATTATTTCTCGCATTCCCAATCCCATCCATACGTGACTGGATTAATTTTTAATATTTTATTTAGTCTAATGTAAATTAAGGAAGCTAAGTACTCATAGTTCTGTTTTCCGAGTGCAGTACGACTGCGTGTAAGTTCGCAGATTTTATCAGCCCGACGACGACTGGTAAGGTTTTTGTTAACGTAGGGTAGATTTGAGTGTTTGCGTAATATTAATTTGCGGATGAACAACTGTCTGACGGTTAGGACTTTAGCGACTTTAAAGAGTTCCGAGGTAGGAAAAAGGATAGGCTTGTAAAGCATTACTTTAAGAACTGCCCTTTGAGCTCGCTCTAGACAAAGAAATCTCGTTATAACTGAACCGCCCCAGACTGTAATACAGTAGGATAACACTGATTGTACAAGTGAGAAATAAACTAATTTTAGGGTTTGGTAATCTACGACAGCTCTTAAGGTTTTAAAGATGTATATAAGTTTCCTTACTCTAGTAACTAAGGCTTCAATTTGGTCTTTCCATGTTAATAGGCAGTCTATGTGGACTCCTAAATATTTTATATTATATGAATGTGTTAATATTGAATATGAACAAGAGGTCTCATCTGCATTACAATTATGCGCAGTAATAGAAAATGGCAGTCGGGGCATGGTACTTATATTTAAAGCAAAAGCGGTGTAGACAGTTTTGTCGAGGTTTAATGTACGCATAGCAGTTTCTGCGCAAGTACGAGCTTCCGCCCATGTGGGAGCCTGAAGCAGGAGAGCCGTGTCATCAGCGTAGGTTATTATTTTACAGTTAGTAATGTTTAGATTGCAGAGTTCATTTACATAAACAAGAAATAGGGTAGGCCCGAGTACACTACCTTGCGGAAGACCGCATGTTAAAGTTTGGGAGAGACTAAGGTAACCACCAATTTTCACACGTTGTGTACGATTACTAAGGTAGCTTTTAAATAAATCTTGAACAACTCCTCGTACACCAATATGCTCCAATTTGTCTAAAAGAATGGGGATAGAGACGGTGTCAAAAGCTTTGGAAAGATCTAAAAAGATACCAATCGTTTTTAATTTGCTATTAAAATTTCTCACGACAGTATTAGTCAGTTCTAGTACGGCATCTTCACGACGGGAAGTACACACTTTCCGTTTCGAAAGCCAATCTGTCGATCGGAGAGGATATTGTACTTATTAAGATAATTGATTAGTCTATTGTTTAGTATTTTTTTCTATTATTTTAGATAAATTCGAGAGAATAGAAATGGGCCGGTAATTGTTGACACTGCCTCTATCTCCACTCTTGTAAACTGGAAGCACTAATGCTTCTTTAAACACAGTAGGAAAAATGCCAGATATGAAACAGAGGTTGAAAATATGGGTCATTACAGGGGTTAATACGTGACGGGCAGCTCTTAGCAATGATACCGATATATTATCCCAGCCTGTCGCGCTTACCTTAAGGGTCATTAGTATTGACCCAACTTCTTGGTTATCAGTTAATATTAGGGCCATAGAATGTGATTGTGGAGTACTTGTGAAAGAGCTGTAGTCACCAGAATTGCGTAGTTTGTTAAATTTGGAAGCTAACTCGTGTCCAATATTGCTAAAGTACTTATTGAATAAATTAAATTGTTCAGGAGTGGGAGATATTTGTAATAAGTCTGAATTCATATCCGACTTATTGTTTAAGTTTGCTATATTTTTGATAAATTTCCAAGTCGTCCTGGGGTTATTTTTAGCCTTCATGAATTCCATCCGTTCATAAGCTAGTTTGATCTTTTTTAAGAGATTCCTGCAGTAGTTCCTTTATCGCGTATATGTTAACCTAGCAATATTATTGTCAGGATCTCTTTTAGATAATTTATGTAAGTGATCGCGATTACGTATGCAACGCAAGAGCCCGGGGGTCATCCATGGTTTTAATATATGTTTTTTGCTAGGTATGATAATGGAGCGTGAGTGCATGCTCATTATAGTTATTATTATGTTTACAAACGCGCCAGCTGCAACCTCGGCATCCGTCATAGTCGTTATAGACGAGAAAGTTTCATCAATGATTAGTTTTGTACGTTCCGCTCTACAAATTTTTGGTTTTTTACTACAGCAAAAAAATACAGGAGCATAGTCAGTTATATAGGTATCAAGGACAAGAGTGACGGAGGGTACTTTGGTCTTTACTATAACATGGTCCAAGCAGCTGTTATTCCTTGTTGGAAGGACATGAGCGGGTAGCATAGCATGTACGGCAAGTAAGGTTAAATACGGATCAGCATGTGGGTCGCCACTCCCAGGCAGTATATTGATGTTGATATCGCCTATTAAAGAAATAGTTTGAAATTGCCTTAACGATTTAAGTATACTATCTAGACATGTTAAGAAATTTGTAACATCTCTAACTGAGGGAGAGCGATAAACTGCGACTATTGCTAGTTCATTGGAGAAGTTTAGAACAAGGCAATTGGCGTCATCTAAGGTTGGTTTGTGTACTGTGCATGCAAGACCAGCGCGGACAGATGCCACCACTCCATCATTTTGGTTAGTAAAAGTGCTTTTAAAAGCAGTATACCCAGGTATGGTGGGAAAGTAGTGACATTTGCTCAGCCAACATTCGCTTAATATTAGAACATCGAATACAGTGTTTATCCGATTTAGGAGAACTTGGAACTCGTGGAAGTTGCAACCAATACTTCTAATATTAAGATGAATAATAGTTAGTAAATCATTGATGCTTGTAATGACTTCCGAGCAACATTCCGGAGAGCAGCTGACTGAGCGGGATACGTTAATATTCTCAATATCATTTGTGATTTGAAGTGTACTATCCATATTGGAAGGAAAGATAAACTATTTGCAAGATAGAATTTGTTGACTGGTCTAGCAACGTTATTAAAAGGACATGAATATTAGAATGAGATGGCAGATAGCACTTAATGTTCTTTGTGTAAGTGTACAAAGGAATTGTGAAACAAATGTGAGTTTGTAGATGATGAGTATGTCTATGTGTGAATGTGTATAGAATTTTTGTGTAAAAAATATATATATTTGAGAACAAAAGGATAAAAACATATGAACTTAAAATTATGTAGCCATTATACATCAGTCCTATTAGTCACAAGGCACTTAATTTACTAAGATCTGACTCACATCTAATAGGGATAGCAGCTAAACCTTCGTTTTTCCGAAGAAATATTCTTCCATGAGACACCCAGCAGTGGTCGTTTGAGTTGGATCTAGAATATTCTTTGGTTAAGTAGAGCAATCTTTTCATTTTGGGTGATAAATTTTCTGATATAAATAAATGGTTTCGCTGCCCGCTTACATGAAGAGTTTCTAGTTTTTTAATTTGCTAGTTTTATTCATTTTATTGTATTCTTTATACTTTCGTATCAATAATTATTTTGTCAACACACTTGAAAAATCTAAAATAATAGTTTTATCGTGTGAGTCTCTCTTATTAATTCTAAAAACATCTCTCACAGAGCGCTAGTCAATTTCGGGGCATTTAAGGGTATTCACGAAATTGCATTTAATGTTTAACGTATTGCCAGACGTATAATTTAAATCTGGCTACAGTTTACCGCAATTATCAACCCTCAAGAACTAAAATAAGGGATGAAAGTTTATTTGAAACTCCGCCAATTTTAAAGTAAACTCTATAAAGCTTAGTATTTAGGTTACTGGTTAGACATCATATTAAATCTGTCCCATTTAGTACATCATTTAATACTAACTTTAACATTTTTTGATAAGCTAACTCTTAAGATTGTAAAATAAGTGTTGAAAGTTTTTTTTAATTTCACCAAAATTAAATCAAACTCTATTAAAGTTTGTTTAGCTTCCTGACTAGAAATAATAAATAACCTATTTCACCGTTTGTGGATCAACCGCTAAGTGCAAAATAGGGACAGAAATTTAATTTCACAGTCCGCCGAATTTGAAGTAAGTTCTATAAAACATATAAATTTCCTTTAAGATTAGCAATAGCGCAACACCTATTTCACCGCTTTCGGAAAACGGTCGTACCTCAAAGACGTAACACAAACAGCAACATTATAAATAAAAGGACATGCTATTTTTTTATATAATGTAGGAGTAGTAGACGAGCATACAATCCACCTGATGGTAAGTGGATACTGCCGCCCATGGATATCCGTAATCAACGCCAGATAAGATTAGATATTCCTACCTGAGGTCGGCCACAGATGCGCCGCTACCCCTGAGGACTAAGTTGGTACGCCTCGAAAAAGTATGTCTTCCTTACCACACCCTTCAAACCAGAACACAGCAGCGCTTAATACTGCTGTTACGAGTATTAGTCAGAAATAAGTGTGGCGATGGTGCCGCTGGAGTCGAACCACTCTAGGGTTCTACCACCTTCAATTTATTTCCTTTTTTGACGGAAAACTGTAACAGAGGACGGCGGACGAATTGAACTTCTACCCCGGGTGGCACAAACCGGCGCTACGCCGCTGTCGTAGCTGTGCCCTCTACATTCGTAGACTATGCAAAGCATCGCTGTAGCTAGAGTAGGCAGTAGTGGTTATTCAATTGCTCGAAGAAATACTTGATTCAGTTAAGTCGCCTATAACCTGCTGTTGTATTATTATTATGCTTCGCTGCTCAATTCTCGCGACTAATATTAACATATGTGGTACTGTTTCAGTTCTACGGCCATCTGCACGATAAGTTTAAAAGAAAATAACGAAAATATAAATCTGAAGACAGATAAAACAACATGAACAAATTGGTTTCAATTTGATATCCATTAATTTCTTCTTTAATGACAGGTTATCATATATAACTTTATATTCTGGTTTCGTGTCACGGTCTCAACAAGTAAAATTGTACTTTAAACATGGGAAAGAAACGAAGACACCGGGATAAAATTTACTTAAAAAGATTCACAAACTGGAAAAAGTTAGGTAGGTGTTTAAGAATCTCATAATAAAATAATGTAAATTCCTTGTTGAAGCAAATGCGAAATGGAAACTCAATTTTTTTTAAAAGTGTTGTGAACAATACATTGGGATTGTTACCTTCACGAATTGCGATGCTTGTACCGACTATTTATGGTGCGAGTAGTACAATGGGGATTGCTACCTCCATAGCCAAACCTCATATGGTTTTATTTCTTTTCAATCGATGTACATATGTGTGATGCGAATGATTTCTTGGGATCATTACCTTCACAATTAAAATTTCTTTTTTTTTTTCAGGATTGGAAGACGAACAAAATGATACGTCTAAACATTCAAAGCGATTCGTCGCCCGATCAAGAGATCTTGCATCTTGCACCTGACTCTCGTGTACCTAGTACCAGTGCCATTCAACTTTCAGTCGTAGAGGCATCCACTCTTGATGGTGACATATTGGTTATATTAGGCGAGGCGCCTACTGAAGATGCTCCAATTGGAAAAGAGATTCATAGTGACTTAGCTAAATACATAGTGACTTAAATACATTTTACTGTATGAATTAAAAAGCAGACATAAAATACAAAATTAAAGAGAAATATTGCACTTTCTTTAAGGCTCTACCTAATACCGAAATAAAAGCTGCAGTCACTGATATCCTTAAAACAAAAGGACACCTCACTTAACCCACGTCAGTCTCAGATAGGCGTTGCCTTAACAGCAGCACCTAAGTAATGCCATGCAGATTTTAGTTTCAGATAAATCTGATACCATTGTGTGATTCACATTTATTTGATACCAAAATGCGGCGTAATTTTCTTATTTCTTCTCTAAATAATAAGTTAAAGGAAACTTTACAGGAGACTAAGAAGGATAGTTACCAATTTTTGGGAAGATCTGTCTGAAAAATTAAAAGCATCTAAGGTAATTGCACGTTCCGTCCAGGACTTGAAGGCGATATTTGAACCGATACAAAATCCTGCCAAAGCCATTCAACAACAACCAGCGCCTAATAATTTAAACTGGAAACACCCGCAGTTCACTTCTCACAGGTCGGAAACTAGTACCGGCGGTTCAGCGGGCTGCGGGGATGACTTCAACATCTCAACATCGAAACGCAAGCAGACTTCAATGCATGCCATTCACAACAATGACCCTTACAAGAAGCAGAGACAATTTTAGATCCACATGTGACTAGTTCAGATTACAATATTTTATGGCGTCTGGAAAAGACTTACTAATGATTCTATAGTATTATTTATTTATTTTTTATTTTATTTTATCCATTTTTCGTCAATTCCAGTTCAATCTCACGAGCCGAAAAATACTCCTAGTAGCTTTTGTGAACTTAATAATTTTAAAATCGAAATTAAAAAAATATTGGATAAAGGTATATCTCCATGTAGCAGAGTAGATGAGGATTTTGTTTCACATATATTTTTAATTCGTTTATGAATTCTAATGGCGACTTCATGTTTATTTTAAACTTGAGAAATCTCAATATATTTATTTAAACTTCGCAATTCAAAATGAAAGATATAAGAACGGTTAGAAACCTAATTAGTACAAATTGTTATTTGGCATCTGTCGATTTAAAGGACGCATACTTTCTCACTCCGATTCATTCGGACTATAAAAAATATTTGAGGTTTGAGCTTCAAGGCGTACGGTATGAACTCAATTGCTTACCGTCAGTGTAGGGCATAGTTAATTACAATTTGTAATCTGGTTACTAACTACGATTAAAAGTAGTTAACTACATGTAGTTATGATTATATAGTAGTTGACTACTTGTAATCGTAACATAACTTACAGTAATCAAACTGCATGATGTAGTTATTAATTTGATTGCTGCAATCTAGTTGTTATAAATACTGATTATTTGAATTCTATGGACTTATATTTTGCAATGAAATAAAACGTGGAATAAGAGTACAATCTGTACAGCCACCCGAGTTAAAACCCGAAGGTGTGGGTTCGATTCCCGCCTGTGGTCTGTTCAGTGGTAGGACTTAGCGCTGCACTCTCGCTCTAACAGGCTCTTAACTAACTATCTAGCAAACGACAGGTAGGTATATGAACGACTCGCGCTCGTGTATGCGATTTTAAAGGCCCAACGTCATTTTAAATTTGTAGTTATGAAAAGTAATCATGTAATCGTGATTGCAACTACAATTAGTAGTTAGTAATCAAGATGTTTAACTACTTTTTACGATTACTTTTTGTAATCTGATTACTATATGAAATCGTAGTCAGTAATCAGTAGTTAGATTTCCTTATGCCCAACACTGCTTACCGTTTGGCTTAAATATAGCACCACTAGTGTTCACGAAATTAATGAAACCTGTTATTGAACACTTGCTTTTACGTCCTTTTATTTTAAATGTATATTTGGATGACATTTAATAATTGATAGATCTTACAATGAATGTAAAACAAATGTAATAAATACTATTAAATTACTAAATAATCTAGGATTCATTATAAATTATGAAAAAAGTTGTTTAAATCCGCAATCCAAGTAAATATTTAGGTTTCATTTTTGATTCTAAAACATTTTGCGTAGGGCTTCCACTAGACAAGAGAACAAAGGTTAAATCGAAAATTGAAAAATTTAGATCTTTGGCAAGATGTACTGTAAGGGAGTTCGCTAGATTTATAGGAATCTTAATATCTGTTTGTTAAGCTGTAGAGTATGGATGGCTACATACTACGAAAAATTTAGAAAGACATCTTTTTTTTAATTTCGACTGTAAAAATTATGAAACTATTTTAAAAATAGATAAAAATTTATTAAATGTAGATCTACAGTGGTGGTATAATAATATAGATACTTCTGTTAGCCGTATTCGCAATACGATCTATGAAATAGAGATATTTTCTGATGCTTCCGAGACGGGGTGGGGTGCCACCTGTAATAGTAAAAAAGCTCATGGTTTTTGGACTAATGATGAGTCTTGTCATCATATTAATGTTTTAGAATTATTAGCAGCATCATTCGCCTTAAATATATTTGATAAAGATATCTTTACTTGTCAAATGTTATTGAGAATTGATAACGTAACGGCTATATCATTTTATTCTTTTTATAATATAAGAGTAGCAGACGAGCATGCAGTCCACCTGATGATAAGTGGCTACTGCCGCCCATGGACATCTGTAATCCACCCCAGATAGGATTAGATATTCGTACCTGAGGTCGGCCACAGATGCGCCGCTACCTCTGAGGAATAAGCTGGAACGCCTCGGAAAAGTATCTCTCCATATCAAAGTATTTCGGAAAAGTATCATGCATAAAACGTATGGGTACAAGTGGCATATTTGGTGTTACAAGTGTGGTACAAGTGTACAATTTCATACCATTCATTTTTATATTATAGATTTGTAAATACCTAACCAGGCACATATTTCATAAGTCGGTACACGGTACCTAAATCTAAATCGCTATCCAACCAACTTACATTTATATTATATTTCACTTTATAGTAATATTGAGGTCGTTCTATTTTTGTTATTTTTTATAAGTAGATTTTTTAACCGTTCAACTTTAAAATCAGAGTGGACGGCCAAATCTGAAATTATGTATGAGGTTATACCTAAAATAATAAAGGCAATGAGTTAAATAAAAGCCAATTTGTTTTTTAATATTTTCTTGACCGGTAACAGTTTATTTTTGAAAAAAAGACGCTGCTGTATTATTGAAATAATACTAAAAAATTAAGAAAATAATGAAAATGAAAAACTAACAGAAAGTTGCAGCCACAACCCCCAGAAAGCTTACCTTCAATAAATATATAATATGTTACAGCCAAAGTGATAAATTCTGATATAATATCTAGCCATTATATATACAGGGTGAATTTTTCAAACGGGCCTTCAGGGCCAAATCCGAGACTATATGGATTAGCGAAAAATGCTGAAAGGAGTTACGAGGCCGATTTTGATAAAAACTAAAACTGCATCATTACTTTTTTAAAATAACTTTATCTCTAGCCGGGAATCGAACGAGTTAATTTTGAAAAAAAAATACACCTCTATATTATCCCACTATCATGGTCATAACATGGAATAATTACTTGATTAACCAACAAATTCTTCATTTGTATGACTTATGTATGTTTCTAAAAAAATATACATAAATCATTTGTTACGTATAATCCTTAAGAATTAGTATGCCAATGTATGGAAAAATATAGTATTTTCTTAAAAATTTTCCCTTTCCTTTAATTTGTCACATAACATTACTTCCCAGAATTTGATCCTTATAAGCGACACTATCAGATAGTGGAATAATATAGAGACTGTATTTTTTTTTCAAAATGAACTCGTTCGATTCCCGGCTAAGGAAAAAGATATTTTAAGAAACGAATGATGCAGTTTTAGTTTTTATCAAAATCGGCCTCGTAACTCCTTTCAGCATTTTTAGCTAATCCTTATAGTTTCGGATTTGGCCCTGAAGGCCCGTTTGAAAAATTCACCCTATATATAAAGTAGATATTATAATATCTACTCAATTTGGTCAAAGTGATTAATAACACGAAATTAATGACATTAACCAGCCATTATATATAATATTTTCAAAGACTTGGATGAAGTAATGAAACAAGTAATAGGTAAAAATGAGTTGTTTCTATTTCAACTTTCTTTAAGCATAAATTAGTTATGTAATTTTATAATTATCCACATATTGAATAAGAGACATTTTGAGATGTTTTATTCCCAGTCTCTGTACACGATGTACGTAAATCAGCTGGATGAAGCTGGGGTGGAAAAATAAAATACATGTCTTAATATTATCTCTGATCGCTTATTTGTATGTTTTCTTTTATGTTCCAACCTAACCTAACCAATCCTAAATAATGTCATACAAACTTGGTATTGGTTAGGTTAGGTTGGAACATAAAAGAACATAGAATCTAAGCGAGAAGGGCGCGGCAGCGCCCTGCGAACGAGTGTGTCCGATTTACGATAATTCGGACCTAAACTATATGATTTATAGTTACTGTAGATAATACAAAAACCAAGATGACGTTGATACAACAGAATTCATCATTAATAATTAGAAATTAAACGAACTTACCTAAGTGAAGTTCCATTTCAATTGTACGAACTGCATAGTCTCGAAATGATAATGTTGACATGTAGTACACCGCCAGTCGCCAGCCTTGTGTCACGTATATTCAGAGCTAAAAACCTCGAATTCAAATAATTTAAAACAATATCCAACCTACTTATAGCGCCCCCTACCGGTAAATGTCATTAAGTTTAGAGATCCTGGGGTCAAGATGTAAGTTCATTAGCTCGATTATTTTACAACATAGATGATATTATGGGTAATACTTATCGTATATAAGTATGGGTGGGTGGGTTATAATATCATTTCGAGACTATGCAGTTCGTACAATTGAAATGGAACTTCACTTAGGTAAGTTCGTTTAATTTCTAATTGTACTTCACTGCATAGTCTCTTCAATGATAATGTTGACATGTAGATGTTTAGAGATTTGTAAAATAACGAGCCTATTAAACAAAATACAAAAACATTTAAATCCTACTATTTTTAAAATTCCTAATTTAATATATTATCTATTTAAATATTAATTACAGTTATCAAGTATACGTTTGATGTAACGTCTCTACTACAAAATTGAACTTAGATCTGATCCATTCAGCTATCCTTCTAAGAGGGTCTTAACTGACACTCATATGTTTAGACGTCAGCGTAGCAGCGTGGTAATGCGTGCTCTCTAATGGTATGTATTGTAAAAAATGATATATCAATGCCATCATCTTCCGTGGTTGATAAAATCTAGAAACTGTCGTCTGGAAGGTCACTGTATTATAAGATTACATAAAAGAAATAAGCTTATTCTTGCAACTCTCAAGTGTTACTAGGCCTATCTAGGTAATTTTATTAAGGATGTGCTGGACAAATACTATGATTACTATGAAATAATGGTAATACTAGATTGTTTGAACACTGGTTATAGTAAGGTTTAAATTCATGTGGCAATTTAATATACAATATCTTCCGACAAGCAATTTGGTTAATATACAATAATGTTATTATTATGTTTATGTATACTTTTTAGAAGTCTCGACTCAGATGTAGGCGAATCGGTAGTAATAATGGCATTCACGGGCTTACACCAAGTGAACGTCATAATATATACGATATCTATTGTTTTTATATATTACTTATATATATATATATATATATATATATATATATATTACTTATATATTATTATTGTTTTTTTTTTTTTTTTTTACTATATGAGTAATTACAATAACCAAAAAAAGTAAATAGTATTTTTTCATCATCTCCACTAAATAATATATAATATTTTACACTTAACTCGCTAAAAATATTTATACATCAGATGTAACTATCCCAAGTAATAGCATACTTGGGATATGGAGGATAGAAAACCTAAATATGCATTTTAAGAACAAAAATAATTCTAGATATATATATATATATATATATATATATATATATATATATATATATATATATATATATATATATATATATCAAAATGAAAAGAATATTGTAACCAGTCTACAGATAGATCTAGTTATTTACACTGTTTAGGCCAAAATATTATAAGCACCAGCATCACGTTTTCATTATTGCGTCTAACATTGCTTGTAGAGCAACAAAATCTTGAGATTCGTGTATAGAAACGAAACGCTCCTCGAGGAAGCGAGTAACATACAGGGTAAAGCGTTGACGAAAAACAATTGGATTTAGATCTTCTTTTTTTTTTTTTTTTTTTTAAATTCATATGAGACCCAAAATGCAACCCTTCCAAAATGAAAGGTTTATTATTATTATTATTTTATTGATTTTTTTTCTCCCAAAAGGGGTATATTTTAAACTTATTATTATTATTTTTTAATACTATTTTTTAGGACTGTCTGGACCAGTCTGGTACTACCACAAACTCCCCAACCGTTCAGAGATAATCTTTAACAACAATTATTTTATTAGAAATAAAATGAATATTTCCATTTAAATAGTATAACCTTAGTCATGACATGTAAGTCATACTTCTTGTAGGTTTCCTAGTAAATAAATCTATTTAAAAACCTTCAAAGTGTTAATTCGCAATGTATAATCTTGATTTAGTGGTAGCAAATTCATTCTGAAATTATTAAATGTATTAGGGAAATAAAAACATTTTTTGGGTATTCAATAAATCCAATATGTGCCTTGATATTACGGTTAAATGTGGGTATTAAACACCATGCTGTATCTATATGAAATAACTGTGGAGTTGCCTACACGTATTAAGGTTTCACCATGTTGAAGATGATTATTGAAAAAATATCTTTAAGCACAAGTAACGCTGCATTTAACTTTAAATAGTTGATCGGATTTGTTATTAAAATCAAATAACAAAAATACCGAGAATAATGACCATATGTTACATAACTGATTGTGTCCCGATAATAAAAATAATATGACAACTACCACCTGTAATTATATCTATGTGTAAGAGGGATAGTATTTTGATAAACATTATTAAAATTGTTATATATATATACATATCTTTGCATTTATTATAATTTTTATTTTTTAATATTATTATTATATATATATTTTTTTTTTATTTTTTTTCTTTTTATTTCACCCTTGTGTTGATTTTTAATCTTTAATCTAATGGTAAAGCAATTTGATCTTTTATTTATTTCTTGCTTGTATAATACAACCTTAACAGTTGTATTATTTCCAATTATCAAACTATCTTTTAAGTAACCAATAAATCCTAAAGAATGATATAGCTTATTATGTCTATGATCCTAAATTACTAAGTGTCGTTATTGTTCCTTGTCCATTATTATGACATTTCAAATAGGAACTATGTTATATAAATATATAACTGACACAATGTCCCTAGATCTTAATCAGTTATGTATGGTCTTGTATCTTTTAAAAGGTTAGTAAAAACATAAATATAGTGTTCTGCTCAAACCAAAGGAAATAACTTGAAATGCATAGAATTTCCATTTAACCATAGACATTAGACATGTAAACACTGTTTAAGGTAATCATGAATTAGTATCCAAATATGCATTCTTGAAAACAATAGTAAGTAGTGAGTGGAATGCCAGGCTTTATTTAAAGCTCAAGATTAAGACCAAGATATTCAATACAAACCAACATCACCATCATCAGGTGTTGGTAAAGTAAAAATATTGTAAAAAATTGGTTAAGAGTAAACAATATGTTACCACTGATGTGAGAAGTCTTTCTACACACATACCGAGTATATTTTGAAAAAATCTTCATTCCTTGAGAATAATGAGTTTAAGTGTTTATACAATTAGACTCTTAAAGCTAACCACTTGCAAAGCTTGGGTCAATAGTTATTTGTTACAACTGGTCTTTAAAATTATAATTATAATCGACCACATTATTAACCACTCACCTAAAAATCTGTTGTGATTGAAGATTTATTCCAAAGGAAACTTCGATCAAGCCTTTCTGTGACACAGGTATTTGTGCATGAGGCTTGTTGTAAGTCAGATAATGACCCTATTTGGTATGAGTATCTCAAACTTTTGGATGAAGTTTATCATAGGATGAAGTGTAAATATCTTCGTTATATTTGTTATTATAAAATATTGTACTATATATATATGAATTGAACAATCATTGTTTCTTAAACCATTTTTCCGATCATTTCTTCCAGTACTTGTACTATGAAATTTCTTCTTATTATTAATTATACATAATAAATGACCAGCACCAGTAATAAGATAATTGATAGCAAATTATCTTTATAAAGGCAAATAATTTAAAATTATTAAGAAACAATCATGTCAAATGCTCGAGAGCAGTAAGCATTCGCCTGATGTGGCATGGCTTTTGACTCTTTACAGCTACAATAGTAACTGCGACTTGTACAACTTTTAATGTCTAATCATGTGTTATCTGTCCCACAGTTTCCTAGAGGCTAGTGTTCTTCCTTTAAACTATTTTTTCCTTTAGTCTATCTATCACCATCTAGATAGATAGATAGTTCCTTTAGTAAATTACTCTTTAATATGCTGATCTACCTAGATACCAAATTCTTATGAATGGTTAAACCAAATTTAGGTTCTTCTAGAGTATTACAAAAGGATATAAATTGTCATCTCTATATCCTGTATCATGTACATTATTAATCTGAATGATTCTTCAATAAAATGTTCATTCATTAAAATCATTACATCCACTCGATGGTAATAGTTGTGTCTATCTACTGATTATTACTATTTTGTTATATGGGTTATTTACCCAATGTAAAGGACATAATACCCTATTAGAATGGGTGAATATCCGTTGTATCCGTCTACTTAATAGTAGTATCTTGTTATAGTTGTTACATAGGTAAATATCCAATATGTAAGGGTCCCTTATTTGAACGGATGAATATCCATTAGGTATATTCTACTCAATAGTAGATTATTTTATGTGAGTAAATACTCAATATAAACAGGTTAGTACCCACGAACGGGGCTAAATAGCACCCTATTTCTTGTAATGTAGGTAAATATCCAATATGTAAGGGTCATAACCTTATTTGAACGGGTGAATACCCATTAGGTATATTCTACTCAATAGTAGATTCTTTTATGTGAGTAAATACTCAGTATTAACGGGTTAGTACCCATGCACGGGGCTAAATAGCACCCTATTTCTATGTTCATAGCTTTATATAAGCGAGATTTATATAAGGATTTAAATAAGCGAGATCACCTAAATAGGTGACAAGCTTAGTTAATGAACATAAGACGTCAAATTCCTTGCTACAGAACAATATGGTAATCTAAAAATCCTTTGCTTGGAAAAATATATATGTAAAAATTTACCTTGTCATTCCTCATTAATATATAAGATTATCATCTTATCTTTAATAAATGAAAATAATACATTTTCAATTTGCGACGGCATTCGTAATGGCCGCCTAGTACAAGTCTTCAGAATAATTTCGTCAAAATTCTTTACTTTCCATTGTAACTTTTCTGCACAATATATCACACCTACGTCTTTTATAAATTATTAATTGAAATATTTGTTATAAATTAACAATTTTTACTATAAATTACTTATTTTATTTCTTATTTTGAAAAAATCATAAATGTACACAGGCTGCACGAAAAACGATAATGACATTTACCGGTAGGGGGCGCTATAAGTAGGTTGGATATTGTTTTAAATTATTTGAATTCGAGGTTTTTAGCTCTGAATATACGTGACACAAGGCTGGCGACTGGCGGTGTACTACATGTCAACATTATCATTGAAGAGACTATGCAGTGAAGTACAATTTCAGTTAATGTTAACATTTATATTACTTCGGGCTTTAACAATAACATATTTGTTACTTTGACTAACTTTAACATGCTATTATATATAACAGCTGGATAAAGTGATTAATTTATCACATTGTCTGGCCAAATTAGTTATTAAACACAATGTATAATACCAGTCATTATGTATTCTTTGACCACTTTGACTGTAACATATATTATCTTCCGGTTTATAATATGAGTTTGTTTGCGCTAATTTCTGGAAGTACTTACTGGTTTGATTTCAATGTATCTTCTTATATTATATCTTCTCTATTATATAGTATCTTCTTATATTGGGTATAAATTATTAAAGGCTGTAGGATATAAATTATTTTAAAAAGTTTTTCGAAACAAGACATAAAAGCCACCAATACAAGAATAGGGGTAGCGCCTCGACTGCTGTGGCACCACCGCCACACCTATATCTGCCTCATAACAGCAGTGTTGAGCGCTATTGTGTTCTAATTTGAAGGGTATGGTAAGGGGGACATACGATTCTGAGAGGTTCCAACATAGTTTTTTTATAATGAGGGGTAGCGGCGGATCTGTGGCCGACCTCATAGGCCTCATAGGAATTTAATCTTTTCTGGGGTTGTTACAAACATCCATGGGCAGCAGTAGCCACTTACCATCAAATCAAATCATTTTTTTTTTATTCAAAATAGGTTCTTTACAGACCACTTTTTGAATGTCAGTAAAACTACCACCAACCACTTCACAAGGAGTTTTGTTATGGATACGCATTATTATGCATCAAGTGGACTGCAAGCTCGTCTGCTACTTCTATATTATAAAAAATAATAATGAATTATAGCCATACTAGCTGTTCCCGCGGTTGCACCCGCGTTAAAAACAAATCTAACAACAAAAAATTGTGTGTGTCAGCTCCGACGCACGACTGGAGTTTACTCTTTAAGTACGATTGTCAAAACAGACGCAAAAAAGCTTATTTAACTGAAATAAACTGAAATAAGCAAGCTCAATAACATATAGATATAGTCGCTTTGCAGCATACTCTATACACGACTTAATACACTCACAACCAGTGCAGCCAGATCGTGCGTAGAGCGTACCCCCACTTGCCATCGTGCGTGATGTTTTGCCATCAGTAAGAGTGAGAGAAAGCATTATAAAGTATAGGCAAAGTAAGGGTACACACTACCCACCATAGATATAGAATGTCAAAGATACACAATGTCAGTTTAAACGCAATACCAAAATGGATATGTGTATGTGTGCGTAATAGTGTTGTTACCTTCATACTTTTTATCGATTGACATCCAGTATTAATTTGATGAGCCTGCCGTGGCAACGTAGCTTTAGTATCCAAATTATTACACAAATTAATAAAGTACCATATTTTCATAGATGATTATTTATTAATATTATAAAACAAGTCTTATGATATACAAATTAATACGACGACTTCCTTGGTATCAACTATTTTTCCTCAAAATGTTTGTTACATATTACCGATGATTTAATAGGAGTCCATTCTGGCCGATTTATTATTGTTATCCACTTTTAACGTACCTCACTTGATCGACTTGGTATCCTTGAAAAGATATAGGTGATGCAAATATTATTCGAGTTATAACATAAAAATTCTGAATATGTAAATTCCGGTTACAATACGTCAACAAAGTTTACTTATACTACTTTTGTGATGCATGAAATGATCTTTATTATATTATCGACACATTGCCGATATAAAATGACGTCACCATTTTGTCAAGCCCTAGCGTAAATAAATAATTTAATTCTCGTATAAATTTTGGTAACTATCAGCTATTCATTTATCTTGCTATAAATACATATATTTCAATGTATTTATAGCAAGATAAATGAATAAAAATGAAATTGTAACAAGTATGTATGAAACCAATTAATATGAAATTTGACCAAATATTGCTTAAAAACCTGGGATCGAAAAATCGCATTTACCTGTGAAACGTCAATTAACTTCCGTGGATTATTTTTCCTTGTAAAGTGTACCGCACTTGACAATTGAGCAAGACACCCTTGTAACAAAAACTCAGCAATATATTAATACTAGTAATTTTGGTAAAATAATAAAACGCGCCGTAGTGGGGAGAGCTTAAAGCCGCTTATTCGAAGAGAAATTGACACGCCGTCACTTTTCTTGGCATCTCTTTCTCTCTAGTACATTGTCTATATGAGTTGACATATGTCTTTCACATGCCTTGTTGGTCTTTAGCGTAGCGAAAAAATTCTAAGTCTATGCTACCCACGATCTAGCTGCACTGCTCACACCAAATTAGAAAGTTGCGCACGATAAGTTGCGCACCAAAAACGTAACGAGGTCATTCGTTCTGTAAATTTTACTCCTCACATTTTCCTCATACCGGGCGCCTTATATCAAAAACCGATTCTTAAGGAGTAAACTGCAAAAAAACCTGTCATATCTAAATGGTCTTTGAAAAGCGCCTCTCGGGGCCATAATTTAATGTCAAGGTCTTCCTTTAGGATATATACGTTAAATAAAACAAAAATGCTATTTTTGCCCCCTAAATGTGTTGCCTTTGGCGAAGCGTCCCCTTCGTTCTCGAAAAGCTACACCTCTGTTATGTGGCTAAATTACAAACCTAGAATGTAACATCATTAATAATTCCCTATTATATTGTAGGTCGGAGACTATGTATATTTTAGACAATTCAAAAACAGTCACGCAAATGGGAGCCTTTTTTTTCTTTTTTTAACGCGGAGAAATCCTCATGGATCCTCTTCTGCCCGGGGGAGCAAAAGGGGTATGTCGGACTCTTACCGACTAAAACTCCGCGGCGTCCTCTGGACGCTCGGTGCCGGGTCACGAGGAGCGTGAGCATTACATTCGCGGCCAGGCAACGTCGGCTGGCGCTGGTGTTAACGCCAGCCACGTCCCAAGAGGGAGGGGCCCCTCTCATTGGTGTCCCTCATAAGATGAGCACACAGAACGCACACACGAAATCTCGAGCCCTTGACGCTGGAGTTGGATTCCCCGGAATCCACTTCCGTAGGCTCATGGGACGGGGAAAGGGTGGCCTTGAGAAAAAGCCGTCCTACGGCGTCCCGTGCGTCTGCGACGAGGTGCCTGGCAAAACAAATCGTTCTCTCTGGCTCTCTCCGCCGCCTACTTCGCAAGCATCACAGCTTCACAGAAGGAGCGCACCGCCTGCCACGACCTGTCACTTCCGACCATGGTGCGAACTACGATCGGTAGGGAGAGGTCGGCCCCAATACAGAGATGAGCGCGCTGCGCTCCGCACTCCACGCAGGGCATACCTCCAGCGTATGCTGTGCTGTCTTATCAAGGCAATCGTCGCAGTGATGGCACCTGGCCGTCGGCTCCCGCCCGATCCGACACAGATAACTCCCGAAACAACCATGTCCCGAGAGTACCTGAGTCAAACGGACAGAAAGGACGCCGAACCGCCTACCTAACCACTGCTGGAAGACCGGACGGATTGCCTCAATAGTCCGATGGCCGGCGGTAGGATCCGCCAGCCTGGACGCCCACGTTTCGGTAGCCCTTTCGCGCAGCTCAACTCTGTGTCCCTCCAATTCATGCCGTGCGGGCGAGCGGCCCCAGGATCGGTGCGCCTCCTCACGCCACTGTCGTAGTGACGCGAGGGCTCTCGCTTCCAAATCACAGGGCAGAGATCCCGCCAGCACGTAGCAGATCGTGCGATAGCCCCGTATAACCCTGATCGCCATCACACGAAGCGAAAGACGATCGCGAAGTTCCGGCGATTCAGGGCGTCACAAAGCCATCGATCTCACGATGCCCGTGTCTCTACTGTCGACACGACGTTCTATTTCTATCTGTTTACCTATTCTATGCTTTTCCATGCTCTATTTTACTTTTTCTTTAACTTATTTCGTTACTTTCTTAAAAATAAAACACACATTGTTTCTTTATTCTATTCTATCTTAATTATTCTACATATTTCCTATATACTACTTATTTGCTAATTACCTTTTATTTTCTTCTTATTCCTAATGCTGGCCATATGTATTCCATAATACTTATGCCATACATTTTTATTACAAAATCTATTGTTGCTTTATTTTACTTTATTTCTGCTTATTACAATGTTTGCTATTTCTATACAGTATCTAATGAAGATTTCCCTGTGTTTGTGTGCGATTATTGTGTGAATTGTATTTATGTCCACCTGTGTGTTTATTTCCTGCTCAATGTTGTATCTGTAGAATGCAAAACCAGGGCACTCCGTTAGTATGTGTGAGACTGTTTCCTCCCCGGTGCCACAGGGGCACGACGGGTCCTCCCTACACTTAAATCGCGCCAAGTATTAAGAGAAGCCGCCATGCCCCGTCATCACCTGTGTCATCACACTACACAGCTCCATCCCCCTTACGATCCTGTACGCGTCCGTTATGTTTGGTAGGAAGAGCTTGGTCACGGAGGCCGTCTCACCGTCCCTGTATCGCCGGTCCCATTCGGCAAGCGACCCTAATCGGATCAGTCGCTTGACGTATGAGACCGGAACAAGATCGTAAGCCGGCCTCCTCTTCCCATCTCTGGCTGCCTCTTTGGCCAGTTGGTCGGCACGCTCATTTCCCTTCAATCCCTCGTGGGCCTTTACCCAAAACAGGGATACCCCTCTGTTTAAGGCCAGAACGGTTTTAATGTTCTGGCGCGCCTTCACTGCAAGGGGATGGAGGGCATTTTGGTTTATTACTGTGTCTAGGGCCGATAGCGAGTCGCTGATGAGCCCGTAGCTAGGGTGTTTACCCCTCGCCGCCTCCTCCGTTGCTTTACATATGGCCAAGAGCCTGGTAGACCGTGCAGTACGACGACAGTTTTAGACGGACTGACGTTGTCTCGGTCCCCCAATTCCATAAGGAAAGGGCGGCCCCGACACCGTCGTCCGTCTTGCTGCCGTCGGTGAACATCTGTACCGCTTGGCTGCT
Source organism: Epargyreus clarus (assembly GCF_041222505.1). Taxonomy (NCBI): domain Eukaryota; kingdom Metazoa; phylum Arthropoda; class Insecta; order Lepidoptera; family Hesperiidae; genus Epargyreus; species Epargyreus clarus. The sequence continues at coordinate 6,720,936 of NW_027332215.1, forward strand.
ATTACTTTCTAAGCTTTGCTGGTCCACCAGGATCATAAACCCCAGGCTCATATGGCTATCGGGGTGCGGAGTTTCGGCGTACCTCACCATCCGCTCGATCTCTCGGTCTTTCAGTACGGGCAGCGATACTCCCCTCTTTGTCTCATACAGGGCGGCTGCCTCCTGTATCCTGAGGTCGAGGGGCAGCATCCCCGCCAGCACCAGGGCCGAGTTCAGCAAGACGGTGCGGTACGCCTTAGTGACTTTTTGGGCAAATACCCTCTGCACTGCGCTTAGTTTCCTTTGGACTCCCAGCTTTCTCGCGGCCGGCGCCCAGACACTGGCCGTGTACAGGACCACCGGTTCCACGACCGCTGTATAAATGGTGCGAATGACCTCCGGGTGGAGTCCCCAGCTCACAGGGGCCGCTCTGGACAGGTGTTTATATAGGCTGAGCAACTTCCTGCAGACGCTCGCAACGTGACTGTTAAAGGTAAGTTTGCTATCGACGATGACACCCAAAATTTTCATTTCGTCTACAGTTACCATACAGTTGGTCTTATGTGGTGCGAAGTTTAGTTTATTTCGGACACCCCACGCCCGAACATAGGCGAGAGTCTCGTTTGCTTTACGCTGGACTTCTAATGCGGTGTCATCGTCGAAGACAAGAACCACGTCGTCCGCGAACGCCTGGCAGTAGTCGCCCCGCTCGTCCAGTTTTTTCAGGAGTGGATCCAATATTGCATTCCACAGAATGGGCCCCCCTATAGATCCTTGGATACATCCCTTCTCTGGTGTCTTCTCGTATTGAGCCCCTGCATACCTGACTGCGACTCGTCTATTGGACAGGAAACTGCTTATTATTCGTCTCAGGCCCAAGGGGCACCTCTCCTCGGCCAGCCGGACTTTAATTGCAGGCCACCACGCGCTGACGAAGGCTCCCTCTATGTCCAGTGACACCAGCACTATGAGATTCTTATTCTTTATTTTCCTTCGAATGTAGTGCACCAGGTCATAGAGGGAGTCATCGGTGCTTCTCTGGGGCATAAAGCCATATTGTTTTGGGCTTAGCCTCGGTATGAGGTGCCACTTGAGTCGTGATACGAGTGCCTTCTCGAGAACCTTTCCTATGACAGGGAGGAGTCCTATGGGCCTGTAGGATTTAAGGACTGTATAGTCGGCTTTCCCTGGTTTCCTGAGCATCACTATCGTAGCTCTCTTCCACGCTGTGGGAAAGTGTCCCAGCCTTAGGCATTTGGTTAACAATGCCAGGAGCGTTTCCGGGTCCTGCTGAAAGGCGTAACTACAAATATCGGCTGTGTGTCCGTCAGCCCCAGGGGCCTTTTTTGGGTTGAAGCTATTCACCGCAGACTCGAGTTCCGTCTTGGTAAATGGGGGATCATGTTCTCCATCATGCGTCTCCTCATTTACCCTTTCCGCTATTTCTCTTGTTTTGCGGTGGTCATCGTCATCGTCCCTCCTTAGGTCTCCTGGATAAAACGTATCAGCTAGGAGTCTCGCCGATTCAGCAGGCTCCATCCCTGCGCCACTTCCCACTAAGGGTAGGTCTTCTTCCCTTTGGGCAGTTCGGCCGATCACCCGATAAATCCCCTCCCATAGCCCCCCCCCCCTGTCCTGTCTCTCACAAAAGGCCTTCCAACTAGACGTCTGTGCTTTTTGGCCTCAATCTCATAGGTTTGTTTTGTTTTGAGGTACTCTTCGACGACTTTAGCTCGACGGTTCGGTGCGGCGCAGCGGATCCGGCGTTTCCTGGTCCTGACCTCTTGCTTCATTGCAGCAAGAGGCTCGGACCACCACGGTAAGGTAAGTTTTTTAGTTTTATTTTTCTTAGGTATAGATTTATTGCATGCTATTGTAATTGCTTGTGTGTATTTGTCCACCATTTTGTCCATCTGTGTTGTGTTCCTAATTTTTCCTATTTCTTATTTTGTGATTTTATTCTCTGTCATAAACTGGGCCAGTTTCTCATGAAACTGGCTCCAGTTTTCCATTTTTGTGTTGTAAATTCTAGTAGTTCTTTGCATATTTATTCCTATTGATTTTTGTAATTTTGAATAATATACCGTTGTGGTCCGAGCTCGTCACTCCCGTTTCAACCCTCCAATCCGCCACACGGTCCAGTATATCCGAGGAGCAGGCCGTAATGTCGACGTAGCTGGTATACGTCCTCCCCCCTCTGACGGTATCAAAGGTGGGGGTTTTCCCGCGATTAAGTACCTGAAAGTCAATTTCCCGCAGGATACCTGCCAGTTCCTCTCCTCTATAGTCAATTTTTTCGCTGCCCCACCATGGATGTTTGGCGTTCGAATCGCCTCCCATAACGGCCGCAATTTGTCCTATTTTATTTGTTATTCCTTTGAGCTGATTCAAGTACGGCTCAATGGGGCGGTCCGGCTCGAAGTAGAAAGAGACGACCACGATACTCCAGGCCTCGGTTTGGAGCTCACCACTACGATGTTGTTTATGGTGAATTCGGGATATTGTATTGCCTCCACGTTTTTATCAAAGATAGCTATCGCCGCTTTGACTGTTCCATCTCCCTGCTCGGTGCTCTGGAACATCCTGGCCGTCCCGGATCCCTTCATACGCCTTATTACGCCGCTACGCCTCTGTTTGCACACTCCAACATAAACTCGTTGGTGGTCAAGCCCATCCTCTGTAGGTTGGACTGGGCCACCAACAAGAATTTCGAGTGTTGCTCGGCAATGGGGGGGCTTCGAGCTGTGTTTGTTGGCATGCCACTCTCAGCAGTATGCTATAGAGGCACGAGCCAAGGCGTCCCACTTTCTTCGGATTTGGCATTCGTTACTAAAGGCATTGTGATTCGTATTTGCAACTTTTGCCTTAGTACAGTTACAGCACGAGGGTTCTACGCTAGCCAGTAAGTCGTTACATTCTGCTCTGAGGTGAGGTCCTCACAACACAATGGGAGCATCTCTCCACTAGGTCTTTGCAGAATCTCCTGCTGTGGCCGTACCCTAGACATTGCGAGCACTGGACGAGTGGCGACTGGTCCTCCACTCTTATTTTATGGAGGTCTATGTATACTTCTCCAGAGTCTAGCGCTCGTTTCCAGCTTTTGGGGGACACTCTTATGACTACGTGGCTGATGTGCGGGTTTCTCGTCTTCTTTCAAAAACGTAATTCCATGCGCACATCATCCTCGTCGAGGTCTTTAAATAGGTGTCCGTTTTGCTTTTTCAGAGCGTTTTTTAGATCTTCATCGCTATTATAGTTAAGTACGTCCCTGAGTAGCAGTAGCGGATCCCTGTTTTTAATTTCAGTTATCTTGAGTTGTCCCCCTGCGTCTTTTATTCTTTTCGCTACTTTCTAGCGCTCCTCCTCCGTGCTGCAGCTTACCATTACTTTGCCATATTTTGCCTTCTTCACTCTGTCTACTCTAATGCCCTTCTCTTTAGCGTTTATGCTAGCACGGACTTTGCTGAGAACTTCTTCACGAGAGTCCGTTTCTATTTCCGAAGAAATTATCACAGAATACAGAGTTATCGACTGCTCCGTTGGTACGCTCTTTACTTGGCCCGCCACTGCACTTGCGTACGTCTTAGTCGCATTTGTCAGGTTTTCTATGTCGTCTGACTGTTTCTTTATATTTTTATGGATGTTTCCCAATACTGCCGAATTTTCTTTTATTAGAGTATGTAGTTCTTCCAGTGTATTCTCTATTTTAGTATCAAGACTTGACTTGACTATTTTAGTATCAAGAGTGTCTTTTTTCTGGTGTCTTTACTTTTATTTCCTTTGTCCCTTCCTCGTCCGTTACCTCTTTCTTTGCCCCTTCCTTAACTAATTGGTAAAGGCGTTCCACTGTCTTTGTCACCTCCAGCTTAATTTTCGTCTTGATGTTTTTTGCCTGACCGAGAAGGAGCTTGGTTTTATTTAGACAAGCTCTCACCTCAAGGATCCTGCCAGGTTGTCTCTAGTATAGTTCGTGCACCAGTGCACAGTCGTAATACTAATTTAATATATATCTGGTACAATAATTTAAGGTGTCAGTCAATTTTTCAAAGATTCTTTGTCAATATAAACAAATAACATATAAGACTTGTACCTATTAAGTTACGTTTTTTTTACAGTTTGTCAGGGGTATATCGGGATGTTGGAGTGCGGTTGCTGCGGATGTTGCTCTGGCTTTCGGCTTGCGGCTAGATTAGCAGCTGCGACCCACGACAACGGCCAGCAGATGCTTCCGGCGGCTGCGGCTTGCGGTTTCTAATTTCTGCCTGCGGCTGCGGTCAGCGGTTGCGGCCCGCTTCTGCTGTCTCTCCTGTGTTTTCGACCTACGATTACTAATATAGGTGGCTGCTGCTGCCACCAGATGTCGTTTGCTTTTCTGTGTGTTATAAATCTCTTACTCGTCGTCCACGTCGTCCATATTCTTCAACTTACCCTGATGATGCTCCGTTTTGGAGCGAAACACGTGTTGGTGGTGGTATGTATGGTGGTGTATATTTTTAATTTTTGCATCTGCATACATCCTTTAAGGGAGGGAGTGTGGTACATACTGCATGGTTTAAAATATATACCATCATACATATTTGTAGCGGATTGTTGCGAAGTAGTTTTAATCTTAACTTAATATTTAGTTTTATCTTTACCGTACTTGTTTACAACAAGGCGGCTTGGGTTTTTTCCAATGTTAGCGTCGTCTCTTGTGAATTGACTTGCTGATTTTTTGTTTTTCATCCACTTTTTCTTATGGAAAAGTCGGCTTGGGTTTTTTCCTATGTTAGCGTCGTCTCTTGTGAATTGACTTGCTGATTTTTTGTTTTTATCCTTTTTGTTTTTATCCTTATCCTTATGGAAAAATCCAAATTTGGTATCACTGTGTAGGTCTTTTTTCTCTCTATCACACTGTATCTACTATTAAAACGGGGGGTCGTGGCGATTAATCGCGCGCCGCACGCACTTTTACTTATTTCTTCCGTAACTTTTCCAGTTTTCGGGCACTTGTCTAAATGTTATTTGTCTATAATTTAAGCTGCAATTTAACACTTTTGTATCAGTTTTTTCTACCAATTTGATTTTTTCACGCGGATCGATTTTAATTTCGTGACGCTCGGTACGTAATATAATGTAATATTTTTTATTTAGAACTATTTGAGACAAACAATTCCACCATACGTTACTTTCCTGTAACTTTAACGGTTTAGGCAGCGTACGCCAAAACAGCTCTCAGATGGCAGGAATTTTTGCGACTCGCTTCATACTTATTGTTATATTAAAGCCAAACCAAACAATATCCTTAAACATTTTCACTATTCTGTTATTCTGATGTATAAACTATATTATTGGAAAGTTTCATCCTAATCTAATTAGATTAGAACATTAATGTTTAATAACTATTATTTCGTGTTCGATTCGTTTTGTGAAAAAACAAATTCAAACAATAAAATAAATATAGTTCAAAAAACTAAAAAACACGCTTTTATGATAAAATCAACTAAAAAGTAGAAAATAATTTTCAATCTTTCCTAGATTGAAAATTATTCAATTCAATTAAGGAACAGTAAATAGTATAACATACAACCCAAGTTAATAAAAGCGTGTTAAAAACAAACAACCCATTTTAAATTATAGTGTTTAATTCAAATAAAAACTTATAAGTGATAGCGAAAAATTATGGAAAATCCATCTTGTCGATGCAATATCTGCGCTGGCAGTCGCAGCGTGGTGTTGTGCACACGTCATGACCATCACTTAGTATTTGGAATTATCAAACATTGATTGCCATCACTTTATTAAGATGATGATTGCCATCGCTTTATTAAGATGAATAATCATACTGGTAACCATTGTCTTATATAGCGAAATATTACAGAAAAACGTAAATAAGCCTTTAACGGCTTGTTAACAATTTAGAAAATTCTAATTTTAGTGGTCCTTTATTACTATATTGCGGTTGAATGCCGAGAATTATAAATATTTTTAATATTTAATTAAAAGTACTAAAAATTAAGCACATTTACATTACAGCACAATAGGTTTGATAGCGATACTGATTTCCATAGTCACTTGGGCAATGTCCTTTCTTTGATTCTATTTTACTCTAACTAAACGTCTGATTACAACCAATACAAACAAGTATTATTATAGTCATCTCAAGTCAAGTCTAACTGACACTGACTGACATCCTTCTGGAATGCATTCTTTAAGTAGCCGGGCCGGGCTTTAGATCAAGTTTTAAGTGGTTTTCATTTTAAGGAAGAGTTTATTAAGAGTTTTTCTTTTGTACGGTGTAACGTTTTAGCTTCGAGCAAGTTATGACGTACTGATGCAAGATCTCGTGTCATAGCGAATTATCCTGCTATTATATGTCGGTTTGAAGGGTGTCGAGAGGTGACATACTTATCCAAGGTGTTCCAACTTGGGCTCCAACCAAGGCAGTGATAGCCTAATGGTTAAGAAACTCCGCCTCTCAAACGAGAGGTCCGAGGTTCAAATATCAGGCACGCACCTCTGATTTTTCAAAGTTATGTGCATATTAGAAATTCATTATCAGTTGCTTAACAGTGAAGGAAAACATCGTGAGGAAACCTGCATACCTGAATTATGTGAAGTCTACCAATAAGCACTTGGCCAGCGCGGTGGACTATGGCCTAATCCTTCTCATTATGTGAGGAGACCCGTGCCCAGCAGTGGGACAGTAATAGGTTGATGATTCCAACTTATTTCTCAGAGGTAGCAACGCATCAGGTAGGACTCTTAGCTTATCTGGCGACTCTGGCGTTGATTACAGATGTCCATGCTTGGCGGTAGTCTTTACCATCTGATAGACCTGTATATAAAAAAGGTTAAACCTTTGTTAGTTAGTATTTTGAATAGTATAGGTATCATTTGTAGGTAGAACCCGTATGGTTCACTCGTATATCGTTCCACTGTTAGACTTGGCCTTCCCCAAGGTGTACCACGACACTCGTTCCTCCGCTGCTATCACCGTAGCGGCTGAGAGCAGCGGCTGGTGAGCCTTGAGGTCGACTTGTGGTTTCTTAAGGTCCAGCGAGCCAGAGGACGTACACTCAATTTCCCAAATTTGTGGTCTCCATTCGACAACTCGTCTGGCCTATCGGCCAACGATCCTGCAATATATGTGACCCACCGTCATTTAGCTTGCTTCAGATCCTTTGAGCTATATGGGTAATCGAGATTTGACAATTTAGCAAGACAGAATCTGTTCAAGTTCGATCTTTTGTAGGCATTAGGTCAGTCAATATAGGTATTAAATTAGTTAAGATGGATTATATTAATAACGGGTGAACAATGAAAATGAGGACTGATATTGGGACTAATCCACGAGCTAAAAGTAACTCACACGGATTTACGGATTAACGGATTTACCTAGATCTGGCAAAGAACAAGAGGTAAGTGTTAGGCAAATTGTAAGATTGATTATTGCTAACGAGCTTAACTCGTCAGGAGTACCAACTACCAACACACTTGTGATTGGCTTTAGATAGAACCTCCTTCTATATTGTGTTGTCGTTTACAGATATTCATGATCCTTAACCTTATTAGCTATTTCAATCCTACATAAAAATCAATAGAGCCAGACGGAGGTATTTTAACGGTCCTATTTAGAGTGGGCTCGGTATCTACCTTAGCAACACAGATAAGCCTCTCTCGCCCCTCTCGCTTCCCTCTCATTATTATGGGGTTCATTATTATGTAATCTGCCGTGAAATTGTTATAGACTTTGAAGGTCCTTTTATTAGGAAACAATCAATTAAATTAACAATTAGTGGTCAATCCGTGGACAGATTATAAATATGGGATTACTTGACCTTGAATTAAAGGTTTGATTTTATAAAACTTTATAATATATTTAAATAAAAATAAATAGCGCATAAAATAACGTAGGAATACTATATTTTGCTTAAGTTTTAGTAAAAATGGAGACCAAAACTCAATTGTTTTAGGTTTTGGTATTCCTTGTTCGAATCTGTTAGAAAAAAACAACACAATAAATTAAGTTGTAAATATAATTGCCGATTGTTATACCATAATTCAAGTACCTTCAAGTAGTTCGCCTATGAATGGATCGGCCCTACCTATACGTACCTACGTCTCTAATCCTATTTCAGCGACCCATACAAATAGGGTAAAAATGGAACCCTACTACTTAGCCTCTACAGTCTGCCCATATGTCAGTCTGGCACAGGGACATAGCCTATATCACTTGAACCGTAATAAGTAGACACCTGATTTAGGTTTAAAGAATTTTATTGTCTAAAGAAACAAAATTTCACTTATAAGACAAAATATAATGAGTAACTCAAATTAAATTTCAATATTTTTAATGTCGTGTGCTAGTGCTTCCTTTTTAAATGACTTATATGACTTGACTTACAGAGTATGTATAACGGTCGTATAACGGTAGCTTTTTAAGGTTTCTCAACAAAAAAAATAAGGTTGTTCACGAATCTCAACCCATCTACAAAGTTAAGCAATGTTGACCGCGGCCGGAAGTTGTATGAGTGACCTCTAGTAGCAAATTTTCATCATCGATCATGTTTGTCATAATTGGATACAAAGTATTAAACCACGTCATAGTTCTTATAAGCAATTTTGTCACATAACCAGTTGTTAGTAGGTACTGTTGATTTACAACGCAAAAACAAATACGCAAATAAGTACTTTCGTAACATAAACAGAGGAAAGAAACCAATGGAAAGTTTTGTTATTACACTGTTTATATAAATTTTCAAACCTGGCCCTTTTTCACGACTTTGGCAAACTTTTAAACTGTGAAAACATAAAAAGGACAATGAAGCCTTAAAAACTATTTCTAATTAAGAACTTTTCACCGCAACGTTGTATATTACACGGCAGCGAACGTGTTACGAAAAAGTTTAACCTCTGTATTTTTTAAATGTTTTCCTATTTTAAATGTTAGTCAATCTGTAGCATTCTAGTTTTTTAGGGTTCCGTACCCAAAGGGTTTTATCGGAATCTCCTTTCTAAGCCGCTACTGTCTGTCTGTCATAAGGCACTATTTCGAAGACACTTTTACAGATTATACTTATATATGTGTGTTTGTTATGTAACCTATTGTATGTATAGTTATTGTATATACCTATATATATACTTATATACGTATACTCTTTCTACACATTTGAATACCGCCTTGCACGTTTTCTGCTTAGCCTAAAGGTAGACTGGCAGAGAATGCTTCTAGCATTAAGTCCACCTTTTATATCCGTGTTAGATAAAGTTATAATTTAAAGTAAATAAATAAAAAATAAATCATCAACAACCCATTACTGTCCCACTGCTGGGCACGGGTCTCCTCTCATAATGAGAAGGATTAGACCATAGTCCACCGCGCTGGCCAAGTGCGTATTGGTAGACTTCACATACCTTTGAGTTTTTTTTTTTATAATTATCTCAGGTATGCAGGTTTCCTCACGATGTTTTCCTTCACCGTTTAGCAAGTGATAATTAATTTCTAATACACACATAACTTTGAAAAATCAGAGGTGCGTGCCTGGGATTTGAACCTCGGACCCCTCGATCGAGAGGCCGAGTTTCTTAACCACTAGGCTATCACTGTTTTGTGCAATTAAAAAATAAATATATATGGCAAGTGCAGCTATAAATCAATTTACTAAAAAGAAAAGAATAATATTTTCCATAATTATATTATTTTCCGGCATTTTTCATAATAGTAAAGCCGTAATGAGTTGGCTTAAATTTTCACAGTGCTAGTGTGCTCTCCTATCAACAATCCTTTTTTTTCTCTCTTTATTGAGGAGCTTAATCGCGTTGCGATTATGTCATTCCGTAGCATGATTACAAAGTAGTTGCAAACAAAATAACATATAAAAAACTTAACCTGACAAAGGAGATGTTTCAAAATGTATGGGCTCCCGGCCACCTTTTGTACACTATACTAAAAACTAAGATAACATGCAAAGAACAATTCGTAGGGGTTCATTTTCTTCAAATCATGTTCGTTTAATTGTTAAAAAACAATAATTTACACTTAAACTTGCAACACAATAGTTGAAAAACATCATGGCGGTAGTGATTACCGTAATAATGTCATCTGTCATTCTATTTTAACTTACTATATACATTATATACTTTTTAATATATTTTTTCGCGAATGGGCGTAGATATATAAATATTGTATTGTATGTATTGAGAAACAATACCTATATTTGATAAACATTAATTATATTTACTTTCATAAATCTTGACTTAAAAGAAACATACCAAAATATGCACTTCTATACCAATTTATTTTAGTTAAAACATTTAAACGTGTAAATAAAACAACTTTAAGTACACATTTACATAATATTTTATTTATTCTTCACTTAGATACATTATTTATTCAATATCTTCCCTTATCAATATTTTCATCCAATCATGTAGCAGGTTCTGTAATATCCTGTGACGATCTCAGCCCAAACATCAAACAATGGTCATACCTACGAGTACGGTTCGTTGCCCAGCGATGCAGTTGCAATAATAACTGATTATTTTGTCATCCCAAGAACGTCCTTGTCTTGCTATTGTAGTTATCTAAAAAAGAGAAATAACGATTATATCACGATTAATACAACTAACTGATGTATATTTTACCTGATGATATTGAATCCTTGTCAACACAATCCACAGCGATCGCACGAAAATCACAAAAGTCCATAAAACATAAGCTGGGTAAACAAGTAAGGTAGAATCAGTCCAAAATCGTAAGCAGCACAGAGCAAAAACATATTCAGAATTGAAATGGAATCTTCTCATCAGTACATATTTATTCAACGTTTACATTGGATTCCTAGTATATAATATGTATATATCCACTTTTACACATATCAAATTGACAACTTCTTCTTTTTTAATTTGACATGCACTTACATCTATAAAACCAGATACTATTTAATAGGTGGTTTTGTTATAATTAATTAAATTCAGAAATAATGACGGGATACCCAAAAAGAAGGCATGGTTGTAAAGTACTAAGGTAACAATAACTTTACGACAAAAACAGCGAAATACAGAATTACCGACATCCAAAGAGTATAGTAACCTATGTGTGGGGTACACATAGGTTCCCTGACTGACATCGACAGTTTTGAAAACTTGACATTGACAGTATTCCGCTATATTTAATATTTCAATGAGGAATGCTTATTTTAAATATTTTTAAACAGGAATACTTTAGGTTATCAAAATATATGTGTATTTTTCTTCAATTATACAAATTATTCGTGTTTTTTAGATATAGTGTACATGAGATGGCCGAAAATGAAACATCTCCTTTGTCAATTCGTATAGTTTAGGTAACAATTTTATACTTTGAGAATGGGGATTGGCCAAAATAATATTACAATCAGCAAAGTCTTTTAAAATATACTAACACTTTTCTGTACGGAAAGCGGCGTTACGGACACATTCCAACAAGCATTAAGTCCTCTGGTACACCGCAATGGTCACAGTTTGGTGATGGGACTTTCCTCATTAGGTATGCAAACTTTCTTGATGGAATATGTCCAGAACGAAGCTTCATAATCGTTACTGTGTCCTTTCTTGACAGATTTACATTATCGAACCATGACTTTCTTTTGAGCGAAGATCAAAATATTCTTGCCATATATTATAGCATTGCTTTTTTAATAAATAAATGCAATCAGAAAAAAAGGAAACATGTGGCATGAAATGCCATCAGTAACAGCCTGTCTAGCTAAACTATCCACTATTCCATTATGTTCTTACCCACAATGAGATGGTTTCCATTGCAATTTTACACATTTGGATCTAGATATCAACCCAAGGATAGTGTCCAGTATGGTGTAGGCTGTCGGTGTTCCTCGAATCCCTGAGGTGCACCGAGCCAGGTGCTGGAACGCACTTCTCGTATCAGTAAAAATGACTATGGAATCTTGTTGTAAGGATGCAGCGTACGAAAGAGCTTCATTAATCGCAAACAACTCTGCTTCCATGATGCATACGTTAGAGTTTATTTTAAATTGTAGGTTAAGATTACATTGCGGATCATAAACCGCGGTCCCGATACCATCTCTTTCTTTGGAGCCATCCGTATATAGTTGGTAAAAGTTTTTATATTGCCGATTTATGAGATCTAAGCAAATTGTTTTCAAATTAAAATTATCATAATATCGTTTGGCTTTGGATATACTTGGTATATTAGAATTAATAATGTTACTTAATTCTATACTACTGACCCAGGTGTTCATTGCGAATGCTTCTAATTGATAACTGCTGTGAATGGAAACATCCGATAGGTATTCATACTCAGTCAAAAGATGAGGTTTCTTTTTGTTCCTCCAATATCTATTGTCTTGATGTTGCAATAATTGGCTTAATAATTTAGTTGTTATATTGTTAGCCCTAGACTTAGCTTTTAATAGAAATTTTCCACATAAGTAAGTTCTTCGTATAAACAGTGGAGGGAGACCGAGTTCACATTCCATTACATGTATAGGAGTAGATTTAATAAATCCCCCAACAACTCTGAGTGCCTGATTTTGGAATTTGATTTTATCTAGTTTTTCAGTGTGTGTTTAACAAGAATTATTATATAAAAACTGCCATAATCAAGTGTACTCCTAATAATTGTTGTATATAATCTTCTCAAATGTTTTGGATGAACTCCCCAACCAGAACCTGCTAAAACTTTAAAAATATTTAGATACTTTGAACATTTGTATATTAATTCAGTTATGTGCTTTTTAAATTTTAGAAAACCGTCCAACCACATCCCCAAGTATCTAACAACATTATCCACTTTTATTAGATCATTGTTTAACTTCAGTGTCAAAGGATGTCTGCAGATGCCTTTTTTGAATATACATATTTTAGTTTTAGTCGTAGATATTTCTAACCCTAAATCATTAAACCTATTATATATTTTGTTTAGTTCTATTTGTAACATATTTACTGCATTACTAATATTTTTACTCGTTATATACAGAACAAAATCATCAGCATACTGGGAAACCATTACATTAGATATTTCCTTGCAAATATGAATAGTTGCAATATTAAATAATAGGGGAGCTAGCGGATCTCCTTGGGCAATCCCACGACCTGTACATCTAGAAAAATTATCGTTATCTACTTTAATACTTAAATGCCTCTCCTTTAAGAATGTCCATAAATACTTGCAGACTTTCGAGCCGTAACGTCAATATTATTGTAGGTACTTTCTATATCAATAAAGCAACCAAGAGTAATTTCATGTCTAGAAATAGATTCAGTACTCACTGCCGGCAATATTTCCTCTGCTTGAGAGGAATTGTCTTGTAAACACGTAGTGGACTCCGCATTATTATGTTCATGGAATATATTTGAATAGATTGAATCTTATAAATCCCGTACATCTTCTTCCCGAAATAACTCTTCCTCCATTTTAAATAAGGTGCACTATCCTATGCATTAACGCTGCACCATTGCGCAACGCGAGCGCAAGGCGAGTGTACGTAGGTGACGTACTTATGGGTATAAAAAATCAGAGGCAAGCCGGCCGCGCAAACAACACGTGTATTCATAACGATCAACAATCCTTGTCATAACAACAAAATGAACAAATACGAAGTAAATAATTATATATTCTACGAAATCATCCATGTCCGAATTCTACTCGTACTTAGCCAATTATTACAAAGTAACGGTTATATCTAAAATCCATCAAAGATGCGTTGAAACTTCTGAGGACTAAGATGGTCGCCTAATTTGTATTACCCACTTTTACCTTACCATTATCTAATCTTTCGAATGCAATCTCGCTATCTAACCTAATAATATAATTTGAAGGTGGTAGAACCCTGGCATATAGGCAGTGATAGCCTAGTGGTTAAGAAACTCGGCTTCTGGATCGAGGGGTCCGAGGTTCAAAGCCCAGATAGGCACCTCTAAATTTTCAAAGTTATGTGCGTATTAGAAATTAATTATCACTTGCTAAACGGTGAAGGAAAATATTGTTAGGAAACGTGCATACCTGAAAGATATGCACGTTATATAAAAAAAAAATCAAAGGTATGTGACGTCTACCAATACGCACTTGGCCAGCGCGGTGGACTATGGCCTAACCCTTCTCATTCTGAGAGGAGACCCGTGTCCAGCATTGAGGATGAGAACCCTCTAAGGTTCCTATGGCACCACCACGACTCCTTTCTGCCTACCAATGTTTATTAAGCAGACGAATTTGTCTTTTGAGTAATTTGAGTATAAAGTACGTTTAGATGTACGTTTAGAAGTACGATTAGATAATTACCTATTTCATTGTTTTTCGAAAAATCATTCCTCAAGGTTGTTAAATGAGGGTTGGAATTTTATTTCAAACTCCGTTAATTCGGAAGCAAGGACTATAAAAATTTGCATTTGGCTTTCCTATTGGAAATAATAGAACTTTATTAACACCATTTATGGAAAATCTACCCTCAAGAGGGTAAAATAGGGGTTGAAAGTTAGTTGGGAAGTCCGCAGATTTTGAAACAATGTCTATGAAAATTGTTATTCAACTTTCTGATTGAAAATAATGGAACACCTATTTTACCGTTTTCGGAAATCAACCCTTAAGTTCGATTAATAGGGAATAGAACAAGGATTGTAAAAATAGCATTTAGCTTTCTGGTTCGACATAATAGAGCTTCTTTAACACCGTTTACGGAAAATCTACCCTTAAGAAGGTAAAATAGGGGTGGAAACTTCGTTTAGAAGTACGCAGCTTTATAAGATAAGTCTATGAAAATTGTCATTTGGCTTTCTGATTGAAAATAATAAGACATTTATATCACAGTTTTGGAAAATCAACCCTTAAGGTTGTTTAATAGGGGATGGGACTTTATTTTAAAACCCGTTAATTTGGAAGGAAGTAGATACTGTAAAAAATGGTAATTGGCTTTCTGTTTGGGAATGATAGAACTTTTTTAACACCATTTATGGAAAACCTACCCTTAAGAGGGTATAATAGGGGTAAAAACTTCGTTTAGAAGTCCGCAGATTTTGAAGCAAAGTCTATAAAAATTATTTATTATTAAAATTATATTTTATATACTTATATTTCCATTTTTTGAAAATCAACCCTTAAGGTCGTTAAATAGGGGTTGGAACTTTATTTCATAATCCGTTAATTTGGAAGCAACCACTGTGAAAAAATATCATTGGACTCAATGAAGCATCTGAGTCACTGTTTTTTTTAGATCAACCCTTAACCCTATACTTGACAGGGTGCACTTAAATGCACATTCAAATCAGATTTTTTTTTTTGGAGAATGCTACATAGAATCTTATTAATAATAACTTAAAGCGACTTAGCAAACGTTTCTTTACGTCAGAAAATGAAATCTATATCTGTCTCGTTCACACATTGTCAGTGGTAAACAAAATAGCGAGCCGTCGGTCAGCGCCTGCGCAACGCTCTCTAAGTACCTTATCTTACCTGAATGAAATTAAGTTATATGTATGAAATTTATATAATCTTACTTTCTGCAAGCTTTATGCAATGTTTTGGTGATATTTTTTTGAGTTATAATGTTTTGAGTATATAGTAATTCATGACTTTTGTTATGTGTGCATTACAATGCACACTGCCAACGACATACAATATTATTTTTTGTCGATATTGTGTCTTTAAATGCACACTGCCAACTTTGCTACTATATACTAAGGTTCTGCACACAAGGTAGGGGTAGGGTGAACAAAGTTCAGACAGAGTTTTTTTTTTTATAATTCATGACTGCAATTAATATTTCCCCGCTTCCACTAAATTCCCAGTCCTTAGCTTGCAATATTTTTTTCATATGACTGGAGGCCGAAAAATTCTAGCTTTGGTATCTAAATTGCGTAATTAAATCTGATGTAGAATCCAGCAAATCTTAGAAAGATGAATTCCAGATGTCTAGGTCTCATCAAGACGTCCCTGAACTCAAGTCCTGTCCAATCAATAGCGTCTTCTGTCAAAAATGTAAACATCTCCAATAATGATGATTCCAGAACATCTGCAATATCAATTCCAGATAAGACCAAACTCCCACTTGAGGTCGGTCATAGATGCGCCACTAGCCCTGAAGACTAAGCTGGAATGCCTGAGAAAAGTATATCTTCTTACCACACCCTTCAAACAATTGGAATAAAGTCCAATCATATGCTCAAATTTAATACAACATTCTAACGGAAACATGGATGAAGGTCTAAACAGACAAGTCGCTTTATACCGTACAAATGTGATAGGTCATCGTTAGTATTGTCTTCACAGATCCTGGACATCTTCGTTTGTAATTCCTGGTTGCTGTTTCGTCATGGGAACAGCGGTAAACAAAAAATATTGCCACTCAAAAAGTTTCGAGTCGCTTTATGTGGGAACTGCGTTTTTTTGGGAGAAGGTCTTCTAATCTCTCAACTCAACGAAAACATCTCAAAACTTGTTGATATGTCAAACTTCCGAGACTTTTATCTTTAGTATTTTCAAAATGTATGATATTTTTTATATTTTTTAATTATTTCTTAGTTTAGTGAGTACTTGGCGGTGTGCATTTAAAGACACATATTTTTTTTCTTGGGAACCTGGCAGTGTGCACTTAAAGACACATACTATATTCTGAAAACTGAAATTCAGAGATTTTTTATTTTATTTTTCCTAATATCCTTATAACCCAATTAACGCAGGGAAGTAGCAAAAGTATAATTTTTTTAGGATAAAATTCTCTGCCAAGTATAGGGTTAAGACGGCTATAAAAGGGTGTATGCATTATGCCTTTCTGTTTACATTTTTAGCAACTCAACAATCAACCCCATTAGGGTACTATAAGTAAAGAAAGTTTCTTTAAAAACCGTTATTGAAGTTACTTCCTTTGGCGTGTCTGGAAAAAGAACAGACTGCAGAGAAGTTTAGTGTAGGGCGAAATTGCACGGGCCGTCGTAACATATATTTTAACATGCAATACATTCCGTATTGCGCGTGTTGAAAAGCAGAACAGCGATTTTTTAGGGTTCCGTACCTAAAGGATAAAAACGGAACCCTATTACTAAGACTTCGCTGTCTGTCCGTGTGTCACAGGGCTTTATCTCTGGAACCGTAATAGATAGACATTTGAAATTCTTACAGAGGGTGCATAACGGTGGCCGCTATAACAACAAACACTAAATATAAAAAAGAAGAGTTGAAAACAAGTAGGGGTCCTCATGCAACAAATTGCTATTCGTTATTTTTCAAACTAACTTTTGAACCGTTAGAGGTGGACAGTTCAAATTTTCACAATTTGTGTACTTTAATGGCTGCTGTAATATTAAATATTAGAAATTAAAAAAAAAATTGTTGTACGGAACCCTCCAGGGGCGGGTTTGACTTGCACTTGGCCAATTATTAGTAACTCACAGTCCTGCGGGTCACAAGAGAAAGTCGCGGGCCACACACCACCAGTGGGTGTCGGGTTGCCGACCGCTGGTGTTGAATATTAGCTTTCAGAAATTTGCTGATAAAGTATTTATTGATGCATATGTACATAGGAATATTTTTGAAATTCTACTAAGGAGGTAAAAGAAGTGTTATATGTATGTATACGGGAATATTTTAGGTTCGAAGTTAGAAACGTGAAATTTCAGATAACGTCTATTCAGACAAATACACGACAACGTGGACGGGTGCAAATTTCATATATGATAATGCGTAAGTTTATTCAAATTGGCCTACATTTTGGTATACATCGCAACTACTTTGGACACACTGCGTGCCAACATTTTGTCCTGCCGTAGGGTATGGTTGTGGTTATGCGTGGATTAGTGATGGTGATGTGGCAGACACTTAGACCTTGGATTTAAATTTTTGGCTAGAACAGGGCTACAGTATCCCCTGCCTGTCGTACGAGACTAAAGGGGACTTATGGAGTTGCGGGCGGCAAGAATGGGAGCTCTAACCGCCCAGCCCTGGAAAGAACCATTGTATGTAAGGCCCCATACAATATGGACGGTTCCTATGGAATAGTGTAAATAATAATTATTGTATCCTACATGAAACTTATATTTTAAAGAAAGTTTAATTACAGTCCACTAATTAGAGTTTTTGAAGAAAGCTTGACCAATTTAGGTACACAGTGACGTAAAAAAAAGCTTTTTTTAATTAAATATTAATGCTACTTTATCGTTAAAATTGTTAAAGGTACAAATTTACGATTTAACATACATACAATTTTAACGGTGGCAGAGGGAACTGTGGAACTCTGAACTCCGGAAGGAATATTTGCTGCTGTCAATTGAATAATTCGCCAAGTACGAGTCGAACTCGCACATGGAGGCTTCTGTACCACCAAATGTTCATTCTTTTTTACTTTTTATTATTTTCAACAACACTTAGTTATATGACACAAAAATAGATGGCATTGATGATTAATGATACGTAAACAACGTATAATAAAATTAAAATAACTATATTTAAAACTGTTTTGTGGTTCTTATTTGTATTTATTATAATACCAGTTATAGTAGTAAACGGATCGTTAAAATTTCAACCGTCTTCCTAGTACGGTTTAACAGTTAGATCGAAAAATGCCGAAAAAATTCAGTTTGTTGTATGGAGACCTTTAATATTCAACTTTATTTTATTTTTAGTATTCGTTGTCATAGCGGTCACCGTTATGCATCCTCTGTAAAAAATAATGTGTCTATCTATTACGGTTCCGGAGATATAGCCCTGTGACAGACGGACCGACGAACAGACAGCGAAGTTTTAGTAATAGGGTTCCGTTTTTACCCATCAGGTACGGAACCCTAAAAGGAGTATGCCTTTGTATGACGTCATGACTCAGTGCTATCACTAATGAAGCTAATCTCTACTGACACTTTTGTCCTTCAAGCCATGAAAAAATCTAATTTCTGCCTGATGTCTAGAAATATTTTTTAATGTTTTTTTTTAATTTATTGGACATAGCAAAATCCTTGCGGGTTCTATTTTTTTCTATTATTGTTTTAAAAGAAGGTTGGAAAGTAGGTAGGTAGATAGGTATTTCCTTTATTTATGTATGAAATATGAAGATAATACAATAATCGCATAACACTTACAATATAGATAATATAAAATTCTCAACACTTGAGCGCAACGCCAAAGGGTTCCACGTAACCTGTTTCACACGACAATCGATATGTGGAGGTGAAGAAAGCATAAAATATTTAAGGCTTTACCTAGATAGTAGACTAACATGAAAGATTCATATAGAGGTCGTACGATCGAAACTGCATTGTTTGCCGCATGACATAAAATATTAATCTATAACTCAACCTTGCATATTTGATAGAAATTTGGAGATGTGCCGCTATTTGTAACCGTAATTAACCCTTTGTAGTTCGACTCCCGCGGCACCACCGCCACACCTATTTTTGCCTAATAACAGCAGTGTTAAGCGCTGCTGTGTTCTACTTTGAAGGACGTTGTAAGGGAAACATACTTTTCCCAGGCATTCCAGCTTAGTCCTCAGGGGTGGCGGCGCATCTGTGACCGAATCCAGGTAGCAATATCTAATCTTATCTGGGGTTTATTGCAAATGTCCATGGGCGGCAGTAGCCACTTACCATCAGATGCACTCGATGCTCGCCTGCTACTGCTATATTATACAAAAAATCTCACCTTAAAGACTTTTTTCTATATTTTTACATTTATCTATATTTTTTACATTTTTCAGCATTACATGATTCGATTATTTTAGGTTTTTTTAACTACAACCTTCATGTGTTAATCGAACTACATTATTGGTGGTAGTGATTGGTTAATTAAACATCGTCCACAACAAGTTACAATTTGATGTAACTCTGGACGGCGGTCCAACTCTCATGAGCATTGTCTTTTCATAAAATAAATTACTAAAATTACTTCTCTGTTACGACTATCGAAAGAGTACTGTAGACCTTTATAGAGAAACTAAGATACACACAATTTTGACAAACGTACATTCAGATATTAAATTTACAAAAAGGTACCATATGTTTTTAACGAGAAGCATATGGAAATGAATGTTAACAAAACCACGAACACTATATGGAAACGCAATATAATGTTTGAAAGAGCACAATTGTATAAGCTGTCTAATACCCCAAATAATATTATATCAATAAATATATATTATTCGTTTTCCGCTTTATCTTTTTTTTTTTATATTTATTTTGTATAAGCCAACGGCGGCACTTACAAATTGTCAGTTACAATATTTTCTTAAACTACTACCGGATCGGAACGCGACCTCTACTGAGAAGATCCGGTAAGAAACTCAGTGGGTTTGTCTTTTTTAATTTTAAAAATAATTATTCTCTTTTTCATTTTTTTTAAATGCCATTATTTTTACATATAATTAATAAATCATTAGATCCAGTATCTTGCTTTACATTTATCTAAAAAAAAGAAGTTTGTTCAGCAAGATACGCTACACTTTGACATTTTCTTAATTAACTAATAATTTTGTTATTGATCAGTCCCAAGCTTTATCATTAATATAATCAGAAATTTTATAATAAGCTTTACGACTAAGTTTGATTTTGATAATGACTTTAAATTTATTAATTGACAAATTTCTGATTTCGATAGGCAGTTTATTATAAAAACGTATACATTGACCCACAAAAGAATTACTTATTTTGTGGAGACGAGTAACATGTGTAGAAAGGTTATGTTTGTTCCTTGTATTTACATTATGCGTCTCACACCGTTTTACAAATTTATCAATATTTTTCCTTACATACATTAGGTTTTCATATATGTATTGGGATATAACAGTTAGAATATTTATTTCTTTAAATAGTTCTTTTAGTGAAGCTCTTGGAGGCAGGCTGTAGTTAGCTCGTATAGCTCTCTTTTGCAATATAAAAATATCATTTAGGTGTGACGAGCACCCCCATAGAAATATACCATAAGTCATAATGCTATGAAAGTAACTAAAATAAACTATTCTAGCTATTAAACCGTAACAGATAGACAGTTCAAATTTTCACAATGCATTTACTTCAAGGGCTGCTATAGTAACAAAGGTGAAATATAAAATAAATACATATGTATTTTTTGTGGTACGGAATTCTTCATGTGCGAGTTTGACTTGCACTTAACCAAATATTACCAACTATTAACTTTCTGCGCTGATGTCTGTGCGACTGTCATAGGGATCTATCTCTTCAACCGTAATAACAGCTATCTGTTATTACACTTGTCTTTCTTACAGACAATGGATAACAAAAGCCGATAAGACAACAAATACTAAAAAAAATAAAGTTAATATGTATAGAGATAGATTTCATGTTACTTTGTCAGTCTTCTTCTTCTTAAAAAAAATTGAGGTGCAGAACTCTGTACCTCCACTCGCAAATTATTTATCTTCTTTCTTTATTTTCAAAACACTTTACGGCTGCTCCAATAAGTTCCGCCTGTTTCGTAATAAGGAAAACTCTCGAGTTTTTCTAAATAATTAACATTAAATTTGTACATGATTTCTACATCAGGTCGTGTCTGCGATTCAAACTCAAAAGATTGACGAACTCAATAATAAATCAATAATACAAATATATCACAAGCCAAGACCATGGCAACCACCCACTCTTAACCTTAATAATATTTTCGTCTGTCTCCATAACAACCTCCATGACACGCGACGCTCGTCGCCGGCTGTTATTAGGCTATCATTTCACAAAATAATCTCTGGGCCTACTTATTCGATTCTGAAAATTGGTTCACTGATAAAGCAACGTTGTTAAAAATTCTAAAAGTTAAAGATATTTTTCTTTGTTTATGAAATCATTTTAAATATCATTGAAAAATGAACTGCTTTCCTAAATCAACCAAATCAAATATTTTTTTTATTCAAAATAGGTTCTTTGCAGAGGACTTTTTGAATGTCAATACCACCATTTCACAAGGTGTTTCGTTATGGAGAAGAAGCGGCGAAAAAAACTCCATAACACACATCTTTTGTAGTATTAGTTATGTATTAGTACATTATGTGATTGCTTATCATATGTTTCTTTAATACGCCTGTATGTAGCCTAAATGGCTTGATAGATTTCGACGTATGTGTGGTGTTAGATTTGTCTTTATCACAAGTGCAGAATAATTACTAAATTTTCTAAATTTCAATGGTTTTGGTTGTGTCACATTTTTATTGCTTTTTTAGTTCATAATTTTTAGTTTCAATCATTTATAAGTTTCAAAAATATTATCATATTTTTTCATATTTCTTCACAAGTATAAGCGGGTTTATGTCACACGAGCTATAAAATAGTATACGATACTTGTGACAAAAGTAGCCTATTATGTGCACGGCGTTTAGCACCCTCGCTGCGCTCGGGCGCTAACTTCACGCCGTGCAAAAGTAGGCTACTTTGGCCACGCGTATCGCGTATATACCTCTATATCCGGCCCTGAATACATACCACCACGAACACGTGTTTTGCTCCAAAACATCATCAGGGTAAGTTGACTCTACGACGGTTAATCGTTAAGACTTAATTATTAAGTCGACTTAAAAAGCTTTTAATATGTCGTCAATTAAATATGTCTCAATTTAAATATAATGGGACTGATTTAAATTATCTTTAAGGAAAGTCACTGCTTGAATTGAGGATGATTTTTAAAATTTTGTAGTTTTAAATGGGATATTCAAGATTTTTTCTCATTCGAGATTGTTTCAAATTCTAGTGCAATTTCCTTATCCGAGGTAATCTGGCCATGTTCAGTAGTAAGAAATAGTTTATTGTTACTTAATCTGCAAACTCGTGTCTCAGCATTAATTTATTTTCCAGATTGTTTTAATTTTATTGTCTGCATTTTTTATTTTATTATGTATGAAATTAGACTTAGCCGTCATACAAACTGATTTAAATATTTTTTAAATTTTTTTGAGTGTGGGCTACAGTTATTTTCTCTTTCACTATAAAGCTCGAAAACTTCTTACTTCTACTGAGACTAACTTCTAACTTCTTACTTCTTACTTACTGACATGAATAACTTTAGTAGCCCATTCACAAAAACTAAGTCTAGAACTTTTTTGATATCTAACTTCAGAAAATATTTTTTTGAATTCTGTGTTAACCGTGGAGAAAAATGCTGAATATAAATTATTAACACAAGTGCTACGATTCAGAACTGATATTTTTTTAAGTAGCACTTTATTATATTTTACTAAACGGTGACTTGTAATTGGTCTATGAAGAAAGATTATGTTCCGTTCCTTTTATGTTGTATTGGATATGGATAGACTGCCCCTTGTGATCAGATTTAATATGATTTATTATAGATTTTTCAACTATAGTGCAGTTATAGAAAATGTTATCAATACAAGTAGCAGAGGATGAAGTTACCCTGGTTGGCTGGTTAAGAAAGTATATTCTAAGTTATATGATCTAAATAAAAAAAGTAATTTTACTTTCAATGTGCTGTTTTTTAAAATATTCACATTAAAATCACCACAAACAACAACGTATTTTTTTTACATTTGCAAATTAAATCCAAAACATTTTCCATTACACTTTCAAAACTAGAAAATGTTTCTATGTTGAGGGCCTATACACACTAACCACAATTCTCCTTATCCAAAAATTTCTGGTATTTTTCAGCGTTTTTCTTTTTTGTTTTCATAATATTGAAGAAGCAAAACGAATGTACAGGCCATCTAATTCTAAATAGCTAGTGCTGCCCACTGCCCCCACTGTAATCAATTCTAGATAAATCTAAAGTCCTACCTAAAGGCGGTTACAGATGTTTTGGTATCCACGAGAACTAATTTAGAACGCCTTACAAAAGTCAGTCTCCCTTACCACCCTTACCACCCTTCAAACCAGAATACCGCAGCGCTTAACACTGCTGTTATTAGGTAGAAATTGGTTTTGTGGTGCCGCCGGAGTCGAACCACAAAGGGTTATACCACCTTCAAAAAATATACATAATTTCAAATTCAAATTCTTTATTTGTCAAAAAAGTTATTACATGAATATTATAGACATACTGTAATATGTTCTACTTGTATAAGGTTTGCAAAATACAAACATTGTTGTTTATTGAAATTAATGACAAATTGTATAATTACAAACAGAATACACGGCGTTTCTATGTTCTGTGTTGAAGGGAGTGACAAGGGAGACATTGTTTATAGCATGTAGCGGCGCATATGTGACCAACCTTGGGAGACAATCTGATTGTATCTGAGGTTGATTACAGACATGCATGCGTGACAGTAGTTACATACCATCAGGTGGACTGCATGCTGGTCTGCTACTCCTAAATATTGAAAAAGAAAAGGATATCATTTAGTTGTTTTTTATTAAGTACTAGTTGACCCGGCAAGCTTTGTACCGCCTCAAAATCTATTTATCAAATATATTTCATATGAAATATAGCCTATGTTACTCGTGGATAATGTAGCTTTCTAATGGTGAAAGAATTTTTAAATTCGGTCCAGTTTATGAGCATATTCATTACAATCAAACAAACAAACAAAGTTTCCCTCTTTATAATATTAGTATAGATTAACTAATCTAACTTTAAAAATCAATAGTGTAAACTAGACCATCACTACCTTGACAGAACAACGATAGGATTTTAATGGATATGTATGAATCAATGACATATTGATTGATAATATTAAATTGATAATATTAACTCGCCCTCATCACTGAAATATTAAACACTAATTTAAATGATGTTCGGGTGGCGTACATGTCAGAGGCCGTGGAGGTCTGGAGTGATCGTTTTCCGTCTGAGGACACTTCTATGTCAGAAAAGACCAAACAATCGGTTTGGGACACACCGGGTCTTAAATCTGTTTTTGCCTGCCTTCTGGAAAGATGTCCGGACAACACTGATAGGGCCCGGTTATTAGCTGTTGCCCAAAGCGATTCAGGGCATTGGTTACACGCACTCCCGTCCAACAATATTGGCACTGTGCTGGATCCTATAACTTTGCGTATTTCCATAGGTCTCCGGCTCGGTGCCAGGATTTGCGAGCCTCATTTTTGTCCGTGTGGGCAGGAGGTGGACACGTTGGGTCGGCATGGCTTGTCCTGTACCAGGAGTGCCGGCAGGTTGTATCGTCACGGGACTCTGAACAGTTTGATTCGTCGGGCACTTGCTACCGTCTCTATACCTGCGACGTTAGAACCTCCAGGCCTTTTTAGAGACGATGGCAAGAGACCCGATGGAATCACTCTAGTTCTATGGAGTCTCGGACGACCCCTGGTATGGGACGCGACGTGCGTAGACACCTTGGCCCCATCGCACGTAAGCAATACATCTGTGTGTGCGGGGGCCGCAGCCGACCATGCCCAAACTCTCAAGCGCCGTAAATATAATAATTTATTAGACAATTATTTGTTTGCGGCGCTTGCAATAGAGACAATGGGTCCATGGTCATCTGACATGAAAATATTCGTGTCAGATATGTCGACCAAGCTTGTAACTGCTTCCGGGGACCAAAAAGCTGGCGGCTACTTTGCTCAAAGGCTAAGCCTTGCCGTTCAACAAGGAAACGCCGCCAGCGTTTTGGGAACCATGCCTCACACGGCAATTTTAGATGGTTTATTTTATTTATGATTTTATCTTTTTTACTCTTGATTGTATATATTGTTAATTAGAAATAATTTGTATATATTTTAGCTTTAATAATTTCTTGTTATTTAGTAATAAAATTATACTAGTTTGTAAATAAATATCTATATGATGACATATTACCATTGTGTTTAATTTGGACGTTCGTTATAAGGGACGTCATACCCTCCGGGTATCTCAGGTGGTAAAATACACCGCGGAATCTCTACATTTTCACATAAAAATATGATGATATTTAAAACCACCCTTATTGATTTATAGTACCAGACCACCCACTGTTCAGTGGGTGGTTCGGTACGTCATGCTTAGTTGCCGAGGGGACGGTCGGCCTTCTGAAGGTTAGAGGGTGTCACTTCAAGGAGCACCCACGGAAACGGGCTCCCCCAGGTGGTCGATCGTGTAAAGACTCAAATTGAAAGTGGTAGAACCCTTTATGGTTAGACTCCGGGGGCACCACCGTCACACCTATTTCTGGCTTATAACAGTAGTATTAAGTGCTGTTGCTGTGTTCTGGTTTGGAGGGTGTGGAAAGAGAGACATACTTTTCCGAGGCGTTCCAGCTTAGTCCTCAAGGATAGCGGCGCATCTGTGCGCATCTCAGATAGGAAAATCTCATCCTATCTGGGGTTTTGTAGTAATCACTTATAATCAGGTGGACTGCATGCTCGTCTGCTACTCGCATATTAAAAAACTGCAAAATATTCCCTTTAAATGGGAGTATGGTCGGCCTCCACCCTCATTTCGCTTACAAGGCGGACAACGAATTCCTCGACGGTCTCTATCTTCAGGTCAACACGTCGTCGTCGTCACGTAACGTGTCGCTCCCACGCTGCCAAGGTTTTGTTCTGCAGCACCTGGAGATGCTGGCAATGTGACCAGGACCAACGCGTACCTTAAGGTTAATTTAAACCTTTGAATATGATAAATTGTTAATGTCATCGTTTCACGGCGTGAGCTTCAGGGGAAAATTAATAGTCTTCATTGGTGTTATATAACATACCATCATGTATCGTGTCTTTATCCGAGACGTTCCAACTTAGTCTTCAGTGAAGGAAAGCAGTAACAGCCTAGTGGTTAAGAAACTCTGCCACTCGATCGAGGGATCCGAGGTTTAAATCCCAGGCACGCACCTCTGATTTCAAAATTATGTGCTTATTAGAAATTAATTATCACTTGCTTAAAACGGTGAAGTAAAACATCGTGAGGAAAGCTACATACCTTAGAGATTTATAAAAAAAATCTCAAAGGTATGTGTTGTCTATCAATACGCACTTGGGCAGCGCGATGGACAATGGCCTAATCCTTCTCATTCTGAGAGGAGACCCGTGCCCAGCATTGGAATAATAATGGGTTGATGATGATGAGCATCTGCAACGGAACTTCGGTACCACTCAAGTCTTATCTGGATTACAGTTGTCTACGGGCGGCAGTGGCCTACGTATCAGGTAGACTGCATGATCATTTGCAATTTCTATAATTATTATAAATGTTAATAAGTGTAGTAAATAACGGACACAAAGACGTACATAAGACTCATATAAGATGTACCTAATAACTAGGTCATCTGGAGCAGTAATGCATCTATGATCTACAATGTTGAAAAAATATGTTTTAGACTAAATTAATGTCCATGGACCAGATAATATATTCTCAAGACAAACAGATTTTCACGACCAATTTCCTCCCGGGCGATAACTAAGAATGCTTCAAAATGTTGTATGTTGTACGAGTACAGTAAACTACAGTATGTGTCGTCAACGTCAGCTACAGTTCAGTTGGTGAGTTGAGCAGCAGTAGTCACCCAAACAAGTTGAAGTAATAATAAAAATAAATCATTTCCTTCTAAAATAGTCGATGAACATATGAAACTACTTCAATAAACACTTAAATTTTATAAATAATGGGAGCCACCCTAGGGCTAAGATACTAACAGAATTAACAAACTAATTTGCTGGCCGAGGTAAGCTCCAGCTCTTGGGTACACACATATAACTTCTGTTAGATGTTGGTATACTTGTTCCGCTTTACAGCCTCCGCAGATTCAACCCACGACGCTCCAGCACGCATCGAGCTCCTGTAGATGAAATGGAGCCATGGTATCTACAATATTAATATTTAATAAGATTATTTCCTTTTTATTTTTCCTTCATGTTGGGATTTTTTTTAATTGTAGCAATCCCAATAGCTTAAAAAATTTCGTCAGTTGCTTAAGTAAATACGTCAAGTGGTATAATCGTAAAAATATACTTTATGTTCATTGATTTCTTCCTAGTTGAAAATTTAACAGATGATAGCTAATACTACTGAATAAATAAAAACGTTAGCTGAATGTACCTCAATGTAAAGATAACGCCTAGAAGGATGTAACGCAGAATCCAAATGGGATTTTCTAATGCCTATTTAAATGTACCACCTGACAAGTTTCCCCTCTCCAAACTGATAGGTGATAATTTTTATTACAGGATTATTTATTTATAATCATAATTATTATCGATCATTAATAATATAACATTGATCATTAATAATATTGTGTTCATAACTTTAAGGCGAAAGGATAGGCCAAACTACGACATAGACCTCTCTTTAAAGGCCTACTACTACTAGACGGATTGATCAAATTAAAAAATAAAATATACCTAATATGCATAAGATAATAAACTTTAAATTTTAAGTTTACTTTTATCATTATTTTAGGTGTTTTTTAAGAAAAAAAATCTATTATATCGTCTATATATTTGCAGGAATTTGCTTACTGCTTCCAAAGGACTGAAGCGATTTAAATGTTTTTTTACATGATTATAGACAATTTATTGCTTTATTAAATTTAAGTTCAAATTTTTGCAAAATGACTACTTAAGTCATCGATATACTACTAATAAAGACGTAGATGAGTCATACACGTTCGAAATTTGGCACATGATTCATGGGCTAATTGGCCTATGACAACTTAGTCACGGGCCGCGCGCCTCTCAGAATGGTCGTGTCTATGTCAAAGTTTCTGTGTTGAAAAGTGATTAAAAATGCCGTCTTGTGTCATGATATTTTGCACAAACTACAGCGGAAAAATCACCCAAGGTGGTGGAATCACTTATCATTCGTAAGTATTTCAATTTCAAGAAGTTATTATCGATTTTTCAATAATTCAAATTAAATTTAGCGTAAATATATGTCACAGATAATAGAGCGAATAAAAAGATGGGCATATTACTAAGTGTAAAAGAGAAGCGTTATGAATTGTGCGTATCCATGTATCATAGATTAAATTAATAAATAGTCCAGAAGGTACATTATTGGTATATATATATCGTAAGAAACTACACAAATCATTTACTAATTTGAA
This sequence comes from Epargyreus clarus, assembly GCF_041222505.1. Classification (NCBI taxonomy): domain Eukaryota; kingdom Metazoa; phylum Arthropoda; class Insecta; order Lepidoptera; family Hesperiidae; genus Epargyreus; species Epargyreus clarus. The sequence goes on from NW_027332215.1 coordinate 6,749,831, forward strand.
AGTTATATTTATTAATTTGATGTTTAAGTCGATATTTTTTCTAATACTATTTCTGTGTAGTGATTGTATTTCTGTGTATGTTTTAGGTTCCCATTAAATGAAATAGGGCGACTAAAGTGGTTGGACATTGTTCGCAAGGTAAGAAGGGAAGACGATTCGCATCCAAATTATTAGAGTCGGACTTGCTCTGAACATACCATGGACGATGATAATTAAATCTTACAAAACCAAAGAATTTATTTTTTATTTTGCCTGCATCCAAAAATCATACTAGTAGTTAATCATAAAACACTCTTGAACACCCTTCTCCATTCTATGCAACATTCACGCAGAGACACGCACTGAATTACGTATTTTTCCCTTAATACTAATACCATATTAAATTAATGCATATACGAATTTATTCTCTCTATACCAAGCACATTATAGGTAGCTATTCAATTAATTCATATAGACTGATCAGACTTAGACTCATCTTTAACGAATAGTCATCATGATTGCCACGCATAAAGTTATATGTTTATCCTTTTTTTTGCATATTCAGTTAGACGTGCCGTGTTAGAGCACCTAATATGCCTTTTTTTTTTTGTTATCGAAGGGGAAACCTTCAAAAGGTACCCGACAACGTGGGAGCGACGCCGGGTTATGTGGGATTTTTACCGCACTAAAACCCCCTCGGTGGCCGTCCTCTGCGCTGCGTAGAGGGCTCCGGGATCTCCAAAGGAACACAACCGGAGTCCTCTTAGCGCGTTGCCCCGTCGGGCTCCGCCCAGGCGAGCTTGACGCTCGCCACACCATCTGGTGTGTACGACGGTATGCGACCACACATACCGTCGTCCTTCCCGGGGCCGCTGGCCGGGCGGTTCGAGCTCCCACTCTTGCCGCCCGCAACCCCGGAAGCCCCCTTTTAGGCGCCTCTTACGACAGGCAGGGGATACCGTAGCCCTATTCTAGTCCCGGAACTACAGGGACAACCTAATATGCCTAGGGCTCGAAATGAAAGAAGTGGACTGTATTTTAACTGTTTAATTGGGATCGGTTACAAATTATCGCGAGCGTCCGTCTCTGCCCACCGCCGTAGGCCAAGTGGTCGAGGAGTGGGGCGACTGGCCGCGCGCCGCGGATGCCGCCGCCGGCGCACCTATCGCCCGCACATTAAGAGGCGAACATGCCGTCCTACTTGCTCCTCTTGACTATTTATTAGTGTGTTGTTTAAATATAATATTTATAAAGTAGTGTGTATTTCTCCCGATGAGTGCCACTAACAAGCGCCGATTGTTTTGTTAGTAACCTATCTACGTCTTTATTAGTAGTATATCTATGAACTTGATAAACAATCTTTGTATAGCCAGAAATTTTTCGCTTCTTCTCCATATCGAAACACCTTGTGAAGTGGTGGTAGATGCAATTACATTAAAAAAGAATAAAGAACCTATTTTGAATAAAAAATTGATTATATTTTTAAATTGTCTATTTTAAACCAATCGATCTGTATAGATACATTATTTAAAGATAAAATAGAATAAACCATAAAATCTACATATTTTGTATCAGACTTTTAAATTATATATTTATATAATAAATTATTTAGTTAAAATGTACTATAAAATTTCTACGTAAACGGCGCACTAAAACATATCAACAGTTTTGTATATTTTTTACCTTCTGTCCCATTATTTCTTTGTCTTTGACAAGCATGCGGATCAATGGATAAGTGACCATATGTCCTGTTTTGAACGGTACAGTCCCTTTTTTCGATGCTTCGTCCCGTTGTCTCCGAAAAGAACCTCGGGACACAAAATTGGTCCGTTTTCCCAAATAACAGTAATGGTAACTAAATATTAAAATCCATAAATTTAAAATAACAATGTTTTAAAAGCAAATTTCCGCCATCTTGAATTATTAGTAACGTTTAATTAAGTAACTTCTAATTAAATAACAATAAATAGTAAAATTGTGAAAAAAGCATGGGGTGCTCCATTTATCAGTTTTCGAAAAGCGCCCCACACTTTTTCCTCAATTATACTATTTACTGTTCCTTAAATAATCCCTAGATTGAATATTCTTTTCTACTTTTTAGTTGATTTTATCATAATAACGTGTTTTTAGTTTTTAAAACCATATTTTTTCAAATAAAAAGTAGTTGACATAAAAAAATCGATGTCCCGTTTTGACTGAAGTAATCATTGGTCACTATATTCCATGGTCAATATTTACGTTGGCGTACACTTTAAACGCAATGTCAAACACTAGTTGTCTTTTTTTATCACATTGTTCTAATAGCTCTGTCCCTTAGAGAACATTTGTCTAAGTAGTGAAAGGTAAGTAAAATAAAAAACTTGCATGTGTGCTATCAATGGAGTTTCGCTCAAGTTTTCGGTCAAGTTAGTACGGGTATAACCTGTCTATAAGTATAAAATGTCATTGACTTAAGTGCTATTAAATCAATAACACCATATTATTCTTTCGCGGATGGCGCAGCGACTGTCTCAGACGCGTGGGCCAGTCTTACCCAAGCGTTCGCACGGGGAGGTTGTGTCACATGTCAGCGCGCTCCGCTCTCTACACTTTGCGTCAAAGAGTAAACAGTTCAGACAGTGCATTTGGTACAACGCTTGGACGTTTTTAATATAAATATTTTTATTAGTGTGCAAATAACTTTGTAAATATTTAAATTTTATTGTTTTAGTAAGTAGACACCTGAATATACATATTTTTATTAGTGTACAAACTCTTCGTAAATAGTTAATTATAATTAAATATTGTTGTAATTGCGAGTGGACTCTGAATATTTTTGAATATAAGATGCCACTAGCACTAGATCAGCTAGCAAGACAACTGAATGTCCAAATTGCACCCTGTGGGCTTTTTGTAGACGAAGTAATTCAATTTCTTGGAGCCACACCCGATGGCTTGATTGGGGCTGATACTATTGTCGAAATTAAATGCCCTATAACAGCATACAATAAAAATGTCAGAGAAGCTGTAGAGAAAAAGTAAATACCGTTCTATAAAATTAATAAAGGAGATGTTTATAAACCAAACGCACGCTTGGTATTTTAAAATACAGGGACAATTGCATATAACCCTAAGACCAAAAGGTTTGCTTGGCATTTGGATGGGAGAGGAGCGGCCTTTACAGACAGAATTGATTCTCAAAGACGATAATTTCTGGGCGAACGAAATGGAGGAAAAATTGTGCACATTTTATACAGAATGTCTACTTCCAGAACTGGTCGATCCCAGGTTCCCACGAAATATGAAAATAAGAGATCCCCAGTACAAATAAATGACATGAAAAAAAAACAAAAGACTGTAGGAAAAGAAAATGAAGAAGATATACGGAAGTCAAGCTCCAGTAAAAAACCCCAGGAGGAAAATAAAGTACCTGTAAATTAAACTATTATCATAATGTTGAAGAAAAAGGATACAAAAAGATATATGGAAGTCAAACTCTAACCAAAGCAATACAGATGAATCTCTGTATTTAGAATCTACGTTGGTTAGGGATTTAAAATTTAGCGAGTTTTGATTGATTTAACGAAACTGCAGTGTTTCCGCAAAAAGAGAACTATCGTATTCATAGTGATTTGATGTGATTTTTATGCACAGCCGTGAAATCGGGTCATTTTCACGTTGTTATTGATACTCATAATGAAGACAAGAACGTTTAGTGACTTTCTGTTCGTTTAGTGAATTTAAGATTTTTATTTTAGCTTCGTGATGTTTCGTGGAATAGCTAGAACCCTTGTCATCATCCCTATAAAATGGAGAAAATGCCATTTTAACGTTAAAAATGTTAAAATAAACGATAGCTATAGAATGGTACTTTCAAGACTGTTTTTAAACGATCTTAACGAAACGTTCAATAAAGATGTTATTTCCACATTTCAGCTTTTATTAGAATAAGCACAATAAAAAAGTGTACCTTTTAAAAAACGCATATGGCGCATTTGTTGAACCGGTTCCTTTCACTCACTATGCAACCGGCTCCCGGTCACGTCACAGACAAGCGGTATAATTTTTTTCACAAAATAAATTAAAATTTTCCTAATTTTAGTACTTATTTAAAGAAGTAGTTGGTTAGTAATGATTTTTAAAAAATCTCCAATTTCACTTTTACAACAATAACTGTACTTACTAAACAATATTCTACTCAGGAAATAAGCACTGCAAATATTTGAAGTCTGCTTACATTCAATCGTTTTATGATGATAGAAGTCCATAGGTGACAAAAATGCTTCGAACGCATCTGTTTCAAATACTCTTTGACTTTCGGGGGAGTGCGCGTGCGCGCGAGGCAGTAATCGCTGGCCGCTTACTGCCTACCGTGTCGTGTTCGATTCTCAAGGACGTTGGGCTATCATTTCGCCTTAAATCAAATCGACCAAATTCGTGCCTGACCGCGGTCTCATGTGGTCTACCGCAAGCTTTTTGCTTCTTACCTAAGTATACTTTTCCAGCCTGCATAAATCTTTAAAATTATTTTTTTATTTCTTATCAACAGCAAATCCGACTACCGGTTGAGACGGCATGCCTAAAACGTGCGAGCGAGCAAAGACCTTGTTTTCACCTACCTAATTTTATAAATTTATCTGGTTTTCTTTGTAATCCATTATCCACGTTTCGTAACTTTATTAACATCCACGAGTTTACCCCACAACTTTCCAAAGGTTTTTTTTTTTCTTTTTTTTATACCGCTTGGAAGAAGCGGAATTCCAAAGTATGATCTGTTTTAAAGTCCTCGCTAATGGATACGGGCGGCTTCAACAGGATTGTACATGTAAGTTATATATTTTTACTTTGTTGATGTTTTCATGAATTATATTCAATGAGTGAAAGAGAATATTAAAAATACACTAATAAAATGGAATAGTAATAGACTAATATATATTTCAATTATTTACATTGTTTTAAAGTTGCAAGACATGTCGTTGTGTCCAAAATGAGTTAAATGAATGATATTTGATAATAATATATGTTTTTTTTTTTAATATATAATAAAATGTAAATAAATATAAACTAAGCAAAAGTTCCATGTTATGATTCGTTAATCCTTTTTTGGTTATTGACAATATTGTCGATCAGGTTCAGGAATGATTGAATACACGATTCTTTACTCGTAAGGCTAGTGAGGGTGAAAGGTTCAGTATTTAAATTGTTACATGTGAATTCGTGATCTATTCGTTCCTTGCCAAAGATGGGACATTGCATTAATTCATGATCGATTGATTGAATGGTAGTATCATCACATGGACTTTTATCACTGGAGGATATTTTGAATCGGTGTAGATATTGACGATGATATCCATGTCCAGTTAGGATTTGGGTTAGTTGAAACGTTGGTTTAGTGTGTCTGTAAAGGTCTTTAATTTGATTTATACTGGGACACCAAAGACGCGTGTGTGCGTCCTTGGTTTCAGCCCGATATCTATCGTCAGTCAGTCTGTCAGTTTCTAATTTTTGGTTGTATTTGGCAAAGCTTATAGGGAACTTCGCGAAATCAGGGGACGAGTGCAGGCTGGCCGCTGCTTTTGCAGCTTGATCAGCTGCCTCGTTTCCAATGAGCCCGATATGCGACCTTACCCAAGCAAATTTAACTGATCCAGTGAATTGAATATTATTTACTATTTTATGTATTTGCGCAACAAAGGAGTTAGTTGAGTTACGATCTTCTATTTCTAGCAGGGCAGATTTGGAGTCAGAGAGAATGATGACGCTGAAGATACTCTTCGCGACGCAATACTCGCATGCCCGCTGAATGGCCAACAATTCAGCTTGAAACACTGAACAACTGCTATGTAGTTTCAGCTTTTTGCAGTAAGTTGTTCCATCCGGGTAGTACGCCACGAAAGCAGCGCCAACGAGAGAATCGTGTTTACTGCCGTCAGTGTATATCCTTATGATATCCAACGGCACCCTCTCGTCGAGTTTTTCCTGACTACCGATGCTGTCAAATGTGATGGTAATTCTCCTGGATGGGTGTAAAAGATGAGATGGGTGAGCAGGTCTATCGCAAGTAATGTCGTCAGGTAAAAATTTAGTAATTTCGGTTCTTTTTGCTATTTGTATTTCAGCTGTCTCTTTGATTTTCAGGTCTAATGGTGTGAAGTCAGCAAGAGCAATTGCAGCTGCAGCAGATATGGTTCTGAATCCTTTAATTGTTTAAAGAGCAAAGCTGCGCTGGAGAGACCGCAAGTTGTTGCAGACTAACTGATACTTCGTTGCGGTCCACCAGATTTCGGCAGCATAAGTCATGATGGGTTCTATGACGTTGTTATAAATGATTGCAACATTCTCGGAGTGTACTCCCCAGGTAGGTCGAACGAATGTACTAAGTTTATGATGAATTTGCTGAGCTTTGGTTATTGTGTTGTTTACGTGATGAATGAATTTTAAGTTTTTGTCTATTGTTATTCCTAAGTATTTGATTTTATTGAGTAATGAAATGCGGCTATTGTTCAGAATTAATTTACATTTAGAGGCTTTCGCAGAAAAGGGGATCGCCTGCGTTTTATCAGCTGCGAACTCGAGTTTAACTTTGCGTCCCCACTCTGTGATGGCTTTTAAAGCGTGATTGGCGTCCGTTTCCAATTCGTTGATGCTTTTCGCTGAAACGATTAAGAGGAGATCATCTGCGTATGCCTGAAGGTGGCAAGATGTTGGAAATTCTGCATTTAACAATTCGTCAAGAATCAAATTCCAGAATATCGGTCCCAGAACCGATCCCTGTATGCATCCACGGGACAAGGATCTGTCAACCGTAGCGTCGGCAAAGTTTTAGAGTAACGGTTCTTATTTTGTAGAGGTTAGATGGGCAGTTGGTTTCATGCAATCTGTTCAGGAGTGCCGGCCACCAAGCATGATCGAAAGCACCTTTGATGTCGAGAGACACTCCGACAGCCAAAAGTCCATCAGCTTTAGCAGTCTTAATTCTGGTTAGCGCTTCAGCTAATGCATCGTTGGTGGATTTCTGCTGTCGGAAACCGTACTGGTGTTCGTTAAGGTTATTTGTAACGTTTAAGTGATGAATGAAAGAAAGAAAGAAAGAAAGAAACATTTATTCGGATAATTGCAACACAAATGAGATACTATAATAGAGAGAGACAAAAAAAATAACAATAACCTAAAACAAAAGAAAAAAAAATAATAAAAAATACGTGTGGCACTCGGAGACTGCCGCGATAAAGCTATTGCATAGCATTTTTTATGCTATGAAAACGCTCAGAAGGAATTCCAGAAATACAATATATTCTTCCATAATCATCAACATTTACATTAATACATCTTTATCCACTATTTTATCATATCTCCATTATATAAGACATTGCAAATATCAGCTGACATTTCATAACTCCAAGCAAGACTGAAAATTCTAAAATATAAAATAGAAAAGTATATAGAAAAGTATAAGTGACATAAAGTATTAACAACCAGCAATATAAATGGATCAATGCGATGTGCCTGTGACATTTGGCCGAATGTTACAGGTACATCGCATTTTTCATTAATAAATGCACTTTGTTTATTCATATTTAAAACACTTTGTACACAAATTATTTGTACCATAAATCATAATGGCGTTTTGATTTTGTGCTGTCAGATCTGTCAGTTGTAATTGTACGTTTAAAAATAACAAACACTCTTTTACGTTATTTTATCAATCCAGAATTAAACATAGCTTATGTTGATAAAACATATTATTTGGATAATATGGTAATATAATTTTGAATTTTATAATGGGAATATAAAATATACTTCACGCAATTTTAAAATTTCTGCACGGATTATAAAAAAAATGTGTATTACTGCCATCTGTGTTCAAGTTGACGAATTAAGGTTATCAAATAAAATAATAAGGAATGTAAAATAATACTTTATTCAATTATATCCATATTTTTCTATTGACAGTCAACAACTCGGTTGCCTGGAGACTTGATATCCAACAGTCCTCCACCGCTATTTTCACTTACACCACCAGGGGCGCCGGCAGCATTTGGCCAAGGTGACGGCGCACCAGTATGCCATTTTCAGTTCTGACTTCATAATGGAGTCTACCTAATCTTCGGATGACGACTCCGAACTCCCATTTAACTCTTGGGTTGGTGTAACTGCGGACTTGTACCTTATCACCTTGTCCGAACTCCTGCGTTGGCGGTGCATTGTAATGTAATCTGGATAGTGGGGCGGATTTCTTAAATAAGGCATGCATATAGGTTCTTACCTCTCTGCCGAACATTAACTGATAAGGTGATAACCCTTTTGTATTAGGTGTACGTCTCAAGCGTGCCTTGACAGTTAACAGTTTATCAAATAAACTTCCGCTCTTGCTGATATAAAAGAACATTCAGGTATTAGCCGATTATTTTTTTTTGTACATTCAAAAATTTAAATTTTAGCTTTGTATATATTTCTTCAAATTCGTACCTGTATTTTATTTCCTCTTCTAAATTTTCTTCTTCTGTAAGCCATTCAATTTTTTCTTGAATCGCGTAGAATTTGTTCAAATTTTCTTGTAAAGAATTCAGTCGTATATTTATTTCTTCAATGTCAATTTTTTCTATTCCCGAAATGTAATTTTCGGTTCGTTTCATTAACCCACGTAATGTGGCTCGTATTTCCTTATTGTTTTTTAGTTCATTCGACATCTCGTCGCCAATATCAAATAAAATAATAAGGAATGTAAAATAATACTTTATTCAATTATATCAAACTAATATATCGATGAATTATATCCATATTTTTCTATTGACAGTCAACAACTCGGTTGCCTGGAGACTTGATAGTTGGATATCAAGTCTCCAGGCAACCGAGTTGTTGAAAGGTGTTACTTATTTTCGTTACGGAATTTCTCGATTCGGTCGCCGCGCTCAAAGCCCGCGATAAAAGCTATGCAATAGCTTAAAACAACAACAAAAGGACAATAAAATGTACAATCAGTTATTACAATAATATGTGTTGCAACGACCACGAAAAGGGGCAAACTCAGCATGTGCCACGTGCAGGTAAACTGCGTCGTGGCTCTGATTTTCAGTTTGCCCCCTGCGTCTGGGCTGCTCGGACGGCTGACTCACACATGCCGTCTGTGCCTTTTTATTTGCTAGTCTTTTTAATCGTTATGATTCATAGAATTTGTGTTATTTGTGAATTGACGAATACTGCGTAAAATGTTAATTATTATAATACAATTTGTAATTAAAGCAATATGGTGAGTATTTCAGATTATCTTTTAGTGTATAAAAATAATAATATTTGAGTAAATCATCCCAAATACCACTTGTTATACCCAGAAAAGTTCAGCAAGCCAGATGGGAATTAAACATGTACCCCCATGTTACGATAACCCAGTGGACCACTACTATCACTAGTACCGCGCCCGAAATATGATAACCTGCTACGATGCCTAAGAGCTATAAATTTTGGGTAAGTAAGGAAAACGAGTCTCCTTGCTATCAGTTTCTCCAAAACTTTTCCAAATATGTCCAGTAATCCTATTGGTCGATATGATGAGATGTCGTTGTAATTAGTTTTATGTGGTTTTGGAATCGTTTTGACGAAAGCATTTTTCCGGGCATCAGGGAAGTAGGTTAGGTGTAAGCAGCGATTCATTATATTTGTGATTGTTTCAGGAAAGGTTTCCATGTATTTTGTACATATGTCGGCAGTCAAATGGTCAGGTCCTGGAGCTTATTGAGGGTTCATGGACTTCATACAATCCCATACTTCTTCCAGCGTGAAATCTGGTTCATTAGGTGTAGCGGGGATTTTTGAAACCTTGAGTCAGAGTCGTTTTTGCATCTCAGTGCAGTCTGGAGTATCTTCAGGGTAGAATTTATCAAGTAAAGCTTTGGCAGATTCATTGCTTGATTTGGTGTATATATTGTTTCCTATGTGTAGTGTGGTTGGCGGAGTTGGCTGAGGTGACTGTTTTAGGAGCCTGTTCGTCAGCGACCACACATCCTTCTTTCCCTGTCTACTGCAGAACATTCTAAAATGCTCGGTTGAAGCTTTAGACAGGGCCAGTCTGTAATTTTCTTTAACTGTGTTCCTTTCCGTTAAAATATGTTCTAATGATTTGTTTGCTTTTTTCAGATCCTGAATCCTGTGGTGAAAGAAGATAACTTTTCGCTTTAGGGCCTCGAAGTCCTCGTTCCACCAAATGATATTCTGTATATTTTTCCCTTTACGTTTTTATTGCAGACTTTATGTATATTTTTTGTTAATGTATTTATGTAATTATCTAATTCTTTAGTGTTTAAGTTCTTTATTTCAGGTGCATCGTGAGCAGAGTTAGCTGTTTCCCGGATGAAGAGCTGCTTCACCAGGTTCCAGTCGGCGGCGGATGTGTTATATCGGTAAGTGGTAAGTGATTTCTTCTGTTTTAATTTCTTTTTATTGAAACTAAGTGTGAATTCTATTGCGTGATGTTCTGTGGTTGGACTTGCATCGTGATTTATTTTCCAATTTTTGATTATAGGTGCAGTAATTCCAGAGGCTATTGTGAGGTCTATGATAGACGTTCTCGGGGTTCCCGAAGTATAGGTCTCAAACGTGGGTTGGTCCCCAACATTGCAGACAACGAGATCATGTGATGCTATGAGATCGAATATTTCGCGACCCCTTTTGTTTGAAATTGATGAACCCCAAACCTGATGCCATCCGTTAAAATCACCGCAGATAAGGGCATGCGACTGATTTATTTGTTGAAGGACAAGATCTAAATGGGAGATTGTATTGCTGTCGTCAGACTTGGGCTCAATGTACACTAGGTAAATCTGTTTGAAGTTGTATGTTATTTGGACAGTACAAACATTTTGTGTGGAACAACTAGTTATCCCGAGAGTGGCCCCTAGGCTAGATTTAACAGCTATAGCAGCTTTGACGCGCGAGTCTGTATTAAATTGGTATAGTTCGTATCCATGTATATTTTTCATTGAGTTACTATTTCCTACATAGGGCTCAGAAATGAAGGCAACGTCGTAATTATTGCTAGTAAAGTATTGTACAAACTCTTTTCCGCTTGCGTAACATCTGCCTAGGTTACACTGGATCAGTTTTAGATCATTTTGGTGTTGTTCCACATCAGCACTGTCCAGACGATACATTACGTTCTGTAGTTGCTATGAGCCATAGTCAATCCTTCCCATGACCCTATGCCTCATAGCATCCCGCACAGGACATCTGTTGGACAGAGCTGAATGTTTGGTGTCTGTGGTGTTGTTAGCTTTTTTGTTATTGCTAGCACAGTTACCGCAGCAGGCCTTATCGGCATTATCCTTTGAAGGGCACTTCTCGGAAGTGTGACCCTCCGCGCCACAATGTGTGCAGGGAGTCTCTTCCCTGGTGCAGAACTTTCTTAAGTGGCCAAACTGCAGGCACTTGGTGCATTGCAACAGTGGTATGAATTCCTCGACGTGGACCTTTTGATGGTCCACGTTGAGCCTCCCCAGCTCAATGATTTTCCTCCATATTTCTGGGGTGTTAAGAAAAACGGCATTATAAAGGTTATCATTGCGGTTACGTCTTTCGAATTTAAATAGTAGGTCGTCTGCGGTTGGTCTTAACAATCCCACCTCCGGGTTCTACTGTACTATCAATCTAGTTAATTCATCGGTGGTCGTCTGTTTCGTGATACCTTTTAATATTATCATTGGTTTGAGTTTGCGCGATGGCTCAGCGCGGATGTGTTAGATGTTTGAATACGTTTTAATGTCTCGTCGCGCTAATCCACCGTGTCAAACTCAACACGGAGTCTATTTTTACCGACCGGTTGGACGCCGGCCGGCGCATGGCTAGTATCCTTGAAGCTAACAGTTTTGCGCCATTGCTCTGCTACCTCCCGCCTGTTTGTCTCCTCCGAGGACGGATAGATGATGATCGAATGCTTTGTTTTAGGTTTAGGTTGTTGGGTGACTGTGGGCGTACTGGGAAGTCCGGAAGAAGCCGCTTGTGCATACGAGGCAGGTACTATTTTAGGAGATACGGGTTTGCTCATATTGGATATCTCTGCCTTGATGGTATCTTCTATGGCGGTTTTAACCTCTCCCAGCATGTTCTTGTGGTCAACAGACACCATCATTTCCCGAGAGAGCGTCTCGATCTCCTTTGCTAACCCGATAACGAGTTTTTTATTCTCGGAGGTAACGCTCTTTCCCGCTGTGATGGCGACAACGATGCGTCTGGACAAATGCTGAATCTGTTTCAGCCTGTCTACGTCGTTCGAGGGCTGTGCGTCGAAAAACGTATCATCTACCACGACTTAAGCTGAACAGAAGTACTCGCCATTTTGGAGATTTTACCAGTATATATGTGTATTAGAAGTGAGTATTAGAAAAAGGGATACCCGGAGTAGAATGAGAATAGCGAACAGAAATCGAACCCGCGATACGAAAAATTTCACTTTCCAAAGGTTGCTCATTTACCACTTACTGGCTGACTCCCTCTCCGGTTTTCACTATTCCTATCCTGGCGCCTCATAAGGATTTATCAAGGTTCAAAAAATAGGATGTCTAAACTATTCAAGGATAATATAAAAATTAAATGATCGATTAAATTTTCTGATTCAAAGACGGGTGTGTTCACCAGTTTTAACGATTCGTATTAAAACAGTATTAATAGTGATAAAGATCCACATAATACACAATCCACTAAAATTTATCTCTTTAAAATATCATGATAAAAGTCCCCTAAAAGTCCAAGAGCTAAATTTGAATTTCGTGCCTACAAATCTGCCATAAACCTTACTTTGTTGTAGCACCGTGGGTTTTTGTACTAGTAGCGCCATCTATTGTCGAGTAGTAAGAAACAGCAACATAACCTCTTCAGCAAAATATTATTTTAAATAAAAAAATATTTTCGAATTTTATTATGTACCATTTCTTTTAGAGTGTGTAAACGATTTATTGTTGTTAGATTTATCGTGGGTTTGTAAGCTACGTTCGCTGTCTGTTGATTAGTTAGCTGCTGTAATCCACTTATTCTTAAACTATTCGAAGTCTCTAATTAGCGCTCCAACAAATGCTCATAAAATGAGACTAATACAACCAAAGTCCAGCTCTCGTCACTTGCATCTTTTGAATCTTTTTAATGATTACATGTAAAGAGGGTTTGAAGCACAGACCTATATCTAAATAGATCCCGCATGTGTACGATTTAGCGTGGTTAAACCTCGAAATAAGGAGGTGGATTCAACTCACTTTGATGAAATGTCATTTAGTCCGAAAGTAACATTTGTTGACATCGGATGTCAATTAACATCAATAAATATGCCGAATTACGCGGTAATAAATTGTACAAATTCCACAAGAAAATATTGCAGCGATAAAGAAAATATTTCCTTTTATGGGACAGTAATATTTTTCTTAAAATATGTATGATTAATTTTATAATCAATTATTAAAAAATTGTTGTGGTTTTACAAAGACAACTAGTAACCGAATGTGTTTTTCATAATTTATAGTACATTGCCAGTTTTGGTTATAAAGCTTATGTATTAAAACCCGCAATGAAAAGTAAAACGATCGATATTTGCTCAAGAAATATTTTGTAACTATTTAACTGAATTGTTATCCGTGTAACGTTTAAGTATTTTTTAATTACATTTTTGTTTAAATTACATGATTATGTTTAGTTATTTTGTTCAAAATACTTACCATTAAATTTACAGGTTTCCAAGTGATGTCAAGGTTAAAGAGAGATGGATTAAAGACCGAGCATAAATATTGGTCCCAATCAAACAAAACTGAATTTGTTCTGCTCATTTTAATGAATTCATTATGGCTGGATCATGGCCAGATAGAAGATTAATTTTTTAGTATAAAAAATCAAATAATTTATAACATAATTATCAAATATGGTATCTCTGAGTTGTCGTGGTCATTTCGGCGGATTTTTTCATGTGTTACGTGATTACGAGTACGCCAACGCAACATCGACGCATATCAATCTAATAGCGATATCTTTACAACTTTGTATAAGGTATTGATGTATCTATGTTTTGTATCAGTAAATTAAATTTATATAAAAAAAATACTTTAATCACTGTAAGGTTTTTTTTTAATTTCCAATGTGTAATTAGAGACATTTTTCTATTTTCTACCACAATTTTGTACAAAATAAGATAAAATTAAAAAAAAAAACATGTTTTTATTTTTTAACCATTTACTCGTATAAAATGGCACGCATTCGTACAACATTCGCAGAGCACTAGTAAAATAAATCTAGTCGATCGATTTCTTGAACATCGATCATTTCTGAATTTTTTTCTGCCCAACTTTTCCTTTTTTTTTAATTTTTTCGAATTTTAGATTTCAAAATCGATTTTTATAGAAGAATCGACACGACTTTTGAATCGATTTTGTATTTGACGGAGAATTCTATATCCATCATCTCTAAAACGTTCTTGGCAAGTGTCAGTCGATCGGAAAAAGTGGCACGCTTGGTTTTCATACAAATAAAGGTACATGTGTCATCTATTTAGATATAGGTCTGTGGTTTGAAGGGATAACAGGTAAAATAAATAACTCCACTTAGATAGGTGTACATTTATTTCAATCCAGTATAATATTACACTTAGTAAAATTAATTTGATTAAGTATATTCATTAAAATTATGTATTAATATTAGGAATCTACTCGATAAAAGTACATTAAGTAGACATCAACCGACAATTAACTTTAATTCCAGACTTTATCTATTCCTGACTTTCGTTCAGACTTTATTTTTTTCCAGTCACATGTAGATCTTATCTTTTTCCGATTTCTTTCCATCTCTACATTAGAGAATTCCTTATAATATAGGTACTTAAATATTAGTTTACTACTTGATATAAGTTAATGTTTAGTAGACATCGACCGACAATATTCCTTCATTCTAGATCTTATATTACCAGCTTCCTTCAGACTTTATATATTTTTTCCTTTCTGTCTTTCCATCGCTACATTAGATAATTACTTTAAACTATCGAATATTTTATATGTTAGACACTTAAACACTAAATATCACCTACATAAAATAAAGTCACATTCTATTTGCGTATTTTTATAAATAAAGTACTTTTAATTTTGTATGAAATTTTGCTTTTTGGTTGGCGGGGATAAAATAATGGACTAAGTATAGTTAACTCAAACACTAAAAGAATTAATCTCAGCAAATTAATCAAAATACCGATCTATCACGCAGTCTCAGATTCTATTTCCGATGAGGCAAAAATCTAATTAAATAATTTCTTTATTTAGACACATATAATCTGGGTATGTGTTTTGTGCACTTATCTTTGTGTGTATTCCATGGCATCCATAGCACATGGCAACCTTGCGGTGTATGCGTGTGAAGAATCTAATAATTTGATAACATATTGAAAATTTTAATGCATCGTTCCGAGAAAGCAGAGAAATTCCAATTATTTCGTATACTAAGTGACCAAATATTGTTCTAATTCAAGACACTTTTATGTATTACATCAGTCAAATAGATCTTATGTAAAGTCAGACCTATAAATATGAATACTCGGAGCAGGTAGCTCGCCGTATGAGGTGCTCCGATGAACGCTCCTCCGAATTTCCAAAGAGATATAGTCTCTAAGGAGTTATTTTGGCCACTTTGTCGTACACTACATGATATTAGCGACACACGGTTAGAAAAATACGAAAATAAAAAGAAGATCAAATATAAAACGGGGCCCGTTACTTATTAATATGAAATTGTTATAACTTCTCCAATAATCGTTTATTCTTCATACAGCTCTAGCAGACATGTTATATTGAGCCCAGGCTATTTGCGTTTTGGAGATCTTGCATCAGGCTTTGCCATCAGAGTTACTATCAATTCATTTTAATAAGTAACGGATAGAAGATAAGTTACAAAAAAATATAACATTACAAAAAATATAATGTAATACGAACTCATTAGAAGTTTCTAATAGAATTTGATTATATAGGCGATCTTAAAGGTAGTACCTAGAATATAAAAAAAGTGACGGAATTAATTTTCGTACAGTCTTTTAGGATAATTCATAGATTTTAATACTGTTACAAATATAGAATTTAAAAAGACCTAGATGATTTTGAAAGATGAGAAGTGGTAACAGAAATAAATAATAAATGTTGGTCGCATTTTCGAATTTTCTTAAAATCCTCATGTCATCGGATATGTTTGTGCAAAACGTCATTTAAAATGACCTACTAAGCTCTTAGGATCACAATTTTAAGACATTCAGAAAACTATTTTAATAGGCCTCAAACAAAAATAACTACTTGAGCTTGAAGGAATATATAGCTTCGCCATTCATTGCAGACAGACTTAAACTTTTAACATCGAAATATTTTATAAATATTCTTTATAATAATAACTTACCTAAACAAAATGTCATAATATTAAACATCATTTCCTCTTTCCTCTTAATACTTTAATTATACGGGGTCAAAATAAATGTTCTTAAGTGGGTATTTTACACATTAAAAAATGTATTATTGAAAGTAAATAAAGTTAATTCTTGTAAAGTAACAAAATTTTTATTAGATTTTCCTATAAATAACAAAAGTATGGTAAGGTTGCAGTGTCAGTGGTCAGGTTAATCAAAATATAATAAAGAATTTGTTAATTAAATAAAAAAGATCAGAACTCTATTGTTCATTCAAGTTCTGTCAAGATCAAAATAATTAATCTTTTTAACAATCGTAAGATGTTATATCGGATATCTATATTTGTAAGTTAAGGACAGATACGCCCCGGAAAAGTGTTTTTTTACACTTATGATATTATGACCCCGTATAACTGAATAAAACCACAATATATAAATAATAAATACATAACAATAATAATAATAATAACATAATAGAAATTTAAATACATCTACTTATCATAATTTTATCAGATGTATCTTAAACCTAAAACTACTAGTGAAATATGAATGTTAGTTGAGGCCGTATCTGACCGTGGTTGGCTCTGATCCTCACGGTCTGAAACAAGAAATGTAACTATATAAAATCTGAACAAATAAATGCAATAGAATGCAAATATATCTTGTTTGACAATCAATTGTAATTTTGATTTGGTATCAAAAAGCATATTAATCATATCAAAACGTTTAAGAGTCACGATTATGGTCGACTTCGACGATTCGACCGTTGTTCAAACACAAGTTGTATTTGAGTGAAACTTTAAAGAGAATGTAAATAAAATGATGCTTACTGTTCATCTTCATAGCTTAGTGGTGGTCATGTCCCTCTCCGACGTGGTCGTAAGCTTCTTCAGCGCCGGAATCCTCATCGTCTTCGTCCATGAACACTTGGATGTCTGGCATATGTTCCCACCCCTCTCTAAAGTCGACTATTCTGAACACCTCAGACATGTCGTTATGCAGGAAAGCTTTGATCAGTTTTATCAGATGACGTTTATCAGCTCCACCACGCATAACGGCGCACATCAGAAGTGAAAACACTTCTACGTTGAACTGCAATAAAAAATATAGTTAATAATAATTAGTTGCTGTGAGTACAGTACACTGACATTTTGAGTTTTAAATACTCACCATCAAGTTATGCTCCTGCATATTATACATCTCCAACACATGCCACAGGAATGCTTTCACATCTGCTTGGCAACGGAAGATGAACCGCGGGGCCGGGGCCCTTGGATCATTCACAGCGCCAAGGTGTTGCCAAGCACCTACGAGACCAGGGTAGTCTACCGCAAAGAGGTCAAATATTTCGCGCATATCAAATTGAATGTCGTCAAGTTCCACGATGCCTGTATCATTGCTGACATTGCTGTCCTCATCTTCTATGCGTGCTAAGGCATTGCGCCGGTGATGTCCATTGAAAATAGGATGAAGTTCAGCATTGTTGGGCGGAAGATTTCCACCAATATTAAACTGACCCGGACCATCATAATTTATCCCAAATCCACCAGGTCCGCCGATGTTAAAAAAATCATGTTCGTTATTTAGGGCATCTGCTCCGCCCATGTTGAATATATCGGGAACGTCATTGTTTACAACAGCCTCCCCGCCAATATTGTATATATTTGCAATATCGTTGTTCAGTGCGGCTGCCTCGCCGACATTTATTATATGGGCAACCTCATTTTTCATTGCAGCTATTCCGCCAAATTGAAAAAGGTCCGGAACTTCAGTGTTGATCATACCAACTCCTCCAATACTGAAGAGATTTACACTCTCATTCATCATTGCACCTGCCCCAGCAATATTAAACAGAGGAGCGCCATCGTTGCTTACCGGACCCATCTTACTATTATTGAAGATTCCAATATTATCATTGTTGGGCGGACCAGCTCCGCCATTGTTGAGACCAGCGTTATCAATGTTGGGGGGGCCAGCACCTTCGTTTACAGAAGGATCAGCTCCATCGTTATTCATCGGAGCATCCCCACCATTGTCCCTAGAACCATCACCTGCGTTGTTAAACTCATCATCGTTACCCGATGCATTGTTGACGGGGTTATTACCACCATTGTTGCTGGGATCCGGACCCTCAGTATCGGTGTCGCTTTCTTCTTCACTAGTAGTTACACTTTCCTCAGTGTCATCTGAGTCCCGGGAGGAACTGTCATTGGTGGAGGAGTTTTCCTCCACCACCTCATCACGTTTAAATCCTGTGTGTACACCAATCGCATCAAAGAGTGTAGGGATCTCTTCAGGTCTAAGCATGTTAGAATTTTCAGTAGCTGGTTCGCTTTCAGCCGATCGTGCAGCAGTTTGAATACTCGAGAGAGCTTGGATGAGATTCTCTTCCTCAGGTGTTGGAGGAGCAGACTGTCTCCAGGGGGTATTTCCCAAGTTACCAGAGTAGGTAACAACAGTATTGATGTTCGCTAATTCTTTTACCTCCATCTGTTAAAAATAAACAAAATTATTATTGAATTGACATATTTATGCTTAGAATTAGTTTGATATTTGTTACATTAACAATTCATCAAATTGGAACATATGTACACATATATCCCAATTTGTAATATTAATCATAATATATAACTATTGAGTATTGAAAATGTCACTTTTATAACTACTTTAATCTTCCACGTGAAATCTAGACAAATGTAATAAGTACAACATATTATTATGAAACCATTTAAGATCATTGAGATGAAATTGCAGCGTGCGAATATTTAATGCAATAGCTTGACATACAAATGACATTCTAAATTATTTTTAAATCTCATCACAGTAGCGATACGCCTAAGTATGGGTATGAGAAAGAGCGTGCTGGTAGCGAAGCCGACGCGTATACGCCTCAAGTATCTTCCATCCACAGTAGAATTTAATCCTTGTCATTACCAACCAGACTATTCGTTACAAATACTACTTGTCTCTCTATCGCTCTACAGCTTTCGTTGATAGGTACATATTTTTATCAATATACTTCTTTATTATTATTTCCCAGATAGATGGCGCTTGATGTCCTAAAGTACTTATGTATTCGTAATAAGCTTCGATCACTAATAAGAACTAGATACACAATCAGCGACAAAAAAATGACGCGACGAAAAGAGCGCACCCAAATAGACATTTGGGTGCGCTTTTAGGTTAGGTCAGAATGTATAAACCATTTAAATTGTAAAGTCTGTTACTAAACGTACAATTCTTACTATTGCATGCCCACTTGATTTGTTCGGGTAACATGGTGACTCTGTTCTAACTTGAATGGAGACGCTATTGTTTTATATTTTTTTATTTAATTTAATTATTTTTTTTCTTGTTATATAAAAATATTTGTTTTGTATAATAATTAAACATATGCCCGTATTACCTAAAAGGTTAGGCAATGAGTAAATAGTAAATGAGTGAAATTAAATTATTAAGTAAATTATTATTTAATATATTTTATGCTGTCTTTTCATCCAACTGCCGCGGCAATAGTCATAGAATTATTATAATAAAGTCTATTGACGAACGATACACTAAAATAAGATTGCTTAACATAGCCAAAAAAGATACGAAAAAAAAATAAAAATCCATCGAAAAGACTGTTTTCCAATAAACTCACTTTAGTCAAGGGAATTAATGGCACCCTGTTGATTCCGTATTATTTATTTTTACTCGACTGCCAAGGAAGGGTTATGTTTTTAGCACGTATCTTGTATGTATCTTTATAAGAAGACTTTAGCTGCACTGCATTTTATTCCCTCGGATCTAACATACGGCTGGGTGAATTTCGACAATTAAGGTGTCATTATATTCGTCTCAAATATCCTAATGTCCTCAGATTGGAGTCCTCAGGTGTTGGAAAAAAATCTAAATTTAAGAAAAAAATAGTGAAATAGGCGTTTCATTATTTTTATCAAGAAAGCCAAATAAAAGTTTCATAATAGGTATCTGCTTCAAAAACAAATGTTCAAACAATATTATCCTATTTTATCCTCTTAGTGCTCATTCACGCTATATAAAGAACCTATGTGTAAAATTCCAGCACGCTAAAGTTCAGCGGTTTCCCTTTACGTTGGATATATATATATATATATATACAGGGTGAATTTTTAAAACGGGCCTTCAGGGCCAAATCGGAAACTATAAGGATTAGCGAAAAATGCTGAAAGGAGTTACGAGGCCGATTTTGATAAAAACTAAAACTGCATCATTACTTTTTTAAAATAACTTTTCCCCTAACCGGGAATCGAACGAGTTCATTTTGAAAAAAAATACACCCTCTATATTATTCCACTATCTGATAGTGTTGCTTATAGGATCAAAATCTGGAAAGTAATGATAAATGACAAACTAAAGGAAAAGCCTCAATTTTAAGAAAATACATATTTTTTCATATTAATTTGGCAGGTAAGTTCCCGCCATTCATTAATTTGAACATTTTGTGTATTAACATTTTTTTTGGCTCAATGTTTCTAATCATTCGAAATGGACGTTTTGTTTCCCAATAATTTATATTTTTATGTCCGACTTAGCTAAGGTTATTTTTAGGACCAATAAAATAGATTTACTTGCTATGGGCGGAGTTTCGTTTAATACAGATGTAAAGTTGACAATTTGCGAGAATTACTTTTTAGAGTCTAATCCGAGTGATTACTAAAAAAAGAAATATAGAAAATCATATTTAACGTTGAAACGAAGTTGTAAACAACAAACAATAAGAATTTACTATTTAATCAGTTATCTATTTTCATTAAAAAATAAATCCTAAAAGCGGCGGTAACTTATTTGCCAAACTATTACTTTCTCATACTAAACCGTATGTCATAGTCATAACATCGAATAATTAGTTGATTAACCAACAAATTCTTCAATGGTATGACTTATGTCTGTTTCTAAAGAATTACACATAAATCATTTGTTATGTATAATCCTTACGGATTAGTATGCCAATGTATGGAAAAATACGTATTTTCTTCAAAATTTTCCTTTTCCTTTGATTTGTCACATAACATTACTTCCCAGAATTTGATCCTTATAAGCGACACTATCAGATAGTGGAATAATATAGAGGTGTCATTTTTTTCAAAATGAACTCGTTTGATTCCCGGCTAAGGAAAAAAATATTTAAAAAAACTAATGATGCAGTTTTAGTTTTTATCAAAATCGGCCTCGTAACTCCTTTCAGCATTTTTCGCTAATCCTTATAGTTTCGGATTTGGCCCTGAAGGCCCGTTTTAAAAATTCACCCTGTATATATATACAAGGTACAACATAATTCATCATTAATATAATGAATAATAGTAAGGAAGTAGTAAGACTATTTTGAGTTTTATTTTAATAAACATTTGATTCCGATGTTTGATTTCATTATTTACTAGATACATTTACTAAAGGGGTATGGTAATTTTATATATTTGCCGGTAAATGTGATTAATTCGAAAGTTTTTACAACCTTTACCACGAGCTTTGGTAATTATGCATAGTTCCCGGTAATTATACATAATAACCGCACTATCCACATTTACCGTAACATATACATCATATAATATGTGTGTAATCTCCTTTTAATTTCCTTTATTTTGATACCCCACTCCATAGGTTTGGTAACTTTTTTTGAAATATTACTATTTCGCGCCAAAAATCCGCCATTTTGATTTTTTTCTAACACCTATCTAAGGACACTCGGGTCATTGAGACGAATATAATGACACCTTACTTGTCGACATTCATCCAGCCGTTTGTTAGATCCCATCAAATAAATAAAGACAAACATACAAGATACGCGCGAAAAACATAACCCTTCCTTGGCAGTCGGGTAAAAATAATTGAAATAAATGTTGGTTTACTACATACGATATTTCTTTAGTCGGCGGCAATATATTTCGTTGGGTAACGGCGTAAACAGCTTGTTGATTTTTTAATTAAATTACTTGTATTTGGTTATATTTTTATTTTAAACTTATATTTGCATTATAATAAATTGTGTCTTCACATTACTTTCATTAATAAATTATTATTATGTTGATTAAAATTAATTACTTCGACCTAATAAAAATATTAAGTTATAATTTATATTAACCGTATAAAGTAATGACAGTTCGTCTCCACTAATTCCTTGTCCAAGTGACAAACCTGTAAAAGTGATAGCTTATGACAGCTAGCTTATGTCGTAAAAATTTATTGCTTTTGGTAAGCAGTTTTTGAAAAACATCGTTAAATAATAGTGATAAGGTTGATTTTGCATTAATTTTAGATTCTGTCGCTTAGAATTTTATAAACACGTTTGACGCCACGTTTTTAAGTTCATTTTTGTATAGGATTGTGTATCTAGTTCTTATTAGTGATCGAAGGTAATAAGTAATTAAAAATATTAACAAAATAATAACCGTCTTAAGGAATAGCTTATGCTGTACCTACTTTGAAATAAGTTCTAATTTCCAAATATAGTAAGCATGTCCGACTTCTAAGGATTTTAATAATAATAGGCCAAATAAATGCCGTCAACCCTAGGCGTAAATGCAACAGGCTTGCTACGCACACGAGGTGAGCTCATTTGAACATAAGATGGCATCGCTGAAAACACGGTCTGAAATCGATCGATTCACGCCGAGCGAAGCTTCGAGCATTTTAATGCGCACCAAACAAAACATTCCCAAAAATATATCAATCAATAAAATACAAAAGGTCAATCATATATATCGCAGGAGGCACAATTTAGATTATGCGAAAGGCAGAAAACTAACTCTGTACTTCAATACTCTCAACACAAGATTTATGACACTGAGCAAATCGTCAAGCACTTTGTTGGACGACACGAGACAAAGACCCTTAATCAATAATACTCAAACTATAGGGTACACAATTTCAATTTTAATGTTTTCATAAATAACACATATTTTTCACCTGCAACTTAGGACGCGATGCCATATCGGAAGATTCTTCTAAAGAATTCGCGAAAACCTTTGACTGGTATACGAAATTACCCAATCCTCCGGGCGGGCAAGAGCGCGCAAACTCGCATCGATCCGCGGACACAATGGCTGAATTTATTTTAACACCAAAGACGTAGATACCGCGTAATACGTAAAAATATATTGAAATCAGTTAATTAACACAGCACAGCATACACAAACACAAACACAAATTTCAGGATTTTCCGATCAAATTAAATACTCACCTTTTCCATTGTAGCGGTTTTCGCGACGCTCGCGATACACGTCTATCTCTACGGAGCTTCGGACAACGATTGAAGGGGATGGGGTGAAAATCGTTGCAGCCATCTCCCTGCGGGCACATGCGCAAAGTCCTTCGGAAAAGCTCTTCGCGACCCGGAAATCCTATACATTATTCAGATGTAGTTGTGATTTGATATTACAACTAAGAACTTTATTTGTGAAATAAGGTTTTTGGTTTAAAATTGTTGATTTAAAAACAACGATATATAATGAATGGTATAGGTACAAAAACTTTTGCGTAAATAAATAAATTTAAAATAAAATAAAGTTATTAACTTATTATAAATAAAAATATTACTAAAAAGAAAGAAAGTTGATCTTTTATTTTCTACTAAAAACCTATTACTCTCTTTATATTTATACTGTAAATAAATTTCTTTCGAAAAAAGCTTTGGAGAGAAAACAAATAAATATGCGCGTCACCTAGTACCATAGAAAAGAAACTTTTGAAACTGTTACACTAGCGCCATCTCGTATAAAGTAATTCAATGTCGTGAAACAGTTACGTCATACGCTTTAAGGCTGGCCGTATACATTCGTTTTCCTTGTTAGGTTTCCGTATTCGGTTTCTGAATTCGGAAATCTGAATGCTATTTTTTCGTTTAAAATGTTGTAACTGCCAACACATCGTTTTCTGAAGGTAAAAATCCCCGACGTTCGGTCGCATAAAATCATGCGTACGGAGGGTCAGAATGGAAATAAACCGAATGACGTCATTCCGAATGCATCGCTCGCATAGATTTTGTTCGTGTCGCCGCAAACGAACGGAAATTCAATTTTTCTTTTAGATTCAGTCTTAATTTTAAGATAAAACTGACTCTCCATGTTAACGTGCTTTTACGAAAGCGTCACTCAGAGTAGTAGTGGAGGTGTAAAATGCCTAATAAAAAACCGTATGTATGTATGTATGCGGAAGGCTCACGGAAATTCGAATACAAAATCCTGATCAGGAAACCTAAGAAAGAAAACGAATGTATGCGGACAGCCTAAGAGTTACTATACTCTTTGGTCATATAACTGACACCACATTGTCACTTTTATGGCAGCAAGCAAGATGGGACTTCGTACCCACCGGTCTCTCATATGCCGCGTCTGCGTTTGCAATATGGGGGGTGGGTAGGGATTATTCGGGTCCCGAGGGTACCCTCTTTGCCCGGGCAAATTCTCAAGGGAGTGAATACCCCCCGGATTTTTAATATTCTTTCATAATAATATAATATTATTAAATAATATTATAATATAATGAGACAACATTAAAATTATACCAACCCCGCTGTTTAGCGGGGGGTACGGAACTCGGTCAAGTTACCAAGCCAGCAGTCCCCCTCCTGATGGTCGGAGGGAGGAACCAACCCTGGGAGCTCCCGCGGGAGCGGCCGTCCCTCAGGTGGTCGATCGTGAAGGGGCGCGAACCCATTTAGGTGGGAGTGTGGTCCAGCCTCGGCCCGCTCGTACATCGAGCGAGCGAGGCGAACCACAAACTCCTCCTTTTATGGCAGTTGTAAAATATTTGAGTTGCCATATTATCGACAATATGCCAAAGATTAAGGAAATTTATTAAAAATAATGATCGATTTTAAAAAATACTAACTGACCTACTAATGTTACGACCCGTAAATCGGGTATTTGACAGGTTTTGGGAAAGTCTTTTATTATTTACATACGTGTATCAGAAACCCCTTTCATTGATCTTTTTTTCGAATTAAGGAATGATTTATTAGCAAAAGACGTATTCTATCACGTTAAACGAAACGTTGTGCGAAAACAGTCTACACACATGTCATACACACACAGTCACACACACACACACACACATCATACGCAGTCTGATATGTCCCATGTGTCAGTAAGTGACGTCACGATATTTTTAACGAAGTTAATTACCAAAGTACGATAGCGATACGCATTCTTCAGAGGATAAACATTGAAACTTATTTAGCTTTTATAATGTTTTGAGAAATATAAATTTGATAAAATCGAAAAATTTACAATGAGGGACCCAACAAACGTTCGACTGACATTTAATGTTTACCAGTAGATGACGTCACTGTAGCTTTAGACAATCCCGTGCGTTTTCAATCATGTGGATGAACATGAAAATTTAATGATTTTTTTAATTGATTTATTAAAAATATCACACGGACTTTTTAATTATTTAGTTATAGTCATCTCAATTTAATAGGCCCAATTTGACACATGCCATCCTAATGTCATAAAATTTTTTAACTAACTTTGTATGAACGTATAACACGTAATTGGAAAGTCAAATACTTCTAAACATAAAATTACCAAACAATTTATTAATCTTGTTAATTAGTAAAATTTATTAATTGTATTACACATTTTATTTCAATTAAAATGTGTCCAGAAACCAATTTATCCTACATCAAAAAGTATCATAGGGCGTCGTTGCAATGTTATATCAGTCGGGTAATTTAGCAGTTTACGACAATTTACGGCTACAATCAATCAATCAAAGCGGTCGTCCTATGCCGCGGCGTGACTTCGCCGCATAGCGCAGGGTTTGCGGGCCTCGAGGGATCCCTCCTTACCCGGGCAATCTCCTCCCTCGCCCACCGGTGTTGTGAGCTGCTGCGAGGCAGCGGTGCAG
This sequence comes from Epargyreus clarus, assembly GCF_041222505.1. Taxonomy (NCBI): domain Eukaryota; kingdom Metazoa; phylum Arthropoda; class Insecta; order Lepidoptera; family Hesperiidae; genus Epargyreus; species Epargyreus clarus. The sequence continues at coordinate 6,776,061 of NW_027332215.1, forward strand.
CATTCGGTCCTCTATGTGACCTGTGCCAGGCTGCGTGTGCAGATTTTCAGTCCTCCAGATGGTCGGAGGACACCTGCCCCTCGAGTTCACGAGGGAGCGGGCGACCGTCGGGTGGTCGAGCGTGGAGGGGCGCGAAGCCTCTCAGATGGGCAATTTACGGCTACCGCTTGCGGCATCAAACCATTCGGAAGAAACCATAATCGATTAACTTTCAAATAATCGAAACTTAGAATTACCAACAATTATTTTTTTATCGCTTTTTCATCATAACAACAATAAAATAATGGAGACTTTATTCCTTAGTGAATGTGAAATGAAAAAAATAAATACAGATCACGATAGCACGGACATACTTTATTTAATCTTCTGAAATTGATTATTTTTTTAAATTACGAAATAATTTGTTTTCTTTTCTCTTTTTTATTAATCTATTATTATTCTTATACAATTATTAATCTAAAGATGATTTAGAAAAGTACTAAATAAATATTATGTTTTCCAAATATTAAGTACTAATCTATACAGTAAGATATGGAGTTGTAATCGATTTGTAGTAAAAGTCGGTTTCTTTGGTTATCGATTTGTGTGGCACATGCTTAGTGCCGTAGCGATGGGCCTATCAAATTATGACGACTATAGTTGGCTTATAAAAATATTTGCTTTTAAGCTAAAACAGTTTAATTAATATTTTCACTATAGTCAAATACCCTATATAATTGTAAAATCTTATAAATATTATCTAACCCCATGTAAGTCTCCTGGTTATGGTCAGTGTCTCAGGTCCCATGTAGGTTAAGAACTTTTTGGAGTTTTCATTTCGTTTTTATTACATTAATAAATTATATATATTTTGTATATGAAAAATGAAAATTGTGTTTTTTAAATGTATTATGTATTGTTATCCATTGTTTTACTGGGGAGATAAAATTCCTCACTACTTGTAGTATCTGTACCTCACTACGCTGTACGAAAACAATACAAACAGCAGCATTTATCTTGTCACCGGCTATTGCTAAACAGAAATATTTTTTTGTAGAAAAGTACTTACGAAATAATTATTATCGAAAGAATTGGTGTAATGCTTTTTGCACATATTATACAAAGATAGTTATTTTTTATTAAATAATTCTGGGGAGATTTTTTTGAGATAGTGGCAACCTCGTTAATGTCATGTCATAGTATTTTTTTTTATGATTTGCGTCTTTGGATATTAAATGTCAACGTCAATGTCAGGACATTGACAGTTCACTTGCCCACTTATTACACAGGTCAACAAAAAATATCTTTTTGTTTGTTGCCCTGGATATCTCTTTGGATTTATTTATTTTCAAACTTACAAAATTCGAATATATTTATAAAATTGCTGAAGTGGCTCTTGTTTTTTTTTAATTTGGCATTTTTTGTTTTTTAATTATTTTTCCTCTGAAATCGATATTCCAGGTGATCCAAATTATAATATCATAAAAGTTATGTTTTCATAAATGTTAATAGTTATTCTTATGCAGTACAGAGGTTGCTACATAAACGTCACGTGACTCCCCCTCCCCTCATTTCGTGTAAATACCGTCGAAATCAGTGTTTTCTTAAGGTTAAAAGACGCACAACGCGCTTTTGGGTAAGTTGCTAATACTTGATTTATTAAACATTTCCATATTATGTTTTTATATTGTTTGTTTATGTTTCCGTGCAGTAAAGTACTTTTTTATTTTGGTTGATATAATATTAATGTTTATTTTGTTCCAGAAATATGAATACTACGCGAAGAAAATGCAAATATAGCCCAGACGTTTTTTGTTACATTTGTGGTGTTTATATAACAATAAAACAGACGCGAAATATTACAGACTATATCAAAGAGGTACATATAGAATATTTTGGTGTACATATTGAAAAACAAGATAAGTCGTGGGTTCCTCATAAAGTTTGTAAGTCTTATGTTGAGTCGTTACGTTTGCGGAAAAAAGGAGAACGCCGCGGACTAGAATTTGGTATTCCAATGATCTGGATGAAGCCGAAAAATCATTTTGATGATTGTGACTATTGCGTAGCGGATGTTAAAGGTTGTTTAGGTAGTAATAAAGCAACAAACTACGAAGAAATAGTACAGAAAATGTTGAGGAGCTTTAAGAATTTAGGAGCACACACGAATACAAAATTGCTATCTCCACAGTCATTTACAGATAGATTTCCTGAGAATCTGGGAGATTATAGTGAAGAACAGGGAGAGCGCTTCCACCAAGACCTTAAAGTTATGGAAGAAAGGTATAAGTGAAGATGGAATAGCCATATGATGGCAGATTACTGCTGGTCTTTAAAAAGAGATTGTCCTGAAAAAGGTCATAAAAGACAAGCATATAAAATATATTTTTCAGAGATTTAACATAAATATACATATGTTTTTTTTGTTATTTGTCACTTGTTTTTACCTTAGTTGAATATTAAAACTTGATAATTTATAAGAATTTAAAAAAAAAAAAGATTTTTACTAATATACTTGTTTTTGTTCTTATACTGACTGCCTTTTTTGTATAATATAATATTGATGAATTAAAAAAAACTAGAGTCAATATTCAAAAACTGTTTTTAGTTTCTTAAATTAATAACATAAAAGTATTCGAAACCACTCTCACTTCAAGGGCAACAAAACCACTGTTGACCAGTGTTATTAAAGTCCATTATGATTATGTACTATATATGTTTGATACTTAATGACAAATGTGCATAATGAAAAAAAAATTACTAGACTTTTTTACTAAAATTACAAAACTATCTCAAGATATGAAATTATTAACACAATTAAAATGGTAAACAACACACCGCGCTCATTAGTATTTAATTTATATAATTTGGTGATGTACTAGGTTTTGGCTCGGCAAATGACTACTTGTTTTTATTTATTAAAGTAGTTAGGCACTTTATACCTTCTAGAAGTTTTATCACTCGAATCTTATATAATTTATTGCAAGCTTTGTCCATAGATTATCTATGGCTTTGTCATGAACTTTTGTAAGATCTAGAGGAGGATTAGAGGATTAAGGATTTAGAGGAATATAAATAATAAAGAAAGACAAACATACAAGATACGCGCGAAAAACATAACCCTTCCTTGGCTGTCTGGTAAAAATAGGATTAGCCTGACGCTGTCTTCTCTGGCTACTGCTATTAGCCGCTATTTGAAATGTTATGTGCTTATGTATTATGCAATGATCATTGAATGGTACGGTTTTCGTGTATTTTTACGTAATAGTTAAATATTTTAGGTAAGTTTGTGTCCGAATCGATCAATAATCTATGTCCACTCTACTTAGTCTATTGCTTGGAAAATATTTTTCTTAAGAGAAATATATGGCCATTTATTTCTACTAAACATCAAAACATTGTGACAGATGGCGCCATTGTTGCTGACGACATGGAGGTGAAAGCATGAAGACTCATTTCTGTACACAATGTCCATTTATATCGCGGAATATGCTGCATATAATAAATCTAATTCTAATAACCCAATAATCCTGATAAGTCATTTCTCCACTAAAGATCATAATGACCAAAATTGCCCTTCACATTTGGAGCTTAAGAAAGCACAAAAACTACATAAATGCTTTATTTATTGTTCTCTTCTGTAGTTTTTCTAATATTGTTGTTAGTTTTTGTTAATTGGAATTGCTTTTGAGGTTAATCTGAGTAAATCATTCTCCATTCCTAATTTTATATGTTCATAGATATCGAACTTATTCGTGTGTAATATTGAAGTAGGAAATGGGGGTATAAAATAAGTGATAACCTGCAGAACACCTTAACGAGATCTCTGAAGATCGCGCGCCGGCTCCTGCAGTATCTTTTATTTTTGATTATTATATATTTAATTCCGACAGAATATTACATTGAATAGAACATTGAGTCCATCAAAAGCTCAGTTATGTATGTAACCGGTACGATTATGGTGATTACTATCTAATTGAATATTACTTATATTTAGATATTGACACATAATAATTGAAATGCCACATACATAAACAAATTATAGGGGTACAAAAGTTAAACATAATATAAAATCATAATTCATTGTCCTCTTAATTTCCTACGAATCTATTTTATAAACATAGTTGAAATACCTAACAATATAATTATGATTAATTTGTATCATACTTCTAAACGTAGAACATATATCGAGTAGAAATGACAAGTCGTTGCCGCAAATGTGTGTTTGCTGTTAACACGCATATGTATCCCGCTGATGTTAAATACGAAACCGTTACCAACAGGATACGTCTACTCGTTATATATTCCGTGAGCCTAACTTACAACAATGAAAAATCGAGTAATGTATCATAAAAGTCACATAAAATTAGATTCAATTACGTTCGAATTGAGCAACATTGAATTTCTTTTATCATTTAACGTACATTTACAAATTTATTCCGCGGTGGAATAAATAATAATAAATAAAAATGTATGCATCGATGTTTTATGCGACTCTTGTTCGTTAAAATAAAAAAAAATGCCGCGAAATAAACCGATAAGCCTTTAAAGGAGACATTCAATGTTATTCAAATTACAAGCGAATTACACTAAGACGTGAGACAATAAAGAAGCCCGGTACCTTCGAGCTGCCGCTCGGTAAACTGTCAAACTGTAGTAATGTCAACACTGTGCCTCGTCGGCGTCGCCTCTCCCATTCTTTACTGTCCCAACGTACACCGGCGCTACAGTGGGCCGACTGTGACGTTCGCATAAACTTATCTCTACACTTAAACACCTACAACTATGATTACGAGTTGAAATCTAAAGCGCTCCCGTAGCCAATCGGACTTGAGGTGTGCGCGTCCGGCGTACGGTTAGTTATCGAGCGTCCATACACGAGCCAGATGTTGCACTGAAACAGGCTCCCGAAACGGACAGACTGACAGATTGTAGCCACTATTACTTACGAAAACCACCTATTGTTAACGGCCGCGAGTGCGAGCCACACACGAATACCGACAGTTGTCCTATTCTAACAACCTTAGGGTTACACTTAGCTGAGACTCCTAATGGCAGTGCTAGTAGCTGTTGTGGGGAGGGACCGTATGTCGACCTTGCCCCGATAATCGAAATCAAGTCATAATACGACAACACAAAACACTGAACTAATTCCATATCGCTTACATCTATAACCCATCCGGATTACGGACTACAGCGAGACATCTCTGCACTCCAACCGCGTCGCCCTAACCCCTTACAACTACCTACGTGTAAAGTGCGATTGCACACATCTATTTTATAATTATACCTTACATAATAGCTACTATTAAATATTGATAAAGGATGTAATGTTTCCAGAACTACAAACTTACGATATTACTATACTAAGGATAAAATGATGTAGGGGTTTAGACGAAACAGAGCCACGAAACGAGTTTGTCCATTCAGCGAACGACAGTCTTCAACGTATTGGGCGTTGAGCGCGACGTACACTGAGCTAATCGTCGACAGCACATTGAAGCCGCAAGGGCCTAAAATACTTCACCATCGAACTCGATATATCTTAAGGTAGTCTGTTCAAGTTATCAAAACCAGGTAAGAGTTGAAGACGTCACACATCCTTGTAATTTCCTCTGGATGTTAATTTTAACGTCGAAGCAAGTGATAATTGACTGTTCGTATGCAATTGACTAAGAAAACTCAGAGATGTGTGCCGTGGATACGAATTAGATTTTTTTGTCACCTGCGGATAATTAATTCAAAAGATCAAAAATCCGCTACGCTCAACGAAAGACCTCGAAGACGACATTGTTCTGGGCTAAATTGAACAAACAGTATCCTTCTCCTTGGGACCCTAGGCCGAAACAGTCCTGTCGTTACCGGCTGTTACAAAATAACCGACCACTATAATTGGAACAATTATAAAGCGAATGACAAGGGAATGTATTTGAGATTCAAGTTAACACAACATCAAGCCTGTTTCAGTGACTATATCAACCTTAAAAATAAAATAACACACGTAGAAGCCGAAAGGATCGACCGAGTGAACGGTTCGGTGCACTCGGTACTCTTAATATTAACGGAATGAACATCGAGAGAAGAGCAGTCTTCGAATGAGTATTTTTAATCATTAAAAGCGTGCGCTTTGTGCTTCGAAAGTAGATTGGAGAATGGATGCATTCGGATGACGGTGTGCATATTGTGCGATATGTAATGAATGGGAGTGATGTGGGGGGGTAGGTGCTCCAAGAGAGTCGAGATAGTGGGACACGGGAGGTTCGCATGATACGCGACGGCCCCGCGGCTGTATCGCTGCGACGTGCACTACACCGCACTCACATGTCAACGGCCAAACTGAATCACATCCTTAATTAGCTAGCGTACGACACGATTCCACTAGGCTGAAGTGCGTTACGACCGAAGTGGATGTTAAGCTCTTCCCTCCGCTGACAACGCCAACTTTAATATAAAAGCGAACAACTGAAGATAACGCTGTCTACGAATTGCCGAATAAAGATTCAGTGCGGTGCCAGCCCGGCTGGAGCACGATGAACTTCAAACGCAAACGTTCTAGCAGGACACAGTCTAACCACGGAGTTGGACGGATGTAGTGAGGAGGCTTCAATCACTCGATAAGCGTCGTCACGTTCCAATCTTATGTAGCCGTGATTGGACTCAAAATAAAATAGATTTTAAATTAATTTATATAGAAAATCAATCGAAATTATATCGAACACAAAATACCCTACCGAAGTCGCGGAGACGGAACCGTATCAAGAGGGAATCTCCGTCTGCAGATGGTTGCCGATACTTTGGCAGCGGTGATAGACCGACGTCGAACCACAAGTGCGGAGAGGTAGGAGGCTATTAGAGAAATCAAGCGTCCTCACTGTCCAATATCGTGTCCCGACGGAAGCGTAACACCGAAAAAAAAAAGGGGGGGGGGGGGGGGGGTTAACTAGTTAAAATCAAGAAAACCTTGCAGCGTAGGGATAAGATAGAGCCCAAACCAACTGACACGATCGCAACGGTCTTAAAACGTGTAGAACCGCCTCAAAAAACGGATCCATTGCAAAACTCACTTTAACCCATGACAGAAATTGCGACAATGAACGCACTCGTGATGTCTAAACCTTACGTTAATATAATATCAAAAAATTTTACGGACTATGAATTACGTAATAACGTGAAAAACAGTCTTCGGCCTTTTCGTTTATCAAAAATTTGTAAAGTGTAAATTTTTATAATTCAAAAAACCAAGTATAAGAATTTCAAAACAGTCAAAAGACACGTCGGATGTTCGTGACGTTTTCAATTTGTAATACTTTCAATTACCTAATAAACATTCAGCCATTTTTGTATGAATCATGCTAGGCTTTATTTTTAAATGAAGTGTTACAACAGAATTTTACACAGTTGCTCCGCTCTACTGAAGTTAGTTGGAATGGGAATGATTCACGTGTACATGATTGAGTTACTGTTTTTATCGACCCCACAAACGAACGCTGTTCACACCAAAGCAAGCTCTCGACTGGGATATGAATCGAGAACACCTGGTTGTGTTAGTCGAACGTCAGCGCCTGCGCATATTCGTTGTCGTCTAATCCGACCAATAGCGTAGTTGAGTCAATGTGAAGTTAGCATTCAAAAATCACGACTGAATAGTACACGAAGGCGAATTAATTATCATCTCGCATGAAAAAATGCCGAAAGCCCGAAACTGGGAACAGAGACGTCCAATAGACACACGAGACGCGATACATCTCAGTGCATTGTTTTAAAACAATTTAATACGCCTATTCAATAATCTATATAATTTTCAATAAACGGCCTACACCTGTAAGTACCTTAACAACCGAATTACATACGATATTAATTTCATTAAAAGAAAGAAAGAACAAAGCAATATCATAATATAATTTGAATAAATTCAACAAACCACGCGTGGTGGGATGGATGACGCTAACACATCGTTCACGACACAACATCAAGCGAATCTATGATGCTATTTATATCAATAAGCGAAATCAATTAGCACAATCATAATAAACGGACGCATTGGCGCCTTTCAAAGTAAATACGGGAAAGACAAATGGATTTACACGCTCTTATAATTTACAGAATGTATTAATTATTTGGGGTAATAACGGAGCTCGGGATAAAGTCATATGATTCAAATTACATGTCAATTGGGTTTTTTTCTTTTAAATTGACAACACACGATTGATGTTGTCAATTTTGAAAAAGTGACGAAATCGGTGTTCAATTAGAATCTTCTGGCACAGTAGAAATATGGACTTTTCCATGTTTGTACTGTGCTTATGGCGTTTTCAAGCGGCGATATTACCTCAATTAACGTTATAATGTGACTTAATTGTAACGAGTTGAATGTAAACATGGTACTGGGTTGGGGCGGCGTGCTTCTGGCGTCTACTTCTCCTGCTTCTCGGGCTTCTCCTCCTTGTCCTCTGGCTCCTTCTCCTTCTCCAATTCCTTCTCCTTTTCATCGCCCTGTGGAACAGAATTATTGCTAATTAAGTAATCGAACATTCAGAGATGGTTAAATCATCTTTTTTTTTATTCAAAATAGGTTCTTTACAGAGCACTTTTTGGATGTCAATACAACTACCGCCACTTCACAAGGTGTTCCGTTATGGAGAAGAAGCGATGAAAAGAACTCCATAACACACATCTTAAAAAAAACACATTTTTACAATGTTTGTCAGACACATTTTAATTTTGTTCAATCATTAAAGTTTAATGGCTATAACAAAGTTTAGAGACCAGGTTTAGAGTGGTTTTATGTTCAGAACCGGACTTTTAGAAGTCCGGTTCTGAACATAAAAACACAGAGTCCATTAATTTATCAACCCTTAGGGGTTGATAAATTAATGGACTCTTTCACACTAAATTCTGCCTTGTATAGATGCTCAACTTCCGTTTGTAAAGGTTTAAAGACAATTGTCACTTACATGAGAACAATAACTAATAATTAGTACATCATAATTGGAGTCCTTTAAAAAAGATTAATTGAAAATTGCAAGTTACTCCTCTACTAGTTATATTTTTTGGGTCTCTTTATCTCGCCCTATCTCATTTAAAAGTTCGCCCTTTCGATGCCCCTTCTCTACTTTCTTTTTAACTTTCCATTGATTTATTTTGTGCACTTTAGCAAGACTACAACAACAAACAATTAAAAATGTATTCATCAGTTTTATAAACAAAGAAATCACTGGAACATAACAGGCCAGCTAGTAATTAAAATTCGACTTTTAGTTCTAAGACTTTACTTCTAATAAAAAAAAGACATTTCTTTTTTTGTTCCAATGTTCCAACCCACTAACACTAACCTTTCCCTTCTCCGGCTCGTCGGCGAGCGGTTGTTTCTCAGCGGGCCCGGTGCCCTCCTTGGTCTCCTTGTCCTTCTTGGGCGGCTGCGCGGGCGGCTCCACGGGCACGCACACCTGCTCCCAGTCGGGGTACACGCGCTCCTTCATGCGCGACACCAGACCGACCAGGTTCGGGAACGTGTCGTTCATGGCGTCGCGGAGCGGGTGAGCCACCTCCTTGTCGATGAAGTTCAGTTGGGCGAGGTTCGAGAACGCCACCACGTCGAGCTGTTGGATACGTTACGATGGTTAATATGGACCGTTTACATGCTAACAGAAGTATTCATTGCTGTGTTCGGATTTGGCGAGTGTTCTAAAGAAAACTATGTTACAATTAGAATTAGTTACGTTAGTTAGTTCTAAATTTTTAAATCAATAGATATATTAATACTATTAATTTAAAATTATTGTTTGATAATGATAAAGATATTTCGGTTTAAAAAAATGTAAATACTATATTGCAATACTCTAGCAGGGTAAATGCTTGTACTATAATTAATTTGTAAGATCTGACTATGAAAATAAACATGAGCTATAAAGAATTTAAATTTGAAACACTTGTACAAAACATTTCAATTAGCGACTTAGGAGTATACAACTGTAACTGACATACCTATAACTTTAATATTATTTAATTGATTACAGATTGTCATGTGCCGCAATGACCACTTAACATGCCGTAGACTTCTATTTAAAAAAAAAGGAGGTACTAAAATAATAATTTCATTTTTATCATTCTACCGAAACATTACACAACTGCGCCTGCGCAACCGCAATAGCTAGGTAGGAGTATCGATATTTCACTATTACGAAATGTCACACGAAATTCGTATCGCTATCAAAAAAACACCGGTAACTTCATACAAGTAGTACTTATAAAATATCCTGTATATAATCTACTAACACTTAATATGGTAACGGTAAAACCAAACATAGAAGCGTCTAAACGCCGCCCACGCGGTGCAAACGAAACCTAGGCTGCGTACGTAGACGCAAGCACTACCAGGGGGTCCCGTGGCGAGCAACGAACAACAAAAGCAACAATGGCATGAAACTCACGAGCGTGGGCTCGTCGCCGAAGAAGAATGGCCTGTCGGAGAGCAGGTCGGACAGCACGCGCAAATCATTCTTGCCAAACTCGATGATCTCGTCCTGGCTGTGCACTCCGATGCCGTGAGCCTTCGCCTTTCTCATCCCCTGTTTAAAAAAATACATTTTATATACTGTCATGCTATAAAGTTCACGTCATACTTTTCGACTGTTTTGGAGGTATACTCTGTGCTTTTCTAACGTCTTATTGCTTTAAATTACTCAGCGAATGCCTATTTCGGGTATATTAAAAAATTAGAGCAATGATCTATGACCTAATCCTTCACTTTCTGAGAGGAGACCCGTGCCCAGCAGGGGGATAGTAATGGCTTGACGACGAAGATTTTACTATTTTATTTTATATAGCTCATTGCTAACTGAGTACACGCCATCCATCGAGTTAATTGTTAGATACGGGTGACCGTTTTCTTAATCGAGAGGCAATTATTCAATTCTAACCCTTTAAGCATTGTTACTCGGATACTTTCTAAAAATGATTCACTAATTCGAATTTACAGCCATTGGTATATTTTATCTTAAGATGTACTCTGTACTTGCATCCACAAACTTTCTCATGATTTTGAAATGAAATTTCAAAGAACCATCCTGTGTTACAACTATATTGTTGTGGAAGGCCTTTAGAAATATATAAACAAGGTTGTAACTGTAAATTAACTGACATTATTCATTCTTCGCAAAATACACCCAAAATAAACATAAGATGATCGTAGAAGCCTTTGTGGTTCGACTTCGAAAGCACGACAGACGCACCTATTTCTGCCTAATAACACTGCTATGCTCCGCTTATCCTAGGAATTCCATCTAGACCTCAGGGATAGGGATAGCAACGTATCCGAGGCCAACCTCCGGTCAAGAATTTTACCTTGAGTTGATTACAGAACGGCAGTAGCCTCTTACCATCAGAAGGACATGTTGCGTTTGCTTCTTTAATATTATACAACAAAATCTGGAGTAGGAAGTGCACGAAACTTTGATCAAAGAACAGGTTTCGTCACTACAGTGAATAGACCTCCTGACTCGACGTGCAAAAGCGAATCCGCCCACGCTAGACCGCCTCGCCGCGCTCAAATGACTCGTGTAATTTATTTAACGTTTATCAATTATATAAATAAAATATTTGAAATGAAGCAAGATAGACTTCTAACATATCTTTTTTTGGGTTCATATATGCGACACCGATTTATTTTCAACTTTTTTTCACTATTTGTTGTTACAGGGGCCACCGTTATACATACTATGCAAAAAATTCAAGTGTCTATTTATTACGGATCAGAAGAACCCTGTGACAAAGGGACAGGGGATTAGTAATAAGATTTGGGTACGAAAAACCCCAAAAAACTGTTAACTCATTACCGTACAAGAAAATATTAAAACCTAAATATATTTAAAATACCAGTAGACAATTTTGCAACAATGTCATAAAAGAAAAACATTATTTTAAGATGACATTGAGATGTCCTAAATAAATGGAGATAATGTTTATGCAATGATTAATTTTCAGTTAACCCCGTGTCAACCTGCGATAAAATAAAGACAACAATCATAGTGAACGCATTGTGTATAGTCAGAACATTTTATTGGACAATCTATTGTTTGAGATAAACTAATAAAATGTATGCCAACTCGTGCACAATTTTCAGCTGCAACGCTCGTTACTTGTAACACAAGCGCGGTACTTTCCTTAACTTACCTTTACTTAATGAAAATTAATAAAATTTAATTTAAATTCGATAGCACACGAAGACATTATAATTATATCAACTTATTGCACTTGTGCAATAAATAGTTGTCATCCGCCATTTTGAAATTCATGAAATTTAAACAAATGAACCGACAGACAGACCCGGATTAATTAAGTAATATGCGTAGATTATTTATTAAACAGTAATAAAAAATATACCTTTATTTGTGGAACATCGCATCAAAACATAAAATAAATGAAAACAAAAAATTACAAAAGAAAAAACACAAACAAAAGTGAGATTACAATAGGATACAATTTCACCGCCGACGACACACTTACCTTACGTCCAGCGGTGAACTTATAGCAGAAGTTCAGAATGGGGTTTGGCAGGCGGGTGTTGAGCGCGTTCTGCAGGTTCACCTGGTAGCCCTTGATGACGCTGTCGGGGTACTTGGCGCGCCACCAAAGAATCACCCAGGAGAGATGATTCTCAATCATAGAGATCATAGCATGCGTCACGACACGCTGATCAGCCGTTAGACCTGCGTGCAAAGCTCGGCATCAATATATCTATTTTTCTATATGTGCTCAATGCACATGCGCGGACTTTCCTTCCAAGACGACCTCAGCCCTAAATATAGCTCGATCTTGGGTGCAGGTCGCCCGGAACACCCGGACGACCTAGCCCGGCTAGAAGCCTGAATCGATTTTATTCCGAACTATATGGCTGCTCGTTTTTAAACCATGTCCCATTTATATAAGGGAATAATTGCATACAATCGATTTAGTGGGGGCGGTGGAGGATGCATTTGTATGGCGTAGATATATTGATTAAATATACATATTTGCAAGAAATCCTTTGTCTGGCCCAGGCGGCGGTAGGTCGTGACACCACCCCGAAAGGAGGCGCGAGGGGATTGGGAGGATGGTAGTAGCCGGAAGCTTACACGGTTCGACGACCTAGGCACTTCTAAATGTTAACCCAGTTTTTTATAAATAACCTTAAAAGGTAAATGTGATGATTTAGGTAACTTTTGTTAAGGGGTAGCAACGCATCTGACTTCTAGTGGGAATATAACCCTATCTACAAATGATTACAAATTTCCATCGGCAGCCAACGGCAGTAGCCACTTCCCATTAGATCTTGCAAATTCTATATTTTAAAATAAGAGTGTTTCAAATAGGGTGCAAAAAGAGCTCTCATTTAATGCTGGCGATGCACTGGTCACTTCCGCAGCAATGTCCATATATAATATCCATATATAATGTCCATGCGATGGTGACTACTTTCCATCAGGTAGCTCGTCTGTCATATCGTAATGTTTAACTGAAAAAAAATCTTGAATAAGTATATAAAATAAAGCGTACCAGCGTCCAGATCCTTGCCGTACTTGGCCGTAAGCTCCTTGATGATGAAGGTGCTGTCGGCGATCTCCTCGCCGTTCAGCTCCACGAACGGCAGCTGGCCCTTCTTGGAACGGAACTTGGCCTTGTGGTCAACGTTCTGCAACAAAAGGGCACGTTGTACACATTGTAAACGTTCAACGAAATTAGACCCTAATGTGCTGCAGCACGTTATTCATAACAACTCTTCTCACATTCGAAAATATACGTTACAACATAATGAAATATCAAAATGTTGTAACGTTGTAAGCATACAATGTCAAAGAACAAAATGGTATTTTTGGTGAAATGTTTTCTGTCTTTGTTTATAACTCTAATCATAATTAAATACCTAAATATCGAAGTGTGACATAAGTAGGTAATTCAAAAATAATTGGGTAAAATAATATAACATAATTGGTATCAATCATTTTAGGTAATAATCACATGTTTAGACTTAAAGATTTATCTAAAAATATCTTAAAGTTGTATAAAGTCTACAAATTCACACTTGGTCATCGTAGTATGATTTAAACCCAAATTCTTATGGGAAAATCGTGAATCTTACCCAATGGTGAAGTATATTAAGTAGTTAATGATAACGATGAATATTAAAAATCAAAGTTCAAACATGTTCCGGCTGGTAAGTAATCATAAAATCTGAAATAACATGAAATTTCTGAAGTGCCAAGACGAACTTTAAAATAAATAATCGCACCAAGTTCGAAACGGCACTTAGTCGCTGAGCAATTTCTTTCGAAAACAATCTGAAGACATAACAATATACGACGAAACTTGGATGACTTTACGAAACTTTAATAAAGCGTCGCGTGTTCGCAAAAGAATCCTCTGAGGGCACCTTCGAGATTACTCTCGCTCCACTTATATTAATTCGCTCCGGGGATTTTGTTTGGAAAAAAAATAATTGTAGAATATTTCGCAACAGCTAAACTACCTACTTATTCTAGAATCAATGTAGGTACAATTTTATACACAGCTTATACTCAATGCATTAGAAAGTAAAAAAATTAATGAATTTGTAACAGTACATCATCATCATACAGATTCAAAAATGTGTTTTAGAATAAATTCCGGTTAAATGGCTCCCATTCCTCTCTATCTGAACGCACGCGGGGCTGTTATCGATTTTTAAATTTCCCTCCCCGTAGTCTAGAATCTTGAGAGCTAGCTACATCTAACTACATCAGCCTAGCAACAACTCCCTAACAAAGTTTATGGAGCATGCGCAGCACGCCCCACTGATCCGGTGGTAAATTTGAGCTTTACCTGACTTACTAAAATCTATGGTTAGTGTCACCACTGATTCATTACAATGGTTTCTATAACACGTTATTTTAAATGATTTTCCAAAGGGGAGAAGTTTTTATTTCATCCTCCATTTTTAAATCTATGCATTGATGGTATCTAGTATAGTAATTTAATAGGTCAAGTTTGAAACTTCTATTCAGAAGATATCATACGAAACTTGCAATAAGGTTTCTCGCATAATATAAACTGTTAAACTAAAATTAGACTAGTACTTTCGACACGAAAGTCATAAAGACATTATCGCATTGTTACGCGGTAATTGTAGAATTTAGTTACGCTGGGAGTACTGAAGCCACGTGGCAACAACAGGTTGCCCTGATCGAACATCGGGTGGCAGACAGAGGGGTAGGATTGGGTCGCGTTGGGCTTCGGCGGCGGCCCGGGCGGGGTGCGGCGGGGCGTGCGGGCGGGGGGAGGGAGCGAGCGAGGGCGAGGGCGCGAGGAGCGCGGGCCGCGTGGCGTCCAGCCGGGGCGTCGTCCCCGACCAACAACCACATTGCCATATATGGCCATGACGAAATTTATGTGCATTTCGACATATACGTCGTGTATGCAAATGCAAATTGGGGTGTGTCCGCTGTTGCGATGAGTAACATGAAAAACGGCAAACGGCTGCTTTTTATGCAACTCATTGTTTTTACAAGATAGAACAAAAGGACAAAGCGCGTTTTTTTATCCCGTGCCTACAAAACTAATTAATTCCACTGACTGGCTCAAAACAAGTGACGTAACTGTAATTATGCTTGAATTATGTAAATAATAAAAACACAAAAAAATATTTTCAGAAATAAATCTTTAATAATTTACGAAATACTTAAAGGATTTAATGACAGCTTTGAACACGAAAATAGGTTATCGAAAGTAGATTCATTGTTATTTAATTTAGCCAACTTTTATTTGAACAACATAATGCTTTAAAAACTCTGCAAAAATTGCAAGTGACTTACAAGAGATAAAGCCTTTTGATAATGGACAGAGGCTAGGTTAGGAAGGTAGGGTTCCGTTTTTACCCTTTGGATACGGGACCCTAAAAACGGCGCGGCATCACGAGACGCACGAACTGTTACTGTACACAACATCTAGGACATGTTTATGTCATACATCTCACAAACCAGATTTACAAAACTAACGGGGTTAATGTAGGTAGACGGGGGACGTTCACACTACGTCCTAGAGTGGCCCGTTAATTGGGAGAATCGTTAGATACTTGTGTAAATCTCAGATTCTCAACCAGTTTTGCGCACATATTAAAATTGACCACAAATTACTTAATTATCATAAATGACCATGCCCGACCGAGATTTTTTAAGTATTTTGTTACTTCGTGGCAAGTACTTGTACGAGTAATAATAATTAATAAAAAAAATATTATCTTTGTAAACATGGGTAATTGTTGAAATGAGTTATGAATCATTATGATCACAGAAGCGATTGTTTCTAATAAATTCGAATGCCTTCAAAATTATAGTCCAGCGTAAAGTGATAAGGGGGCTGAAGTCCAATAACTATAGATTACCGTTCGGTAGCAGACAAGACCGACGTATGACAAAAATGATTGCATGACACATTGTAGCCGCCTGCGTTTACCCTCATGCACCGTTTTTTTATTTTTTGCCAGAAATATTATACCTTTAAATTAATTTTAGGTATTTTCTCTTAATTAATAAAAATCCCGCTAAAATCATTTCGGCCGTAACAGAACATGAGTAAACTTTTAGCACCGCTCAAGTTAGCACATTAGCTTACAAGACGGCTTTTCAAACATACAAACAAACACTACCATTTAATTTATTCATACGTAATAGTTGTGCACGGCTCGTTCTAGTGTCGATGCGATGCGGGGCTCGGGCGGGCGCGGCGTGGTCTATCTGGGCGTAACCATGGCGACGGGCCGCAGACGGGGAGTCGGGCTGCTGTATTGATTTCCAGCAAGGTTCACCGGCCGCGCCGCCGCCCCCCCCCCCCTCCTCACACCCAACACCCCCTCGCTATCTGCCTCGCATCCTAGCTCTACTAAAACATCTACCAACAAAATGCATGTACACAAAAATCATCACGAACGCCATAAATTCGTTATTAACTTAAAGTGTATTAAAAACTTTTGTATACTTAAATCAAATAATCATATTCTCTTCACAAATAAAAGGGTGTTTAAAGTAATGAAAGATATTATCGGTCTTATTCATAAAAAGTTATAGCACACTTATAACGTTGCTATAGTACGATTGTCAAAAAGTGTTATTCATAAACGCATTTTAGGCACTAAACCGTTCTATAAACCTTCTATAACTTATAGAGGCCAGAACCCTACTATAACAGTGCTATAAGGCAAAGATGGCCGACTCTCAACAGCTGATTCGTGATTACTAACCTAATTTGACAATACGTTTTTAATAAATTATGTCAATGTCCATTTTGTATACAAACTTGAAATAATTTATTTTAATATCCGATAAATAACATTATTATATCACTAATTTAAATTACAATGCAAATTTTACAAATCTTAGATTATTAAAAATCTAGAAAACCGCCCACTTCGAAGAACATTGCACCAGTGATCTGTTTTCATTAGACTATAGGAAGCGTTATCGCTTTAATAAATCGATAGTAAATTTTATAATTGATCTCGTACGTAATGATCGTAAATTAGATCGCAGAGGTCCTGGTACACCTTCTGAAATACAGGGTTTACTGCCATAAGATATTGCGAATGTTTACAAAACGAAACTTAATTGAATTTAACTTTATATAATTATATCAATATTACATAAAACATTAATATCCAACCAATTTTCACTCCTTTATCTTTTAACAACTTTTGCTTCACATCCCATTTTAACAAATAAAATATTTTTAAATTCGCGGTATTTACAAATACAATGACACTGACATGTTATTTGGTTTTATCGACAACGCATAGACAAGAATGTCAAGACAGAATATTTTTTAGTACGAAATAATGTCATTTAATGAAGTTTATCTATGGATATTCGTCAATTTGTTCGCCGAACTTCACTATAATGGCAACATATTCATTTATAGTTGACTTAAGCGACACATTAGTTATAGAAGGTTTATGGAACGTTTATGAATAAGCAATTTTATAGAACGTTTTATAAGCTTATTGAACACTTTAACTAATGAGTGCTTAAAACCTTCTATAAGCATTTTTTATGAATAAGACCGTATATGTTTATTTATTAGGAAAAGCACTATTTCAGATCGAGCCTTTGGACCAACGGGCGGACACCAGAGGCTCAGCAATAGAGTTAAAAAAATATGATATAACGTCCGCGTTGCACTGTTATAAAGTATACTATTATTACTAAAAATCTATTCAACGGTGCAACTTCCACAAATAACAGCGAATGAATAGTCCTACTCCCCTACAAGTTAACCGATAAACACTTTTGGTGTATTATTTTATAGACTACAGGCGAATTTCCGAAGGGGACATGCGCGCGTGAGAATCTGAAGCTACTTAGGATTCCGCTCAATTGAATATTATTTTATTATTATCGCAAGTATGTCCGATATTCCTAGATTTGGCAATCTGAATTAAATTGACTTTGAAATATGTATAAATTATGAGACAACTTTGAAGCAAACTCAATGCTTTCAATGCGAATAATAATACTTAAACGCAAAATTTTATCCCGAAGATTTTACAGATGAAATCATATTAATATCTACGGTTTAAAGTAATTTTGAAATACCTAAGAGGACACAGGGAAAGAGTCGTCCATCCGCGTGCACTCTTGCTTCCCAACTTGTCCTAATACTGTGCTTAAATTCCAAGTCAACAATTTAAAACAGGGTTTTGTGATTTGGTATCGTCCAAGTATTCATAAAGTTACCGAGTAATGCCTCAACTTCACGCATTTGTTTAGATATACACAAACTTTCATGTTATTGGATTTGAAATATGCATTACACCGAAGGCATCAGACGGGAGAATCCAATTTCCGTTTAGCGGGCTCCATAATATAAAATCTCGCATATTGAATTTTACGAAGATTGATATCGAATTTTATCGAATTTCAAAAGAATTTTCATATCACAATTTATATGCAGCAATGCATTTTAAAATTGTGAAAAATAACATTTCAGCTAGTATTGATGCGGCGTTTTCAGCATTTGAATTATTGATACATTATTTTGATATTATCAAAATAATGTATCCCTATACATAAAACAAATAATTTAACCGCCATTTTGTAACTCACTATGGGTCCACAATATTGGATTTAGAACGAATTCAGTTGCAAGATGTGACCCGCACAAATTTTCGACGTAAGTTTACCTAATGTTAATAAAGTAATTTATTAATTTATTCCTGCTTCCCAAAACCAAGTTAATTTAAAATTCGTGTTTATAATATTATTATATCTAGGTCTAACCAGACCCTTCAAACAAGAACTCAATAATTTGGTACCATCGGTACATAGTAGAAAAGAAAAGGCATAGCGCGCCTGGTGGACAAACCTAATACTCATAAAACATCTTTTTCGAACGAATCATAATATTATTCACAACTTAAGTACACTGACCAATAGAATACCGTCCTAATTTTACCCCGAAAATACGGGGACCGATCCTTAATCGTTTTAAGAGTTCCCGTCAACCTTCCTAAGGAATTTAAGTGAAGTCAGCTGAGGCCCAGATGTTGCTCCATCGACCACCCACCGTCGCTAAGCCATTGTCATCAAAAAGTTGCCGCTTATCACTACGACTATTCTCTAAGAATCGATAAAGCTTTGTTATCAGTAGGACTAAGAAAACAAACATGTTTGCCGAACAATGGAGACATTTATATATTACTAGCTGACCCGGAAAACGTTGTTGCTATATAAATAAAAAAATGCTAAGGGTAAACACCCCTTATCACTTAGGGGTATGAAAAATAGATAGTAGCCGATTCTCAGACCTACTGAATATGCTTATAAAATTTGGTGAAAATCGGTAAAGCCGTTTCGGAAGAGTACGGTAACTAACACGAGAATTTTATATATAAGATTTAGTTGTTCCCTTCCTGTCGCTTCTTACACACAATTAGTATTATTAAAGAGGAGCTACTAATTCATCAATATGAAGAAGTGATAAATCCAAATAGATAATATATTATAAAACAAATTCGTCAGATAACTTCCAGGGATGTACGTTTCCTTGATATTTCTTATATATATTATAAAAAACAAGTAATAATAAATTAGTGAATATTAAATCAAAGGTACATGCCTGGGATTCGTCCGATTGAGAGACCTAATTTCAAACTACTAGATGTCACTGCCCATCTTATTAGACGTTTATTTATGTCTACATGTTTAAAAAAATATAGTAGTAGCAAGTGAGGAAGGATATTATTATTTTGAGATCTTAGTTACGCACAGCATCAGCAATGCGACTTATTTCAACGTCTATATTAATCTATTGTCCCGGATTTACGATTGGCACGCATCCCGTATGTGTACTCATCCGGTACTCAATCTTTATGCTGGTATGCGGCAAATACACAGGAGGTTGATCAATTAGTTACAATTGATTGTACGATATCCTCGTACACTTAGTTGCACGAGCTCCCCACATTAAACTAGTCGCGTAAATTAATTGTTGATACTAAACTGGGTGATTTTTAGGGTTCCGTACCCAAAGGTAAAATTGGGGTCCTATAATCCTGTCTGCGCTCTTTATTAGCTGTATCTCTATCTCATGCATCGTAAGAGACAATATTACTTAGGAAACAGATTTTTACATTTAGTTTTCAACAAATTCTAAAATATTATGTTTCTCGCTCACACTAGATATATAAATATCGATAATCAATATGTCTGCATTCAATAAAAGACTGAATGGTCCGTATTACTTAATAATATCTCTTATCATATTATAGGCTACTTATAACGTGTCAAATTTGACGACATGCGTCACAACGTAATGGACGACAGAGGGATCAGAGTTAAATTTCCGGCCTGGCAAACATTCATAATAATTGGCTACTTGACACTTTTTGGGAAACTGTTTTAATGAATTCATATACGTATTATATATGCCTTTCATTGATCATTTTTCGAAAAAAGGGCTATTTATTAATAAAAAACATATTTTTATTACGGTAAACGGAACGTTACGCCAAAACAGGCGGTCAAGTGTCATTTCGTAGCGTGACGTCAACACATTGAAAATATAGAAATAAACTTCGACGATACACATACTTCAGTCTTGTTTGGTTTCGATGTAGTGACGTCACATGACATTTGAGGCAGCACTGTCGCCGTTTTGGGATTTAAAATCCACAGATAAAAAATCGAAAATTTCTTTTTAAAAATTAAAATACTTAGAACGTATTAAAAAATAAACAAAATACTGCATAATTTATGTTTACTTATAAGCTATCATATCCAACATATTTCATATTTTATTGTTATTAGTGTCAAGTACCCAATTATAATAAATTTGTATGTTAGAGTGTGTGTAACATTCAATTTGCTTTATATAAGTCCATGACATTCACACCTAACGGAAGTATAACTGTTCGACTTCACTCGGTACCGGTTTTCGCGGATAAGCATTTAAAATTCCTCGAGGGGATCTTATCTTATCCTAGGTACAGTTAAATCGTTCAAAAAAGGAACAAATACTAAGTGCGGCCGATATTGTGCCTTATGGAGTTATGCACGATGCTCGCTGACCATCAGTATTGAAACTGTGGGTGGTGACGGATGCCAAAAGTTTTATTAACACTTACAGACACGAACAGTCGTCACATTTATTTTAAAGTCTATTCCATTACGTTTCTTCTACGTACTGTTGGTACTCGTAGAGCTAACAAAGGACGAGTAGAAGACATTTTGGCAAGCCCGGTCGACTAAGCCCTTGTATTATTGTACAAAATTCGTACATTATTGAATAATTTGAATACGGTACGTAAATATAAATGTTAAAGTAGGTCGAAATAATAAATTAATTCTCTGGCAGTTCCACGAATTTAAAGCACAGAAGGGGGCTTCTGAGGCGAGCTAATGAGTCAATCAAGATGGTCCATATACGTTTATTACGAAACGCATATCCGTTGGCAGTTCTGAACGAGTGTAATTCGAGAAGAGCTGGTTGCCTGATTTTGCCGCCTCCTCTCGTTGTATCGTTCCTACATTATCGGGTCAAGTAAGCTTTGTTGCAACAGAACCGGTTGTTCATTTCCCAAGGTGAATGGGGAAAAAATGGGAACCGGGCGAAACGGTAGGCAGATCTCCTTTAGTTAGTAACGCATTTAAGTGCCACTTAGGTGTCGTTCTTCATGCACCTCCAATTAATTAGTGGGAAACGGTCGAGGATATTTCATTTCTACAAGCGAAATCGCTTAGATTATGCGTAGTGAAACAGCTATGCACTTTTGTTACCTTACCGTGGTTACGTTAATAGTAATGATGTTCACTAAGAATTTACGTTTAGAATTATTGTTAATGTGTTGCTATCTCCATTTTTTTGTTTAGTAGTGATAAGGACATCGCCTTACCAGGTAGCAAAAGGTCTCAGTAGGTAAGAATTGGGGGTTAGAAAAGAATCAACAAGGCAATGAATCAAAGGGTGCGGCGTCGTGCGCTCTGAACAAACAAGTTATTTGTGTGTACGTAGGTGTGTTCGATGTTTGTCCATTATTGGGAACTAATCTTTGCTCAGTACAAACGAATGCTAGCCTTTGTTTTTTATCGGCGTTGGGAACCGTCGCGGTTCGTCTATTGTTGCCGTTTTTGCTATTATAATATTTCCTCCTATCGTGACTTTTATCATTTTATTGTTACTTAAGGTCTAAAGAACATGCTTAAAACTAAATAGATATAAAAAAGGTGTGATATATACATATAAAGATATTTCGTAATACAAACTACAAGTATCCCTTTGTTCTTCGACTGCGAGCCGGGGCACGTCTAAAGTTGCAACTAAAGTAGAACTTCGAAAGGGCTATGATATCGTGTGAAAAAATCTATGTCGAGTAGCTGGGGAGCGCCGCCAGTATCGTGGCGAGGGCAGCCCATTCACACATTATTAAGATTTTTTGTTACAATATAGGCAGATATGCAGTCCAAATGATATTTCCATACATAAACGTTTAACGTTTACTCCCTATATCTAATACGCCCGACAACCCCCGGAAGAGTGCAAATGACTGAAAGGAATCATTATCGTATACCCACAACAAAACCTACATGGAGGGTGAACGAAAGCGATCTTACTTGTACAGCGACAATAACATTATTTACCGGAATATCCATATCCGTATGAATCATCGGATTTGTTACTCAATTACCTAGGCGGTCTTGAAGGTGAAATGATTACCCTATTGAAGCTTCCGTTGAATCTGAATGCAAATACAATACTGGGCTGAAGACTGCAATTTAAATAAATTGCTGCACTTCTTTGAATTTAAATAGAGCTTCCTTTGGTACATATCTGCGGGACTTGTTCTGGTCTCTTTGCAATTTACGAGCGTATAAACGAATATATTGTACGTATCGGTGTTAGTAACAGTACACGCAGTCCGCTTGGTTTATGTGGTCACTGACAACTGGAACCAACTTTAAATAGCGTTTTAAATAGTTCAAGCTGGCGATGATCCTATAGGTATATTGCAATCCGTGAGAAATAAGTCTGACAACTTTGAGTCTGCTTTACCACACTTCAAACCAGAAATGGTTAGTATTAAAGCTGCTATCACCAAAACTTCACGGTATTTATGTAAGTGTCAATAGATACAGATACTCCTTATGATCATACATTGCATTTCTACTTAGCTAGGACAGTTCGCTTGAGTATCTTAGTAGCTCTACCTCGCAAACCCGCCTGGCAACCATTTCGTCACGTGGGACGTTGGGCGATTAATCTTGACTTCACCGCATCCCTTTTAATATCTCACTGCACCGCACCAGATCTCGCTTCAAGCCTAGTGTATTATCCACAACTCCGATGCAGAACGGTAGAATGAAATACGGTTAAGTCATAAATACGTGTCGAGTGTTTAATAACCCTTAAGGCCTCGGACAAGGCTTAATGATTGTTATCCGAGGATAACAACCGGGACTAGCGGCTTAAGCTTAACGTGCGTTAATTAAGTCTTAATTAATCTCAATTGAGAATTGTCCACGGAAAACCATGATTCATCATAGAAGCAATGTCGTTACAAAATCGACGGAAGTTGATTATTAAGATATTAACATGCTTTCATTAAAACTATATACATTCGTTCAGATTTAACAAAGTTTGAATGACGCGGAATGAATTTCTTAATCGGGAAACGTCTGCGGTTGCAATCTTGCATAATATTACTTCATATTAAAATTATTACTTATGCGCCCAATAGAGATAATTTAACATTTTCAATTGAGTCAAATCCCCAGACTTCGCTATTTTAAAATAAAACCTCCTTATTCCATTACATTAAGTGTGAATTTGACTTTTATTGTTAGGTATTTATTATATTAATTATTTAGCTTATCATTGCTTCGACATGATGAGACGAGAGACGACATTGCATTGACGATAGCTGACCGTTGCTTTCGCATGGACATAGGCATATCAGTCATAATAGTTTAAAGCAGTGTTACTAAGCTGTGTTGTGTAGTACACAGATAGGTGAGTATATGGTTTTATTAAAGCGGCGTCCCGGGCGCACCCCGGCCGGGTGGGGTTGGTCGATGGCCGGGCGCAGGGTCGCGCAGGCGCCGCGCGCAGGTCGAAGTACTCCCGGTTGCCGACCCCCGTCTAGCGCCCACACCTAATTACAGACGCGCCCAACATAAAACATTTGACACGTTACTGTTATTTATTGTCTGCTTCCATCATCCGATTCGGACCCGCATACATTAGCGACCCATACAACTTGAGCAAACGATCCCAAATTAAATCGAACGCTTAGTTCGCTAACAGCGCCATAATCGGTGATCTATGATGCAAATCTATTATTCAACGTCCAATAATAATCAATGCCTGTCCAAAGGAATAGAAATTGTATTTTACCACCCCTACGAATAAGGGAGGCGTCTGCCTCTATCTAATTATCGGCAATCTAAACATAGGCACGGGTGGTTCTCTAAATACGGCCCGTCGTCGCTACCCTAACTTTGTTGCCAATGTGCTCAAAATTGGGCACAAACAAGCATATTTTCCATATTATGTCATGGCCACTTCGTAATATTAAATGATAATAAGCAAATTTCAGTGAGTCCCACAAAAATTCGTTTGTAAGTAACAAATTTCATAAAAAAATATCAATTTGCAATACCAATATGTGCACAATACTGGCAAATTTTAAACTCTGCCGGTAACTGACTAAAACATGCATACAAAGAAAGATAACCGTTTGGAATTACACCAGTTTGTGGAATATGTAACAACACCCAACACCCAACAAACACGTAACACTATCACAGCCTTTTGAGATTTGACGCGCCGCATACAATGCGATTTTACGAAGTATGTTGTAAATAAAACCGTGAGGGACGATGTTTTGATATTTATTAAAACTTCAGAAGTAAATATCAATCAACATTAAAAAGTAATACTTGCAATTAATTTCAAACAACAACAATGTATTAGTACTGTTTCTTGATATGTTATATGATAAGATAATAAGACAAAATTACAAGACACCTTAGTTATTCAAAACTCATATGCTATATGAAGTAGGTAAGGCTCTGTTTATATTTCACAGACATTGAACGTGTCAGACACGTGCCGTATGAACCTATTTATATCTATCGCATCGTGAAAATAAACATGTAAAATCAAGGCTTATATTACACTACGAGGTACATTCAGCCTTGTAAAGCTTTCCTGTTACGCCGCCGCATCTTTTATATTACGTTAAGAAACTTTTACGACACTGATTATCCAATTGATCCCGTGCAATAATGATAAGCGGATGGGACCGAGACAAATGCAAATAAACCTTAAACCGTTTATTGCCAACCGCTCAACGGAAGCGGCTTCTCGGTTGAATCAGAAAACTTTAAGGGAGACGCGACTCGCTCGAATGTAATTTACGAATTTAAACAAAATTGTTGAACCTAAACTCAGTGAAGCAGTTATGTTTAGTGGTTGGAAAGTCTGCCTCTCAATCGGGTGACCGAAGTTCGAATCTCAGACCCGCAGCTGTGATTATCAAAGTTATGAGCGTATTAGAAATTAATTAAATAATGATCACTTGCTTAAACGTTGAAGTCAATCATCGTGAAAAGACCTACATGAGAGTTCTTAAAAATATCTCCAGGGTTTGTGCAGCAATAACCCGCACTTTTAAAGCTTTTATAGCGGCACGCACAAAACCGGTATGCATAATAGTAGTAGCTTCTCGGCCGTATCAGACAATTACAACGGTAGCAACGCTCGAATATATTAAGTACACAAAATTCATAGTTCACGATTATTAAACTTAGAATCGACCTCTGATACAGAACCGCTCGTGGCAGTACGTTAACATGGTCGCACTAATTAACCAGGATATCGCGTTAGTTGGAAGATATAACAGACTGAATCAAAGTTAATTGTACCAGCGGATGTTGGTGTTATGTGTAAACAAACGCATCGCACAATGAAACCGTTACTTAAACATCGGCTTTCGAAGAAACACTTGAGCATTGTTTGGATAGTTTAAATTATAAAAGTCAACAAACCTAACATAGTAGATGATACTCTCGATCAGTGATTCTTAGGTTATTGTTATCAAGTAGATTACTATAAAGCAAAGCATGCCGATTTCCATTAAAGAAGTAGCAAATAAGGATGCCGCCCGCTCATAATGAAAGACATTCGGCCTTCTGCACCGCCGACCAAGTGCGAATTGGTAGAACTGGATCAACTTCATATCAAGCAATCATAATTAATTATTATCTGAATTTAAACACAGATATGGTATTATTTCTAAAGACCAAGATAGAAGGCCTTACAAAAGTAAATAAGTCTAACGATATTATTCAAAACAGCACAAATCAGTACATCTCATGTTTATACGCCATCACTGGACACAAACGTCAACATAAAACTTGAAGGTGCTAGGAACATATTCCACCCCGCGGTTCGAATACTGTAGAGGATTTAAAGAACTTCCACCGTTACAAAAAATTAAGAACCAGAACCAGAAAAGTAGGTACCACATTTCAGTAAATAAGTATTTAGATTACAATGACTTTTCGAACCTTGTATGGCCTGGACCGCTCATTGTATGTTGAATGACTGCCAGTTTATTCGATGAGATATCTCATCCATATATAATTAATCGTCATAACAAATAATTTAAAAAACCAAACCAGAATGCGTCAATAATAACAATAAAATTGTATACAACCGTTCAGATACTCAATTTGCATAGTTTACTTGGTAATTTGTGGTTAAATGTCTAGTAGTGCATTCTTCTTCTTCGCCTTTAAAATATACTATATGGCCTTACTAAGTCCTGATATGAAGTCAAATGTATCGATATCTTCGTTTCAAGTCCTTTGGTTTCCGGTTGTTGTCAACACATTATTGTCCCACTACTGAAAACGGGTGTCCTCCTACAGTGAGAGAAGTTAGATTATAGTCCACCGCGCTAGCCAAATACAAATAGGTATACTTTACTTAGCATTGAGAACCTTTTTAAGAACTCCCGGAAATGTAAATTACGGATATTTTCGTTCACAGCTACAAGCAAGTGATAATTAATTTCTAATTCGTAATACGCACATTTTTTTAATATCCAACTTACGTGCCTAGGATTCGAACCTCGGACTCCCGCTTGAAAGACCAACTCTACTACTAGGCAACCACTGCTCACGTGTACGGTAATTCGATTCGACGAATTTCATCAATGCTTCTCCCTAACTTATTATCATTAAATGATTATATTCCTTGTTAGATATCGTATCGAATAGTAATCATATATTTATCTTTCAGAATCTTTTGAGGAGTACGACAAAAGCCATCACGAAGTCGCAGGGCCACGGCAGGCCAGTGACAGGAGACAAGGGGTACAGGGTATTAACCTTGCGTACAGTCTAATCTAGGTATTTCTTAACCCGTTTACCTTCATTTGCGTTTACCGTCGCCACAATTCAACACCATATCCTAAACAACCAATTACTGTCTTAATAGGTACATAGGCTTACGCACCTTGCAGTTTATAACTAGTGATATATAAATATGATTCGATTAAAGCTTTGAAGGTACTTGAACTCTTTGTGGTTCGACTCCGGCGGCACCACCGCCACACCTATTTCTGCCTAACAACAGCAGTGGTAAGCGCTGCTATGTTCTGGTTTGAAGGGTGTGGTAAGGGAGATATACTTTTCCGAGGCGTCTCAGCCTCGTCCTCAGGGATAGCAGCGCATCTGTGGCCGACCTCAGGTAGGAATATGAAATCCATTTGGGGTTGATTACAGATCTCCATGCTACTTCTATATAATAAAAATAATGTATACCTTTATATCAATTTATAATTTCTAAAACGTAAAAAACTTATGAGAAATACTCGATGCTCCACGATTGAGAGGTCGAGTTTCAATCTAAGCTATCACTGATTTACCACGTCGTTATTGAATGACAATAGCCAACAATCAGCCTGAAAGGCAATACTAGTTACATAGATCTTCCTGTATACCTATGCAAGTATGTATTGACCGAGCAGTATTGAATAGGGGTTGATAAAGAAGAATAATAGTAGCTTGAATTGATACAGTTCATAGCGATAGGTATTAATAATCAATTAGTTATGTCAGGCACCCTTCGTAGACGAAGGTGACAAGTGATTTATTTACGAGTATGTATAAGTAATTATGTATATTAACAAGAACATAAAGAATATTAATGTATAACAACAGACTAGTTTTTAGTACGACTGTAGATGAGTAGCAGTATTCATAACAGACATACATTATTTCAATTGCCACAAGATAAGTACAAACATATACGTTTTTAGTACGACTGTAGATGAGTAGCAGTATTCATAACAGACATACATTATTTCAATTGCCACAAGATAAGTACAAACATATACGTTTTAATATTTACAAACTACATGTACACAAACAATCAACCAGTGTGCTCGACGGAATACAGATTTATTTTATGTAGTACTCCACATTCCGTACGTAAATGCTAATTAATCCAGCGAATGATAACGGCGTGAGGTCACACAGATTGCTTTGTGAATCTACGCCTACGCAGCAAAAGCACCATTGTTCATAATTCTACGATTAACAAAGCTAATGAGGTAACGCACTGTGAAATAATTAACGCCGCTGTTAACCACAGGATGGATCACGATTAAGCGTTAGCCACAATGTAGGTAGGACCGGAGTGGATGTGGGGAATCCATAGCAAACTTTCAACGCCCTTTATAAATACTGAATCGACAAAAAAAATTGCCTACTATATATGAAAATTTGTCAATTTCTAGTATCAAGTACTTGTCAAATGACGATCGCTGGTAGGCAAAACATTGGTTGATTATTAATAATTGGCTAAGTCGTTAAAAGTCAAGATTTCGTCGTGCGCCTATTTCATACAATACCGCACTAATATTATACGGGAGGTTTTCACGTTTATAAGGTCAACTGATTAAGAAGAACCCCTATTAACGTAGCTATTTTAAGAGGTAAAACCTTTTACGTTTCGATACCAAATTCGCTCCTATAGCTCCAATGTCGAGTGCTGCTGCATTCTGTTAAAGACACTCTTAAATATGGCACCGTAATTTTGTCCACGCGGATAGCAACGCTTCTGGGATGGATGGCACATAAGACTTAAATATTATTTTGAGTTGATTACTGGCATCCAAGTGCGACAATGACCTTTAACAGTGGACTACATGACTGTTCGCCACTTAATACAAAGTAACGAATGTATTGGAAGTTAAAGTCGAACTACAACTTTTATAAGCAGCATAATCATCGCACATCCCGGCAGGCCTAAGAAACAGGTTGATTTGTATGTTCCAAAGTAGCAGGTAAACTACGTCGGGCCACTCAACCACCGTGCTCTATCGCGGCGCATCGCATCGCATTCACGTAATACCGACTGATAACGATCTCCCACACACCACTCGACTCACAACTCACGGCGCTTTGAGCACTTCTGAACTTTATGGCCCTTTAAGTTAATCATCGGGCCGTAAAACAACTGTCAATTTTACGCTCACCACCCAATTCACCACTAACTTAACTTCGGACGTGTTCTATCATTATGAAACTACTTGGATCGCGTTATGTTAGAAGCGTTTTCGTCTTGCGCTGGGACGGGTCTGTCTACAATTGGGGGAGCCCTAGGAGGCCTAGGGGCATCATATTCCACCACACTAGTCGACAGTTAATTGTTGTGAGTAGCTATGGGTTAGTGACCACTTAGTAGATTTTTTATTGGTTTAAATCGCTCTCAAGAGCTTTAAATACACTTACGTCTGCAACTAACAAATATCGGAACCGATAACTTAACGATATCAGAAGCGTGCATGTTAATATAATAAACTCAGTAACGATCACCCATCCAATTTAAACATCCATATTGCTAAACAACGTTTTTCATTTACAATCTAATCAACGCGCATCTCTCTTATTATTGTCAATTAATTTATACTACGCGAGGAATAATATAATCTCCCATAAATTGTCAGGATATTTTTATAATAGGACTGAGAATATAATATCCCTTGAGGACCCCGGCAATTGGATCCCTGCAGCGGATTAAATTGATTTGGCGTCGCCTATTGCCTCCGCCGCAACCGGAGTTACAGTAAAATCTCGTTAGCGAAGGGCGACGCCCTGATGTCTGTCTGCTTATATTTTACTAGCTACCGCCCGCGGCATTATTTGCGTAGGCTTTAGGTTATAACTTAAGCCCGATATTAATAATCAATCTATACAACTTTCTGTGTACCAAATATCAACATTTGACAGTTGACACGTACCTACCTAGATGTCAAATTACGATCTTTGGTAAAAGTAATCGTAATATACAATTTCTCGTTTACATTTATCAAATATTATAATTTTACAGGGCAATTTCCTCTTGCATGACAGAAAGTTACGATATAATTAGAAGTTAATTTTAGACTCATTAGCTGTCATTATGATAAAAGTAGTTTACATTTATGCATTTAGTAACACTGATTGCTTACGAGCGATAACAACACATTGATAAATAACAAATTATTTATATTTTATTTATCGATAACACAACCATTTACGATTTTATGAACAAATATGAAAAAATGAGTACCTACGGATATCCAAGAAAAATGTGTAAAGTTTCGTGCACCACGCGGCTCTACGACCCGCGCGTCGCCACATGGCACATATCTGTCTACATAATCAAAAACAATCGCTGCATGCATTTTGAGAGCATTCATCTTCCAGCTTTTGTTTGTGTAAACGCCTTGCGGGGTTTCCGGCCGTAGACACTGTAGATGAGTATCGGCGTTGCACGAAATATTTGAATTTTATAGCTCCACTGCAGGCTTTGTTTGTCTATAAGCACATGCATTATTTATGACGGCCTAAGTTCAAAGACTTACAAGAAGAAAGGTCGAACATTTGTCGCGGAGCTATTGATGTGATGCGATACATGTAAGAGCTTTTAATAAGAAGGTCACGCTATTACAGAATAGAATATGAACACCAACATATTTATATTGTGACCGAAAGTGAACTTCGCGAAATGTCTAATGTTTAGGTTTATTACTAATATTAGATACGTGTTAAGCTTATTTAGGTGGTGAAATAAGGTAATACCTTGCAAAAAGATAATAAACTGCATTAGGAATCTATTCATCTACGAAGGAAATATCAAAAAAGGAAGGTTAACTTTGACCTGTATCTATCTATTTAAATTATTTATGTATGCACATTAAAATAAAAGTTATTAAAATCCAGTTAAAACTTATTCCCTAACAGCCGCAATACCGAAATAATGTAATATTAACGATTTTTAGCAAAGCAAATACAGGTAGAGCTTATTGTTAACAACTTGAACAGCAGAGTACACTATGATAAACGCTACATCTGCGTATTATTTATGTACCGTTTTCTTGACTACAGTGTTAAGTGTCAGATGTGAGTGTAAACGGTTAACTTAAACCCGTCAATAAATTGTAATACTGACTTTCAAAACAAAATTTACTGAGTTTTCGATCTTCCGGTGTTAAGCAAAACATTTATTCATACGACCACCAACGACTACAAATGGACAGACTCGCTATTTAGTAATAGGGCCGTCACAGACATGTTTTATAGTCATATTTACATTTCGCATTTCATCGACACTGCAATGCATTTTGGCAACTTGTCGCATTTGGTAGCGATATTGAAAACACGCATTTATTGCAGTTTCTCGTGTTCGGTGGCTGCGTCGAACGTCTAAAAGTTTTTACGACCGGCGCCCAAAAGTGTGCTATAGTGTAGCGTAGCTGCCAAAAAGCAGCGGAATCGTTAATCCAGTAGCGGACTAAGGTCGTCGGAAGCCCGGGCGGAAAGTTGAATGGAGGCCCCCCAGTGTAAACAGTTTTTTTGATTAATAATTATAGTTTAAAAACTAGAAACCACGCTAAAATCGCACATGGAAAATCCTTAATCCTGATTCCTGACGATCCTGATGAGGAGAATGGGATAAAATTGTTAAAATCGTGTATT
Source organism: Epargyreus clarus (assembly GCF_041222505.1). Lineage (NCBI taxonomy): Eukaryota > Metazoa > Arthropoda > Insecta > Lepidoptera > Hesperiidae > Epargyreus > Epargyreus clarus. The sequence continues at coordinate 6,808,571 of NW_027332215.1, forward strand.
GTCATCAGTTCAATTATTCAAAATTTTAAATTAATCGGGCCATTCAAAGTGGGCCATTCAAAAATCGAGTTCAAAGATTCCGTTACATACATTGATACATACATACATACATACAACCCAAGCTAATAAAAGCGTGGTAGAAATACCTATTATGATTCCGGTGACCGGTATTGTTTGGTTCCTAACCCCCCCAACAACGTTCTACCACTAGTTTTTATACCTCTCTTGGCACACCTACAGGATAACTCTACAATACATCAAATCCATAGTATTATGTGCATTAAAGTAATATTAAGGCTAAAAACATACACAGACAGTTTGTCACCATTAATCGCTATACGATACATCAAGGCTTTTTATTATGCCGCTGTCATTTAACCGCCCGTGTGTACATAGCTTAAATGTCGCAGAAATTTCACGCATACAAATTTAATGAATAAATCCGTATGGGATCCATAAAGCTTTTCTCTACCCACCGATAGAAACGTGGCATCATCATATCTTTAATGACACCACATTAAAAAGTGGGAGTATTCTAACCTATGTATTAGTATATATTTTAATAAAAAAAATGAGAACATAATAAATATCTAATAAAACTAAAGTATAATTGCACATCTTACCAGAAACTCCGTTGGAAAAGCGGACAGCATGATGTTAAATATAACCAGTGGCGGACTAAGGTCGTCGGAGGCCCGGAGTTGAAAGTTGAATGGAGGCCTCCAAAAGTGTAAAAAGTTTATTTGGTTTGATTTTACAAAATGACAAATGTGTCATAGAATTAATCGCCCATGAGTCGGTGACTTTTTTTTTCGCTGAGAGATACACATTTCACACATCGTTTGGTTCTGACGGCCTTTTTCTCAGCAACTGTGTTTGGAGGCCCCCCAGGATCGGAGGCCCCGGGCGGACCGCCCCTTCCGCCCCCTTTAAGTCGCTAGTGCGTCAATCACCAATGCTAAAAGTAACACGTCTTCTGCGGCCTAGTTATTATAAAACCAGTCAACTTTGCAACAACGTGTACAAAACTACTTGTAAATAAAGTGGGTTCACTGTGAACGAGTTTTAACTGATGAACATTTTCAAGACAATTCTCACATTTTTAAATCTAATCCATATTTATATGTATTATTCATAAAAACGACAATAGAGCGCGGTATCGGCACGGGCGAGAAAGTACAAAACGCATAACTTGGCCGCGTGACTTCATAGATCAGTGGCCAACTCACTTGGGTTTCTCGGCAATGCGTACTGATTTACTATTCACTATTGATATTTGCACACACTTTATTGACGGTGGCAACCAGGGCTGACAACTCCTTTGGTAGAAAATACGGGAAATCAAAAACCATCACATGAAGATGTGAAATGAACATCCTCTAGACTTATTCTGGTGTGCTATGCTCTGATGTGCTGGGGTCGTCCAAGAATAAAACAAAAAGAGCTCTCCAAACATACTTTCGCAACTCCTCTGATGTTGCAAATTACCATAGGCGATGGTGACTGCTTTCCATCAGGTAGTCCGTCTTCTCTATCGTTAGGTATGTATAAAAATGAGATAAAATTAAACTGTTAGATTTAACATACTGTGAAGCAGCCATGGTAAATAGCGATAAAAAGTGTTAGAACTCTTTGACTCCGGCAGCATTTCCACCTCTATTTTTGACTTACAACAGCAGTATAAAGCGCTATTGTTAGTGTGGGAAAGAGAACACTAACATGACGCATTCTAAATCCTCAATTAGCCAAATATCTGTGGCCGACCTCAGGTAGCAAATCCTCTGTGAGGATGATTACCATAAGCAACAAGCAAGCTCCTATAATATTTGTACTCGTATTTCATAAAAAAAAACGCAGAATGCCTAAAGTGAAATATCTCGTAACTATGCCACTTTTATTGAGTAGTTGACTAAAGAGTTTGCTACCATCGGTAGGGGAACGGAAAAAATAGTCCCCGTTATAGCTTAGTGCATTACGTTAGAGGGTAGGGGATTGTAATGGCATAATAAGGAATCTCACTCACGCGCTCCCATCCCCCGTGATAGTGAAATCGAGGCCTCTCAACACCCCTTGGTGCTTATGAAAATGGTCCCCTAACATGCACCGCTTTATTGCAGCCCATTCAGTGAGCGTTTAGTCAACGCCTGTGTAATACGGAACACGGAACCAACAATCTTACGATCTGAATGGTGTGGAAATGATTGCTTCTTACACGACGATCTGACTTAGTCCTCAAGTAGATAATCAGCTTTAGACAGTCCTGTACTATGTGAGTTAAATTCGACTAGGGAAGCAGCATGCACGATTATTTTTGTGATCAGTATTCATACGTACATACATACAAAGAAATTAAAGCGTACTCTAATAAGTGACATTAAGTCATGTTCCAAAGTAAAACGCCCACAATTGTACTTAATTAACGGTATCCTTGACTCAAATGAAGCTTAATAAAATAATATTTCACCGAAATAAAAACAATATGCCTTCATGTAATTATGAGGGCGGTTGCGCAGTCTCAACGGTCGGTTTCAGTTTTATTTTATGAATTTCTTAATCGTTTATTTGATTAATGATAGATATGTCGTGACGTCCGCTTTTAATAACTAACAAACAATAATTAGGTTTAATCGATGAAGTAGTATTTTCCTTTCATTAATGTGTCAACTACTAAGCAACAGATACGTAACTACTTATGCTTAGCGTGTAACCCCGCGGCGAGGATTGTTTAACTTATATTTTAAAGTTAAGACTCGGGCTCCCGTTAGGGCTCGTAGGGAGCTGAAGTTGATTTGAAGTGGTCGAAGTAGATGTGGAGGTGGTAGACCCTTTTGTAGTTGGACTTCGGTCCGCCGCCGGTCACCGTCACAACTATTTCTGCCTAAAAATAGCAATGTTAAGCGCTGCTGAGTTCTGGTTTGAAGGGTGTGGTATGGGCGACACACTTATCTAAGATATTTCAACTTATTCCTCAGGGATAGCCACGTATCTATGTCCGGCGAAGTCGAATATGAATATTACCTACGAATACAGGTTCAATTTTTCAAATGGGGAAATCCACATCCAAGAGTATAAAGCTTTCGCTACCTCTCTAGTAACAAACTTTTTGCGCACCTTTTCACGCTTGTTAAAGAATTCTACCCGTTCATATCAGCTGACGACCATAAACTCTCTTTATTCAAGCTTCACTTCTTAATTATAATTTGAAAAACAAATGTCGAATAATTTCGGAGTTGCGCTCATGACTCATTTCATATAAGTTTCAGCGTCTTGTTGATGATACAACACACGGGAGCAAGGCATCTATGAATCAGAGATTCCATCGTATTTTTGGTTGATTACCTACAATCATCAGTGGCACTAACCACTAACAATCACATGGACTCCTTAGCTACTTCAACTTCATAAATAAATGGGCTCGGACGCGCCATATTCCAAGCGAGCAACGGGACAATAAATCAAGAACAGTAACTCGTTAACTCAAGGTTCTTAAAGTACTATATGACAGACACTGGATATCCAATCCAGTCCAATTTTCCATTGGAAGCAATCATTTAAGAGAACCCTTGCAGCAAATCGTTATCGTCCTGGCCATACAGCCACATTCCGATGCTGCGGGTCAATCTTAATCTTGGCAATAAATTGAATGTGTTGCCGGAATCTATTGACATTTAAAGCAAAGTTGAATTACCTGAGATGATAATGAGGTAGCATTTGTATACAACGATGGTCCTCGAAAAAAAACAATATGTGCTTCGAAAGCTATAGAAATAAACAATATATAAGTGTTTGTTTAAGTGTTTGTTAAAATAGATTTACAGTGGAGTGTGTCATGAATTTTAAGGGTTCTTATACTAGTACGAAACGAAATGGGGTCTTGCACAAACCATATTACGAATAGTTTAATCATGCCCAGAAAATAGCTGGTCTATTCTACACCGGCACTCCCAAAACTGAAACGCGGATGTAGCCGCTCGTATACAATAATGGCGTGACAAATTCGACGGCGCACCGCGAACGCTATGTGACAGACAAAACAAGTGTATCGCTACAACGATTATGAATAATTAGGACGCAGTTGAATTCGTGGTGGCCGTATAGGGTTCGCATTGCGATATATGTAATGCAATGGAGCACTAACGGGCCACGGTTTATGTTATACTGAGTCGCTCGCGTAGAATACGAATCAGCGGCTTTGCTGGATGGTTAAGCAACGCAACGCGCACTTCCGTCGCACTGGTCAACTTCTAAGGTCGCCGTGCACCGGCCCGCATTCCACCGCCAAATACGTCCGCTCCAAACAACGATATAGAATGGAATAATAAATACATACCCCGCCTCGGACGGGTTAGCGAAATTGGTTACGCTCTTTCGATACGTTACGCGACTTTGTTGCAATGCGTACGCATACTCGTCGCATCTTTGGTAATGTAATTGTGATGCTTCATCCACACTACAGACAATTGGTGGACGAAATTTCGTCCCTATAAGTGAACGGAATATCAAAACAAGGAACGAGACAATTATTTCCAATTAGTTTCTTCATATTGCCCGACGTTCCTTCAGCAACGTCAAATTCAGAACGAGTCACGCACAACGTTAAATAACTAAGATTTATCTTCCGGAGCGATTTTTTCACCCTCCACGTAAAAACTCGTCAGGGATCGCATTAATCATACGCTGAGGAACAGGGCAGGGGCAAATAGTGGGTAATAAAACATTAATATTGCAGTCGCATTAGCTTGATAAAATTGTTGCCGTAAGCGTGAGGTTTGACAATCGAAACGAGTTATGGTGCCATAATCGATGTCCGTTAATTAATTACAGTTGTGGCGAGCCCGGGAAAGCAGGCGAGGTGTTGCGTGACAAGTCTATACTAAATGGCTAGTTAGTCAGCCTACCCACCCCAATTCACTTTTCCCGACGGACTTAAGCACGCGACCTCATTTTTAACACTAATTTACCGCGCCGAGCCTAAATTAGACCTTACATAAAAATATTTTATTCTTATGGAGAGATTAGTAAGATATCCACATGAAAATGACATGTTGAAATTTATCAAAATGAAAAATCATTTAATTTTAACAAAATAATTCAGAGGTGTATTCCCGATGGCTAACACGGCAATAAAAGAGTTACTGTATCAGACTTGAATAGCTGCATTTCTCACAAAATATGCATAAAGACTTGTTTGACTTTCCTTTATAAACTTAAACTCTACTTTATTGTGTTTCTGCATGGATCATTTACTTGCATAGATACTGATACTTAAACTCACATCATTATTTTTTACCTAATACTGCATATAAATTCACTATGCATGTACAAGAAGTACCTACGCAAGTATATGACACAGTTACATAAATAAATATCATCTACAATAGCAAATTGGAAGTTTGACTGGAATAAGTCGGATAAGTGCACAACTAATAAAAGCCATGTGCCCATTCCCATACAGTGTTGCAGTAGAGTTAAAAACGCTCAACCATCTACAAAAGTGGAGCAACGTGAAAAATCGACAAACACGTTCAAAAATAGAACACTGATAATACAAAATTATTACAAGAGCAATCGCAGAATCGAGATAGGTTTCCATTTAACTGCTCTCGCTGCAAGTTGACTTTCTTCTCATAGAACTAATGCGTCCGCCGAGAGGAAAGTATGTCGCATGGACGTGCCTTTACACAAACGTTTATTTCACACAGACCACTTTTCCAAGAAAGCCTCAAGAGCCACAAAGTGTCGTGTGGCTCTAAGTTTCTTCTATAAAGCTGGCATATACTGTGCATCACGTACAGACGGTGGTTTCTAATTAACCGCACGTTTCTACGAGTAATTTCTCTCGTGCAAACATATAATATTTAAAGTCACAAATTGGCACCAATCCAGGCTTCGTTCATGATAATAACAGCTTTTATATACACGCTATCCTAAAAGCGTGAATAAAAATGATACTATGAAATATAGTTTGAGGGTCGGTAATCGTTAATCAAAAGATCAAAACGCGTTTTAGATAAACGCTGCGTAACTTTATTCCTAATTTTTAATCAGACTTTGACTAATTTGTTTACTTTACTGATACATAGGAATATTTAATAGAGTGTACGGTATCTATTACGGTAGATTATCTTAATATGTAAAAAAAACGTGCCACTGTATCCATCCACGAAAATCTTTCAAGCGGTCGAATCAAATTTAATACAAGTTCGTGTTGTTCATTCTATATTGAAAAATAGAACGCTTTTGGAGCCTGTATGTGTCGCTGTTTTAAGAACTAATTTACTTTTTGTGAAAAGAAACGTTAGCCCGGGCCCACTAGTAATATAACGCGACTGGTAATATAAAATGCGAATCATTAATAATTTAGATACTAGAGATCAGCCGGATGGGACCAAGAATCTCCGTCGTGCCTAAACTATGTACCTAATGTAATAGGCACTATGATTAAGATCATACGAATGGTCTGCAGATCGCTTGGTCGACAAGTACAAAAATCAACCCATCTTTTATAAAATATGATGTAGTTTATTTACTCCACCTTCATATCTAAAAGTGAGAGCAACTTTGAGTTAGAGGTAGGTATTGATAAAGAAGTATATCCCAAAACAGCATTAACTGTTTGGGTAAATTCCTTTATATTCTTAGATTGCAATATCTTCAATGAAAACTGATTACAGCAGCAAATGCAAACGTCGGATATTACTGGAAATTGAATCGTAATAAAAACTTACTACGTTGGTTTCATTTTCATATTGCCGTTTCCATTTAAAACTACTTGCTCTCGTTTGAGAAGATTAAAACAGTTTAGAGTCGATTAATTATTATCTACTTCAAAATAATTGAGATTGAAATGACATACGTAAAACGTGCACTAAGTTAACGTCGTGTCGTTAGTGGTAATAGTTTAATGGTTGAAAAAATGGTTCAAACACCTGGCAAGCACATTGGTTTTTCGAAGTCATCTTTGTATTAGAAATTAATTATCACTGGCGATACCGATGAAGGCAAACATCGTGAGGAAAACTACATTCCTAAGAAAAATTTAAAAAAGTTCCCAAAGGTGTGTAATATCAACCAATTCGGGTCTGGTCATCGTGGTGGAATTGGTAGAGGATATTAATGATCTACATTACCTGACGAATATTAGCGATCTTCATCACCGACCTTCAGTTAAGTGCAAAATACAGACAAATTCAGTATCATACTTGTAACAAGTATGTTTCAGGCATCACGCAGTCACTTATACATGTATACGGGTATAGTGCGCGCCAAACTGCTAGTACGTTCTGAAGTTGTCGCGAGGAGATGTAGTCAAAGTCATATAATTTACTATGGCGACGCCATTCATTTCTATATTCAGAGCGGACTATCAGTTTTACGCGAACTATACCACCTACTCTCAACAACCGTCAATGAGACTCGGTGTCCTGAATTGTTACCATCCCGTCCACCACTACTGACAATATGACAATATAGTTAATATCGCATACGAGTAGAACGTAGTTGTATATAGTCCGCGTAAAACTGCTAGTCCACTCTGAATATAGAAATGATTCGCGTCGCCATAGCAAAATTGTATGACTACACTTGCTCGCAACAACTTCAGAGCGGTCTAGCAGTATGGCGCGGACTATACCTTTGTGTATTTGTCTACATTTTGTTCTATCAACACAAACAATTTCAAATATGTTTTCTTTGTTTACAAAAAAACTACTTGATATTTATCTTTCTTTGTTATAAATCAAAATATTTGAATCATATCAAGATGTGTTATTTAACAATTTTGTAAAACATATTAAATATGTACCTATGTAGAGCAAATTATATAATCGATATTGCAGATCTATACTTATATTGGTTTGAATATCAAGAAAGAAGCGACCGTGGCATATCTACTCTAACCAGAAAAAGAAGAAGGGAGGAGGCCTTGCAATTTAGACATAAGCGTGATTGAAACAGCGTTGAATTGTAATTTCTACTTTTATTTTATCTATTATTTATTATTGAAATAACTTTTTTATCGCCATTAACGGGGATTTAATTAAGTGCCATAAATCATAAATTAAAGACCAAATTCAGAAGCCTCAGAAGCCTGCGTCACTCCAAAATTCTGACTATATGTAATAATATTGGCGTCTTAATCGGGTTATCCGAGATTCGATGCCTAGAAGCCTGGGTGAAGAGAAAACATCATTTAATATTATACACGCTCGAGGGTTCTTAAAAAAGCTCTCAAAGATGTGTAAAGCCTGGCGCGTCAGATTATGGCATAGGCCCCTGTTTACTCTAGGGAAGACCCATTCCCATCAAATGGACAGTAATGGATTAAGGATTGATTAATTAAGAAACGTAGGTATGGAAGACTCGGACAAAGTGGCGAGCAAAGGTTACATGTAAAACATTCGCATTAGGGATGCGAGGTGGTGCCTCACATTATAATCCACATTCTTAACATAGCTTATGAATGCAAGTGCGTGCAAGACAAACGAGTAATACATACACACGCGCCTTTTAAACAGTGTTACGACGTGCTCAGTTCACTACTTGTGTTTCTAATGATTGCCCGACCATATTGTTGTACGTCGCAGATATTTTAAATGTATTGTGTGCTATGTTTGCTGATTACTTATTTATAATACTATTCGTACGCCGGCATATCTACTGCCATTCGTCTAATTAATTCAAGCAGTAACGAATGATACGTAAACATCCAATAAAGCCTACTCGCTACCTATTTATATCATTAGCAATAATGAAGGATATCAAATCATTACCAATTGTTCTGGAACTGGAACATCCAACGATGCACCGTCCTGTTCGCAACGCATGGCCCGTAGTATACCGCCAAGACTGCTAAAAGTGGCTATTTGGCGTGGAAGTTCATAACTCCTGGCCAAAGAGCATCTTCGAGCAGTCCTGCGGTAGTCAAATCTTCAACAGCGAAGACTTCTCACTTCTGTTCTTGCCGTACAGAGAGTTCCTTTCTTTACGATTCTTTCTTCAACTTCTCTCTACTTCGGTATTGATTTTGTCAAAGTTAATGCATATATCACCATCATTACCATGTATTTTTTTGCACCCTAACGATAATATATCACTCCGGAAGAACATTAAAAAATTCATGTATTCTAGATGATGCTTATTACAAATAGTAATGAAAATATGAAGTAAACCATGCAATAGGGAATACAACTTTAATTAACTGGATTAAAGGGGGTGGCATGCGTCACATGCACGCATTACGTGCACATTAATTAAATTGGTGTGTATGATAAGTCAGATAAACGAAACGAAAATTTGAAAGCGGATCCTATAAACAAATGAACTTTAATTAGAGTCCAACGAACTCTCTCGACGATTAAGTCATAAGAGGGGACATATAAAAACACTATCAACATAACATCGCTCTTCCTATTGCTAAGTGAATACGCGGTCTCCGAAGTATATCTATAACTATCAAGAAGATAAATGGTACTTAGCCACCAACAAATTGACGCCCATTTAGACCCGGGGTCTGTGACCTAACAAATATATTGTAAGTTACAATGATAATGCATTGTGTATTGTCGAGTACATCACATTATAATAATAACCAATAAAGTACTTTGTCACAATATACTGTGATACAAAATAATATACTATTTATCGTTCCAAGGCAACTTGACGATAAAATAACTTTTACATTCATAAGTGAGATAATATTCGATGCTTTCACTCGTGATAGTCAATAAAATTCGACATTAAATTTAGTGGCTATTTAAATCAAATCTAGCACTTCTATAAATATTCATCGACTATATAATACGTTTACACCGTTACGCCTGTATGGGCGAGGACGTAACTTGCGTTATAGGAACAAGAATCATGCATATGTTTTTGAAGTGTTCATAACTGTACCAAGCGTCGAATCCAGAAGACAATGTATATAAAACGGTTGTTCGATAGGGACAAGATTTAGTTTTAATTTACGAATAGTGATCTGCACGCGGTTTCGTCCGGTTTTAAAGTTGTGACTGCATTTCAAATAAATTCATTGACAATTATACGTTATGTGGGGGATGAAAACAAACTATATAATAATCTAAGTCACGATATGTAAGCCTGGCCACGCTTTGCTATTGCTCAATTTATTATTAATTATTGTGAAACAAATAAAAGTTTCGATGCCATTGCCATAGAAACTACAATAAAATCTATATAAAACACTCCTATAAGAGATATTCAACGTTGTGTATGATTTAAAATCAATCCAAAGATCACTTATGCATGAAGATAAAAAAGCACTGCGGGGACAAACATACGAAATAAGTATAGAATACCTACTTATGAAAAAATAAATTCCGTTATTTTGGTGTCCTTCCAAGCAAACGAAAGACGCTCTGTCAATTCAACAGATGATTCAAATTCATGATTCAAAAATGAACGAAACGTTCTTTAAACAATATTTAAACGATGTATGAACGTACAGACGCGTCGATTACCATTTTTAATATTAACCCGATAGCTCGCGACTGTACAAGGTTAATACGAGAGGGCAACGGCCGCGGACGGATACCGCGCGTCCTACACCCTCCCTTACAGCGCTCGCATCTAGCACACTGCAAATGGAATACGCGTTAACCGCAATATTAATAATAGTTGTATGTAGTATCTCGTATTCGTTCATATTATTAGCGCTGGGGTAATACAACAAAGACGGCCGAGTAATGTGAGTTGAGTTGACACATCGTTATTTTTGTGATGTGGAAACCATCTGTTGTTAATATATTCTAATGTAATAAGTGGCATATGCTTAATTGTTAATTGTTCCTGTTATTATTCGTTAATAACGTTGAGATTATATATGAAAACTGAGATGTTTTAGTTTGTTTTTGTAACGACTATAATATTATCAAAAACAGTTTACCCTAATCTTTGTGAATATGTGTTATGAATTGTATTTTAGAACAAGAATACATGAGCAACCCTTGCGGTACAGTGCAGACTGGTCTTTGAACACTATTATGTACAACTCTAATACATGTTTTGTCTTTACAATGTTATCAAAAATCAGAAATTAATCTATTCCGTTAAAAAAATAATATATGCATAAAATAACATAAACAACATGATCCGAATCGTTGAATATATGGTAAATGTTGGAAAACATTTGCGGACATTTTCTCGAGAAAATAAAGGATTTGTTTGTCATTTAAAATACTGGGTCGGGATTTAAAAACGAGTATAAGTACAACAATCTGCTTATGCAGTGACGCGAATTGGGTTAAGTCGGGATGGAAGCCGCAAAGCAGCGGGCTAATTCAAAATAAATTGTTACGTGGATCGCTCCATTGCACCCTGCGGTGTACAAGACCTCATTTAGTATGAGCTTAGGGCTTTGTCACGATGGGATCGCAGCGGCAACGCGACGTGTCCACTGCGTTTACTTAATATACCAGCACATAGTAAGCAGTACGTAGAGAATTCAATATAAATTGTTACGTGGATCGTTCCATTGCACCCTGCGGTATACAAAACCCCATTTATTTGAAGTTAGGGCTTTGTCACGACGGGATCGTAGCGACAACGTAACTTGTCCGCTGCATTTACGCTGAAGACCAATGTAGTGGCTAAGTAGAGGGAATGCCGTTTGCTATCCCATAACTTGAATAAGTTCAATAGCATACATCGTATTAAAAAAAGTTTCAATAAAAGAATACTTTTATATTGATCCATTTTATGCAATGACGAAACGAAAATAAATCAATCCATATGTCTTATATGGAGCCAAGTACGCTATGAGGTCTTGAGCGGTGTTGTCTTCTGGTATTCTGGTTTGAAATGTGTGGTAAGGGAGACATACTTCTTCAATTCGTTTCAGTTTAGCTCATTGGGGTAAGCGCATCTGTGGCCGACCTCAGTTAATAAATTATCTGTGGTTGATTACAGATGTCAATGGGCGACAGTAGCCACTTACCATCAAGCGGTCGCGCGGACATGGCGATATCGATACGTGCTTTAGCTTTAATATAAGGGAGGCGGAAGAAATTTGGTCTCCGTAAATAATTATCCTCCGTAAATATTAAATTCGTCCAAATTCTATTGGAACTGGGTGTAGACAAATTTTAAAAGACATTCATAACACAAAAAAAATGTACTGAAACCATCAAACCAGTTCTATATAACTTCTGCTTATAACAAAATTTTAAGAGAATGTGTTTACGTTTATAATATTTATTAAAAAAAACACATTGACAATCTTCGACACTCAAGTAAACGGCCTACTCGATACGATGAATGTAACCAAATTTTTTATCGACCCGATAATATTCGGCATGAACATTTTTATCTATAACTTAAGTCTACAAGAAGCGGGGACACACAGCGCTCCCCTCCCTGCACCGAACGTTCTCGCCTCAAATCAGTCCGCCCCAATATTGTTTTTTACTCTTATTCTGACGAGTTTCGAGCCTTTCACCTTCTTGTTTTTGTGATCCAAAAGGGCCTGGTGCGCGTGCACTCCACCGTCGTTAAGAGAAACCATTATATTTCCCAACTTAATTTGAATCTAACGATGCTTTTTCTCGCGTAATTCCTGCATAACTTAGAGCTAAATATGTAATTTTAGAATCGAATTAAATTACGTTACAGTTATGCGAATCGTGGTTATACTGATTTTATGAGCGATATTTTAAGCGATGTCTCATTAAAAAAATACGCGGCAACTTCATCCTTTTTTGGATAGTATATTAATATTCGCCCATGTATCTAATATAGTTCGATTTTTACATTGAGTTTAATAATATTAAATATCATAAAAAAATAATGTACTTGTTTAGATAAATCAATAAAATATGAATGTTAGTAAATTAAATGCCTTTTATTCGACATCGCACTTACTACTAATACGAAAAGAAAAGCAAAACGTTCACGTGCCAATGCACTCTATAAAATACCGGCTTTCACACCCAGAACTAGTACAGCTATATTGTATCGGGCACAAATTGGCAACCAGCGTAGGCACAATAGGTGAGGCGTTAAGGTATCTAAGTACGTACCACTAAAATATGCGCGCGCGCCACAACGGTACGAATGCAATACGAGGAACAGTTTCAAGCTCTTATAAAGATTTATATATCAAAGACGTAAATAAATGTATTATACCTGAAATAACGGTTCATACGCGTGGTCCTATACGAACGAAAGCATTATTTTTCGACGAAACCCTTGGTGTACGAGTTCGACTCGCACTTGGCCAATTATTTAAAACTTGATCACATTGTAGATTTTATCTCACATTTATAATATGATCTGATCATTTAATTGGTAACCCTATGCTGCTGTAGAAGCGAGAGATGGAATGCGAGTAACCAACATAAAATAATTAAGTGTGTAACGCACCGAGTACATTGCCGTCAATTCATAAATAGTCTAAGATCCGACTGCGGTTTTACACACAACCAATAGTATTAATACGCACAGTGACTCCTTTGACAACATGTTATAATAGAATTAATAAATTTGAATTAATCTTTTACGGTTTTTATATTTTTTCTTGCATTTCTATTAAATAACCAATCAAATTGTAGTAAATACCTATACTAGCAGCTATAAATTTATCTGCAATTTAACATAACCATTTGCGTGTTTTAAAACTTTTTACAAAAAATGAAAATTTGAGTAAAATCACCTTAAAAGTTGAATTACGCGTTCGGCTCTCGTACAATAAGGGCCTTAATGAACCGAATTAGCAGAGCGAGTGTAATTAGGTCTTAGAAACGCGATACTTTGATCTCACTGTACGGTAAGTCTACGCCAACAACGACCATACTCCTCATATGACGTTCAATTATATGGTCAGATTGGTGCTTTTGACGTATACTTGTTGGATGTAGTGTTTAGTGGTGATAATTATTTCAAGTTTTCAGTTTCGGCAATCTCTATGGTTCACATTTTATCCACAGATGTTCAATTTACCAGCTGACACGAAATAAAATCCGACTTAAAGCAACACATTATGTATTTATATACTACGCTTATTTTCATTGATCGTGTTTATATCTCTTAGCATTAATATCTAAAGTACCGCTAATCAGTGATTTACATTATCATAATTAAGGGCCGTTGAGATCTTATTGAATAATACATACAAGAAATATAAGACTTATGTTATGTTGAACAAATCAAAGCGAATAACACTTGCATTGAGATCGACTACATGATCTCAATGCAAGTGTTATTCGCTTTGATTTGTTATTGTTACGTTGATAACACAATTGTCAGTCCAATTGCATGCGCTTCCTTATGCGCTTCAGACATAGAGGTTAATAGTAATACTAACATTGCAATTTGCAACGTAACAAATCTAAACAGTGGTTGCATTTACATCGGAAAACACGGGCTTAAGTGATAAAACAGTTGTTTAGCAATTTTAGACAGGAAGACGGTTCTCAATCCTGAATTGAGTACACGAGCCAATTGATAGAACAATTTAGACGTTGCGGGCTAGACAACACCCATACTGTGTCTTATTGCGTTGTCAATTGGTGCAGCGGGGCCGTGGCAAGCCAATGGCGGCTCTAGTGCGCCAATCATGGACACCAGTTTCATTTGCACCACCCAGACCTGCTTTCTCACGGTTGCTGAATAACTTACTTTATAATTTCCTTTTATCTAAAGCACAAGTGTTGTATCTTGAACACTGATTTAGTTTATTATCGCTTATGTGCGACCAGCTATATTATAACTAAGCAAAACGATAGTTTACAACGCATATTGACAAACGCAGGCCGGACACGGCTCGCCTGGGCTTAGAATCCGGCCCGCGGAGCATTGTATTGAAAGGGCGACAAAATTGCACTCATGCTCGGAGCAGCATGTTTTAGGTGTAGACATAGACAAAACTATTTTTTTTTATCTATAATCAAAGAACAGCTCAAACTCACGATACGTTTTTTTCTTATAAATTACAGCCCGCGACTTCTTTAACATATGTATTTTGATAAGCAACTTTTTGAACAAAAAGTAACTCATACTTCGTTCAAGAACATTACTGCAACATATGATATATATTATTATGTATGTGTTTTCTCCGCATGATACACGAGTCTCATGAATAATAAAAGAGTCGACATGGACATCTGGCAGCCATACCACAAGCAATCTGTAACGCTTTCGATAATAAAGATATCGATAATACTTCAGTACAAAAACGTTATAGCTTTTATTGTGAAACGAAATTACACAATATAATGAAAATTCGTGACTACATGTACGAGGGTGCGTTTTTAAGTCCGCGGAATGGCAGGGTTGGAGGGGGGATAGCGGGCTCGTTAAGGGCGGTACGTGTTAAGTGACTCATAAATAGTATAAATATAAAGTTTTATCACAATTGCATCATTAGTTTTAAAACTATCGACAATTAAACAACTCAATCCGGAAGAAAATTGGAAGTATGGAGAAAATCGAGCATCGCGCCGTTATAAAGTTCCTTACCAAGCAAGGAAAGTCTGTGCAAATCATAATGGAAGAGATGTCATCGGTTTACGGGGACTCTTGCCCTGGAAAAACGATGGTTTACAAGTGGAACAACCTTTTTAAGCAAGGCAGGGATTCACTTGAAGACGACCCACGACCAGGACGGTCTGTTGAGGTGACCATTCCGGAAACGATAGCGGAAGTCGAAAAATTAGTACTGGAAGATGCTCGGCTAAAGAAGAAACAGCTTGCAGAAATGGTTGGAGTATCGGATACAACCATTTTTAAAATTCTGCATGACCATCTTGGCATGACTAAGGTCAGCGCGCGGTGGGTGCCGAGAATGCTCACGCCGCCTCAGAAACAACAGCGCGTAGAATGTTCCCGTGCGTTTTTGAACCTCTGTGGAGAAGATAAGGATATTGTACTGAATCGAATTGTTACTGGAGATGAAACTTGGGTTCACCATTATGAACCTGAGTCTAAACAAGACTCCATGCAGTGGCATAAAAAGGGTACAGCACCTCCTAAAAAGTTTAAGGTGTCACAATCGGCCGGCAAACTTGGAGCGGTTAAAAGAAGCCATCAAAGAAAAAAGACGAGTTAATTATCCAGAGGTGTCCTGCTGTTGCACGACAATGCGCCCGTACACAAGAGCCGTATTGCACTGGCTGCCCTGCATAAGGTGGGCTTTGATATTTTAAATCACCCACCCTATAGTCCAGACCTGGCTCCCAGCGATTATTATCTCTTTCCAAAAATGAAAAAAGAGCTTCGTGGAAAGAAATTTTCTACAGACGAAGAAGTAAAGGACGCAATTTCCTCGTATTTTTCCGACAAGGACAAAACATTTTTTTATGAGGGTTTAAATAAGTTAATACAAAGATCTGAAAAATGCATTCGTCTTGCAGGAGAATATGTAGAAAAAGAAAAATATTTGACATTTTATTTTCGCTCCTTGTCCCTCATTCCGCGAACTTAAAAACGTACCCTCGTACTTAGTTGTGTTGGAAACAAATTAAATGTTTGTTTTTGACTTTCCGCCGAGAACAATTCACTGGGCTGAAGAAATGGGCAAAAACGATGGCAAAAAATGCTCGATTTCTCTTCTTAAGGCAACTGAATACCTTCTGTACTTATAAGTGAGAAACGAAAGAGAAAATGATAGTGCATATTGCATAGCGACACGTACGAGATCCCAACAAGGCGTGGTTGCAGGTGATTCGCCACCAATTGTCGCCCCAACCTTGACAAGTTTACGTCGATTGTGGATAAACGACCGTCTTTACTCAAGCAATGTATATCGACGCTGAAAAATAGATAAATAATAAGAAAAACTTGTTCGACAAAATCTTTCTGAGCTTTTTCTGGTATTATTTTGTCGGATCGGCTGTACGAGTACCTACTTTCATGCTTGTTTCAGTCTAAATGAGCATAGTCTCACGATAAATAACTAATAAAAATATCAATTTAGACGATTCAACTAATATACGAGCTTTAACCATGCAGATTAGAAAACTACTTTTAGATATTTTTTTAACTCTATAACGCAAAGTTATAAAACCTCCGATTCGTATTCATAACGAAAATGTATTCTGAACACAGGACCTTTGTTATGATATTCTCTGACCTCAGCTTACCATAACATGGCAAAACAAAGAGATGTCTCTTTTGTCTTCATTCAGTATTTATTAAACTAAAATATACAATAATAAGAAAAGGTATCGATAACTACGAATAATAGGAAATGCAGCGATAAATCGCTTCGTCTCTTCATAATAGATTCGTTTAGCGATAATTATGGACGAGTATTCTTTAAGTTACCATTTTTACTTTAAATGGAAAAAACAATCAATGTCCTAAAAAAACTTATCATATGTAACATTTTATTTCAGCAGTGTAGTGTGCGCTCACGCCGTTCCAGGCGGAAGTTGAATATAGGATAGGGGATCAGGAATTAGGCGACGGTATAAAAAAGCCGCAAAGACTAGATCGTGTCTAAAATGCCCTCCTATTCGCAATTCTGTCGACTAACTAATGCACTTGTCTGAAGCGAGACATTTTTTGTCTTCGAATTAGGCTTGGGAACATTGGGACAGAGTAACTAAAACAGGACAGTCCATTCAAAAGGGGACGTGTGGTCACGTTAGATATGTTCAAATATTTGACCAAACTGCACACCAAGCCTTTAATAAGTGTTCAAAATGTTTAACGAACAAAGGTATTGGAGACACAATTTATTACACTAAAATAAAATGGTCCAACTTGTACTATATATTTGCGTCGTACGCCCGATGACCAACGACAATTCGTAATCGTTTGGAGTGGGCCCTTCCACCATAATAGTGGTAATAACAGTGCCTTGGATTATAATATGATAAATTACCGGTGCGCAACAATAATACTTTAATCCTGATCTATGTGGGTTTCGAAACCTAGGAGTGGATCGCTAGCAATGATTATAAAGGATTTTGCTTAGCCATGCAATACAAAAAATACATACAGCCGAACGTAGAACCTCCTCGTTATTGAAGTCGGTGAAAAAGTAGTAGGCCAACTCTTCAAATTTCTAACACTGTGTCTTTAATTCCAGAGCAGTGATAACTACGTGATGTGATCACGTGAAAAAAGAGTTCTAAAGTTCGAATCGATCGATTTTGGTTCCAATAAGTTATTATTTTTGATGATTACAAGTGCATTTTGGGTCATAATATATTATTTGACAGTTTAAAAATTCGGGTCCAAAGTGGCACAGTAGAAGAGAACCACTGTACATTTATTTGTAAATATAATTACTACGTGTGTTTCCACTAATAAAAAATTATACAATTATAAAAACATATTGAGTGGGTCAGGTTGATAACGTTTCGTACGTGTTGTATCTACAATTAAAAAGTAGTTAATTGTCGGCAATTAAAGCAGTGAAGTAGTTGAGAAATTGTTAGGGTTCCGTATCCAAAGTTTAAAAACGGAACCCTATTATTAAACCGCCTGTCATCGGGCTTTATCTCTTAAGCTGTTATAAATACTCGTAGACACTTGAAATTTGTACAGAGTATGTATGACGGTGGTCGTATTATTCTTTTAATTTACATTTTAATTACATTTAATGCTTCAAATTTAATTAGTAATTTACGTCAATACCTTTGTTATTTTTGGTTTTACGAAAAAAAGTAATAGTACCAAAGTAGTAGATAATGCAAATTGAGACTTAAGCCTCTATAGTTTGCCTGATAATGTGTGAAAACGATTTGCATTTTGCACCCCATTTCCAAGAAGGCGGCTGAGGGACAAGAATTGTGATTCCACAGACTTGGTATTAGCTTCACACAAACTCAAAGTAAGGTGTCAAAGGACCCAGAGGCGTGTACATATTTTTACACAAATAGCCGAGACAGCTGTGACCAAAATCTTTTCATTTTCGTAGTTAAAAAAATTAGTGGTAAAATCACGATACCTTTTAACCTTAACAACCTTACTTTACCACCTAACTCAACGTCTTCAACATAAAGTAAAAAAACACTACACAAAGCTTCGTTAATTTAACGATTAGAAGTGT
This sequence comes from Epargyreus clarus, assembly GCF_041222505.1. Lineage (NCBI taxonomy): Eukaryota > Metazoa > Arthropoda > Insecta > Lepidoptera > Hesperiidae > Epargyreus > Epargyreus clarus. The sequence goes on from NW_027332215.1 coordinate 6,827,583, forward strand.
GAGTGAAAGTCTCAAATTTAATTCACCAATGTTAACCCGGACATTTCATCGTTTTACATCGTTTTCGTGCCCCTTTGTATTTATAACAATATACATACAAATTGCAATGATGAGCACCAGATACCCCAGTGGCATGAAATTCGCTCTGGTAGAATAACGATCCGAGCTCTCAAGAGTATGCTCGAGAGCTAGAGTTGAAATTGAATACGTATGAAAATTTATTGTACTCGTACTTAAAGATTGAATAGGACTTTCATCAAAGTTACCTAGCAAGCAAGCAAGTTTAAGTGTTCTACATTTTTTCTGAATCTCAGAAGGCCCCAATGCATTATTAATAAAATAAAAGTCAATGTAATACCAAAATTGCAGTTTTCCAACAGTTTGCACGTGTCAATTAAACCTTGCAAATATTTTGAATTAGTACTATGTATAAATATATAATAAATAATACGGTTATTAATGATTGTCCGGTAAAAATAATGTGTTACAAATATCTGAAAGATCGAATATGACAAAAGTATACAGTAACTAATTAACGAGCCAAGCGTAATATGGAACCGATGTTGTCAAACAAGATAGAGATGGTTATTTATAGCCGCGATACACATTTTAAGAGCAAACGTTATTATTGTTGGTCACATTTATCTGAGAGGGGTGCATTGTTAAATTAATTTATGAAGATGTTTGTAGTTCCACGATAAGACTTTATAAGCCCGGCCGATATCGCCAATTATAACGGCGAAATTCACTTGCGCATATTCAAACATTCCTGCGCGTACTATTTGATATTATGATGCGAGATCGCTGCATTTTAATGCAGAGGAAATTGGTTCTAATGTGGAAAGTTATCGGGACATTTAAGTATCTGTGTATACGCTGCAGCCGAATTGCATGTTACCACACAATGCAAAACGTAAAGATGCCATACTAAAGACTGTTCCGTTTAAAGGTAAAGCTACTTAAGTGCACTTTACATTATGCAATCCGCTGCTACAAACACGAGGTACAAAATAAAAAATGTTTTACAACAGTATACATATTCTTCAACATTATACAAGTATAAAACATAACAAGAACATAATAATAAGAACATGCATATGCCAGAGAAAAATATACAAAAAAATAATAGCAAATATTTTAATTGGTTTATACAATTTTCAGAATTCCATTCTCAAAGGGTAGTAACGGAATCCTATTACTAAACCTCTGCTGTCTGTACCTCTGTCATAGGATTGTATCTCTTGAACCATATTAGATAGAAACTTATTTTTTGCAACATTTGTATAACGCCATCTGCTTTAAAAACCTACATTTAATATAAACCTTTTGAAATTAAATGGGAGTTTAAAATAAATAGAATCTGGTATCTTTAAAGCAGAACAATAATTGTGATCAATAAAAATTAATAATTTATCTATTAATAGTTTTAATTAAAGAAGGATTATATTGTTGATTAGTCCAAGTGTGACTCTAACTCATACATGGAGTGTTAGGTACCACCAAATTTTCATACTTACTTAATTTTTATCCATAGTATTCGTTTTCATAGAAGTAAGTAAATGCGTTGTGAAAATTTGAACTGTCTGCCTATTACTATTTAGTACTTAAAGTGAAAAATGCATAAAAATTGTGGTTTCTTGTATGGCAACCACTATATATTTTCATTTTTATTTTTAGTATTTGATAATATAGCAGCCACCATTATATGTACATACTCCTTAAAATTTTCAAGTCTATCCATGAAGTTTCAATGGATGTAGCCCTGTGACAGACGGACAGACAGCGGAAAGTTTGTAATAGAGTCCCATTTTTACTCTTTGGGTAGGAAACCCTAAGAAATAGAACATAGTTAATTTGGATTAAAGTTTCTGTACTTGTAAAATGAATATTAAATAGAGTTTGTTACATGATTTTTTATTTCCTTAATTACTGATTGTAATCTATGATATTTTACTGCCAACTCAAAGTTTCTCCTGTAACCGCAGAATGCACTTTTACCACTTTTAAAAATACTAATGCCCTCATGATATTCCACTTGATATAACAACATTATTTCATATTGTGTATTTTTCTCCTGCAGCTATTTTTTTTAATTATTGTGTTTAAATATCCATAATCAATGTGCAATATGCAATTTCCTATGTACAGAGAAATGCTGTAATTATTATTTCTTAATTTATTTCAAACTTTTTTTCCTTTATTCTATGATTATTTCCCCTTATTTTATTTTTTTTGTATTTATGTAAACCTAAGATGGTATGGTTAAAATACAAGTGGCGACGCCACTGGCATCACTCGAACGACGGGAGCATGCGCCGCGTTTTGAAAAATGAATTTCGCGCAAACATGGCTACTCTCAAAAAAGAAAATAATCTTCGTGAAATACATAAAATTATTTATTTATTTATTGTTTCATTTTTTGAATCGTCTGCGTTGTATTTACCATTCCCATGCAATTTAATAAAACCCGAATATTTTTATGTAAAAAGATATTTTAGATGAATCCTTCCACAAAATTACAACTGAGGGTTTTTTTTTATTCCAGGGTTTTAGCATTTAAGCATTTTTATAAAAGGTAAAGTTACACCTAATATGACAAAAATTAAGATTGACGTATTTTAATAATTACAATGTTTTAATATATATTATTAGTCGCGCGAAAAATAATAATATAGTAGTCGCAATCCAGGTGCAGTGCGATTTCGCGGAGCGCGTCCAAGTTATGATTATACCAATAACAAGTATGGAAACGGTTTTTTTATGAATTAAGTTCCAAAACTCAAATCATTTAGAAGCAAAAAAAAATCGAAAGACGCGCAGCCTTACAAAAAAAACTAAAACTTTCTACTGCACAGATTTAAACATGGAACAATCGATCGATACGCAAGCGGGAATAGTGGGAAAATAATTTACAAATGGTTTTGGGGTTGAAATAAAACATGTTTCACTCACCTCGTACTTGATACCGGCCAGACGAAGCCATGTCTCGACTTTCAAGCAGTAGGGAGAAGTTGACGGCAACAAAGGAGTTCTCGAAAATTGATACAAGTAAACGACGTCTTTCTCGAAATTTGCCTTGTGTACAGTCGGTTTCGGAGCAGCCGGTTCAGATTTTTTCTCCTCGATAGGTGGCTTTTCCTCAGTCTTTTCCCCGGCCGGCGTTTCTTCTTTATTTTGTCCATTGTCCACCGGGGCGTCATCTTTTAATTCCTTTTCCTTCTCGGTGTTCTCGGGAACGTTGTTCGTGACTTCAGTCGCCATTACGATTTAATTAATAACACAAGTCTTTTATTTCACGCACCACGGACACGCGGGATAGTGTTAATAATTTATATCACTATCACTTAAAAGACGCGCGTCCTCTAGCAATTTTACCGACTTGACTACCGCAAGCTCGCCTTACAGTTAGCCAACTGACTGAATAACTGGTTGCCAAGCAACGCTATTCAATATTCAAGTTGGGCTACAAAATGGCGGCTTTCCCCCGGTATGTAGCAGCATCAAGCGACTGTTTCTTAATTTTATATTTTGTATAAATGTTAAGGCGGTCAAATATATTTTGTAAAATATAATATAAAATTATATTACATTTATTACTTATAAATAAAGAAAATTTAAATTTATCATAAACACCTTATTGGTAGTTTGCCGATTAGAAAGGGCGGTAATTATAACTATGTTGTACTAATCTTATTAAAGAGTTAAAGGAGTTATTTAAAAATAAAAATAGTTAAAATAAAAATAGTTAAAATTGTGTAGCTTTCTACTTACGTTTATCATATTTTTTATACACTTACTAATATAAGTTCTAAATCATCTTGGGGTTGCCAAGCACTGTCTATCAAATACACAAAGATGTTTGATTGTTTCTCTTCAAACATTTGCTATATTCTAGTTCAACTTAACTTTTGTAGACAAGCTATGTATTTATAAATTATGTAGATGTAGATGGGCGAGATATAAAAATATATATAATATTTTATGTGAGTCGCTTTAGCGCTAAGAGTTATAGCTACTGCGGAGGCTTAAATATTTTTGTAGTATGAAAAAATAATTTATATATACAAATTTTATTTAATTTTTGTAATTATAATTTTTTGATAATGATACTATTAGGGTTAAATAATAATCATTTAATTATATATTTAAAGTAACAAAGACTCATTTTCGATTTGTAATTACAATTTTAAGTTACATTAGGTACAATTTTAAATGTAGGAAACTGCAATGAAAAATATACCTACAGTCTACTCTATTGCTTATCATCTTCAGGATGCTGTTGGAGCTATCCCGGACACGGTACATCAGGCAGCTGCATATTTTTTTCAGTTTACATGAGCTTCTGCAAACATCCCTGATGCACTACAGTACCTTGGTAGTCCCATCAGCATCCTGAAACCATTATTGTATTGAACTCCAAAAGCATTGTAAGATTTTAGGTGTAATTGGTCCAAAGGCCGCTTGTATAAAGAGACATGGAATAAGCGTTAAATAATGTAATTTTAACTTTAGGCGTGCAGCAAGCAAACCTTAGAATCAATATGTTGACCCTCACTGACGATGTTCTTCTTTCCCTTTCAATGTCTTGATTGTCTTTAAGGTCAGTGGTAACTATGTGCCCTAAACATTTAAATTGGTTAACTTGTTTTAAAGGTGTTTTAAAGGTCCCATTTGATTTAAAATCGGGTACGTTATTCGGATATTTACCTCTGGCCCCAAAAACCATGATTTCACTTTTTTAGCATTATACATTAATCCATAATTTTTGCATAATTCTCACAAATATTTAAAAGTTTTCTCAAACCACAAATTGATGCACTCAGGAAAACAATGTCGTCAGTATAACTTATATTGTTTACTGGGACACCACCCTGTCTCACCCCACATTTCACAATACCAAAATTTCAAAATATCAATTAATTAAAAAGGAACATTTATTTCTTGTAGTTTTTTCCATAATATACGAAGATAATATATCATAACAAAACAAATCGAAAGCTTTTGTTAAATCTAAAATACAAGCATATATTGGCGTATTACGTTTAGTATAATAATTAACAGTATGTTTTAAAGACAAAATAGCTGTTTCAGTTGACAATTTAGGTCTAAATCTAATCTAACATTTGACAATTTAGGTCTAAATCTAGATTATCATGTATACAGATGATATTGTTTATTTCTATATGTAGTGAACTATCTAACACTTTTCCAATTATTATACCTAATGTTTATAGGTCTATAATTATTTTTATCTATCAAATCTCCAATTTTATTTTTTGGTATGGATATCACAATTGTCCTTATCATGTCACATGGTAAGTAAGAATGACTTATACATAAATTAAATAATAACGTCTAGATCCTGGGTAAGTGGGGCCCTTTTTTTTGTTTACGAGGGGGAAACCTTCAAAAGGTACCCTATGCCGTAGGAGCGACACGGGGTTATGTGGGATTCTTACTGCACTAAAACCCCCCCGGTGGCCATCCTCAGCGCTGCGTTGAAGACTCCGGAATCTCCAGGAAACGCAACCGGAGTCCTCTAAGCGTGATTGTCCCATAGGGCTCCTCCCAAGTGAGCTCGCTACATCCTTTGGTGTGTACAACGGCATGCGGCCACACATACCGCCGTCCTTCCAGGGGTCGCTGGCCGGGCGGTTCGAGCTCCCAATCTTGCCGCCCACTACCCCGGAAGCCCCTTTTAGTCGCCTCTTACGACAGGCAGGGGATACCGTAGCCCTATTCTGGTCCCGGAACTACAGGGACACTGCACCGGTGGGCGTTATATACGCCCGCGGCGACTCCTCCTTTGAGCGGGTTCAGCGCGCTCCCTAGCTCGCTCGGCATCTTCCTTCGCGGACATGACTTCGTGATCATGCCCTCCCAGGCTTCGCTGCGCTGAACCATCGCCCCAACAATCGCCGCTGGAGACAGGTCCGGTCCCACTTTTGACACGAGGATCCGCCGCTGAGACTCCCACGCTGGGCAGTACTGCAGCGTGTGCTGTGCAGAATTCTCGTGGTGCCCGCAGTGATGGCACTGGGCCGTCTTCTCCCTCTGTATCCTGTTCAGATACTCACCGAAACAGCCATGTCCGGTGAGTATCTGGGTCAACCGAAAGGTGACACGGCCTTTGCTACGGAGCCAAGCTCGAAAGTTCGGTACGATAGCATCAACCACCCGTTGGCGTATATTACGTGGTTCCAAGAGTCGATCACGCCAGCACCTCAGAGCATGCCACCTGGCTCTTCTCCGATGCGCTTCAACCGTCTGTCTGGGTTCAGTCCTCTGATGGAGGACGCGGATCTTATTAAAGACCGCCAAAATGTCCAGGAGCGGAAACCGCCCCAAGACTGTCGCCGCCTCATACGATATAGTACAATACCCACGGGCGACTCTGATCGCGATCGTATGTTGCGCGGAGTTAAACTTCCGCGCAAGGCGCCGGCAGCCAGACAACTTGTCCGACCATACCGGTGCACCGTAGAGCGCGATCGAGCGTATCACACCCGCGTAGAGGCGGCGGACTTCTTCCCTTGGTCCCCCGAGATTTGGCAGCAGTCTGTGTATTGCACCCGCTATCTTATGAATCCGGGGGACGAGACGGTCAAAGTGCTCGTTAAGGCGCCAGCGGCCGTCCAGTGTTAGGCCGAGGTACTTCATGTACCTGCCTATCCGGATGTCTGTATTCCCGACACGCACTGAGGTCTCAGCTGGTACGACTCTCGGCCGTGGAACCACATCGCCTCGGTTTTATGGGATTGGACGCTTGCCACCCCGAGCTCTGCTAGCCGAGCCGCCCCACTAAAACACTCCCCTTCGGTGAGTACAAGGATGTCATCGGCATAGTAGATGATGCTCACTCCATCCGGGAGCACCGTTCTCAGTACCGCGTTATAAGCGATATTCCACAGCAATGGCCCCAGTACCGAACCCTGCGGTACCCCGCACACGACGCTCCTCCCGCGAACGCTCCCATAGCGGCCTGGGAAGCTGATGCGTCTGTCCGACAGATACGCCTTCAGGACATTCCGCAAGTAGGAAGGCACCTGATGGACAGACAGCCCGTCCATGATTGCATTCCAGAGTAGAGAGTTAAAATCGTTGACTATGTCAAGGCTAACCGCCAAGACTACTCTCCCAGGGGAGATGGCCTGCTCTGAGAGTGTGCGCATTCGGAGGATCGCGTCGACAGTCGAGCGCTGCTGCCGGAAGCCGTACTGATTTTCAGACAGGTCCGGGCCATGGCATGTAAGAAGCTGGCTAATCCGAGCGGATATGATCCGCTTGAATTGCCTGCCCGCCTCGTCCAACAGGCAGATGGGTCTGTACGCTGATGGGGACGTTTGAGGCTTGCCCCGTTTGTGTAATAATATGAGCCTCGCCCGTCTCCACTCAGAAGGAAAACTTCCGTACCGGAAGCAAGCGGTGAACAGCCTTCGCAGCATCCCTCCCAGCACTGCCAGCGCTAAGACCCAAGCCTGCCCTGGAATTCCGTCCGGCACCGGCGTAGTATTGCGCTTCGACATGCGTTCGTTTAACGGCACCATCGAGCTCGCTCTCCGTCACCGCCAGCTCCTCCGACCAAGTAGAGGGAACCGGCAGCGCCGCAGAATAACCCGACTCGTCAGCGGTTCCTGGAAACAAGCTGTCCACTACCGTGTTAACGAAAATCGGGTCAAGGGTTTCCGTTATCGGAGGCACCCATGGACGTAGCCTACCGAGCACCATTTTATAAGGGCTTGCCCATGGGTCTCGGTCCAGCCTCTCCACGAGTGTGCTCCAGTGCCGGGCCTTGCTGTCGGCGATAGCGCCCTGAAGCAATACTTTTGTGGCCCGGTACTCTAGGTACTTCTCCTGCAATTCCGCGGCGCCAACCGACCGGCGTCGTCGAGCCCGAGTGTACTGGCGTCGAGCTCGCTGGTAGGCTACGCACAACCATGCGATGCGCTCCGACCACCAGTACACAGGGCGTCTCCAGACAGGTCTGACACGCGGCATCGCGGTTTCGCAGATTGCCGTCATGTCATCCCTGAGTCGTATCGCCTCCTCTTCGGGATCGACCTGGGCATCCCCCTCAGCGGCATCGGACCAGTCCACGACGTGGGCAGCAGCGACGAGCAAGTCCCGGTTGAGACGCTTTCGTGCCCACCGACGCGGATGGTCGTTAGCCTGGTGGCATGTGTCAGCAGCCGGGAGCTGCAAAAGTACGTACAGTAATATGTGGCGATGGTCAGACAACGTGACCAGGTCCAGCCCGGCCGCCAACTCGAGAGTCGTTCGTCCCCTGACGCTGTCGCGCCTGTTTCCCCAGGCCCTCGAATGAGCTTTAAAATCGCCAAGTACGATCACTGGGCGGGGAAGACAAGAGCGTACACAGCTTGCCAAACGGTCGAGGAACGTCTCGTAAGTCGCGAGACTACAATTGGGAGACAAATAACACCCCAACACCGCGAGGGGACCCCACTCCACCGCGACTTTGCCCCGCTCGGAGTGAAGTTTGGAGCATGGAGGATCTCCATCACCACCTGCCCAGTAAATGGCGATGGAATGCGCATCGTCTCTGACCCATCGCGGATGCTCTGGAACTCTATAAGGCTCCGCCACCACTGCCAAGGAAATTGAGCAGTCCACGAGGCATTGCTGGAGCAAGTCCTGCGCCCCGCGACAGTGTTTCAAGTTCCCCTGGAGGATCTTAAGTGACGGAGACCTATCCATCAAGAGTCCATTGCTTCCGCTGTTGGACAACGGGACGAAGCACTTGAACGCGCAGGCCCATCTGTCCGTGTTGAGCCGGCAGCCGTGACCGCTGTCTCGCTTGCTCCAATGCCCCGGCGATTTCGCTTCGGAGGCGTACACCTACTCCCACCGAGCTGATGGTCAGCTGGGCGACCAAGGTCAGCACACAGGTCGCATTTTGGTGTCGGTGCCCCGCATTGGTTCGCCCTGTGCCAAATACATAGCACAGTGCACTCCTGTCTTTAGTGCTGGTGCACTGGTACCTTGCATGACCCATCTCGAGGCACCGGAAACATTGGAGTGATCTAGCACGTAGCACCTCCGCTCTCGCGGACACCCAGCCGACGAGGAATCTCTTTGCAGCAGCCAGCTTACGGATAGCTGTAAAAGGACAACGCACCCAAGCTGTTCCCAAAGCCAAAGGTTTTCTCCGGATATCTCCGACTTTGACGTCGCTGGCAAGGCATCCGCAGGCCTCTGCGGCGGCGTTGGCGACGTCTTGCTGGGTGACGGAATGGTCCAGATCCATCACCCTGGCCTCCCCTTGCTTCGTGGGCCTGGCCACCCTGACGCCCAACTCCGCGACAGCCGCCTGCAGATTCCGTGTCAGGGCGTCAGCTTTTCCAGCGCAGTCCTCGCCAGAAACCTCCAGGAGAAGACCGCCATTAATGGCTTTCTTCTGCCGCAACGCGAGAATGCCTAGGTCAGCAAGATGTATATGACCCTTCGCAGTCTTCATCACCTCTGCATAGGTGATCTCCGACCCCTCGGGCACCGTGACTGCCACGGCCGCCGATTTCGGGACTCGCGGAAGCCTAATCGCCTTCTTTTTGCCTGCCCGCGCTGGCTCGGCTGGCTGAGCTACCGATGGCTGTGCTGCTTTTGTTGCAGGACGCCGTCGGGTGACACTTTTCCCTCGTCCGAGGCTCGGGAATTGTCTCCGATTCGGTTGCAAACCGACAAGGCGCCTGTCCTTTGCTCAGGCTTTGCGCACGACCACCGTGGCCCAGGTACCCTCCTGCGCGGCCGAGGCGGAAGCTCCTGGAGGCCGCATCGGCGTTGTGACCACTGGGAGTTGCGGAAGCTCAACTTGTGAAGCCTTCTGCCCTAAAGGAGGCCGGACCGCTCTCCCCGGGAACAATTCGTCCCTAAAGGATGCCAGCTTCTGGTCCATTATGTGCCCAATTATTTCCATTAGAGCGTCCTCCCTGTTCGTGGCTTTCCTCGGCTCCGAAGGGCGAGGCGGCTCGGACTTATTCGGGGCGTTCTTACGTCGCAACTCGTTCAGTTCCGCCGTAAGGGCGTCAACCTTATCGTGCAGACCAGCAAGCTGGGAACGTAGCGACGCGTTCTCCTACTCCAGGTGTGCGGTGGTTACCCGCTGCACTACCTCTGACGCAGCTGCCTGTACGTGACGCACGGCCAAACGGATGGTTCGCACCAAGTCCCCTTTTAGGTGGCGGGAGCTGTCTACCGCCTTACCAATTACCTCAAGGTTCTCAATTATCCGGGAACCTAGGTCTGCTGTAGGCTGCTGGGTGATGACCCAGATGACAAAGTGATGACTTTGCCTAGTTCCTCCGCACAAGGCAGGGATGCCTTCGGTTTGGTCTTGGCCACCGGGACCAGAAAATCACATCTCCTGCCGACGGGGGTTTCGCCAATTTTTTTTTTTTGGCCGCTCGCTTCCGCTATTTGTCGCCGTACGCGCCCTTTTACGAGCACCGACCGACATGGGTGTGGACTGTTCTGACACTCCTGACATAAGAGAACAGTCCGACAACTTGTCTGCTTCTGACGAGACGACTGGTGTAGGTGGAGCTACTGACCTACCTTTAATTTGCCGCGTTTTCGTCCTCGCCGCTTGTACAGCGGGCAATTTGTCCTTCTCGCAAGCTGATTCAGAGTCCAGTATGGATATACGTAGGTCGTGTTGACGGAGGTCGACGGATTGCCGACCTACGAGGCAGTTGTTGCCCCCCTCCCAGATCATGAGGGGCTGCCCTCCACCGTAGCAGAGGGGTGGGATTCTCCCTTTCGGGTACCTGGGGGTCCCTGGGGACTACTTTTACAACTAGCCTTATCCATTTTATTTGCATCTTTTTTAAAGGGGTGAGCTCCCCTAAAGAGCTAAAGTGAGCTAAAGTGGGGCCCTGCGTATCGTAAATGTTCAATGCTAAGGCTGTCGTGTCAGGAGACTTTCACGGTGGCATGCATAATGACATTAATAACATTCTTTGTTGTGATTCTAATCAACAAAAAAACCCCTTTTGTAAGTTTAACTTTTTAGTCAAAACGAATCGAATTAGAACTAATTATTACTAAATACCTTTGTTAAAACTAGAATTAACTAAGGTTCAAAATTGAATATTAGCCGAAGAGAAGTCTTCTGAAGCGAGTCAGTCAAAGCACATACTTAATATATTTTTAACCGACTTCGAAAAAGGAGGATGTTACTCAATTCGACCGTATATATTTTTTTTTTTTTTAGCAGATCTATTATCCATTTACAATGCGGCGGGCGCAAGTGGACTTTTAAAATCCTTCAATACCCAGAAACAATTGTAACGCGGACTTTAAAAGTCCGTCAAATGGCGTCAACGTCGGGAAGACGGTCGCGACACTTTTCAACCGCAGCCCGCAAACTTGTCATGCCGTCACTACATTCCCGTAATCGGGAGGTAGCTTGGCAGCCCAGTGTCAGGTACTTGGAATGTCACATTGATCGCTCGTTGAACATTGCGCCTCAGATGAACTATGTCATCCGACAGGCGTATGCTGCACAAGCGATGCTCCGACCAGTGCTGGCAATTATAGGCATCCCATCAACCCGCACTAAACTAAGGGTGTACAAGAAGTACGTCCGATCACGCCTGAACCCATGTGGTGCCGGGATGGAACGCGCTGTTGCCATCTAGTCCAATAGGAAGGGTCTTCGTGTAGTGCAGAGCCTGTGCCTCCGAACGATCGGGAGGGCGAGTAAATAGGTTAGGAACGACGTGTTGGAGCGCGATCGCAAGGCCTTAGATATGTTTTGGCCATGTTGGCGCATCGTATGTACGAACGCTCTGAGAATGAACCACATGCGCATTTGAAAGGTCTTGCGCCCATTCACGCTCGGCCAACTGAATATTGTCCGCTCCCTTGTGAACCCATGGAGCAGGTGTCCTCCGATCATCTGACGGACCAAATCTGCAACCGCAGCCTAGCTGAGGTGTAAAGACCAAATGCAGAAGGCAGAGGCACACACTGCCTTACGGCAGCTCATAAAATCGCTTAAAGATGGTTAGCAGTGTACCTATGAGGGAATTTCCCAGGTAAGGAGAGGTTCCTCGAGATTTCTTATGTCATGCGGTGATGTCATGCCGCGGCCTAGGACAACCACATCGTGGTCTTCCACATCGATTTAAAGCGACTGATACTGAGAGTGGATCGATACACAAGGGCACTTCGATGTTCCCTAGAATGTTTCTTTAGATAAGATTATTATTATTATTATTAATAACATGACTCTGTGTCCGTATTATAAACGGATAATAGATTTCCTAAAACATATTATAGCTTTAACTAATTTGCATAAAAAAACGTGTTTTCCCTAGATAGAACTACTTTTATCTGTCAGCATTACTTAATTATTATAGTTTTAACAAAATCATTTAATAATAATTGGTTCTAACTAGGGAAAACGCGCTCTAGCTAAAACGGGTTTTAACTGTAACTATGTACAATGAAGAGAAAAGTATGAAAAATAATTATGTTTGTAATGAAGACATCATATCATTATTTACACAGAAACGGTTAGGATTACAATCCTACAAATTTACACGATACCACGACTCAATACTAATATAAAAAAAAATTAAAAAAAAACATTCGGGCCTCAGAATAATTATGTTAGTAGACAAGACCCGGAGACAAATATTAACTAAAACGATTTTTAATAAAAAAAATTAACAAAGAAATACAACCGACTTCTATGTCACTACAAAGTAAAAAATAATTGAAATAAATGTTGGTTTCGTACATAGTTCTGAAGTCGGCCCTCAATATATTTCGTTGGATAACGATGTAAACAGCGTGTCTAATATGAGCGCTTACTTCAGAACTATTATTATTTTATTTTATATTGTCTTATATGTTCCAACCTAACCTAACTAAATAGTCAATGATGGACTGGCTTTGAAATTTCATTAGAACCTACACCAAATATCTTCAAATACAACTCAATTATTCCCATCGGTTGAGGAGTTACATATTTTGACTCCGAGCCACAATTATCAGACCCTTAAATAGTCAATGATAAACTGGTTTTGCAATTTCATTAGAACCTACACCAAATATCTTCAAACAAAACTCAATTATACCCATCGGTTGAGGAGTTCCATATTTTGTCTCCAGAACCCATTCTGATCCTCATCATATTTAAATGGGACCAACTTGTAGCAATTGTACACACACGAAATTAAAGGCATTAAAATAGGTTCATAAACGGCGAAGTTATGGCTGTTATATTTACATGGGTTCCCCTCATTTTCTCCAGAACCTATCGATGGATCCTAACCATATTTAAATGGGACCAACTTCCAGCTCGTCTCTATACAATAAAAAAAGAATTATTGAAATCGGTCCACTAACGGCGGAGTAATTCGTGTAGATACATAAAAAAAAAAGATACCGGCCGAATTGATAACCACCTCCTTTTTGAAGTCGGTTAATAATATAGAAGTAGAAAACGAGCATGTAATCCATCTAATGGCAAGTGGCCTCTGCTGTCCAAAGACATCTGTGATAAGAGACGTCTGTGACAGAGAAAATAAGAGTCCTACCATATTATGTAGGCTACATACGCAGGGCCGGATTTAGAGGTCTAGAGGCCTTGGGGCAACAAAGGAGTGGAGGCCCCCTGGCCACAAATTATTTTCCGAACAAAATGAACAATTTTTTCAGTTGAGTTTTTCAATAAATATTTTATAGATTCTTCTAGTATTCATGTTTGTACAAAGTACTGTAGATAAAGGTAAAACAGCGAAAAAAAAAATATCAAAGGAAAATATATTTTTTACCACGCTTTTATTAGCTTGACCTGTATGTATGTATGTAACGGAATCTTTGAACTCGATTTTTACCCACTTTGAACGGTCCGATTAATTTAAAATTTTGAACAATTATCAAGAACCGATGACAATACACGATTTAAATAATTTTATCCCATTTACCTTCTCAGGATCGTCAGGAATCAGGATTAACGATTTTCCTTGTGCGATTTTAGCGTGGTTTTTAGTTTTATAAACTATAATAATTATTTGTTACTGGTGTTTACTAGGCGGAATTTAAAAAAAATCGACGTCTCTATTGTGGGGGCCCCTCTTTTGGGGAGGCCCCGGGGCTGCCGTCCCAGTTGCCCTCCCTTAAATCCGGCCCTGTCCATATACGTTGCTTCCCTTAACGCTAAAGTTGACTGGCCTTGCATAAATATGTACCTATCCCTTAGCGTCATCCTTAGGTAGAAACAAGTGTGGCTGTGGTTGGTACTTCCGAAGTTGACAAAGGTTTCTGTTATCATCAAAGCAACGGTGAAGTCTAGAGCATTAATTCTTATTTAAATTGATGGAATGTTACATGATGTTCTACTAGTAAAAACAATTATCTGAAAGTTAATACGTCGTTGAATTTATGATTGACATAAATCCTTCCTTTTATTTGCCATATTATTTCCATATCCAATTAACTTACGGCAGGGTGGTATACGTCCAATGCCATCATCAATTTTTCAGCCCTCCCACCACTACACTATATAGGTAGTGCCTATGGTATAGTTACTAATATCAGACACAGAGTAAATTCTACTTAACGGAGTTAGTAAACGACACATCACGATAGGCATATTTTATTTATTAGTCCCCCAGCCTGGCGCCTTGAACTATAATAATTTTGTTATATGTATGCAAGAGTTACCTATATGGACTGGACCCTAATGGTGGGAAACAAAGATTACAAATTAATACATGGAGTATATTATATTTTTTTGTTCATTTAAGTCTCATTAAGTCATTTAGGGCCCATCGTATGAAGTATAATAATAAGTTAACTGAATTCTACTGCTTACTAATACAATTCATACATATATTCATCTAATTCAAACTAGAAAGACTCTCAGAATTACTATACTAGAAAAACTGTTTAAACCACAAATAATGAGATTAAATTCATATTTCATCTAATGACTGGCTAACTACATGAAAATTAATACCAAGCAAACAATAAATGTCAGTCATATTACTTTAATAACGAATGTAATTTGAAAAGTCGTCGCGCATATGCGTTATATATTAAGAGTATGATGCATTGATTTGCATGCGTTTTTCTACTATTGTCGTGCATTAGACAAAATGTATTAAGCTAACCTTAACGCATATTAGTATCCATATTGAGATGTCGTTTATAAATAACTATTCACAGTATCCAATCAACGATAGGTGATATTATGTACAGAAACAAAGGAAATTTCCACATTGCTGAGTCATCATGATTTTCGGAATACCCCCATGGCTGGCAACACTAAGTTATAAATAAATTAGACACAACTGTCCGTTCTCATCGAGTTAAGTGCATAATGATACCCACTTCACTTATGAATTTTTAACTTTCAAGTTTTGTAACAAGCGGTAATTTTCTTTGTCTTATAAGTCATATAATGTTTCACATTTATAAGGTACCCGGAAAAACGGTACATTACTCGAAAAAACCATTTTACGCATTGTAATTTACAAATAACTTATATAAAAGTTTTAGATATTTTAGGTAAAGGTGAGAGAAACATACAAAAAAATAATGGCGATTTTATAGTTACAGTGGATTATAGTCGCTTTAAAGTACTGACCGGATGAATGAAGGTTAATTTTCATTAAAATACATTATTCATGAGAATTGAGCCCGTCGAAACCCTAGCTCTAAAATAATGATAGGATCATAAGTGAATCTTCCTAAAATCAAGATACTTCGCCAGCTCTATTGTCTTTTCGTGGAGGACATTTTACAACGGCTTTTTGTTTTATTTTTTATTTATTCACATGTGAATATGAATTATTTATCTGTAACCAAACAATGAATATACATATCTAATATCCAACGACAAATGATCTTATAAATGTGATAAGTTTAAAATATTTCTATGTCAAATATAGTTTACAAGGCAAATTAAAAAAATAAATAACATTTATGCAGTATAATAATGATTATTTATTGAATTAAACATCAAATAGAACATTAGTACTATTTAGAACAGTTCAGAATTTCGGTTGATATTTTAGATTATGATTGTTTTCGTCATACACATAAACAACTGTTCACATTGGCCCATGTACATAGTTGTAAGTAAATTTTAAAGGCCATAAGCCTGTTCGTGCGGAAATCTTCCGAAATACCCACACTCCACTAGAGAACAATATGTCTCAACTATAATGTAAGAGTAAATTCGGTTGGTAGTCCTCGTCCAAAGGCATTGCCATCTAGACGAGACTAGATTCCACGTGTCATAGACCACGAAAAATGTTTTAATTTTTAAGCGACAGGTATCAATTAAAAATTTAACCATTTTGCGACAGTTGCTTGCAACCTCGTTATATGTACTCTGTTTGCGTACGTATTGTACTTAAGGACATTTTTCTTATCACGCTAACGTATCCACATGCCACTCAAATCCTGTCGTTTTATAGACACTTATCCCATCCTCGCATGACAAGAAAAGCCCTAAGAGTATATACACAAGGGGTTAGTTCGTTACAATTGCACATCAATTACATGATATATAGGTCTTACAGAAGGCCATTTAAATTACCATTAATGGCTGAGATTATATTTCAATATCTTTTTTGTTAATTCATACATTATATTGCATACTGGCCGCCCTTTATTAGCGACATGTATGTATCAATGTATTGAATTCATATTTACCTTACCTACGCACATCGGCCACCGTGAAATCTTAACAATTAGGGACTATACGTAACAGACACATAAATTTCAGAAGACCACATTTTGTAATACGTTATTTCAGATCTGATTTATAATTCTATTGTAAATGTACGAGAATATGTAAACATGAAGTCCACTTCTAAATTATTTATTGTATCGTTAACACAACATTTATGAAACAGATTGTAGTATAACAAATTCATTTAGTCCGACAATATGATTGTTAATATGTTTCATTTAGTAGATAAATAATGACTGTGTACATATCCTTAAACAAACTGCTACTAAGTAGAAAGAAATATCTATAATTAGCAAAGTAATTATTTATTGTCAAAGCATAGATTTTTATACGATCGTACATAGATTAGTATTATAATTATTATTCTAAACATTGAACATGATTCTATTGTATAATATTTATTCATGTCATGACGTACTTTACCCTAAACGAAGACTATTAAATATTTTTGTGGAAGATATCTGATGGAAAAATTATAAACGTAAGCCTACGGCTTGCTCACAACATAGAACAAGTAACCAAATAGCCTTCTAAGGGAAAATCATTTCACGTAAAGATCAGCATATGGGCTCGCGGCGATATATGGATGCCAATGACTCTGATTGAGCCTAGAAAAGTAAGTTTGTAGAGGTGACTTTATACTGAATACTCCAGAAACTATATTTTTCTTACTTTAGAAGACTATTCGGTTTCTGTGTCTATGGCCCACAAACTAAACATAATTATATAGAAACAAACTTATTTTATAGGGAATAACATAGGTCCTTTGTTGCATACCGAGCTCTATTTCAGAATATTATCATGTATCTTACTATAATTGTAATGTGCGGGTATAATGATCACAAAAAAATATATTCATGTAAAAGAAAACGAAAGTACTTTATCAAAATCTAATATATATAAAATTGATAACAGAACTCAACATTCTAATGTATAGTTAATATCGTAGTCAAAGGTAGCTACGAAACACAATTTAAATAACTAGTAATTAAAAAGCACACAAAAATGTTACTTTGTTAAAATGAATAATCAACTTGCAATTAAACTCAAAAATTATATGATTAAAACAATTAACGCTATGGGGTATTGATGCAGAATACAAAAAAAAATGAAATGTATCAAAGTATAGGTTATAAATTATAATACTTACATAGAACAAAATATTCTATATAAATATATATGCACGAGTTCAAGTAATCAATTTCAACCTAAACAATTTATGTATACTTCATTATAAAGTTTTAATTCGTTAGAATTACTTATATTATGTAGGATTAGATAAGATGTCATTGTTAATTAGGTTTTATTTTATGTAAGTACGTAAAGAGACTAATATAAATATTATTTTGTATAGTTTAGTCGTAGACATATATAAAAAACGCTTAGTTAGTAAAAGTAATTGTTACAAACATTTAAAATTGTCTAAAAACATGTAAATGAATATAAAGAAGTATGAATAGAATATGATTATGCGTTGTAATTGCGAAAAATATAATAATCCTAGCAATATTCCATCACAATATATCCGATGTAATATGATCAAAACATTGTACATAATTATTTAGAAGTATTTGAAGTAATGTTTTTTTGTAAATTAGTTTTAATTTGAATATACAGTAATACCTCAAGTTACGATACCCAAACTTACGCGATTAGTTATCTATTTGAGCGTAATCCAACTCTCCACTAACGAATATAGATTAACTGTCGCCATACTATTGTTCAATATGTTCAGACTTTACGCGAATTCGACTTACGCGGTTATCGCAATGCCACCAATCGCATAAGTTCAGCGTATTACTGTATTTCAATCTAAATTAACGAAACACAGCGGGCAAACCACGATTAGCAATCATTTGATATTATTATTACGTCCAGAACACAATGAAACTTTTTTATTTATTAAGACTTGAACCATTACTATTCCATCGTATTTTATACGCTGCCGTACATTAAATACAAATTTCGAAAATAACTTCTGGTTATAAACGTTGCAAATTACAAAATTTAGACTTTGTAATTGGGTTTGTAATAGTGAAGTATAGGTTCAATTTTATATCCTTTTCAATATCTTAATATTTCTTAAGTAATATAATTATTTTTCCCACTTTAAGCTCGTTATAATTATATCTAAAATAAAACTAAGGAATTCATTAGAAATCAAAATTGAATGCATCATTACATGAAATACATAATTAATAACTTTACATTACTGTTAACAATTTCATACAATTTAGAAATCCATTCGATATGTCGTTATTTGTCAATAGTTAAAATCTGAGCAAAAAATTAATCCTAATTAAATTTAATATTAATTGATCAAAATTACGTTATATTGTTTTATTGACAATTATTCCAAATCATTCTAATCGAACTAAAAATAAATCGTTTAATACATCTCAGTATGAAGTCATAAAAATATTATGAATATAATTAATAATTAGATAAAACATAATTAAGTTTTAAAAAGTTTGAACAAATTATTGTACTATTACGTATATAACATTACTGTCTGTCCATTAGATAATAAAAAATAATAAACTATAACAAAACTATTGCAATAAAAATTTACTAATATAAATAAAGTTAAAGCCATGTAAATAAATGCATAAACAATACAAATGTTTGTGATATTTGTAGATAGTATCGTGAAAAAATAACAGTTGATATATTATGATCATAAGCAAATCTTTGTACTTAAACAATTTGCGAGTGTTCTGATTTCATTAAGAAAAAAATATGATATATTTTCGGAAGCTTACGGATTACAAAATAATGGAATGGTTAAGATATAATCACAGAAATGTACTAATATTTCATGAGGGTCTATTATTGTAAAATAGAATCATTATTTTAATATAAATATTAGATAATTATAATTATATTTGATGATATATTCATCAGTAACAGAGTCAAACGAAACGCTACGGGAACTATACCTAAAAGAAGCAGAAATGTTTAATAATGTCAAAAAATATATAAATTTAAAGTCAGATAGCATAATAATATATCAATATGTATATAGGGAACTACATTTCAATCACAATAAAATTATCTCAACGCGAGATAACAATAGTTGAGCACGACAATTTCATTCTAATAAATATAATGCGGCTACAATATATTAGATGCCAAGTCGACAAGTATATAGAGATTATAATTATATATGTTGTTTATTTCAATTGCGCGCATATGGACATGTGTGGTTTGCTTGTAGTGTAGTTATGTGTGTGTAATGACGCACAAATACCATACTGTGTGTCACATACAGTATTTTTCACAAATATTTTCAACACCAACTGGAATCGACATTGACCTAACAATAAATGACTGTCATATTTAATATTAAACATCCAAACAATGTTCGATGAAACATACTTTTGACCATGCCAAACTATGTGCTCAGTGAGGCAGACCATTACACGTAAAGCCATCGAATAATTTGCCGAACAATGTTCAATATGTAAACGCCGCGCACGAAAACAGACAGAACAATCCTTTCATCAATGTCGAATAACGAACACAGCACGAAGAACGCTCTTGGACGCGCGGGGAGTGCTAAATACACCCAAAATGTTATTAACACACTCGCGTCTATTTGACTGTATTCGGCGAGTATCTAAGTTACTAAGAGCAAAGTCAACGTCTATTATTGATTAGGTCAATGGTAACAATAACTCCTCTTTACTGTCATACAAAACACAAAACGGTTACAACGCACCACACAAGCGCGCACAAAATAACGAAATACATAGCGGAGTCAGCGTTCCGACCTCCGTCGCTGTCGGTTCGCTCGCCTCCTGTAGTAAATTCGCGCCACGAGTCGTATTAACGGAGTGGATCCAAGTTGTAATAAAAACAGTCTATAGTACGGTCGAATGAACATCACGTATATACCGCGGATGATCACGTCTGGCTTTAATCACAATTCGTCCTTCACATTGTTGGTCTTGCAGAAAGTGAGCATGTCGTCGGTGGAGCGATCACCGTCGTAGTCGGCGACCAGCTTGCCCTTGAGGAACAACTTGAAGGTCGGCAGGGTCTGGATGCCGGCGATGTCGGCCGCCTTTTGGTTCTCGGAGGCTTCCAGGGCGATCACTTGCACCCCCATCTTAGCGGACTTCACCTTAGTGGCCAAGCGGCTGAACGCCGGCTTCGCTGTCACGCAGTGGCCGCACCCTGGAATTATTTTGTTTTTCTATGTAATAAACATGATTTATAGAAACTCAGTGAAATCGCAAAAGGAAAAATCGCGAAAATCGAAAAAACGCAAAGGTATGTGAAATCTACCAATACGCACTTAGTCAGCGCGGTGAACTATGGCCTAATCCTTCTCATTCTGAGAGGAGACCCGTGCCCAGCAGTGTATCACAAATCATAATAAGTAATAACCTAAAATAAAATAAATAAAATAAGTAAATTAGTAACAAATATGTCAAAAAATTACAAACGTTATATATTAATTTTTATCAATACTTTATCTGCATTATAATGATATGTGGTTCCAAAGATATGTACAAAAATAACGAGCAATGGATCCAAATCAAGAATCAAATAGATTAATATCCTTCATTAATAATCGCCCCTTCCAAAGTATTGACTACACAAAAATCAACATTTAAGAATTTCTTCATGCTAGATATAGACAAATTTAGATCTTTAGAAAGTAAAATTGGATAGAGTGATGTCTGCATCAATCAAAATAAAACAAATATAAGTATTTTAAATCAATTTCCTGTACATAAGTACCAAATAGGCTAATGGAAAACTAACTGGAAAATATCCAGTGATTCTACCAGTTGAGTGTATTAGGATAGTTGGACTACTTTGTGTAAATTTTCTTTTTTAGATCCTTCAAATAAAGACAGGAGTACTATTGGAGGTGGTGGCAAGCAGGAATTTGATCAAGTTTTTATAAAATTAAAACAGCGAATATGCATGCATCTCATCTGATATTATAGGCAGGAGTCTAATTGATGGATCGCATATATTTCTGCTTGGGAAGACTTAAGAAGGCCTTGTAGCAGAGAATGTCTTTACAAAACAAGAACACATCGTATAGTGCCATTGGGGTGGAATCTCAAAGAGTAAGTAGTAGTAGTGGTAGTACTAGTAGGTCCAATCTTAGAGTGAGAGGGGTTTATGACCTAATTCCATAGTGCTGGCCAAATGCGAATTGGTACACTTCACACATCCTTAAGAGCTTTCTCTGTTTGGACTGTCAGGCGTGCAGGATTCAACACTATGTTTTGCCTTCACCGTTTAAGAAAATGATAATTAATTTGTAATACGCACATAACTTTGAAAAGTCAAAGAGAAGCCAGGGATTTAAGCTTCGTCGCTACGAATGAGAGAGGAATTTACACACAAAGAGTACCTCCATCACTTTTATTGCCTCAACAATCGATCTGTTTCAAACAACAGAATTGATCATAAATAAATGCTTGTGAAATAATATTATAATTCCACGATAAAATCGAACAAGGAAAATCTTTAATCCTGCCGACTCTGATGAGGAGAATGGGACAAAAGTATTAAAATGTGTATCGCCATCGGTACTTGATAATTGTTCAAAATTTAGAAATAATCCAACCGTTCAAAGTGGATTAAAATCGAGTTAAAATATTCCGTTACATGTTACTGTATCTATGTTGTGTTAGTCCGCGCCAAACTGCTAGTCCGCTCTGAATGTAGAAATGAGTCGCGTCGATAAGCAAATTGTAGATATTAGCGAGACGAAGACAGCGCGGGACCCCTCCCGACACCCGTCCGTTGCCCGCTCTCGCCCATGGGTACAAAGCTGCATTAGTATGCCCTTACACTGCTACGAAATATATGCTTGTAGTTATGCGCAACAACTTCAGAGCGGACTATACCTGGATAAACGTGGTAAAACCCATACTCACATGTAGCGTAGAACATCACGAACGTTGGCTTCGATGAGCCGATGAGCTTTTCAAAGTTATCGTCAGTCGCTAGCACTACGTTGGGGCCGAAGCCGGCGTCTTGGTTCGTCTTCTCAGCTTTATTGGGCGCTCGCTTGCTCCCCATCTGGCTGTGGATGAAGGATACGAATCCCTCTTCCTATAAACAGTATTTCATGTGAACATTTAATCGACTTGACGTTGTTTTTATTTAAAAGTATTACTTTACAATATCAGCTGCAAACAATAGATCCCCGTGTATACAAACCAACCTGTCAGAAATTTAGAGCCATTTAAATGTCACTCTGGTCCACGATTGAACCTTTTTTATAACAATGAAATAACATTCAGTCCACCTGTGTTTTATCTATTTCTGCCTTATAACAGCATTGTTAAGCGCTGCTATATTCCACTATAAAGGTTGTTGTGAGGGAGTCATACTTATCTGTGGAGTTCCATCTTAGTCCTCAGGGCTAGCATCTATGGCCGATCTAAGGTCCCTTATCCAAGGTTGAGTACAGTTGTCTATTGCCGGAAGTAGCATCAGGTGGACTGCTCGCTTAATAATTCTATATAATAATAACATCATTGGCATCCATGGACATTGTCGACCACTGCATATAGAAGAGGTTCAATCTAAAGCCACTTACAGATGCGTTGTCACTCTTGAAGACTAAGATGAGTAGAACATATATAAATCAACTAGCATCGTAGATGGAAGGATGTAGACCTTTGCACTAGTATACAAGAACTGCTTAACACTACAAATTGGTGTAGGAGTACTTATACTTAATATTTACCCAGTCAAACCATAATGGTTCTACCATCTTACCATCTGATATGTTGTCTGGTATGCCTTGCGGGTTTACTAATTTTGAAAATGATTTGTAAATAGATAATACTCTACAGTGAAGATTGTAATATAAGCCAATATACCTTGGCACCCTGAATACCAACGACGGCGACTGTGAAAAAAGAGGTGGTGCGCAGAGCACAGCTGGCAAAATCTGCGATGAAGCGATTGGTAAAAATATGGAGGAATAAAAGCATTAGCAGAACCACAAAAGTCAACCGTGTAAAGATCCTTATTTTTTTCCATATTACTATATGTTTCAGAGACGTGAACACTGAAAGCAAGAATAAGAGCAAGAATTGATTGAAATGTGGTGCTGGCGCAATGTTGGCTATTTCTTGAACAGCGCGCCGAACCACCGCATCAATTCTTTTAGAACTGCATATTCAAACGAGACTCTCCACGATTTGCTTCCAACAGGTCCTGAAATTCTTCGGTCACGTGGCACGACAAGATCCAGATAACTTAAAGAAGTTGATAGTCGTAGATCAAGTGGCTGGAATGCGTTAAGAATGGAGATCATCATTCCGATGGACAGATGTTGTTAAGAAAACCAGCAACACCACAGTCTACCATTCTACCACCAGAACTACATGGAAGACCATCATAGACAGGGCTGTTTTTGATGGTCACGAGCCTCAGTCATAAGGAATCGACTAAGAAGAAGAAATCTATCCGACATACATGAAGACCCAGAGCAAATCTTCGTAACCCATATCACTTAAGCAATAAAACGAAAAAGATAATTCACGTACCTTCCTATCACCAGTGTAATCCTTCACTAGTTTATCGTAGTAGCTGAAGTACTTCAGCGTGGGGTACCCCTTGACCTCATATCCTTGGCAGAGCTCTGCATCATTGGTACAGTCGACTGCCGCGAAGGCCACCATCAGCTCGTCACTGAAACGCTCCGCTGCCATCACGAACTCCGGCTTAGTGCTCTTGCAGTGACCGCACCCTGGGGATAAAGATTTCTTTATATCGGTACGGTATACAGGGTGAATTTTTCAAATAGGCCTTAAAACGAATGATACAGTTTTAGTTTTTTTATCAAAATCGGCCTCGTAACTCCTTTCAGCATTTTTCGCTAATCCTTATAGTTTCGGATTTGGCCGTGAAAGCCCGTTTGAAAAATTCACCCTGTATATAAGGTACCATACAAGCCTGCAGTCTACTTGACGGTAAGTTGTGCAACCGACTCTAAATAGGATTGGAGTTCCAACTGAGGTAGGCCAAAACGCGTTGTTACACATATTTCTGCCTTTTAATATAGTTAATTGAAATGTAACATTTAGGTTGCAATTGTCAATGGGCGCAATTTTATTTTTAGGATGTCAAGGAGGGGTTAGTGTAAACCTAAATCCTAATTTGTAGGATAGCAATTCTTGTCCCTTGGCCTCCATTTGTAACGTTCCAATGATATTTTATTGCATTACTCGTATTTACTAATTTTAACACAATGATTTGTTAGGTATGAAGCTCAGTGCCACTTTAATCAGTTTCGCAGTTGGGTTCAACGGTTTTTTTTTTAATTTAGAAGTAGCGTGCAGTCCATCTGATGGTGCGCACATTAGAAACTAATGACTAATTAATGTATACTTACACGGCGCATAGAACATGACCAGGGCGTGTTTGATCTTCCGCAGCGTGGTCTTGAAGTTTGAGGAGTCGAGGTGTCGCACTGCCGAGGCCTCGTCGGCCCAGGGGTTTTCTGGCGGCGGAGGAGGCGGGGGCTCTTTGGGATCCTACACAATTGTGCTGATTAATTGTATACCTTAAAATTAACGCGCAACATTTGTGTCAACGTGAATTTAAATGGCTTGTGTAAATCATAATGTATATCTTATTGTTATTTGAAAATACATGTTATTTATGTTAAAAATATTGTTATTGTTAATTTTAACTTATTTATATTGTTAATTAAAAAAATCAAATGTTATTATTGACTGCATTAATAGAATGTTTAGTACTTATATCCAGTAGTTAACATTGACACCTATAATTGGAGAGACAATTCTGAATAATTACGCATTCTACACTCACAGCCCCACACTAGGATTCCCTGTGTCGTGGGGGTACACACATAGACAAATACACAAACACCCAGACCCAGAAACAGACATCTAAATTCGTCGTTTAGATGTCTGACTGGCCGGGGATCGATCTCGAGACCCTCTGCGCGTCAGAGCGGTATGTGGACCGCTCCGCCACACAGGTCGTCCAGGTAATTTCATTATAAAGCCACAGAAAATTTTGTTAAGAGAAAGGAGTAGGCACGGAAGGTTAATTTACACTTCAAAGAACCCCATACCTTCATGAAGCTAACGATTTGTTCTTCCTGACGCACATGACTCGCGTCATACTTGTATTCGCCCTTGCTGAAGTACTTGAGTGTTGGGTAGCCCTTCACGCCGAAACGCGACGCCAAGTCCGGATGCTTCGTAGCGTCCACCGCAGCTAATATGCCGTTTGTCTGTTTATAAACAAAAGTTAGCTTGAATAGATATAGAAATATTAATCTTTTTGCCATCAATATAAAAATAATTTAAATCTATTGTAAGATTTGTATGTTCACTGGTATTCATATTAATATATACTTCAGACTTACATATACTTCAGATTTTTATTTACCTAACATGGAAATGTCATTATTGTTATTAAATGTCGACTTAATTATCTAAACTTGATACTTAGAACTTATTATGTCTTCATCTACGATTGAATTCAATGTGAAGTGAATTGGCCGGCTAAAGTCGAGAGAACATAACACCTCTCGACTGTTTCCTTTGTGGGCTATGTAAAGTCCAAAGTCTATATGGATAAGTCGGCTACGATTGATGCATTGGAGGCCAATATTACTCGAGTCATTGGCCAAATATCTCTAGAAATACTCTAACGTGTCATTGAAAATTGGAACTTCAGAATGGACCATGTTAACCGCAGTTGCGGACAACATTTGAATGAAATAGTATTTGAGAACTAAGTGTAAAAAATTGTTCTTTTATACAGTAATAATGACTATAACATGAATTTATTTTTATTTATTATTCTTTATTTAAATAAAAATACCTCGAAATGAATCATCCTATATATTTGGTTTTATCTCTTTTTATGTATTCGTAAATATTATAGCACTTGTAATTAGTTTAAAACTGGAGGAAGTATTTTTTCCTTGAATGTGTGCAATATAACTAAATATGAATGAAGCTTCCTCCTTCAGTAAATAGGGAGATGGAGGTCCAGGTTTATATTGGAGTAAGTGCCATGGAGATCTTATAACATTAGAGAATACAATACTATCTGACTGCATGTACTATAACATGTTTTTAGAGAGGTGCTTGATATTTTAAATGTTACAATCATTCTATTGGCAATTATCTATGAGAAAATAGTTATGAACCGCAGTAAACTGCATCCCACGCTTTGTACTCTGAATTGAAACCCTTTACTCTTAAACTCATTGTCATTAAAAATATTTTCTAGTTTTTAGTTGGATTAGCAATAAAAGCCAACTTCCACAACTCTGATTAGTTTCAAATTAATCAAGAGTTGTGGAAGTTGGTGAAAATTATGCTTAACGATTCTGTTACACACATAGATACAACCCAAGCTAATAAAAGCGTGTTAAAAAGGATTGGAAATAATTTCCGGAATTCGAACACAATCCAACCTAAACACCATCAGCATAAAAACATTGCAAATCTTAGCTGAAATACCTATAAAAATTGGCCATAACTACTGTTTAGGAAGATTATAAGTAGAAAGACTTCTGTACCAGAACTTTCTATTTAAACATTACCTTCTCCTCTTTTATTCTTATGGCAGCGCTTTCAAGCTCCGGCTTTATACGCTTGCAGTGTCCACACCATGGCGCGTAGAACACCACCAGTGCGTTTTCAGCTTTCGATATTACCGTGTCGAAGTTCTCACCTGTACAAAAGAATGTAGTGTGTTTTTGATAAACTTATAAATAAGATTGGAGTATTAGAGAAGAGTTTGAAGCTGGTAAAACCTTCTGTGGTTCGACTCGGGCGGCACCACCGCTACACCTATTTCTTCCTAATAATAACTGTGTTAAGCGCTGCTGTGTTTTGGTTTGAAGGATTTGGTAAGTGACACATACTTTTCTGGGGCATTCCAGCTTAATCCTCGAGGGTAGCGGCCTATTTGTGGGCGACCTTAAGGAATCTAATCTTATCTGGGGTTGATTACAGATGTCCATGGGCGGCAGTAGTCACTTACCATCAGGTGGACATGCTCATCTGCTACGAGGGTTAAGTCCAGTTGCAAGTGGTCAGTGCCACGTGTAAGAACTCTTTATAGAAAAAGTTTCATCTTAAGCCAATTAAAGATACAATTTGCCGTGAGGCTCCTGCGGCGAATAGACCACCCCATACCTGCCTGTGGGTGTCGTAGAAGACGACTAATGGTTTTTACTAGAGGTGAGGCGTATATACTGGAACAGGTACCGGGACTAGGTATTTTACCGGACTAGGTCGGACCTAGTATTTTAAAAGTACCTAGTATTTTACCCTCCAGTCCAAGGCGGTTGACAGAATGCTGCAGCAGGTTCTTCTGCGGTGTTGGTGATTCTGGGTGACTTTTATGCCCACCATATTGAATGGCTGGGCTCCCGAATCGCGGACTTCGCCTGAAGAACTGCATATGACTTCTCCTTGGCATAAGGGCTCTCCCAGGTCGTACCCGGTCATACTAAGGTACCTGATATAGAGACCAATACTGCGTCTTTGCTAAATCTTCTGCTGACCAACCATCCCGAGAACTACAGTGATAGTCAAGGCTCCTCTTGGATCTTCTGACCACAGCTTGGTGAGTTCTTCTGTGCCCTTGTCGCATTCCACGGGGGCTCGACCTCCGGGGAAGCGACAAGTTTGGCACTACAGATCAGCAGATTGGGACGGGTTCCGGGAGGCAGCTATGCTTCGTTTTGGGTGATCCTAGTACGTGCGCTGACTCACTACCACCCCTGCGAATATCAGACGTTTCTCTGGGCCATACGACGAAGGGTAAAGCCGATTTTCTGAGCGCCCTCTTTACCTCAAACTCGACTCTCGACGACAAACTGATCACACCGCCGACTATCCCGCGGTGTGAGAGTTCTATGCCTAATATACGCTTTACGCAGAAAGCTGTCAGGCAAGCTCTATTATCCCTTGATGTCAAGAAGTCGAGGGAGCCGCATGAAATCCCCGCAGTGGTGCTGAGGACATGTGCTCCCGAGTTGACTCCTATCTTAACGCGCTTATTCTCGCTTTCCTATACCAAAGGACAAATACCGTCTTCGTGGAAGGTAGCCCTCGTTCAACCGATTCCCAAAATGGGTGACCGCAACGACCCGGCCAACTATAGCGATAACCTCCTTGCTCTCAAAAGCTATGGAGCGTGTTATAAACACGCAGATCCTTAGGTACCTTGAGGATCACTAACTGATCAGCGATCACCAGTATGGTTTTCGAAAGGGCCGATTAGCTTGTGACCTTCTTGTGTACCTCACTCACCGTGGGGCACAAGCTGTTGAGAGCAACGGGGAGCCATTGGCTGTGAGCCTAGACATCGCTAAGGCCTTTGACCGGGTCTGGCATAGGGCCCTTCTAGCGAAGCTTCCATCTTACGGTCTTCCCGAGAGGCTGTGCACATGGGTAGCCAGTTTCTTGTCTGAGCGGCAAATCGCAAAGTCGTTGTGGACGGGTGCTGCTCAGACACGAAGCCTATTAACGCTGGCGTGCTCCAGGGCTCGGTCCTCTCTCCCACACTATTTATTCAGCATATTAATGACATGTTGCAAAATATTGGCAGCACTCATTGTTATGCGGATGATAGTACGGGCTGTAGAACTAGATGTTGTGTACTCAGGCCATGCAAACACATCTCGGACTCTCGTGGAGGAAAGCAGAATCCGACTTGTGTCTGAAATGTAAGACTCTCTGGAAAAGGTCTTGACATGGGGTCGACTTAACCTTGTTGAGTTTAACCCCACGAAGACACAAGTCTGCGCGTTCACCGCTAAAAAAACAACATTCGTCATAGCGCCGATGTTCCAAGGAATTCCACTTACCATTGATAAAAGTATTGGGATCCTAGGAGTTGACATATCGTGTGAGGTGCAGTACCGGGGTCATTTGGACGTCGAGGTGTAGTTGGCATCAAGGAAGCTGGGCGTCTTGAATAGGGCGAAGCAGTATTTCACTGCGGGGCAACTCTTTTTTTCAATCTGCTTTGTAAGGCGCAAGTGAGACCCCACATGGAGTACGGCTCGCATCTCTGGGCATGGGCGCCCCAATACCAACTTAACCTACTTGACTCTGTGCAGAAACGCGCAGTTCGAATCGTCAACAATCCGAGGATTTCCGATCGGTCGACCTTTAAGTTTGCGGAGGGATATAGGTTTCCTTTGCATGTTCTACCGGCTTTACAATGGTGAGTGTTCCGAGGAACCATTTGACCTGGTGCCTACGTTACCATTCCTCCATCGCACTACTCGCCGAAGGATGAAGTTCCATCCACACCAACTGGACTCGTGGCGGTCCTCCACGGTTCGGTTTGCGCGGACGTTCTTACCACGAACGTGCAAGATGTAGAATGAACTTCGTCCTGAGGTATTCCCGGAGCGCTATAACATGGGGCTTTTCAAAAAACGTGCAAAAAAGCTCTTCTTCAAAGCCGGCGATGCATTGACGACTCCTCTGGTGTTGCAAATGTTCATAGGCGACGTTGACTATTTTTCATCAGGTAGCACGTCTGCTTTATCGTTAGGCTTAAATATAAAAATAAAAGGTACATTCCCTTGATTGAGGACTAATATGGTCACCTAATTGTTTGTTAACCGGCATCAACACTATTCCATCAACACAAAGTGCTGCTGATGATAGATATAATGAAGAAGTAAGGGTCGGCAGCACTTGTTATTAACATATTGCTATCCCACAACTGATATGGTACTAACGCCGTCAAGTCAAAGAATTCTAACAAACTTACACAGAGCTAGCTAATTCTAACTATGTCTAAATAAGTACCATTATAAAAAGCAAAAAAACTATACTTTCAACCGTGTACATATATAAGAATAGTATTTAATTTTGGAGTGCTATCTTAGTCTGTACCTTTGAATTTCCATAGTAATTTTATATCCGCGAAATAATTTATCAAACTCTTAAATTGCATTTCTTTTCTTGTTCCGTTTCAAACCATACTATTATAAATTGCACAAATTGATTTGAAAACACTATCGTGGAAAGAGTGACGTTGACAGAAGACAAGCATAAATCTTATTTTCATTTTACTTTTGATAGACAACAGTCCTGCCAGAATTATTACTGACACTGGTTTTTGGGTACAATTCAAAACTATTGTAGTTACACATCACTTTTACATTTCCTAAGAAAAAATGTCAATTGAGTATTGAATAAATAGTGGTCATTGCATTTCATAGACTGCATATAGAATTAGACTTTGTTGCGTCATTGGCTATTTTTATTGCTTTTTTATATCATAGTAATAGCAGACAAGCATGCAGTCCACCTGATGGTAAGTGGCTACTGCCGCCCATGGATATCCGTAATTAAGCCCGTAATCGACTGGAATGCCTCAGAAAAGTATGTGTCTCCATGGCAGCATCGCGTAACACTAATGTTATTAGGCAGAAATAGGAAAAAGTTTATATGCATCATATACGCCTGACTATATCATCAACCGATGTATCAATCTACCTAATTTTTACCTACCAAATATCAATATTAAGGTCAGTTAGGGTAAGACCGACATACTGTATTAAAAATCTAATTTATTGCCATTTTTTTTTTCATTTGTTTAAAGATTTATGTAAAAGTTGTTATAATATGTTATCAAATATTTAGTTGACTATTAAAAAACTATCAAATTTACATATAGGATATCAGTAGAGATCGGATTATACGTAATTGCATATTTGAATATGCAAATGCACATAACGCCACTGTTTTGCGTTATTGCATATTTTAGTATTTTTTCATTTATAGCGCATATATCAGTAGTTATATGCATTCAGCATATTGTTTTTATGGGTCATAACTGCAGTTATGGGTCATAATTGCAGTTGGGTGATGCCCCATTTATTTTATTTCCCGTCCAATAAGTAGAAAGTTGTAAAATACCATACCTATAACCGTTGTAACATAAATATAACATTAACATTACGATTAGCTACGAATTACTAAAAGTTTAGATGACGATGACCTTGAATTTTCAGAAATTCGGGAAAGTATAAAAATTTTGAAATTTTTTAATAAATTTTTATTTTTTCAACCTTGCCATCTTGTTCAATATTTTAGTAACTTATTACAAAAATTGAAAGTGGTATTATAAACACTTTGGTAACAAAAACATGACCAATGTAGGTAATGCCAATAACTTAAACCCATTAATTGGATACCCTATATCAACTTGGGTAAAAAACGTAAAACTTAACACTAAATAGGAATTTGATAGTGCATATTTCGCCCTTTTTACTGCATACTTGCATGCATATTTTGGCATTTTGATAGTGCATATAATCCGATGTCTAGTTTCTGTTCTAGATGTTCTAGCTTATATAATAAATTTTACTTTAAACAATGGTAAGCAGACCGAAATGATTGCCGTATCGGCTAAGACCGTGCAACGTGAAAAAAATCCTACAAATATGTAGTCGGTTTTCACAAATATACGCGTGTGCGAGTGAAAGAATTATAACCGTTGATCCGTTGAACCGTTGTGTGCTGTCGCTCTTTTTTATTACAGGTTTCTTACGGCTTTAATAGCAGAAAAAGTGTTTTTCGGGGAAGTCCGGCATACAGTATTGTTCAGGGGTAAAATATATTTTTACAAGTACAGTTTAAAAATAATATTGATATAATTTTTATTTAAATATATTAAACATATAAAATAGTAAAACGCGTATTATGAGAATTTTGGTAGGTACGGCTGAAAAACAATGTTATTTCAATATTTGTTTATTATTTTATCCACTAATATAACATGTCTAAAAAAAGGAATAAAAGTCATTTAAAAATCTTTCTGAAGTACTGGGTTTCTAAGGAATATGACATAGGTACATATAGATCTAAAAATCTAAAAATAAAGATAAGAACCCGGCTGCAACTTTAACAAATACAAAATACAAGTATAGGCGGAAGCGATTGGAATCCAAAATTTCTATGAATTTTATGTTTCCTGCTTACCACATAATCTTGTTTATTTTTTCTGCTTAAGGTCAATATAATTGCATAAAGAAAATTCATAAAATATTCCACTCGACTTCGTTTAAAAATCAGTTTGTAAAAGGTTCGCGATATCTGGAAACGGTAAAGACTGGCATATGCCGACCTTTACCTTGGAGGCTGTCCAAGAGTAAGATAAACTTCACTACTATTACGGTGTGAGATAAGTTCTTTTTTTTAACAAATGTAACTTTAGGAAAATTCATTACAAACTAATTATAATGTAATAATCAGGCATAGTTATTCATCATTTATTAATTTACCTTTTTTTTTTTTTTTTTTTTTTTTGTTTACGAGGGGGAAACCTTCAAAAGGTACCCGACGACGTGGGAGCGACGCCGGGTTATGTGGGATTTTTACCGCACTAAAACCCCCCCGGTGGTCGTCCTCAACGCTTGTTGGAGAACTCCGGGATCTCCGAGGGAACACAACCGGAGTCCTCCAAGCGTAATGCCCCGATCGGGCTCTACCCTGGGGGAGCACTTTTGGCTCCTCCCACACTATCTGGTGTTTACGACGGTATGCGACCACACATACCGTCGTCCTTCCCGGGGTTGCTTGCTGGACGGTCCGAGCTCCCACTCTTGCCACCCGCAACCCCGGAAGCCCCCTTTTAGTCGCCTCTTACGACAGGCAGGGGATACCGTAGCCCTATTCTACTCCCGAGACTACAGTATTAATTTACCTACACAAATCCTTACATAAAAGTAAAAAACAAGTAAAATTATTTTATTTCGCAAGCGCGTTCCGGGCACAGCCAAAGATGAAAACTGGGGGACTACCACAATCTTTTAAAAACCATCATAGTTCAGGAAAGTTTTATTTCCTCCTTAAAACAGTAAAATATTCCGTCATACACAGTTGAACAAACTTAAACCCTTATTAATTATCCATTGTACAAAACCAACTGAAATTGTCATATTTTGCTTAAAAAGTTAAATTTCTTGCAAAAAAGTAAAAGTATGATTAAAATAATATTGTGTTAAGAGATGGTAGTAACCCCCCAGGACTAAACTTCAAATGATTTTTTTCTCTATATTTCGTAGATAACGCTACCCATGTCAGTATATTGAGACTAAACCACTTGTGTGTTTTTATGCCTTAGTTTGATATTACATCACTAGTACATCAGAATTCATGATGATTCGTAATATACGGTCTTAACCGACAGACGATCTTCGCCACACTGACAAAGTCCAATATGAACAAAGTGTGGCACGTCGATCTTTGGCAGGGAAAACATTAGATAGATTGATTATTAATAATGGACTATAGTATATCTCCTTTACCACACAATTTACACAAGAAAAAAAGCACTTAATGTTACAAGACAGAAATACAGGTAATGCTGAAATTGAACAATGATGAATTCTAACTCACCACAACAGTCCGGCAAGCACTGGTCTTCTGGTATTGAAACCTAGCTAGTGACATTTAAATAATTAATTTAAAATTCTGGTTCTGGGTGTTTGTGTTGTCTTTGTGTGTGAGAAATATCCTAGTGGATTGCTATAAGTACAGTCATCATAACAAGGATATAAAATTTGGAAAAAAAAAATAGTCTCATGTATAATATAATTGATTTACCGGTCAGATGAAGCACTTCGGTCTGCAAACTCCAGCTCTCGTCCGATGCTTCCTTCTTCTTCGTCTGGGAGTAAGTCGTCGGATCTCTGATGAAGTCGACTATCGCCTGGCGCTTGTTGTCTCCGTTGTACGGGAAACGGAACTGGCCTTTCCTGTAATGTAATAAAGTTATTTTAGTTGTGAGTTGTGACCCATTTTTGTAGCCCATTATCAGCACTGTCCCCTCATAAACCTGTAACATACTCCACTATTCTGCTCCAATGCAGATTGGTAGTGGAAGGTATTAGCTACAGAGCATAGGTATATACATAAATTTGTACATAAGTATAATAATCTGCAGTATTGCGGCTTCATGCAATGGAAATATAACATGGAAATAATACACTGCTCATATGGTTATTCCGATTAGAAATAAGATAGAATTGGATTTTAAAAATGATCTTTTTAATGGGAAAGTAACCAATATTCTGTTTGATTTCTTTCAAATATCAGTATAAAAGCTACTAATGGCTTCTTGTAGAAATATATTGGAAATTTGTGTAAGTTACTTATTTATTTATACAATGACCCATGTAGCAAGAACAAGAATTAATAAATCTGTTGAAACTATTCCTACTATCATACAAATCACACACAATTTCTAAATAGTTATCTAAAAAATAAAATAAAATTGTACTTTATGTTGGGACACATTTATCTTTCTATTTTTTTCTATATAATATACTAGAAATATGGTAGGTAACTACTGTTGCCCGTGGACATCTGTAATCAACCCCAGATAAGATTACATTCCTACCTGAGATTGACCCTAGATGCGCCGCTACCCCTGAGGAATGCTGGAATACCTTACCACACCACCGCAGTGCATAACATTGCTGTTATTAGCCAGTAATACCTTAACAGAGGTAACAAGGTCAAAAAATAGTAACATGATGCTTACTCATAGAACATAAGTGTCGGGAAGCCCGTGATGTTGTACAGCTGTCTCACTTTGGAGTTGCCAGGCTTCGCTACATCTATCGCAGCGAGTAAAGCTTCACCCTGCAACAGACAATTTTGACGAATGATGCACATATGTCCCCAGTCCCACTTGACACATTTTGGGTCAAAACTCTCAACTACTACACAATACATTAGTTTAAACAAATGTAAATGTTACCTTTTGAACAGAATAGTGCTTTTATTATGCTATTTTCTCTTAAAAGAAGTCAACATATGAACCAAAGGTGTTCGGAAATTGATAAAAATCAGTTTTGAACTCGATAAAAAAAAGCTTTTGAGCTGAATGCATAGATGTTACCCTTTTGTTTCTAATCTCCTCTAAACTGCAATTAAAGATTTTTGAAATGTGTGTTTAGTTTTCTAAATGTGGGTATTAGAAGCTTGTGGTGGTTTAGCACTAGATTTTAAGATCACCTTTAAATCATTTGCTGCCTGGACATACTCAGGCTTGAGGGTCTTGCAGTAGCCGCACCAGGGCGCGTAGAACATTATCATAGCTTTCTTGTTAGATACAGCTCCACGCTTCAGAAACTTGCCGAGAGCCTGTAAATTGTAGTGACATCACATATAAACTATAAATTCAGAAATTCAAAGGCCACATGTTATGTTGAATGATTAATCATGTACTTTACTATACTTATTCGAAAGTAGGACTTGCTGTATTATTGATTTTTCATGCCAATGACCATGCAGTCCACTGATATAATCAACTAAAGATAAGATTAATCCCATATTAGACCTAAGGTAGGATTAATCTTTGTCTACGTCCTCTAAGTACTTAGTTGGAATGCCTTAGATAAGTAGACATACTTATCACTAGACACTTCAAAGAAACACACAGTTCTGATAAACATTTCCATTATAAGGCAAAAGTAGATGTGGCAGTAGAAAAGGTTTCTACCACCAGTAAAAATCTCACATCTAACCGGATGTCCTCACTAGATTGCTTCGCTGGATATTACACAGAGTACCATCTTCATGACAGATTATTAGTATTGTGACACCTCAGAACATGGATGGTTAAATCAACCTATTACTTAAGTCCATGAATTTACCTCCCCATCAGAGAGGTGGAAGATGTCGGCAGCTTCGGGGTCCTCCTCCCAAGGCAAATCTCCAGTAGGGTCACGTAGAAAGTTTGTCATGGCACTAAGAGTCTCCCCTCTGTCATAATCCTTGTGGAAGTCTCCATCCTTGTAGTGTTTTATGTAGTATGGCTTGTCTAATGGTATCTTCAGTTTCTTGCATATCTTCTTTGCATCACTATAAAGTAATAGTGTAAATATGTTGTATACTTATCAATTTCTTTTTTTGTTTTTATAATAAAGCAGTAGCGAACAAGCATGCATCATGCAAGAACAGTCATCCAGATGGTAAGTGGCTACTGCCCACTCACTGAAATCTGGTATTAGAATCCAGAA
Organism: Epargyreus clarus; assembly: GCF_041222505.1. Lineage (NCBI taxonomy): Eukaryota > Metazoa > Arthropoda > Insecta > Lepidoptera > Hesperiidae > Epargyreus > Epargyreus clarus. The sequence goes on from NW_027332215.1 coordinate 6,864,353, forward strand.
TCCAATTTAATGCACAACAATAATATTGAAATCTCCAACTACATAGCTACAATATAAATTCATCAATAAACGCAGATGAAAAATTATTACAAACATCTCATTACACAGAATGTTAAACACAAAAAATCTCTAGTCTCTAAGAGGTCTCAAGTCTAACAAAGAGCACAAGTCTTTTTGGGAATTTGAGTCCGGTCTATGTATAAGTTACTTGCTGAATTTACAGAATGTTGACCTTTTATAAACAACATAAAATAATTGTTTCTTTTTTATAATATGGACTAGCAGATGACCATGCGGTCCATCTGATGGCTACTGCCTCCCATGAACATTTGTAATCAACCCCACATAAGTGCCAATACAGAATAAAGCAGCGATTAGCACTGCTATTATTGTTGTTAGGCAGAAATAGGAGGGCCCCTGGAGTTGAACCCCAGGTTGTGAGGGAGTCAAATTGAACCTTGTGTAGGATAATCAAAGAAACAGTATCCTTTCATTTAAATACATAAAGTTCTTGCAGGTAGGTATGCTCGGAACAACTTCAGAGCAAACTAGTAGTTTGACGAGAACTATACGGTTTGCCTGCGTATCCTAGTACCTATAAGAGTACTTTCTTGCGTATCCGAGTCTATTTTTATAATGAGCTTCCATTCTTATGAGATTTTTTTCAATTACGACTTGTAGACTCGACTCATTAGCAACATAAAGCTCGCACACTCATCCTCACTCTATGGTTGGGGTTAGTTTTAAACTATTTACTTAGCAGAAAGATATTGGGTTGTCAGTCTGGTCTGACAAAGAATATGGCAGGTTCCAGTTCAATCTATCAAGAAATTTTAATGATGAATTTAGATTTAATTTGGGTAGTTTTGTCCTCATCTTTATGTGTGTCCAAGGCGCAATTATCACAAAAATCTTTGAAATGTGGCATTTTGGGTATAGAAAGCATTATATTTATGAAAATAATATACTAGAGTTCAATATGTACCTATTACAATCAATGGAAACTAGAGTCGCCTGCCCTTTCATAGTGTCCGCGACATCTTTCACTACGTCCAATATTGCGTGGGAGGCTTTAGGTGAATTTACATATAGAATTAATACATTGGTTTTAGTACGTAACAGCTTTTTGAACTCTTTCATGTCTTCGATGTTGGTTACAACAGACGTTTTCGGCTTCTTAACTTGCACTGAATGTTGTACGCTTAAAACTACCAATAATACCGCCTGAAAATAAACATAGAAAATAATTAATGAGAAAAGTCGGATTAATGGTTGAAAAACCAAAGAAATTGCATTATGACGTGTCCTAAAGTCGACTAGTCGAAAAATATTCCAGATATTTCGGATTTCACACTAAGCCGGCTCACTCACCATCCATAGCAGGTCACGGCGTAGTCTCGCCATTTTCGTTATCCACTAAAAGATAGTTTCACTTACTCAATAATCAAATTACAACATAACTAATAATGTTTAAATTGTTCTCACTGCTGTGTAGGCAAGGTGAAACTGAGTCAATGACTCGCAATAATAATTATTTATGAGGACAGTGGACACATTTAAGTAAACAGAAACTCAGCAAGTAAGATGGCAGATGGCAATGGCATTGACTTGTTTGACGTCTATGGTCTTAAGTATTGACGTTAGCCAGTGTTACCAACTCTCAAAAATATTTATCCCTAAATTGAAGTCGAAACCCCCTATAATTGCCTTAATTATTTGAAAATTCCCCTAAAAATGTATTACTCTTTAGGTGCGCTTCTACTTTTTTTTTTTGGACGCCGTGCCAGCTTATTACACGTTTCCCGGTTTTTTTTTTAGCTCGCCGTGCCGGCTCAGAACATGTTTCTTTTGGACGCCGTGCCAGCTTACACTCATTTACCCCCTAAATCTGGGGGGAAAACCCCTAAGTTGGGAATCGTGACGTTTGCTATTCGCGAATATTCACAATGAAATGAGGGCAGGTCTACGTTATCTATTCATTTATTATCTATACTTTATTTATTTATTTATTAGGTAATCCAACAGCGATACATATCATATTTTCACAATATATACAGTATGTTTTAAATTAAGCCAAAACAGGATTACACAATTAGTAGATATAGGTAGACAATTGACGGCGTGCGTTTATGCGTACGTTCGTGCATATGGGTGTGTGTGTGTGTGTGCGTGTGTGTGTGTATGTGTATGAGTGAGTGTGCGTGTGTGTGTGTAGTTTGTGTATATGCATTTTTTTAATAGTATACATAAGAAGGAGTGTATCTAGTTAACGTTATAGTGTAACTTTTTTATTTCATTTTTGCATTTGTTCTTGGATAAATGGAAGATATCCAGATTCGAGTAATATTTATTATATGTGCGGGCCGCGCGACGAAGAGCAGAGTTTGCAGCATACCTTGTCTTTGCCTGACAAACGTCAAGAAGGGCCGTGTGCCGTGTGCGGTAGGGTGGCACTCGGAACGAAATACTTGACAGTATGTCAGGACAATCTATTGTACCCGACAAAAGGTCGTGCAATAGCATGATGTCGTATTGCTTGCGCCTCCGCTCCAATGAGTCTATACGATAATATTTGCACGCTTCTGAGTATGAATCAAATGATCTATGATCTTTAAAACCTAAGAATTTTAAAAATTTTCTTTGTATTGATTCTATTCTTTGTATATGGGTAACATAACATGGTGACCAGACTGTACAAGCGTATTCTAACAGACTTCTTACAAAGGAAAAATATAAGACTTTGATGCAATCGATGTTTGTAAAATGGTTGCAGACACGTCTTATAAACCCTAGTTGTTTGTAAGCTTTATTGACAATTATGTTAATATGTTCCGAGTATAACATTTTTGAATCCAATGTAACTCCTAGATCGCGTACAGTGTTAACTTTTGCAATAGGGTGATCATTTATGTTGTAAGTATATTCTATAGGCTTCTGCATTCGAGTGAAAGTTATATATACACATTTAGTAAGGTTTACAGATATTCTATTGTTCCTATAGTAATCATTTAGTTTGTCTAGATCTTGCTGCATTTTACGGCAATCTGCAATACTATTAACTTTTAAGAATACTTTTTTATCGTCCGCAAACATAATATAATTTGAGTTAGTAAAACAGGTGTTAATGTCGTAAAGGTACGCATTGTACAGCAAGGGCGCAAGTACGGATCCTTGAGGAACTCCGGAACTGATTGTGATATAATTACTGCGTGCACTACCAATTACTACTGCCTGTCTTCGGTTACTTATATATAAGGAAAACCATTTAAGTTTATGATTCGCGTATCTGGCGATGTCCACTAAGATCCATTGCAAAAATCCATTGATGGATCTTTTTGCACTTTTTTGTCCACTTTAATCCATGATACAGGATTTTATTCAAAGTGGATCTTTTAGGACTAACGGGTGTCGGAAGATCCATTATGAATAAAAACATACGAAGAAACATAACTTTTTTATGGCTCAATAACACACAAAATAAAACGGGGCATTTCAAACGGTGATTTCTCTTGATAAATCAGTTGTAATTTAATTATTGCGATACTTATGTTTTTCTGGTTTTTTAATATTTAATATAGATTAGTAATTTGAATATGTCACTTAATTAGATTAACAAGACTTATAATTTATCGGCATGCCTGCGCAATACATGAATTTCTAATTAATCATTTAATTAAAATTAAATCTGCTTTTAATTTTTCATGCCCTGCCATACATCAAAGAGTATAGTAACCTATGGTCATACATCGTACACGTTGTCATTTTGCGTAATTAACCTGTCCTTACCGCGCAGCCACATACTCGTCGAGTAACGAGGGAAGTGGGCAGGGTAGGGATAGCGATCTGAGATCGATTAATCGAAGGATCGATATTTTGGCCAAAAAATTGAATAAATTTAATCGATCCACAGTAATGAAACGATTCAGGGAGTCGATATTTCATCCTAGACTGTCGAAGGTCAATCTTTTCGAAGTTGGTTGAACGCATATGAATTTCAGTGCTTCTTTGGTCCCGATGACCATATTTTTTCGGTAACCTCGCCCTTTTGAGCTGAAAAGATCGAAGACCGATTTTTGGAGCATCGATTATTTAGTGCTCAATTTTTTACACTTCGATTCGGATCGAATCAGGAATCGATCTTTTTCGGAAAGAATCATCCTAGGCCCATCCTTAGGGCAGAGACATCGCATGTGCGGGCACTCTACATGCCGTTCGTCCTGCCGTCCGTTTACCGAATTTTGTCAGATTATAAAGTTTGCCACTAGTAGAAAATGTATAGCATAACTGACGTTTGACACTTGCCAGAGTGCTAGGACCTCATATATACAACACGTAATGTAGATAATTTATATCAATATCAGAATGACATGAAAAATAGATAATAGATCTCGATAGATCAGAAAATTATAAGAAAGGTATTATAACAAATTATTTTAAAAAATACGAACACCCATATAAATACCTATATGAAGAAAATAAGTAACATATCGAAAAATATAATTTATTTTGTCAATATAATAACTTAAATATCGGCCATTACTATGATTAAATTAATTAAATAATCATATTGACAAACCCAAGAGTAATCTTCTTACATAAGCCATTTTATTAAATCCGCTAGGCAGAGTGAAGTGTTTCAATGTATTAAGAATTATATATTTGTAGTAATTTCAGGTGTTTCTTTCTGTTCAGAAATGCCAGAAATAAAGGTACCAGTTGAATTATTTTTTCGAAAAGACGATGTACTTAATTTAAATATGTGTACTTACATTGAAAGAAAGGTACTGAAAAAAATATAACTCCTTATTTTCACACATTTATTAAGTATCTAAGTAGCAATAATTCGAAAAGACAAAGGTTATACGGAATTTCGTCTTTGAAAGTAAACAAGCAAAAACTTATTTTAAAGTACTACATAATTAAAAGTAAAACTAAAATAAATGCCGTAAGTACAAGGTAATTCAAATTATTATTATTTTATATAGTATGTAATATAAGAAGGCATGAAGTACATCTATTATAACTATACCTATTATATATTATTACACTAAGTTAAGGCGGGCGATTCACGACAGTAGTGCAATTTAGATTTAGCAGAGTACTCAATTGATTACTCTGCTAAAGTTAGGGTGAAATACAGTATTTTAAAACAATGGATATTGAATCCAATTGTATCTATTCTTAGCCCTCGAGCCGTATGTAAAATTGTACCAGTGTTCATCAAATTGGTGCAGTGCATAATAGGAAGATCGTTGCTATTATTGCTGCAATTTTTCTATCACAGCCGCAATTTGTAATAAGATTCTACCGAGATCATGTATGCGTAACGAGAAGTGACATGCGAACCTTCATTACATACTTAGAACCTTCATTACATTTATTATCAAATGTATGCAAAATCGCTTTGATGTGTTGATTGGTTGAAGCACGCAATTTACGACTGTGATATTTTAATACTTTATTATCATGTCTCTGGTGCACAACCGCCTTAACGTTAGCTTAGCTCAAATAAGCACTGATAACACAGAACACGAAAAATTGAAATGTTTTCAAACCAACCACAACGTACGATGACAAACGTTAGGAATTAAGGTAGTGTCAACTCAAATGTATTCCAGTTAAAATTCTTGCAATTTATGTTTCAAATCTTAGTAACCAAAGAGATTTGATGCAACGTTTGGTCTAATTCAATCTCAAAAGAGAACTCTGAATGTATTATAGAGATATGCCTTATTTTTATTAGTTTTGAATTGTTTTTCATGACATAATGAGAATCTTAAAACTACAAGAAATATTTGTAGTATAATTGTAGTGTTAAGATAACATTCGCACTTATTTAATAATTTTCCCGCAATATATCCGGGAATCATTGTTTATAAAATAAGGCAAGCAAAGAAAGTGTTTTGCATTAAAAGTGCTGAATTCGTTTTTGACACTAATATAGATTAACATTATTCGATTATGAAATCTAACTCTATTACATAATAAACATGCTAGGTATGTTAACGAAATACTGGATAAAATACTATGTTTTCTTAAATATGAGCTATCCGAAACGATTAATTGCGTGTAATAATATTTACGATTAGCAAATTGAACAGGCATTGCAATAAAGCTTGAATTTTTAAGTTTTATTTTTAACACTTAATAAAAATATAACACAAAAAGTTATTCAAATGTCATAGTTAAAAGTGCATTCAAGTTTTTAGGCAAGTCACTGTTATTTTTCATCGTGATTTAATCCGAAGCGACAGCGATAAATAATAATATCTCTAAGTTTACTATTACTCGTATTAGTAAACGTGCATAATTATAGTCCACCTGTTATTAAGTTGAAATAGTATTTATATATGATGGTAAGTCACGTAGATCAGAAGGCTCCTAGGACTATCGAGGTATCAAAAATCGCGTCGGCACAATTCGCATTCGCAGTAAAGTGTCAGTATTCAAATTATTCTTTATTAAACAAATTAAAATGTTTTGCCTTGACATGGAATGGTTTTCACGTCTCTGTATCAATTTTTTAAGTCTATATCAAAAGGAATAAAACATGAACACAATGATCAATGAAATGCAATGACCACTCATTATTGCAATTAATTGTTTCAGTATAGGCTTCAACCTTATGTGTGAGTAATGAAGTTGAATATTACGAAAAAACGGTTAAAAATAATTTAAAAGCACTACACTTTTCGCAATGTTGTACCGTGGTGATTACGTACATTCGCGCTAGCTTTTGCATTTTAGTTTATAGTTGTAGTGCTTCTAAATAGAATTCATTCAGGATTAGCAACTTACTGACATAACCTTATTACTACAACCTAATTCTATTTGATCTGACGATCAAAAATCTCTTTCGGGTCCGTGAAACTTGTCTAAAATTACAATATACTAGTTTCTATGGTAATTTTGGATTTAACAATGCTGCGCAATAGGCGTTATAACTGTTATGAGTGAGTGGTTGCAAATTACCGCCGTAAGTGGCCCCATCACTGTATATGACGTACAATTCATGTCAGTGTTGTTAGGTGGTGTTATTGATATGGCAAATTTGTGGCAGATTTGTTGTTATATACAGTGTGGGGGTGTAATCAATGTCTGCACATGCGGCAAATAGTTGGTTTTTGCATTGGCAAAGCTCTGAAATTGTAAACAGTTCTTGTGTTGTAGCTGTAGCTTGGCGCAAAGCTAAGTTGCTAGTATATATATATATATATTTTATAATATAGGAGTAGCAGACGAGCATGCAGTCCACCTAATGGTAAGTGGCTACTGCCGCCCATGGACATCTGTTATCAACCCCAGATAGGACCAGAAATTTCTACCTGAGGTCGGCAACAGATGCGCCGCTACCCCTGAGGACTAAGCTGGAACGCCTCGGAGAAGTATGTCTTCCTTACCACACCCTTAAAAACGGAACACAGCAGCGCTTAACACCGCTGTTATTAGGCAGAAATAGGTGTGGCGGTGGTGCCGCCGGAGGCGAACCTCAAATGTTCTACCACCTTTAAAATATTATAATATTACTGAAGATACCCCAGGAACGAATTGCCCAGATTTTGGAGCCACCATCCTCATTATATTTAATTTGGCACTAATTAATTTGCTATTGTGTACCAGTTAAATCCAAAACCTTTACATTCTGCGATAACGTAGTTCAAATTCAAAACATTTATTTTTCTTATATGTTATAATATGGGGGCGTTTGTAACAGTTACGATACAAACAAGCAAACTATAGTTACTTAAAATTAAACTATATCGAAATAATAAAAAATGAGATTAAAAATTTCCATTTCAAGTCTAGTAGAATGGTGGGGCTATTTTAACTTAAAACACAGGAACTTATTATAAACACATAAAAATGTCGTTTGGACTTAAGAACTACTTCTTGCCAAGCAAGTGAGCTTAATTTATAAAATAAATTTATATTTCAAAAAATAAAACTTTTACCTATTAACATCACTGCTATTCGTATTTTTAAAAACAAAACCAATTCAATTGATACCTTTGTATATCATGGCGGTACATACAAATGTTGTGTTGTCCGCCATATTGCTTTTAGAATGACGTCACTAAGCTAATCATGTATTGTCATACAACCATGCGTGTATGCAAAATTTTAGGTCAATTGCTTACGATTAGCTGATATAAAATTAATTTACAAGGTTTAACCTTCGCATACAAACGAACCAACAATGGTCTAAGATCCGGAGCTAAATCGAACTGGACCGAGCTGATAACAGAATGAAACTCATTTTATAATGAAATTAGTACATTGGGTAATACATTAAAAATGGGTTTGCTAAAAAAATCCTGGACAGGATAATTTTAATTATTTTTTGAAAAATTAAAATTTAATTGAAAATTAAATTTTGCAACATCAAGATAATAAGAAAATTCTATTCTGAGTGAATGTCAAAAACATACAGAATGTGCAGGCTTTGGGTTGCCTATTATTTACGTGGACGAACTACTGGGTTGTCAGGTATAAACAGGTATTTCGCTGGAAACTACTTTCACTCATGATGATAATAGATAAAATTTTATATCAGTAGAAGCGCTGTTTTATTGTGAACACGTTGATATAGGGTTGTCTGCAAAATGAAAATTAATTTTTCAAAAAATAATTAAAATTATCCTGTCCAGGATTTTTTTAGCAAACCCATTTTTAATGTATTACCCAATGTACTAATTTCGTTATAAAATGAGTTTCATTCTATTATCAGCTCGGTCCAGTTCGATTTAGCTTCGGATCTTCTACTAAAAGTAAGTTTTAAAAACCTCGTAATAAATTATAATATAAACCTTTTTAAAATATAAAAAATAACAAATTGAAGACATCCACATTTGCGATAGTGGCATTCAAAATGTAACATTGATTGTGAATTTTGAAATAATTCGGTAAAAATTTTTGAGATTTGCTCTAAATACCAAATTTCCTAAATATAATTAGCCTAAGTAGCTCCCCTTGCGGTTGGAAATTTCGACAAGATTCAGTAAAATTACAAAATGATAAAACACCCACGAATCGGAGTGGAGGAGATAATTCAATATTAGTGTTCTATTTGTGACACATGACACGTCAGAAATTATGCATGTATAATTTACAACTATAGTTGTTGGTAATAAGGCGTTTTTTAATTGGTTTTGATGATTTCACGTTTTGTTAGCGAAACGAACGCCATCTCTAGACATTGTATTTCTTTTACTAGTCATTTGAGCGTATCAGGTGTGTCAACGAAGTCTATCTTAATTAGTAGAATAGAAGGTGATATACTAGTGTCCTGGGTAAGAATCCGTTCTATTTTATCTAGGTACAACATTACAGAACACACCTATGTAAGCTATGAAATATAATAACTATGGAAACGTCTTCCTGAATGATATTTGCATATTTTTAGTTGTTTTACTGTTTTTATTTTTTATATATTTACTATATTACTGTAGATGATACCTCTCAAATGTAATGTCGGTATGTTCCTTACCAATTTATTAGGTGTTATTATTTGACAAATTTCAAATGTTTTGACGAGCGACATTTTCATTCTCATTATATATCGAAGCAATGAATGTATATTCTATTCTTATTATTAATCAAATTGATGAAACTGGTGATATCCAGTTTAAGCTAATATTATAAGATTATTAAAATATGTTTCAACACTGCATGAAGAAGAAATTAAAATTAAAACAAAACTTATTAGACATAAATCATCAAAATATTTCTGGGTGAACTCTCAAAGTTGACAATTTTATAAATATCTGCCTGAATTATTATTTTTGGTTTATTTTAATTTTGGCACATAAGAAGGCAGATTGGGAAAAATTATATAGGTCAAGATATACCTCTGCATGACATTGAATTTTAAAGTTTTGTAATTGATGCAATTCCCAAACAATTTGGTTGTGCATTGACACTGATCAAATTTTATGGCCTAGTCAATAAATAGTTAATAAAAAAATCCAATTTTTGTTATATCCCGTAATAACAGTAAAAAGTGTTTACACAAAACAATTGACGTAAATAAGGAAAATCTGAATTCGCCACCCTAGATGTTAATATTATCGTAACTAAATAAATGTATACTATACCATAAAAGCTTAATTATTACGACGAAATTCCGTATATTAAGATGACATCCATTGGCAAAGCGTGCGCTAGGTTACAAGATTAAACATTTTATAACCCGCACCGCGGCACCAAATGTAAATCATCTAGAGACACATGGATCCCACTGGCTTGGAATAGTAGTCCTCCTCAGAGGGGCAGCGGCACTTCTTCGCCTCCTAAAAAGTAAATATAAATATAAAATTCATATGAGAACTTCAGCGTATTAAATGGCTGACAATTCTGTCAGCCATTTAATGGCTCTCATGGTGTAATTTACACGTAACATAGCCGACATGCGCAGTTAAGACACGAAATCGAAGAAAAAGTGCGGTGAAATATCTTTTCATTGGTAAATGATTTAAAAACTAAATTTTTTTAAATATTTTTCAAACACGAAAATAGATGACAGTGACAATTTCAATTGTCAAAACTGGTTACATTTTCTTGTTAGGAGTGAGTAATCTTTACTAATCTATGGTATAAAATAAGACACAGGCACAGGCCAGGCAAAAAACCAGTTTTAAATTTTTTTTTATTCTATTCTATTCAGTTCGTCCAGGTTAATCTCGGAAAGGCGCTTTGACTATAAACTTCCATTGTGCAGTTTAATTTTATGAATATATAAGGACTTCGTAGTCACCGATAAAATCGGGAGAAAATGGCGTTTAACGTGCCTTACCAGCAAAAATAAAGAACACGTCTTTTTACCCGACTGCCAAGGAAGGGTTATTACCTGTTAGTGAAAACCAGTTTTATAATGCGCTAATAAGTATTATATTTTGCGAGAACCGACTAACTGAGAACAGGGGAGCGGATCCCATATAAAATACATGTAACATGAATACAAACAGTACCATATTATTAATACTTACCAAATCTGAAATTTGTTTCTCAGCCCATTCGAGCTTCGCATACAGATAATCGATGCAGTTGGTGAGACGCCTGTTCTCCACGGCGAGCTCACTGATATCGAACTTCAGATATTCCTCACGTGCTCTGAAAAAAACAGATTGTATCATTTTTACAACAAAAAATTACCTATGATACCTACAATATTGCATACAAGATTGTCAATTAAAATATTGGTTTAAGTTGATAAAATATTGGTACATGTTATGAATGCATTTTTGATGATAACCCCAAGGATATTTTTTCGTTTATTTGATAGTGCTAATGTACATAAATCTCTATATTTGAGTATGTTTATAGTGTCTTCGAGGCCACAACTATTTATTTTTCATAGTAGTAAATAGTATTAGCCCTGTGGTTTTTGTTTGGTGTGGTAAAACGATTCGATTGACAAAGTCTTAATTATATGAGCAGTACCTTTTCATAATTGTGGTACCTATAAACTTAGTATAGTAGTAGATTAACAAAGAATTATATTAAATACCCTCTGAGGCCAGCCAGGTCTTGCCAGTACTTTTTGTTTTTCTTCGGGTCTTCATCGGGCGCGCAATCCATGTCGACTTGTATGCCTTTGTCGATCTTTGTCAAATTCTCATTATTGCTAAAAAGTATAATAGTATTATTATTTTACATATTTTACATATATTAAAAATTACCGGTATCAGTGCAGTTTTCTCAGTTCCTAAATGAAATGTGAATCATCCTGAATTCACATTTATATTGTTTATTTTGGAGTTATCTATTGACATTATTACAGGAATTTAAGTTAACTTTTTTATTGAACAAAGATATATCATATTAGCACTAAACAAAATAGCATATATAAATATTTTTAAAAAGGGCCTAAAAAAGGCAAATTTCATTAAATCTGAGCAAATTGGGTATCACAATACATGTTACATAGATTGAAAAAATGCAAAAATGCTTGTGATAAAATTTTATTAGTACTGCTGTATTATAAATCATTGAAAATATCAAAAATCTTAGATTTTAAGTACAAATAAAAATATATGAATTGAGTTGAAAAAACATATTTCTTTACCTGTTGAAAACTACCCATAATATTTATTTTAAGTAAACAACAAAAATCTTACCCTCTAATCAGAATTAATCACTTCGATGGACCAATGCAAGATTACCTCCATTTTTAAAGTCAGTCAGTGGACAACTGATCTCGAGTGAGTCTGAATAGGAACTGGGAGAGAAACTCAATATTGCGGTATATAAATGCTATCCGCTGTGGTTATATTCATATGAATGTCTGATATATTTCCATTAGATTATGCAGGCGTGTCTGGAGGTGTCAACACAAGTGAATTGTAAGTATGATGATGGATGAATTTAATTTTCTAACCACCGTCCCCACACTGCCTGCATAATTTGCACACTTAAACTTGACAATTGGCTGGAAAACAATACTTTATATTGGCAACAGGCGATATCGAGACGAGAACAGTACGGATTTATCACAGGTCAAAAGGTCAAGGAGGACGAAAATCTAGATAATGCATGTATGCAGAAATATATGAAAAATAGATGAAGTACCAATAGCACCTACCTATCTCACAAATGAAATATTTTCTTTTGCCTTGTGTTTTATTTTACATTAAAATAAATAAGATTAAATTTTATTGGAAATATTTACCCGCCCTCGACTGGAGCGCTAGACGGGTTTTCTTGTGGAGCGAAATCTTGTTGGTCGGTCTCCATGATCTGCTTACACGATTTCTGAAATATTTTTTTTAATATAAATAGCCGATTCATATATTTATATGTTTGCGATCTTTATAATACGGTTTTATTATAATTACATACATCGCTCATGATAGATTTGCTGTTTACTCTTCAGCAGCTTCAATATACAGCAATCTGGGCTTCGAATCACGGAGCGACGGCAAACGTATGAAACGTACTTTGTACTTACTGATTTTAATCAATAACTCCGCACGAATCCAGACAAATAAACAGTATAAAACAAACACGAATACGACGGAGATGGTGATGACGGTAAATTGGAAACAGATTCTTGGTGTTGCTACAAAAAAAATCTTAGACATGTAAAATTTTATCTGTAAAGTGCAAATAACAGAATGAATTAAATTTTAAAATACCTAGATCTTCATAGCAAATTCCAGTATTGTTACTATTTTATGTTCTAAAGATAATTGATAAAAGAAATATTTTTGTTGCAATTGTTATTATACTTTAAGTTAAGTGTTTCTGCATAGTTTTTTGGTTTAGAAGTTCTATCGCGATTTATTAGATCATTAGAATCGCGCAGCCGAATAATATTCAAGAGTACAATCAATATATTTCAATTTATATATATTATAAATAATCTGTATATATTTAAAATTTTATAAGAAATGAATATTATTATTTTTAGGATCGTAGCTTTAATTTAGTTAAAGTGTATCTTTCTATACATCTGTAATATAATTATACAATACGATACAATATTTTTTATTTTTCAAATAATATACTTAAGCTATTTTTCTTTCAGGCATTTTGCAATTTTTTTATATCAATGTCACCCTACATTCTCAATGTCACAGGGGTCAAACTCAGTTAGTTTGTTTTCGTTTATCAAATACTAAATTGAACCATAGACAGAGTAGCATTGATTGGATGTTAAAAATAATATCTTCCTTTCAACCAATCAGCGGATTTTAAATTTTAATCTGGGCAGTTTTGACATATATTTGTACAAAGAAAACTAGCTTCTACCCTCGAATTGCCGCTCGTATCCGGCGAATTGGGCGTACTGTAATAGTCTGATACTCTTATAGTTCGATCTTATCTCAACTTAATAATCTTTACGTGTTGATCAAAGTAAGTATACATTTATTACTCTGCTTTTTAATTATATACGATTATAGTTAAGAGAATATCACTTGCTTTATTATGCAATAAAATTATGGTATATCAAGCTGTAACTGTATTTTATCCTTTTAGTACTAATTTTGCAAAATGGGTCGCAAATTCGTCGTTGGCGGCAATTGGAAGATGAATGGAGACAAGAACCAGATAAACGAGATTGTTAACAACTTGAAAAAGGGGCCGTTGGATCCTAATGTTGAGGTAAGTGGCATTAAAACTATAGAATCCTTTCGCTACACAATTTGTAGACGCCAGGGCTCAGGGATATACATACAGGATATAAATAAATAGGACAAGTACTGGGGATTAGTCTCTATATAACATCTTTATATATATATATCATATCATTAATAAATTTAATAATAATTATATATTTGTGTACCAGCAAGATAACTATTTGTCCTTTTACGGCCGGTCTCAATAACTTACTAAACTAACCTTTAACTAAAAGTTAAATTAGCTACCAAAAGTAGCTGATGACAGTTATTTGCGTTTCAATAACTCAAGATAGTTAGAAATTTTAACTTTTACTATTTATCTATCTTTGGGAGGGCTTTGCGCTACCATAGTTAGGTTGAGCCATACAAAAATGACATAAAGCGTTTCAATAACATTCTGACAGCTTACTTTAGTTAGTTTGAGTTACCATCTGTCAATATTTTGCTATCTCTCAAAATCGGGCAGTAATCGCCAGATAAAGCATTGTAAATAATATTTTTTCCTACAATTATGGTGTTATTTTGTGATTAAAGTGATAATAATAAGTATGAGGCCGGTATATTTGATTGTGGAGTAAAAACAGAAGCTGTAGAACGCACAACCGAAGACGAAGGTCGACCTATGATTCTACAAAGTGGTGTTAAAAAGGGCTTATTAGTAATTAGTTTTCATTTTCTATTACGGTGAAGGACAATAACGTGATGAAACACACAAGAGTTCTATAAAAATGTTCTGAAACGCGAGTGAAGTCTACCAATTCGCATTTGGCCAGCGCAGTGGAAATTGACCAATGAATTTGACCTAAAACTCGCTTACTTTGAAGAGATCCATGTCCAGCAGTGGGACATTAGCTTGACGTGGAATTATTAGTGTACATATAATAAAATATTGTCATAAGTAATAAGTTGTAAGTATTCAGTAATCAAGGAACACATTTTAATAACATGTAACTAACACATGTGGATATAGTACAAAAATATTACAAAACATGTATTTGTTATATAAAGTAAATAAAGAATATTCAATTATTTTCTTGTTTTTCTTGTTAAATATCCCAATTCCCAATTATATTTTATATTAAATAGGCGGCATCTGCTGTCAAACGTCAAAGTGCGTTTTGTTATTTCAAGTTCGTAAATATTTTATTGGAATTATATCGTAATTGAGGAAATCTACCTTTTTATGTATAATTATGAATGAAGATTTAAAAAAGGCATAATATTACAGAAGCTATCACCACTAAAGTGATTTTAATAATTTACTTGACAATATTAAACATAAATCAGTTTTGTTGAAATGCAAAAACGGAACGCTTCAGAGGGACAAATTTGCTTACCGAAGATAAGGAATCTATCTGACGTTAACTTTAGTTGGCGTCGTGAAAAATTTTTATTGAGACGACGGTAACAGATAGTTTGAATGTCACAGTAAAACTCTGGTAGCTAACCGAGTTTAACTGTTAGTAGATTATTGAGACCGGCCATTAGCAGTTTACAACGAACAGTCTTGTATGTCCTATATTTAACATTGTTTAATTATATACTGATACTCTGAAAGCACATAAGTTTCTGAAAATCCAATTTATGGAAACATATTGCTTACCTAATGTAACAATACTATTCTGTCGTTATTAATTAACCAGGAGCTCAAGAAATTAACACAGTCCAAATAAAACCATGTCAGTAGATTTCAATTGTATGTTTCATTAAACACGGCCAGCCAGCCAGAATATGGTTGCATATGAAATGTAAAAATGTTCCAACCCATTTATGCTGTTGGATTTTTTGTCTTTTGTTCAGTGCATTAGAAGAAATATACCTGGTTTGGTGAACAATTTACATTAAAATGGTAATTGTAGCATATACCTAAAAATAGAAACAATAATTGAGGACCCTTGTACATGTAAGATAATATTTAAGGCCTTATAAGATTAGGTACATAAATTAAACACGCAAACACCAGAATATATAAACATGTTGCAATATCCTCTCTTTACATAGGTTGTGGTCGGTGTTCCTGCCATCTACCTCGCGTATGTGAAGAGCATTATTCCTGACACCATTGGGGTGGCTGCACAGAACTGCTGGAAGGTGCCAAAAGGAGCATTTACAGGTAAATTATAGAAAACCTCACTATAATAATGTAATTCTTTCTTTTTTAGTAATAGCATTAGTGATTTGGGCCATACTTGTGTTTATAGTAGAAGATCCGAAGCTAAATCGAACTGGACCGAGCTGATAATAGAATGAAACTCATTTTATAATGAAATTAGTACATTGGGTAATACATTAAAAATGGGTTTGCTAAAAAAATCCTGGACAGGATAATTTTAATTATTTTTTGAAAAATTAAAATTTAATTGAAAATTAAATTTTGCAACATCAAGATAATAAGAAAATTCTATTCTGAGTGAATGTTAAAAACATACAGGCATGTGCAGGCTTTGGGTTGCCTATTATTTACGTGGACGAACTACTGGGTTGTCAGGTATAAACAGGTATTTCGCTGGCAACTACTTTCACTCATGATGATAATAGATAAAATTTTATATCAGTAGAAGCGCTGTTTTATTGTGAACACGTTGATATAGGGTTGTCTGCAAAATGAAAATTAATTTTTAATTAATTAATTAATTTCAAAAAATAATTAAAATTATCCTGTCCAGGATTTTTTTAGCAAACCCATTTTTAATGTATTACCCAATGTACTAATTTCGTTATAAAATGAGTTTCATTCTATTATCAGCTCGGTCCAGTTCGATTTAGCTTCGGATCTTAGACCATTATGTTATCTTTTACATCAAATCCACACAACTTTGATTCATCAATAATTGTAAGAATATTTAAAATTACTTATCACTTGCTTAAATAGTGAATGAAACTTACAATAATTAAAATTTTATAAATAAATGGGTTCTCAAACATGTGTGAAGATGGTACCACTACCAACATTAACTTTAGCAGTATGGTGCAATATGGTAATTCTTAAATAGAAGTACTAAGTTTGACAAAAAAAATGACGTCTTATCTAATATCAGGACCAATTTAAGTATTATAAAAATAAACATATATTGTGGGAATGTGACATATTATGTTTCATGAACAGGTGAGATCTCTCCAGCCATGATTAAGGATGTCGGTGCCAACTGGGTGATTCTTGGCCACTCTGAAAGGAGGACCATTTTTGGAGAAAAAGATGACCTTGTTGCAGAAAAGGTTAGTAATGCAATTTCATATTGTCATAGCCTATTTGTTAGTATTTTCTTAACATTGACATTCTATTTACAATATATGTAGTGAACCACCATGTTGTCATTTCATCATACATGGCCACTGGTGCCAAAGGACATCAGTAATCAACCCTAGATAAGATCAATGTCCTATCTTAGGTTGATTAAAGATTTCTGGGGGGTGGTGGTAGTCCCTTACTATCAGGTCGACTGAATGTTTGCTTTAAGATAAAAAAACTACTCTCAAAACAAAAATAAATAAGCTAACTCACTCCACTATATTTATCTCTGTTCACTTCCATCTGCAAATAATCATGTTCTAACCTGCAGGTATGTATTGTCTTTCTCATAGGTTCACTCTAAACTTAAAAATACTTGAAATATATAAATTTAATTTAATATAAGTTTTTCAAACGGAGCATCATAAGGGTAAGACTCTATGACGGTTAATCGTTAAGGAACGATTATGATGCTCCGTTTTGGAGCGAAACACGTGTTGGTGGTAGTATGTATGGTGGTCTATATATTTTTAATTTTTTGCATCTGCACGCATCCATTGTGGGAGGGAGGGTGGTACATACTGCATGGTTTAAAATATATACCATCATACATATTTGTAGCAGATTGTTGCGAAGTACTTTTAATCTTAACTTAACACACTTTCTACTCTCACTTGTGTTACATTTCTTTTCCAGGTGGCGCATGCGCTCGAGTGTGGTTTGAAAGTGATTGCCTGCATCGGTGAGACTCTCGAGGAGAGGGAGGGCGGCATAACTAATGATGTGGTGTTCAGACAGACGAAGGCTCTGATCCCTGCTATTGGCAACAACTGGGCCAATGTGGTCCTTGCCTACGAACCAGTGTGGGCTATCGGCACTGGCAAGACAGCTACACCACAACAGGTGAGCTATTACTATTAAACATTGTATGTGCTACAGAGTATAAGACACTTTCTACACTCACAGCTCTACACTAAGATCCCTTGTGAAGTGGGTACCATGGGCAACACACAAAGACCCAAACCCATTATAGGTATATAAATTCATCATTTAAACCTGTCTGGCCAGGGATCGAACCTGAAACACTCTGCGCGTCATACTGTTATGGTTACCATTGCAGCACGCCACAATGCACTGCATTTGCATTAATGTTAAGGTTCTACTTGGTATCAATTATCTAAGCTAGTATTATAGTTGTGGAGTCCACTGTCACACTTATTTCTAGTGTACAGCACTTCGGTGTTTTGATAGATGTGGATGCTGGGTGAATTAGTCCTCACGAGTAATACCTATCGCACGCAAGCATAGCACGCATCTGTGGTGAACTATAGGTACCAATTGCTATATAAATAGTTGGCTACAGACGTCTATGGGTGGCAGCGATGACATACCATCAGATAGATTGCAAACTCTTTAGTTACTCCAGTTGTATATAAAAAATGAATGCTGCACATAAAAACTATGTATTTTTCTCTGCTTAATCTTGGAGCCTGCACTCGAAATGTAACATGTATAGATCAAGCGGTATGAAAAATCGTACATATTTAAGTTGATTTTCTAACTCGTTTTCCTATGAGGATACTTCATAATCCAAAGTATATTCTCACAATAAAATAGTCATAATTGTGGGAATTAAATTTTTTAGGTATATTATTAAGCCTTTATTGGTTGTTAGTCTGCCCATAATAGATAGACATTTGAAACTTTTTACAGAGTATAATGGTGCAATGGTAGCCGCTATAAACAATAAATAATTGAAAATTATTGGAGGTCGCCATACAAGAAACCGCAATGTTTTGGCATTATTCGCTTTATTTATTAAATCGTAATAGGTAGACAGTTCAAAATTTCTCAACGCATTTACTTCTATAATTGTTATAATGACAAATGCTAAAAATAAAAAGTAAATGAAAATTTGGTGGTGTGTGCGAATACGTCTCTTGCTTGGCCAATTTTATTTATAACACTGAATATAATACATTTATCACTGACGTGTGTAATACCTTGCAGATATCGAAAGTGTTGTATAAAATAGGAGCATTCGGTTGCATTTTATTTTCAAAGTACTCAATAATGTAATCAAATCGCAGTAGCACAGCATAGTGATAAAAGAACAGGATTGTTTTTTAACCTTGTCTTTGAAAATAGGTCACATTTATCTTACTTCACTTATCTTTTTATTAAAACAAATAATATTGACTATAAATGTTTACGTTCATTGTTATGCAAATTTCATTGGAGATAACCTTTAATAGGATCTGAACTCATAATTAAGTTCACATAGCTGGTGTATCAAAGTTGGTTGATAGCACTATATTGTTGATTTTTTGTGATATTGTGTAACTTTTATATGGCCAATTGTTTTAGATAGAGTTCAGAAGCAATAACAATTCATTACATCTGTAATATATTCCATAGCAATTTTGAGTGTGAAAAATCCAAGTTTTTTATTCTATTGGGCCTGTAGAATCAGAAAACCTTTGAAGGTTTTCTGTGTTTCGACTTCTGAGGCACCACCGCCACACTTTATCTTTTTTATATCTAATAACTCTTTTCTATATCTAATAACTGCAGTGTTAACCGCCGCTGTGTCCGGGTTTAAAGTGTGATAAGGGAGACATGCTCATGCCAGGTGTTCCAACTTAGTCCGCAGGAGTAGCAGCGCATCTGTGACTGACCTTATATATGATTCCAATTTTATTTGAGTTTGATTACACATGTCTGTGTGTGGCATTTGCAATTTGGCACTTGTCTACATGCTTCTCAATGTCTAACTTTTCATTATACCACATTGTATTGAACACAACAGACTTCATTTCAGCTAAGAATGTCTATAACCTATAATCTATAATAGATCCACTAGTACCATTGGACTAAATATTTATTTTACTTCTAACTGTGTTACCTATTTGCTTCCCACAGTGCACACAGAACTCCAGTAAAATATACATTACAACAGGGTTCCTCTATTGTTAAATATAATGAAAATAGAGTCATATGTGTGTGTAATGTTTCCAGGCCCAAGAAGTCCACGCGACTCTCCGCAACTGGTTGTCGACTAACGTGTCAGCTGATGTAGCGGCGGCTGTTCGTATCCAGTATGGAGGATCTGTGACCGGAGCCACTGCTAAGGAACTGGCCGCTTGCCCCGACATCGATGGGTTCCTCGTAGGCGGTGCCAGCCTCAAACCAGAGTTCGTGGACATCGTCAATGCCACGCAGTAAATCCACGATACTATGCGAGCGATCAGTCTAATTAATTTTATGTCACGTAATTTTAGATGGGTTATTTTATTAGGGCGTCGAGTATATCGTAAGACCGGTTCATCTACCGCTTATATGTGAACCTTACGTTTAAACATACCACACAACAAACCATTGGTATTAGCATCAATGACAGCTTAAATATAATGTCAAATTCTATTTATAACTAAAGGTAAAGTATAAAATAGTTACATGAAGTGGAGATAATGGGTTTTCTATATATTGATGATCCTTATTAATTTAGATAATCAATGTTCTATTGTAGTGCAGAATGCTGCCCAAATGCAACTCAACATGCCTTATACGTAACCAAACTCTTATGTTGTGACAAAACTCAAACACACATGTCAGAATTTTAATTGTGCACTATAATTATTTGTATTGAGAAAGATACCTTGTATTAAACTTTAGTACTTTTGCTTAACCATTTAGTTGAGTTTGATAAAGCTCAAAGCTCGCGAAGCTATCTTGAACAACATATGCATTTCTGCTGGCAATCACACTTGCAAAAGATTTTTTTGTTTCCTGCAACTGATATGTATCTGGACAGCATACTTGCATTACATATAATTATAATGCAGTTCCTCTGTGATTACCACGTAGAATGGTTCTCCCTTTACAAACGACAAAGCAGAAGTCTGCATACATTGTGCTGCCACATGTAAGAACCATAATAGACATAACCTTAAGAACATTACATCATTATCCCCTAAATTTCCTTGCACTTATCCTAGGCTAGCACGAGGCCAGTATTTCAAGCAAGATTGCAAAGATTTTATTGTGCCAGCGAACTAGGCACACTTATAATACTGAAAACCAGTATTAACACAAACAGTGTTAACTATTTTCAGAATTTCACTAAGGAAAAATAAGAAACTGTACATGAATACTTGGTCCGTGTAAAGTCAGCATGAAGCTAGTTAGTAAAGCTCATCTGGTCACATGTAGAAGTCTTGCAAGCTCGTCACTAATGTACATTGTATACTCAAAATGAGTATACAATGTACATTACTACATGCTCATAATTGTTCACACCTCTTTTGTTAATGGTGACCAATAGTGACAAATTTTCAAGAGGTTTTTGTTCATCGGAGAAGTTGTTAGCAATCTGCAACATTGACTAAAATTCACAATCTTGTCGGGCAAAGTACATAACTGGTTGATAAATTATGTATTGGATTATTATACAAGCCTACATTTACGAGGATACTCGGGCCCAGCTATCGAAAGCAGGGGTGAATAAATATCATCAGTAAACGACATTGACATATGCTACGACTTACATTATAATTCATCAATTTATGATGTGAAACATCTAATGCGGCGGTCAGACAGAGAAATTAATTTAAGGATTAATTATTAATATAAGTTAATAATATCTAACTATTCATTTTAAATATTGTAACTCAATAATCATTTATTCTACAAGTAAGGGAAATTTTTATTCATGATGGTTTTAAAATTCTTTATTTCTAAAAATCATTTTAAATATTTATTTATTTATTTATTTATTTATTCAACTTTATATACATAGCTTAGGCAAACATAACAGAATTTATCTAATTCGTTTGTCAAGCTTCTCGAGAAATTCCCCTGCCGAATATATTTAAGTACTTATTGATATGAGTATTTATTTTCTTCAATTAACTACCCTTTCATGCATATTTTCTGTACAAAATGTTTTCGTTATTATCACGATGTTTCACATCTGCTAGGCGTCCCGCGACGGTTGTTTTTATCAGGACATTCGCTCACATAGTATAGTTGGCGACTCATTTTGTTATTCAAATTATTCTGTTTGCGCACTGCCGAAGGCGAAAACGTGCTAAGCGTATACTCCTTATATATAAGTTTAAGTGTGTTTGGAAATTGTTTACCTACATACAAAGCTATGTTTGACTTTATATGCTATGTATGCTTATTATTTATATTGTTTATTAACGAGTATAGTGTTGAATGATAAGATCATGTGTTAATTTTTTGTTCTACTTTTACTTGTTTTAAGTATATTAAACGTTATTAAACTTTTTTGGGTTTTATTGATTATTGAAAGGTTGATTTCTGCAATCTACTTGCGATTTGCATCTTTTAGAAACAATTTCATATAAGAATGTCGAGGATCACATTTAAAGTTTACACGTTACTCAATATCAATGTCACAAATGTGCTTGCTTTATTATTGCTAATTTATTTGTATACTGAGCCGCAACTGCAGCATTTAATTCTATTGTATAAGCGACTTTGTGCACATGTCCAATATCAATAATTGTAATTATTAACTAACTTTAATAATTGTATTGTTCAGCAGATTACACTTCAATTTAAATTATATTGCGTAGTTCTTTAATATTCAATTTGAAATAATTTTATATTTTAGAAATTTTATAAGTGTCACAAAATATTTCAAAAGAGTTTGAATTTAACACTCGTTATGATTGCAAGTTTAATTTCAAAAATTTATTAATGGTAAATTGTTAGGTAATAACTTTAAATTTTCATTTAAAATTTAGTCAGCAACACAAACAAACAAACAAAACAGTCTACAGGTCTATCAAAGATTCACATGATTACCAGTACTCTAATCTAATAATAAAGGCAGAGCAAATCTTAAAGGGTCAATTTTTACAATGATTTCTCTTCCAAAAGTTATTAGATACTATCATTTAAGTACTTACCAACTTACTTTTAAATGTAAGGTAGTACTGAATGGAAGTCTTAAGAAACATTACTGAAGACTGATAATATCTTGGATCACACAAATCATTGTCTGAAATACACGATGTACTACCTACTGCTTAATAACAGACGGTTTACGTAACGAAACAAAAAATATTATTCATTATGTATCTTGTCGACTACTGTGTTCGCGAAACTATGAATTATGAAAGACCGAGACCATTCTACTGTCTGACAGCATCCATCATAAGTAATCTCAACAATCCTACATGTGTTTCCTGTGACCTTCTTGTAATTCAGTGTTAACACAATGGTGCAAATATTATAAATAATGAGGTATCACGGTAAGATTATTTAACGTCCCCACAATTAATTTTGAAGTCCGTGCAACGCGTTGCAACTCCGAGAACTTATTTAAAACGTCTGTTGGACGATCCTAGATTTACACCAATACAAAACAGAAAATAAATATTACAATCCTGTTGAAATATCGTTCACCTATAATTATAGTAACAAATAGTGAATAGAATGTAGAGTAATTTACGGTCCGTCTTGTTTTATTATTTCTAGGCATTTTCTTGGCTCTTTACTTCTGAGTCTCCTGCTCAGTTGCATCCAGGCACGGTGTTTCTGTGTTCCATTCACTCTTAAACTGGTATTTTACCACGTAATATATGTGAGCCTGTATTAAATAGTGAAAAACATTATTTGAGGAAGTTTTTCCACACCAAGCTATAGCTACACAGTGATAATAGTAATTTTACTACGTCAAACCATTGGTTCTGCGGCGTCCACGAGACTCAGCAACGTTAAATTAAATTTGTAGTAATGTGTATTACCGTGTTTATGCAGTTTTATGTAAGACTAGAAAAATAGTTATATTTATAGTTAGGCCATGGGTTTCCATTCGACGGCTGCATAATGTAATAAAATACTGGAACCGATAGAATAATGTAATGTCAAATCACATACCTACTTTCGTAACTTACTAAGTAACTAAACATGGAATATTTAGTATAAACTCACTATGTATCGTACAAGGTGGTACAAGAACATGCAGTGGTTTCATTTTGCTGTAATTAACGCCTAACGACTATCAACGGCGACAAAGACGACTATCGACGGTCAACTTTCGATTGCAAACGCAGGCGGCTTGCAATCGAAAGTTGACCGTCGATTATTTGAGTGCCTTTAATAAGCCACGATTGACAGAACTTTACTAAAGACGGCAGTCAACAGTGCTCATGGCAAGTCGAAGTCGCTCGTCACATGTGGCTGTAACTTGATGTAAATATCGCTCGGAGTCAGCCACCTAGTTTGCCGAATTCGGAAGACTACCCGACGTAAACGGGCCCTAATAATTATGATAGAAGTCAAGGGGAATGCTTATTCAACTTACTCTTAATGAACCCCAACTACTTACAAGGTAAAATTGAAGGTGTTGTAAGTTACTTTACTTGTATTACATAGTTAGGCTAATTCTGTTATACCAGAATACACTTTTATATTATAGCAGCGTTTACGATCTAATAGTTCGCAGATCACCGGTGGTCTTAAGTGGCATTAAAAGTAGTAGCTAGTAGAAACGGTACGTAAGTAGCTTAAGTGAAATCTATAACGTATGGAATGCACTTTCCGTTTAACGTAATTTGAATATTGCCGCCACGTTCACAGAAGCGAGACTCTACGTAACTCACAAGAATCTTAATAAAAATATTTCTCATTATTTAAAATTCATCTTTAAATAAATAGGTTCATAGTTTTGGATATTGATTAAATGTAAATATTTTTATTGGCTTGTTTTATGTACATTTTAAGTCGATTAAAGTTAATTGCTATAAAACTGTTCCGTAAACAGTCATTAAACAGTAGACAGTTCCTGATTCGATTTTCCAGGGTGGCTTTGATACAATTTCGTATTGATCGTAATGATGTGCCGAGTCGGCCATTTTTGGTATTCGAGTACTTTAGTACTCATATAAAAAAGAATCGAGTCAGTACTCGAGTCCAAAGTACTCACAAAGTACTCGAGTACTTTGCACAACATACAGTCCAATAGCACGGAAGAGCAAAAAAAAAAAAACGCCACTCACTACACAAAATTAAACAAGTTTTTACTTGTACGAGTAGTAGTTGTAGTGTACAAGTATCGTCAGTATTCGAGTATTACTGGTACTCGAGTATCACTATTGGTACTCGAGTATGCGAATTTATGTAAGTACTCGAGTACTGACTCGAGTCGACCTGACTCGGCACATCTCTAATTGATCGACAGGCCTTACGCAGCAAACCAAGAGACTCTGGTGTAAATTTCTAAAATAAACAATTATCTTTATATCGGCCATAAAATATGTATGTACGGCCATAAGTAGTGTTGTTATATGAAATAGTGCATTTAAAATGAACTCTTGTTGTGTTGTGGATAATGTGCATCGCTTTAAATTGAAAAGACGTGAATATTATACTTGCCTGAGCTCGGGCATGGTACCATTAATCTATTAAGATGATTGCGTGAATTTTGAGATGTCTCTTAGTTTGTATTAAATACATCCAGCAGGTGCGCGTTTATCTACCCCAGTAAATAAAATAACGCCTCAGAATGGCAAATTATTTCGAAAATAATTTTCCCTGGTTCAACAATCAAAATGAAATACGCCCAGAAAATCCGGCTCGACATCTCGAATGGGTGGTAGATACCGGAGCATCGGGTCACTGCACCTATATCCCTGCGTTTTTATATGACAAACAACGTGTACCGCAAACACGGGTCATGTGTGCGAATGGTGGAATTTCAAGTACATCCTTAAAGGGAAATGTTGATACAGACGGTAAGGGTCTAGTAGCGAAAGATGTTCGGTATATACCAGACATAGAGAGTAATCTTTTAAGTGTGGGAAGTTTAACTAAGGACGATCACGTCGTCGTTTTTGATAAATTTGGATGTAAAATATATAACACAGGTGATGTTAGAATTGAGGGAAATGTCAAGGCACGGGGCCGTTTAGAAGAAGATGGTTTATATAAACTGTTAACAAGTGATGTTCAGAGTGATGGTGGATCTTACAACATAAACTTGTGGCACAGGAGACTAGGCCATATAGACCTAACAGAAATACTAATTCTTCAGGACTATATGACCACTGGGATTAATATGGAAAACAATGAGAGAAGAATAGAATGCATGACGTCTAATTGCTTCAATTATTTCGAAAAGCGGGAGTGTCCGCTGTATATGACAGCATTTAATTATAATAATTATCCAAAATCTACAAGGCCTTTACAACTCGTGTATTTTTATTTATCAACTTCAATTTATGATATCTCTTTAAGTGGTAATAAATATTATATAATTTTTATCGACGATTACACGAGACAAAGTTTCATATATTTCTTTAGAAGAGAATTTGAAATTATACCTAAAATAAAAATGTTTAAAAACTTTGCAGAAAGGTATTCGGGTAACAAGATTAAGCAAATGTTAACTGACTTTGATACAAATTTCGAAAATTTCTATCCGTCTATAGAGACTTATTTGGCTCTTAATAATATCAATTTAGTATATTCCGAAGAACTGACTGCCATTATAGTGTGGAGTAAGTATATTGTTTCTATAAAAAAACTATGTTTCATGACTGAATCACATCTGCCGAATGAATTTTGGGCAGAGGCCACAAACGCGGCCGTACGTCTTCTGAATATATCGCCAAGCACAGGTCTTCCGTTTGTCACTCCTCAACAGTCTTGGTCGGGCCGAAAGCCTGACTTGAGCGGAATTAAAGTTTTCGGTTGTAAAGCATACTTACAATGCTTAAAAAAGTATGTCATACATTTGGGCTACGATTTTGATAAAGGAGCCTATCGCTTTATGGACACCTCACATTACGGAATATATTATCGCTGTGACGCGATATTCTATGAAGACATACCATTCTTCAAACCCGTAAACCCTGGGTAAAATAATTTAATATATTTGCTTTTGAACTTATTTTAAAGTAGCGATTTAAAAACAAAATAATGAGATGTGTGATCTCTCCTTTTTTGACTGTGATTTGGTGAAATTCCCATTTGGGTTTTTTAGAATTTGCATTATGGATAATTTTTGTTAACGTGGTATTTATTTGAAAGACATTATTATTCTATCAGGACGACTGAACTTTTCTATAATTATGGTTTTACAGCCCCGTGGTCTGTAGCTATGTTTAAATATTAAGCTTTAGGTACATAACATGGAAATTATTTTATTTTTAACAAAATTTAATATAACATAAACATGGAAAATAAAACATTATGTAAATATCAAAAAAGTCACCTTAACTATTACAGCTGCTTAGAAAAAGCTGACTATAATGATATTAAATTAGAATTAGATATAGATATAAAGATTAATACAAATTTAAGCTGTTTAAGTGCACATATTTCCGTGGCTTGTGACGCTTTGTCTGTCGCGCGTGTATACAAGCGCACGCGTGTGAACCCGCACCGATGCCATTTGCGTCGCTTCAATTCATACAAGGGTTGCGAAGGGATTGGGGTGACCGATAGAAGGAAAGGAAAAATGAATTTGAGTCTCGAGGGGCACATTACTCGTAAACATGGGTCGTAGTTGTCATCATTGGTTAGTTAGTAGTCATCAACCAAGGTCTTATGGGCGCTTAGATCGCTGGACGTCGAAGTCGGACGTTTATAATTAATAACTATTTAATTAACAAGCTTGTAGTCGACCTAAAGTAAGTAAGTTCATATTCTTCATATGTAAGAACGTGTGTATCTTTGATAATAATGTAATAATGTTTTTACTAATTTTATGATTTTATTGGTGCTGTGTATTTATTACTTAAGTATCTTTTAATTGTAGATTTAGCAAAAGAATGAAGGTATATTACGAAAATGACATAATTATATTTTAGATACTATGTACGGATAAAGAATATTGATCAAATATACTTAAATGTAATGTGATAATATAAATTATAGTTAGTCATTTCTTTAAATTTTACAAAATTACTTAAGTGAGACTGATTTTTTCGGTTGTAAGAGAATAATATTCTCTATAAGGGTGCTTGGATCAATATTATAAACTAGACGTGGGGCACAGCTCAAATGAGTTTCTTTAAATTTTTATTACATCGATATATCACCCAGGTATGAATATTGTGTATGAAACTATATAAAAAGACGACGTGATTAATTATACTAGTATTGTTTATGTTATTATTAGTTTACCTTACCGTTCTTGTTGACTTTGGACTTGACTGAATATGACCGCTGTGAACGACCACCACGTCTAAGAATTATCCACCACTTCGCCACTTGGTAACATGTGAAGCTGCTATATGTGAAGATCAAAATGAGAAAAGATTATCAGCAAGAAATGAGCATGATACTGAATCATATGACAAGATGCAAGTGCAGTTACCCAAGACAGGAGAAAAGCAGAGGAAAATAAATTTTCAAATTCCGATTTTTCTATAAAGTTGGAACAATTGTCAAAGGATACATGAGGATGTACGAGTACCTATTGTTCTCACAGGTGAGGATAACTTATATACAAATTTCTTTTATATTCAATTGATGTAAGAAATTTTACATTCATGATAAAACATCTATTTATTTATATATATATATATATATATATTATATTATATATATATATATATATATATATATATATATATATATATATATATATATATAATATATATATATATATATATTTGTTTCGGGGAAGGGTAGATCTAAAAACAATACTAAATATTAAAACCTCTTCGAGAGAGGAAATTGTCCAGCAAAGCTGATAAATAATGAACGACAATTCGTGACCACACTAATTGTCGCTATTTCCAAGTCTACTAGAGATAACTTAAGGTTTATAAGATACATCAATTGGTTTTCCATATTATTATCATTATTATCACATAAAGCTCTTTTATTTGTCACACGAACGCCAGTTATTAATAATCAACTTATCTATTTGCTTGAAAATGCCAAATTTCGATCCGTTGTAGGAAAAAAAAATGGGTAGATTTGACGCAATAACGGGCGAAAACCTGTGAAACGGTAAATAAAAAATATGCTTTGATTATTTACAACGATATTTTCAAAAATATTAAAAGTAAAGTTGTGATAATTACGAATACATCATTTCTAAAAACAGAAGGTATATTTAAATCGAAAAACAATCCAAAACTGCGTATACCTACTTAAATAGAATTTTGGAAATTAGTACCTACCTACTTACTTGCTTTTAGGTGACTAATGGTGGGTTATTAAATTTTACAGATTAATCTACATTCTACGTTCTTCTGCGGACAGACTTAGAACAATACAAGATCTACGACAAGATGGTAATGTTACGAGTACCTACATAGCATAAACTTCGGTTGGCTTGGATTTCACATGTTCTAGAGATAACGCCGGGGTTTTGTGCTACGATCACATGGGACTTCGAAAGGAGACTAATCCTTTCCTTAATAATACCGAACTTGCGTCTTTTAGTGAGATATATATCGGGGCTCTTGACACGGGTCCCCTGTACGGACGGAGACAGACTAAGATGGAATAGACTATATAAAATACTAATCCGACATCGGAAGAATTATGTACAAAAACCAGCAAAAAACATACTTGCTTTTTTTTGGTAGCACTTTCTGTTGTAGATTCTTCATAGCATGTAAAAAGCAAACTCTTTAGGGAAAATATCTGTTTATCGTTTATATTAACACGTAGTTATAATAAGAAATAAGTCTTGAAGATCTCAAATTAATTTGACATGAAGTTAGCAAGCAATCGGTAGGTACCTACCGTAAATTTGATTATATTTTTTTATTTTTTTGGATGTCTATACTCGTTTGTGTGTAGGACATAGGTATTTTGAATAACACTGTTAGTATCTATTCTTATTAATTATAAGAAATTATATCATATACGTAGATGGTGTCATTGTAAAACAAATGTATTACGGTTTCGGCTGTATCTTCTTGTATTTTGACATGAGGTTATAGCAGTTATATTCGTAAGTACGTCAACTTCATGAATTTCGAAAGCTTTAAATGTTCAGTAGATTGTGAAGACATTTTTAAAACGTGTCTACAACCCTAAGCTCGGTACTGTTGGTATAAAATTTTTTTGTCTCTTGATGCCAACCTATTAAGTTTAATTAAAAAAAATGGTGTCTGTTTCTCGAATTTAACTACATGTTGTGATGTAGATTATCGTAGATGATAAATATAATATTTTGGTGTAAATCAAGTTATGCAATAGGTACTAAATTAGTAGTCCTAGTGTTATACAAGGGCAACGTCAAATCTAGGCTAGAACAAGAGGAGCGGTCGCCTCGGGGCTAAAAGGGACTTGTCACCTGCTGGTGGCATAATTTGCCGAAAAGTTATCTTTTTCTAATTCTACGCGGGAATTAAAAATATAAAAGGTGCAGTTTCCCTAAGTTCGAAGGCTAGGTCCGGCGCTGACTGTACATTATTATTTTGAAACTTTTTGAGAAATAAGCTAAAATTGCATACTTAATTTTTAAATTATATATAATCCTAACATTTATGAATAAACTACTATGTACTAAAAGTAAATTAAAGAAACAACAATTACTTGATAAAATATTTTTCAAAATGACTAACGTCCTATTAAGCTGTGTCCTAAATAGTGGTAACTTTTAAAATCTCATGTTCTTTTATAGTAGGTAATTTTTTGGGGTTCTTAACCACTTTTACATTTTCTATTTTGTGGTCTTTAAAGCTCTCAGAGCTTCATGGGTTTTTATTATTTAAGCCTTAAAAGCCCTTTCAATATCTAATAAATAATTATGTATAACTATTTTCGACGACTTTTATAGTGTATTAAAATTTATACTACTTCTATATATATCTAAACTATCTGTACATATAGATTTACTTGTATATACCTACAAACTTTCACCGAATAATGGAAGACATTTCCCCGCAGACCGTTACTTAATGATACCATTTTTCTCGTTTTTTCCAACCGTTCTTTGCTGTACTGAATGTAACCTGCATGATATCGTAAGCGAGCATATTGAGCTCTTTTTTTGCAAAGAGGCTACGTGTTTCTTTTTTGGTTTAAGTGTGTCTCTTTAGTGTTATACTAAATTTGTAGTAATAATTGTGTGTAATGTAGCGGTCCTATTCTTAAGACGTAGGTACGAGTATAAATGTTTAAAATAAAAGTTAAGAAAAATAATCAATTTCTGATTAATATTCTTGAATAAAAGCTCAACGCCTACTAAGTTTTTTATGTTTACATTAATTTAAGTTAATAATATTTATGTTAATAATATTTATGTTTTGAAAACTAATGAGTCTCTTTTTCTGTGATTTAAATGGGTTGTTATGTTCATCTTTATAATTTTTTTATAAAATGATTTTTGAATAAGTTTTGCTCACTAATTAGGTTATTTAATAATATTACGATATGAGAATTGTATATAAGTCAGTAGACACAATTATAAATATATTTAGACATCTTATTTATAAGTAAGAATATTTAATATATTAAATAAAATATTAAATACGTTAAATGTTCTTTATAGGTTATGGATCTCATACGTTTTTTATCTTTCGTTTTAAAAATGATAAACTGTAAAATTATGATTATTTATTAATCGTTCACGTATATGAACTAATATCACCATCTTATCAATAAGAATATAATGAATGATTAAATATCGATGTCTATTTACGATAACCAAGTCAGATAAACAATTGTAATCCTAGTAGGTATTATGATGAATACATAAATTTTAGCATATTATGATTATCTTTAGAAATTAAATGTTTGTGTGCAATATACCTAATGTGTTTTTTCTCCCATTCCTTTTAAATGTCTCCTAATTTTCCTAACCCACAAAACGCCAAAAGTTTTTGGTTACACATTTGTTAGTAAATGTTTTGAGTATTTTAATTATTGTTACTGAGGTAATTGTAGGTCTACTACGTCTACCCATATTATTTCTATCATTGGGTGTATATAATATATAATAGATGATAACATTTACACACAGACTGTAGGGAAAAGGCATTTAGGAAACTCGATAAAACTAACAAAACATTCCAATCAATTTTCAAAACAAAATCTGTAACAACACTTTATGCCTTATAGTTTATTAATATTATATTAAAGAAATTTGTATATTAAAGAGGTTTTAAAAAATAAGCTATTTATCATCGTTTTGTTTATCAGAAACTAGGGGTATTTCATACCCATATTATTCATTCAAAAATATAATTGATCCTCCATTTGGCGACATTCGCCATTTTCGCTTTTGAATATTGCCACCAAAAATTATGGACGCTCTTTTAAAAAAGTGTCCAGATTAGCTGTCAATAATAGTTGTAAAATCGTCTATACCGGCGCTAGTGTAGCAAAGTGTATAAAATGAACTTAGCACTAGTTGTAGACATAGTAAAGTGTGCTGAGTTGAAAGATTTAAAAATATCAATAATACCCTAGTAAATTAGTTTAAAACATTCAATTGATTTTCAAAAGAAATAATTTGAACTTTACTTGGCGACTAATACACATTTCAAAGATTGTTTGGCCTTGTCGATGATTTTTTTCCAACAAAATGCATTTCAGAAATATTTTCATTATGTCGAGCTTGTTTGCTTCGATAATTTCTTCGACAAATCAGTTAATAAATCATTTAATGATTTTTATGAATTTTACTGTTTTTGGACGACTTACTGCTATTTTGTGGAAGGGTTGGCAGCACTGGCTATAAAGCGTAAATTAATTCTAGGCGCCTTTTTTTAAATTTACGCAGTGGTTACACGAATGCTACATTATTTTAACGACTTTCGGCGGATATTTTGGATACATAGAAATGGTACTTGTCATCCAAACCAAACGTGTACCTATCTACACAATATTTCATCTCAATCGGTTGGCTTTAACTAGTGTAAAATTAATTTGTAACACTTAATTTTCGTATAGGTACATACGAATTGACCAAGCACGATACTTAAATAAAAGCTTTTAAAAACGTTGAAAACATTCAATGAAAATTGCAGTACGTTGAAATATTGCCAATCTCATACATAAATACTTACTTTTGAACAATCTGTAACCTAAAGTAGTCCAGTCGTCGGTATGCTTGTTATTAATAACAAAATTGGTACACGCATAGCGTCTTAATTACATTTTAAACCATTTTTAACCCAAGTCAAGTCAAAATAATATTCTTGTAATTCAGTTATATGTGCCTTTGCACTATAATTTGAGTGTTCTATCAAAAATATTCTATCAGATCCGGCCCTTTGAGAATTAAAATTATTTACGAGTGTGTTTGATCGAATACAGCTGGACCTAAAAATGGTAAATATTTCACCACGGGCTCTCCGAGTGCGAAGATGCTTCTCACTGGCTTGAACCAAGATGCCAAGAAAGACAGTATCAGTATCCAGAAGAAAATCTTCACGATCCAGTCCAATGCGTAGAGGCTGAAAGAAAGTATAAAAATCAGTACAGTTCATAAATTTGTACCGCAATTTTCATGTCATACAATTGCTTGATCGTGGTTATTGTAGGAAGTTAGAAATAAAGTTTTGTAGGTTTAACTCCACCGAATATTCTTACTAGGCTATCACTACTTTACATGTTTAACTTATATCTATCTTTATATGTTTAATTATATAGTTTTGTATCGTGAATTTTTAAACACATGGACTGTAAGCATGTCTATCCATTCAGCCAGCGAGCAGTTAAATAAGATGAAAAGATTTATTATACACACGTAATCTTTCGACGAGTTTGTGTCTTGTTTTACTCAAATATAACTTTTTGTTAAAATATAAGA
The DNA here is from genome assembly GCF_041222505.1 of Epargyreus clarus. Lineage (NCBI taxonomy): Eukaryota > Metazoa > Arthropoda > Insecta > Lepidoptera > Hesperiidae > Epargyreus > Epargyreus clarus. Next base: position 6,898,464 of record NW_027332215.1, read on the forward strand.
GCAACAGACGCGCATACAGTCCACCTGGTGGTAATTGGCTACCACCACTTTGACTACCAGTAGGTAGTAAGAATTATATTAATTATTTAGTTCCGTACATAAAGAATATCGTGCTACTTACAAGCGATTATAAGTTTTATTTATAGGTATCTTGGCCGGGTCTTCTTTAAGGCAGAATACGCGACCTCCTTCAACACATTTGTATAAGTATTGGTCTCGATCTGCATTCGATTGGTCCATGTTGAAGATCACCTGCTCCTCCTTACTCAGTTGCTGCTGGAGGTTGTCGAAGTTGGTACAGCGGAAATTCCAGGGCCTCATGGTAAAGTACTGGAGTACTTCTAGCCCCTGACTGATTCTTTCCTGGATACGAACCATACTGAAACATAAAACGAGTCTTTTAAATAAAGAACGTTCAACTATCGTAAGTCAACATCAAACATCTCTATACTAAAGGAGCTGAAAGTAAAAAACAAGATTGGTCTAGTCTGGCCTGACAAGATCAAGGACTTAACCAAGATGTCTGTTACAAAATGTCTAAGAGAAGTAGCACTTTCTCGAAATTTGCAGCACACCTGCACAACAAATTACTAACTGCTACTCTTATATTATAAAAAGAAAAAACTCAATGAATAAGATTGAAGTCGCAAACGAACATGGTGTCCATCTGATGGTAAGTGGCTCGTGGACATCTGTAATCAACCCCAGATAAGATTAGATACGTACCTGAGGTTGGTGGGCACTGCCGCTCATCGACATCTGTAGTCAACACCACAATATACTATAGAACAGATTCCGGTAGGTTTTACCGGAATCCGGATACAGATGCATTGCCACTCCTGAGAATTAAGATGGTCGCCTCAAATTTAAGTCAGTCCGGCAACTACTTCACATTACAAATATGCCAGTGTGGAGATAGTACCTCCCTAGTCGAACTATATTAGTTCTGCTTTCTTTGGAAAGTGTAGCGATAAGTTCGATGAGCGGCAGTGTAGTGCTGCTGTTGTAAATATACAATACAAAAGTACTAATGAGGCCTCCCAGCGTACTTAGTTCTCGTTATTACCATATAATTTCATAGAAAATAAAATCGAGAATGCATCCTACTTGAAGGGGATCATAGAGGTTTTGAATTCTGAGTAAGTTGAAACATTTCATTAAGCACCAGCATTTTTCGTTCAGCGTTCAAAATATAATATGGCAAAGCTTTATATTATTTCTACCCGTCAACAAAATACGAAGGTGGAAATTTGGAAAACTAAATAGACCTATGCGTATAGTCCGCTCTGAATATAGAACTGAATCGCGTCGCCATAGCAAATTGTATGAATAAAAGCTCGCAACAACTTCAGAGCGGACTAGCAGTTTGGCGAGGACTATCTTTCATTTCCAACAGGACTCTACTTACAATCGTTTCTGTCCAAGCAGGAACAGAATAAAATCTATAGCGTAAGCCGGCGCCAAATGGAAGAGTATCCTTCGGAACTCATGCAGCGGCTGAATGGTGGTGATGTCGCCGTTGGGGTACCACAGCGGCCACGAGAGTGGGTACTTGCGGCCAAAGTGCTTAGCCACGTCGAGCACTTCCCCCCAGGTGGTCGGCTTCTGGTGGCCAACGTTCACGTTGTATACCGGGATGACGTCAGATCTGGAATTAATAGTTAAGTCAGCTTCTGATACGCTTCATCATCAACCCATTACTGCGGGCTGGGCACGGGTCTCCTCTCAAAATGAGAAGCCTAGTTGGCTAACGCGGTGGAAACTGGCCTAAACCGTATTGGTATACTTCACATATACGGGGCTTTCTAAATCTTTTTTTTTTAGGTTTCTTAGATATGTACGTTTCCTCACTATGTTTTTATTCACCGTTTAAGCAAGTGATATTACATTTAATTCGCCCTTCACTTTGAAAAATCAGAGGTACCTGGCGTACCTGGGATTATAATATGTGCATGATATGCTTAATTTTTATTAATGTGCTGCCAATAAAGTAATCCGATAAAGGTTATCAAAGGCTTACGCCAAATAGTTAAGTAACAAAAGGAGACGTAAATTTATTCTGAGACACAGGTAGGTAATGAAGATTGTCACTTTTTATTACATTAGCTTTACAACAATTAGTTGTTAAAACGCTGGTGAAATAATTAACCCGGTTTTTTAAAGTACGATTGAAGGTTAAATAATAAACCGGGAAGATGATAATAAGATTTCTGTTTTCTGCCCAATATCCGTAAACCCAAAGGTAGAGTAAGGGTTTTGTGTTACAATTCTGAACATTCTGTGACGTTAGGAGGGATATGTGTTTATGCGTGTAAGCTTATCAGGAGTAGTAGGAGGAGAAATAGATGCAAAAGATGTAATGTCTATCTATAGTTGATTCGTAGAGCCATCTATATAAATGGAAAGGCTCGTTCACATCAGGTACTCTGCTGAAATCGTCAAACTACTTCATAAGCATTGACGACCTACGCGGAGGAGCGGTCACCATACCGATCTGACGCGCAGAGGGTCCCGGGTTCGATCCCCGGCCAGACAGATATCTAAATGATAAATTTAGGTTTCTGTTTCTGGGTCTGGGTGTTGTGTATTTGTATCTGTGTTTCCATGGCATGAACGATACAGGGAATCCTAGCGTGGGGCTATGAGTGTAGAAAGCGTTTAAACGTTTCTAAGGGTACATACGACGAGTGACATCAACATGCCGTCAGTGACTACGACTCCAGAGAAATTTCGGTAATAATCGCTTACCGAAGGCACAGTAGGTAATAATCGACGGACGGACGGTCTGCGCATTCAGATGTCAAACGTCGATGTGATTGTCTTTCGACTGCGAATTCTGGTTTCAAACGATTAGGTGCTTACACCAGGATGGTACGTGCCTTCATGCCAAATCACGGAAGCGTCTGGTGTGCTATGGTGTGAATGTCTGGTAAGGGAGACATGAGGGAAATAAGTGCCCTTTCAAATTGATATGTTACTCACTTTTCTTGCTTCATCCCTTCAACCATGCCAATAGTAATGATGGCATTAGTGGCAGTGTCGACAGGAATGACCTGTGCCACGAGGGAGCCATCACACAGCATGGTCCTTATGACGCCCTTGCCAGCCCCGATCATAACGCCGATTGGGCCGTTCAAGCTATCCACCCAGCCAGGCTTAGGTTCTTCGGTTGCTGGACAAACTGGAAAAACGATAAATTTAATTTGTACCTAATTCAATTGTATTTCAAACCTGTTAAGTTAAAGTAACCTTAGAAATGTTTAGGGTCTAAAATGTTTACGCCGATGACATCCTCGTTCTCGCTGAGGGGGTGTCTTTTTCGAGAACGGCTCGGCTAGCAGAACTCGGGGTGGCACGCGTCATAGCGAAGATCCGCGGGTTGGGCCTATAGGTAGCGTACCAGAAAACCGAGGCGATATGGTTCCACGGCCGCAGGCCGAGAGTCGAGCCAGCTGAGATCTCAGTGCGCGTCGGGGAAACGGATGTCCGGATAGGCAGGTACATGAAGTACCTTGGCCTAATACTGGACAGCCGCTGGTGCTTTGACGAGCACTTCGACCGTCTCGTCCCCCGAATCCATAAGGTAGCGGGTGCTATGCATAGACTGCTGCCGAATCTCGGGGGACCAAGGGAAGAAGTCCGCCGCCTCTACGCGGGTGTGATACGCTCGATTGCGCTCTGCGGTGCGCCGGTATGGTCGGATAAATTGTCTGCCAGCCGGCGCCGTGCGCGGAAACTTAACTCCGCGCAACGTACGATCGCAATCAGAGTCGCCCGTGGGTATCGTACCATATCGTATGAGGCGGCGACAGTCCTGGGGCGGTGTCCGTCCCTGGACATTCTGGCGGATATGGACGCACGGGTCTTCCATAAGATCCGCGTCCTCCGTCAGAGGACTGAACCCTTCGACGAAGAGACGATCGGAGCGCTTCGGAGGAGAGCCAGATGGCGCGCTCTGAGGCTCTGGCGCGAACGGCTTCAGGAGCCTAGGAACATACGCCAAAGGGTGGTTGACGCTATCCTACCGAACTATCGGGCCTGGCTGAAGAGCAGGGGTAGAGTGACCTACCGCCTAACTCAGATACTCACCGGACATGGTTGTTTCGGTGTGTATCTGAACAGGATACAGAGGGAGGAGACGGCCCAGTGCCATCATTGCGGGCACGACGAGGATTCCGCACAGCACACGCTGCAGTACTGCCCAGCGTGGGAGTCGCAGCGGCGAATCCTCGTCGAAAAAGTGGGACCGGATCTCTCTCCGTCGGCCATCGTTGGGGCGATGGTTCAGCGTAGCGAAGCCTGGGACGGCATGATCACCTTCTGCGATGCAGTCATGTCCGCGAAGGAAGACGCCGAACGAGCAAGGCAGCGCGCTGAACCCGCTCGGAGGAGGAGTCGCCGCGGGCGTACCTAAAGGCCCCAGGCGCTGTGTCCCTGTAGTTCCGGGACCAGAATAGGGCTACGGTATCCCCTGCCTGTCGTAAGAGGCGACTAAAAGGGGGCTTCCGGGGTTGCGGGTGACAAGAGTGGGAGCTCGAACCGCCCGGTAAGCGACCCCGGGAAGGGCGGCGGTATATGTGGTCGCATACCATCGTACGCACTAGACGGTGTGGCGAGCGTCAAGCTCACCTGGGCAGAGCCTGACGGGGCAATGCGCTAAGAGGACTCCGGTTGCGTTCCTTTGGAGATCCCGGAGCCCTCTACGCAGCGCCGAGGACGGCCACCGGGGGAGTTTTAGTGCGGTAAAAATTCCACATAACCCTGCGTCGCTCACACGGCGCCGGGTACCTTTTGTTTCCCCCTCGTAAACAAAAAACAAAAAAAGGGTCTAAAATGTTGTCATGCGTATTTATAAAATAATAATAATTGAAGGTGGTAGAGAACTCTTTAAGGCATTGTTAAGCGCTGCTGTGTTCTGGTTTGAAGGGTGTAAAGGAGACTTTTCCGAGGCATTCCAGCTTAGTTCTCAAGAGAAGCGGCGCATCTGGCGCCGACCTTAGGTACCATATCTAATCCTATCTGGGGTTGATTACAGATGTCCATGGGCGGCAGTCGTCACTTACGAGCACTGCTATTCCTATATTATAAAAAAATGCTCGATTTCTATCTTAATATTATAACAATAAAACGTTGTTTGTTTTAAATAAATTAATAGACATACCAATACTAGGGCGAACAATAACAGCAGGTAAGTCTGCGTATGCATCTTCGACTATGCTTTCGGCTAATCGCTTGGAGAAGGTGTAGCAGTTAGGATGAGGTCCCAGAAGCGAAGGAGTGAGGAGGGCGACCTGCTTGTCGTCAAGCCACTCGATCAGCCTCATGACGTCCGTAGGCTTTACGGGCGGAGCATGTACCTGAAATGTGATGATTATACATGATTACTTAGTATAAGTTTAAGTTTCTCTTTATTTAAGTTCTCATTTATGAAGGTGGTAGAATCCTTTGTGGTTCGACTCCGGCGGCACCAACGCCACACCTATTTCTACCTCATAACAGCACCGTTAAGCGCTGTTGGTTGGTTTGAAGGGTGCCTTCACACTTTTGTTTGAAGGGAGACATATTTTTCCGAGGCGTTCTAGCTTAACTCTCAGGGGGGCGCACGTGTGACCGACCTCAGGTAGGAATATCTAATCCTATCTGGGGTTGATTACTGATGTCCATGGATGACAGTAGCCTGTTGGATTGTATAGTCGTCTGCTACTCCCATATTAAAAAAAATGGAAAGTGGTAGAACGAGCATGGTTTGTTCACACCTATTTTTAGTGCGAAGCATTCCTTGCGTTTGGTGGAAGGGTGTGGATGCTGGCGGATTTACATATGAGAAGTTTATTTTGAGGAGGTAACACATGAGAAACAGGGTGATAAACAAGCGAAGCCTGCTCTTGGGGCAACGGACAGAGACTACCAGCGACGCGCGGCATAAGTTACGGGGGTGCGGCTGTCGCCGACGTGGGCTGTGGCTTGTATCATTTTTTTTTATTTTACTGTCATATATGAACTACGTCTGTAAATAATAGTCACAATCACAGACCGTAAGTATGTCATAACAGAACACTTAGTATGAGTTTTTATCCTTTTACAAAAATGATTGTTTTTGTATTCGTTTACGTATTTCCCATATATTTCCAATCAGATCTGATCCGCTAGGGGCGCTGATTTCAGTATATGCAAATACGTTACCAAATACAAAAACAGTCATTTTTGTAATAATTGGCCAAGTGCAAGTTGAACCCGCACCCTGAGGGTTCCGTACCACCACAATTTTCATTTTTCATTAAATTCCAGTATTTGTATGTACTTCAATGCCTACTATAATAGTAATTTCAATGCCTACTATAATAGTAGGCATTGAAGTACATATATTGTAAAAAATTGAACTGTCTACCTATAACGAATCAACAGTTAGTTCGATAAATATTGAAATAGCAGTTTGTTGTATGGAGACCCCCTTTTGTATTCAACTTTTTTATTTTTAGTATTTGTAGTTATATCGATATACATTATTTTAAAAAATTTCAAGTGTCTATCTATTACGGTTCCAGAGATAGAGCCCTGTGACAGACGGACAGACAGCAGAGTCTTAGTAATAGGGTTCCGTTTTTACCTTTTGGGTACGGAACCCTAAAAACGTAAAAACTCATACTAAGGGTACAGGTCTGTGCCAGGTTACAGTCTGTATACGTTTTATAGATAACGCTACACTGACCTTTTCCTCCAAACATTCGTAGTCAGGATAGCAGAACGCGGTAGACAAGTGGACGAACAAGACGAGGTTCTTTAACTTCCTGGCGACGTTCAATGCTCGCAGCGTTCCAGACGTGTTCATATTCACATTGTCTTTCAACGGCGCCTCCAGTTTTAATGTGGCAGCAAAATGAAACATCATAGACACAGTTTCAGATAAATTATCTATGTCTTTCTCAGATAATCCGAAGTTCTCGAACAGAACGTCTCCTTGTAAGGGTTTTATTTTTTTGAATGCGGAAGGACACTCGTTTCTTATGCGCTCGAACATCTGGAAATTAAGTGGTAGATAACGTATTTTATTATAATAAGTACATGAAATAAGTAAAAATGAGGATAATTAAAATAATTATAATGTTTCGGGATAAGGAATAAATATAATTTTGGTATTTGTTTCTCATTGTTTTATCGATCTAATACCTTTAAACGAGCAATTCTTGTATATATATCTTTATATATATATTTCTTATGTGCGTGTGTATGTCACTGAACTCCTTAACGACTGGACTGATTTTGATGAAATTTGTTGTGTGTGTTCAAAGCAACTTGAGAATGGTTTAGATTCACAATTTAGTCCGTGGGAAAAGGTTCTTTTTAATTAATTTTTAATTCGTAAGTTGTTCGAGCTACTGCACGTACACGTGACGCCAATAACGCGTATTGGCAACTTTTCGTATGTAAGTGTACACATGTAGACGTTTCATGAACACTCCCATCATTTCACAGTCATCATTTTTACATTTTCTACTTAAATAAATTAGTGTAAAACCGACACTCATCGGGATTGGTTTTATTACGCTACCTTTCCCCCCAAAACTGTTATCTTAGTTCCTACTACGTAGTGAATGGTACATAAGTAGTTGTTGATTTTGGAATGTTTCACATTAGATTCGACAGACTTCGCTACCATCTCAGTTTCAAACCCGTCTTTTTTTCAAACCCGTGAGTGATAAGGGTTGTTCAACGTTAACATTTTTTTATTAAATAAAAAAAATGTTAAGTCTGTCGAATCCAATGTGAAACATTCCAAAATCAACAACTACTTACGAATTAAAAATTAATTAAAAAAAACCTTTTCCCACGGACTAAATTGTGAATATAAACCATTCTGAAGTCCCTTTGAACACGCACAACAAATTTCATCAAAATCAGTCCAGTCGTTAAGGAGGAGTTCAGTGACATACACACGCATATAAGAAATATATATGTAGGATCTGGAGCCAAGGAAGGTATGTCAGGATTAGGAATTCCCATATTGCAGGGATTAAATAGCCATAAATAATAATCAAAAGGTTTATTTACACACTAATCTTACAGGATAGGACAACACTCAATGGTGTACAAATAGTAAAACAAAGTTAAAATAGTTACGAACAGAATCTTAATTCTACGTTCATATAATGGCAACACTACCACTCGAATAATGACGATCAGAACCTTAGTTCTACGTTCGTATAGTGACAACACAGCCACCCGAATAGTGACGAACAGAGCCTCAACTCTATGTTCGAATAGTGGTTACACAACCACCCGAATAGAGACGAACAGAGCCTCAGCTCTATGTTCGTATAGTGGCCACACGTCCACCCGAATAGCGTATCGCCTTGTTCAGGCAATACAGCTAAAGCATAGGGTATCGCGCTAGCGATTCCGCTTATGCAATATACAGTGGAAGACTGTACCAGGTAAACCAACAGTTCTGTTGGGAGCAGAGCTCTTTCATGAATCGTATCCGAAGATAGACTGCCTGCACCAGCCAGGATGAGCTCTTATAAAGAGAGGGGTAGGCCATACCCCCTAATTCCAGCCAAACAGCTCTGTTCAATGAAGTTCGGAAAAACGTCAAGTGTTAACTCGATACAGTTCCAAATTTGAATTATTAAAATTAAATCAAACATTTATTTATTTATTTAAAATTTATTGCATCACCTCTGAAAAATGTGCAAAAGGGCAAACATAATGCCTGATGGCATTCTCTACCAGTCAACCCTGGGTGGATGTAGAGAATTTGCAGCAGGTGTTACAAAGCAAGAAAAAAAAAAAAAACGACAAACAACAATGAAAACAGCAGATATTATAAATATGTATTAGAAGTAAGAAAAAAATACATATAAATAAACTAAATTATATAAACCAAATTTATTATATATATAATTAAATAAATACACATAAATAGTAATGACAGGAGATTACGAGTTCGATGAGGAATTTAAATAATGCTCTCGGACAAGCTTTTTGAACACAGCTTTACTGGGGGCTTTACGGATATATATCAACGATCTCGGAAACGGCTCCAACGATTTGCTTGAAATTTTGTATTCAAGGGGCTTCGGGGGCGATAAATCGATCTAGCTAGGTTTTATTTTTTAAAAAATGTCGTTTTATCCGTGTTCTCATTGAATAAAAGCCTTCTACAATAAAAAACTTAAAAGTAAATTTGAACTTTAATACCATACCATAAAGTTTAATTGTTAGTGGAGGGGTTCCGGGAAGACAAAACAATTGACAGACCCGTGAAGAGCGACATTCGACTAACAATGGTGCAAGTTTGATTCGAGCTGCTTTTTGTTATAATATGTCAATTGATTACAAATAATGCAGTCGGTTTTCCAACCTGTGAACATGCCACGTACGAAACATGCGAAAACCATGGATTTTCTAGATTTAGGCCGCAAACATTTAGGGATTGGCCTTGTGACTTGTTAATCGTCATGGCGAACGAATTAGAAATTGAAGACGTTTAAATTTAAACGGTATTTGGAAATATTTGCAATAAGAACTCGCCTTTGAATTTTCCTCTTAGTATTGTCGCGTAGACCACATTGATCATTATTTTAAGAATCACCAAATGCGTTCCATTACATAGTTTTTGTTGGTTTAGGTTTCGTAGCATGATTACTACCGAACCAACCTTCAATCGTAAATTGTGCAGTGGTAAGCCAGGCACACCCAAGGAATTTAAAAATTCTATGGGATAGTTGGTGGCTTCATATTAAGTGGTTGTTCAATATTTTGATTTAACGGCGACGTTCATACTAAATGATAATAAATATATTTTATTTCCATTAAAATAATAACAGATTTAAAATTTAATGAAACATTTCAGGTATCAATTACAATAGGCATGTGCTTACTATAATTGCAATAAAAGGCTTTGCGCGGCATGTCATATTAAACGCGATAATTTCACGTAATTGGCTTCTGAATGGAAATCGATGAAATGAAAACACGTTAAGCTGTTATGAAGCCGACATTAATTGATTTCATTCCCCGGTATTTCAGGAGCATTGGTATGATTTTAATCTTAATACAGATGGTACAATTAAGTACAATACAAGAATCCCACATAACCCCGTGTCGCTCCCACCTTACCTTATCTTTTGAAGGTTTCCCCCTCGTAAACAAAAAAAAAGGTGGTATATATAATAGAATTGTACTGTGATTGATTAGTATAGAAACTTAGTTGATGGTAGTCCCATCCCTTTACCACTTTCTGCCTAATAACAGCCGTGCTAAGCGTTGTTGTATTCTGGTTTTAAGGATGTGGTAAGAATGTACTTATCGGCGGCTTTCCAACTTCTTCGGGGGTAGCAATGCATCTAAGGTCAAACTCAGATAGGATTAATTTTATCTGGGGTTGATAACAGATATCTATGTGCAGTACTAGCCACTTACCACCAGATGACCGCAAGCTACTCACATATTATTAAAAATGGCGCATGTTTTAACAGTGTGACGGAAAAGACCTAATTAATTAAGATTGTAATAAAATGTCACATTGTTAAAACAAGCAGCGTAGTCACGGTATCTTATTACATTACATTAGTGAATTTCAACAAAACTGCATGCTCTTACGAGTAACTGAGTAATCAAAATATGAACAAACATGGTCAGGCAAGTTAAGCCAGTTATTTAAATATAATATGAAATGTAACGTGAATTGTGGTAAATTTTAGCAAATTAAATTATGACGTTGACCAAGGTAGAGCGAAAACTTGTGAAGCGCTTTTCGCGTGCGGTGCACAATATGTTTTTTTTTCAAAACACATGAGATCGCAGTTTTATACTACTACTATATTATAGTTACGTAGCTGCCGCAGATATTTAGTTTAATTATTAAGTCTTGAAAGGTAAAGCCTATTTTATACTAAAATTTAATATGTAAAAATATCCTGGCCAGACTATGATTCGTTCTTAATTAAAAAAAAATAAACAAAAAAATAAAACCGACTTCTATGTCACTACAAAGTAAAAAATAATTCAAATAAATGTTGGTTTAGTACATAAGTCGGCGCTCAATATATTTCGTTGGATAACGATGTAAACAGCGTGTCTAATATGAGCGCCGACATCAGCAATATGAACTACAATATACAACAAATATGTACTATATGTACAACATTTATTTGATTTATTTTTTACTTTGTAGTGACATAGAAGTCGGTTGTATTTTTGTTAAATTTTTTTTCACCCTTTTTAGTGGTGACATAATGACATTTATATTAATACAATATAAAATTGTATAGACGTGATCATGAATTAATAAATAAGGTATCAATGTAAATTCAGCTTACATTGATAGGAACCGTCCGCTCGCAGGGAACTGCCGCGCCCTGTTCGCTTAGTTTTATATTGTTTTATATGTTCCAACCTAACCTAACTAAATAGTCAATGATGAACTGGCTTTGCAATTTCATTAGAACCTACATCAAATATCTTCAAACACAACTCAATTATTCCCATCGGTTAAGGAGTTACATATTTTGTCTCCGAGCCACATTATCAGACCCTTAAATAGTCAATGATGAACTGGCTTTGCAATTTCGTTAGAACCTACACCAAATATCTTCAAACACAACTCAATTATTCCCATTGGTTGAGGAGTTACATATTTTGTCTCCGAGCCACATTATTAGACCCTTAAATAGTCAACGATAAACTGGCTTCGCAATTTCATTAAAACCTACACCAAATATCTTCAAACCCAACTCAATTATTCCCATCGGTTCAGGAGTTACATATTTTGTCTCCGAGACACATTATCAGACCCTTAAATAGTCAATGATAAACTGGTTTTGCAATTTCATTAGAACCTACACACAATATCTTCAAACAAAACTCAATTATACCCATCGGTTGAGGAGTTATATATTTTGTCTCCACAACCCACTCTGATCCTCATATTCAAATGGGACCAACTTGTAGCAATTGTCCACACACGAAATTAAGGGCATTAAAATAGGTTCATAAACGGCGAAGTTATGGCTGTTATATTTACATGGGTGGAGGACTTCCCCTCATTTTCTCCAGAACCCATCGATGGATCCTAACCATATTTAAATGGGACCAACTTCCAGCTCGTCTCTACACAATAAAAAAAAAATATTAAAATCGGTCCACTAACGGCGGAGTAATTCGTGTATATACATAGAAAAAAAAATGATACCGGCCGAATTGATAACCACCTCCTTTTTGAAGTCGGTTAAAAACTATGTGTATGTATAAAACTACGAGTATATGTGTATAATTTTGCGACCTATTACAGTCAATTAGCTGGTTAAAAGCAAATTATAACCACTTGTATAACTATTGAATGTTATTAATAAAGTATTATTGTTAATTTTTAGAGGTGTGACTAATATATTAGTAATAGGTACAGGTATTACAATACAAACCATGTATATTCATATTAGGATAGGCGAATATAGAGTAATAGGTTACCAGGTATTAGTCAAATAATAGCGACGCGTAATAGCGAGGCGAGCAGGCGAGTCGCCTCTTTATGATAATATGATTTACCTAAAAATAACCCTAATATAACATCTCTATTAATTTTGTATAATTAATATGTGCCGAATCGCGCTTAGCTCTGTGGTTTATTTAGAAGCTAATCTATCACATTCATACGATAGCCGATATACCAATGTGCCTTGTAGTTGAAACTTGGCTTCTCGATCGAGGGGTTCAGAGTTCCAATCCCGCACCTCTGATTTTTTCGAAGTTATGTGCGTATTACAAATTAATTGCTTTAACGGTGGAAGAATACATAGCGAGGAAACATGATGTGGCCTCCGCGGTGGACTATGACCTAATGCTTCTGACCCCGAGAAGAGACCTGTGCAGCAGAGAAATAGTATTGGGTTGATGACCGAGCCCATACCGTCGGTGACGGTCGCCGCCTGTATCATCTTATTGTCGCTGGTATGTTAGCTGCCTTAAATCCACAAAGATCCTAGATTTTATTTTATTATCGAGGGGGAAACTCCAAAAGTTATCCGGTGCTGTGGGACCGACACAGAGCTATGTGGAATTCTTACCACACTAAAACCCCTCCAGTAGCCGCTGTCCTTCCCAGAGTCGCTAGCCAAACTCCCACTCATGTCGCTCGCAACCCCGGAAGCCCCTTTTTAGTCATCTTTACGACAGGCAAGGGATATCGTAGCCCTATTTTGGTTCCGGAACTACAAGGACAAATATCTTAGAACTTAGATCCTACGTCCATAAAATAAGTTTCAAGGAGCTGCTTCAGACCACTCAGTTTACCTTTACCTCCCTTCCTTAATTCGTAATCAAGGGTGGTTGGTACCACTCTGGCCAGGTAGCGTAAATATGTAAGTACTGCTCGCGTCCTGTGAGCGAGTGAGTCCAATTAATGTTATTATGGGCCTAACGATTTACATTAAAAAACAAAATAAATAAATGCATTACCGATAAAAAAAAACAATAATAATAAATAATAATTATTATTATTTATTTTCTGTAATATTCATATAAACTAAAATATAATGATCATTATAATATACTTTTTATTTACCCTCTAATACTATTCTAATATACCGGACTGTACGAATACTAATCTTACTGTACGAATAATAAAATCGAATCATTCGTCCGGTACCCGTGGAAATTAATAAACACAACCTTAATTTAATTTGGGTAATGTTACTAACACATTTGTAAGAACGTGCTAACTTGGTCTGAGTAAATACGAGTAAATAATAATTTACCGGCAAGCGCTGCATGTCTTCCAGTCTCTGGTTGACCGACTTCCCTCTCTTCGGGCGCATCAAGATGTAGATGGCGGTGATGTCCGGCGCGGAGTACAACAGCTTCTCCACGAGGACCTTGCCCATGAAGCCGGTACCTCCCGTCAGCAACACGCTCTTCCCCTTGTAGAAATCCCTGACGGATGGCGTCATCTCTACTGAAAGGAAAGTAGAGTAATTAGAACGCAATAATATATTGGAAAACCTTTTGTGGTGACTCCATGCCCCATCCAGGCACCATTGCATCGATACAAAGATATTACTAAATGAGTATAAGTTTATTTCAAATAAGTACCTACTTGTATATGAAAGAATACGCTATGTATGTAATGTATATGTTGTCGTTAAAATCAGTCTGTATAAAGGATGTCGTCGATATTAAAAAAAATAGGTTCGTTTTAGTTTATTTAACAATACGTATCTATATTTCATTTGAAGAAATGTTAAAACTATTTAAGCTAAACTCTACGATAACAGTGTTCTCCTTGCATACTTCGTCTGCAATCTAGGTACAGGTACGTATAATTTTTTTACACGTAACTTTAAAACATTTTTTTGCCATACTTATTCTCCTATTGTTCATTTATGTTACCTTATTTTAAAAGATATTCGACCTGATCCCGATATAATACAGAAAATAAATAAATTCATAATCAAAAATAAATGTGGTTTACACTTCCATAAAGACAATACTCCATTTAAACCACGGTAAAACCATACTATATAACTACTAAACACGATAATACGAGCAAATAGTTACGAAACAATAGTCAAATGAATATTTTAAAATACTAATCATCGATGTTATTTCAATAAACATTGAATTATCTTTTTGTTGTCATTTGAAGCGTTTAGGTTTAATTTAAACAAGTTTACAAGAACAATTCATTAAACCCCTCTAGCAAATGTAATCTCTCCGTTACGACTTACGAGTAGGTCGGATATTCTTAAAGCGTACGCTTATCATAGCTTGATGATTCTAAAATTGAAAATATCTAAGGGTTGCGCTCAGTATTTCTCGTAAGATATCGCCCAAACACGAGAACTAATTTAAATTATGCTTATATTCCTAACCAGTTAATACTATCCCTATGACCTACTATCGTTCTAAGAGATTATTCTTACTAAAATTATGTAACACCTATATATGACCGTTACGATACTGTACCTCTTCTGAATAGTTTCCATATTGCGTTATAACGCAGTTAATAGATCACTAACACTTCACTTATAATATTATCTAAGAACAACTATTTAAAAGACTTCTCTTCATTTTTGGAGGTCTGTTAAACGATCTAAAACAATGGGAACCATTGTCCTTGGACAGCGGCAACGTCAAATAAAAGATGTAGTTCGCCCTTCCACTGACGTGTGAAGATAATAAAGCAATCTTCTAGTTTTAGTTGCAATTTTTGATTTCTTCGAGAATAAAACTACTTAACATTTTAATAGTAGATAATATTTCAAGCCTTATTAATCCAAGTTGGATAAGATAAAACTTCATTTCAACGAATCTTAATTTAAAATTCTACTTTGAGACGCTACTGTGAAACAATTAAATCAATATTTTTGTTTCAAGAATTGCAAGTTCACATGTTTGCGAATTCCAAGCATGAAAAAGTAACTCTATGGTTTCGTCTACCACTTACAATAGGGCGTGGTTTTTAAAAAGGTGATGTCATTAGAATGAAACTAATCGGAAGTTATTTACTTATTCTCAACTTGTATTTCCATTACTTGACTATTTGTGCACCCTCACTAATTCCACAAATGCACAGTGGCAGTCAATCCATAAGGCAGAGAGAGGGTTGTATCACATACGAAAAGTTAGAGTACGCGGATAGAGTTCCAAAATCGTCACGATACTGAATTGAACCGCGTTTTCGTCCTTAGCCGAATATTTGAAGACAACACAAGAATTCGCGACTGCGCATTAAGCCGCTGCCTAAGCTTCAATGCTTCTAACGGTTTTAGTTGTGGCAAAAGAAATAACGCAAAGCGTTTTATTCGCGCCTCCAAAATGTTTAACAATGCAGTTATTCTACTGTCCTAATCATAACAACGTAAGGGCGATTAACTTGTTTACATTTCGCCTTATGTTTTAATTAACGAATACTGATATTACCAACCCTTATTTTATAGATGTGTTTCTTACCAAATCATGGGAGCAATTAAATATAAAATATCCCCTAAATTTATTTCCATAAAGTTTTGTTCTGATTGGCGTCTTAGTTCGAAGTCATGCATTAATTGTTAGATTTAAGAATATTTAAATTAAGTAATGAAAAAAATAATAAAATGAACAAATATAAGTACATGGGATTGCAGCTGAATTATTCTCGAAAAGCAATGAAAATTCCAAAATATACTGGTAGTTGGACTGTGTGTTACAAAGTACTCGAGTACTTCGTAACTAACTCGAGTACATTGTGAATACTCTGGACTAGAGTACTGACTCGATTCTTTTTTATATGAGTACTAAAGTACTCGAATACCAAAAATGGCCGACTCGGCACATCATGAGCTCCAACTTAGTCGTCAGGGATAGCAATGTATGCATAACCGATGCCGTAGGATTCATCTTATCTGGCTTGATTACAGATGACCCTGGGCAGCAGTAGTATACTCGTTTGCTATGTCTATATTATAAATTCACAATTTTAGCAACTAACGGCGTGTTCAGAAATAAATACTGTGCGGTCAACGATGTAAATGACATTATACGGAAAGTTGCTAATTTGTTTGTCTTAATGTGAATAACATGATATCTATAACATAGATGAAAAATTAAGTTCACCGTTTTATATTTGCTGTTGAAGGATGGTTGCATAATCACCATAGGCACATCCCTAACGTAGTAATTATGTGATTAATCAAATACTCACCTATGCTACTCTTTGTCATGGTTGACGGTTAACAACATTTTAATTATAGACGCTACTGACATTGCATTTCTGACGTAATTGCAGTATTATTATCCATTCTAAACTAAATAATTCTGTAACTTAATTTATAGCTTATATTTCATAGCTCAGTATCATGCAAGTTATTCGTGCGTCAGGTTAATTATCTATTGTTTTTCGTTGCTTACACAAAAAGCGGTCTATACTCTACATTCCAGATTAAACCCTGAGTTGTCTTGTTCAACAACCACAGAAATGATGCAATGCCTAAACTATACGATTTATTGTATAGTTATTTTAGTATTAAAGTTATTTTAGTCTACCGGAAAAATCATGATTTGAAATTAAATTAAAATATAACATTATTTTTAATAGAAACATTATTTTAACAGAGGAATAGATGTAAAGTAGTAGATATTTTAAACGAAAAATGTGGGCCGCCTTCGACAGATTAAATGAAGCATTATGTTACTAAATAATATATTGCAAATGATGTGAATCAGTTCACATCATTTGCAGTAACGTGTGGAAGATATTTTTCTGGTAGTCTATCTACTCATAAATAATTATTTTGCATCATATGCGCTTCACATTTTTCCTTTTAATAATTTTCTACTTTTGAGTTTGTTATAAAAGTGTGATATAAAAGAAAAATGTCACTCACTATAACTCACAGGCTACATAGAAGAAAATTTTGTTAAATTGATATTTTTTCTTAAATGATTATTTTATGCTTTTAGAATATATTACCACTGAAGTTAAAATTAATATTTTCCTTCCGGTTTCTCACTTATAATTACTTCCCAGAATTTGATCTTTGCGACTTAATCAGAGAGTACAATAATGGTTTATGTGATTGTTCTTTTAAAATGAATTCGGTTAAGGAAAACGATTTTTTATTAAATGTATTCATGTATTTTAATACTTATCAGTAAAAATAAAAATATTAAATTAAAAATACATATTCGACAACAATACATATTCGGTAAAATGTAGGTATCTAATTATAATTATCTAAGATATCTAATTATGAAAACAAATAAAAATATTTATTTAGTGGCTTTCTTAATTGTAACATAATAGTTAGACTTTAGGAGGTATAAGCGGAGGGTAGGCGGAAGGGAAATATTTTTAACACAGGTGTATATTACATACGTGCAAAAAAAAAAACTCAAAAATAGTGATTAAGGAACCTTACAAATTATAACTTACCATATGCATTTAAATATCCAATTACCGGTTCAGATTAATAGTTAATTCGATTCCTAATAACCGGCGAACTCTAGACAGAGATAGATTTACATGTTTAGTTCTTAAAAACCGTAAACGCAAATATCGCACTTTTAGTCATTGACTTACTATTTGCTTCCTAACAGTACCGCAAATACAGCGCATTTAATAAGAAAACAAGATCGCCGACAAGTCTTGTGTGGAAGCGCGTCTATGCGAGTGGCCTTGATTGCACAACTTGATCACAACATAGACGTAGGTACTACCGAAACGTGTCAACCAAAAGATCGAGAAAGTTGCATAAAGTCTAAGCTCCAGTGTACACGTACTAATATTATGTATTAGCAACAAGTGACCTTCCTGCATAAGCACTGCGCACCAGCGTCATGGCTGATCTTGCTTATTATTTTATTATTGAAGCTATTTTAAAAGAAATTGATTTTAAGCTATTGCATAGCTTTTATCGCGGGCTTTGAGCGCGGCGACCGAATCGAGAAATTCCGTAACGAAAATTAATAACACCTTTGTTGGATATCAAGTCTCCAGGCAACCGAGTTGTTGACTGTCAATAGAAAAATATGGATATAATTGAATAAAGTATTATTTTACATTCCTTATTATTTTATTTGATATTGGCGACAGGATGTCGAATGAACTAAAAAACAATAAGAAAATACGAGCCACATTACGTGGGTTAATGAAACGAACCGAAAATTACATTTCGGGAATAGAAAAAATTGACAATGAAGAAATAAATATACGACTGAATTCTTTACAAGAAAATTTGAACAAATTCTACGCGATTCAAGAAAAAATTGAATGGCTTACAGAAGAAGAAAATTTAGAAGAGGAAATAAAATACAGGTACGAATTTGAAGAAATATATACAAAGCTAAAATTTAAATTTTTGAATGTACAAAAAGAAAATAATCGGCTAATACCTGAATGTTCTTTTATATCGGCAAGAGCGGAAGTTTATTTGATAAACTGTTAACCGTCAAGGCACGCTTGAGACGTACACATAATACAAAAGGGTTATCACCTTATCAGTTAATGTTCGGCAGAGAGGTAAGAACCTATATGCATGCCTTATTTAAGAAATCCGCCCCGCTATTCAGATTACATTACAATGCACCGCCAACGAAGGAGTTCGGACAAGGTGATAAGGTACAAGTCCGCAGTTACACCGACCCAGGAGTTAAATGGGAGTTCGGAAGATTAGGTAGACTCCATTATGAAGTCAGAACTGAAAATGGCATACTGGTGCGCCGTCACCTTGACCAAATGCTGCCGGCTCCCCTGGTGGTGTAAGTAAAAATAGCGGTGGAGGACTGTTGGATATCAAGTGTCCAGGCAACCGAGTTGTTGACTGTCAATAGAAAAATATGGATATAATTGAATAAATTATTATTTTACATTCCTTATTATTTCATTTTTTTAACCTTGATTCGTCAACTTGAACACAGATGGCAGTAAAAGTTTGGAAAATCCAAAAGTGCACGCCTCATAATCTCATTTTTTTTTTTACAATGAAATTGATTATTTGTAAAAGTGTATATTATATAAATATACCAATACACTCGTTCTCATGTGCCAAGTTCTTGTACTGTCTCAAGGTCTTTCACGGTGTCACTACTGTTGAATTGAGTGGTAATTTAAATTAAAAATTTAAATAATAATAAATGGAGTAAAGGAGATCCAGGTGACAAGTATAGTGTAGTATAAAGAAGCAACATGTGGATTTAAAATCGTTTTGTTTAAAAAATTCAAAATTTTAGAGGCTCTTTATGAGAAAGCTGTTAAATGCTCAATAACAATCGACTCAAATGAAAACAATTTGTAATCACACCCACCTCCACCCTCATTCCACCACTACAAATCTATCGAAAGTTTTAATCTAGGTAATTAATTAACAAATTAAGAGCAGAGCACGAAAAAAATAGTAAAAAAGAAATAGAATGAGAGTTTTTGAAATTAATTGAAAAAAAAAACAAAAAAACAATAGGTAACAAGTAATATAAAATAAATAAATAAATATAAACTATTATTTCAGTTGTTCTTTTCAAAAATAATTATATTATAACTAAACAAAAAACAAAAAAAATAAAAAAGAAAAGAAAAAGAAATACATACCTACCGTTTTGGAAGTTGAGAACAAAAGAGCTGATTGTTTATGAACTTTTATTAATTTCTATGAAATATCTTATTTTAGTTCTCATGTAATATGTATCAACAATTCATCGGAAATAACTCTTTTTCACTATTCTTCTCTCGTTCTTGTAAACATGTTTATATAAATAAATCAAAACATATAATAAACCAATAAACCATAAACCAATATAAATGAAATGAAAAATATCTTCACAACGTGCTATTAAAAATATTAAAATGTAGAAATAGAAAAACACCTCAATAGTCAATGTAACTTTACAGTGTCTTGTAAAAAAGTACCATTTATAGATATCAGATGGAGTTATATTCACGAGGTTACAACTTAAGATTTTACATTTTACTTTTTTTTTTAAATTTTTTATTATTTATTTCTATTCAATAAACAAATAAAAAAAATGATTTTAAAGAAGTTTACCAATTTTTTTTTTCATTGTTGTTGTATTAGTTTTTTATAAATAATAATTTAATGACAGTGAATTAAACGCTCATATTGACTAAGAAATTATTTCGTGTGTTACTTTAGATAATTAAAAAAAAAAATCCGATACGATCATTTTTTCGACCAATTTTGATGCCACATAAACCCGTCCATACACGGACGTCCAGAAAAGATTATGTTTAATATTATTATTTACTATGTTAAACAAAAAAATTGTTATTAAAATATATTTTATGTGCCTGATATATTAATTGACTTGATATTAGTGCACTCAAATTAACCTATAAGTGCAATATAAATAACAAAAAATCAATTTTAGTTTCGAGAAAACTGCTTTTTTTGAAATGTCGAGAGTAGAGCACAACCTCAACGCTTCGCTTATGAGGCGTGCAATACACATTTTTTTATAATCCGTGCGGAAATCTTAAAATTGCGTGAAGTATATTTTATAGCTGATATTTGCAATGTCTTATATAATGGAGATATGATAAAATAGTGGATAAAGATGTATTAATGTAAATGTTGATGATTATGGAAGAATGTATTGTATTTCTGGAATTCCTTCAAGCGTTTACATAGCATAAAAAATGCTATGTAATAGCTTTACCGCGGCAGTCTCCGAGTGCCACACGTATTTTTTTTGTACATACAACAAGGTATTTAAGTAAGGCAATATTATATTATGAGTAATAGCCTAGTGGTTAAGAAACTCGTCCCCTTGTTCAAGGTCCGAAGTTTTTAGAAGTTATGTGTGTATTAGGAATTTATTGTATACTTGCTTAGACGGTAAAGGAAAACATCGTGAGGAAACCTGCATATCTCAGAAAACTTAAAAAAGTTTTCAAAGGTATGTTAAATCTACCAATTCGCAATTAGTCAGACCCGTGCTCAGCAGTGGTATAGTATTGGGTTGATGATGATTATGAAATTAGCAGAAGTATAGGCACTTAGGTATCGCCGAGCGAGCAAGGGAGCGCGCTGAACCCGCTCGAAGAAGGAGTCGCCGCAGGAGTCGGTAAGGAAGGTTTCCCCCTCGAGAAGAAAAAGAAAAAAAAGTCATTTAGGTATATAAGAAGGTAATATATGAGCGACAATGAGGTAATCGGTCACCGCCGTTGACTACGCTGGGCGGTTACGCGTGGTTATAACAATAAAACAACTTTTGGAAAAGTCTCTTGTAAACGAAAAAAAATATTTCTCGGTTTAATATTTGGTACACACTACACACTACACACATGCCGGAGGCGTCAACAGCGGCGGGCGTTGCCGTTGTGATTCGAATTATTAACGTGGTCCACAATAAAAGTGATGTCTTTTGTTTTTGATAACTAACATTCATGTTATACTTAATAATATTTAAGGCAATGTACCTACATATGCTTTACTTAACGTAATTATAAAAAAGCTACTCTATCGCTTTAGGTTAATAATACCATTAATACTCGTACATGTAACGATAAATAAATCAATATATATTGTTGTTCTTCTAATAAGTATTTAATATTTCGAGAGCTATGTTGTAGTCGAAGCAACAAACAAAGCTTGGCATTTAGTGTAGTGTTGTCCTAAAAAACATTATCTAGTTTTGTAACGCACTTTTACGGCGCAAGGGTCATTGTCCAACGCCGCATTAGTTTGGCGGTCAGAAGATCCTTCTAATTTGCTATCGTTCTTATTGTTGAATACTACAAGCGGTAAAATAACTGTTTTAGGAATAAATTATTCCAAGGAATAAATATAAAATACAATATTTATACCTGTTACTTAAACATGCCTTTAATTTAAATACTAAGAAATGCGAGTATAATTTCATGTTTAGGAGATAATGATTTCGATATGATCTACTTTTTTCTGTGGATACAACAGTTCCACAATAAGTTTTTGAATTGGTATTTTCTTAAACTACCAAAAAAACGGACTCTACATCGGGTGAAACACGCACATTTAGATTAAAACGTAGAAATAATGAACAGAATATCCGATGAATATGCGCTTAACGATATCTAAACATAGTTACG
Organism: Epargyreus clarus; assembly: GCF_041222505.1. Classification (NCBI taxonomy): domain Eukaryota; kingdom Metazoa; phylum Arthropoda; class Insecta; order Lepidoptera; family Hesperiidae; genus Epargyreus; species Epargyreus clarus. Next base: position 6,921,019 of record NW_027332215.1, read on the forward strand.
ATTTCTTTAAATACTTTTAGAAAAAAAATTAAATAGCATTGTAACATTAAACCTAGTAATTTTCTTATTATAAGAGAATGATGATGCAGAAGTACTCGTGCTTTTACGAGTATCTATAATTTAGTTCTCAGCACTTGTTCCTAGAGATTTTCTGTTCTAGGCCGTGAGAGTTTGTCCCTGTAGTCTCGGGACTAGAATAGGGCTACGGTATCCCCTGCCTGTCGTATGAGGCGACTAAAAGGGGGCTTCTGGGGTTGCGGGCGGCAAGAGTGGAAGCTCGAACCGTCCAGCAAGTAACCCCGGGAAGGACGACGATGTGTGTGGCCGCATACCGTTGTAAACACCAGGTTTGTGGGAGATGAAAGTGGAGAATCTAATGTGGTTCGCCTCTGGAGGTACCACTGCCACATCTATATCTATCTTTATGTATAACTCTGCTTAGAAATCTTAAAATGTATATGGAAGCACTAAATGGCTAACTCATACGGTTAAGGCTGAAGGAACCTCTGCATCATCAGAGTCGAGGAGCTAAAGGTCAATATTTCATGATTATATATCTGCTTAGCAACCATATAACATATACTTAAGGAACAAATGGCTGATTTCTTTGGTTTATTTTGGCACCTGCGCATCACCAGGGGTAAGGAGTTAAAGATCAAAATTTTGCATGGTATATCTCTGCTTAGAAAACTCATTACATTTAAGTAAATTAACAATCATCCATCTTCCATAGTTTAGGCTGAAGGCATCTCTGCATCACCAGGATTAAAGAGTTGAAGGTCAAATTTTCCTTTATATCGTGTAATCCTAGATATTCAATGTTCTTTCCAAGTTTCACGAGAATTGTGTGGGCATAAGCTAAGTTATCATTAATTATGTAAAAAATAGGGACAGTGATGAGGAGTCCCACACTTTAACTCATGGATCTCATCATCAGACCACACCCATATTAAGATACGGAAGTACCACAACGAAACACCCTTTCAAATGAATAAGAAAATTTTGATTGGTATAGCAACACACAAGTTATTTAATTTTATAACAAATCATGTTGCCCCGATTTTTCAGGAACACTGTCAAAGTATCCCTTTTGTATTTTACACTTTGATGTCAGTTAAAAATGACAGGCGCTTTGTGCGATATAAAGTTACTTGTATACAGTTTGTATGGAATACTGGTATACAGTTTACAAATGTGTCACAACGATTGACGTGTTTTTCGGAAAAGCACTATTGTTTGAATACGTGTTTTAATTAAAAATTTCAATAGGTAAAAATATACGTTCAATTGAATATCAGAATATGGTATGCCATCAAAAACAATGCTTGTAAAAAGATCCAATTCTCGCCATTCAGTTCTTCTACCGTAAAAAGTTTTGAGATCTATGTAATACCAAGTCTGTAAATGTATGCAGTCCCTACTTAAGGGACCTTCTGTCTTAAGGTATTATCCCACTATCTAACCTAACAATATCTCATGGGACCATATCAATATTAAAAATATTTTATGTTCTCAATAAATAGATTGACGTGGCAATCGTACTGCAAGAGTTTTCATCTTATCATATCGCATCACACAAGTAACATTATTTGTATTGAATTTAAATTGAAGTTGATACTGAAAACGTCTTGTGTCTCGAGAATAAAAATGGGAGATAGCATACATCCTATAGAGTATCTTAAACCATCCATTTGGGGGGTTCATCCAGGGAAGTCCATCAGATTACACTAGTTTACAGTACATCTGTTGCCGGAAAAAAAATATCTGTTCTTGAGTACATATATTATTCACATTTTAAATATATAAGTTATTATTTTTTATCAGCTTTAGTTTTTCAGTTTAGCTATATAAGTTTAAAACAGAAATAATTCGCCAAGTACGAGTCGAACTCGCACATGGAGGCTTCCGTACTACCAAATGTTCATTATTTTAATTCATTTTATGATTTTCAACAATACTTAGTCATATGAAACAACAATAGATAGCGTTGGGGTGATGATGAGTGATACGTAAATTTTCAACAATACTTAGTTATATAACACACAAATAGATGGCGTTAGGGTGACAATGGGACGACGATTATACGTAATCAAAGTATAATAAAATTAAAATAAGTATATTTAAAATATGTTTTATGGTTCTTATTTGTATTTATTATAATACCAGTTACAGTAGTAAACGTATTTTAAAAAATTTAAAAGGTTTGGAAAATCCAAAAGTGCACGACTCATAATGCTCATTTAATTATGAAATATAAAAAAAAAAAAACTTAAGTCGTTCAAAATTAATTGCCGAAAAAACAGCTGTAGTAGGAAGAAGGTACTGCACAAGCGCCCCTGGTGGAATAAATGTACATAATATCTATAGATATACAGTCTTGTAGTTTTCGTTTTTTATTGCAATTAAACGACACTGAATTAATTAATCATTCGCATTCAGTGACCTACAATCGTCGATTAGAATTAAAAAAAAAAAAAAAATAACTCAAATGATGGATTTTTTCACAAGTTACAGTGTTTTCAGGTATCACACATGACGGACAGGAAAATTTTTTGACCTATTTTGGTGTTTTTTTCCATTTCTATTGCAGTAAATCAATTTTTAAAAAGTATGGAATTAATCTCCATTAAATTATCTCGACAATAGTATGCAAAATATCTTGATTCCGTGAACTATCAAGGCTATAATAATAAAAATAGCCGCCAAAATGAAGCGAAAAAAATTTTTCGATCGTAAAGCACTCTCTGATGCTTCGCATCATGAGTCGTGCAAAATTCAAACGTCTTCCGAGTACAGTTTAACAGTTAGATCGAAAAATGCCGAAAAAATCCGGTTTGTTGTATGGAGACCCCCTTTAATATTCAATTTTATTTTATTTTTAGTATTTGTTGTTATAGCTGCCACCTTTATGCCTCATCTGTCAAAATTTCATGTGTCTATCTATTACGGTTTAAGCGGTAGAGCCCTGTGACAGACGGACAGACGGACAGACAGCGAAGTCTTAGTAATAGGGTTCCGTTTTTACCCTTTGGGTACGGAACCCTAAAAAACAAGTGTTTATATGGAAAAAAGAAATAAAAAATTAAATTAAACATTTAGATCTAAAAAACTTCGTTTTAAAGCTCTTCTGTTATGTGTTGATTTTGGAAAATGGCATATCAGAGACCAGCAATAGTCAGACATCATGTTCGGATGCCTGCTAACGTTCTTCTATCACGCGTAAGTCCTGATGCATACGCTCTCCTTGCTCTTCGCTCATATCTCCTCAATTTTCCGGAAACCTGTCCAGCTGACTATGGAGATAGTGGAGTTTTATACTCATATTGCACCCCATATTTTTTAATTGTAAAAGAAGGTCTTCAACAAATGTAATACGTCAATATAATTTTCCGATTTCTTATTTCCGAGAAAATTTTGCATAACAGAGAGGAAAGCTATCCAAGCTCTTAATTCAAGCTTAGTCATTGAATCTCTAAATTTGGCAATCTTTCTTAAGTTGTCGAATTTGGGGCCCATTAAAAATCCTGGCTTTAATCTTTTCGATAGTAAGCTGAGGAATTTTTTGACAAATGAAACTAAACCAATTTCCGTTTTTATCTAGTGACTTAAAATGTTTCATGATGCCCAATTTTATATGCAACAATGGCGGAAGGATGATTTTGTCACGAGCTGCTAGGGAATTCTGAACGAACTGAACTCTTGATGCCAACAATTCTGAAGCTCATTTAGAAAGATCCAAATCTCTTACAAGATCATGTAACTCGTTTTGGGAAAGGCATTTCGACTCATTTGGTATACGTTCAAAATTAACATCATTTGGTGATGAGCATGGTGTTTCAGTATCAATTTCTTCTAAGGGTCCAGATATATTTTTTTACAGTAACAAGTCAGATGAATGTTGCACTGGAAGCTGAACACAAGTAGTACTTGGATATTGCCGTTAAATTCGATATTTGGAGTTTATGCCGTTTATGTTCGTGCTACAAAAGTAACAGTCATGGAGATGATTTTTGTAGTTCTCGCCAAATAGTTGGTGTTACAAAATTTAAAGGCACTTCTTTTACGACTTGTCCATAATCTTAAATATCCAAAACACGATATACAAACACAATTAGGCGCCCAAGACTTGTCATTTTTATCCAAGGACTATTAAAATACAGAATATCGGTTTTTTTAACCAACTCTGATATAACTTTCCGACAATTCTTTAACACGTACTCTCCGCAAATGGTGCAAAAGTTATTTGGATTATTTAAACTACGTCTTCTTGAAGTACTCGTGTCACAAAAAAATCAGATATTATTCTTAACACAGTAAAATGTGCTCGTTATGGACTAATAAATAAGAAAAAAATATAAAAAAGAAAAACAAAAAAACTCGAGCTGTACAAATAATTTTAAGAGTATATATATCAAAAAACAGTTATAAATGAACATTTACATTCATAAAATTGGCGGCAACAGATAAAAAAAATAATTTGTAAACTAGTGTTATTAATAAAAAAAATCGTATTATCTATAGTAGCTTAATTACATGCTGAAAACAATAAATTTATAATCTGACGATTTGAGGGCGGTGTTAGGGAGTAATAAGGTTGAAAAAAATCTATACCTGGACATACTCGAGCACGGTATTTTTTTAATATAAAGGAAATAATGCTAGAAAATAATATGCACTATCTGATAGCGCCACTTATTAGCATGGATGCCTGGAAAGTAATGGTGTATAACAAACTAAAGGAAAAGGCTAATTTTATGGAAAATACATTATTCTTCATACATTCTCATTCTATTTTTTTTTTCAAATCGTCAGTATATAAAACCCCTCCACTAAATCGTCAGATGAAGGATTATGATAAGTAAAACATCGGCTGGAATTTCCTGTATAATAATCTTACGCCCTCGAGTGTGTCAAGATAACGATTTTTTTTTGCATTTTCGAAGAGTCACTGACAGTCTTTCGAATCGAATCGTCAGTCTTTCGAATGGGCGACTCATCTGGGGTAACTTCATATCCCCTTTGAAAATCGAATGCGCTGGTTTTTTTTTCCATTTTTACCTTTCGTATGGTTGTCCCCCTATGCAAACCAGCAGATATACATATTTCCGGCATCAGAGATATATACTCTATCACTAACCTGCCGCGCCTTGAGTATGTCTGACTCTGTTTTTTACATCTTTCGAATCATCTAGAAACTATTCCCACGGTGAATCGAAAAATATCACACAACCTTTTCTTCACTCTAACGTGTAATCTACACAATCTTATAGGTCCTATCGACGCTCGAGTTTCTACCCATTTAACATCATGGGCTCCCCTACTACTCGTACATTTCGCGGACAGAAACACAGATTCATTAACTGCAAATGTAACTTTGTAATCCTATATAACTTATATAGGATACAAAGTTATTTAATGTAGTTGGTGTATCTAGATAACTGGACAGAAATTGCAAAATATTTTAGTTTTTCCATGAGTTATATACTAAACACTAATTGTATTCTCAATTTCAACCTTCTATGTCTGCTAGAAGGGCCTTAAAGTTTTGATGATCGGTCAGTCAGTCAGTGAGTGAGTGACAAAATTACGAACTTTGACTACTTGTAATTCTTAAACTACGGGTTCAAATTGAATGAAATTTGAAATATACCGTGTCTACACATTGCTTGCTTGGCTCCTGAAAATTCCGGCTTCTAGCTTCATATGCAACGAAGTTACAGGTCGAAAATGGGCCGAATTGCTTCGAGAAAAGAATGCTACGGCCGTGCCGCTTTTTTTGGCTCGACTTGGCGGAGGCACTGCCGTGCCTCCTGATAAAGAAAAGCGGCGCGGAGAGCACTGAGAAATGCAGGCCTTTGTATGAAACAAAACAGCTTTCATATAATTGTGTACAGAAATTTAAAATTGATATGAAAACAAAATATTTTGTACAACTTTGCATTTCTGTAAGAGTTTATACATACTTTTTCCCCCAAAATACACGCAGGAATGGTCTGATATAAATCTTAATTAGTGTCGCCCATTGCATTACTAAACGCCAATAAAAAATATATTTCAAAACTCACGATTTTATTGATAATCAAACTAAGAAGTCCTAATACAGGGTGGCGCAAAATTAACCATCCCATACTTCTTTCTTTGGGACTATTTGAAGTCACGGGTCAATCGCAGCTCTTAAGGAGAATATTTGACTGGAATGCGAAGTATTATCGGCGAAAATCTAAAGGAAAGTCGCGGAAAATATAAGGTAACGGGAACAAATGTTTGTTAACGCTGATAGAAGACCCTTAACAGATAACATCTTCTCTAATTAGCAAAATAAAAAAGTTACAGGTCCTGGTAAAGATTTCTATTCCTGAAAATCACTTTTTTTAATCAGTACAAAAGTTATTCAAAAACAAAATTCTGTGATTAATACAAGAACGACGAAGAAAGAAGATTGTGTGTGTGCTTGATATCTGTTGATATGAATTGTTATGATTTTTTATTAATTTTATTCCGTAATGCAGTATTAGTTTTCATACTTTGCTAACCTAACCCTAAAAAGGACGTAGTTAAGCTTGTTTTGCTAATAAAAAATATGAACACACCTTACACTTGACCGGATTTTTTTATGTGAAATGTACTCATATGTGTATTCCGCAACCGAACCTACATAATATTTAACTATTTTCTTCTGACCTACTTAACAAAAGGCTGCTATGAATAATCGTTCTATTGAACTTTGTACTTCGCACCAAGGCCAGAGCATGCTAATGAATATGAGTACGCACGAACCTCAAATCGTATTTTTTTTAATATATTGATGGTTTTATTACAAAGAGGTAGTTTGGATGTGATTCATATGTAATCTCGAATATTTTAGACTAGATTTTTTTAGACTGTTATAACAACAGATAATTAAGGCACGGCCTCTCATTCTGGGGGTTCGAGGATCGAATCCCAGGAGCGGCCCATGGATTTTTAAAGTTATTGGTGTATTAGAAATCAATGAACACTTGCTAATATGGTGAAGGAAATGATCGTAAAGCACATCTGAGAGTAAAAAGAAATTCGCACTTTTGTATTTGAAGATGGTAGAGCCCTTTGTGGTTTGACTCCGGCAGTACCACCGCCACACCTATTTCTGACTCATAACAGCAGTGTTAAGCGCTGCTGTGTTCCGGTTTGAAGGGTGTGGTAAGGGAGACATACTTTTCCGAAGCGTTCCAGCTTAGTCCTCAGGAGTAGCGGCGAATCTGTGGTCGACCTCAGGTAGGAATATCCAATCCTGTCTGGTGTTGATTACAGATGTCCATGGGCGGCAGTAGTCACTTACCATCAGGTGGACTGCATGTTCGTTTGCTACTCCTATATTATGTAAAAAAAAGAAAATCTTGGCCAGCACGGTGGACTATGGCCTAACTTCTCTCACAGTTCGAGAGAAGACATACCCAGCAGACGGTGAGAAACGGACGGAACGAAACGAACGAAACGAAGACGGACAGAAAGACATACCCCAGGTGTCAGTGTGGGGCAAGTAATAGTGCGCTTATTAAATTAAAACAGTTTTATTAAAACAAATAATATCTGTGATATACGAGTAAACAACGATTCCGGGCGCAAGTCTGGCCCAGGGAAATATATAAACGATTAATAAAATATTAGTTTTGTGTCTACATGTTTGTGAACAGCGTCACCCGATATTCCATTTTGTACTAAACACACACACACAAAATTATTTGTATTCCGACGTTATGCAAATATGTATATACATATATATGTTATTGACTTAACCATCTGTGCATTAATTTCTAATTATTTCATTTGAATCATATTCACTAACAAGCAAATTAAATTTAATTTACAGACCATTTCATGCAGAAAGCCAAATACAAAATTTCATACTGTTGGTTCGAAATTGGTGGAATTCGAAACAAATTTTCAGCCGAAATAGCTTCACGGGATAATCTTCTGTAAGCGGCATAAGTAATATCTGTTTCATTAATTCCATCCAACAAAATACAACATTTCACAGTGTTTACTGTGAAGGATTTTCAAACGTTCCACACCATATTTTTAACCGACTTCTAAAAAGGAGGAGGTTTCTCAATTCCACCGTATAATATATGCTCTTTTTATGTTTGTTCGGGGATAACTTCGTCGTTTGTGAACAGATTTCGATGATTTTTTTATTGGAAAGAAGATATGTCCAAGGTGGTCCCATTATAAGGAAATCAGGGTCTGTTATCGTTATCCAACGAAATATATTTAGCGCCGACTTCAAAAATATGTACTGAACCAACATTTATTTAATTTATTTTTTACTTTTCAGTGACACACAAATCGGTTGTATTTATTTGTTAAAAATTTTTACCCGCTTAGGGATGGTGTTTTTAAAATTACGTAACATAACAATATGCGAAACTAATACTTGGATTGCTTTGATTTAGTTGGGAGATCTGTGGAAAAATTTATTACTCACTTATTGAACACGGTATTGCAGTACCTACATTACGAGTATATAGTAGAGGATCCCAGTATAAGACCTTGACTGAATTTTTTTAGACAACCCATTGGCAATATAATTATTGTTATATTTAATTCGACCAGCTCGGTGAAGGTCGTCTTATATCGGGATCTTAGACCAATGGCGAAGTATTAATAATAAGTTGAGCGCCGACTTAAGAACTAAGTGCTAAACCAAGATTTAGAGTAAAAAGGTAGGTATTTATTTTTACTTTTTAATAACTTCGAAGTCGTTTCTATTATTTTGTTTAAAAAAATGAGTCCGAAAGGCGAAGTCTGTTTCTTCATTAATCTGAGGGTTGAATGTAAATCACCTCAACAGAATCACGGTCTTACGGGTTTCGCTAAGACCGTCACCGCAAATGACTGCGCCATTGATGACCACCGACTACAGACACCAACTTTATTTATTTTCGAGGACAGTACTATTTTGTGTGATATTTATCTTTGTAATATTATAATCTTGCTACTGGTATTCAAAATTTTGATCGATAGATTTTTTTAAGTGCGTATGATACCGCGCTTATAGCTAGTATGAAAATATTGAAGTCTACATGTATTGTTTTGTACCAATAAATCCTGGTGTCATGTCATTGGAAGGTGGTAGATTTAGTGTGATTTGACCGAGAGGTATCACGATCACGTCAATCTAGCGTAAAGTAATTCTTGTAAGGTGAGGTAGATTATGGGTGTCGACTTACCATTCACTGTGCTCTTTTTTTTTGTTTACGAGGGGGAAACCTTCAAAAGGTACCCGGTGTCGTGGAAGCGACGCAGGGTTATGTGGGATTCTTACCTAACTAAAACCCCCCGGTGGCCGTCCTTGCCCTGCGTAGAGGGCTCCGGGATCTCTAAAGGAACGCAACCGGAGCCCTCTTAGCGCGTTTCCCCATCTGCGTTGCGTCTGATGCGTACGACGGTATGCGACCACACATACCGCCGTCCATCCCGGGGCCGCTGGCCGAGCGGTTCGAGCTCCCACACTTGCCACCCGCAAACCCCGGAAGCCCCCTTTTAGTCGCCTCTTACGACAGGCAGGGGATACCGTAGCCCTATTCTGGTCCCGAAACTACAGGAACAATTCACTGTGCTCTATAAGCTATTTCACTTCTACAATTTTTATAAGATTCAAAATGTCAAATCTATAAGCGCTGCTGTGTTCTGGTTCGAAAAATGGGGTAAGGGTGAAATACTTTTGCGTGGCATTCCAGTTTAGTCCTCAGGGGTAGTGGCGCATGTGTGGCCGACTTCAGGTAGGAATATCTAATTTTATCTGGGGTTGATTATACATGTCCGTTGTCCATGAGCGGCAGTAGGTAAGTGGCTACTGCCACTGTTAGGTGGACTGAATGCTCGTCTACTACTCCTAAAATATAAAAAAATCTGAGACGGACATATGTACTTTATCACAAATATGGTAACCATACTTAGATAGTACTTATAGTGTATAATTCGTGTGAATGACATTGCCTATGACGTAAAGTTGGAAAAGTTTCTAGGCTACACTTGTCCATAAATGGGCAATGTAGTTTGTGGTGAAAATGCTAATATTACAGAATAAAGATTACATTTTAGTACGTAGGTATACTTTTTTAATTTAAGTGCAATGATAGCCTAATAGTTAAGAAACTAAAAGTTATGTGCGTATTAGAAATAAATTCAAAAGAAAAAAACATTGATGGAGGTAACAAATTAAAAACAACATTATAGCACCTGGAATGTTTTTTAGCCTGATGTTTATGGCCTAATCCTTCTCATCCTGAGAGAAGACCCGTGCCCAGCCGTGGGACAGTAATGGATAGATGATGATGATACTTTTTAGTAAGTGTTTACTTAAAAAAATGTTTAGCTGAAACTAAAATAAAGGTATTTTAGTTGTGAAATGTTAAAATGCCACGAGAATACTATATAGCATGTTTTTGCGGTATTGTGTTACCTACGAGTATCATGTTGCCGTATTGTCGACGAATTTATATGAATATTTCGAATTTCAGTAGGTAACTCCAATCGATTCAATGGACGGGTTTTATAAAATATTGTTGCAATGATTAACCCACAAAAAATCTGTGGTAGTTCTATACCTCCATATCTATCTCTATCCATCTATCTATCTGTGTATTTAGTGGACCGATTTTAATAATTCTTTTTTTTATTGTGTAGAGACGAGCTGGAAGTTGGTCCCATTTAAATATGGTTAGGATCCATTGATGGGTTCTGGAGAAAATGAGGGGAACTTCTCCACCCATGTAAATATAACAGCCATAACTTCGCGGTTTATGAACCTATTTTAATTCCTTTAATTTCGTGTGTGGACAATTGCTACAAGTTGGTCCCATTTGAATATGATGAGGATCAGAGTGGGTTGTGGAGACAAAATATATAACTCCTCAACCGATGGGTATAAATGAGTTTTGTTTGAAGATATTTGGTGTAGGTTCTAATGAAATTGCAAAACCAGTTCATCATTGACTATTTAGTTAGGATAATAAAAAATAACATACTTACGTTTTATATCTAAAAAGTGGAGTGGGAAATGATTTAAATGAAACACACTTGGTGCATTCGACAGATAATTGACGCATCTATAGTTCATCTAAAAAATAAATTACACTGCAAATGACGTGACCTGACGTGGAAGTCATCTTTCTGATAGTCTCTCTCCTCATTTATAACGACTTTACGTCCTAAGCTTTCCATGCAAATGGGACCATGTTATTCGTTTCAATTATTTTCTAGTTTGTTCTCCGATGTAAACGTGTGACATAAATACATGATAAACATTACTGTAAACAATTATTCAAAACTATTTACAGTAATGTCTTTCGTGGATTAAATATTTACACGAAAAAAGCAGAAGTACAAACGCAATAAAAACATGACAATTGCCTTCCATCAATTACATCGGGAAAAGTTCCAAATTCCCGAAAGGAGCCAAGTTCTTATATTATATTATTTAACAAGTTATTAACTTTGCAAATTACTTAATACTTTATAATGGATCTACTCAAGAAAAACGATTATAATATTTAATGACGTAATTTTAATGTAGTAATTTAATGTCGGGGCACACATCATCGAGATGTGTCATGATTTATTTATTACCAAAATATCTTGTCACGGGTGAACGTAATTCACAGTGCAGTAAAAACAATTACTAATATACACTTTAAATAAAAATAAATATTGGATATAAGTTGACCTGTATGACAGGAGACAATATATACTATTGTTACGGTATGGTAAATTATAGGCATGTCACGTGATAACAACTAGCGGGAACAACAGAACAATAAAATTGCAAGCTTGTAAGCTATTTGATAAAAAACAGCGTGTTTTTTGTAAAGGCTTGATAAGGGCCACTTGTCTATTATCACTTACTTAACTGATGGTAACTGCTTCAACTGATAGTAAGAAGTCGCTACTGATTATAGAAGCAAAAAGTAGAGTTAGTGTAATGGCGAAACTTTCCATGTTTCTTAGTAAAAAAAATACTTTAATATAGGCTGATAGATTGAAACTGGGAGCAATCTTAAAATAGATTTTTATGTTTGATATCATGTGAAAGCATTCCGCCACAGAAAATAAATTTGAAAATAATTATACTTTAAAACTAAAAACCACACTAAAATCGCATAAGGAAAACATTCCTAATCCTCATTATTTCTGATTCCTGACGATGAGGAGAATGGGATAAAATTTTTAAAATCGTTTATTGTCATCGGTTTTTGATAATTGTTCAAAATCTTAAATTAATCGGACCGTTCAAACTGGGTAATAATCGAGTTCAAAGATTCCGTTACATACATACATACAAGTCAAGCTAATAAAAGCGTGGTAAAAAGTGAACCGCGGCTTCGCTTTCAGTCATAGGTTTTTTTGACTACCCCTCAGGAACCGCACGTTTTTCGATAAAACGTGTGTACAAAATTTCATAACAATCGTTTATGTGTTAAGGCTTGAAAGTGTAACTATCAAACTGGCATTCGCATTTATATATTAATAATGTCTCAAGCATATTCAAAATTGCACAAACATTTGTTAATGTTATATTTGTTTGTATACGTTAGATATTATTAAGTAGCGAAAGTGTTAACATTATTTATAAGCGATGGTAAGTTTAGCACATATCCGCTGTTAGTTTAGAATGTTGAAATTTGACATAGTAATACAAGATTGAACACTCTAAAAAGTCCGCATTAATTAACTCTATATCATTTCACTTGAAATAAAGACCCAAGTAACATATTATTTGTAATGACGTTTACATGAGTTGTATTAACTTCATACAATTAATATTATTTTTGGGATCCGTGCGAAAAATTCAAACACGGATGCCTTACAGGATCACTTGTCGAAACTACAGAATCAACTGAGTTAAAGTTTCGTTCTCATATGCTTTTCCGTTACCCAAAGACGAAGGTATTAAGGAATTTTGAAGTGTGGTACTCTTTGGTCAAATTAAAAATAAAAACAACTAGCATTGCAAATTGACTAATATGTATAATTGAATTTTATAAAATACTAAAAATAGTTCTTCGTTCTTCCCTTAACTATCACAGGAAAACACTTAGGAAATCTTAAAAGAAAATCGTGAATACCTCGATTTGGCAATGTTATGCGCACAAACATACTTTTTCCCTTGGTTAACATACTTTCAATTTGGATCAGCTTTAAAACAACGAGAAACTTTACACGCGAGTTTAATTCTCATTTCTCCGTTTTTTATTATTTCAAGATAATACATATAAATTACTAGCTTTTATTAGCGGCGTCGCTTGCGGTCAGATATTTTAGCTGTTGCTCGGTAATGGGCCCCCAGATAAGTCTGGTGACCTTTTTTTACCTAATAACAACTGTTTGGGGGCCCCCAGGATCAGGGGCCCGGGGAGGACGGCCCCTTCCGCCCTCCCTTAACCCCTAGATAAAGGTATTCCATATCCTTTTCTGGTAACGTATGTACAAAAATTCATGACAATCGGTTATGATTATGAAGTTAAGGCATAAAAGTATATCTAGCAACGTACGTTTATCATTATACATTCAATTTAATATTGTGACATTTAATTATAAAAGAGGTCCGTTTGAAATCCGTCAAAAAGGATACGGATATAGGTATCCGACACGCCAGTTTTTAAATAGATCAAGGTTTTGAATTCAACTGGTTGGAATACATTGCTAGAACGGCCAATGTCAGCTGATGTGACCTACTTAAAGGATTCTATACATTTGAACAATGAAGAGTTAAATATATTAGTACTTTAATGTAATTTGTCCCTATTACCATCACTTATTTATATTTCTATACTTTGTTTGTTTGATTGTAATGAATAGGCTGAAACTACTGGACCGATTTTAAAAATTCTTTCACCATTCACAAGCCAAATTATCCACGAGTAACATAGGCTATATTTTATATGAAATATATTTGATAAATAGATTTTGAGGCGGTACAAAGTTTGCCGGGTCAGCTAGTTTTCTATAAAATTGATGTAGGATATTAGTATTAGTATTACCTGATGGCAAGTGGTCACTGTTGCCCATAAACAGCTGTGACTCCATCTAGAACAGGATCTACCAACAGCCGATCACAGATGCGTTGCCACTCTTGAAGGATTCGATGGCCCGCGTGGCGGAGCCGTCACTATACCTGTCTGACGCGCAAAGGATTTCGGGTTCAATCCCCGGCCACACAGATATTTGAATGCTGAATATATATATCTGTTCTGGGTCTGGGTGTGTGTGTATTTGTACTTGTGTGTGTCCATGGCACCCACAATACAGGTTCTGTAAAAAATTCAAGTGTCTATCTATTACGATTCAGGAGATAAGAGCCCTGAGACAGACGGTCAGACGAGCAGACAGGGGAAGCTTAGTAAAACGGTTGCACAGTCTCACAATATAATTATAATTATACACACTATAACTATAATTATAATTCTCGTGTCGTGGGTACCCTGGACACAAACATAGACGAATACACAAACACCCAGACCCAGAAATTAAATCAAAATTCATCATTGAAATATCCGTCAGGCCGGGTATCGAATCCGGAACCCTTTGCGCGTCTATCCTGTATGGTGACCGCTACTCCACGCGGTTTGCCGGAAAAACATCGTAAGTATTGTAAAAGACCTTTTTAATATATTTTTTTGTATAATCTATATTACTGGCTGTTTATAAAAAATGTTGTTCGGTGAATGATGCTTAAATAGAACTGAATAAAAATATTGTCTAGCTGAAAAATATCGTTTTAATACACTCTGCGAACAATAATTCTTCAAAATAATTACAGTGCGTAAAAAAACATGAGTAAAATATTTTTAAAAGTCTCAAGAAATGTATGAAATATGTTGAAAGGTGAATGATGACTCAGTGGAGAAGAGACCCGTGCCCAGCATTGGGACGGTAATGAGTAGATAATGTTTTGTCTTAGTACTCTTAAATCCATACAGTGGTCTGTAATTTTACCTATCCATCAATAAATGTTGTCTTTATGCCAGACTTAATGCATGTGCTTTTTGTTCGTGTATGAAGAATGATCGATTATTGCAGCCACGAAAGCGAAACATACAACAAAAGATCAACAAAAAACAACAGTTTAGGTTTCGTTGTATGCTTATATAGGGTAATCGTGAATACTCTGTTGGTTGAAATGACTAAATAAACATAGAGATTCTCTGAGTAAATTTCGCTGTTTCTTTACATTTTTAGAGTAACGGTATGCATAAGAAAACCGAAACCATATAAGCATCCACTGTCTGTCTGTCTTTCGCAGTGTCCAACACTTGAACGGTAATAAATAGACGCTTGAAATTTTACAGAGTATGTATACCTGTGGCCGCTATAACAACAAACACTAAAAATATCAAGAATTAAAAATAAATGTGAATTACCATACACGAAAACGCTTTCGGCGTTTTTCGCTTTATCTATTGAACCGTAATAGATAGATATAGTTCGAATTTTCACTAATGACAGTTTGGTGGTACGGAACCCTCCGTAAGAGTTCAACTCGCAGTTGGCCAATTATTTTTATATGGCCAATTAGTTTTGGCTATAATATATTTGTTTTTGGAGTTCCCGAATATGAAGCGCCGTGCACACGAATTTAGTCGACTGGTGTTTCAAAACAAATCCTGTTTGAAACTGCGCTCGCCTATGTCTATTTTGTTGCAGGCTTTATTTAACTTGCCTTGTTAGTTCATAAATTCTAGCACCTGAATTTTAAAACTGTTGAGCTGATTTTGCCTACACGTTTGGCTTGGATGACAATGCCAAACTAAATTCAATATGGCGGACGCCTTCCAGTTGGTAGACCAATTATTTTTATGCTCCCCTATATAGTCCCCTATATAGTGAGTATTAAATTTTATGAAAAGATAATGAAAAACTTACTTTATTAAAAAGCTAGGGGTAAGGGGGGCTAAGGGTTTTTTATATATATATATATATATATATATATATATATATATATATATATATTTTTTTTATATAAATTGAATTTTAATCAGAATATTAACTAAACAAGATAAAGGTTAAGGTTTTGCATACAAACATACATTCATACATATTTTAATAGAGCTAAGGCATTTTAAAAATACAGTGCCATGCTAACTAATACTATCAACAATGAATACTTCGCTAACAGTTCATGTAAATAACTTACATAGTTGTTGCAAAATTTCTATTTTTGGGATACATCAAAGATTACCGACAGTTTATTATTAGGATTACTTTCCTATGACCTATTTTCTCTTGTAATGTGAAAGGTTTAAAGTAGTTATAATCTTTTTTGGAAACGAAGGTCACACTATAGCTATTTGAGCTAATCGCGGGTAGCTTTTGGTAAAAAAGAGACTGTCTGAGACAAATCAACCTAACGTAATAAACAAATAAAGTGCCTAAACAAATCTTGTACGTCAATTTAAACCTACCACTAATTATATTATCGAAGTGAAAATTTGTTTGTACTTATATGTAGTTTTGAAGATAATATATAAAATCAAAAGAAAAAAAAATAAAAACAAGTTTTTATTACTTATTAATAAAAAGTTAAAAATAATTTAAGCCCGATATATTAAATATTTGCGTTTTTATATCAGTCACATTTTTTTATAAATAAAAGCGTGTTACATTGCGATTGACACATTGCTTCTCATTCTGAGAGTAGAATCTGTACTGGGCACTCTTTTCGGCTTTTAAAGACGTTTAAGTAGCGTGAAGTGATGAGGGACGTCTAGAGTGCAACATCCGTTTCAGTGCCTTAAGCTTGGCTAATTAATTTTTTTCAAAAAATATCTACACTATACGCGGAGTACCTATGTACGAGTACCTATACCTTGTAGAAGTTGTTATAAATAATAATACGGTTATTGATACAATCGGTTGTTTCGTTCTACTTCATGTTTAGAAGACAAGTGACAGATCATTAAGCAACTACCTAACGACCTTTGGAATCAAACTTTTACTTGGTGCCCGCAGTTGTTATGTAAGAAAAGACAATAATAAATAAACGGACAAGCCATCAAAATCTAATCAAAAAATAATCTAAAATACATACTTTGTTGTAACAATGTATGTATTTCAGATTATTAGTAAAGGTTTGTGGTTTTAGTAATTTTGTGACTGATAGTTAATTTTAACAAGCACTTTGTATAGTCCGCGTAAAACTGTTAGTCCGCTCTGAATATAGAAATAAAGCGCGTCGCTATAGCAAATAAAATTGCTCGCAACAACTTCAGAGCGGACTAGCAGTTTGGCGCGGAATATACCTACCAATGTTTTATGTTTGTTTCACTCGCAAGTACGAATAATGAAATTGTTTAAAGTATTTTTCTCTGTAGATTTGTTATTATAGATTCATAAGCAATTGGTTATGAATACTCATACTATACTTGACATTTTTGCTAAAGAACAATACTTACATGGTAGAACATGCTATGACGTACGATTGAGGGACGAATTTTTTAAACAAATCGTACACATTTTCGCTTATTTAGTTTAATTCACATGTTATATAATTTGGTACTATAAAAGCAGTGTAGTTAATTTTGCATTTTGATTTAGGATCCTATAAATCGTTCTAATTAGTATATAATGTAATTATTATTGTTATGGATATAAATGTCTTGTGATTAGTGTAAATAATTACAAATAACGAAAGACGTCAATGGAGTTAGTAGATAATAACCGTGTAATACAAGCAAAACATTAGCGATCACTAGGTGTTTTTTGGACGTACAGCGCGCCAAACTACTAGTCCGGTCTGAAGTTGTTGCGAGCACGTGTAGTCATATAATTTGATATGGCGACGCGATTCATTTCTGTATTCAGAGCGGGCTAGCAATTTTACGCGGACTATACTAAAATAATTGATTAATGAGTGATAAAAAAATGTTGACCAACAGCGTTGTGCAGACGGAAACTTTCACTTTCGGAGGATGCCGCTGACCGTGAGGTGCCGTGAGCCTGGGACGAGCCACCCAAAAAACAACACAGAAGAAAGATATAGATAAGAAATTTATTTATTTAAATGTAATGTATTTCTCTATGTATTTTATTTTAAAATTTCACATTAGCGTACCTACATTTTATTTTTAAACATATTCTATGTTATTAAGATAGTGTTCATTTTTATTATAAGTTTAATTTTTTTTTTTGTTAATTAGTATAGTTGGGTTAACAGTTTAATTAAGTAATGAAATAAAGTAAATAAATAAATCAAGTATTAAAGCATATCCAATTAAAATTTAGTTTTTTTTTGTAATTAAATCTAATGCGTCGACAGAGATGATAATGGTTATGCTTTTCCCAACATTGCGTGCGCGCGTTGAATCAATATTTCGTCTATTAATTTTTTTTCGAATTTTGGTCGGAAGAAATTGGTTAACTTTAATTATTTACGGTTTGAAGGTGGTAGAACCCTTTGTGGTTCGACTCCGGCGGCACCACCACCACACCTATTTCTACTTAATAACAGCAGTGTTAGGCGCTGCTGTGTTCCGGTTTGAAGGGTGTGGTAAGGGAGACAGACTTTTCCGAGGCGTCCCAGCTTAGTCCTCAGGGGTAGCGGTGCATTTGTGGCCGACCTCAGGTAGGAATATCGAATCCTATCTGGGGTTGATTACATATGTCCATGGGTAGCAGTAGCCACTTACCATCAGGTGGACTGCATGCTCGTCTGCTACTATTATATTATAAAAAAAATATATATTTACGGACTTAACCAGAAAAGCTTAATCATAAGAGTGATAACTTAGTTGTTTGAAATATGGCTAATATGCGCTACTGATTTTTTGATGTTATATCCCTATTAAAATAATAATTTGCTTCAACTATAAATCAAAATCTCGTGTGAAAATCTACATACTGAAGTGTTCTGCAAAAACAAAGCTCTCACAGGTGTGTGAAATCTACCAATCCGCATTTTGCTTGTAAGGTTTTTTATGTATCTATAATACGGAAGTAACAGACAAGCATGCACTCCACCTGAAGTTAACTACTGTCGCCCACGGACATCTGCAATCAATCTTAGACAAGACGAGATTCCCACCTGAAGTTATCCACTGATGCGCTGCTACCCCAGAGGACCAAGTTGGAACTGCCTCGGAAACATACCCCTTTGCCATACCATTCAAACGAGAATACAGCAAAAAAATCAAAATCATTTTTTTTTATTCAAAATAGGTTCTTTACGGAGGACTTTTTGAATGTCAATACAACTACCACCACTTCACAAGGTGTTTCGTTATGGAGAAGAAACGGCGAAAGAAACTCCATAACACACATCTTTGAAAAAACTGTTTTTTGCAATGTGAAACTTAACCTAATAGTACATGTGGAACTGGAACTACTTCAGACCACACACCGTTTTGTCAATCAAATAATCACTTAATTTATAGTACGCTTTTTACATAGCGTTTGTTTATTACCGCTGTTATTAGGCAGAAGTTGGTGTGTATTCTTTGTATATAAATTTTCTCCACGATGTTTTTCTTAAGCAATAAATCAAGTTGAAATTTTCTAATATGCATGTATTATTTAAAAAGAGGGGCTTGCTTGAGATTCGATTTTCAGAATCCCTGTGTCAGATGTCTATTTTTAAAAGATGACGTTTTTAAAAGAAGCGTACGGTAAACAGTAATGGCATTTTGGATTACTATCTGTATTGGAACTAGTTATAACTAAACAACTAAAAAGCAGCGGCGACCATACTTCGTTAGTTACGCTTTCGAATGCACAGAAAATTGAGACGCCTCAATGCATAATGGTTTCAGCGATACACACTTATAAGAATACACCGTGTTGGTCAAAGGCTCTTTGTGGTTCGACGGCTTCACTACCAAAGTAATTTCTCCCTTTTCTTTGGTACTAACACTTTGGCACTAATAAGAACTAGATACACAATCCCATACAAAAATGAACTTAAAAAGTGGCGTCAAACCTGTTTATAAAATTCTAAGCGACAGAATCTAAAATTAATGCAAAATCAACCTTATCACTATTATTTAAAGGTGTTTTTCAAAAACTGCTTACCAAAAGCAATAAATTTTTACGACATAAGTTAGCTGTCATAAGCTATCACTTTGACAGGTTTGTCACTTGGACAAGGAATTAGTGGAGACGAACAGTCATTACGGTTAAAATAAATTATCACTTAATATTTTTATTAGGTCGAAGTAATTAATTTTAATGAACATAATAATTTATCAATGAAAGATATGTGAAGACACAATTTATTATAATGCAAATATAAGTTTAAAACTAATATATAACCAAATACAAGTAATTTAATTAAAAAATCAACAAGCTGTTTACGCCGTTATCCAACGAAATATATTGCCGCCGACTAAAGAAATATGTAGCAAACCAACATTTATTTCAATTATTTTTACCCGACTGCCAAGGAAGGCTTATGTTTTTCGCGCGTATCTTGTATGTTTGTCTTTATTTATTTGATCGGATCTAACAAACGGCTGGATGAATGTCGACAATTAAGGTGTCATTATATTCGTCTCAATGACCCGAGTGTCCTTAGATAGGTGTTAGAAAAAAAATCAAAATGGCGGATTTTTGGCGCGAAATAGTCATATTTCAAAAAAAGTTAACCAAACCTATGGAGTGGGGTATCACAATAGGAAATTAAAAGGAGATTACACACATATTATATTATGATGTATACATTATATATATATATATATATATATATATATATATATATATATATATATATATATATATATATATATATATATGTGTATAACACATCGAGGTGACTGTCTGACTAAATGCGTCAGTTGCTGCGCCAGACACCAACGTAAAGGGAAACCGCTGAACTTTAGCGTGCTGGAATTTTACACATAGGTTCTTTATATAGCGTAAATGAGCACTACGAGGATAAAATAGGATAATATTGTTTGAACATTTGTTTTTCAAGCAGATACCTATTATGAAACTTTTATTTGGCTTTCTTGAAAAAAATAATGAAACGCCTATTTCACTGTTTTTGAAAATTCTACTTCAGCCTTTATAGTAGTAGTAGTAGTAGTTTTAGCCAGTCGGGTTTTTGATTTTTTAATTAAATTACTTGCTTACTTTATAGTGACAGAAATCCGTTGTATATTTTTTCTTAAATTTATATTTTTTTCCAACACCTATCTAAGGACATTTGGATATTTGAGACAAATATAATGACACCTTAACTGTCGAAATTCACCCAGCCGTTTGTTAGATCCGAGGGAATAAAATGCAGTGCAGCTAAAGTCCGCTTATAAAGATACATACAAGATACGTGAAAAAACATAACCATTCCTTGGCAGTCGAGTAAAAATAAAAATACGGAATCAACAGGATGGCATTAATTCCCTTGAATAAAGTGAGTTTATTGGAAAACAGACTTTTCGAAGGATTTTAATTTTTTCCGTATCTTTTTTGGCTATGTTAAGCAATCTTATTTTAGTGTATCGTTCGACAATAGACTTTATTATAATAATTCTATGACTATTGTCGCGGCAGTTGGATGAAAAGACATCATAAAATATATTAAATAATAATTTACTTAATAATTTAATTTTTCACTCATTTACTATTTACTCATTGCGTAACCTTTTAGGTAATACGGGCATATGTTTAATTATTATACAAAACAAATATTTTTATATAACAAAAAAAAAAGAAAAATAATTAATTAAATTAAAGAAAAAATATAAAACAATAGCGCCTCCATTCAAGTTAGAACAGAGTCACCATGTTACCCGAACAAATCAAGTGGGCATGCAATAGTAAGAATTGTACGTTTAGTAACAGACTTTACAATTTAAATGGTTTATACATTCTGTTGATTTTTTTGATAATTTTTAAAACTTAAAAATAAATTATTTATGAACGAAATAGCAGTATTTATAATTGAGTGATAGCAATTACCTACTTATAATAATAATACTTACCGAAAATACGATATTCCATCATTTTTTAGCGTCCTAGACGTGTGATTTTTGCAGTTTTAAAACGAGCACTGAGGCGTGTTTATTCTCCGATCGTTCAAACACTACTAACCTAAAAGCGCACCCAAATATCTATTTGGGTGCTCTTTTCGTCGCGCCGTTTTTTTGTTGCTGATTGTGTATCTAGTCCTTATTAGTGATCGAAGGTAACGACGGAGAAATCTTCAAAAGGTATCCAGTGTCTTAGTAGAAGAACACACATAACACGGTTATGTGTGATCTAAAACCCCCTCGATAACCATTCCTCGGTGCTGCAAAGAGGACTCCGAGATCCTCAACACAACGCAACCGGAGTGCTCTGAACGCGTTGCCCCGTCGGGCCCCGCTCAAGTGAATACGATGCTCGCCACACCGTTTTGTGTTTACGCTGATATGAGACCACACATACCGCCTTCGTATCCGGGGTGGCTGGCTGGGCGAGCTCCCACTCATGTCGCCGCAACCACCGAATTTTCCTTTTAGTTGCCTTTTACGACAGGCAGGGAACACGGAAGTCCTATTCTAGTCTCGGAAATACAGGGATTAAAGTAGTTCCTCCCTACAACAGTGGTATTAACACATAAACATATATGTACCTAATATGTGATATGTAATATTGAGTAAGTAAGTAATTAATTAATAGTTAATTTAATGCATGTTGGTATTTTACTTAATAGATTAGATCCAAGGTAGGTCCAAGGTAGCATGCAATTGTGTTTCTATTGTACTTGTATGTAAGCGTCGAATTTCTTAATATGATTCTATGCATGCATACGGTTATTGTGTAATGCTTTACAAACTAAATGAGAGAAACATGTTATTTTTAACATGTTATCTTGACGTCTGAGTAAGAGGTCGTAAGAGGCGACTAAAAGGGGGCTTCCGGGGTTGCGGGCGGCAAGAGTGGGAGCTCGAACTGCCCGGCCGAGGCAGCGGCCTCGGGAAGGACGACGGTATGTGTGGTCGCATACTGTCGCACACACCAGATGGTGTGGCGAGCGTCAAGCTCACCTGGGCGGAGCCCGACGGGGCAACGCGCTAAGAGGACACCGGTTGCGTTCCTTTGGAGATCCCGGAGCCCTCTACGCAGCGCAGCGGACGGCCACCGGGGGGGTTTTAGTGCGGTAAAAATCCCACATAATCCGGCGTCGCTCCCACGTTGTCGGGTACCTTTTGAAGGTTTCCCCTTCGATAACAAAAAAAAAACATCGGTTGTCTGTAAAGTCGGTTTACTGACGATAGTTGAACGTGACAACGTCATTAGAAAATTATTATTTTCAATTATCGTTGCTATAAACAATTGACACCACATTCAATTTTTGCTGCACTTCATACTTAACGAAAACATGTAAATCATAGATATACTATTAATAAAGACGTAGATATGTCATACACGTTCGAAATTTGGCACATGATTTTCGGGTTAATTGGCCTATGACAACTTATTCACGGGCCGCGCGCCTCTCAGAATGGTTGTTTCTATGTCAAGTGTCTGTGTTGAAAAACAATTAAAAATGCGGTCTTGTTTAATGAAATTTTGCACGAACTACAGCGGAAAAATTACCAAAGGTGGTGGAATCACTTATTATTCGTAAGTATTTCAATTTCAATAAGTTATTATGGATTTTTCAATAATTAAAATTAAATTTAATGTGAGTCAATGTCACATATGTCACAGATAATAGAGCGAATAAAAATATGGGCAAATTACTAAGTGTAAAAAGAAGTGTTATGAATTATGGGTGTCCATGTATATAGATATTAAATTAACAGATGGTCCAGAAGGTACATTATTGGTATCTGAACTGTAAGAAACTACACAAATTATTTACTAATTTGAAAGTATTATTATATTTATTAATTTGATATTTAAGTCGATATTTTGTTTAATACTGTTTCTGTGTAGTGAGTAGTAGTATTTTTGAGTATGTTTTAGGTTCCCATTAAATGAAATAGGGCGACTAAAGTAGTTTGCCATTGTTCGCAAGCAAACAAGGGAAGACCATTGGCGTCCAAATTATTGGAGTCGGATTTGCTCTGAACATTTCATAGACGATGATAATTAAATCTTACGAAAAAAGAATATATTTTTTATTTACCTGCATTCAAAAATTCATACTAGTAGGTAATCATAAAACACTCTTGAATACCTCTCGTTTCCATTCCATACAACATTCACACAGAGACACGCACTGAATTACGTATTTTTCCCTTAATACTAATACCATATTAAATTAATTCATATAGGAATTTATTATCTCTATACCAAGCACATTATAGGTAACTCTGAAATTAATTCATATAGACTCATCTGACTCAAACTTATCTTTGACGAATAGTCATCATGACTGTCACGTATAAAGTTATATTGTTTATCCCTTTTTTGCGAATTCAGTTAGACATGCTGTCCTACTTGCTCCTCTTGACTATTTGTTAGTGTGTTGTTTAAATATAATATTTGTAAAGTAGTATGCATTTCTCGCGATGAGTACCACTAACAAGCGCCGATTGTTTTATTAGTAACTATCTACGTCTTTATTAGTAGTGTATCTATGATGTAAATGTATTATTGTATAGCAGCTGTCCACGCGGACGCGTCGCTCACTCAAGTAGGAAAGAGACAGATGTGCCTCTTTGTCGCTCGTTCCGCGCTCTCGCTTGCACTTCAAACATTAAATGGAACGCCTCAGAGCGAGGTAACGCCGCATGAGTCATGTTTTTTGGTGCGTGCAGCCGGCTTCATCGAATTATAAGACGTTGTCACGTCAAAAAATCCCCCGCCTTTTGTAATTGTTGCGGGCAGCAAGAGTGGAAGCTCTAACCGAAGAGGCCCAACCTTGGGAAGGACGACATTACACATAATATTTTGTGTGGTTGCATATTGAACTGACGTAAACATTCCAAGTAAATGTAAACATAAATGCTCACCTGGGCAGAGCCCGATAGAGGCACTGCGCTTTAAATGTTATGGGCAACAATTCCCCATAACTCTCACGTCAATAATGAGGTACATAACCATACTTAAACTTAAATATAAAAAAATATCACTTTCAGCAGCTAGCGTAATTCATTGGCCAATATATGTATTAACTCTGTCTGCTTTTTAGTTATAAATTATAAGGTCTATCAAAATATTAAGATTTTATATTATAGTATCTATTTCATAAGATCTGAATTAAAATATTAAGCGATGTTTAATTTAAACCGTGGTTTCGCTCGAGGTAAGAGGTCGATATAGTTAGTTTCAAAATATCATTTTCCATTCATAGCGAGCAGAGTTGGGCAATATAAACTACTGATTACTAACTACGATTACATATAGTAATCTGTAATTATAACTAGAGATTACAAAAAGTAATCGTAAAAATTCGTTAAATATTTTGATGACTAACTACTAATTGTAGTTGCAATCATGATTCCAAGATTATTTTTCATAACTACATATTTAAAATGATGTTGGGGCTTTAAAATCGCATATTTGTCGTTTGCTAGGTAGTTAGTTAAGAACCCGTTAGAGCGAGAGTGCAGCGCTAAGCCCTACTACCAAACATACCATAGGCGGGAATCGAACCAACTCGGGTGGCTGTACAGTGTACAGGTTTCCCCCTCAAAAAGAAAAAAAAAAGGCTGTACTCTTATTTCACGTTTTATTTAATTGTAAGATATAAGTCCATAGAATTCAAATAATCAGTAGTTAGAACTACTAGATTGCAGCAATTAAAAGAAGTTAACTACAATGTAATCATAACTACATGAAGTTAACTACTTTTAATCGTAGTTAGTAACCAGATTACAAATTGTTAACTACGCCAAACACTGATAACGTGTATACAAACTTTTGTGACTACCGGTTTGTCAAGAAATTGTAGTTACAGCGTCAAAGCGTCCCAAAGTAAGAAACTCGATTTTGAATTTATTTAAGTTAGGAAAAAGTTAGGACAGTTAGTTAGATAGTTAGTTAGGATTCTTTATTTCGTCTAACAACGGCTGTTTATGTATACGAATTGCAGTGATCGAAGCTGGATATTTCACAATTTCTACTGTTTGCCGATCGTTGACATTGCGTGGGATGTGTTTGCGCTTTTAATAAATCAAACATTTTAAAAGTATTTCTTAAAGCGTGTTAAGAAACGGACTAATATTTTAATATATTTTGAGAGTGCGACTTTTATCATCATTGGTAAGTTGGAAAATGGCTTATAATTTAAACAAGTAATTTAATAAAAAAAACCCGATTGCACTAAAAAGGCTGAAGTAGAATTTCCAAAAACGGTGAAATAGGCGTTTCTTTATTTTCATAGTTTCATAGTACGAGTAGTTATCTGTTTAAAAATCAAAAGATGTTCAAAAAATATTATCCTATTTAATCCTCGTGGTGCTCGTTTACGCTTGTATAAAGCGGTTTTCCTTTGCATTTAAGTCTATTGACCAGAGTTATGCACATTCAGTAGGTCTCAGAATCGGCTAGTATCTTTTTTTCATACCCCTAATTACGTGTTACTATTTCGCGCGAAAAATACGCCATTTTGATTTTTTTCTAACACCTTTCTAAGGACACTCGGGTCATTGAGACAAATATAATGACACTTTAAGTGTCGAAATTCATCCAGCCGTTTGTTAGATCCGATCGAATAAAGAAAGACAAACGTACAAGATACGCGCGAAAAACATGCATACCACCACACACACATACCACAACACACATACCACCGTCCATCCCGGGGTCGCTTACGGTACGAGCTCCCATTCTTGCCGCCCGCAACTCCGGAAGCCCCCTTTTAATTGCCTCTTACGACAGGCAGGGGATACCGTAGCCCTATTCTAGTCCCGGAACTGCAGGGACCACGTGTTGTATACCTGGTGGTATTTGTTTATGCCGCCTACACACCGGTAACTAATTCCTTATACCTAGAACAAAAAATCTATCGAAAGCCTATCACAGATGCGTTGCTACTCCTGAAGACTAAAATAGTCGCTTTATTCATATCTCAGGGCATGAATTTCAAAAATGGTACACCTTCGTGGAACCGAGACCAAGTTCTGTCTTCTAAAAATAGTATTAAGTATAGTCCGCGCCAAACTGCTATTTTTTCTGAAATTATTATATTTTTTTCTGGTAAATGTACAAGTTATAATCTTTATTCGACAACAGGAAGACCTTATCTTATTTCTTTTTTAACACCTAGTCGGCTAGTCTACAATACTTATCGGGATGTTTGAAAAAAATAGTAACCACCATATCACTAATATTAGAAATAGAAATAAATTAGCAATTTCTAAACATACATTATGTAAGGTGGCTAGATAATATGGTGGCTAGAAAATACCCGACCACATTTTGAATCTCAGAAAAAAAGTTCAAACATCGTCGTTAAACAAACGCAATGAAAAAAAAGCGTACTATAAACTAAGTGATTATTAGACTGACAAAACGGTGTGGTCTGAAGTAGTTGCAGCTCCACATGTACCATTAGGTTAAATTTGACGTTGTAAAAATGTGTTCTTTTTTTAACGATGTTTGTTATGGAGTTGCTTTCGCCGCTTCTTCTCCATAACGAAGCACCTTGTGAAGTGGCGGTAGTTGTATTCACGTTCAAAAAGTGCTCTGCAAAGAACCTATTTTGAATTAAAAAAATTGACACTTTTGAAATCATGGAAATTATTTGATATGGTAAGTCATAATAATTTAATCCACTCACAAAACTTACTACATAGTATTTTCCTTAGAAACACAAACGAGAATTTCATTCTAGCTCACTTCCCAATTAAGGGGAATCTAACAAAGTTCGAAACTTTCATAATAATTCTATTCTACTAACATATTATTAAATTTAAGAGCTTTTGCTGGCCAGTCGTCCCTATTTAAGCAGTAAATCGGCTTTGCTTGCTGCCCACGCTTTGATTTTGCTGAAAATACTCGAATGTGTATGTGTCGAGTATAGCGATGGAAATATGCCTAATTGCGGTTCGAACGGGATCGAGTCTATTTACGAGTTATTAATCATAATAAATTCGGATAGGTGCCGTATCTACCGCCAGTTACATCTTTTATTTAACTTCTTTTAGTAAGTATGCATGTGACGGAATTTTAAACCTCAACCGATTTACTCGTAACTGAAATATTGCATATATGTTTGGTTTGGATGACAATGTGACGTGCATAGTGACGTAATTCTATATCGAAATGTTCTTATGCACCCCTATGATATGATATGGATCAAATGAAATGATTTGCTGGGAAGATACTAAAATAGAATTACTTCTCTATAAAAGCTTATCTTATATTTATTATATCTTATATATACATTTGAAGGTTATATAAAATTACTTATACTTTTTATGTAAATGTAAATATATTTGTAAATATTTTGTATTTTTTTGTAAATGTAAATAAAACTATTTTAGGTATTTGGAGAGGGTCATGTGTGTAGAGTACTGTTTCAGACGGATAGATGGACAGATAGCGAATGTTTAATAAAAAGGTCCCTTATAACCCTTTGGTCACTGTACACGGTATAATCTCCTCGTAAATAGCAACTAATTGCAATCGCGTGTGTGTGTAGGTGCTTCATACTTAAAAAGGTATCATTTAATAGAAATTTGGATCTCATTGTCACAATACTATATAATTTTATAATTGCTATGATAACAAATACTAAAAATAAGAGGTTGAAAAAATTCGTGCTGTCGGGATTTACGTTCAGCAAAAATGACCTAAATCATTTTTCTAACATCTAAATAACTTCTTTGAAAGTGTGAGTGTATTCGATTTCTGCTTTCACAGTTGAACATTTCTGATATTACTCCCTATACACGACGGGCAGGCAACTGGCTGTACGCATTTGAAGTAATTCTGGAACATTTCAGCTGAAATTCAACCGCGTACACAACACGTGTAGAGCCATACAGAGTAACAATAGAAATACCTTGGCTTCATTTTGTAATGCGGTACTATAAAACGAGTATACATATACTAAATAACGAGCTTATATTTTATACTTATTTGCTATTTTAACATTATAAAATCGTGATGGTTAAGGAAAACTAACTAATTACTTCAGGGTAACTAACTAACATCTAAGTTGGAACGCTTCGTGTCTCTATTTTACGACATGGTTGTGTTCGTTCCAGCAGAAATAGGCCCTAAAAAAAGCTGCGAGACAGTAGTATAATTAGTGCATAGATGGCAGTCGTAAATAACTATGTAAATTCTATAGTTAAGTGGTCATTGTGGCCTATGTCATGTCCACAAATAATAAATGCTACCAGACTTTTGGTGGTAGAACCCTTTGTGGTTCGACTCCGGGCACCACCGTCACACCTATTTCTGCCTAATAACAGCAGTGTTAGGCGCAGCTGTGTTCCGTTTTGAAGGGTGTGGTAAGGGAGACATACTGTTCCGAGGCGTTCCAGCTTAGTCCTCAGGGGTAGCGGCGCATCTGTGACCGACCTCAGGTATGAATATCTAATTCTATTTGGGGTTGATTACAGATGTCCATGGGCGGCAGTAACTTACCATCACATGGACTGCATGCTCGTCTGCTACTCCTATATTATAAAAAAGCGTTTTACACGGCACAGAACACCTATCGACTCCAACATGTAGTATTAAAGTCCTATCCTTTGGTTCTATCTGCAATTTATTTTATACGATAATTAATCAATGACTCAATACTATGATATCATTTTTGTATCTTTTTCCCACATTCAGATAAAGTAGAACACAGCTGCGCAACTGCTATTATTATGCAGAATACTACACGGTAGAAAGGTGTGGGGGCGAAGACGTTGCATTCCAAACTATGATCAGTTGACATTACAAAGATATAAATTTTAATTTATTGTGAAATGTGCATAACATAAAACACTGCAAGCAGATAGCAGACGCTCTCACCCAAATATTGTATGCATGCAAAATCGATAACCGGTCGCATTTAATAGGTGTTAAACATAAAGTGACCATTTATTATTTCAGTCAAAACGGCACTTCGATTTTTTATGTCAACCACTTTTTACTTTTTGCTTTTTTCACAATTATATTATTTACTCTTACTTAATTTGACGTTACTAGAAATTGAAGAAGTCGGAAATATCCTTATCCACCCTATAATAACATGGGTATTAGATACACCCGGGAACACATCGCTGCACTCCCCCAAACGTAAAAATAATAATTGGTCAAGCGCAAGTCGAACTCGCACACGGAGGATTCCGTACCACCGGAATTTTTATTAAATATATTTTTTTTATTTTTAGCATTTATTATTATAGCTATCATTGAAGTAAACGCATTACGAAAATTTGAACTGTGTGCCCATTATGGTTCAATAAATAAAGCGAAAAACGTCCATCTCTTATAAGGCTGTGTAATGTATGTAAAAAATAAAAAAGTTGAAATAAATGGGAGGTCCGTTTATTTTGAACTCTTTTATTTTTAGCATTTGTTGTTATAGCGACCTTCCTTATACGTACTCTGTAAAAATTTCAAGTGTCTATCGATCTCCTGAACCGTTCAGGTGATAAAGCCCTGTGCCAGGACAGACG
This sequence comes from Epargyreus clarus, assembly GCF_041222505.1. Lineage (NCBI taxonomy): Eukaryota > Metazoa > Arthropoda > Insecta > Lepidoptera > Hesperiidae > Epargyreus > Epargyreus clarus. The sequence continues at coordinate 6,951,552 of NW_027332215.1, forward strand.
GCCAGTCGGACAGGCAGCGGAAGCTTAGTAGTAGGGTTCCGTTTTTATCCTTTGGGTTCGGAACCTTAACACGCGCGACAGCACCCATTCATTCATTGCAGTATCCTTAAAACCATGTGCGTGTGCTAAGAAATGATAGGCAGAAAGTGAAAAACGCATCACGTGTAAACCGCGACTGTATATAGGGTGCAGCCACAACAACGTGGTCTATGCAATCATTAATCATCATCAACTCATTATTGTCCCACTGCTGGGCACTGTCCCCTCTCAGAATGATAAGGATTAGGCCATAGTCCACCGCGCTGGCCAAGTGTATAGAGGACATATCTTCACATATCTTTGAAATTTGTTTTATTTTTTTATGCAGGTTTCCTCACCTTTATCGTTTAAGCAAGTGACAATTAATTTCTAATAGCAACATAATTTTGAAAAATCAGAGTGCCTGGGATTTCAACCCTGGACCACTCGATCGAGAGGCGGAGTTTCTTAACCACTATCACTGCTTTGCAATTGTATTGGTACTGAATCGCTGTAAAACGTCGCCGTCTGTAATCACTATCATAGTGAATGTTTAACAAGTACATTCTTTTAGTTTTAATTCTTATTTCTTTTTATTGTACCTATGATGTATGGAGACAGCGTTCTTTGAGAACTTGACCGACAGCTAGTTGGCGGCGCAACTTTCACTCTATCCTGAGTTTGATTCTGAGTAATTCCACATGAATGCACTTTTGACTGATTGCTAAAAATTGGCACGAAACACAGACCTATATTTGGATTTGGACAGTATTTGGATATATATATTCTTGTGGCAAGACACTACTTCGTAGAATGACATATTAAAAGCTTTTAAAGAATTAACTGTTAAAAATACAGAGGACATTTGGGGAATGTCAGTAAAAGTTTGTATATCAATCATTAAAACTTTAGCTCCCTACTTAGTCACTATTTTTAATATGTGTGTTGATCAGGGCTGTTTCCCTGATTTAATGAAACATACTAAAGATGATGTTATACATACTAAAGATGATGTTATACAGGTGATACTAAAGATCCCAACAATTATAGACCCATCTCAGTACTGCCTGTTCTAAGTAAAATTTTTGAAAAGATCCTCTTACACCAAATGTTGCTTCATTTTAAACTAAATAATCTTTTACATCAAAAGCAATTTGGCTTTACTAAAGGCCGTTCTACCACAGATGCTGGTGTTCAATTGCTGCGACATATTTTTGATTGTTGGGAACAAGCACATGATGCTATAGGTATTTTTTGTGACTTGTCTAAAGCTTTTGATTATGTTGATCATAAAACCTTATTGTTAAAATTACAATATTATGGTATTCAGGGAAATTCTCTAAAGTTGATAAATTTTTATTTAAACAGTAGAGTCCAACGAGTGCAAGTAAATGGAGCATTATCAGCAGGTTCTAATATTAAAATAGGTGTACCTCAGGGCTCCATCCTAGGTCCGTTTCTATTTTTAGTTTATATAAATGATTTGCCAAATGTAGTAAAGGATTTATCTGAGGTTGTTTTGTTTGCTGATGACACTTCCTTGGTGTTTAAAGTAAAACGACAATCACAGGATACGAACGATATTAATGAAACTCTTTGCTGGATTCAGAACTGGTTTGATGCAAACAACCTACTCTTAAATTCTAATAAAACTAAATGTATTAAATTTATGCTACCAAATGTAAGGAGTACGGGGATGAATGTCGCTCTAAATGGTGAGACTTTGCAATTCGTCAATGAAACTGTTTTCTTGGGGATTACCATTGATTCTAAAGTCCAGTGGGGTCCCCACATCTCTGCTTTGTCCAGCAGACTTAGTACTGCAGCTTTTGAAGTCAGAAGAATTAGACAGTTAACAGACATACCCACTGCCAGACTTGTCTATTTCAGTTACTTTCACAGCATTATGTCTTATGGCATTCTACTGTGGGGCAGTGCTGCTGACATAGACTCTATATTTACTATTCAAAAAAGAGCAATAAGGTCAATATATAGTCTGCGGCGTGGTGAGTCCCTAAGAGAACTGTTTCCCACTATTAATATATTGACGGTGCATAGTCAATACATTTATGAAAATATTATGTATGTAAGAAAACACTGATATGTTTGAAAAAAATAGTAACCACCATAACTTTAATACCAGAAATAGAAATAAATTAGCAATTCCTAAACATAGATTATGTAAGGTGGCTAGATCTTTCGTGGGCAACTGTATTCGCTACTACAATAAAATACCCGACCACATTTTGAATCCACAGAAAAAAAGTTTAAACATGTTAAACTAACGCTATGTAAAAAAGCGTACTATAAAGTAAGTGATTATTTGACTGACAAAACGGTGTGGTCTGAATTAGCTCCAGCTCCACATGTACCATTACGTTAAGTTAACATTGTCAAAAACATTTTTTTTTAAAAGATGTGTGTTATGGAGTTTCTTTTGTTTTGAGTTTTGTTTTGTTTTGTTTTGTTTTGTTTTGTTTTGTTTTGAGTTTTGATTTGATTTGAATGGCGAATTCATTAATGCAAATTTCCCTTTGATATTAATGCTCACGAAATAAACATACGCAGATATTTTATTCACGGAATCCTATTGTCCGTTTGAGCCAATCGCGCTGTACCAAACAATGGCCTTTATGACCAGATTCCAGAACTGGATTCCACAATTCCAAAAATTATTGATGACGGAATTTGCCATCGTAAACTCTGTTTTGAATTTTCTTTTGTCTGGATTATAAATTTACAATGATTCTTGGAGTTGACAAGATAGTTAAAACTTTAAATAAATAGTATTTTTTTTTGTGACGACAGTAATCATTACCTAAGAGAAAGCTTTATCCTTTACGTCAATTAAGCTTAAAGCTCGTAGAATACTATGCACCTATTTGAAGGTCGCAATGGACACCTGTCGCTCATCGACATCTGTAACGAACTCCAATTTGTACCTGAAGTGAACTTACATTCAAAATTATTTGTAGCGTGATTTCTTCACGCTTCTTCTGTTTTAATGAAAGAGTGTAGATCCAGCTGACTTACAGATGAAGCAACTAACTTAGTCCTCAGCAGTGACAAGGTACTCGAATTTATGTCCAGCTTCAAGTAGAACCAGTTATATATGGACTAGGTTATAAGGTTATAGATGTTCATGGGTGACAGGGACCGCTTTCTATCAGGTGGACTGCGTGCTCGTTTCCTACTTTAGTATTATATAAAAAGTAAACCATGCATGCCTCAGACTATTCCTGGATACTTAGGTTCATCATCACACCATTACAGCTCCACTGCTGGGCTCGGGTCTCCTTTGAGAATGAGAAGAATTAGGCCATAGTCCACCGCGCTGGCCAAGTGCTAATTCGTAGACTTCATATAACTTTGAATTTTTCTTTTGTTAAAGATTTTTCAGGTATGCAACGTCCTCACGATATTTTCCTTCACCATTTTATTCTACGATTTGAAACTAGGACCCTCGATCAAGAGGCCGTGCCTCTTAGCCAGGTATCTTAGTTAATTAACTTAGATTAAAAATATCGAAATAGTCAATCTGTCTAACACATTCTTGAAATTAAAATAAAGGAAGGCCACAATCTACCAATCTACATTGAAGCTGAGTGGTGGAGTAGGTACATTTTGTAGGTACTCGTAAAAACGTAAAACCTCATACTAAGGGTACTGTATAGAAAAATTTAATATAATCTGAGAGTACGTAGCTCAATCGAACAACTTATAGATATATATTATATTCTAATGAACATAGACCGCATATAAATGATCACAGAACGCTGTATTCAAAATCATCGTTGTTAGGCATGCAACAGAATATATCGAAAATTAGATAATAGATACCGACCAAAAAATATCGATATTTAAAAATATTGATCATTGACCAACACGATAATGGTATATCGAAAAGAACTGAAATAACGCCATCGATAATATATCTTTTACATAGTTAAATAGTATTAGTTCGGGTAAAAAGTACGTCAAATTTAATAATCCTAGTTTGTTGAAGAAACAACAAAAGTTCTTCTGATGGGACATTTTACTTTTGATTCCACTTGACGGTAAGTAGTTACTGCTGCCAATTATCATCAATAATCGACCCCCGATAAACGAACCCGAGGACTGAGTAGGAACTCCTCGCACACCCTTCGAATTGGGACACCGCAGAATTTAACAGTTATCGATTAATTCAGGGCATCACTAGTCATTACCAATAACAACCGCGCTATTACACGTGCTATTAGGGCGCTGTATATATACTATTAATACACGTACGACCTTTCCTCCGCAGATCATGTGGTTGCTGTTTTTACAAGCCCTATTATTTTTAACTATCTTTATCGGTATGTTATGTTTAAAACATTTAACCTTGTATTTACGTATTATTAATGTTGTCTTACAACAATAAACAAATTCATCTAATTATATTTTTCACTTTCAAAAACTTATGGTATGCTTATAAAGTGTACCTTTGTAATTTGTTCACGAGGGGGAAACCTTTAAAAGGTTACCCGACGCCGTGGGGCCGCGATGCCGGGTTTTTACCGCATTAAAATCCCCCCGGTGACCGTCCTCAACGCTTGGTGGAGAACTCCGGCACTCCAACGGAACACATAACATTGTCCTTCCCGGGGGTCGCTTGCTGGACGGCTCGCGCTCTCACTCTTGCCGCCCGCAACCCCGGAAGCCCCGTTTTAGCCGCCCCCTGCCTGTCGCTCTTACGACAGGCAGGGGATACCGTAGGCCTATTCTTGTCCCGGAACTACAGGGACAATTTTTATAAGTACCTGCTTAGTCCAAAAGATACAAGATTTCAACAAAATTAAATTTGGTCATTATCTTAATTTAATATACTAACATAGTCGTCCTTTATATATTGTAATTTACCTACTTTACACAAGGCGTCATCTTATTACTGTTCTGTGAAGTTGTTGATTTTCAAACAAATTTCAGAAATTTTATTTAAGAAATCGCAGGCGTGCAGGTTTCTTCGATATGTTCTCCTTCGCCGTTATAATTATATGCTTATTTTTAAGCGCTCCTACAATTTTGTTATCAGACTTGCGGTCTGGTATTCTACTAAGAGTCGCCTACTATATGTTTTTCATACCCCTAAGTGATAAAGGTTGTTCACCCTTAACATATTTTTAATTATATGGCAACACAACGTTTGCCGGGACACCTAGTAGTTATATATAGTTGCATGACAAGGACAATTACTGTCGAGCTATTTGCTAACATTATGTATAATTAAAAGTGACAGAAAGACTGAGGCTCTTCTTGTGATTTCAGATCTGCTTGCGATGAAAATAATATGAGAAATATTGATAACAGTAAAATTCATATTATTTTAAAAGGGGTTTTATTTTATACAGGTGGCGTGGATAATTTTGATTTAGAAAAGGAGTATGGTTCGACCAGAGGGGTCCAAACGTTACATCTATTTCTAACGTGAAGCAATTGTTGCGTTTTGGTAGTAGTTTGTGGAAGTCGGCTGAATTACATAATAATAATAAAGTACTCGTAACTTAGCCTTAGGAATAGGCATGATAACAAATTTTGAAAAACCCTTCTGTAATGTATGTACATGTCTAGTGATTTCTAATTAAGTAATTAATTCAGTATTAACGAAAACAATAGCATCTTTTTATACCTATTTTGAATTAAGCGCGAAACCGCTCGCATGTGTCATGGCCATAGATATAGGATGTCAAAGATACACAATGTCAGTTTAAACGCATTACCAAAATTGATATGTGTATGTGTGCGTAATAGTGTTGTTACCTTCATACCTTTTATCGATTGACATCCAGTATTAATTTGATGAGCCTGCCGTGGCAACGTAGCTTACGTATCCAAATTATTACACAAATTAATAAAATACCATATTTTCATAGATGATTATTTATTTAGATTATAAAACAAGTATTATGATATACAAATTAATACGACGACTTCCTTGGTATAAACTATTTTTCCTCAAAATGTTTGTTACATATCACCGATGATTTAATAGGAGTCCATTTTGGCCGATTTATTATTCTTATCCACTTTTCACGTACCTCACTTGATCGACTTGGTATCCTTGAAAAGATATAGGTGATACAAATATTATTCGATTATTATTAACATAATAACAATAACATAAAAATTCAGAATATGTATATTCCGGTTACAATACGTCAACAAAGTTTACTTATACTACTTTTGTGATGCATGAAATGATCTTTATTATATTATCGACACATTATCGATATCATATGACGTCACCATTTTGTCAAGCCCTAGCGTAAATAAATAATTTAATTCTCGTATATATTTCGGTAACTTTTTATCTATCTATGAAATATATGTATTTATAGCAAGATAAATGAATATAGCATTGTAACAACTATATATGAAACCAAATATTGCTTAAAAACCTGGGATAGAAAAATCGCATTTACCTGTGAAACGTATACTTCCGTGGATTATTTTCCTTGTAACGGTACACTTGACAATAGAGTAAGACACCCTTGTAACAAAAACTCAGCAATATATTAATACTAGTATTAATTTTGGTAAAATAATAAAACGTGCCGTAGTCGGGAGAGCTTAAGGCCGCTTATTCGAAGAGAAATTGACACGCCGTCACTTTTCTTGGCATCTCTTTCTCTCTAGTAGATTGTCTATATGAGTTGACATATGTCTTTCTCATGCTTTGTTGGTCTTTAGCGTAGCGAAAAAATTCTAAGTCTATGGTTATGGCATTTATTCTATGATTTTTTAATACTGTCATCATGCCAATTACAGAGCATCATGTGATCGACGTCAGGAAGAAGTAGAACTTCTCTTCAATATGACGAGGATGCCAAATGTTCATGGGCGGCAGTAACCACTTACCATTATCTGTAACGTAAAATGTTTTCTCATTTCTAGTACAATCTACACTAATATTATAAAGAGGAAAACTTTGTTTGTTTGGTTGTAATGAACAAGCTCAAACACTACTGGCCCGATTTTAAAAATTCTTTCACCATTCGAAAGCTACATTATCCACGAGTAACATAGGCTAAATTTTATATGAAATAAATTTGATAAATAGATTTTGAGGCGGTACAAAGTTTGCCGGGTCAGCTAGTCGTATATAAAAATATAATCTAGTTTTTAGAACTATTGTCGAAATAGTTCTTGAAAATCTTGAGTAACAGTATGATTACACATAGTAATTGTATGTACTATATTTCTATCCTCCATGTGTTAAATTGTAATAAATTATACTCGTGCCAACGTTTGCATAATGTATATTAATATTTATGTTGTTAAACACAGTTCAACAATTAGGTGAAAAAAGAACACACACGATTAAAATGACGTCAGTTCTCGTGGGCATGTTATGGAATAAATGCTTTCTGACCACACCATCCAAACCATAATAAAGTAGTGCTTAACACTGCTGTTAGACAGAAATTAATGTGGCTTAACTTTCAACCAGTCATAATCAACACCACAAGTGGTTTTACTACCTATTAATTGAAGGTAGAACCCTTTGTGGTTCGACTCTGACGGCACCACCGCCACACCTATATCTTTTTTTTTTTTTTTTTTGTTTACGAGGGGGAAACCTTCAAAAGGTACCCTATGCCGTGGGAGCGGCACGGAGTTATGTGGGATACTTACCGCACTAAAACCCCCCCGGTGGCCTTCCTCGGCGCTGCGTAGAGGACTCCGGGATCTCCAAAGGAACGCAACCGGAGTCCTCTTAGCGCGTTGCCCCATCGGGCTCTGCCCAGGTGAGCTTGATGCTCGCCACACCGTCTGGTGGGCACGACGGTATGCGACCACACATACCGCCGTCCTTCCCGGCGTCACTAGCCGGGCGGTTCGAGCTCCCACTCTTGCCGCCCGCAACCCCGGAAGCCCCTTTTAGTCGCCTCTTACGACAGGCAGGGGATACCGTAGCCCTATTCTGGTCCCGGAACTACAGGGACAGCCACACCTATATCTACCTAACAACAGCAGTGTTAGGCGCTGCTGTGTTCTGGTTTGAAGGGTGTGGTAGGTAAGGGAGACAGACTTCCGAGGCGTTCCAGCTTAGTCCTTAGGGGTAGCGGCGCATCAGTGGCCGACCTCAGGTGGGAATATCTAATCCTATCTGGGGTTGATTACAGATGTCCATGGGCGGCAGTAGCCACTTACCATCAGGTGGACTGCATGCTCGTCTGCTACTCCTATATTATAAAAAAAAACTCCAAAAGTATTTTGGGTGTGTTAATGTATTCTATCCCTATGTGGGAAACCTCTCACCTTACAAAGGGTTTAGGGCTCAGGACACAGCCCACCACGCTAAACAAGTACAGATTGGTAGACTTCACACTTAGATACCTTTTATGCAGTACTGTCAGGTATGTAAGTTTTCTCATTGAAGATTTAATATTTCTTCTATAGTTAAAGCAAATGATAGTTAAATTGTAAAAATCGAGTGAAAACCCGAATCAATAACCACTAGGCACTAGGCTACCATTGTATTTAATATTGTATAGGCTACCATTGTAGTTAATATTTACAATGAAGGCTAAATGTAAAACTCGACCCTTTGCACGAAGTGTTTATAAAAATAGTAGTTTTTGACGAAACCTTATCTTTTCTTGGAAAACAATCGACGGAAATGAAGACGGATATGTTGTCGTTAAATATAAATATTTAAGGTTACTCCGTATGGAACAGAATATCCCATTTTGCAGCTAAATATACATGGATGGTAAATAACATAAAAGTAAGTAGGTACTTATAATAATATTTGTTGCAATATTGTTTGCAAATTGGTTTAAATTGTATTTTACGCAAACATGCATGACCGAAGGCCTCATACATATTAGTAATATTATTAATATTTACTTAGATAACTATATTTAAAGTTAGGTGGTTTTTGCGGCTACTTGATGTTCATTATTGGTTGTAACTAATTCAAAACATCAACATTGAAGAAATTCAATATTGATTCGCGATTATGTGTCCTGTTATCTCTGTTTAAGGTAGGTAGGTAGGTAATAATGACAATGACACTTTTTTTTAATATTTCTAATAGGATTTATTAATTACTAGTGGTGCCCGCGGCTTCGCCCGCATTTTAAAGATATAATATGACATACATAAAACAGACAATTCGTACTTTCATTGGAATGACAGTGGTGCCATCTGTCGAAATTTAGTCTTACCAACTCCCAAACCTTCGTGCGCTCTTGGACAACAACTCTGCAAAAGATCATCAATTGATCAAATGCATAGTTTCCGATTCTATAAAATGTATATAGACAAATATTCATTTTTATATAAATAGATAGATGATCAACTAATGGATAAGTAAAGTAACTGTAGGTAAAATCGAAAATCGAATTTCGATCTTCTGGGTTGAAAGATCGATTCACTGAATCGATCCATTACTGGAGTCCGTTCTGGTGGGATTTCCGAGATAAAAACTATCCTATATCCTTTCTCGGGTCTCAGACTATCTCAGACTTTGTACAAAATTCCATTCAAATCGGTTTAGTGGTGTAGCCGTGAAGAAAAGACAGACAGACAGAGTTAATTCCACATTTATAATATTAGTAAGGATTAGTAAGGAAGTAAGGATTTGCTGACGGATACATAATTTCAATGCTTGTTTGATCCTGATAACCTTTTTTTTTGCTATCCTCGAAAAAATATCGAAGATAGAACGATTCTTAGGGCCTCGACTATTTGTGAATCGATTTATTGCACTTCGATTCGAATCGATTCAAACATCGATCTTTTTCGGTAAGAATCGCCACCCCTATTATAATCCCAATAAATCTATATAAACAAATATAATGTTGCAACCGTCTCCGATTGCAAGAACTCATTAAACTCATGGTTATTTAGAGTATGCCAAAAGACCCACAAACGTAGGTAGAATCCATTACCGGAGACCGATTAAAGAAATCGACATTTTTGGTCAAAAAGATCGCTTCTCTGATTAATAGATCTAAGATCGCTATCCCTAGTTCCTGTGGGATTTCTGGGATAAAAACTATCCTATGTCCATTCTAGGTTCTCAGACTACCTTTGTACAGAATTTCATGAAAATCGGTTCAGTGGTTTAGGCGTGAAGAAGAGACATACAGACAGACAGATAGATAGAGTTACTTTCGCATTTATAATATTAGTAAGGATTAGTAAGGATATCGATTAAAATAATAGACTTTTTGGTCCAAAAGATCGATTCTCCGATTAATCGATCTTAGATCGCCATCCCTAGTTCCCGTGGGATTTCCGGGATAAAAACTATCCTATGTCCGTTCTCGGGTCTCAGACTATCTTTGTACAAAATTTCATTAAAATCGGTTCAGTGGTTTAGGCGTGAAGAAAAGACAACCAGACAGACAGACAGACAGACAGAGTTACTTTTGGATTTATAATATTAAGTAAGGAGTAAGGATGTCATTTGTATACCCAAAAGGGTCAAATATAGCGCACTTTATATAACCATGTGAACACCTGTAAGACCTATATTTACATTTAAAGATTTGATTTGATTTGATTTAACTATTTAAAACTAGTGGTGCCCGCGGCTTCGCCCTCATTTTAAAGATATAATATGACACACATAAAACAGAAAATTCGTACCTTCATTGGAATGACAGTGGTGCCATCTGTCGGTCTTACCAACTCCCAAACCTTCGTGGGCTCTTGGACAACAACTTTGCAAAAGATCATCACTTCCACTTGATCAAATGTAAATAGATAGATGATCGACTAAGGGCCGATGTCAGCAACGTCGCATAAATCTTATTCCCAGAATAAGTCGTTAGTTACTTGCGAGTAAGCCTATTTTACGTTTCACCAACATTTATCTGGACACAACCACAACACAACACCAACGTGGATAAGTAAAGTAACTGTAGGTAAATTATGAAAAAATCGAATTTCGATCTTCTGGGTTGAAAGATCGATTCACTGAATCGATCCATTACTGGAGATCGAATCGATTCTTAGGGCCTCGATTTTTTTGTGAATCGATTTAATGCACTTCGATTCGAATCGATTCAAAAATCGATCTTTTTCGGAAAGAATCGCCACCCCTAAATTATAATCCCAATAAATCTATATAAACTAATATAATATTGCAACCGTCTTCGATTGCAAGAATTGATATTTTTAAACTCATGGTTATTTAGAGTATGCCAAAAGACCCACAAACGTAGGTAGGATCCATTACTGGAGAGTGATTAAAAAAACGCCTTTTTTTGGTCAAAAAGATAGATTCTCTGATTAATAGGTCTAAGATCGCTATCTGGGATAAAAACTATCCTATGTCCATTCTAGGGTCTCAGACTATCTTTGTACAGAATTTCATTAAAATCGGTTCAGTGGTTTAGTCGTGAAGAAGAGACATACAGACAGACAGAGTTACTTTGGCATTTATAATATTAGTAAGGATATCGATTAAAATAATCGACTTTTTAGTCCAAAAGATCGATTCTCCGATTAATCGATCTTAGATCGCCATCCCTAGTTCCTGTGGGATTTCGGGGATAAAAACTATCCTATGTCCGTTCTCGGGTCTCAAACTATCTTTGTACAAAATTTCATTAAAATCGGTTCAGTGGTTTAGGCGTGAAGAAAAGACAACCAGACAGACAGACAGACAGACAGAGTTACTTTCGGATTTATAATATTAGTAAGGAGTAAGGATAAGATTTTATTTTATTTTTATTTAACTTGTCTTGTTACTTAATCTCCATATGGGGATCAAATCATGCAACAGAATTTTAATTTTAAACCCAATCTAAGGATTAAGCTGAAATGCCTCGGAAAAACCATTGAAAGGTGTGGTAAGGTACCACACGTTTCAATGGTGCCACCGGAGTCGTACCATAGAGGATTCTACCACCGTCAAGGTTTTTGTTCGCGAGCCTAGAGTTTATTGGATTTATAAGACCATAATCTATTTGAAAAATACGTGTGAAGAATTAAAGCAAATTCTGTAACACATTATAAGTGTAGAGATAAAAATCTTACTAAAATATGAAATATATTTTTATTACATATATTTGTTCTTCATTCGCTTTAGCTTTTTATGTGTATGGTTTTATGTAAGTTTCTTAACTTGTCTTATTGTGTATTTTACTTCAGATAATTTTAATAACGATATTTTCTTAATACTGATCATAAGCTGTTATCGTTTTATATTGTCTCTTTTTTCTTTTTTATAAGTTCCAATTTTTACCAATCTGTGAATAAAAATTGTACTCAACAATACAAGTTTAGAAAAAAGGTATTATGTATTTATTTATACATAATACCTTTACACGCTCATTCGCAACGCATTTTTTTTCAATTTCAATTACTCAAACGTGTTGTGTATACTATGTATATACGTTATATTATAATATATAAATGTTATAATATATATTATATAAAAAATAAAATCGCGGCGCGCACAGAATTGCAAATAAGTTCGACTATCATTCACCATTTCTGAATATTGTTGCACTTATCCTGCCTTTAGTTTTCCAAATTTAAGGGTTGAGAATAATTTGAAACGTGGTTTGAAGGTTTGACTCCGGAGGCACCATCGCCACACCTATTTATGCGTCAGTAATGCTATGTTTTGATGTGAAAGATGTGGTAAGAGAGAGGAGCTTAAGCGAGGTTTCTGCTCGAAGTTAGGCGTAGCAGCATGTTTCTGGCTGATATCAAAGGACTCCTTTTCTATTTGGGGTTGATTACAGATGTACATTGCCAGCACAGTTACTAGCCGCCAATCATATAATAAATAGGTATATGACAACATAACTTGTAAAAATAATTTATTATTAACACAGATATTCTCACATAAAACAAATAGGTATACATTGTGTGAATTTAAATCTACCCATAGATCTTAACTAAATGTAAATGTAATTTGACAAAATAATACCATTATTATAATACAATAGTACATGTTTATGTACTTAAAACATATTGTAAGTTTTTAGATCCTTATACTGTGGTCAAGGGCTGCTGCATATAACACGTTAGTCGCAGCAAACAAAATCATAAATTTCCTCCCGGTGCGGCGGTGGTTCTAAATGTGCTTCCAACACCAACCAACCATTCCGAAATTCAAACCCCCAATACCAATATTGAAACATCTACCCACGTAGATTAAACCGCTATAACTTTGCAACGAGAAAGATATTATTTCGTACGTCCGCCCCAGAAATATGCCACTGAAGAGGTTAATGTCTTTAGTAAGAAAAATACAAGGCATTCGAAATTATATATAGCTGACCGGCAAATGTTGTGTTGCCATATAAAAAAAATGTTAAGGGTGAACACCCCTTATCACTTAAGGGTATGAAAAATAGATAGTAGCCGATTCTCAGACCTACTGAATATCTCATTGACCCTTGAGGTCGTTTTTAGAAGAAGGAACACATCAAAACATACAAATTGATTACCAAAAGTTAAGGAAACCATCGTGATAAAACCTACACGCATTGATTTTAAAAATTGAATTTGAAACCTATTAATTGAACTATTAATTGAGCTTTATGCCTTATTTCAAATTCAAATTCAAATTCAAATTCAAATTCAAATTTTTATTGCTCATGCATACAGTACATAATTATGGTGTTACAAGTAGGGTATTCGAACATGCATGTACCCTGCTAGGGCATTGCAATGAAATACATTCACATTAGCTCATATTTTTCTTAACTTAGAATCGTCATTGTTTATATAAAATGGAAAATACATTATTATTACATTTTAATAGGTTCATATCAATAAAATGTCAATATTTATACAAAGTCAAATTAATCAATTATATAAAATTAATATTAATGTATGTAAATTGAATTAAGTATAGGAATGTCAACATTATCATTATTTAGGTTAAAGGTGAGATTTTTATTGAAGTAGATTGTAGGTATAGTCATTCAAAAAATTCTTGTAGTGAATAATAGCATTTACTTATTAATAGTTTCCTTAGTTTGTTTTTAAATGTAAGCGAGTCTTCGTCTTGGATTTCTTTCGGAATTTTATTATATATTTTGACGCACATAGAATAGGGTCCGGAGCCATACATTGCTAGTCTAGATTGTGGTATTGCGAGTTTGTTCGGATTTCGTGAACTATATTTTTTTGTTTCATTGGAGCAGACAAATAGATTATTATGTTTTTTTACAAAGTTGCATATTTCTATAATGTACATGGACGTTAAAGTTAATATATTGAGATCTGTGAAATATTTTCTACAGCTTTCCGATTGTTTAATGTTGGCTAATATCCGTACGCATTTCTTTTGTAAGGTGAATAATTTGTTAGTGTCTGTGCTATTTCCCCAGAGTATTATGCCGTATTGGAGCCACGCGTGCGCATATCCGTAATAAGCGGACTTAGCTGTTTTTAAGTCCGTAACCTTTTTTAACTCATACAAAGCGTATATAAATCTTGATAATTTTGTTGATATGTATTGGATATGATTTTTCCAGTTGATATGTGTGTCGATGTGTAGGCCTAATAATTTAACGCTATCTACACATTCTATATGTGTGTTATGAATTTGATAATTAATATTTAAGGGGCATTTCTGGTGAGGTCTAAACTGTAATATTTTTGTTTTGTTTATATTTATTTTTAAATTATGGTCGCTTAGCCAGGAATTCACGTTATCCAACAGGGTGTTTAACTTTTGATTCAGTAGCGAATCATCAGAGCAAGGAAATACTAATGAAATATCGTCAGCAAATAGAATACTTGTGGTGTTTACGCATTTGGGCAAATCGTTGATATATATTAGGAATAATATACATCCCAGCACGGATCCCTGTGGTATTGATTTTTTAAGTTCTATAAATTTTGATTTTTCTTTTGTTATGATACCTGTTTGCATGTCGTAATGTTCTATTTCGGTGTATTGGGTACGGTTATTTAAATATGAAGAAAACCAATCGTATGCTGTTCCTCGTATGCCTATTCCGTGCAACTTCTTTAGGAGGATATCATAATTAACCCGGTCGTATGCTTTACTCATATCTAATAAAATGCCTACGGCGTACTTTTTTTGGTTTAATAATTGCAAAATTTGTTGTATATATTTAAACACTGCCAGTGTAGTCGAGCGATTTTTCCGGAAGCCGTTTTGACTCTCATCTAGAATATTATATTTTTCACAGAAGGAATAAAGCCGGGTAGTCATTACTGTTTCAAAAATTTTTGAGAAGCTTGACAAGAGAGCTATAGGACGAAAGTTGTTGCAGTCAGTTTGATCACCTTTTTTATGGATCGGTGTGATTTTCGATATTTTTAATAGATTCGGTACTACACCTTCCGAGAGAGATTGATTTATTAATATAGTAAGAGGAGGGCTTAACTCGTTTATGCACTTTTTTATTAGTATCGGGGGTATTTCATCCCATCCAAAACTATACTTGCTTTTTAAATTTTTAATAACAAATGTAATTTCTTTTTGTTGAACAGGTCCGATATATATAGAATTTTCAGTGGGGTGTATAACGGGTCTTCCTTGAGGAATGTGATTTTCGTCACTTTCCCCCGTTGTCGCAAAGAATTCGTTGAAATAATTGGTTATAATTGAAGGATTTGTTGTCATATTGTTATTTATTTTAATTTTTAAATTTTGTTTCGGTTATTTAACTTATTCGTTTGATTTTTATGAGTAACGTGTTAGTAATATATTTTAATTAATTATTTATACTTATCCATTAAATACACGATTTATAACTTAAACAATAATTGGATCACTTTCAACATTAGCCTACTTAGTAGGTCTCGTTTAATTAAATTCGACAGATAAATTGCGATTTATTACATTTTGTGACGCTAATTACTTAGTTGGCATATGAGCTGATAGTCTTTGGTACATGGGTCGGTATATACAAATGTTATAAGACATATTTTGGAGAATTGAACTTTTGGGGGAAAGCAACATCTTTAGTGTTGTCCAAAGATTAATAGCTCGTGCATGTTTTATTATGCACTATCTTTACCTTTTTTTTATAATATAAGAGTAGCAGACGAGCATGCAGTCCACCTGATGGTAAGTGGCTACTGCCGCCCATGGACATCTGTAATAAACCCCAGATAGGATTAGATATTCCTACCTGAGGTCGACCACAGATACGCCGCTACCCCTGAGGACTAAGCTGGAATGCCTCGGAAAAGTCTTTTACTTACATCCCTGTTATATACGGAGTGTATTAGATAAGTATTCAATTAAATACATTTATGAATAACTAGCGGCTTCGCCCGTGTTTAAAAGAAAATAATATGACATACTAACATACTTTAAACTGAAAATTCGTACCTTCATTGGAATGACAGTGGCGCCATCTGGCGAAAATTGGTCGTACCAACTCTAAAACCTTCGAGGGCTCATGGACAACAAATTTGCTAAAAATCATCACTTGATCAAATGCATAGTTTACGATTCAATCCTTACTAATATCGATTAAAATAATCGACTTTTTGGTCCAAAAGATCGATTCTCCGATTAATAGATCTTAGATCGCCATCCCTAGTTCCCGTGGGATTTCCGGGATAAAAACTATCCTATGTACTTTCTCGGGTCTCAGACTATCTTTGTACAAAATTTCATTAAAAACGGTTCAGTGGTTTAGGCGTGAAGATAAGACTGCCAGACAGACAGACAGACAGATTTACTTTCGGATTTATAAGATTAGTAAGAAAGTAAAGATAAGGATAATTTTAGGTTAATGTACACAAATTGAAGTAATTTTAGACCGAATGTTATTAGCTCATAGCTATTAGTACGACATGTTGTTATATCTTCAGAACTTATTTCAATAAATAAATAATTACAAAAATGTCTACTTTATTTTAGTGGCATCTGTTCGTGAAATATTTTTTGTTACAAACAAACAATCCGCTATCAAACGCTTTGTCGAGACTGGCGCTCACGCAAATAAGCCAAGAACTGGTCGAAAGACAGAAAACAAAACCTTCTTCGGAGCTAGCTGCGGCTTAAGCTGACGAGTTTGGAAAATCAATCAGAGTCCGAACTGCTCTCGTTCGATTCCCGGCTAAGGAAAAAATATTTTAAAAAACTAATGATGCAATTTTAGTTTTTATCAAAATCGACCTCGTAACTCCTTTCAGAATTTTTTGGTAATCCTTATAGTTTCGGATTTGGCCCTGAAGGCCCGTTTTAAAAATTCACCCTGTATACTATAGCACTACTTCAATCAGTCAACGTAATATTGTTGGACTGTCCAATCCGAGTCTGATTTTAAACGCAATTCAACGGAGCAGCATGGATTTTACTTTTTCCTGCAATGTTTTTTTTTGGACAAAAGCTTTATGTTACTCGGACATTATTGTATTTCAGGCGCGTGATTCAAACCGAATTTTCGGGACCTAACGAGTTATTTGAACCGGCCTGAAAAAAAGAAACAAGTTAAACGGCTACCTTAAAAAACTCTATTGTTTTCTGAATTGTAGTTCATAAGTATTTAAAGTAATAGTAGGTGTGGTATAAAAGTTGTATGACAAGTTGTCCTCTTGTTTTGCAACACAAAGAAATGTGCTTTGTTATTATTTTCTTGAAAAAAAAAAAATTTAGTCAACTAATATTTGGAACAAAAATTTGCCGATTAAGATACAAGTATATTCAATGTAACCCTAATGAACGACACAGGAAAAGTCGAAAATAATTAGCAATTTTAGCATACCCAAGTCTTGCTTGAAAAGGTAATAACAGAGCAAAAATATTAAATACCGCAAAAATTTGTTCTTAATAACTTGTTGAGGCTATTTCGTAATACCGTAAATGCCAAGAAGGCTTGCACTTCATAACGTACAGTAACATAATTGGTAAGAAGCTAGTCGTTGTATCATAACAAACAGAAATGAAAAATCTTATATATAAAATTCTCGTGTCACAATGTTAGTTACCGTACTCCTCCAAAACTGCTTTACCGATTCGCTCTAAATTTTATATGCATATTTAGTAGGTCTGAGACGATGAGTGCACTATCTATTTTTCATAGCCTTAAGTGATAAGAATTGTTCACCCTTAACATTTTGTTTATTTATATGGCAGCACAACATTTGCCGGATCAGCTAGTACTGAAAACAATCTTTCAATGAAGTTATTTTATTCTTCGAAATTTCTCAGGAAATAAAATAAAACAGTGAAATCCTAGTGGTTAAGAAATTCTGCCTCGGCATCGATGAGTCCGAGGTTCAAATCTTAGGCGCGCACCTCTGACTTTTCAAAGTTATGTGAGTATTAAAAATTAACTATCACTTGGTTAAATGGCGAAAACATATTGTGAGGAAACCTGCACACTTAAGAATTCTTAAAAAAATGTCCGCGATATTGAGGTGTACGCCATATTGGATTCTTGTATAACTGTGTTTCCCTGTGATTCCCCTAAATTGCCGTTCAATATACACAAAGTTCAAGTCATTTATTTTTATATTTTATATATTTACTGGTAACCAAAGTGGGATCGACAGCCTGGGTGGATACCCAAACTTTAAAACCTTAACTTTAAGAACTTTAAAAAAAATCTTTCAGACAGCTTTCTTCGCGATCCCATCGCGTTTTCCTTTACTGTTTAAGTGATAATAATAAATGAATTTTACCTTCATCGTAGTTATATGGATGACATGGATGTCTATATAAAAATCGCGGTATTAACAATATGTATAAGATAGAAATATAATAAGTTAACGCGCAAGTATGCGATTATTATTTATAATTCTTTTTTTTAAACATATTTAGTCGTTTTGAGTGTGGATTTGGCTTTAATTAAAACCTTATAATATAGTGTAAGTGTACACATTTTTTTATATATAAAATAATAAGTACCATGAAATGGCGCGTAAAGTTTAATTTGAATAAAGAACCTTGCAAAAATGCATTCGAACGGCCATCGGCAAGTAGCAGTGAAACTTTCGATACATATTTTGGTAATGTGACGTAAGAGGCCCGAAAAGAGAACTTACCGATTTTTGTTTTTGTTGACGAACAAGCGGCTGGCGCTGGCGCGCAAAGACTGTCACGCACTCACGACAAACAGCGATCAACTGACTCGTGGACCTGTTACTGCCATAATAATATATATTAATAAGTGGCCAAGTGCGAGTTAAATTCGCACACAGAAGGTTCCATAGCACCAATTTTTCTTATTATTTTTTTTAAAGTATTTGTTATCAATTATCATAGTAGTCATAAAATTAAAGAGCCACTTAAAATGATTGGCCGCATCAGGAGTTTCATTCCGTACCACCAAATTTTCCTTTATTTTTACAAGCTTTTATTTAGTTACACCTGTCCCGGTGTTTGTAATGAAATCTTGCAAGCTATATTTCACCCACTTCCATGTGTCCGATTAAGCTAAAATTTGGCATGTATCTTTATTACGCGTGACAATACAATCATATAAATTTAGTTTTGTTGTCAATCTAATATGGCCGCCGTAACAAAATGGCGGCGTACATATTTCAAGACAACCCACCCAATATGGGTATCAAATGAAAAGGCTTAACTTGTAAAATACAACACATTATAAAAAACTCGAAACCTAAGATGGCCGCAAATACGAAATGGCGGATTAGATACATACTTTTGTTCAACCAACCTAATATAGGCATCAAATGAAAGGGAGATGGATGGATGAAAACATTATAACACTTGGACTTTTTTTGTTTGTCAATATCAAGAAGCGTTTCTCGTAGCGACCTCCACTTATTTTCAAAGGTTTTTATTTTTAGTATTTCTTGTTATATCCGCTACCGTTATAAATATGGTGTAAAAATAAGTGTATATCTACCGACAGACGGACAGCGGAGGATTACGGATCTCTAAAAATACGCGTTCTATGTCTTATCTTGCTAACGGCGAATGAGATTTTTGTAATAAAACACATTCAATTGTATTCCTTTATTTTAAATAGTTAAGAACATATTATTATTAAATAAAAATTTAAATATGTATAAAGCAAGGCTTCTTTTCATTATTTTATCTTGAGTTTACCAGATACCTATCTTGTGTGCGGTAATTAAGAATTCATTGTATTGTTTTTTGCGCAGTAGCGTTAAACATTATTTTTATACAATGTTATTTTTTACAGTAAGATATGAAAAAAACACAAAAACTAGAATCAATTTGTGTCCATGTAAATTTACATGTTTGTTTTCTCATTTGTAAATATGATCCTCTTCCTTGTTGTCCCCTACGTTGTTTCACAACTTAATTTTCTTTTCCAGCAATAATATACATACAACATCAAGGTCAATAAGCACAGAGTGCGTTACCAAATTATACCACATTTTGTATGGGTGAAGACCGTTTATAAATCCATTCGGTACTCTGCATCGTCAACTCATAATGAAAAGGAACACGTTCCTCATTTTTTCATTATCCTCGTTCACTCTCGCCCACTTACAACGTTGTTCTCTCTTTCCTCTTGTAAAGAGAGAACAACGTTAAATTCAATCTTCCACGCAAGTTTACGACACGTGCTGCAGAGAGGTTGAGCTAATTAACTTGTTCTACAGTGTGGTAATTCACAACAATAAATATATGTTAATTTAAGAAACAATGTATTTTAAAAACGGAATAATGTTTCGTTATGGTTAGTTTCTACTAAATCCACTGAAAATCATATTTTCGTGCGCTCCTCCATTATTGATTCCGTAATATTATATAGACCGAAAATCAACTAAACTATGCATCCAAATTACTTACTATAAAGGCCAAATTTTATACATTTATTTAATTGTATATGTACATACCTACCTAAATTAAATGCTTGGCTTTTATTTATATGAAAATAGAATACACAGTTTATTTTGGAAATGATCATTCATTATGTCGTTATTATTATTAAGTATTACTTATTATACATATTGACACATCAACTTGTAGTTCTTTATAGTGTTTGGAGTAATAAAGGTTCGAGAAGGCGACCATTCTGTACCTACTCAAGAGTGGTTACGCTTCGTTGATAGGCTTCAGGTAAAATCCCTAATGTATATATTGAGTTGGTTACTGATCCTTATGGGCGGCAGTGACCACTTTCCAGGTATACTCCATCCTCGTTTTCTCTCTTGGTAATTAAGGAAAACGTCGAAACTATTTACTATGTTATGGTTACTTTCTATTAAACCGAACGAAAATCACCTTTATTGATAGCACGTGCCTCCATACATTCATCGCGATAAATGTTATACTCATAGGATCTTCCAAACTGTAAGTCCAATTTTCATTTTATAGAGAGCGAATTTTATCTACATTAAACGCTTGATTCTTTAAAATAATTTATTTTGATAAGGATTAATTTTTAGTATCTATTAAAACTATTTTAATATGAACTTATTTTTTCTTTTCTTTTTAAATCATAAATACAGTTATTGTGGAGTACGTAACAAAGATATGATATAAGACATATGCCATTGCGGACTTATTAGTAGACCTTTTTAAGTTCACATTATTTTGATCTGGAACGGTTCAGCCAGCGTTTGCAATGTAAGCGGAAAAAAATGTGTTTATTTACAAAATCTGTAAAATTATCAGTGTTTTCTACTATATTATGCATGTATTATAGATACAAACCTTCCTGTTGAATCACTATGTCTTTTAAAAAAACTGCATCAAAATCCGTCGTTTATTTTTAAAGACCTAAGCGAACATGGGGATAGACAGCGGGAAGCGACTTTGTTTTATAATATGTAGTCATTACCTTTTAAAAAGTACCTGTTTTCATAGCTGTAAGTGACATGTTGAATTAAAAAAAGAAGTGGTGGTCAATTGTGAATTCTCAAAATGGAAGGTAATTTTGGGCGGGAGGAAATATTTATTACATTATGGTGACGAATATAAATATAAATAATGTAGTGAGTTGAAAAAGTGAAATCAGCAAAACGGGATAGGTTCATTAAAGACATAAGTGACGTTGGAATGAAAGATGGTGTCAAATATAGAGATGACGGAATTTGATGTTGAGATGACGGAATAAATGTGTACTTACGAGAAGATGTTACATTTAGCTTATCATAAGCATAGATTAACGGAGATTACTCACTCCCAACAAGAAAATGTAAGCAGTTTTGACAGTTGAAATTGTCACTGTCGTCTATTTTCGTGTTTGAATAATATAAAAAAGTGAGTTTTTAGAGCATTTACGAATGACATGACAGTCAGCCATTTTACGTATGTGTCAGCCATTTGTGGCTTCCTTCAATGACAAGGCGGTGAGATATCTATACTTATCTACGATCATAAATGTAAAATTAACCTATAAAATTCTATGTATGCAAACAGCCTGCAGACAAGACTAAAAGCGAGTTAATAGAAACGTGGTAACTAACAACACAAATAAAAAAGTGTCTATCGTTTTAACGCAATCGAGCAAATAATTCAATATTTTTGTCTGTTTCGGAAATACACGGCGCTCTTGTAAAATTTCCGCAATTAATATTATTTCTGCCAATTATGACGCCCGTGACTTTTAACCAATCTTCTCCAGCAAGGCTAGTACTTTAGAATATTAGTCTCCTCGCTGCATCGTAGAGTCGCTCGCAGAGTACGTCTGTGTAGATAGTACATGTAGGTACTTGACAATATATGAATTACCTCGTGAGCGCCAGACTTCTAAATGATTTTATCTATGAATTCAGTATCACAGTCTCTTGTTTAAGAGTTACTGATTATTATAAATCACGGTAAGAAAGGACAATGGGGAAGTATCAAACGATTGATATAGAAAAGCATGAAAGGTTTATCTTATTATATAAAATTCTCGTGTCACAATGTTAGTTACCATACTCCTCTGGAACGGCTTTACAGATTTTCACCAAATTTTATATGCATATTCAGTAGGTCTGAGAATCGACTATTGTCTATTTTTCATACCCCTAAGTGATAAGGGTTGTTCACCCTTAACATTTAAAAACGGGTCAGCTAGTAGATAGATTATTTTATACCTGCTATGGGAGTTGCGTTAAAATCGCGTAAATACTCTAAATTAAAAGTGGTAAGGCGTTCAAATGTGGCGGTGGTACTTCCACAATCGAAAAAAAGAGAATTAATATAAACCTGAGTTGCGGAAAATATTATTTGTTTTATTGCAAATGCAAATGAGTTTAATAACACAAGTGCGTCAATTTACGTATACAGTAACACTAAAATTATAGAATATAAAATTATGGAGTATATTGAACAAGTTTCAAAGAGCCGTAGAGATTTAGACCAAATTGTCCGTGTTACAAAATTTTCTCAAGAGAATATTGAGAGTTGAGATCAATTTTATTTTATCAATTCAAGGCCACGATACAATCCAATTTTGATCTGCCTGAATCAGGTAACACCTAATTTGCCCAATAACAGCGGTGATAAGTGCTGCTATGCTGTGATTCGAAGAGTATGGTAAGGGTCATACTTTTCCGAGGAATTCCTGTTTAGTCCTCAGAGGTAGAGGCGCATCTGTGGTCGACCTAAGTAAGGAATCTAACCTTATCTGGAGTTGATTATGGATGTTCATGGGCAGCTTGTCAATGTCAGCTTCAGAGACAACACAATATGCCGATTTGCTGTTGTTAAAAATCTTTGTCAGTTCATTAAGCTCGAAATAATAAATCGACGTCATATAGTGAGTATTAACTTAACCATATTTCAAATCTGCCCTGATAGCAAGTGTTTGACTGAAAAAACTTGGTCACTTGAAGCTTTAAGTTCATTGAACGCCAAGTTGACGATAAGGTTCTTTTGAGCAGGACTTGATAAATTCGATATCTACGGTCTGTTATTGCGAACAACGTGCAGTACAAATTGTATTTCAATTTGAGGACAAGTTTACTCAAAACCTTGTACAAATTTATTTGACAACTTGTACGAAAGCTATACTTTACTTGATTGTAATATTTTACTCTCCAACACTTTTTAACAATCTGACTAGCATACATATAAGTAAAATTCAGGATGACTTTCAAGGTATTGATGACTTTAGTAAAATATAATATTTAATATAATTTTATTGCTTTTGTTACTATTCCGGCTGAAAAAATATATTCTTTTCGTATGACTCTTCTAGCTGTAAACTTAAAGAGCGCCAGACGGTAAAAAATGGAGGCTTCAAGATTTAATAAACACATGACATTTCAATTTAGTGTACAATAATACACAGTTGATTGTTTATTTAATTTTTTATAAATTATAATTAAATTTCATTGAATGAGACCAAGATTTTTAAAACGTCTTCAATGTGAATAATGTTAAAAAGGAGACGATAAGTGAAGATAAGATAAGGTTTTTTGTGTGACACATACTAGGATCCGCACACATAGACACACCACCATATAACGTCCACGGGAATCAATATTTTTTATCTTAGTATTAAACTTACTTATTTTTACTGTATTAGACGTTATAAAAAATTGTTCCTCTTGATATATGTAAACTTAACACGTTCCCTGCGGCACAGATTTTTCTGTACTTTCCATTACTGCGTTACGAGTTGTTTTAAACCTCGTCCTATATCCGACATTGTGGCGGCACGAGGCGTGTTAAATCCCACCGCCCGAAGGAGACTAAAATCCTTTTTTTGGCGCCAAATAAGACAAAATCGACGGCTTTTGTCTTGATTATTATTAACAATGAGTTGATTAACCTAAAACTGCCGCCGCCCTTGGTTAAATTCGTTACTTTAGATTCTATGGGTAAAATAAAATATGGGTCTAATGCACCTCGGACCGCACTGAAAAATGGCAGGTTTCCATATAATTTAGTGATGGGAAAATAAATATCGATTTTATTTTATTGTTTTTATTTATCAACGTTATGGACAGAATGAATACAAAAAGGGGAAAAGTTATGGATGTTTTTCATTGAAACATTTCAGACAATAAGGTTTTTTGCAAACAGTGCATTCCGTGAGATTTTTTTTTTGGTTTTTCTGTCTGCCTCACGACATGTCAAGAATGTGCGGAGTTTTTCGTAGCATCCGACACATCTCTTCTTCTTTGGACCCTTATCGGATGATGTGCTTTCTTTGCAGTGGATTCTGAAAAGTAGGAGCGAGTAGATTAGGGTAAAGAGTAATCGGAATACTCGGTAACGATTTTGCCTACGTTTCCTCTATCAATAATGTAGCTGCTTAACTTTTGTTTGAACCATAACAGGAAACGTAATTATCTATAATGTAATTTCTTACTATACGGATATACGCCTAGCCTGCCAAGTCTCACTACTGGACTTTCACCTAGACAGAGTATATTTGTGACTTACCTGTTTTTGAAATATCTTCCTGTATTCTGATTCTGGCTCAGATTTTTCAACCGGTTTTTCTTCATCTTCCTCCATGATCAACTTTTTTCGGCAACGTTTCGACATGATAATTTTCAACATAAAGACAGCGGTCCTACTTCGTCGCTACGCAGCCTCGACTGCGTTGCACAACACTAACCACGTGAAGCTAGCGTGGGGTGCGGTACGAGGTGCGTGGGGAAACGAGGCGTTAGGAACCTCGTTCCGCACTGTGTTAGCATTATTATTTGTTCAGTGCGGTACGAGGTCTAACAAACCCGACATTAGGTTGGTGTACCATAGAACTAGGAATCAGTAGCACATCACAAACATATAGTTATCACTCTCCTACACTGAACCAGACGGAAGTTATGCCTCTCGCACCACAGAGAAGTTAAAGTTTTTTCTTACCGCTATAACGACCAGACATGGACGAGGTGTTTTAAGCCGCGTTCCGCAGCTAACGTGTTAAAGTGCAATATATGAGGTAAAAGCAATTCGAGTGGAATAAATTGCTGGACCTACGTTGGGAGTACCTAAATGCTCCGCGTCATGAGCCGTGCGATATGTATATATTGTGATCTCAGCGTAGTCGCATCGGGAGAACCCGAGTTAATACGCGTTAGTAGTACCTACCTATATGCGTATTAGTTATATATGATAGTAATAGCAGTCCAGACATGACAATTCCCGATAAGCCTATGTTATTTCGATCATGATCTTACACACAAGCGAAGAAGTTACAGTGTACAATAGAACATCTCCTAACGATTAATAGTCCGGAATTCCGTTGAAAATGTAAAGCTGGATCTAAGGTACTCGTAACTAAAAGCTGTGCACGTGTGCAGTCAAAGGACAGGGTAACCTTTGGACATGGAATTGGGGTCGCGCGAATTTCCATGGAAAGTTCCTAACTTTCAGCACACAAGTTAATTGTCAAATCACTTGTTCTAGCACTGCTGGGCACGTGTCTGGATTGAGAAGTTAAGGCTCAAGTCTACCGTGCTGGTATTGTGCCGTGTTGACATTTTTTTAAGTTCTCTCAGGTACGTTAGATATATATTCAAATTGGCTACTTGACACTTTTTGGGAAAGTGTTTTAATGAATTAGTATAGGTATTATATATGCCTTTCATTGATCACTTTTTCGAAAAAAGGGCTATTTATTAATAAAAAACAAACTTTCTTTACGGTGAACGGAACGTCGCGTTAAATCAGGCGGTCAAGTGTCATTTTGTGGCGAAACGTCATTATACTGTAAACAAACAAAGCTCAGAAAAAAATAGGGAGTTATTTAGCTTTTATAACTAAAATTGAAATAAATTTTATAAGACGTGTGCAGTGACGATGTGTACAAGTGCGATCGCTAAATATCCTAACAAATTTGCTTATACACGTTCCTAAACCGAAATCTTATAAACGTTAAAAGAACTTGCAGACAGAGGAGTCAAACATATAAAAGAAGTATTAATGAGAAAAAAGAATAAGGAGTGATTCCTATACTCTAAATCATCAAACCCGGATGTAATCAGAACAAATCAGCAAGTTAAAGTATTCGTATATTTAATATATGATAAAGATGTCTACGATAAGAATAGAGTTAGAATAGTTGTAGAGTTTTAGGTCGCTGGTTTCTAATCCGAAATATAATTTGGAACCCTTGTGCGCTAGTGACGATAGTGTAGGTGAATATATGTATAAATACCGTAGAGTGGTGCGGTGCTCCCTTCGGCGACCGATCGACCGTGATGCACACACACTCGCGACGTCCAAATAGGTCCCCAGGACCCCCGTAATAAATATAAATTATATTATACACGTCCCGTGACGAAATCTGAATACCGACTGTCCGTACAATGTGTGTTATGACAGAAACGTCAACCTTTTAAATTTTGAATTTACTCCTTTTATTTATAATCAGTATTTCGACCAGTTCTAAATACTGAACATACCCCCGCCCGAGAAAGGCCAAGCCTTTATCAACCAAAATCAAAAAAATAAAAGCTTTCACCGAACATATAATAAACATGAAATAAGTGAAATAAGTTTGTGACAACCCTATTCCGAAGGTAGCCCACAAAACTTAACCATAGGCCGAATAAATATAACCGATGTTGTTTTCAGTTTAACTATCCGAATAATACCATCTTTCTCAGGCAGTAACTCCAAAAACCGATCTATTTTCCATTTTAAAGAAAGCAAGTTTTCTTCTTTTAAAAAACTAAATCTCCAATTTTAGGTGATCCTCCAGGTTAAGTCTATTTACTTCTAGTTTGAAGCAAGTGAAGATAGATATATACTACTCCGTCTTCTCCGAAATCTTTGATAAAGAGCTTGCGCCAATTAATATCTCTTCATCTATTATTTGGTAAATCTGTCAAATCATATTCCAGTACCGATAATAAGGATTTGCCTACCAGAAAATGAGCTGCCATTAAAACGTCAAAACCATGTGGATCTTCCGTTACCGTACATAATGGTCTAAAGTTGAGAACTGCTTCCACCCTGGTAAATACAGTTTCAAGCTCTTCATAAGTTAAAACAAGTTCACCGATTACTCGTTTCAACAAAGTTATTGCTGACTTAACAGCCGCTTCCAATAAACCACCAACATGGGGTGCCGAAGGTATAATAAATAACCATATTATATCCTTTACAGCAGCATCATTAATCAGTACTTCTCGATCTAATAATGTTTGTTCTTCATCTAGATGTCTTCTTGCAGTTGTATTATTTGTCCCACAGTCAAACCGAATGACGTGTGAAAGACCCCGCTGAGAAGTGAATGTAGTTAATGCTACTAGAAAACCTTCCGTCGTCAAATCTTTGGCTCTAAATGTACATTGTACAACCTTTGCACAAGAACAAATAAAAACTCAAACATATACACCATAAAGTTTTAGGATTCCTTAACCGCGAAACCCCAATAATAAAACAAATCTTTAAAATAAAAGAAAAGCAAAATCCGTTTGCAATGTGAAATACCCCGGTGGCATTCACCCTATCCGTAGGTAACGAAACCATTAAATGTGTCAATCCATTTTGACCAAAAAACAAAATATCCTACAACGAAAATAATAGACCTTTACCAATAAAAAATAATTGAATTGATTAACAATATAAAAAATATCTAAAACCGTAAAGCCGCTAAATAAATTTTACAACCTTTTTCCGAATCTTATTTACGGCACGTCGTTTTTCCATATTAGAGAACCGTTTTCTTACCGATGAAAAGGAACTATTTACCGTAAACTTATCTGGTAAATATGGCGAACCTACCGCATATCGCCGTGTATCATCCCGTTGATGATTATTTTTATGATCTAAATGTCTCCAATCCGCAATGGCACTAGAATTGTCGTTAGTGTCCCTAATCTTACGTACAAAATTATCCGATTTAACGTTTGTGAATGTTTGGCAAACATTAATATTCTGGGCACCTTTATGATTATTTACCGCGTATGAAAAAGGCCCCGACAATACATAACCGAAAATAGTTTCCATAGCACGAGGCAAATCATTGTTTATTTTAATAATATCCCCGAGCATAACCTCTCCTAATAAATCCGCACCGATTAAAATATCAACCTCCCGACTAAGGTAAAAATATTCATCCGCAAGAGGTAGTCCTTTGTAATGACTACAAATCTCTTGAGGTAAATTGAAACTAGGCAACTGATTAGTTATTTTATTTAAAATAGTAGCGGTAGTTACCAATAACGGTCGACGTGAAAACCGCGGTCGAATCGTTAAATTAACCCCATTTCTACCACTATCCACTGGTATGCCACTCAGTCCCGTGACTGTAGAAGCATTTGTTTTAAATCGCCTTAAACCTAATCTATTGGCACAACTCTCCGAAATAAAACTGCCTTGACTACCGTTGTCTAATAACGCACGCGCTTCTTGATATTGACCATGTTCATCCTTAATATGCACCATGGCCGTAGACAAAAGAACCGTACGATTAAACATGTTACCTTCAATCATGTTAGAAGTCAACGAAGCACCACCTTGGTTCGAAACCGTAATATTTGCCCTGTTAGATCCGCTAACAGATGCAGTACATCGATTATCCTCCACCCTATCCGTGACAACATTAGAAGCATGTGCCCTACTGTTACCGGTCACAGTAGGTGTCGTCGCCGACCTTGCACTGCCCGATGCTGTCTGGTAGTGAGGTAAATCCATGTGAATAAGATGATGATGCTTAGGTGACTTACACTTAAAGCAAACCCATGAAGATTGACAGTCCGCTATCTTATGAGAGTTAAAGCATCTAAAACATAGTTTATTTTCTTTAATAAAGTCTTTCCTAAGACCCAACCTTAAAGATAAAAATTTATTACATTTGGAAAGATGATGTATTCCCTTTTTACAACATTTGCAGCCTACCTGCCTATTTTCCTGAAATGCCGCATGAGTTTTAGTAGTGTCACATGTCCGATGTGAATCACCACTTGACTCCAAAATCCTAAGTTCGTTTTCCAAAAACTTTATTAAATCCTTAAATTCCGGAAACTCCTTTCCTGTAAACCGTTCTTCAAAACCTTTTTTTAGACTATTATCTAATTTTTGAAAATTAATATAAAACAATAAATGAGTCCACTGATCAACCGGAAAATTCATCTTTTCTAGCGCTTTCGTATTTTCTAGCAATGTATTTAAAAATAATTTAATAGAATTTAAATGTTTGGTGACATGTGAAATATAAAACAAATTATAAAATAGTTTATCTGCTAACAATCTTTTATTATTATATCTATTGTTCAATAGATCCATAGCAACCGAAAAATTATCTCCCGAAATAGATAAGTGTTGCAATAAAACCTTTGGTTCTCCAGCCAATGAACCTAATAAGTAATACATTTTCTCCGAATCAGATAAAGCATTATTTTCACATATCAAAGAATTGAATAAATCCATAAATGAAACAAATTCTTCTATTTTTCCCGAAAATGTAGGAATTTGTATTCGTGGTAAAACCACCCGCTTCCGCTTGTCACCATCATCCATTGACCTGAACTCCGAACCATGTTCAGTCTCCGAAGATGATATTTCTAAAAACTTCCTCTTGATATCATAATATATTCCATTATATTTTTTAAAATCGTCCGAATAATCCACATCAGAGCCTTCGTCCAATTCCGATTGCAGCTCCAAAAACATCGACGTAAACTCTTCATAATTACGATCCAAATCATGATACCGTATTTTAAAATTATTTTTATCTATTTCAGATTTAGGTTCCCGCTGAGAAAGATCGTAAATAGAATCCAAATTATGAATTGCTAAATCGTATTTTAATTTATTCAACCTTTGTTTAGACTTAGAAGCCATTTCAAAAAAAATAAAATGAAAAATAAAATTAAATTTAAACCGATAGAACGCTGTCACAAAATTATATGTCAACCGAATTGACAAATATGAAAGCACAAAATATTACCGAATGTAAATTATAATCCGCAATAATAAAAATCCAAACCGAAATAAAACCGACCGAAATAATAGAGTAGACAACGACCATGCAGTCCACCTCCACCTGGTGTAAATGACCACACGTGCGCTGTTACTCTTGAGGACTAAGTTGGAACGCCTCGATTAAGTATATCTCCCTTACCACACCTTTTTCAAACCAAAATACAGCAGCTCCAAACACTGCTGTAATGGCAGAAATAGATGTGGCGGTGGTGCTGCCGGAGTCGAACCACGTAGAGTTCTACCACCTTCAACCGACACAACCCGAAACAGGAGAATGCTCAATACAAGCCCGACCGAAACACTAATAATAATCCGAAAAAACGCCTAAACCGTTGACGTTTCTTGTAGTACCCGATGTACATAAATAAAATAGTAACCGAAATAAATACGTGTATCCCTACGTAATAATTGTAGAGTACACAGTTTTTTGAATTTGTCCAGCCGCTGTAAATACTTATAATCCGGCAAAGTATTTACAAACGACGTGGACGTGTGCCGATGTCTACACTACTGTTCACCAACACAAGAATATACTTGCGAGCACGGAAACCCGAATCCCGACTCGAAGTGACCAAAATGTAGAGTTTTAGGTCGCTGGTTTCTAATCCGAAATATAATTTGGAACCCTTGTGCGCTAGTGACGATAGTGTAGGTGAATATATGTATAAATACCGTAGAGTGGTGCGGTGCTCCCTTCGGCGACCGATCGACCGTGATGCACACACACTCGCGACGTCCAAATAGGTCCCCAGGACCCCCGTAATAAATATAAATTATATTATACACGTCCCGTGACGAAATCTGAATACCGACTGTCCGTACAATGTGTGTTATGACAGAAACGTCAACCTTTTAAATTTTGAATTTACTCCTTTTATTTATAATCAGTATTTCGACCAGTTCTAAATACTGAACAATAGTATTAGTTAAGAATAGAATAAATGAATTAAAAGAGAATTCTCTATTTAAGGCCTCATTCTGTAATTAATAAGAAACAATTAAACTATTTCGATGACTGAGTTGTTATTACTCAATAATACTTATCATAATGATAAACGACCTGCCGGAGGTGGTCCATGAGTCTACATGTCTTCTATTTGCTGACGACTTGAAACTGGTTCGTGAAGTGAATAACCTGACGGACCAAGCTGGGCTACAGCGCGACATTAATCGAGTAGTTGAGTGGAGCCACGTAAACAAGTTGTATTTTAATGTAGACAAATGTTTCGTGCTATCGTTCAGCCGAGCTCGTACCCCACTCCAATATTCATACCACATGGGCGGCGAGCAGCTCCAGCGCGTAAAGAAGATCAAAGATCTTGGTGTACATTTTACGGCAGACCTTAACTTTCGAGATCATATAGCCGAAGTATGCAAAAAATCATACCGAAATCTGGGCTTCATATTAAGGCAGGCAAATAGTTTTACGAATATTAGTGCCTTGCGTGCCTTATATGAAGCTCTGGTGAAGCGTCATTTGGAGTGTAACTCGGTTATATGGTCTCCGAGTGAGGCTAAGTACAAGACAATGTTGGAACGTATCCAAAATAAATTTGCCCGGTTTCTCTTTTTAAAGTTACACGGTGTTTATCCCGGCTATCCTTTATTGTATCCTATGTTGTTCGTTCTCGGCATGGTAGGATTCAATAAACTGGAAGTGAGGAGAGAAATCTCGCTCACAAAGTACATATTCCAAGTACTGCGGGGTGAACTTGACAACCCAGTTATATTGAAAGAACTGAAGTTGTGTGTGCCGGATAGAAGCGTGGAGCGCCGGCGACGTCCGCGTCATCTGGCGTTGCCACACGCACGTACCAACCTGATGCGCGACGCACCCTTAACACGAGCATTGCGCACACTTAACACTATAGCAGACCATATCGACTTGTTCTGTTGCACACTTGGAGAGTTCACGAGGGTAGCCTTCCATGTAATAGAAAATTATTAATTATTTTACTTATATATATTATGTATATTGTATATTTTATGTAATTTGGACGTTAATTATTGTTATTTTTAAGCTACACTAACGCATTAGGATTTTTTTCCTGTAATGTTAGATGTAAGTTGTGAATAAATAAATAAATAAATAAATACTTGTGCACGGATTAACTTACAGGACTGTATAATTAAAAATACATGATTTGCTAATTTTAATATTTTATTAACCGACTGCTTTGTTTGTTAGGTTTATATGGGTCTGTCCCTGTAGTTCCGGGACTAGAATAGGGCTACGGTATCCCCTGCCTGTCGTAGGAGGCGACTAAAAGGGGGCTTCCGGGGTTGCGGACGGCAAGAGTGGGAGCTCGAACCGTCCAGCAAGCGACCCCGGGAAGGACGGCGGTATGTGTGGTCGCATACCGTCGTAAACATACATGGTGTGGGAGGAGCGAAGACTGCTCCCCAGGGTAGAGCCCGTTGGGCATCGCGCTTGGAGGACTCCGGTTGTGTTCCGTTGGAGATCCCGGAGTTCTCCAACAAGCGTTGAGGACGGCCACCGGGGGGGTTTTAGTGCGGTTAAAAATCCCACATAACCCGGCGTCGCTCCCACGTCGTCGGGTACCTTTTGAAGGTTTCCCCCTCGAGAGAAAAAAAAAAAAGGTTTATATGGGTCTATTACTGAGTACACACCGTAGAACTTTTGTATATATTTATCATTATATGTTACATTTACAATAATTACTACAGATAACCTCAAAGCATTTTGAAGCTGTTATTTTCTTGTATATTGAAGCTCTTGCTAAGCTGAATTTTTGTGCTACTTGAGTGTGTACTTTCTTCATTTTTTAAATTATTTTCTGTAACAACTAGATATATAATTTTTATCATTGTCATTATGAGAAATGAGAACTGTAGTGCAATAACAGCAACTGTATGGTCATTTTCCTTCCTTCATCTTGTTGGGTAGGTTACTCAAGTAAAGAACTACTATTTCCCATTTCCATTACTTTATGTACTTCAGAGTGCTGACCACCTTCGAAACTTTTGGTTCCTGACTTTCTATGACTCCACATTAAAAATGCTACTGCATGTTTGCTGCATCCTGGGGCAGAACAGTCATCAAATTTAATAATACTTTGTTTTTCATATACAGTCATGGACACCGAGCATGACTTTTGATGTACCTTGTATTCAGGACAACTTATACTTTTCATGAAACGCAAACTTGCCTGCCTCTTAAACTGCACATACCCTATAGCGTCGTCACTATACGACTGTCGCGAAGATCTGAAAATATAAGTATAACCAATAAATAACCTTAGAGCAGTTCACATAAGAATATAAGTATAGTTTAAAAAGCTTGATAATCACTTAAAGACAACCTTTCTTCTATCGGAAATCGGTTAAGAAATGTTTTAACTGTCCGAAATGATTAAATGTAAATATAAAGAATATTTTACTTACGTTGTTTATTTGTGATTTCCATAGGTTATTTCACGGAAGTTTTTGTATTCATTTTTATTTATTGCATTGTTTATCTTCTTTAAGCAGATTCACGCTATCAGCTTTAATATACTGTGGATTCATTTCGGTTCACAACATAAATTCAACCAACTCTAACAGCAAACGATATCGTTTTTATTTGTCTTGTTTATTATGCGTGTGGTGACGTCACATTACATTTCAAGCAGCACTATCGCCGTTTTGTAATTTGAAACCCACAGATAAAAAAATTGAAAATTTCTTTTTAGAAATAAAAATACTTAGAGTGTATTAAAAATTAAACGAAATACTGCATAATTTATGTTTACTTATAAGCTATCATATCAAACATATTTCATATTTTATTGCTATAACTGTCAAGTACCCAATTATTTAAGTGTAGTATTATTTTAATTAATTATTTTGCATAATTTTCATGATGTGTTATTTTTTATAATAATAAGTGCTCATTTATACTCACATTGTATTAGTGTGTATGTGTGTGCAGCACATTTCATTACTAATTAATCATGTTTGATATACATATAAACTTCTAGTATTAATACCATTTGAGTGATTATCACAACACTTGGTATATCTTATTTTTTTCAATTTTATTCAATTAATTTCCCAAAAATATCCCAATTAACTTGTACTCCTATGTAAAAATGCTACAACTACCTACGCACGAATGAAATGAAGAACAAATGTATAGAATATTCATAAAAAAGTTTTAAAAATAAGTTTAATATAACATATTTCAAATAAAACGTAAGTCGTACTTCGTTGACGAATACACGTGTTTTAATACAATCACGTATACTTTTCAACTAAGTGCCTACAAACGTACGCCCCACGTGCTAAACCGTGTACTAAAACACAAAGAATAAATATCGCAGAACGACAATGGTCACTTATTCTGAAGAGTTGTATAGGTGTTCATAGGTCATGGCCGAGCAAATGCGGTAGATACGACTACATGTGATTTATTTATTTATTTATTTATTGTCAAATAGAACGGTTTCGCAGAACCAATTATACTAATTGACACACACACAAATTAAATGATATTATAAAACAATTTGATGTCAACATAAAGAATAAATACAAATCACATAACAACAGTACATCTCCAATTTAAAACATAATAATAATAATAAATTAATAATTGCAAAAAACAATAATAATTAATCTTTGGAAATAAATAATAATTGTAACAATAATTAATAATAATAATAATTAATAATAATAATAATTAATAATAGTGATATCGACGCTCATACCATTCTGTATACTGAACTGGGAGCATGTCTGATTTTGTTTAGATCGTGATCTTTGAAGCTGATAGTGTAATGGTCCCCCAACTAATCTCCAACCTACACAGCCCATTGGATTACGCGTAACTCTCTAGATCAATATCGTTAAAATATTTTCAACAAGATCTAATACTATAATACTTACTTAGTTACCTATTTGATTACGGAGCTTATTGGTTATGAAAACCTCGGGGCAAAAAATATAAAAAGCTCTAGCTAATCCAATAAAAACTAGATTAAAAATTACAACGCGATTACGTAAAAGTAGCGAGCGCTCTTTAAAAATACGAAAGAAGAAAAATTCTAATAGCGATGTTTACAGGATAGCCGTGGATTTTCCTTCCTTATTAGCAGTTACAAGTATAGGCATAAAATAAATAATAAAGTGATAGAATCAGTGGGGTAAGTTATAAATATTTTTAGCTTGATACCCAACAAGATGTCTTCAAAAAAAGTAGAGAACGTCATATTAAGTTTAATGTGATGTCATTCTATTGTCACGTCATTCTATTACTATCTTTACACACTGCAAACGATACCTTACTTGTCAAATTATGATAAGAAGTTTAGAAGTTTTGAAGGTTCTGAAGGTGGTAGATTCCTTTGTGGTTCGACTCCGGCGGCACCACCGTCACACCTATTTCTGCCTTATAACAGCAATGTTAATCGCTGCTGTGTTCTAGTTTGAAGGGTGTGGTAAGGGAGACATACTTTTCCGAGGCATTCCAGCTTAGTCCTCAGGTGTAGCGGCGCATCTGTGGCCGACCTCAGGTAGGAATATCTAATTCTATCTGGGATTGATTTCAGATGTCCATGGGCGGCAGTAGCCACTTACCATCAGGTGGAGTGCATGCTCGTCTGTTACTCCTATATTATATAAAAAAGAAGTTATGAGGAAAAAGATGAACCTACAATCTACATCCACATACATAGTACATACCGATCAAAATTATAGGACCCGACTGCGTTGTCTAGTTCCTTATTTGCTTTTACGACTATTTAACAAAACAAAACATTTCTATCTAATAATTAAGACGTAGATTACCGTGTTCGGTGTTAACTTTGCGAATCAATTACATAGCGCGACAAACCTATACACGCTTCAGTGACACAACAACATTGCAGCCCGAGGCGCTACTTAAGAAAGTATCATGTATCCACTTTTATCAGTACTCAAGAGCCTCGGGCTTTACATCGTACCAAGAAATCGTAAGTAGCTCGAACGTTTACTTTTACTAGAAATTAAATACGTACAACTCCATAAGTTACTTGTTACTTTCTTGAAATTCACAGATCAGTGCACTTGATACATCTCTTTAGAACTAGACTGACGATATACCGTCTGAAGAAATACGAGTATATTTACATGCATATCTATGTATTGACTATAGACATACGGACGTTGCATTAGAGGCTTCATTTCGATTCGGTGTACAGTTAGACGCGACTTCATTGCCTGAAATTTTATGTTAAGACGAGCTTTTGTCCGCGGCTTCGCTCGCGTTACGAAGTAATATTTTATCCCCTTGGGGGTTGAATTGATCAAAATCCTTTCTTAGCGGATGCCTAGGTCATAACATCTACCTGCATGTCAAATTTCAGCCCGATCCGTCTAGTGGTTTGGGCTGTGCATTGATAGATCACTATGTCAGTCAGTTGTCCCTGTAGTTCCGGGACCAGAATAGGGCTACGGTATCCCCTGCCTGTCGTAAGAGGCGACTAAAAGGGGGCTTCCGGGGTTGCGGACGGCAAGAGTGGGAGCTCGAACCGCCCGGCCAGCAACCCCGGGATGGACGGCGGTATGTGTGGTCGCATACCGTCGTGAACACCAGATGGTGTGGTGAGTTTCAAACTCACCTGGGCGAAGCCCGACGGGGCAACGCGCCAAGTGGACTCCGGTTGCGTTCCGTTGGAGATCCCGGAGTCCTCTACGCAGCGCCGAGGACGGCCACCGGGGGGGTTTTAGTGCGGTAAGAATCCCACATAACCCCGTGTCGCTCCCACGGCATAGGGTACCTTTTGAAGGTTTCCCCCTCGTCAACAAAAAAAAAAAAATGTCAGTCAGTCACCTTTGAGTTATATATATTTAGATTTCTGATCGTGGAAGCTTAGTTTCTCCATGCGAAATCTGCTATGAGAGGAGACCCATGCCCAGCAATGAGACAATAACAAGCTGACGACGTACTTCCATGACTTGTAGAAGTAACAAGCGTGCATATAGTCTATTTGATACACATGACTGCCTTTTGACCTTTTGCCTTTGGACACCTGAAATCAACTCTAGATAGGATTGGAGCCCTACAGACGGCTCTGGAGCCGTTATCTGGATGGACTAAGAACTAATTTAGAACGCCTCGTATAAGTGCTTGTTACTTTACGACATCCTCAAATCAGAAAATCAAATCGTTTAATATTGTTGTGAAACACGTGTGATGCTTCCGGAGACGAATCACAAGGGTTCTACCACATTCAAACAAGTTGACTGGAAATCATAACATTTCATATTAAAGATTGTCTTGGGATAATATAATTTTTCTTTATATCTGTAATTTAACAAGCAGTAATAGGCTAGTGCTTAAGAAACTCGGCCTCTCGATCGAGGGCTCCAAGATTCAAATTCCAGCACCTCTAATTTTTCAAAATCATATGCGTATTAGAAACTAATTATCACTTGTTTAAACGATGAAGGAATACATCGTGAGGAAATCTGTATACCTGAGAGATTTTATAAAAAAAAATCAAAGGCATGTGAAGTCTTCCAATGCGCACTTGGCCAGCGCGGTGGACTATGGTCTAAACCTTTTCATTCTGAGAGGAGACACGTGCCCAGCAGTGGGACAATAATGGGTTGATGCTGATGTGTGATTTCCATTTCGCACTACTACATTGTACACTATCCTCTCAACGTGATGCGGATGTGTATCCGCACATTCACGCTCGACTACAACTGCACGGACTTCGTAAAATGTGAGCGTTCCACGAAAATGAGATCGATATGACTGTTTGAGGCGATTCCAATGTTAAATTATGGTATTTCAAAATGAGGGCTACTTTTATAATACATCATAGTGTGACCAGTGATAGCCTAGTGGTTTGAAATTCTACCTCTCACGCTGGCTGTCCAGGGTTCGAATAGTCAGTACATCTATGAAAATATAATGTTTGTAAAAAAACACACTTATATGTTTGAAAAAAATATTAGCCACCATAACTTTTATACTAGAAATAGAAATAAATTATCAATAACTAAATATAGATTATCTAAGGTGTATCTTCATGGGTAACTGTATTCGCTACTACAATAAAATACCCGACCACATCTTGAATCTCACAGAAAAAAAGTTTAAACTTGTCATTAATCAAACGCTATGTAAAAAAGCGTACAAGATGAGTGATTATTTGACCGATAAAACGGCGTGGTCTGAAGCAGCCCCAGCTCGACATGTAGCACTAGGTTAAGAGCTATTTTATGAAACATTATTTTATTAAAAAAGATTTGTGTTATGGAGTTTCTTTCGCTGCTTCTTCTCCATAACGAAACGCCTCGTGAAGTGGTCGTAGCTGTATTGACTTTCAACAAGTGCTCTGTAAAGAACCTATTTTGAATAAAAAAAATGATTTGATTTGAATGCCGTACTTTTGATTTTTCGAAGTTATGTGCGTATTAGAAATATATTATCAATTGCTTAAACGGTGGAGGGAAATATCGCGAGGAAAGTTTCATGCCGGAGGGGTATTAAAAAGTTAGGAGTTAGAAGTTTGGTTTCCGGGTTTTAACTCGCATTAAACAAGCGTTGAAACAAGTGTTTCCTGCATTGTTTCAATTAAATTCTGTTTCTCAATTCAATTGCAACTATCAGTGAGTGTGTGTCGATCGTTAGTGCATTTTGAAGCTGAAATATTTAAAGAGCATCATAACTTCAAGAAGAAGAGATACATTTTTTAATTGCTCACTTGAGCAATTAAAAAAATACATGTAAAAATATTGTAAGTACATGCAAGTTTTTGAGCAACAATTAACATATAAAATTGTTATATTGCATGCAATTGTTTTTCTTCAATGTGAAAGAAAATGGTATCATGTACGATAATTGAGGTTGACCCACTCTCCCCACTAAAAAAATAATACCATTTTCATTGACCTCTCGCGGATATGACGCAGTTTCAGTTTCGAAAAATACATAAACATAAATAGGTGAATGGGTAAATCCGAAATTATAAGAATTAGCAAAAAGAGTTACGAGGCCTCTTATATTAAATCCTAAACTGCATTATTTCATTTTCAAAAAATATATAACTCTAGCTGAAATCGAACGAGTTCATGTAGGAAAAACATCAAATCTGCACTATTCCACAAATTTCGTAATTAATGCGCTACATTCGCGTTTTGGAAAATGCCAACATAGAAAATACAAAGACTGCGATGCTCATAACTTTGCTTTGTTAGTGTTCTTTTTTTAAGTTTGTATAAGTACTGTAATAAGTTTTAATTAATTTGCAGT
This sequence comes from Epargyreus clarus, assembly GCF_041222505.1. Lineage (NCBI taxonomy): Eukaryota > Metazoa > Arthropoda > Insecta > Lepidoptera > Hesperiidae > Epargyreus > Epargyreus clarus. Next base: position 6,991,568 of record NW_027332215.1, read on the forward strand.
GTTATTATTATTATTATTTTTCGAGATCAATTATTGATTGATTTTTTTACTATTTACTAGCCAACCCGTGTCCACTTGAGCGTTAATTGTATTTTTATGATGTAAAAAAATAATAATATGACGTACTAACAAAACAAAACTGAAAATTCGTACCTTCATTGGAATGACAGAGGCGCCATCTGGCGAAAATCGGTCGTACCAACTCTGAAACCTTCGTGTGCTCATAGACAACAACTTTGCTAATAAAGATCATCTTCATCACTATGCACTTGATCAAATGCATAGTTTACGATTCAATCCTTACTAATATCGATTAAATATCGAAAAATCGTTTTTTTTGGTCCAAAAGATCAATTCTCCGATTAATCGATCTTAGATCGCCATCCCTAGTTCCCTTGGGATTTCTAGGATAAAAACTATCCTATGTTCTTTTTCGGGTCTCAGACTATGTTTGTACAAAATTTCCTTAAAATCGGTTCAGTGGTTTAGGCGTGAAGAAGAGACAACCAGACAGACAGACAGACAGTTTTTTGTTTAATCATAATAAAATATAGCACTCTTGCATAGTGTAGCTTTCTGATTGTGAAAGAATTTTTATGATCGGTTCAGTATTTCCGAAGATTTGCCCTTACAAACAAACAATCAAAGTTACTAACTTTACCCTTCTATAATATTAGTATACATAGACGTCAATGGCATTTAATATTTCGAAATAAAATAATTTTCTCGTGTAAAACATAGGAAACTTTTGAATGAATCCTAGAGACACGTGTAAAAGTTTTGAGTGAAACATTATTTAGACCCGCGTAAACTAAGGGCATTCGAAACGAACAGAAATAGTTAACAGTACACTGTTGACTAACTACGATATCAGAATTCCTGTAGCATTCAAACTCCGTGCACACCGGAAAGTACGTTTGACAAATATTTATGATTCCACAAAAGGCTTGTGAATTTCATATGATTTTACTTTGGTTTGGTTGGTACGGTTGGGTTATTGGCTTTTTTAATATCAATACTGTAACATGCATATCGATACTTTTATTTGCAAACCAGCCGACTCCATTGCCGTTGTTATATATTGGCCTTAACGAACAATAGGCAGTCACCTTAACTAAATTTATCAGGAAGAAATCCGATTCCTCACTGCCACCGTGCCGTGGGAACGCTGACTACGCACCTACGTTGCCACCTCATAGTCCCGAACGTGGGAATCACTCTGGGTGCTAACATTGCCCCAGCAAGTCACTTAGGATAGTTAGTTTTAGTTTTAGTTAGTTTTGATTTAATCCAAAACATGTAATATTCTGTTTTGATTAAATACGTACATATAAGTCATTCGGTCTTTCTGTATCCTGGCTGCTGCATCCCGACATTATATAACTCCGTCAAAAATATTTTTTATTTACATTACAAGCAACAATAGGCAATTCTCGTTCGCAAAAAACAATCTGCGTCATTCGCAAAAACCAGCCTTATACTTTCCATATTTCATATTTTCCATAATTCCTACCGTTCCATAATTCAGTTCTACGAAATGGATTATTTTGTATGCATACATAAGCATTACTTTATAATGTAAACTGTACGTAAAAACATAATATTTCGAAGGTCGGATTAAATATAATCCGAGTACTTTACTATTTATTGTTTCCTACATCTATTAAAAAGGTAAAAGAAAGTTATATGTTTTTATTTTTAATTTCATGAAACCCTTTAGCCACGGTAGAGTCCCCGCCAAACTTCTAGAACGCTCTGAACATAGAAATGAGACCAACAGCAAATTGTAGATATTAGCGGGACGAAGACGGCGTGGGCCCCTCCCGGCACCCGTCCGCTGCCCGCTCTCGCACGCGGGTACATAGCTGCATTGGTGTGCCCTTACTTGCTACTGAGTATATGCTTTAAGTTGTGTCCGACCGCATGAGCTCTCTGACTACACCTGCGCGCAACAACTTCAGAGCGGACTAGAAGTTTGGCGCGGACTATGCTAATTAAAATATACACCATCGCATATTTTTCTAAGCAAATATCTATATAATTGCAACATGGTCCATATGGTCCTTCGGATCTACAAAATAATACTGGTAGCATTTGATCTCAATTTTTCTTTGTAGGTAATAAAATTCCTAGTACGTTTGATTAGAACTGTGCCCAGAATGAGGTATAATGCCCATGTGTATAGGTTGCAGCTGACGACATTACATTTCGATACCCAGAAGAAACCTTCGCCATTACTAACATTTCAAAGCCTTAGACGGCTCTGGTGTTTGCACTGAAACAGGGAATGAACCACAGCGATTGTATTTCTACATAGAGATTTAATCAAAAAGTTCTAACTTAAGTGCTTTTCCACTCAATGATTAGTTCGTTGAGATTTTCTGCATTAGCGTTTGCTTTATCTTATTCTATCTTCATTAAGAAAAGAGTTCAGATTTATTTGAACCAGTTTAGGTATTTATAAAAATTAACGCGTAATTTGGATTAGGATTTATTAGATTTTATTTAAATTGAAGTCATAATACACAGTATAGTATGATAATACTACTGAACAATACTAATGTACGCATATAGTAATACTAAAATTATCTTATATATAAAATTCTCGTGTCACAATGTTAGTTACCGTACTTCTCCGAAACGGCTTTACCGATTTTCACCAAATTTTATATGCATATACAGTAGGTCTGAGAATCGGCTACTATCTATTTTCCACACCCCTAAGTGATAAGGGTTGTTCACCTTTAACATTTTTTTATTTATATGGCAACATAACGTTTGCCGGGTCAGCTAGTTATAAAGTATTTTTATTAAATTAACGTATCACAGTATGTAATAATTCGTACTCGTACATTCGAGATTCGAGATTTTCCGGACTATATAATCGTTTGCAAATCGCTACTATATATGTTTTATCCGATCTGCTAAGCTAAGGGACACCCGATGTAATTAAGATTTGAATAAATAAATTTAAAGTAAGTAAATAAGTTCTTAAGAACAAGCTTGTGTCTGTACTAAGATCGACGAAGTTGCGTCTTTCAATTATAGAGTCCTCATGACCTCCTTCCAGCTTCATTCATTATCAAACCAGCATCATATTATGAAAATAATCTGGGGGTACGGCAGTGCCCCCTATGCATTTTTATTCGATCTACATATGCATGCAAAATTTCAGAGCGATCGGATGCACGAAAGATTTGACCCCAACATACATATATACATACACGTCAGTTTAATAAAATATCTACTTAATAATCAATCTATCCAATGTTGTTCCTATCGAACCTCCAAATTTAACAATTTCTGCATATCAGAAATATACAAAATTTTATCTTTGTGAGTATTTTCAATGTTTCGATGACTGCTCTCTCAAAGAATAGGTATGCTTATTGTTCAATACGTTCGAAGCAATCAATTTTCTCTTATTATTTGAAGTTGATTGGAAAAACTGCGCGGAATTTCTTCTCTAAATGGAACTTAGCACCGCGTCTCAATAAGTATGTCTAAATACTTTATGAGTGCATCCTTCGTGAGGAATGTAGGACAAATACCAGAGCTTTATTTCTATGGACACATATACTTGGACTCATAACTAACTTACCCCGGACGAGACCCACAATATAAGGAACATACAACGCATTCCACGTCCTATGATCGTAATAGGTACTACGTATTGAGGTATTACGAATTAGAACTTAGAACTAATTAGGATACAAATAGGCATGAAATTACTCACGTATTCACGTTTGAAGCAATTATCTATCTATATAACACATTTGTCCTGACTGACTGATTCGACATATCAAAGCCTAAACTACTAAAGCTGGCATGAATGCACAGTGGGTTCTCTTCATTACCTCAATGCATGATTAATTTAGTGACCCTATTCTCGATCAAATATGGCGGACGCCCTATGATGACGGCCTCCTTATTTTAGATACCCACATATGTATATCAAATGAGAGGTTTTGAGAAGAATGCGTAAAACAAAATGACCTTACTTTAAAATCAAATTGGCGCCGCCACGTGACCAGAATTGTGTAAAAAATAATGAATATTGTTACTACTGATAATGAATTAAGGTAAGGTCTGAATTTACATTTATTGGAACCGCCCTCTGGTCTGAATTTACATTTATTGGAATTTTATATTGTCTTATATGTTCCAACCTAAGCTAACTAAATAGTCAATGATGAACTGGCTTTGCAATTTCATTAGAACCTACACCAAATATCTTCAAACACAACTCAATTATTCCCATCGGTTGAAGAGTTACATATTTTGTCTCCGAGCCACATTATCAGACTCTTAAATAGTCAATGATGAACTGGCTTTGCAATTTCATTGGAACCTACACCAAATATCTTCAAACACAACTCAATTATTCCCATCGGTTGAGGAGTTACATATTTTGTCTCCGAGCCACATTATCAGACCCTCAAATAGTCAATGATGAACTGGCTTCGCAATTTCATTAGAACCTACACCAAATATCTTCAAACACAACTCAATTATTCCCATCGGTTGAGGAGTTACATATTTTGTCTTCGAGCCACTCTAATCCTCATCATATTTAAATGGGAACAAGTTGTAGCAATTGTCGACACACGAAATTAAAGGCATTAAAATAGGTTCATAAACGACGAAGTTATGGCTGTTATACTTACATGGGTGGAGGAGTTCCCCTCTTTTTCTCCAGAACCAATCGATGGATCCTAACCATATTTAAATGGGACTAACTTCCAGCTCGTCTCTACACAATAAAAAAAGAATTATTAAAATCGGTCCACTAACGGCGGAGTAATTGGTGAACATACATTAAAAAAAATATACCGGCCGAATTGATAGCCACCTCCTTTTTGAAGTCGGTTAAAAAATCCTTATCCTTACTAATCCTTATCCTTATCCATACTAATATACTAATACTAATTACTATTACTAATTACTAATATTACTAATATACTAATTACTAATTACTAATATAATATTACAAATCCGAAAGTAACTCTGTCTATCTATCTGTCTGTTTGTCTCTTCTTCACGCCTAAACCACTAAACCGATGTTAATCAAATTTTGTACAAAGATAGTCTGAGACCCAAGAAAGGACATAATTATGATAGTTTTTATCCCGGAAATCTCATGGAAACTAGGGATGATCTAAGATAGATTAATCGGAGAATCGATCTCTTGGACCAAGAAGTCGATTATTTTAATCGATATTCGTAAGGATTGAATCGTAAACTATGCATTTGGTCAACTGATGATCTTTAGCAAAGTTGTTGTCCATGAGCCCACGAAAGTTTCAGAGTTGGTACGGCCAATTTTCGCTAGATGGCGCCACTTTCATTCCAATGAAGGTACGAATTTTCAGTATTATGTATGTTAGTGTGTCATACGAGTATTATTTTCTTTTAAACGCGGGCGAAGCCGCGGGCAAAAACTAATCATAAATAAGTATGAAAGGGTTACACAGTAGGCACAGTTCATTTTTCATCTACAATTACAATGTTAAAATTTTATGGCTTTCTACACTCGTAGTCCCACACTAAGTTTTCTCTGAGGTGGAAATGCACAAACACGAATACACAACACCCAGACCAAAACAGAAAGCAAAATACATCATTTAGATGTCTGGTTGGGGTCCAAAACCCGGAACCCACTGCGTGTCAGACCAGTACCCTTACCATGAGTTTTCAATACATCCCACAATTTTACGTTACGTTTAATCAATCCTATATTTTGTTCCGTTTGCTTCAGTAAATGTAACAATACTAAGTGCTCAAGTCTTTATGCCTGCCTCACATGCTCGCAAAAAAGAGACAAAACATAAAGCGCCATTTTGTCAATTTGACATTTAATGTTACGGTACTGACACTATAGTTCTGATACAATCCGTTAGGGGCGCTGATTGGAAATCGTATGGGCAAATACGTAAACAAATACCAAAACAGTCATATTTGTCAAAACATCCGCTTCACCAGTCCGGACGACACAGTTACTATGTGAGTGTGTTTGTATTAACTTACAATTATGAGTATGTTTTATACCCTATAAATTTACATGTACCATTCCGACTTAGTTCTCAGCGTAACAATCAATAACGCATCAGTGGTAGGCTTTAAGTATGTGTTTGTCTTATTTGACATTGGTTCCAGACAGTCAGCCTTTAAACCACATTGTGCGCATGTCTGTTTGCGAACCGTTCAAATAATAAACAGACTAAATATGTGGACACGGGTTCGTGAAACGGTATTATTAGCATACCCAACATATTTTTTTTAGTGAAACTGAGCGCTTGAAACGGTTCACGATCTTATTATCTTATCAAACGGTTACTATTTCCTCATAAAGGACGCTTACAGAAAAAAACACTTTTGTAAAAAAATATCTTCTAGATGTACAGAAAAACAAAAAGACTATTGAAATACTTAGTTCCTATTGACGCATTAAGTGTATTCAAATTGAGTGGATATCAAAAACAGTAGCAACAATGATTTCGAAACACATGTTTTTATATCACTTCAAATCAAATAAGTCTTTATTTGTAAATGTGTAATAGGTTTTCGCTGGAGGAATGATGGCAGATGGACCCGATAAGTCCTCGAGTTGTCCTCGAGCAAAAAAAACGTTGGAAGGTAACCGGCACGATGGACCGACGACCTGGTCAAAATAGCAGGCCGCCATTGGATAAGAATGGCACGCGATCGAGCTACATGGAAACGTCACGAGAAGACCTATACCCAGCATTGGATGAATAATGGTTGAAGAAGAAGATGAAAAATAGGTTTTCAATTATACAATTTGACGACCTGCGTGGCGGAGCGGCCGCCATACCGGTCTGACGCGCAACGGGTCCCGGGTTCGATCCCCGGACAGACAGATAACTAAATGATTAATTTATATTTCTGTTTCTGAATCTGTGTGTTTGTGTATTTATCTATGTGTGTGTCCATGGCACCCACGACACAGGGAATCCTAGTGTGGGGCTGTGAGTGTAGAAAGCGTTTATTTATTTTTATTATTATAATGTCCTCTTATTCTGCTACAAAGCACGCAATTAAAAAAAAAAACAATATGAGCTTAATTGTCACTTGTCAGATTTAGTTACATACTTAACGCAACACTTAAATACTTAACGAACGCAATACTTAACGACGATCGAAATTGTAAAATTACCATAACAATCTGTACTAAATTCGACCGAGTAAATTCATGGTTTACATAACAGTGATAATATTCATATTGTTGTCGTAGTCCTGTCCCACTGCGAGGTACCGAGTCCGAATTAGTAGTTTTCTTCTTAACTTGAAAATCTTAACATTCAGGTTTCCTCACGATATCATCTCTCAACGTTCATAAGCAATAGTAAAAGCAAAAGTAATTTTATGAAATTAGTAATTAAGTAATTAAGTAATTATTTGTAATTATAAAAGTTTTACTCCAATTATAATGATAGTCATAACAATTGATCAAGATCAAAAAGCTGAAAATTAATTTTATATGACTATACACGTAATCATGTATTTTCTATATATATAAAAGCGAAAAGATACTCACGTTTAAAACGTATTAATCAAGGTTTTGCCAAAACTATTGAAGCTACAATCATGAAATTTGGAATATAGTTTAATTTTATAATGTAGATGCGCACTAAGAACGGATTTTTCCGTTAAGGGGGTTAAATGGGGGTTGAAAGTTAGTATGAAAGTCCGTCAGTTTTAAAGCAAAGTGGATGAAAGTTGCTATTTAGCTTTCTGATTTAAAGTAATAAAAATCTAATTTAAGGGTTTTTTCAAAATCAACCCTAAAGGTGGTTAAATAGGGGTTTAGATTAACTCTCTGAAAATCGGTATTTGGGGTTTAGATTAAAAATAATTAAATACTTATTTCACCATTTTTGGAAAATCAACCCTTAAGTTGGTAAAATAAGAGTTGCAGCTTATTTTAAAATTTGCCAATTTGAAAGCGAGAACTATGAACGTTAGCCATTGCTCTACTGGTTAGATATAGTGGAACTTTAATTCTCCTGTTTATGGAAAATCAACCCTTATGTGGGTTAAATAAGGGTTGTAAGTTTGTATGAAAATTCCCCAGTTTTGATCTAATCTCTATGAAAATCAGTATTTAGTTTTTTGGTAGAAAATAATTAAACACCTTTTTCATTGTTTTTGGAAAATCAACCCTTAAGTTGGTAAAATAAGGGTTGACAGCTTATTTTAGAATTTGCCAATTTGAAAGCCAGCACTATGAAAGTTAGCCATTGCCTCACTGGTAAGATATATTGTAACTTTAATTCCATCGTTATTGGAAAATCAACCCTTATTTGGGTTAAATAAGGGTTGTAAGTTTGTATGAGAGTCCCCCAGTTTGGATGTAAACTGAATAAAAATCGGTATTTGGGTTTTCGATTGAAAATAATTAATCACCTATTTCATTGTTTTTGGAAAATCATCCCTTAAGGTCGTTAAATGGGGGTTGGATGAAACGGCAACACCAATTATGCCCAATAACAGCAGCGGTAAATGCTGCTGTGTTCTTGTTTGAAGGGTGTGGTAGGCAGACATACTTTTCCGAGGTGTTCCAGCTTAGTTGTCAAGGGTCGCATGGCACATCTTTGCCAGACCTCAGGTAGGAATATCTAATACTATCTGGGGTTGATTAAAGATGTTCATGGGCGGCAGTAGTTACTTACCATAAGGTGGACGGCGTGCTCGTCTGCTACTCCTATATAAAAAAGACCCTTCAGGTTCGAAGCGAAGGCGCCGATCGATAGCACGTACAAAAGATTAATTTTTATTATCATTTATAGTGAAAGAAAAAAATACGAGATCCACCAACCACCAAGCACTTTTGAGTTTTTCATAATGTTAAGAAGAAAGTACTTAATCAACTAAGTCGCACTTGATACGTGGTCAGATAAGACGCATGTACTTGCCCAGCGTATTGCCCAGCGGTGGGACAGTAATGGTGATTGTCAAAAACGTGATATGTGCCACCTATTATTGTATTATTTTGGAATATATTTTTTTGTCCTCGAAACCCTTTTATGATTCTGCGAACTGCGAGAGGCCTACACGAACGAATTGTATTAACATCAATATCACACGGAATTGTTAATTCTCGGTGAAATATCTGAGTAAAAAAAACTATAAATTTTATCCGAATACGTAAAGCGCACAAACCGACTTACGAAAATGTGCGCAATATTCCCAATTTTCGAAAAAATCTGGCAATGTACCTAACCTGAAAAGTTCCAGTATGTCTGTAAAAGCTTTAAACCATTTTCGCATGAACATAAAAAATAATTATTTTTTTGTATGTCATAATTACTCAATAAGCTCCAAAATGACATTTAAATCCGAAAACTATACAAAGTAACCTGAAAAGTATACCTATAAAAGCTGCCAATCATTTTCTAATGTAATACGTAAAAATATATATAATTATTATTAATTTATATGTCGTACTTACCCAATTAGTTTAAAAGTTCTAAAATGTTGTAATAATCATATTCAGTTCTAAAATAACACATTAACTTTATTTCATTCTCGCAAGCAATGCCTTAACACGACAATTCCGTAAATCAATACCTACATCTCCCTCACTTATAGATTTCTATCAAGGCCTATTAGGATAGTGTATGCAATTATGCCTTATAACTATCATTAAGTCCCGACATAAGCATATTAAAGCGAGCATAAACAAAAATCAAAAATTATAACCATATAAGGGGTAATAATTTTTGATTGCGTAGTAGTCATTCTTTACGGGGGATGCTGCTTGCTGCACTCGCGCATCGTCAGCCGTCGTGTACGGATGCGCTACTGATAACGGACCACTTGTAGCACTTACAAGAGGGGCTCGTCGGTTACGGGATAAAAGTTGTTCTTTATTGTTTTATTATTTATGTTTATTTCATAAAAGTGTAATTATCATCATGTTTCCGAGCATTTCAAGCGGCGTCCACGCTCTCAATGAAGGAGCTTCAACATCCTTCCGTCGACCCTATCGTAAGTTTTTGAATATTTTGTATGAATAAAATATAATCTTAAATAATACTAAACTGATATTTAAAAATACGGGATTTAAATTATCATTGATTAATTACTTAATACGCACTTGATGCCAACCGTATCCGTTTTTTATTGCATTTTCGAATTTTACGTACATAATTCGGCCTCATTTTTTAATGACTTTTAGTACATTAATATAACGTATTAAGTTAAATATTAATAATTCCCTTACTAACTGCGTAAATTATCTCATTTTTTGGAAAATGTACAGTTTCAAAAATAATTTAATCGTTACAGCTTTTGTTATACTTTTATACATATTTATTTAAGTTAATTGTGTGTGTGTTTGTAAGTTAAATTTATAATGTGCCGTCATGGTGTAAAGAAGAACTTTCGGAAAAGAACTACGCAGTTTCTAACGGAAATTATTTTGATTTACTCTGGACTTTTCCCAAGCTTCTACGATATTAACTTTTTTAAATAAATAAAAATACGTCGCAATGTCTTTTAAAACGGCAAATAAGTATTTAAATGACAAGAAAACGTTTTTTAATATCTACGTTTTATCTACCTACATTATTTTATACCGATTTTTCTTAATGGTAAAATGCGTGAAATAGTAAAAAAAAATAGTTTTATATTTTAAATGTCATAAGGGCGTGAACGACGGCAAAAGTTGATATTTACCGGTTAAACTCGAAATTCGATCGATACCAACACGATTTGGTGTAAACGTCCGATTTTTTTTAAAAGAGATGCTTTTTCGGCTTTTACTAATAGAATTTGGTAATTAATAGGATTTTCAGTAGTGGTGGAAAAATATTAGTTTTGGGAATAAATAATGATTTTTTTACTGTCATTGTTTATAATCAATCTATCCAATGTCTTGCCTGAAAATTTACAATATGTTACATACTTATCTTAAACATCGTCATTAAACGTAATTATTTATCATATATGCATTATGTTTGTATTATATGTAGTACCTGGACGACCGAATTTGCTCGGATTTTTTTCAAAATGACGTCTTCTAAAAATGAAACCTACCTCGATCGATATATCGCCCCCTAAACCCCTGCCATGCTAAAATTAACGAAAATAGTTGGAGGCATTTCCGCGATTCATATTGTATACCTATTATGGTACTTTGGAAGGTACGATAAGTGCTTCGGTTACAGTTATTACTACTAAGGTGGTAGAACTTTGCGGTTTGTCTCCAGAGGTACCACCGCCACACATACTACAATCTAATAACAACAGTTTTCGGAACTGACGTGTTTGAAGGGTGTGGTAAAGAAGACATAAGTACTTACCTGAGGAGTGAAGATATTTCTGTTTGAGTTGCTCGAATAATGTATAACCATAAATTGAATTTACTGTTAACCATTGCCACAGGTATTAATAAATCGATAAAAGAATCTTAGCGCTCGACAAAACAAATGACTACTTAAATAACTGCGTAATCAAGTAACGTCGTCATATCAGAATTATTATCTTACTAGCGGGGAAACACTGGTAGTTTTTCTGAATATATTCGTCTTCAACGACAAAGCAAGCATCTAATTAATAAAGTTCCAACTTGTAGATCAAAAAATATTTTTAATTAGGAAATGCTCACTCCAGGTATTTTGACAATATTCTTGGAAATGTGTGAGGTCTACGAATTCTGACTTAGCCGCTAATCGTATTCTCAAAGGAGACTTATGCCTGACCGTGGGGCAGTAATGGGTTGAAAAAAAGTAGTCATTCACAAATTATAATTAATTAAAGTAGAATCTAGCGTGGAAAAAAGGATTCTTACCACCACGGCAGATGATAAGGACTGCAATTTTTTAGATAACTCTTTTGCAATATAATTATCGACATATTTAATTCGACTTAAAAAGAAGGTCGTCTTATATCGGCATCTTGGGCCATAATATAATATGGACAAAACAATTAACAACAGTTTCTCTTTTCTTTGTCATCCTTTTCCTGTTTTGTTATTGACTAGGTTTCTTAAAAATCAATAAAAAATAAAGAAGGAAACAAATATATTTATCGTTGAATTCTGACTACTGGGCGAGTTTAAACATAAAACATTTTAACTAAATGAATACGGAAACGGAAAGCAATGTTGGCCTAGTGGTTAAGAAACTCGGCCTCTCGATCGAGGGGTCCGAGGTTCAAATCCCAAGCACGCACCTCTGATTTTTCAAAGTTATGTGCGTATTAGAAATTAATTATCACTTGCTAAACGGTGAAGAAAAACATCGTGAGGGAACCTGCATAGTAGTATACGAACCGCAAAGGGGTAAGACGTATGAATACGTAGAGGAATTAAACTTTGTCCCTGTACTCCCGAGACTAGAATAGGCCTATGTTATCCCCTGCCTTCCGTATGAGGCGACTAAAATGGGGATTCAGGGTTGTGTGCGGCAAGAGTGCGAGCTCGAACCGTCCAGCTAACGACCCCGGGAAAGACGGTGGTATGTGTAGTCGCGGAATTATCAACTACCTCTTACTTGATTTTAATTGAATTACTTATTATTGAACTTTAATGAGGGCCTTATGTTGGAACACCACCGATGATTGAACTTGCCTTACCGCACTATTGCTATTAGGCTGAATAAAAATTAAGCGAATCAATTTCCTAAGCATGGGAATAATATAATATAATCATAAGATTTAACCTTTTGTAGCATTTGATAGACGTGATAAAATAGACAAAGTGTAAAGCCACCAATTATAATTACAGCCAAAGTATACAATTCAGATATTATACATAATATCTAGGTCATCATGACTCAATTTGGTCAAATTGATAAATAACAAGGAATTAATCACATTAACCAGCCATTATATTATATTATATATAATATCTTTAAAGACTTGGATAAAGTAATAAAACAAGTATAGGTAAAGGTTATAAGTGTCTATTTCAGTTTTCCTTAGTCAGAATTATACTTGTATTTTTATAAGGATTCGCATGTCGAATTCGCATGTGACATGTCGAGATGTTTTACGCCCAGTCTCGTCTCTCTTACGTATGTACGTAACTTAGTTATGGAGTGGATTAATAAAAAGATATGCATAAATAATAATAAATACATGCCTTAAAATTATCTCTCATCGGTTATTTATTTGTACATATATCCCTAGCCCGAAACTGGACGAGTTGGTACAATTCTAATTTGATTTAATGATTAACTTAATATCATGTTTTTGATTATAAAAAAATAAGGACGAGAATTAAGAATTTAGATCATTAAACGTATGTAAAAAAATATACGTAACGTATATATTTTTTTCAATTAAAAAATATCTTCTAGAATGCCCCTTGTCATATCATACATTTAAGCGTATAGCTGCGTTTATTAATATCGGTACCGGATAATTAATTCATTTGTTATTCGCACTGTAGGTACGAGTAGGTGGAAACTGAGGTTTATATTATTTGTCCGGTAATATGATTGGCCCGGTAAATTAAAAAGAATGTGTTAATATCATTAACATTATATTCAGATTTACTATAACAAATTCAGTTTATATAAAAATTAAAATTATTTACACATAAATTGTATATAACACATCGAGATGACTGTCTGACTAAATGAGTAAGTTGCTGTGCTAGAGATCAACGCAAAGGGAAACCGCTGAACTTTAGAGTGCTGGGATTATATACATTGGTTCTTTATATAGGTTGGGTTCGACTCCGGCGGCACCACTGCCACACCTATTTCGGCTTTATAACAGTAGCCACTTACCATCAGGTGGACTGCATGCTCGTCTGCCACTCCTATATTATAAAAAAAAATTGCGTACCTAAATGAGTACTAGGAGGATAAAATGGGATAATATTGTTTGAACATCTTTTGATTTTGAAGCAGATACCTACTATGAACGTTTGTATTTCGCTTTCAGGATAAAAATAATGAAACACCTTTATCACCGTTTTTGGAAATTCTACTTCAGCCTTTTTAGTGCAGTCGGGTTTTTGATTAAATTACTTGTTAGGTAATTATATTATTCTTGACTATGGTGTTTTATGAAAAGTAATTTTAGACGAATAGTTATTATCTTCTTAATATAATCCGGTAGCCGGAGAAATAGTCATTACGTATGTTTAACATCCGTGATTTTTGTTCTGAATTCTATTATCTCTTTGTTCTTATATAATACGGATTAACAAAAAATATTATTTGTTTATTTTTCCTTTTAAAGTGATGTAATAAATATTACAAAAATAGGATTTTCTTACACCTTGACATAGTCTAAATGACTCTAGAAAAAAAAACAACGGATTGCATTCCGGGAGTGCCGGCAGAAGTGAAAACTTTCGAAACCTAGCCTGAATGATAAAATATAATAAATAAAAATTAAACTGACATCCATTGACAGATTTCTTCCATGTTGACACCGGATAATACCTTGACTATTGCAATTTGTTAGCCGTCTTACAAATTTTCGATCAGGCGACGTGTCCTGACGTGAGTTTGACATTTTTTTCTCATGACAAAAAATTCACAACGACGCTAAATAATTTTAACTTCAAAAATAATTGACATTGCCGAAATATTAAATGAAATATCTACGAAGTGGGTAATCATTCAATTTTGTCAATGCTACATAAAATATTTTTTTCCTGTCGCGCCCGTTTACGCTTGTATTTGTCGAAACAAAATTGAATTGAGGATTTGTCCGCTGCACCGTCATCGAGCCCATACCGAGAATGAGATTTATTTCGGGCTGATTTTAATATGTAGTGACGGCGATATTTTGTCTACCGCGACCGATATCGGCGGTATACTTTTTCCGATCGATATCGGCGTGTGACGACAGTGTATGGACAAGTTCCAACGTGTTTTATATTGAGATACATGAGCAATTGTAGCCGTACCCTTAGTATAGGTCTTTATGTTGCTGTAAACGTTTACGTTTTCGTTTACACAGTGCCCTCGTGGGCTATATCGGAACTAAAATTATACGTTTGAAAAACGGAACAATAACGCTGTCAATATGAAATTTTATTTCATGGTGATCTGAAATATAATTGAGAATTACAATGTAGTATCCTTCTTCCCACTCGTCGGCATCGCGATTGTTTAGCCTTATAAAAACAAAAACGTTTAAAGACCACTGACACTGTGTATGACAGTGACAATATATTGACAACTCCCCCGATTCCTCACTTCTTTTTCGCGCTTCCAAGGCATCGTGATACTATTTTTTCAAAGTTTTATTAAACGTGTATAGTGAAGCAAAACTAGTGAAAAAATGGAAACTAGGAATGAAGAATCACGTCCGCGTAGTTGTGGTCGCAATAGCAGGAATTTACGAAGCAATTCCTCGGATTGGATCACCGGTTCATAGGTTATGTACAAATCACTTACCAGGTATGTAAGGAAATAATGCATTCATTTTTTACAGTTATGTGTGCACAACTATAAAAATGCCTAAATAACTAACATATGCTCAGAAAGAAACTATATTGTTTGAAAAACTTTCTCGTAACTACAACCTCAAAACTATTCACGCACGCCAATCTCGCTGTTTCACGTTACAGACACCAAACGGTGCTCATATTCGCCATTAACCGTAAGATGCTTGCATTTTTATGCATATAATTTAGCAATTAATGGTCCAAATATAAAATGCACCCGAGCCATTGAGTACGAGATACTCGTTGCGTCGCTTTGTCGACACTAAATGGTTCCCACGTTCACCATTAAGCACGAGATGCTGGCCCTAACATTTATATGTGGCAAGTGGTCGAATATACAAAGCATCAGAACCGTCGAGTACGAGATACTCCAAGTGTTACTTTGTTGACACTATACATTTCACTCATTCGCCATTGAGTACGAGATACCTGCGCTAACATTTATATTTGGCAAATGGCTTGAATTCTTCCATCACTAGCTATTGCACTAACAATACACAGTATAAAGCATGAATGATTTATAAGCACCAAGCTACAGCTGCTACAACACAAGGTTATGCCAACCCTGTTATACCAACTCTGACAAAATAATTTTCAGAACCAGCTATAATTTCAGGACTCATCCATGGAGTTATTGCAAATAGCAAAACATATTTGTAACTATATGACAAAACAGTGTCCTAACAGAAATGGAAAATATTATGTCAACATACTGGGACAACGAGTGAATACAATAATATCATCAGAGTTCTCTCAAATTGGGAGGTATGTGTGAATCAACTGGATGAATGACATATTCCAATGAGAACTGAGGAAATCAACCTGGTACATTTTGATGCTCTTCTCAGAATAACACTTTAACTAGTACTACCTATAAAGGTCATAATAGGTAATTTATGCTCCACCACAATACACACGATAAAAATATGTGCAATACATGGTGGAGAACAGAAAATAGGAATCCTCACATTGCTGGTGCGCTAACCCAAAACAAATATAACCCCGTGCATATAAGAATCTTATCAGGATTCACCGCACAGTATGTTGCTCATGAGCTCATGTAACGGAATCATACTGAAGCTATCTTATCAGAAAACAATGTCTAAAATAGACATTTGTGACATAAATGTTTTATGCAGCAGCCCGTTGCCAATTTGAAATTGGTTGAGATTGGTCGTTCCACACAAATCAATTGTGTTATATGATATTAAAATTTAATATATGGCGTCAAGATAAAAATCTTACAACATTGATGACAAAATTATTTTTGTATACTAGTTAATCCAATGCTCGATCTCAAATGGTAATAGATGTGCTCTTCACATTATCACATACACACTGGTGTATATACATGACAACTGTTTCATGTTAACCTGAAATAGAACAGAAGGCATGCTCTCTCAAAAGAACCACCTCAGGAGGACAATGATTAAGCAAACAAGACTCCGGCTTATTGATACTGACACATATCTGTCCAATATATTTTTAGTCACATGAAGAAAGAATACTATAAGTATCTCATATATTGGATCCAGCGTCTGAAGTCCTAGCTTTGATAGTAGCATTCTGTGTTAATACCTTAACACAATTGAGCAGAGTTCATTGATTTGTTATAGATACTCTATAGTTCCTACTCAATTTCAGCTGTTTTATAAGCAAATAACAGGTATACAAGCAAATAACCTATACATGGCTCAAAGTAAACAATATTACATGGGTTATATTGTAGTACCTCTTACTCACATACATACAAATTATGTATACTAAAATTTAATCAGTTACCAGCTATATAAAGCTGTTTGATTTGATATCTTGTGGGCTAGGTATATGAATATCCTAACATCCAGATTAGGTGTATTTGAAGATATTGCGGATTTCAGGAAATACTCGTATTATTAAGGTATAACTCTAAGGAGATTTGTATCAAGGAGTACAATCAGAACTATAATGCACCACTTAACTACTGGTACAGAGTACCTACTTAAAGTCATTGAGCTTACATAATATATATAACTCTATTATATATAGATGTAACTTGAATTGAAGTTTTTAAATTATCTATTTAATACACTGGTTTACAGTGATAATCAATCCAGAAGTCTGGAGTTGTATTTGGACACAAATACCTTTATGATTTATTCTAAGGCCAGGTACTATAACAATACCTGCAATACTATAACAATTCAAATGTGCTAAATAATAAATGACCATACTTGTAAATAATTCAAAAACCTTGTTTAGTATTACTTATTAATGTGGCATATGTGACATAAATGCAAATATGTGAATGTCAAGAGTGAACTTTATGTACAAATGTGAGAATTTATACAAAATTAACATTTTGGATTTCGTTACACTTATCTTTCAGTGACTCAATAGGAATAAATACAGTAATAATTGAAGGTTTGGAAGTTCAGTCCACAAACATACGGTTAATTATTAAATATCTGCACATATTTTTCACTTTTACTGTACATAACTGCTTAAAATATGAGGTTGATCATCATGAAAAAATTGACTAAAGATTTGTAGTACCTATGTAATGTTCTACAACAGAAGCCTGGTACTCCCAACATTACAAAAAGCAATAAAAAATAATATATTATTTATATTGTTGCTTAAACATTTCCTTTAGCAACACCGGGTTTATATAGAAACATGCATCATACATTTATACACCAGTCATCAGGTCAACAAATAACACAGCAGTCCATTAATCCTGGAATAAAGACAAGCATAATATGAGAATTGCTATTGCACTTAAGTCTTCATAATGTCTATGTTAGTTACACTAAAACTGAAATTGTTATCATTTCATAATGAAGCTTAGGCTAAGAGTAAATAATGTCCACCATGGTAATATGTGACACATTAATGATATAAAAGTAATAACAATATTATTATATCATGTGAATGGCCAGCCATAAATATGATATCTTCTTTGGGTCTTTTATGCCTAGTGTGTATACCTAGATGCTCTTATAAAACATAAAACAAAGAAAGTAAGCTGCATGTCCAATCAATTTTCAAATTTAAATCTAGCATCCCTAGAATTAATAGGAATTCCTTAGGGGTATGTGTGATGAACGTTACTATATAGGACTCTAACATTACTATATAGGACATACATGACAGACATCTTGCCTGGAACAAAGAAAACTATATTATATGTATAAATTATTATTATAATTATTGTATAAAGAAGATTTATCTACTTTCCTTTTCTTAAAGAATTAAGATGGAGAAAAATGTGGGTAATAACTTTATTATTTATCACTGTCAGAGCTGTAACTAGAACCAGTTGTGTTAGTAATCATTACAGGCTAAGTAAGCCAGATCCCCATGGAAGTTATAAAATATTTGACTTATAAAAACTGAATTAATCATGGGAATGCTCAGCATAAATACTTTTGAGTAAAGATAAGCTTTTTTGGTCTAGTCATGAATGGGGTTTGAAATAATCATATACATAAATACTGTTATGAAAACTGATATCAACTTATACATACACATAAGTGATAGTTACACACATTTTTAGGAAAAGTTGTTAGATCGAAAGTCAGATTGGATTTCAAAAGGAAACGCATCATAAGCTTTCCAACCAACCATATAGATATGTAACCTTACAGAGGGCATGCATAAGCATGGTACAGCAAAAAGTATAAGTAACTTTTGCAAATCCGATACATACCTACAAGAACAGGAAGTCATATAAAACTAAAATGTTTCATTGATCTAAGAATGATGATGTCCCTCTTGAACATGCACACTAATATAAAGAAACAAAGTAGGTATAACACCCAATATTATACCTACAACATAAAATATAAATTTATCTCACATGGGGCATATATCATCCCAAGATCAAATCAAATACCCAATCATAATTTGTGAATAAATAATGGTATTAATTCCTTAATATTCAACATGGGATGGCTTCCTATTTTAATAATATTGGAATACATACAATGTACCTACTGGTACATCTAAGTATAGTATTATATAAAAGTACATTATTATATAATGCACATCACATATGAAACATATTTATACATATATTGCTATATAGCAAAGGAAATAGTATTATTTGTGTCAATAAAATTGACCAAGTAATTCATTCTACACATAATTATGACATACTATGGAGGGTACAAAACATATTTTCGACCTTGTATGTATTTATTTTTTGCAAGGTGCAAAAGCTTGAATTGAATAATCATTAATACTGACTAAATTACAATATTACTATTGTATGTATACTTTTTAAAAGTCTCGACTCAGATGTAGGCGAATCGGTAGTAATGGCGGTCACGGGCTTACACCAAGTGAACGTCATATTATATACGAGTATCTATTGTTTTATGTAATATATATGTATGTATGTGTATATATATATGTGTATGACTGTAAATATTATATCAAAGTTTATATTTATGTATATATTATATTATGCTACTTAATTATTATCTTTATTATCTGTATCTAACTGTAGAAATTTCCTAACTAACCGACATGTATTTAGGATTGCAGCTTTTTGTAATGTTATATAAGTAAACTTTGGTAAATCTAATATTTTTAGTGCTTGGGAGAGCTGTTTTGGTATTACACCTGTCGATGAAATTACTATGGGAACTATTGTTACCGTATTCATTTTCCAAACTCTTTTAATTTCCTCTTGCAGTTCAGTATACTTTCTAATCTTTTCAACTATTGTACTTTGTATGTTATTTGTATTTGGCACCGCTATATCTATTATATATGCATGTTTATTCTGTTTGTCTATAAGTGTGATGTCGGGTCTATTATTGTATATAGTGTGGTCTGTAAGAATAGTGCGGTCATAATATATTTTGTGCGTAGTGTTTTCTAAAACAGAGGAAGGTAAATATTTATAGTATGGTGTGTGAGGCTCTTTTAATAATTTGTATTTTATTACTAATTTTTGGTGTATGATATTGGTTACTTGATTATGTCTGTGTGTGTAGTCGTTTTGAGTCAGTGTAATGCATGCGCCAGTAATGTGTTGTATAGTTTCTGGTTTACTTAAACATTTCCTGCAAAGATCATTGACTATTGTGTTGTCTTTTAATATGTATTTCCTATAATTCTTCGTTGTTATTACTTGATCCTGTATGGCTATGATAAAACCTTCTGTTTCAGGAAAGAGACCTGCTAACTCCAACCATTTATTCGAGGCTTCTTTGTCTATGTGTGCTTGTTCCAAGTCGTGTTTGTGTCTCCCATGCAATTCTTTTTCTTTCCATTTTCTATGTTTTTCTTCTGTAAGGTTTTGTGTATCTACTGCTTCTGTATTTTCTTCACTAAGGTTTAATGGCGTATATTTGTTATCTACTAGCATTACAGCTTTATGTAATTCACTATTTTCCTTCTTATTATTAAAAAATACTTTCATAGAGTTAATTTGTTTATTATGTAATTGTGTTATATCTATAAGTCCTCTTCCTCCTTCCCTTCTAGGTATACTAACCCGTTCTATAGCAGATTTCGGGTGATGATGTCGGTGTTGAGTGAGAATAGTTCTTGTTTTTATTTCTAATTGTTTTAATTCAGTTTTTGACCACTTAACTACACCAAATGAGTATGTAAGTATCGGAATGGCAAAGGTATTTATCGCTTTAAATAAATTTTTACTACTGAGTTGTTGTTTACATACGACATGAAGCCTGTTGATATATTCTTTCTTTAAACTTTCTTTTATTGCTGTGTGTTCTAGTAACCGTGACTGACTGTAACCTAAATATTTGTAAAGCTCATGACTGTCCATTGCTATTATTTGATTTTCTTCATTGATTTTATAATTACCACCCTTTATCTTTCCCTTTTTAATATTCAGTTTTCGGCATTTATCAAGTCCAAAGTCCATATTTATATCTTTCGTAAATCTAACTGTTGTATCTAATAACCTATCCATACCGATATTTGAACTAGAATAAAGCTTAAGATCATCCATGTATAATAAGTGAGTCAGTTGATATAGAGTATGTCTATTATATTTAATGTTGTATCCAAATTTTGTATTATTTAATTGCTGTGATAATGGGTTAAGGGCTAAACAAAACCATAATGGGCTGAGTGAGTCTCCTTGAAAAATTCCTCTTTTAATTTTTATTTCCCCTATATTTATGTGGTCTTTATTGGTATTTAAGTTAATATTTGTTTTCCAAGTGGTCATTATATTTTTAAGGAAGCTAATGAGAGTGTTATTAATTTTGTATATTTCTAGAACTTGGATAAGCCATGAGTGGGGGATGCTATCAAATGCCTTCTGGTAATCAATATAGGTAACAAAAAGATCTTGTTTTGATTTTTCTACATGTTTTAAAATGGTGGTATCAATTATTAGTTGCTCCTTACATCCCATATGATGTCGTCTGCAACCTTTTTGTTCTTCTGACAAAATATTATACTTTTCTAAATGTTTGTAAATTCTATTAGCAATTACTGAAGTGATAATTTTATACAACGTTGGAAGGCAGGTTATAGGTCTATACTGTGAGGGATCTTCAGTCTTATTGTTTTTTGGTAATAGAAATGTTCGACCTTTACTTAAGAACTCAGGAAATAAACAAGATCCTTTTATAATATCAGTTATCTGTATAGCTAATTTATTATGTAAAACAAAAAGTTTTTTAAACCAGTAATTGTGTATTCCGTCTATTCCTGCTGCTTTCCAATTATGGGTTTTATTGATTATACATTGTAGCTCTTCTTCATCTATGTCATCAAGTTGCATATCTTGTATAAATTGTGATCGGCTTATTTCGGACTGGATCCATTCAGCATTTCTATTATGTTCAGTGTTATGCGTCCATATGTTCGACCAAAATTCTCTCAAAGAGGTTATTGAGGGTGGTTTAATTGTAATGTTATTATTACTCGTGTTTCTAATTTTTCTATAGAACTGTTTCTCACTTGTTGTAAATAATCTATTATTATCCTTTCTGTCCTTTGCCTTCTTGTATCTAGCTAATCGATGACTTTTCACTGCTAATTTTTGTTTAAGGGTGTCTAGGTATTCATTTATTTTTCTATTTAATTGCTCATGGGAACTATGATGTTTTGCTTTACTTAAGATTTCTATTACATTTTTATATAGCTTTTTGGAGTTATTTCCAGCCTTATATTGTGTTAACCTGCCTATATCCTTCCTTAAATCTTCTATACTATTTTCTAATCTAATTTGCCAGGCTGGTTTTTTGTAATTATGTCTATTATTATTAGTTCTACAATACAATTTAATATTTAATTGTTCTGCAATTGTGAGTGCTGTACAGTATATTAGAGTATGTGTATCTGTGATAGTCTTTATTAAATTAAGTTTTGTTGGCAATATATCTGTATTAAACTTCTTAATCAAATGTGTTAAATATCTTGATGTTTTAATTTTAGGTAAAACTGGTCTGCAGGTTGGATCTGTTCCAGTATATTTATTTATGTTGGCCTCTAGTTGTTGCATTAACGCCTCTGTATTAACTTCATTTGTGATTTCTTCTTTATTCTGTGAATCTAAGTCTCCATCTAACAGCGTATTAGAGATTAAATCTTTATTTCGATTACTTCTGTTTTGTCTTCTAAAATTTGTTTGTGATTTATGTAAATTTGGTAATGTATTTGGTGCTATATGTTGATTGACATTAATATCTTCTTTTTCTATTTCTTTCGCTACTTCATCTCTGATTATTTTTAATTCTTCATCAGACAATCGCTTATTTCTAATTATAAATCTCTTTTGATCCGATATTCTTTGTTCTGTTATTTCTGTGTAATTATATTTTTCTATGAATTTTTGATGCATTTGTTGTCTATAAGTTGTAAAATCAGTTTCTAACTTTGTTATACGGTAATACGTGCGCATTATGAACATGTTTATTTCTTTGTCCCACTTCATACGCACACGGGGTTTGCCAGCCTTGGTGGTCGCAGGTTTCATTGCCGCAGCTGCCTGCGAAACATCCTCGGCCGGGTACAACTCTGGAGATTTACTTTTATATTTTGTTGACTGATTAGTGACTGATGTGTGTTCTTGTGTCTCGTTTTGTGTCTGAGATGAACTTGAATCAGCGTTATTTGTGTGTTTTGTTTTTGACCGTAAATTATATTTGTTTTTTATTTTATTGTCGTCCATATCATAATCGGCCTGCTAAGGGCCACGGTTTTAGCTAGGGAACTAAACTGTCCATCCCGGCAGAGCCCCGCATGCTGGGATAAGGCTTTGTACTCTCCGAGGTCGCCAAGTATCGGAGGTGGACCGTTCGGAACTGAGCACCCCCTCAGCTACGCATCCATCGGCACGGTACCTGCACACGTGGGGATTGGGGTCGGGCTATTCGCCGGCCGCCAACAACAACTGCTGTTGGACGGGCCGCCCAGGGTGCACCGGTCCGCTTACACGGACACTCGTGGAGGTTGCCCGACAAGCACCCCATATTACTATTATTATTATTGTTGGCCATTTTTAGTAATAATATATTTAGAGAAAAATATTGCATTATTATTGCACTAAATATTATTTCATCTAATTCAGAGGGAATCTCACTTAGTACTATGTGTTTCAGAACATTTCACCCATATTATTATATATTATTCAGTTAGCAATCCTAATAATTATGTATATTTTATAATTATACCTAATTAAGAGAAAAAAATCTTATTTATATGATATTTTCATATTGTAATTTTATATATATATATATATATATATATATATATATATATATATATATATATATATATATGTTTATTATTGAGAATAAATCTCACTAAGCACTATGGATTTCACAACATCTCATCCATATGATGCAGAACGAATAAATATTCAGCAATGTAATTAAATCCATATATGTAATAATATATATGTATGGTAATAAATCTTTAATTTAATTACATGTCTCATTGTTGCAGTTGTCTCTAAACATCTACATTGTAATTCTCAATTATATTTCAGATCACCATGAAATAAAATTGAAAATTAGAAGAGCTTACGCTGCTGCGAGCTGACGCGAAGTCTGATTATAATTTTATGAATGGTGATCTGAAATATAATTACCCACCCTCCCAAAAATCAAAACCCATACTGCAACAATAAGAACAAAAGAGTCTCCTAGATATAGACAGCATGCATATTATTATCAAGGAGACTAAGTTGTAACGATAGACTCTAAATTAAGTGAGGAATCGGGGGAGCTGTCAATATATTGTCACTGTCATACACAGTGTCAGTGGTCTTTAAACTTTTTTGTTTTTAAAAGCCTAAACAATCGCGATGCCGACGAGTGGAAAGAAGGATACTACATTGTAATTCTCAATTATATTTCAGATCACCATTCATAAAATTATAATCAGACTTCGCTTACAGGTAAGCTCGTCTAATTTTCAATTAAAAATGTAAAAATAAATGCACTGTATTTATATTTTTAAAATTAAATGTCGTTAAAATTGACTATTCAGTTCATTAAAACTAATGCAAAAATGCAAAATTTTTGTTCCATACGGTACACGGGGGCGCTGTATGTCTAAAAACGTAAACGGTGAAAGATTTCGAGCAACCGTAAAAACTCATACTACTATCAAGGGTACTGTACCCTTATCAGCGCCCCTAGCTTACTATAACAGAACTGATTGGAAATGTATGGGAAATACGTAAACAAATACAAAAACAATAATATTTGCAAAAACATAAAATCTCATACTAAGGGTAGTACACCTTAGGGTACTGATGTTGATTTCTTTCTGCCCGATTTACGATCGTGTTCTATCGAGTTACGAGAGTTTTCGTAACCGCGGCGGCTAGATAATCGAATTAAGCGGTGTCGTGATATTTAAATAAAACAGAAATGTCGAGTTCGCGCGACTGTAAAACGCTCCGCGAGGCCTTACTCTGTATAACATAATTATTCAGTATTTACAACAACAACCGAACAATAAATGATTCTTGGTATCAATAAATTGACTGTACATTATGGACGTTAAAAGGTTAAACCACACATTCCTTTGATGTTAAATAAACGTGGTCGCGTTATTAATGCACTCCTAAATACGGTTTAATAAAGCAACATTAATAAATTATAAATATTATATATTTTTATATGCATTGGAAGCTTACTACGATACCTTCTAGAATGCGTATGTAATTGTATTGTTATCATCACTAACCCATTACTTCCTCAATATTGGGACTGGATCGTTTCTCGAGAAATGTTTAAGCATGGTTCTGGTTCACGTCAGGGCCATATTGCCTGAGCCGGATTTCGAAGTTTGGAGGTTCTAAGGCAAGGAAAGAGAAGAGGCCTGTAATTATTTTTCGAATGAAAGAATCATTTTTTTTCATCAAGTCTTCCAACAATTGAAATACAATTATTGCGAAAAACATTGTTTAAAAAAATAACATTACAGTTGTTGACCCATCGAAATTCGATTTTTTTCTTTTCTTTCTTATGGAGGCTTAGGGGCAATAGCTCGCCTGTCCTGAAAATTTACCCAATTTCACTTGTTAATCTGCCGTTGCCTACGTGAGACCCAAAAAAGATGGCAGTCATATGAGACTGAGCCAATTTTGGCAAATTTGACAATAATGGTAATTAATTACCTTATCTAGCCAGTTTCCAAAATCATAAGCGCGCAATGAGTGATTGGACAAGTGAGTGAGTGAACAAGTGATTTCAAATCTCAAACTCTCATAATCTGAATCCTCTTCAGCCCTTGTCGGGGTAATAGGCCTTCGTCATGAAACTCCCTTTCATCGCGTCTATCCAGTAGTCATAACTCACTGGTGACTCAATTTCAAGCAGACGACTTGAGCTACATAACGCTAGCTATATCCCAAGATACGCTCTCCGTCAAAACATATGATATTACTGACATATACGGTGTCTCGTTCGATAGTGACATTTACGCGGTCCCGATCGATACGACACAACCGTGACATAGCAGCAGTTAAAAATGAAAAGACCCCAAAGAACCAACAAACGTCGAGGTAAAAGCACTTTCCAGAATATTAGCACAACTCAGACTCCACTTGAAAGATCACGTAGGCCCAAGAAAAATAGGCATAAACATACCAAAACGAAGAGACACAGTCTGCCAAGTTCTTCTTCTAAGAAGAATGTGACTGATTCTGGTACGGACTCGTTGCAACTTACTTGCTCAAATGACTCCGAATGCCGGAACATTATTAATAAAAGGAATAGCGCCGTAGGTTCCAATGTGGGGCGTGCATATGAACACAATTACAACGAATATAATAAAGACATCAACAACATAGATACTGCCCCGCCTGTTGGAACCGGCTTGTTATTGAAAGAGAACATTGAAATATCTCGTTCCGCCTAAACGAAGACCAGATGAAAATATAACGTAAATAATAAAAAACGTGTGTGTCAGCTCCGACGTACGACTGGAGTTTACTCCTTAAGTACGATTGTCAAAACAGACGCAAAAAAGCTTATTTAACTGAAATTAACTGAAATAAACAAGCTCAATAACATATAGATATAGTCGCTTTGCAGCATACTCTATACACGTCTTAATACACTCACAGCCAGTGCAGCCAGATCGTGCGTAGAGCGTACCCCCACTATAAGATGTTTTGCCATCAGTAAGAGTGAGAGAAAGCATTATAAAGTATAGGCAAAGTACACTACCCACCATAGATTTAGGATGTCAAAGATATTACCAAAATTGATATGTGTATGTGTGCGTAATAGTGTTGTTACCTTCATACTTTTTATCGATTGACATCCAGTATTAATTTGATGAGCCTGCCGTGGCAACGTAGCTTTACAAATACAAGTATTATTCGAGTTATAGTAACATAAAAATGCAGAATATGTAAAATCCGTTACAATACGTCAACAAAGTTTACTTTTATACTACTTTTGTGATGTGATGAAATGTCACGTCACCATTTTGTCAAGCCCTAGCGAAAATAAATAATTTAATTCTCGTATATATGTCGGTAACTTTTCATCTATCTGTGAAATATATGTATTTACTAGCAGAACCCGCGGCTTCGCCCGCGTAAAAAAATATGATATGACAGACAAATACTCTTAACTGTAATCGTAAATTTGTACCTTTAACAATTTTAACGATAAAATAGCATTAATAATTAATAAAACCTTTTTTTTCGTCACTGTGTTTCTAAATTCGTCAAGCTTTCTTCAGAAACATACACTAAAATTCTAATTAGTGGACTGTAATTAAACTTTCTTTAAAATATAAGTTTCATGTAGCATACAATAATTACGATTTACTCTATTCCATAGGAACCGTCCATGTTATATGCGGCCTTACATACATTGGGTTCTTTCCAGGGTAGCTGGCTGGGCGGTTAGAGCTCCCATTCTTGCCGCCCGCAACTCCAGAAGTCCCCCTTTAGTCTCGTACGGCAGGCAGGGGATACTGTAGCCCTGTTCTAGCCCAAATTTTTAATCCAAGGTCTATGTGTCTACCACATAACCATCACTAATCCACGCATAACCACAACCATACCCCACGGCAGGACAAAATATTGGCACGCAGTGTGTCCAAAGTAGTTGCGATGTACCTAATCAGTATATCAAAATTACGCATTATCATATATGAAATTTGCACCCGTCCACGTTGTCGTGTATTTGTCTGAATAGACGTTATCTGAAATTTTACGTTTCTAACTTCGAACCTAAAAGATTCCCGTTTACATACATATAACACTTCTTTTACCTCCTTAGTAGAATTTCAAAAACTTTATCATCAAATTTCTGAAAGCTAATATTCATCACCTGCGGTCGACAACCAGACACCCACGTGTGGTGTATGGGCCGCGACTTTTCCTTTTGGCCCGCGGGTCTGCGCGTTACTAATAATTGGCCAAGTGCAAGTCAAACCCGCACCTTGAGGATTCCGTACAACCAACATTTTAATTTTTTTTTATTTCTAGTATATAATATTGTAGCAGCCATTAAAGTATACATATTGTGAAAAATTGAACTGTCTACCTCTAACGATTTAAAAGTTAGTTGGAAAAATATCGAATAGCAGTTTGTTGTATGGGGACCCCTTTTTGTTTTCAACTTGTTGTATTTTAGGATTTGTTGTTATAGCGGCTACCGTTATGCATCCTCTGTAAGAATTTCAAATGTCTATCTGTTACGGCTCCAGAAATAGAGCCCTGTGACACACGGACAGACGGACAGACAGCGAAGTCTTAGTAATAGGGTTCCGTTTTTATCCTTTATGTAGGGAACCCTAAAAAACCGTCGATCTGCACTTCAACGCGCGCAATACATTCCCATATTAAAAATATATGTTACGACGGCCCGTGGAATTTCGCCCTACACTAAACTTCTCTGCACTCTGTAGCATTACCATGAGTTGGCATAGAAACGCCACTATAGAAATGGTAAATAGAAAACTATTGTCATTTTGCTAGTGAATAACATAACTACTATCGTTACGGTATTTCTTGACAACGTCTGTCAAATTAATGACTCATGGGACCGAATTTGTATGGCAATAGATCATAATGACATTCGCTAGCGATTTGATTTCGATAGGTTTTTTACGTATCGAGTTACGTCACTACGGATTTTAGTTCTACGAGTAACCACCAGAGGCGCTGTACAATTTTTCATACATTTATTTTACGCAGTCGCTAGCGAGTAATACTTTTGTAAACTCATGGTAGTCCTACAGTTCTTTTTCCAGACACGCCAAAGGAAGTAACTTCAATAACGGTTTTTAAAGAAACTTTCTTTACTTATAGTACCCTAATGGAGTTGATTGTTGAGTTGTAGAAACAAATTGAGATGTGTAAACAGAAAGGCATAATGCATACACCCTTTTATAGCAGTCTTAAGGGTTGATCTAAAAATCTAAAAAAAACCGTGACTCAGATGCTTCATTGATTATAATGATAATTTTTCATAGTGGTGGCTTCAAAATTAACGGATTATAAAATAAAGTTCCAACCCCTATTTAACGACCTTAAGGGTTGATTTTCAAACAAATGGAAAAATAAGTGATATATTATATACAACCAGACAGCAAAATACCAATTTTTATAGACTTTGCTTCATAATCAGCTTACTTCTGAACAAACTTTCAACCCCTATATTACCCATTTAGGGGTAGATTTTCCATAAATGGTGTTAAAAAAGTTCTATCATTCCCAATCAGAAAGCCAATTTCCAATTTTTACAGTCCTTGCTTCCAAATTAATGGTTTTTAAAAAAGGTTTCATCGCCCCTATTAAACGTCCTTACGGGCTAATTTTCCAAAAACGGTAAAATAGGTGTTCTATTATTTTCAATCAGAAAGCTGAATACCAATTTCATAGACTTTGTTTCAAAATCTGCGGAATTAATAATTTTCCAGAAATGGTGTTGAAAAAGTTCCATTATTTCCAACAGGAAAGCCAAATGCAAGTTTTTATAGTCCTTGCTCCCGAATTAACGGAGTTTGAAATAAAATTCCAACCCCCATTTAACGACCTTTTAGGGCTCGAACACAAAACTGCGATGCGACGCGATGCGAATTCGCAACGCAGAAAATTGCGATGCGAATTGCTGCGATGCGATATCGTGCGGCGTAGCGTCTCTCAGGGTGACCAACAACAACAACCACTGTGCGATGCGAATCAATTCGCAAGTTCTTGCGATGCGTCGAGGGAGCTCGCAGATTTTTGCGATGCGACGTCGCATCGCAGTTTTGTGTACGAACCCTAAAGGGATGATTTTCCAAAAACAATGAAATAGGTGTTTAATTATTTTCTATCGAAAACGCAAATACCGATTTTTATACAGTTTACATCAAAACTGGAGGACTTTCATACAAACTTACAACCCCTATTTTACCCTCTTAAGGGTAGATTTTCCATAAATGGTGTTAAAAAAGTTCTATTATTTCCAACAGGAAAGCTAAATGCAAGTTTTTATAGGCCTTGCTTCCGAATTAACGGAGTTTGAAATAAAATTCCAATCGCCATTTAAAGACCTTAAGGAATGATTTTCTAAAAACAATGAAATAGATGATTTTTTATTTTCTATCGAAACCCAAATATCGATTTTTATACAGTTTACATAAAAACTGGGGGACTCATACAAACTTACAACCCTTATTTAACCCAAATAAGGGTTGATTTTCCAAAAACGGTAGAATTAAAATTCCACTATATCTAACCAGTGAGGCCATGGCTAACTTTCATAGTGCTGGGTTTCAAATTGGCAAATTTGAAAATAAGCTGTCAACCCTTATTTTACCAACTTAAGGGTTGATTTTCCAAAAATGGTGAAAAAGGTGTTTAATTATTTTCTATCGAAAACTCAAATACCGATTTTCATACAGTTTACATCGAAACTGGGGGACGTTCATACAAACTTACAACCCTTATTTAACCCACATAAGGGTTGATTTTCCATAAACAGTAGAATTAAAGTTCCGCTATATCTAACCATAACCATAGAGCTTACATCCAAAACGATCCAAAAACGATCCAAAAACGGTAGAACTAAAGTTCTTTTATATTTAACCAGTAAAGCAACGGCTAAATTTCATAGTGCTGGCTTCCAAAATGGAAAAAATTAAAATAAGCTGTCAACCCCTATTTAACCACCTTTAGGGTTGATTTTAGAAAATCCCTTAGATTAGATTTTTATTATTTTAAATCAGAAAGCTAAATACTAATTTTCATCCAGTTTGCTTTAAAACTGACGGACTTTCATACTAACTTTCAACCCCCATTTAACCCCCTTAACGGTGGAATATCAATAAATCCATTCTTAGTGCGCATCTACATTATAAAATGAAGCTATATTTCAAATTTCATGATTGTAGCTTCAGTAGTTTAGTCAAAACCTTGATTAATACGTTTTGAACGTAAGTATATTTTCGCATTTATATATAAAGATAGCAAGATAAATGAATATAAAATTGTAACAACTATGTATGAAACCAATTAATATGAAATTTGACCAAATATTGCTTAAAAAGCCTGGGATAGAAAAATCGCATTTACCTGTGAAACGTATACTTCCGTTGATTATTTTTCCTTGTAACGGTACACTTGACAATAGAGCAAGACACCCTTGTAACAAAAACTCAGCAATATATTAATATTAGTATTAATTTTGGTAAAATAATAAAACGTGCCGTAGTCGGGAGAGCTTAAGGCCGCTTATTCGAAGAGAAATTGACACGCCGTCACTTTTCTTGGCATCTCTTTCTCTCAAGTAGATTGTCTATATGAGTTGGCATAATAATATGTCTTCTTTCTCATGCTTTGTTGGTCTTTAGCGTAGCGAAAAAATTCCAAGTCTATGCTACCCACGATCTAGCTGCACTGCTCACACCAAATTAGAAAGTTGCGAACGATAGGTTGCGCACCAAAAACGTAACGAGGTCATTCGTTCAGTAGATTTTACTCCTCACATTAACAAATTAATATTATTAGTCATTTTTTTCTAAATCCTAGATACACGTAGAAAAATCTTCGTCTTGATCTTTCCAAAATGCCGTTACAGGGGTTATAACTTCGCTATTGTCTTTAATTAGACACCTAGTAGTTGTTGAGGAAAAGATCAAAAGTCAGTAAGAGCTATATCTGGCGAATCAGGTGGGTGTGTGAACAATTTCAATCCAAGTTCTTAAATGGCAGCCAACGGAATTACGCTTTGTGAACACTTGCGTCATTGCGTTACTTGGTGCGACATCACTCCTGCTCGCAGTGTTGTGACCTTTTCACACGATGGCCTTTCAAAATCTTCTTAGTAAGAGCTCTACGAAGTGGTCCCCTTTTTCACTTATTTCACAATTTTTATTCTTTTAACTTCCCAAAAATCGACGCCATAATCTATTCTGCCGTAGCTGACACTTTAAATTTTTGGTGTCGGCGAGTTAACTTTCTTCCAAGACTGTGTTGCTTAATATCATGATGGTGGGATAGATGCTTAGAACGTGAAAAAAAAAATCTTTTCCTACTTATAATTCATTTATTGTTTATATTTCAACACTTAAGGAAGAAACAGACAGAATTTACAACACTTAAGGAGTATTAGTTCCACAAATCGAAATATCACTCCACACTAGCGTATGAAGATATTATGTTGTTAAGAGCGCATATTATGAAGATATTATGTTGTCAGGAGCGAACGTGATAGACATTGAATATTCGAAGCAAAACAAGTTAAATGTTTTATGTCTTTAACAACGAATTGAAGCTGCTCCCGTCGTCATTATTCCAACTAGCTGTGCCAGTAAATTCGCTCGCATTACCGTATGTTATATAAAAGATATCAATATCTTATGTGTAAGATATAAATATCGATATAGCGTATATAAATATCTTACATATAACATACGCAGGAAATGCATGGACCCGATTTGTAATTGAGAAAACGGACCATGCAGAAACGTAATCTCGTCAAGTGTATCGATCGAAGTTCCGAGTATGACATATTCCAGATAACTTATGGACTAACGAAGAAGACAACATATTATTTATTTTACAATTAGGTGCCCTGTGGACCATGCTATCGTTTGCCCAAGATATTGATTTTTACAATTTCATTATGTTATGTTTACGGACTGACGAATTTTAAGTTCCGCTAACGTACTTAGCGGCCACATTGCTAGCTTAGGGCAGAAATAGTTGTAGCTTTATTGCAATGGAGGTAGATTAAAATGTTTCCTTTGATTGGGCAGAAATATTACATATTTTATGTCGACAGAAAAAACCTTATTAACAGTGGGGCGTTTCTTTGCGCTGTTGCGCGGTGGTGACTAAAGCAAAGCACCACCAAGGTTCAACTTCGATTCTTGGCCAAGAAGCTATTATTAACACATATCGTCATCATGTTGTGTTTCAATTCATTACAAAATGTCATTCCAAAGTATGTGCTTAAATTAGGATTTCAGTCTGGAAGTCTAGTGAAGGGCTACGAGTGTATAATGAGGCTAAAATATTATGTGTAAAATGTATACTAAAATCATTAAATGTTTACACAATAATACTTTGAATAGTACTTTAAACTACGCCATAAAACAGATATAATAAATTATCCGATATTCCAACAGTTTTCGAATTTCAATTTGCACAGAATATTAGAGATATTGCTATAATTCTCAATTAACGGTAACAATTAACTTTGCAAGTTCATACTTTTAGTAGCATTTGTACCGTAAAAACCTAGTATGCCCTAAAATGAAAAAAATCCGTAGGCGTATCGAACATCAAACGCCCGATATAAATTGAGTACCTTTCAGGATAATTGTTCTCGTTTGAAACTCAGTTTTGATGAATCCATAAATGCATATATGTAAGGTTTGGTCAGTAACACGTCGGTAATTTATGAATAACTTGCTCAGTCATTTCATTACTTAAAATTTCATTTTTACTAACTTTACTGGCCATCTTCTTGAAAGTGAGATTGAGTTTCGTGGTTCTTATTGATTTTCTATGCCCTTTTGATCACCATTGTATAAGAAAACCACCTGCCCATTGAGTCTTTAAGTTATCTATAATAAACTAAACTTAGTATTGAGGACAAATTTAACGTCAAATTAGTGGCGTAGCGTTGGTGCGTTTCGCCCGGAGCGGAAGTTAAATTCGCTACTCCCCATCTATACTGCTATACATACTAATTTACATTTGGTTTTTTTTTATCATTAGAATCCTTGATAAAATATTTCCAAAAGTTTTAGAGATCAGTATGAATACATCGGCGAAATACCGTTTGAAATGTTATCGCTCTCGTATGGTGTAAACTAGGAATCACCCGACCTCCCTCCCTCCTCAGGCAAGCTACGCCTTTGAGTCGACCACACATTCTACTCCTGAGGACTAAGTTGAAAAAGCTAGTGTATTGACCTTGATTTTACCTTTCCTAGCCTGTTGATTAAGGCTATTGTACCCCTAATACAGAGATATGTGCAGCGATGGAGCCATCAGAGTCAAACCATAAAGGTTTTTAGAACTATTTGAATATTTGAAAGCCATTGTTTCTTTTAATATCGATCGAAATTTAATATCGATATGCATTAAACCTTCCTTTTTGTGTATATTTTACATTTAATAAAATACATAAATGAAAGCTACACCACGGCTATAGCCAAGAACTATCCTGTAAATTATTAATTAATGTCAGTCTAAAATAGCTTTAATGTCACTACCAGGCATCGGAAGCTGCTAACAGAATATAGAGGCTCTCTACAGCGCGAGCAAATACAGTTATGAAAAACTAATTTCAAGAGTACCTAAAGAACATATTTGTGTAAAATAAGTTTTTATTTTAATCTTAGTCAAACCGATGAAATCCTGGGATTGGTATTGCCAAAATAACTTTTCACTAACAAAGACACATATAAAATAGAGAAATAAAAGTCAGTGGCTACATTTTTACCTGCGTAAGGTATTGATTGAGTACATTTATTCTGACTTTTTGAGCGCCGCGGCCACATACTCCGATTGGCGATTTGGATTCGATATTTGGCCAGTATAAATAAAGTAACCATTTATTATGACAGTCAGAACGGGACATCGCCTTTTTGTTTAAAACATTGTTATTTTAAATTTATGGATTTTAATATTTAGTTATCATTATTGTCATTTGGGAAAACGGGACAATTTTATGTTCCGAGGTTCATTTCGGGGACAACGGGACGAAGCATCGAAAAAAGGGACTGTTCCCGTTCAAAACGGGACGGATCACTTTAAGTATAAATGATGTATATCGGTTTGATAATTGTATTTTTTTTTCATAAATTTGAATCCATTGTAATTGGCCCTGCCGTCTGTAGGCATATCTAACCATATGTACATCATACAGGACAGGTTCTAAATAGAGCTTATGACAGGTTGGTACGTTGTCGCTTTTGCGGACTAAGATAGTCACCTCATATTATTATGAAAGACGGCCTTACATCGAAATGCAAGAACTTGTTTACGTTAGATGGTATGGCGATGATATTTTAAAGGTATTAGGGATGGTAATATCGTAGCTTGTGCTAATAAATGTTAGTGAAGACAGATCGGAAAATCTCGTCATCAGTCAATTTGTGCTGTCAGAATTCAGAGTGGTGCACACGTGTACTGTCCGCATTCTATTTTTGGTCTGTTATTATTATTTTTGATAGCAAAATGTCAAAGGTAAAATTCTTAGGTCCTTCTAAAATACGAAATTGAATTCGAGATGTACTTAGTACTTACTACGGCAGTGATTCCCGTAAATACTGTTAGAGCGTAAATTCTGGATACAAAATAAAATGTAACCTTTCCAATTCCCTCTGTTGCGATGTTTTCATTTGTTTTTCTGTAGAAATTAAAGGTCAAGGAGTTGAAGTCACTTATATTTTTCCAACGGGGAAATCTTTTTTTTATTTTTATTTTATTACTTTCGAGGGACTTTAATATGGCAAGAACGTCTTCCCTGGTCTTCCTCAGGTCGACAACCCACCTGATCAGTAAGAGGTCTATATTCCTTTGATGACCCCGTTCCTCCTACTATGTTAATTATTTACAGTTGAAACTCGCACATAATGTGATAAAAATGATTTTGTATCTACTTAAAGCTCTAACAATTTTTGAATAAAAATAAAGGTTTTCAAATTTAAAGTCAAAATTTTCGTCCGATCTACAGTTCCGAGATGGTCACAGGATATAGCTTGTTAATAGTATTAGCTTTGCCTTTGTGTGTGAAACCAGATAGAAACCAATAGCTTTGCATTGTTGCGCACTTAGATATAATACGAAGATCTATTCCTAATCAGTACTAATTAATTGAATTGTATCATTTACATATTGCTCATCAGAAATTTGATTATTGTGCATGAAATTTGATCTACTCTGAGTTAATTATTTCGTGACTATTAGGATAATGCATAGATATGTGCAGCAAGTGATAAGCGTTTATTGTATATAAAAAGAGTTTATTGAAAGTTTGTAAAAAAGAGTTTTCCTCAAGAAATCTTGACCAATTCGGGTACACAGTAATTTAAAAAATCTGTCGTTCTCTTATTAAAAAGTAGTGAAGAATATATTTCGTTACATTTCTTGCAGTCTTGTAAGTTTAAAGTGCTAGTTTATAAAACAATTGGTTATTTATTTACGACAAAAATAATTTTATTAAATTACTTTCGACCAAAATTCCTCACAAAAATATTTTATATTTTACATTATTTTAAACAAACAAATGGCGGCTAAAGAACAAAGTTATTTTCACGTTAAAATAACGGTTACATCTCGAAGGTTACATCACAACTTTTCAATCAAATTAAAGGACAATGCCCATGAAAGTATGGACCGCCGTCCAGAGTTGCATCAAATTGAAACTTGTTGTGGACGATGTATAATTAACCAAATACTACCACCAATAATTATTTTTTAGATCAGCACCCGGGCTCTGAAGTTATTTACCGAAATGTTACATAACCTCAAAATCGAAATAATCCGACGATAGATTGATGGTCGGTTTTAACTGATAGTAGGTATCTATAACGTAGTTCGACTAACATATTCCATTTACTTTTAATGGTAGTAGGTAAAAAAACCTAAAAACCTAAAATAATGAATTCCGAGTATAAAATACCGCCATTTTAATTTTTAAGAACAACAATCAACATTTCGTCTTATTTTATCTTAAATGGAATCCCCTGTTCAAAGAAACTATTCTGATCGACAAATTATGTAAAAAAATCATAAAATAATTTCAATATTACTTTCATTTTGACGCATGCGAAAAATCAGTACCAAGAATGGGCATTCTCCTTTGTGACAAGAAGTTATAATAAGACAAAGATGTGTGGGAAATGTCGTACGTAGACTGTAAATTATTTAAAACTTCTACATCGAAACTACCGTAAGTTTCATGAAAACGCAAACATTTAGTACAAGTATCTACGTGCCGCTATAGTTCATGAAGTTTGTCGTAAAATGTTAAACGCTAAAATCTAGTCATATTTCAGAGTTACAAATACAATTACAGAGTATTTTTTTTAATATATTATAGGAGTAGCAGACGAGCATGCAGTCCACCTGATGGTAAGTGGCTACTGCCGCCCATGGACATCTGTAATCAACCCCAGATAGGATTAGATATTCCTACCTGAGGTCGGCCACAGATGCGCCGCTACCCCTGAGGACTAAGCTGGAACGCCTCGGAAAAGTCTGTCTCCCTTACCACACCCTTCAAACCGGAACACAGCAGCGCCTAACACTGCTGTTATTAGGTAGAAATAGGTGTGGCGGTGGTGCCGCCGGAGTCGAACCACTAAGTGTTCTACCACCATCATACGGAGTATTACGGATTTGTCGTCAATTATATCTGATCGTTATTATCAACGACCTGAGCAAAGCGGCTTACGGTGCGCTCCAATCTTGATTTTATATCCCTACTTCTATTTCTTGACAATAATTAATCGTAACTCGAGGCTTATTAGTGAATGATCTTTTAATTTTTCTGTCTATCTCAATCTTAATTTTTATTGGTGGAAATCTAATCTAAATAGAATAAAAAATGCTTTAGTTCTACACTAATTTATCTGCTCACACAATTCTTGTGAAACTTGGAATGAACATTGAGTATCTAGGACAATATGATATAATTTATGAAACATTGGACAATATGGAAAAATTCACCTTCAACTCTTCAACCGTGATGATGTCGAGGTGTGTTTAGCTTTAACTATTGGAGTTATAGATTTGTTGCTCACGTATATATTATAAAGTTGCTTAGCAAAGACATTAGACATAAAAAACAAAATATCTTCAACTCCTTAGACCTGATAAGGCATAGGTGCCTCCAACTTAAATTAATAGAAATCAGCCAGCCAGTCATGTTGCCCACGTATAAATTATGGATCCTTAGATGACCGGGTCTACTCTGAACATCTAGCGTTGTTCAAATCCATCCAATGAGTAACGTTCGTACTCTACCCCTTCACCCCGGTCGTCAAAAACCTAAAGGCGTTTCGCTTATCTCTTTCAATGCACGAGGTCTAAAGCCTTACATTCCCGAACTCAAAGAGTTCGTCCGCAACAGGGATATCGACCTGTTGCTTGTTCAGGAAACTTTCCTCAAACCCTCCCTTAAAGGCGTAAGTCTCCCCTCTTACGCGCTTGTACGTAATGACAGAGCCGACGACCGTCGTGGCGGAGGCACTGCCATCTACTACAAGAGATCTTTCCATTGCACTCCTCTGGAAACACCCAAGCTCACCAATATGGAAGCCACCGTATGCAAATTAGGCATGACAGGACACCCGTCCCTGATCATAGCCTCAATTTATCTCCCCGCCCAAAAAACCCCTCTCCAAAGCGACTTGGAGGCCCTTCTCTCGCTCGGAGACTCTGTCGTACTATTTGGAGATTTCAATTGCAAACATAACGTTTGGAACAGTCGTCTGACTAATACCAACGGTAAGAAACTCTTAACCATTTCCCGCGCACTGGACTTTGATATCTTCTCTCCAATAGCGCCAACCCACTACCCCGATCGGGAAGACCAAGAACCCGACGTTCTGGATTTCGGCCTCCTCAAAGGCGTCGCGCTCAATACAAGAGCAATCGAAACCTTGAACGATCTGGGCTCAGTCCATCGCCCAGTCTCTCTCCAGTTAGGTCCCTATGATCCAACTCCCCATACTTCCTCGAAAACCTTCACTAACTGGGAAGGGTACGAGAAATCTCTCACCTCGGCCATAGAGGCCCCCGACTCACCGTATGCTATTCCCCCAGACTACCTTGTTAGCACGGACAAAATAGACAGTACGGTCAACTCACTCACCCAGCTAGTTCAGACTTCTCTTCGTCACAACGCGAAGGTGGTAGAGGTCCAGAACCGCAAACTACCACGCGATGTCACGAAGCTTATCCAAACTAAAAACGCAGCCCTCAGATCCCACCCCTGTCCTTAGGAGGCGCGCTAACGCCCTCCAAAGGAAAGTCAGATCCCGGCTAGCCGAACTGAGGGACTCCAACTGGAACTCTCTCATGGAGGATATCCACCCTTCTCATAAGGCATTCTACAAAATCACTAGACGATTTTGTACCGAAGCCTTCTCTAGCACTCCCCCTCTCACGCGTCCCGACAGCAGCATAGCCTTCGAGGACACTGAGAAGGCCGAATGCTTCGCAGATAGCATCGCTGCGCAGTGCTCCTCCAGCACTCAACCGTGCGACCCTATCCACATTAATAAGGTGGAGGAGGAGGTCCTTAAAAAGAGCTCTCTCCCTGTCACCTCTGCTCCCATCATAATCACTTCAGACGAGGTCCGGACCGTCATCCGCGGTTTGAAACCTCGTAAAGCCCCAGGTGCGGATGGTATCTCCAACCTGGCGCTTAAACACTTTCCCGAGCAGGTACTGACCCTTCTGGTCATTATCTTCAATGCCTGCCTCGATCTCAGCTTCTTTCCAACAGCCTGGAAGACAGCAACAGTTATCGGTATTCCCAAGCCTGGGAAACCGAGCCATATTCCCTCCAACCACCGCCCCATTAGCCTCCTCAATGCAATGGGCAAGGTTTTCGAACGGGTCATCCTCGTTCATATAAGAGGGCACCTTTTCCCAATAGATGCTCCCCCACTTATAATTCCTCAAGCGGGTTTTATCCAAGACGTAATAAGACATTAGCAGTCTTCTTCGACGTCGCCAAGGCTTTTGACAAAGTCTGGCATGGAGGACTGGTATACAAGCTATACCAATCTGGTCTTCCTGATCGCCTAGTCCTGATCGTGGCTTCCTACCTTCAGGACAGAACCTTCCGCTTCAGGCACGAAGGTGTCCTCTCATCACCACGCCCCATAACAGCCGAAGTCCCTCAAGGCTCAGTGCTCGCTCCTACATTATTCATATCGTAATCCAACGATATTCCCATCCCCAAAAATGGTGTGCAGCTATCACTCTTCGCCGATGACACCGCTCTTTACATCCAAGGGCAAAAGGAGTCATCTATCCTCGCCAAACTCCAACGCTCGGTCAACGAGTTAGGAGATTGGTTTAGGAAATGGCGCATCGAAGTCAATGCGGAGAAAAGCTCTGCAATGCGCTTCGATCACAAACGCAGGCCCATACTCGACCTGCCCTCCGTTAAATTACTAGGG
The DNA here is from genome assembly GCF_041222505.1 of Epargyreus clarus. Classification (NCBI taxonomy): domain Eukaryota; kingdom Metazoa; phylum Arthropoda; class Insecta; order Lepidoptera; family Hesperiidae; genus Epargyreus; species Epargyreus clarus. The sequence continues at coordinate 7,032,096 of NW_027332215.1, forward strand.
GCCCCCATTCCATGGACGCCCACAGTAAAATACCTAGGAGTTACCCAAGGGTACCCGTGCCTCACCTTTAGACCCCACGTCTCTAAGGTCACCCATACCGCCCGCTCTTATATGAGCCGCCTCAACGCCATGATTGGTAGACACAGCATGTTGTCAGCCAGGAATAAGCGAACGCTGTATAAGGTTTGCATTCGACCGGTGTTAACATACGCCTCTCCAGTTTTCGCTCACGCGAATCCCACCATCCTAGACAAACTCCAGGTTATACAAAATCTTTTTTGTCGTCGGGCACTTAATGCCCCCTGGTATGTCAGGAACGCCGACCTTCACCGCGACCTGGAGCTCGCTCCAATGCAACAAGTCCTCAAAAAATTCGCTGAAGCGTTCTTCGACCGCTCAGAAAATCATTCCAACCCGTTAATCAAGGGTGCAGCGGACTACGCTGCCCCTCTTCCTACTCGTTACAACTGCCGTCGGCCAAGAAATATCTTGACCGACGCTCCTAACAAACTCTCCACGGATGTGGAGAATCTACTGGCCGCCCGCAGGGGCGAACAACTTTCCATAGATAATCGTCTTCCCGACGATTCTAGTCTTAGTCACGATACGTTGACACCTTCAGTATCATCTATCCAGCGGTCGCTCTCTAGGGAGCGCCGCTAGCGCCTCTCGGTCCACAACGAGAAGTCGCTATCCGATGTCGGCTGTACGGTCCCCTAGGACGAAGCCTTAAAGGAGTTTTTAGTGGGATGGTCCTCCCTTCAGGAGGACCTTTCATCCAGCCCCACACGACGCAGGCACCGGCCGTCGCGGCCTGTAAGTGCTTGGATGCATTTTTTCCTCTTCCCTCTCCGTAGAGGGTCAGCCCTTTTTCAACCTATCATCTGGGCGCCAAAAAAAAAAAATGACCCGGTGAACTTCATACCACCTAAAAATGATTAAACTCTAAGTCTCTATTATAAGTGACTATGTGTAGTCCGTAATTTCACCCGCATTTTAAAATGTCTGCAAATGTCACATCCAATCTTATAATTGATTCTATAAATGTTCATTAATTTTCACAAAGTAATATTCTTCTAATGATTATAGATAAAGGTCTTAGTTGATTTCGTTTCAGAACACATAAACGAAATCAAGCACTGAAATTAAGCTACAACAGCTATTGCTGTATGGTGGTCAATATATTTAAGGCCTTTGTTGAAGAGAAATCTAGGTTTCGAGAATTTGGCCATAGAGTAACAAATCCCCAAAGCATTGACAGAGGCGAAAGTAGTTTAAATCTAGCTACATGTCCGCCGCTGACCCAATTGTCGGGCTTGCAATATATGGGTACTGTTTAAATACGATTAATATTAAATTTTCTGCAATATAGCGGAAAAGAGCCTTGCTCCATTTCAATAATAAATAAAAATATTTTATTGATCTTAACACAGACACATTTACAAGTCGCAAGAGCCATGTACTTGGTTCTAGACCTGTGTTACAGGTACCCCGCTCATCCACCGGAACTTCATACTGCTCTGAATAGATTACTCTGTTTCATCGTAATTTAATTCCTGTAAGTGTTGTGTAACTAGCCTTTTAACATGAATTCGGGACAGACAATAAATATTGAGTTTTTTATTTAACTTATTGTAAAGGTAGGCGGACATGAAGGCAAATTGTTTCTTTTTAAACATTGTTCGACATCGCGGGATCTGACAGACAGGGGGGCTTCTACGTTTACATTGTAGGGGGTTGAAGTATGGAATATGTGTATGAAGCTTTATTATGCAGTTTAATATATAAATTTGACGTGTGGTCAGTAATTTGTAAGTACCGAATAGGTTTTTTAAAAATAACCTTCAAGAGGGCTCTTTGAGTTCTTTCGAGTATTATTAAATGGGTCTTAGCAGCTCCACCCCATACCGAAATGCAATAACTGAGAACTGACTGAGCTAGCGCTTTATAAGTGGTATTAAGTATAGCTTCATTCGCAACATCCCTTAGCTTTAAAGGAAAGGATTGTATTCGTGGTTGGATTTTACACACGCTACAAGATTTTTAAATAATTTACAGGACATGATAATAACATACCAATATTAATTTCTTATTAATTGAATAAAATTATTATTTTCATTTTAGGACAAATAAAAACAGGTTTTTATTTTTTGGGTTCCGTACGAAAATTCGTAAAACCGGACCCTTATAATCGCAATCGTGCGTGGGTCCGTCTGTCTGTCACTTGTCACTCCAAAAAGGGTAATGCAATTAACTTAAAAGTGTTTAAAGAAAAATGAAAAAACAACCTTAGCAAACTGCATCGTATGACATACTCGTATCAAATGAAAGGGCTTGTTGAGGAGTATTGTATTGAGGAGTTGTATATTTTTTATATTTTCTCCAATCTGTAATTTTAAAGTTGTTCAAGAAAGAAGACGAAAATTGACGCCCCCCGTGATCTCCGAAACTACTTGGGCTAGAATTTTGGAAAAAATACATAAAACAGTTCTTTATATATACTTATATATATTACAGGAAAACTTATAAGAAGTCTGTGGTCATAAAAGAAAACGGCAGATCCCTAAAAATAGGTCAGTATGAGAATATATGAGAAATATGTATTCTTCAAAATTTGCATTTTCCTTTAGATTGTCATTCATCGTTACATCCCAGAATTTGATTAATATAAGCTACATTGTCTTGTGGTGTAATAATACAGGGTGTGTTTTTTTCCAAAACAAAAATCAGATTCCTGGCTAGGTAATAAGTTTTTTTAAACTAATGATACAGTTTTAATTTTTATCATAATCGGCCTTGTAACTCCTTTCTAAATATTTTGCGAGTCAATATAGTTTCGGATTTTGGCATGAAGGCCCACTTCAAAATGTAATCTTGTATACATGATTGATATGTTAATACAAGCTTGCGTTGTTGTATTTAGAATTTCTGTGGCCACCTTCCATTTCCAACATCAGACCATGGATTTAATGTAGGACCATTTTCCTTGCCAAAAGAATCAAACGGGCCTAAATCCGAATAGGTCTCCTAATTACAGACGTCTAATGGTCGTCACGAAGCTCTAAGACTCGAGTCCCTGTAAAAACAAATCAAACAAACCCAAACTCATTTAGTTATTTTACTTAACGCCGGTGAAACTGCGGTCACAGCTAGTTAGGAATAAATTCAATGATGCCAGTAACTTTGTAGAATACGTAGTAAAATGTCGGTCATATTATTTTCCACGTAAGGCTTAAATCTGAAGTACATACATATTTTTCCGAATGTTAACTGTATTTTCCTGGAACCAATATTTTTATTTCCGTCATAGGTCCATCCACACCTGGTTTAATATGAGACTTGTTGGTTCTTGTATAATTTATTCAAATAAACTTTATAACATTATTTATTTGAACCTTTACTGAGAATATAGGTAGGTAATATCTATCTTGTGTTCTACGTACTGACTACTGATTCAATATTTTTTTAAGCTTTCAATAAATATCTGTAATTATGATACTTCTTCTTAAACAATTAATTCTTATAAAAGCTTGGAGCCCAAATTATATTTGATAAGGCGAAATTTTCACTAAATAATCACCATCAAGCCATTACTGTCCCATTGCTATGCACGGGTCTCCTTTCAGAATGGGAAGGATTAGGCCATAGTCCACCGCGCTGCCCAAGTGCGAATTATAGACATCACATACCTTTGAAATTTTTTTTGGTCTTTTTTATTTTCTTAGGTATGCAGGCTTTTCCTCGCTGTTTGCCTTCACCATTTAACCAAGTGATCATTATCTTCTAATACGCAAATAACTTTGAAAAGTCTAACCTTTGAACGTCGGACCTCACCATCGAGAGGCCGAGTTTCTTAACCACTAGGCCATCACTGCTTTAGCACAACGTAAATTACGCGGTACAAATTTAAAAAATCACTTATTGTAGCAGAATTGTACGCCTCACAACGCGCAAGCGTGTGGGTGTGCTCTACTCTCGAAATGCCCAACTCGGATAAGTTCACAACATGAAATTGTCAAAATATCCGGAATGGAATGAAATAGTCATAAAAAACAGACGTTTTCACAACTAAGAACTTTAAACATGATTGAAGTTTGTTTTTTAAATTATTTTTTTAATATTTGTTGTGAAAAAATAAAAATAAAAAAAAAATCATGCTGTCCGTTGGTCTGTGTGTCTGGATGTTCCATCGATATGCGCAATAAAATGAGTTGAATCTTTGTTTAAATGGTTCCATTTAGTCTTAAGATGAATCTTATTGTTTGGTGTTATCAGACTCTGAATGGTTTAAAAGATATTAATCAAAATCTGATATGAACGAGTAAAACGATATTCTATCAGGAATATCGTTTTACTTGTGTCCCGTTTCTTTTTTCCATTTTTCGAGTAGCGCGTGTTGGTAATATGGAAAACTTTTATTCCTGCAAGAGATTTAATTTTTTTTTTACTTCCCGCTTAGAAATTGAAAAAACTTCTTTTTTTTAATTCGTTTCACGTTTTTTTTATTTTATTATCCATTTTTTATTCTTTTTTTTTTAATTAATTATTAATGTCGTTCGTTGCAAGTTTCTAATACTTTTCGTAGCATTTTACGTAAGAGATTTTTTTTTTAATTATTATTGATGTAGGAAATTTTAAAATTGTAGTCTTAAATGTAGCGGGTAGCCATTATTTAAAGTGTAAATAAAAAAAAAAACTCTATTACTTGGCGATTGGCTGACAATCGACCTCATATATGATTCAAATCTTAAAGTACTCGTAAGATGCTCCCAAGAAGTATTAGTAGAAGTAGAAAAACGTCTTCAAAGATGAATTCTTTAGTTTTATTTTCATCATCGTCATCAACCTATTATTGTCCCACTGCTGGGCACGGGTCTCCTCTCAGAATGAGAAGGTTTAAGGCATAGTCCACCGCGCTGGCCAAGTGCGTATTGGTAGTCTTCACATACCTTTGAGACTTTTTTGTTAATTTCTCAGGTATGCAGGTTTCCTCACAATGTTTTCCTTCATCGTTTAAGCAAGTAATAATTAATTTCTAATACGCACATAATTTTGAAAAATCAGAGGTGCGTGCCTGGGGTTTCAAACTCGGACCCATCGATCGAGAGGCCGAGCTTCTTAACCACCAGGCTATCACTGCGTCTACTTTAGTTTTATTTTATAATATGTCAACAAGCTTTTACCAACTGACTGTTTCATTTCTTTGTACGTGTATAATTTCGTAGCAACTTGCTACGAAACTCAAAGCTTTGTTTTGTTTTTACTAAAATAGATGAAAAAATCCAATGGTATTTCACTTTATTTCATTACTTAATGTACTTCGTGGGATTTAATAACTTCAATTTATAATATTTTCAATGTGTACTAATTATGTAAATTCCGACGCATTTCTCTCTAGCGGGCACTGAATTCCCGTCAAAGTAGGATTTATTTCATTGTTACCTGTTCAAAGGTGGGTTGGTAGGCTTCACTAGCCTTCATGGTTTGAGTATATTCTATCCCACTTTGTATTTCACTATTGCAGTAAAGGTGGACATATTGCATTCTATTCTACGTGTTGGTTAGTACGAATTGATCACCATATTTTTTACGTAATTATTAATACAAGAATAAGAATGAGAACAGAATGTAATAAAATTCCCATTTGTTCGGTTAAAATTATCAGTAGAATAATTTGGAAAGATACCACTAACTTTTACTAGTATAAACGTCGAAAATATTAATATTCAGAAGTATTTTAATACGAAGTATGCCGTAATAAATTTTCAGTACGCATGAATAGGCGTATACATATTTGTACACCGAGGTGCCTCAGGTTGGATATCAAAACACTGGTTGGGTTGTTGATATACATATTTATGTCTGCAACTGTAATATTAGGTAATACAAGTAGGCTTTCGTGCAAAAAACTACGATAAAATTTTAAAAATCTTTATTTTTGCAAAGGGCTTTTCTGGATAAATTATAATGTAAAATAACACAACGTTACCACCTATTAACTACGCACATATACTATGCTATACTCCTAACTATGCAAGTTTTGTTTCGGTGTATTCGTTTTATCATAATAGAGACGAGGTCGTTTCTAAGGTTGTCTACGCATGCAGAGACATGTCGCCCAAGCGGTGCACCGGCCACATACATTCGCAGCCAGCTGGTATCACCATCGTCTTCGTTTCCCAACAGTCGCTTAAAAAAGAATATTATATCAGAATATTAAAAAAATGTAGTCTTGACATACGAGTAGTTCATTGTAAATCTATACATATAAATAAAATTGGAGTGTCTGTTTTTAATATTAAAATAACCACTTTTTACTACATGCATATGAATACACATACGGTAACATACACCAAAATAACGTTTTTTACAATTTTTTTCTGTCTGTCTGTTTGTTCTGGCTAATATCTGAAATGGCTCAACCGATTTTGGGGGGACTTTGACAGGTAGCTGATGTAATAAGGAGTAACTTAGGCTACTTATATTTTAGAACTAGCTGTGCCCCGCGGTTTCTTTCTTTTCCTTCTAACGCGGGTGAAACCGCGGGGATTGGAGTTGGATTTTCTATAAAAAGTGTATTTTTTTTGTTTTTTTAAACTATTATTTATTTTTCATTTTTTAGTGATTATTTTAGCGATTATTTTAACGATTATTACGTAGCGTATTATCAAGTTTATCTTTCGAATCAGCATCAGCACCTTTGCTTAGCAGTGCAAAAATGAATATTGGGTCATTGTTTAACACAGCTGTATGAAGTGGTGTTTTACATTGGTGTTTATTTTTATTGTTAACGTGAAAATCCCAGAAGAGTTATTGAATGACATCCGAATTGCCAATGCTAACTGCTTTCTTTCATAATTTATACCATATTCCAGGTCCTCTATCTTGGATAAAAGTAATCACGGAAAAAGGATGATAGAGCATCTTTTAAAAACAGGCGCTGATGGCAATACTCAAGTGAAAAACGGTCAACTGCTTTACATCTAGCTATTTCAAAAGGACGTCGTCCAATCATCGATTTAATATTACAGCATGATGATGTTAATATCAAAAATAATTCTAGAATTTCTTCGCTTTGTGTTGCTGCTGCCTGCAGAGATTTTAAAACTGTTAGTAGTTTAATTAATTTTACAGCTCGAGTTAATAATATAAGTTGTGACTATGACGAATGAGCTGAAATCATATATGCCTTTACATTTGGCAGCAAGAAATGGGAACAATGAAATAGTGGAAATCTTGTTAAAGGAAGGTGCAGATGTTGAAGTGCTGAATGAATAAGGATGATGAGACACGGTTTTAACAACGGACGCGTCGAAGTTGAGGTCAGGTCAGGTCAGGTCAGGTCAGGTCAGGTCAGGTCGGGTCAGGTCAGGTCAGGTTAGGTTAGGTTAGGTGATCGGCGCGCCTGGTAGATTCCTTTATGTATTAGATTCCTCCATTCCTTGGTATTAACGCAGACCTTCCAGGTCTCAGAAAAAAAAAACGCTGATCCTGATTATCCTAGTAAGGATAACAGGTCAGAATGTTTAAAATATTGAATTGTCATCGGTCCTTAATAAGTATGCCAAATTTCGAGTTAATCCGACGTTTTGAAGGGGGTTAAAGTCATGTTCAAAGATTCCGTTACATACTAACATACTAACATACCAACATACCAACATACATACGTCTGAAGCTAATAATAAAAGCGTATTAATAATAAAAAATAGACATTTATATAACAAGTGATGAGTGTGGGCTGTGGCTAGTAATATGTAGGTATTAAATAAACACCGTTCAGTTCCGTTCCTCGTCAGTTTTGCCTACCCATTGTCTGTTTCATACTTGTTAAGTAGTTTGACAAGCTATTTTATGCAAATTCATGATTGTTTAAGCCTGTCGAGCCGTTTGGGTTGAAGGACGTGCTAAATAATGAGGAAAACATACATACAATATACATACGCTAAAAATCTTTTCGCAGGTGATAAATAATTTTCCAAGTGCGAATCGCACACGGAACGTTTCGGGTTCCGTACTATCAAATTCTTAATTTTAGTTTTAGTAGATACTGTACTTTTGTTCGGCAGTTACAGAGTTAATTGCATTTTAGATATTTGTATATCTGCCAATTACGTCTCAATAGATGAAACGAAACGAACGAAAAATAGCGGTTTCCTGTGTAGCGACCCCCATTTATTTTCTTTTTTTTTTTTAGTTTTAGTATTTGTTGTTATAGCGGCCACCCTTAAACATTATCTATAAAATAATCAAGTGTCTATCGGTTACGCTTGAAGAGATAGGGCCTTCTGACAGACAGAGGGTTTAAAAATACAAAACAATCGATATTTCAAAAACTATGACAAATTAAGGTAGTTTTTTTTTGAGGCATCAACCCCTAACCTACGTGCCCCTCAAGATCTCGCATCGCAATGCCTAAACTACTGACTGAAAAAATTGAACAATAGGTTCATCATGTAAACATCCAACCAAGAAACGTTTTCTTTGTTCCACTCCTAAGCAGATAAAATAGGGATGGAAATGTGGATAAAAGTCGCCGAAATTATAAAAAAACTTTATGAAAGTTGTAATACAGATTCCTGATTAGAAACAATTGCTTGCAACGCTTTTGGAAAATATAACATCTAGGTGTTCAGGATTGAAAATTTATTTTGTTTTCATTGCAATATTGAGCAGCATAATTATTAAATTGCGGGGGCGACTGAAAATCGTTACGCGTGTTCCCGCTTACACTACCTATAGTTTCGAGCGGTTCGTCGAAACCGCTCGAAACAAATGAACGATATTTAAATATTTTGGGTTTAATCTCTCCGTGCAACTTGTTTTTACACGCTTTTTTTTCAATAACGTTTTATTGAATATTTGCATTATTGAATAGCGGTACAATACAATACAATACAAAAATTCTTTATTGCACACCAAAGACAAAATAAAATAAACAACAATAACAAATAATTAAGGGTACAACCGGCGGTCTTATCACTAAAATAGCGATCTCTTCCAGACAACCATTGATTTTAAGACAACAGAATACAGTAGCAAGTGAAACAGGGTAGGGTGTACAAAATGTATATACCAACTTTAATATGTCAGCAGCTTGTATAGAATAACAAAATAGCAAAATGAGAAGAGGAAAAGAGGAAAGAGGAAAAGGTAAAAGGAAAATAAAAGATCAAAGAGGGAGAGATTAAAGGGTTAGGTAATATACCTTCACTTGCTTTTTAAAAGAGTCCAATGACTGTGCACGTCGGATAACAATCGGTAAGGAATTCCATAGGCGCACAGCCACTGCAGTGAAGGATTTACCGTAGAAGGATGAAGAAGAAGAAGGAGTTGCGAGGGAAAGATTTTCATTAGAACGAAGTAAGCGAGAATTGTGAGATAAATGCAGGTAGTGAAAACGCTCCTTTAAATAACAGGGACTGTTTGAGTTAAACAAGACGCAGTACAAAGCAGACAGAATATGAGTATTCCGACGAAGACGGATTGGGAGCCACTTGAGCTTAATACGATACTCGGAGATATGATCATATTTGCGAATACCAAATATGAATCTAATGAATAAGTTTTGGATGCGCTCAAGTTTATTCAGTTGCTCCTCTGTTAGATCTAGATAGCAAACATCTGCATAGTCAAGGATAGGATGCAGTAATGACAGTGACAGTGAGATTTTCGTCGCAATTGGTAGAAAGTTGCGAAGCCTTCGAAGAGATCCCATAGCCGAAAAAACTTTCCTGCTCACTTCATTGACTTGAGGAACCCAAGAGAAGTATCTATCCATGTGGATACCCAGGTTTTTTATTGTTTCTGTCAATGGTACATTTACACCATCAAATAAGATTCCAGGTAGGTTATCATAATCGACCTTGTTTAATAACCTTGAACTACCAATGACAATGGCTTGGGTTTTTTGTGGATTTACCTTCAATCCATGCAACTGACACCAGTTCAAACAAATCAAATCAAATCAGACAAATCAAATCGTTATTAATTACACCGATGGCTTTTGGTAAGTCCTCAAGTGGACATTTATAATATATTTGTAGGTCATCGGCATAAAGCTGGTAGAGTGAAGATAGGTGAGCAGTTATCGAATTGATATAAATAGAAAAGAGAAGAGGAGACAACACGCCACCTTGTGGTACGCCAGCAGCAACGTTAGACCAAGTTGAATACTCGTCGTTATGCATTATTCGCTGACGGCGCCCATACAAGTAACTCTGAAACCAGCCAACCACAGTTGGAGATATGTTAAGAGAACGTAAAATAGCAAGCAAGATGTCATAATCAACAGTGTTAAATGCGTTACTGAAGTCAAGCAAGGTCAACACTGTTACCTCTCTTTTATCCATTCCTAAACGGATGTCGTCCGTGACTTTTAGCAGGGCAGTAGTCGTACTGTGACCAGATCGGAAGCCAGATTGGTAAGGATTCAAGAGATTATGTGAGGAGAGAAAGGAACTAAGCTGATTATATATAAGACGCTCAAAAACTTTAGATATGAAAGGGAGGATAGATATTGGGCGGAAATCAGAACAACAAACAGGATTAGACTTTTTGGGTAAGGGAATGATTTGAGCGTCTTTCCATTCTGAGGGGAAAGAGCTACAGGAAATAGAAAAATTGAGGATATGTGTGATTACAGGTGCTATAAGATCGAGGATGGGAATGATCATATTACGACTAATGCCATCGCTGCCAGCGGAATCCGAATGAATAGAGAGAATGCTTTTCTTAACATCACAACTGTCGAATTGACTAAATGAAAAAGCGGGAATATCGGGAGTGGGATTCAGAGAAAGAGCGTTTAAAGTAGTTTGCTTTGAATTACTATCAATGCAAGAAAGACTTGAGAAAAACTGATTAAGACAGTTGAGGTTGATATTAATAGGTGAGAGACTGTTACGCGTTTTCCCAACTCCTAGCGACCTAAGAAATTTCCAAACTTTCGCCGGATCTTTATTTTGTACGGAATTGTGGATATAGCGTCGTTGTGCATCTCTACACACCTTATTGCAACGATTCCTGATAGTTTTATATTTTAGATGATTTTTATTGCTCGGATCTGACTTATATCTCGACTTGGCGTTGTTCTTCTTGGTGATTAATACTTTAATGTCCTCAGTCAACCAGGGAGCAGGAAGATGTCGGATACGAACAGGACGAACTGGGGCATGCAAATCTAAAATCTGCACGAGAAGGGAATTAAAGATCGCTACCTGTTCGTCGACTGTGTCTGCACTGTAGATGGTACTCCAGTCGGCTTTAGCAACATCAGCACGAAAAGCGTCTATATCCATGTTGGTGAAATTGCGCCGTAGTAGTATCCTTGACTTAGCTTTAGGAGGTTTTAATTTGTAAGATAGGAAAAGAAGATCATGATAAGAAAACGCATCAGCAGCACACTGACCATGCTTAGCAACATGTTCAGTAGAGGAGACAAATATTAAGTCAAGTAGTGACGGAATGGAATTGGGAAATAAGTGAGTCGCAGAGAGAGGAAGAATATGTAAGTTGGCTGCTTTAGCTAAAGATTTTAATCGAGTTGCTCTTATGTCGTTTTTCAGAAGGCAAGTATTGAAATCTCCCATAAGTATGGAATGAGAATAAATAGGACAAAGGTCTTCGAGATTTTTTTCCAAAGTGGAGAAGAAGTCTACATTTAAAGAGGGACTATAAAAGACTCCTAAGAGTAACTTTGCTTTGGAGAATAAAATTTCGACAAAGAGAAACTCCGCTTCATTTCCAGGTTGGCTCAAAGTTGACATTTGTAAAATTGAAAAGGGGATGTGTGAACGTAAGTAAATAGCAACACCGCCACCGCCCCGGCCAGTGCGATCATTGCGAATCAAATGAAATCCTGGAAGTGAGAAAGATGTAGATGGGAGGCAAGGTTTTAACCAACACTCAGAAACCAGAACGGCATGAATATTTTTGCTATCGAAAGAACTAAGGAGATCGGGGTAATGTGCTGGAATACTCTGTGCATTAATATGACAAACATAGAATTTTTTCTGCGAATTACAAAAATGAGTCTCTAACGTTGCATGAAGGGAAGAAGTGCTTTGAAAACTGTCGTCGCTGCTTAACCCATCGGATGTTGAAGAAAAGGATACATAAGGTAAACTATCATTACTACTAGTTGCTGACATATTTTAAATAAGAATAGAACAAAAAAATAAATTAAAAATAAACAAAAAATAATAATAATAAACAAAAAATAAAAATTAACAAAATTAATAGGTCTAACACCTACCAGCCACTCGTGAAAAGAACATTATTATAATAATTAACAATATTATTAAACTAAACATTCATCTGAAATATTACGACAGTGAAATAATATGGTATATCGAATGAATATCGGAACTTGAGTGGCAAGTAATTTTATTAAGTAGGTAAAATACCTCTTTGTTTCATAAGTGTTTACCTATATAATGTTTATTTAAGAAATTTCTAAGTTCTTGATTCTTTGCACTTAGCTTTTATGTATGTAGCCATATGAAGTAGTAAACACTTAATATATGGATTAAAATCATTTAGGTTTTATACGGCTGCAATATTGATGTAAAATAAAAGCTTGGCAGGTAGGTCAAGTGATTTTTTCCGGTAGACACCGAATGGTTTATACCAAAGTGATATTATGTTTAATGTACAAAATATGTTGTCAACAACAAACAAGGCAGAATACGTTATTATCTAGTAATCGGATTTTATTATATTAAAAATAAACAACCTTTTATTTCTACTAATTAAAAATATTATTCGTATGTTATCAATAATAAATAAATATATGTTGCTATGATATATTATTCTGTTACAAAACAAATCTTTTAAAAGGCTGTAGCGGAAGTTATTGAATAGAGTGCAAATAGACCTTTTCCCGCTTTTATTGACGCTACAAGCTTCCGGAACGTAACCCATTGAACGTTGTTTATTACGGAGTTCCTACTTCCAGCTACGTCCTCATTTCATCCACACCATAACATTATTGCATTGTCATGCGATTTACATAATATTCATGCAAAATTTCAACCCAATCAGATATCAGGAAGTACTTAGGTTAAATTTAACTAGCAAGACTGTACCCGAAAATAGATACACCGCAACTTACATATGTAAAAGCTTATAAAAACTGTCAGAAAGTAAGGTGCAAATGTAACATGTTATTCTGCTTTAGGAAGCTCAATAAGCAAATAATTTTGAGTTACTACAATTTCGTTACATTTCGTTGCGTTGACATACTAGTATACTACCAAGTATCTCCGGAAATATCTTTTTGTGAAGTAAAGATAATGGGCTACATCGCGTCGAACGAAATGCTGGCCGGTTACGTTAAGTATTTTTGCTGCTTTAACCGACTTCAAAAAGGAAGAAGGTTTCTCAATTTGACCATATATGTCTTTTTTTATGTTTTTTTCGCGGATAACTTCGTCATTTATGAACCAATTTTGATGCCTACTTTTTGTTGGAAAAAAGACATTTCAAAGGTGGTCCCGCTGTAAGGAAATCAGGGTCTGATGATGACAGACTAGATAAATCGAGGGGAAGTTTCAAAAATTGTACAGGCGACTGTTTGTAAGTTTTTTCTTTAAGTATTTTTATTCATATATTATATATTCATATAAACGTTAGTATGTCGTCACTAAAAAGGGTGAAAAAAAAATACTATGGCACTACAAAGTTAAAAATAATTCAAATAAATGTTGGTTTAGTACATATTTCTGAAGTCAGCGCTTATATTGGAATATATTGAGCCGACTGTTCCGTTCTTTAGGGGACCCACACGCAAGGGTTAATATAATGCTTTGTAAAAGCTCTACATTATTATAAAAAAATCGTACACATGAAAATATGAAATGAAGTACCTACATAGGGTCGCTGGTTCGAATCCTATTCAAGCGGACACCTAAATAATAAAAATAATTCGCCAAGTACCTACGAGTCGAACTCGCACATGGAGGCTTCCGTACCACCAAATGTTCATTATATTTTACTTATTTTTATAAAATAACTATATTAAAATAGATTTATTGTTCTTATTTGAATTTATTATAAAAGCAGTTATAGTATTAAACGGATTGTAAAAAAGTCAACTGTCTTCCTAATACGGTTTACGAGTTAGATCGAAAAATGCCGAAGAATACCGGTTTGTTATATCGAGACCCCCTTTTAATATTCATCTTTATTTTACTTTCATTAGTATTTCTTATAGCGGCCACCGTTATGCATCTTCTGTAAAAAAATAAGCGTCTATCTATTACGGATTCCGGAGATAGAGCTCTGTGACAGACGGACAGACAGCTAAGTTTTAGCGTTCCGTAGGGTTCCGTATTTATCCTTTGGGTACGGAACCCTAAAATATATTTAAATACGTAGTACAGTGTCTCCCTGTCCCTTGTAATGTATGAGAAAGACAAAGGTTGCGCTTTTACGCACCACAATAACGTATTGTGATATAATGTCAAACGTGGCGTGTCACTACGTCGTGAGTCGTGACGCGCCCTTGTGTTTTGTTCTAATTCCCTATCATTCTAAAAGAAAAATAAATTAAAAAGAAAAATTCAACAAGTTGAAAAACTTCAGTACGGCGTCTCCGTGTCCCTTGTAATGTATGATGAGACAAAGGTTGTGCTTTTATGCACCACAATAACGTATTGTGATATATTGTCAAACGTGGCGTGTCACTACGTCGTGACATGTAATGGTGTTTTGTTCTAATTCCCTATCATTCTTAAAGAAAAATACATAGTTTATTCAACAAGTTGAAACCATGAAAAATAGAGATAAAGCTCTTAAAGATATGAGAGATATCCATTCGATTCAGAATGACGTACACAGAAAAGTATATCAAGGATTTTTCTTAAGTATAACAAAAAACAAACGACGTTAAGAAAGGATCCAAGAGAATAAAAGAAATAAAAAAATGACGCTATTTATGCAAACGGAAAATTACAAGATCGTGTTTATACAAGTCGATTTTCTCATAAGTAAGAATCTTCTTACTACAATTTCGTCGTGTAAACAATCATCGACGATTATCGCCTGGCGATCAGTCATATGCGAGTCTCGTATGACATAATCGTAGGCGAGATTTTAGTTCTCGTCAGTGTAAACATTTTGATACGATTATGTTATGGCGATTATTGCTTGTGATAGTTGCTTACGATTTCTCGACCCGAAACGTGCGAGAAACTCTCTCCATCTAAATGGCTCTTCAATCATTTTTATTACATTTTATTTTGTTTAAAAAAATGCATTTTTATATAAAAACAATGCTTGAGTTACATTTTTCCGCAAGTCATTCTGAATCGAATGAACTAACTTTTATATTTTTAGGAGCTTTGTCTCTATTAATCACATTTTTCTGACATCTTGTTGAGTAGACTAAAAGTGCTTTGGAGAGAAATGAGATGATGATAATATTATCAAATTAAGATGAACATAGTAATAATCACCTGGAGTAACGTCTTCTTGTTAGGTGAATAGTTTTATTCCATTGAACGCACGAAAATCCCAAACTGGAACAAATCTTGAAAAAAAAAATAAACCATTAATCATTCTAAATACAACAATAAATGCTAAAATGCAATAAAAGGTAGTTTGGTGCCTATTTTGCTACATGTCAACATGACGTCCTACCACGAGGATGTCGTATTGTACTATAATGAGAGGTCGTGACGTCAATATTTACAACGAACATTATAGTTTTTAACCCATTGAAATGTCACAATATTTTTTCCTTAGTGTGCAAAATTCAGAGCACGAAATTTTATGTGCCATGAATAGTTTGTCGTAGAGCGTGAAAAATATTAGCACGCCTTTTCTAAGATGGCGGCGAAGAACAAAACTTGCGACCCCACAAATTAGGATTTATCTTACCACTAACCGTCCTTTGACTATTGAAAACCCAAATGTAGCAACTAGACTAATTTCACAACACCACAATAGTTAGTCGTGACACGATGTCGCATCGCATATTATACGTTGTCATCTACGCGGAACGAAAATTGTTTGTTTTACTTAAAGCGCACTCAACTCAACTGGTTATGATACTGAAATATATTAATTGTAAATGTAGCACAATTAAAGTAAATTGTTAAGCCAGTTGGAAGTAACATTGAAAACAAGAATATTAAAATATTTTAATTTCTGTAACGAACGTTGCAATTATATTGCGTAAATTAATATAAATGAAGAAACGATAACTAAGTTATTATATGATGAAACACACGCTGAAACCTATTTGTATTTACGAACACTCCGTTCTTCGCGCTGTTATTATGAAATAGTCTATTAATTTGTTTGCCTACCAGAGATCGATCGGTCTATCTAATTTATGACTACTAGAAATTTCGATCTTTGTGAATGCATGTTTATATGAAGTTGATAAAGATATCATTGGCTAACTTTCGTCCACTTACTGACAGTCGCAAGCTTAATCGCAAGTTATTTCGATCTTGTAAACAAAACCAGTAGTCAAATAATATTTACCTCATTCGTGAAACCCTCATCGTCACCAGAGACCATGGTGCAGCGAATTTCTTCATAATACGCAGGACGGTACTCGTATTCGTTAGTATTAAGTCTTCGGATTTTCCTCTCCAAGTGGCAGATGGGGTAGTGTTTCTAGACAGATAATAAGATAACTTTAAGAAACATACTCAATACTCATACTATATTTGCTGCTACTAATTTTATGTGTCAATGGAGGACATGAAAAAGCAGTGATAGGCTAATAAAAGCAGTAAAAGATACCTGTCCTCTCAATACCATGGTCCGAGGTTCGAATGCCAGTATGAAAAAACCTAATTTTCAAATTATTTGCGCATTGAAAAAATATGTCTTACTTAAATAAAGAAGAGACCTACGCCCAGCAAAATAATAGTAATGGGTTGACAACTGCTGAGCATAGTATTATCTTTTACCATTATTAGGGGAATCCTGGAGTGTTCCACCGCACTGTTTTAATGTAGACCTTTTTATATAACGTAGGAGTAACAGATGATCATGCTGTCCAAATGTAATCATCCCCAGATAAAATTAGATTCATACTTGAGGTCGGCTACAGAAGCGCCGCTACCGCTGAGGTCTAAGCTGGAATGCCTCTGAAAAGTATATCTCTCTTACCACCCTTCAAACCAGAAATAGGCGTGGCGGTGGTTTCGTTGGAGTTTAACCACAGAGAGTTCTACCACCTTAAAATTGTTTGATTGGTTGATTGATGTACTACCTAAATACCGATCCTTTTCGGTTGCATTTTTCCACTCATTTTTGTGTAACAATTGAAATCTTAGCTAATTGGGTCGATGGCATAATAAGTACAAAGCATGGCAATTTATGGCGCATCTTCTCTATATCTCATTATACGCGTCTTAAGATTAACCAAAGAGTTCTTCATTTTGTTCTTCTGATTTTGTTTTTTTTTAATGTTTTACAAATTTCGCTTGTATCTAAAGTTGAAATATTCGTTTTTACCCTATGGTTACGGAACCCTAAAAAGATAAATTCGAGGAAAACGTCCTCTATCATATATTTAATTCGTTTAAACTAGAAAATCCGCCCACATATTGCGTAGGTTTACACACGGGCTTACACCTACACAGGATGTGGGCGGATTATATATATAGATTACCTATGACCTTTGTCATTTCCTGTAACTGTGTATATTATGTGGGATGGTCTCATGTTGGTGTTAATAAAGAATCGCTTACCTGAGGACCTAACTGTCTCATTTCTCGTTCGTGTGATGTTTCCAAAGATTCAGTGTACTCTGGTAAAATCTGAAAATAGAGTTATCAATACCTCAAATAAAGTTATTTTTCAAACAGTAAAAAACTTATTTCATTGTTTCTATTGATGAAGAAAAAGATTTACTTCATGATAGTCTATTGAAGATTTCCAAGATTTACAAAAAAAAAAAATATAAATGCCAAAATAAGGAACGAATAAAATATGAACTGATAAATACTGCTATACCCGAGATACCTGTACGTTAAAGTCGCTTAAGGCATTTTGGCTGTAAGACATGCCAAAGAATGCTCGCCATGACTCAGTCCGGTAACTTAAAAATAAAGAATCACCTCAGTGGGTTTATCACTTGTTGGTTGGTTGGCTCTGGCAGACAGCCCGTCCCTGTTCCTCTCCAGCCTGCCCAGAACAGAGTTCAGCACTTTGCTGGGATTGGGGACGCTCAGCACATGCTCGATAAACTCCTGGGCGAGCTTCTCCCGCGTGGTCGACAGAACTGACGTTATGCACGCCACTAGGCATATTGTCTGTAGGAATATCCAGCCTATTAGGACTAGTTATGTCTCAATGGTCAATGACCTGGAGTCCGAGGTTCGAATCCCAGGCACGCACTTCTGGTATTTCAAAGTTATGTGCATATTCATAGATTAGTATAGATATGTCAAGGAAGCCACAAATGGTAAAATGGCTGACTAAAAGCCATTTTCGCAATACGTCTCCGAATGTCATGGTATAACTTACGCGGAAAAATAGTCACAAGTGCAGTAAAGTGGTGCAAAAACAACACCAAATGTCGTTTAATTCGTAAATGCTATAAAAATACATTTTTTAATATTTTTCAAACACGAAAATAACTGACAGTGACAATTTCAATTGTCAAAACTATTTACATTTTCTTTTTAGTAGTAGTTAGTGAGTAATCTTTACTAATCTGCATATTAGAAATTATCTATCACTTCCTTTAACGGCGAAGGAAAACATCGTCAGTAAACCTGCATACCTGAGATCTTAAAAAAAGTTCTCAAGGGAATGTGGTATACAATACGCACTTGGCCTGCGCGGTGGACTATGTCTTAACCTTCTTATTCAGATTCTAGATCCCAGACCTATGCAGTGAGACACTAATGGTTTGAAGAGATATCTACATCAAAAGTTCAGAATCCACCTGTAGTTTGAATTACAGTTGGACATTAGGCATACGAGGTCGATATACCAAGTCTCTGAAAACATATATAATTACTAGCTGACCCGGCAAACGTTGTGTTGCCATATAAATAAAAAATGTTAAGAGTGAACAACCCTTATCACTTTGTTTATGAAAAATAGATAGTAGCCAATTCTCAGACTTACTGAATATGCATATAAAATTTGGTGAAAATCGGTAAAGCCGTTTCGGAGGAGTACGGTAACCAACATTGTGACATGATAATTTTATATATAAGATATGGTCAGTAAGGGATCTTCAAACGTATTTTCAAGCATATTCAACTGCATATGCAACTTTCAAGCATATTTGACCTTTTAAAGCTACATTTATTTTGGAGCGTTTTGGAAAATGATGTCGATGATAAATTTAAGATCCTTGTAAAATACTATGTTCTTGCAAATAAATGATTTGATTTGATTTGATTTTTAGCAAACCGACACTTGAAAGTTTAGTAGTAAATATTGCAAGTTTTACATAAAAAAATAAGTATAACATACATTACGTTACGTGTCGAATCATTTTGTATATTGTCTTATATTTTATTTACTTTGCATTAGTTTCTCATTTCAGCAAGTATATAATAATATGTGTTTTTTTACAAAAAAGTATAACTAGTACTCTCGTACTAGCATATACGAGTAAGTAACATGCTTTTCTAAAGTCAATTTTACTTCAACTGGCTATTTTATTATACACTACTGGAAAAAATTAAGGGATCAAAAAAAATTCCAAATTTTTCGGTAGTTTTCAACAGGCCGTAACTTTGAGAGAAATGGTCGTACAGGAAATTAAAAAAAAGGAAATTGTAGCTCCAAGTGTCTAGTTTTTGGATTAGAACTTCAAAATTTTGTAGCCTCCGCGGTTTCTGAGTAATCGTAGAAAAACCAGCAACAAAAAAATTTTCAAATTTTTTTTAGTTTTTTTTTTGGTCTACGGGCATGGAAAAATTTTTTTTAGCTTAACCACCATAAGGATCGGATACTTTGTTCATTTAGCTTTAATTTCTTTTTTTAAACACCCTGATACGTCCACTCCTCGCTGAGATATCGGTCTTCAAATGGAAAAGGATCTTTTTGTCTTTGATTATCGATATCTCAGCAACCAATGATCGTACAGAAAGTTAAAGATGGCTTTAAAGAACTTGAATAAATTCCCCTTAACGACTGTCCATTGTTTTTTCGGAGTTTTTTTTCTTTTCTTTTTGAAAATTTAAGCACTTTCTGGAACAAAAATGTGGAAAAAGCTCGGAAAAACAATTTTTTTTTCTCATTTTTAAAAATTATGAGCTTTTCAGAGCAAAAAACATGATCCTTTAATTTTTTCAAAAATTCGATCAAGTGAAACAAAAAAACGGCTGGCTGGATTAATTTGATTATTTGTAGGGTTTTTGTGGACATATTGAACTGTAAAAGGCACACTTAACATTAGTGGTTTCCTCAATATTTACGATCCAGCGCTTGATTTTCCAAAAAACCACCAAAAGCCCTTTTTTTGTTGCATTTTCAAATTCATGTGACAGAAAGAAAAAAATTTTTTTTCGAAAAAACAATGGACAGTCGTTAAGGGGAATTTATTCAAGTTCTTGAAAGCCATCTTTAACTTTCTGTACGATCATTGGTTGCTGAGATATCGATATCAAAGACAAAAAGATCCTTTTCCATTTGAAGACCGATATCTCAGCGAGGAGTATCTCACGTATCAGGGTGTTTAAAAAAAGAAATTAAAGCTAAATGAACAAAGTATTCGATCCTTATGGTGGTTAAGCTAAAAAAATTTTTTCCACGCCCGTAGACCAAAAAAAAATCTAAAAAAATTTTGAAAATTTTTTTGTTGCTGGTTTTTCTACGATTACTCAGAAACCGCGGAGGCTACAAAATTTTGAAGTTCTAATCCAAAAACTAGACACTTGGAGCTACAATTTCCTTTTTTTTAATTTCCTGTACGACCATTTCTCTCAAAGTTACGGCCTGTTGAAAACTACCGAAAAATTTGGAATTTTTTTTGATCCCTTAATTTTTTCCAGTACTATATTATATTACTATTCGTATAGAAACAAGACATTGAAACATGAGTAGTATAAATATACAATATGTCTTCACTCAAGTACATCACAAAAACGTCCATTCTTTAATATCGTTCAACGTTTCATACATTTTCGAAATCATTGAATGGTCGGAATTGAGATAATCCCTCATTGGAATTGCTTTATAGAATTGTATGTGGTACTTGTTTTTTACTTTAATGGTTATGTTACCCAATATTTTCCTTTCCAATATTTACTACGAAATACCATGTAGGTACAATAATAAGAGGAAGGAAAGTAATAAGAGATGAATTGTATTATGCCTTTATACATAGATGTCTAGCTAAATGACAGTACATATATTCCGAGGGGATCTTACTCGAATGTAGTTTTCCGCCGTATATAATGTAGGATATCACGACTCACGAATTCGTCGTCTTCAACCCACTATTGTCCTTCTGCTGGGCACGAATCTCCTCTCAGAGTGAGAGTTCAAGTGCGAAACGGTACACACCTCTGAAAGTTTTTGTAAGGATTCTGAGGCAGTAGGTTACCTCACGATATTTTTCTTAGTTGTTTTAGCAAGTGATAATTTAATTATAATACGCTCCCTACTTTAATGTTGAGAAATCAGGGCCAGTGATTCGCGAGTGCTTATCAATCGTTTAACATACTCGTATTTAAACTTCAAAGTATGTTATAAATTCCCGGCGGCATTCAAATCTATATCTTACGTATGATATTTGGATAACAAAGGAATGGTTGCATGTGTTACAACCAATTTTTTTCTCAGCGCTAGGAACTTTCCGCACGGCTGAGGTATCTTCCACCGAACGGTTCTGAAGCGTATTAGTGGAAGGAAATACGGATTACTGATTAAAAAAAGCAAAGTTTTCACAGGTATGTGAAGTTCACCAATACGCACTTGGCCAGCGCGGTGGACTATGGCCTAACAATAATGTTTATCGTATCACTAACATAAAATAGAATTATTTATGTACTTATTGCTTTTTATGTTGGGTATATTGCAATAATTTTGTTTTAAACTTTATGAAATAATTCATGAAAATTTGAAACTGCTCAAATCTACGTTGTACATTTTCATGCGTAGCATGATCGATCGGTTACCTATTTATAGTTCGGAAACGTAGGCTCCACCGCCAAACCTACGAAATAACAGCGGTATTGAGCGCTACTGCTTTCCGCTTTTAAGTATGTGATAAGGGAGACATACTTATCCGAGGGGTTCTAACATACTCCTCAGGTGGAGACCCTAATCCTAATCCGGGGCTGATTACAGATATCCTGGGCACCAGTGGCCACTTACTGTTTCGGTGTTTCGGAATAAACAGACAATCCTGTGAAAGTAATACTGCGCAGTAAAATCAATGGATTCTTCATTAACGAGCTAGAGATTAACTACGTTTTATCTGTTTTTATGATCTGAGGAAATTCTCGTCGTTGCAAATCCAGTAGGTACGAGAACAGACGATACTTTAATGTATTTACAATTTATTCTCATGTATTTTATAATTCTAGAAACTGTAGTAAATGAGAAAGGTTATGTTGTTATGCATTGTCTATTCCCAGACATTCTTTGATGTCCTTTAGTCCATTAGTTAAAAGCTTTAAGTAAACAAACATTGTGTAAGAATAAAGGTAAAGCTGACGACAAAATGGCGGACATCGCTTTGACATGGCTTACTTTTAGCGCCAACAGTTATTTTCACGTAATTTAATTTAATTTTCACGTCAAATTTTTAAACATATGTCTCTGACTAGCAACTTCATTACAACAAATTTCTAATCTATATACTTTACATGGGAAGGACCTCTGCATCATCGGGGTTGAAGAGTTGAAGGTCATATTTTCCATCATATGTCTCTACTCTAAGATCTTATGATATATTCGTAAGCTCTAAATGCCTTACTTCTGTGGTTGAGGTAGGAGGCACCTCTGCATTATTAGGGTTGAGGAGTAGAAGGTCGAACTTTCCATCATATATCTCTGCTTATCAACGTTATTAAATATTTGTAAGCTTCAAATCCCTATCTTGTATGGTTGATGCAGGAGGCACCTCTGCATTATCAGAGTTGAGGAGTTGATGGTCGAGTTTTCCATTGTATATCTCTGCTTATGAACCTTATTAAATATTCTTAAGCTCCAAATGCCTAACTTGTATGGTTGAGGCAGGAGGAACCTCTAGCGTTGCGTTCCGTAGGAGATCCCGGAGTCCTCTTGGCAACGTAGAGGACGGCCACCGGGGGATTTTAGTGCGGTAAAATCCCACATAACCCTGAAGGTACCTTTTGAAGGTTTCCCCCTCGTAAACAAAAAAAAAAAAGAGGAACCTCTGCAGTATCAGGGTTGAAGAGTTGTAGGTCGAATTTTCAATCATATCGTGTTGATCTAGGTACTCAATGTTCATTTAAAGTTTCATGAGACTTCGGTGGCCAGGAGGTAGGACATCATAAAATATGTAAAAAAATAGTGGTAGTGATGATGAGTTCCACGTCATAACTCAAAGTTCTAATCATCAGACTATACCCATGTCAAGTTACGAAAGTACCGCAATGAAACACCCTTTCATATGAAAAAAAGAAAATTGAAATTGATTAATAAATACTCAAGTTATTCAAGTTTGAAAGAAATCCAGTTTTTTCAATTTTTCTCGAAATGGGATCCCCTGTGAGACTAGCCGCATACCATGTTGTTTGAATCATGTCGATCGATCGCGGCACCGCGAAAAAATCGCGATTTTATGTATATACGTGTCGAATAGATAATCTCTCTTCTTTTGGGAAGTCGGTTAAAAATTAAAACATACCGTGCGTAGAAGATAATTAGATATAACCCTTTCTGGAAGAGATCGATAAATGTATAGTTGTAATGATCAATTACAACGATTAAAAAAATACGAAAAGTGGAAACAACATTTATAAACGTCACTCAGGTGTGTATATGGTGCAGATATTCTATTTTTTCCATACGACCATTATTTCTAACATGCGCACATAACTTCGAACGGAAAGAATAAACTTTGCTTTAGCGCAGAGGTTCCCAAAATGTGCTCCGCGGCGCCCTGGTGCGCCGGAGAAAGTAAAGAGGGGTGCCGTGAGTCGATCCTCTAATTATTGGACACCACAAATATAGGCGGGTACCTTTAAAGAAGTGAGAAGTGAAGAAAGTCTTATTGAAAACTGCCCGGAGATCACCAAGCTCACCCTTCACATTGATTTGACTGAGTAAATATCGTATTTATTTTTTTGTTTTTTCTCAAGCCTTTCCTGTTGTTTTCCATTTAAATTCTTTTATAATACAATTAAGTTACAATTATTTTTTAGGTATTTTTACATATTGTACAATTTCATATTGTGGTGATGCGCGCCGCCGCGGGTCACAAAAGATTGGGAATCGCGGCTATAGCGTATTCTTTTTTCGTACCTTTTGATTGGTCCTCTACCCATTACCTATCTTTAGTACACAAGCAATCAGAATTACATTTCGAATAAAACCAAGGACCATTTCGTGGTATCTACAGATAGTTCGTAGGTTGTTGTACTAAATACCACACAAAAATCACGCTAAATATTACAGTGTCACATTCATTTGAAATAGAACCTAAATATCCAATATTATACACAATGACGGTAGGTAATATAATAGATGTGTCGGTAATAAAATAGAAAACATTATTACAACCAGAACATTTTTTTTACTAGATTAATAAAAGCACTTCAAAAATTCGTGGAACTGAAAAATATTTAAATACGTTATGACAAAAAGCGTCAGTACTCGGTTCGGATAAAACTTTATAACGTTTTCAATTACTAGGTAATTGTGCTTTGTCCAAGTAATTTTATTTTTGACATTTATTTACTGACATAATGGAAGAGTAATATAATTTAATAAATATGATTTCAATATGAATAATTCAATTCAATAAATATGATTGCAATTCTAGCGATAATTATGATCCAAAACGTAGTCTCATTTTCAACAATACATTTTAGGGTATTATTTAGGCTTATTCGAAGGAATATTTTGTAGAGCCTTGAAGTCGTTCATGTCCAAGGTAAATCATGCGATCATGACTATTTTTCATTGTGTCGATTTATGGTCTAAGATCCCAATATTGCTCGACCTTCACCTAACTGGTTTATGGATGATTTGGATGATGAGGATTTTTATGTCAAATAAAATATGTACAAAATATATTGCAAGTGGGTTGACTAAAAAAATCCTTTCCTTCTCCACACACGTTGTTGTCCATCAGGTGCATTTAAAGCGATCTTGCATTCGTCCGTAAACAAAACCCTTGCCCATTGTTCCTAAGACCAATTATTGCAACTACCTGATCTGCGCGTGCAGTCTCTTGGTATCGTTTTGGTGTATATTGCATCGAAGAACGCGGTATGTTAAGGATAGTAGCCACTACACTACGAGACATCGCTTGTTCGACTAATGCCACTGCTTGTGCTTTGACTTGATGCAAAGGTATTTTTGTGAATCCTAAGGCGTCTTTAAATATTTCGTTATCACAATTAAAACCAAAGAACTTCGGAATCTTCACACATACAAATTCCAGAACACAATTTAAAACGTAGAGTGCGTCGGGTAAATGACACAGTACAACTAAACTTCCGAACCCAAGCCAAAATGCACTACAAATTAGTTACTTACTCTCTTAGGATTAACGTTAACATTATTTCTATGCACTTATACAATAAGAACAAAGTAAGACACACTTAAATAATTGTTATCGCATATTATGAGTTTGGCCAAGATTCCGTGCCGCTGAGTGTATTATATACCTATGTTAACTTGAACTGTGTAAATGATTTGTTTATTACATGGAAAACAAGTAATTAATTTAAAAAATCAAAAACCCGACTGCACCAAAAAGGCTGAAGTAGAATTTCCAAAAGCAGTGAAATAGGCATTTCATTATATTTATCCAGAAAGCAAAATACAAAGTTTCATAGTAGCTGTCTGCTTCAAAAACAAAAGATGTTCAAACAATATTATCCTATTTTATCCTCGTAGTGCTCATTTACACTATATAAAGAACCTGTCTAAAATTCCAGCACGCTTAAGTTCAGCGGTTTCCCTTTGCGTTGATCTCTGGCACAGCAACTCACTCATTTAGTCAGACAGTCATCTCGATGTGTATATAGGAGTATATATGTACTAGCTGACCCGGCAAACGTTGTGTTGCCATATAATAAAAAGAATGTTAATGGTGAACAACCCTTATCACTTAGGGGTAAAAAAATAGATAGTGGCCGTTTCTCAGACCTACTGAATCTATATATAAAATTTGGTGAAAATCGGTGAAGCCGTTTCGGAGGAGTACGGTAACTAACATGAGAATTTCATATATAAGATATATTATATATTTTATGTGTAATCTCCTCTTAATTTCCTTTCTTTTGACACCCTACTCGATAGGTTTGGTTAACTTTTTTAAAACGTGTTACTATTTCGCGAAAAATCCAGCATTTACGGTCTGTAAAATATATAAATTCAGTAAATCAAAGTTTCGGTCATTATTTTACCTCGTTAGAGGTAGTATTTCATTATTTTTATCCAACAAGCCTGATACAAAATTTTATAGTGTTTGCTTCAAAATTGACGATTGTTCAAATGAACTTCTAACCCTTATTTTACCATCTATGAGGTTGATTTTTCGGAGGGTGATAAATAAGTGCGTCCTTGTTCCTATCCAGAAAGCCAAATATAACATTTTATAGTAGTTGCTTCAAAATTAAAGGATTTCAAAAAAACTGTTTTTCTCCATTTTACCCTCTTAAGGGTAGAATTTCCAAAAGGCCTTTCTTAGTACTTATTCACGCTATATAGAGAACCTATGTGCAAAATTACAGAACTGTAAGGTCCTTAGTTTAGGCTGTACGTTGATTTCTGAACATTAAAAAAGTCATTTAGTTAGTCAGTCAGTCAGTCACCTTGCTGTTTTATATATATACAAATATGTTTTTATAATCTCCGTTTAATTTCCTTTCATTTGATACCCTACTCGATAGGTTCGGTTAACTTATTTTTTTAAATGTGTTACTTTTTCACGCCAAAAATCCGCCATTTTGATTTTTTTTACTAACACATATCTAAGGACACTCGGGTCATTGAGACACATATAATGACACCTTAACTGTTGAAATTCATCCAGCCGTTTGTTAGATCGGATCAAATAAAGAAAGACAAACATACAAGATACGTGCGAAAAACATAACCCTTCCTTGGCAGTCGGGTAAAAACAGCATTGCCAAATTCGCGGTGTAAGAGTCAGATGAACATATGTACAAAAAATCAAAAATGGTTTCTTTTTCACAAAACTGTCCACAATGTAGTCTTTTATGAAATGGCAACGACTGTATATTATTTCAACGACTGTATATTATCTCTATTAATAATCTGGTAAAGTTTGAAGTGGCGAATTTTCACACTATTTTTGCTCTCCTGTAAAATTGACAAAATGTAGATACGTTCATCTGACTCTTACACCGCGAATTATGGGTTACATTTAAGTTTAATCTTTTTGTTTGAACAACATCCATTAGGGCTTATATGTCATTTAGTAAATACTGCGTCAAGTTCCGCCCGCTATTGATAAATCAAATATGTTTTACTAAAGATCTTACTAAAGATCGACATTTGACAATTTCTTTACACTACAAATTATTAAATTTCGGTCTTTGTATATAAAAATGAATAGACTGATTAATTATAACGGGCGTTACCAATAATATTAATTTATCTTCAAATACTTATTTTAATAATAATTAGATAATAAATGTATCTTCAATGTGACTTAACGCGTAGCTTCGTGGAATTGATATACACTAAGGAATATGGCATGTATGTACATTTTTAGAAGATTTTACTTGTCATTTAATTGTCTTAAAAATAAATGTATCTTAATGATTTCGTCTTGATATTATATTATTCCTGTAGTATCCTATAAATACAAACTACGTATTATTCATTTGGCGACGAGGATGGGATTTATGTTCATATTATTACTGTAATTCGAAGAATTTAAAAAAATATGGCTGTCGGAAAAATTGAACATTTTGACATGGCGAATGATGACTGGGGTATGTATATTGAGAGATTAGAACAATATTTCATTGTAAATAATACAAAGGAAGTGCATAAAGTTCCGATTTTAATTACCCTAATGGGCGCGCAGAGTTATGAACTCCTCGTTACACTTTGTACCCCGGATAAGCCTGCTAGTAAGAAATTTGCAGACTTGATACTCATAATGCAAAATCATTTGCAACCAAAACCCAGTTTATTAGCGGAACGGTACAAATTTCGTAATAGAAAACAAAGCGGTGGTGAAACCATTTCCGATTATGTAGCAGTACTTAAAAAAATGTCTAAAGGATGTGCATTCGGAACATGGTTGGAGGATAGTTTAAAGGATCAATTTGTTTGCGGATTAAATAGCGGAACGATGAGACAGAGACTTTTTGTAGAAGAAGATTTGTCCTTTGAAAAGGCATATAAATTGGCGGTGGCTATAGAAGCGGCGGAAAAGAATGCGGCCGCAGTCAAATTTCCTGTGGAGATACATGACGCAATGGTAGAGTCGTCTTGTCATCATGGAATTTCTGAGTACACCAAAATACCATTGAAATCACTTGGTGGAAATTTACCAAATAGTTATCGTTCAAATAGCGGACATAGAACTGACACGAGTCAAGCTCAAAGAGCGTTTGGGCGAAAAATGATATATAGACAACAACAGAGAGGAATAAACGCAAATGAAGGTCAAGACAACCAAATACGGTGCAGTGTATGTGGTCGACAGCACGGGACAATTACATGCAAAGGAGATGTTTCAAAATGTATGGGCTCCCGGCCACCTTTAGTACACTATACTAAAAACTAAGAAAACATGCAAAGAACAATTCGTAGGCGTTCATTTTCTTCAAATCTTGTCCGTTTTATTGTTAAAAAACAATAATTTACATTTAAACTTGCAACACAACAGTGGAAAATCATCATGGCGGTAGTGATTACCGTAATAATGTCATCTGTCATTCTATTTTAACTTACTATATACATTATATACTTTTTAATATATTTTTACGCAAATGGGCGTAGATCTATAAATATTGTATTGTATGTATTGAGAAACAATACCTATATTTGATAAACATTAATTATATTTACTTCCATAACTCTTGACTTAAAACAAACATATCAAAATATGTACTTCAATAACAATTTATTTTAGTTAAAACATTTAAGTGTGTAAATAAAACAACTTTCAGTACACATCTATAATATTTTATTTATTCTTCACTTAGATACGTTATTTATTCATTTTCAATATCTTCCTTATAAATATTTTTATCCGATCATGTAGCAGGTTCTGTAATATCCTATGACGAGCTCAGCCCAAACATCAAACAATGGTCATAATGTGAGCGCAGCTACCTACTAGTACGGTTTGTTGCCCAGCGATGCAGTTGCAATAATAACTGATTATTTTGTCATCCCAAGAATGTCCTCGTCTTGCTATTGTAATTATCTAAAAAAAAGAGAAATGTCAAAAGATTAGCTTCTCTAGTTTAAGTCTAGTTTAAGTCTAGGTTAAAAGAGTAGCTTCTTAGTTATTATTAACGATTATTTCACGATTAATACAACTAACTGATATATATTTTACCTGATGATATTGAATCCTTGTCAACACAATCCACAGCGATCGCACGAAAATCACAAGAGTCCATAAAACATAAGCTGGGTAAACAAGTAAGTTAGAATCAGTCCAAAATCGTAAGCAGCACAGAGCAGAAACATATTCAGGATTGAAATGGAATCTTCTCATCAGTACATATTTATTCAACGTTTACATTGGATTCCGCTATTATATAATATGTATATATCCACTTTTACACATATCAAATTGACAACTTCTTCTTTTTTAATTTGACATGTCACTTACATCTATAAAACCTGATATTATTTAAAAGGAGGTTTTGTTATAATTATTATAAATAATTAATTAAATTCAGAAACAATGACGGGATACCCAAAACAAAAGCCAGGTTGTAAAGTACTAAGGTAACAATAACTTTACGACAAAAACAGCGAAATACAGAATTACCGACACCCAAAGAGTATAGTAACCTATGTGTGGGGTACACATAGGTTCCCTGACCGACATCGACAGTTTTGAAAACTTGACATTGACAGTATTCCGCCATATTTAATATTTCAATGAGGATGCTTATTTTAAATATTTTAAAACAGGAATACTTTACGTTATCAAAATATATGTGTATTTTTCTTCAATTATACAAATTATTCGTGTTTTTTAGATATAGTGTACATGAGATGGCCGAAAATGAAACATCTCCTTTCGGAATTATGTTTGCAGAGTATGTAACAAGAAGGGGCATCTTAAAAAGATGTGTCCAAATCTTATGAACAATATTTATGGTCAAATGTTCACTAACGAAATTCACGACAATGTTTCCCCCTCAAAGAGTGAGGAGGATTATTATGAGGTTGGTTTTAATACTTTTAATGTTCATAATATTAATTTTTACAAACCATTTATATTGACCATTAATGTTGACAATAAAATGTTAGATATGGAAGTAGATACAGGTAGCGCCATATCTTGTATTAGTTATAAATTATATAAAGAAATGTTTATTAATTTACCAATTAAGAAAACTAATTTAACGATGTGTTATTATACGGGTGAGAAAATTATACCATTAGGTAAAATCAAGCCGTTAGTTAAATTTAGAAATAAATGTAAATACTTGGATATGTATGTTGTCAATAACGGAAAGAAACCCTTATTAGGCAGAGAATGGTTGTACGAACTGAATTTTAAATTTCAGGAATTGGCTTGTAATAATATTAAGTCTAATAGTTTTTTTAATATGCAGTATCTACATTCCAGATATAAGGAAGTATTTTCAGATGGCTTGGGCCTATATACGGGTGGAGAGGTGACGTTGCGAGTACGCCCGGATGCAGCACCTGTGTTTATGCGAGCGCGGCCGCTGGCGTATGCACTGCGCGAACCTGTCGAACGCGCACTTGAACAACTGATTAAAGATAGTATAATTACTCCAGTGGAAACATCGGAATGGGCTACACCAATTGTACCGGTGGTAAAGCCAGACGGTACAATTAGAATTTGTGGAGATTACAAATTAACCTTAAACAGATGTCTAGAGGTAAATCGTTTTCCTTTACCAAGGGTGGAAGAGTTATTAATAAAATTACAAGGAGGTGAAAAATTCACTAAATTAGATTTATCACAGGCATATGCACAATTAGTAATTGATGAACCTTCTAGAAAATATACAGTAATCAATACCCATAAAGGATTATTCCAATATAATAGGTTAATTTACGGACTTTCCTCGAGCCCGGGAATTTTTCAAAGAATGATAGAGCAACTTTTTTATAATATACCTAGAGTAGGAGTTTTCTTAGATGATATTATTTTAACTGGTAAAAATGATGAAGAACATTTGGAGACCTTATATATGGTATTGGATAGATTACAACGCTATGGTTTGAAAATTAAGAAAGAGAAGTGCACTTTCTTTGCCGAGTCTGTTACATATTTGGGATATGTAATCAATAAGGACGGCATTCGTACTAACCCAGAGAAAGTAGAAGCTATACGTTTAGTACCACGGCCGACTACAGTAACAGAATTGCGAGCTTTTATAGGCATGGTTATGTATTATGGAAAATTTATTAAGAATATTACCATGTTACTATATCCTTTATATTCTTTACTTAAAAAAGGGGAAAAGTTTATATGGACTGATAATTGTGAGATCGCTTTTCAAGAAGTAAAAGATAATTTAATGTCTAGTGAGGTTCTAGCACACTATAATCCGGATTTACCACTTATTCTTACATCAGATGCCAGTAGTGTTGGTGTCGGGGCAGTGGTATCGCACATTATGCCTAACGGTCGCGAACGTCCGATAGCTTACGCGTCGCGAGTTCTGAATGCCGCAGAAAAATCTTACTCTCAGATTGATAGAGAAGCGTTAGCAATTATTTTTGGTATTAAAAAATTTCATCAATACTTATATGGTCGGAAATTTCTTCTTAGGACTGATCATAAACCATTGGTTGCAATTTTAGGCCCGAAAGCAGGAATACCAATCATGGCTGCGACGCGTATGCAGAGATGGGCGGTTATTTTATCTGGTTATGATTATGATATTGAATACGTAAAGACAGTGGAAAACAGTGCTGATGCGTTGTCCAGACTTCCTTTGAATACTCAAATACCTGATAATGATGAAGTGACGTATGTAAATTTTGTTAACAATTTTTTGCCAGTTACTCATAAAGAAGTATCGCAAGCTATAAAAGAAGACCCATTATTAAACAAATTGGTAACCTATTTACAATCAGGATGGCCATCACATTGTCCGGAACCAGAGCTGAAACCATTTTTGTTAAAAAAGAATGAATTATATATAGATGCGGGATGTATAATGTGGGGGTATAGGATGATTATACCAAACTCATTTCGTAAGAAAATATTGCTGGAATTACACACTGGGCACATGGGCATAGTTAAAATGAAAGCGATTGCACGAAGTTTTGTTTGGTGGCCAGGTATTGATGGTGACATTGAACAATTGTGCAAGCAATGTGAGACATGTGTGAAGGAATCTCCTGCGCCTCCAAAAGCACCGGCTCAACCTTGGCCAGACATGATTGAACCATGGAGTCGTCTGCATATGGATTTTTTGGGTCCACTGAAAGGTAAAACATTTTTTATATTGATTGATTCTACAACTAAATGGATCGAAGCTTTTCAAGTCGGGAAAACGAATGCATGGACCATTATTAAAGTTTTACGAGAAACATTTGCTCGTTTTGGATTACCAAAATGTATAGTTTCAGATAATGGACCACCATTTACAAGCAGAGAGATAGCACAATTTATGGAAAGTAACTGTATTAATCATATTTTTAGCCCAATTTATCATCCGGCGTCAAATGGAGCCGCAGAAGGGGCTGTAAACCTGTGTAAAAGGACTATTAGGAAAGCAATACGGGATAATATGGAAGTGGATAAGGCATTACAATCATTTTTACTGGCATACAGGAATACACCTCAAAGTTTGACTGGTGAGACGCCAGCGATGCTGTTACAGGGGCGAAGACTGAGATCGAGATTGGATTGCCTAAGGAAAGATGTAGTAGAAGAGCGGCCAGTCCAAGTTCAACAAGACGAAAAGGTGGTTAGGAAGGTTAGAAGGTTTAATATAGGTGATAAAGTATGGGCACGCGAATATAGTGGGGAAGAAAGGTGGATTAAAGGCCAAATCGAGAAATATATAGGGTCTAGGATTTTCTTAGTTAGTAAGGAAGATGGGTTACAAGTTAAGAGACATATTGACCAAATAAAACTACGAGTAGAGAATTCTTTATGCGGCATTAATACTCCGAGCGTCGGTTTCAGCAACCGAATATGGCTGGCTTCTCCTCCGGCAGGTACAAGGATTTATGAACCGAAAATTTCAAGTCCGTTGGCTGTTAGTCCACAGGTTACCGGTCCAAGCACGCCGATGGAGAACGCCAGGTTGAAACGTAATATTAAACCAGTTGTACATTTTGGCGATCCCGTATCACACTAGTTGAATTTGTTGATTTTGATATATATATTTATAAATAAGTGTTGGGGTGGCATGTATGTACATTTTTAGAAGATTTTACTTGTCATTTAATTGTCTTAAAAATAAATGTATCTTAATGATTTCGTCTTGATATTATATTATTCCTGTAGTATCCTATAAATACAAACTACGTATTATTCAGAATAAAGGCTCTCTCAGACCTCACACAGTTACACATGCACAAATAGTCTGTTGTATGGTCGGGATTTTGACAGTACGCCGTCGTTACTACAACTACACGCACTGACCAACTAAATGACTTTTTCATTTTTCAGAAATCAACGTACAGCCTAAACCAAGGACTTTACAGTTCTGAAATTTTGCACATAGATTCTCTATATATCGTTAATAAGTACAAAGAACGGTTTTTTGTTTGGAAATATTACTCCTAAGAGGGTATAATAGGGGCTGACAGTATTTTTGAAATCCTTCAATTTTGAAGCAACTACTATAAAATTCAGTATTTGGTTTTCTGGATAGGAACAAGGATACACCTATTTATACGCTTCCGAAAAATAAACCTCATAGAGGGTAAAATAGGGGTTCAAATTTCATTTGAACACCCTTCAATGTTGAAGCAACTATGAAATTCTGTATTTGGCTTGCTGGATAAAAATCATGTAATTCTACCCTGCACCGGCTGTACGTTTATCTCTAAAAAGTGAATTAGTCATTTAGTCAGTTACCTTGCTGTTTTATATATATACAAATATTTTTTTTATAATATCCGTTTAATTTACTTTTATTTGATACCCTACTTTATAGGTTCAGTTACTTTTTTTTGAAATGTGTTACTATTTCGCACCACTCGCGCACTCGGGTATTTGAGATGAATATAATAACACCTTAACGCTGTTCTTCCACCGCCACCGTCACCGAGCCGATACCGATTATAATTAATATCAGCGCCGAAGTAGCGTACATACATTTACTATAGCTGCTTGTCCACCGCACGTCCGTCACCCGAGCACCGTCATCCCGGCCGTCAATATTTCAAGAGGCCGATGTGCCGGCAATATAAAACACGTTGGAACTTGTCCATACACTGCCGTCACACGCCGATATCGATCGAACAAAATAAATCGCCGATATCGGTCGCGGTGGACAAACTATCGCCGTCATGACATAATTAAAATCGGCCCGAAATAATCTCGTTCTCGGGTCGGTGACGGTGCGGTGGACAAACGACCTAACTGTCGAAATTCATCCAGCCGTTTGTGAGATCCGAGTGAATAAAGAAAGACAAACATGCAAGACCCACGCAAGAAACATAACCCTTCTTTGGAAGTCGGGTAATATAATCATTTAAACACGTATAAGCCACGCTTCAATAAAATTCTCATGCGATTGGATCTGTTACACTATCCCACACGGAATTACGACACAGCGTTTTCGTTTCCAAACGTAGCGTTTTAATGAATACAATAGGATTAAAATAAACGAATGAAATAAAGTAAAAAGTTTTAAAATTATGTTTACGTACGGCCTTATAATGTCGCCACTCGCATTTGTTGTTGACAGTTACAAACAAGTAATTAATTTAAAATAATAATAACAGCTACTATGAAACTTTGTATTTGGCTTTCTGGATAAATATAATGAAATGCCTATTTCACTGCTTTTGGAAATTCTACTTCAGCCTTTTTGGTGCAGTCGGGTTTTTGATTTTTTAAATTAATTACTTGTTTGTATTACACATTAATACATATTACCTTAAATAATTTCGTTAACTAGTACCTAAATTGGACATAATTTTATTATTTTGTAATGTATGTTTTTTATTGTTCCATCGTGGATTCATCCTTATCCTTACTAATCCTTACTAATATTATAAATGCGAAAGGAACTCTGTCTGTATGTCTCTTCTTCACGCCTAAACCACTGAACCGATTTTAATGAAATTCTGTACTAAGATAGACTGAGACCCTAGAATGGACATAGGATAGTTTTTATCCCAGAAATCCCACGGGAACTAGGGATAGCGATCTTAGATCTATTAATCAGAGAATCGATCTTTTTGACCAAAAAAAGTCGATTTTTTAATCGGTCTCCAGTAATGGATCCTACCTACGTTTGTAGGTCTTTTGACATACTCTAAATAACCATGAGTTTAAAAATGTCAATTCTTGCAATCGGAGACGGTTGCAACATTATATTTGTTTATATAGATTTATTGGGATTATAATAGGGATAAAGATTGATTTTTGAATCGATTCGAATCGAAGTGCAATAAATCGATTCACAAAAACATGGAGGCCATAAGAATCGATTATATCTACGATATTTTTTCGAGGATAGCGAAAAAAAAGGTTATCAGGATCAAACAAGCACTGAAATAATGTATTCGTCAGCAAATCCTTACTCCCTTACTAAACCTTACTAATATTATAAATGTGGAAGTAACTCTGTCTGTCTGTCTCTTCTTCACGGCTAAACCACTGAACCGATTTGAATGGAATTTTGTACATCTTGAATCTTGATCTTGATTGATCTTGTTGTTTGGAATTGTAGTCTGAGACCCGAGAAAGGACATAGGCTAGTTTTTATCCCGGAAATCCCACGGGATCTGAGATCGATTAATCGGAGAATCGATCTTTTCAATCAAAAAAACGATTATTTTAATCGATCTCCAGTAATGGATCGGTTCAGTCAATCGATCTTTCAACCCAGAAGATCGAAATTCGATTTTTTCATAATTTACCTACAGTTACTTTACTTATCCATGTTAGTCGATCATCTATCTATTTATATAAAAATGAATATTTGTCTATATATTTTTATAGAATCGGAAACTATGCATTTGATCAAGTGATGATCTTTTGCAAAGTTGTTGTGCAAGAGCCCACGAAGGTTTCGGAGTTGGTAAGACCAATTTTCGACAGATGGCACCACTGTCATTCTAATGAAGGTACAAGTTTTCTGTTTTATTTATGTCATATTATGTATTTAAATTGCGGGCTAAGCCGCGGGCACCACTATTACATTAATAAAAATGAATCCACGACACATGCAGATATATATTAGGGTGTCCGTTATTTCCCAAATTGGATTTTATTCTGCGAACGCCCCTCAAATTTTTAGGTTATGACCTAAAAAAAAATATCTGACCCAAACCAGCCCTTAATATTCACATTAACCCGTGCCTGAATCATAATACATTTCCCATTTAAATAACATGGGATTTTTGCACTTTTTGCAGTTAATTTTTTTCCACCGAAACAAATGTAGCTAAAAATACTTTGACAGCTGTTTTTTATAGGAAATTTAACGCTCTTCAAAAAAGATCTGAATGCTTTTTGCGATAAAATTTACGGTTTAAAAGTTATTCAACGATAAAGTTGTATTCATAGTTAAATTCATCATGTTCCTATTTTTTATTTACTATCGCTTTTTGTTTGCAATAAAATTATAAAGTAACTCTAATAGGCCCTATGTAAACGTGATTCTACATAAATTTAAGTGTTTAAATAATTTTCTTTTTTAAAATTTGTGAATTTAAGGCAATTAAACGAAAAATTAAAAACAATATTTGATTCAAGTTGTAAGTGAATACAGAGCGAAATATCCCACTGCAACTAAAAAATGTTTGACAAAAAAATTGTAGAATTGAAGAAAGAACTATAAATATTTTGAAATTATTATTTATAAGCAATAATATACTTTATTTTTAACCAAATTTTGTATTTATTTATTTTGTTACCTATCTATATGCATTTAGCTTGATATAAATAAAAATTATGGTGGAAATTGAAAAAAAAACGATGAATTTAACTATGAATACAACTTTATCGTTGAATAACTTTTAAACCGTAAATTTTATCGCAAAAAGCATTCAGATCTTTTTTGAAGAGCGTTAAATTTCCTACAAAAAACAGCTGTCAAAGTATTTTTAGCTACATTTGTTTCGGTGGAAAAAAATTAACTGCAAAAAGTGCAAAAATCCCATGTTATTTAAATGGGAAATGTATTATGATTCAGGCACGGGTTAATGTGAATATTAAGGGCTGGTTTGGGTCAGATATTTTTTTTAGGTCATAACCTAAAAATTTGAGGGGCGTTCGCAGAATAAAATCCAATTTGGGAAATAACGGACACCCTAATATATATGGACTACCTTTTTAACCAGTGGCGTAGTGTGAACTAGGGTTGTTGCGAATATCAGCATCAGCATCAGCATCCGCTGATTATCAGCTTTATTTTAAATATCAGCATCAGCATCCGCATCCGCAACAAAAGACGCTGATTTTTAATGCTGATATTGAAGTTGTAACGTGTTCGTTGAAGGCGGGACCGAGCTTAAATCACGTGGAGTTTTAGCCAATCACAGACGGTTTATAAACATAAGTTGTCACTTGTTCCCTCATCAAACAATCATTCGATTGTATTGACAACGTAATTTGGTCAGACATCAATGAATTTCGATGATAGTTCTATCAATCAATCACAGAATTATGTATTCAATTCATAATGCCACATCCAGTGAAAAGTGCAATATGACCAAATATTTAGTTATTGAACAAAGATACGGCACAGTGTAGTATTTGTAATAAAAAATAAAAACAAATAAATGCCGACTTCTATGTCACTGCAGAGTGGAGGGTAACTGAAGTGGATGTTGGTTTGGTACATGGTTCTGAAGTCGGTGCTAAATATATTTCGTTGGATAACGGCGTAAACAGCGTGTTCAATATGAGCGCCGGCTTCGGAGATATGTACTAAGCCAAAATTTGTTTCAGTGGATTTTTGCATTGTGACATGGATGTCGATGGTATTTTTTTTTCACCTTTTTTAGTGATGGCATACTAAAAATTTTACAAACGCACTAGTCACCCTTACCGATTTTTGAAAGTTCCCCTCAATCAGACTCTGATGTCCTTATAATGGAACCACTTTGAAAATATCTATTTTTCAACAAAACAAAAATCATCCAGTTCGGTTCATAAACGACGAAGTTATCCGCGAACAAACATAAAAAAACATACATACGGTCGAATTAAGAAACCGCCTCATTTTGTGAAGTCGATTAAAAAGACGATTCTCGAAAGGGACGTACAAATACCTCAGTATAAAATATATTTATATTTAGTATTTTTAAATATCAGCATCAGCATCAGCATCAGCTGATATTAATCTGAAAAATACAGCATCAGCATCAGCATCCGCTGATCTAGTAAAAACCTGCATCAGCAACAACCCTGGTGTGAACTAGTTTGAGCGTGGGCGAAGTTGCACCACTAAGATCATTTTTAGGGTTCACTATCTAAACGGAATCCTATTACTAAGCTTTGCTGTCTGTTCACCTGTCACAAGGCCATAAATAGACATTAGAAATTTTGCAGGGTATGTATAACGGTGGCTGCTACGAGTATAACAACAAATACTAAAAAAATAAAAAGTTCGCTACACCAATACCCCTTTTTTCAGCGCTTTTCGCTTTATTCTATTGAATTGAATCCTATTCTTCTATTGAACCCTAATCGGTAAATAGTTGCATTTTTAACAATACATTTACTTCTATGGCTGCTATGATAACAAATATTAAAAAATAAATGACAATTTAGTGGTACGGAATCCTCCGTGTTCAAATCTCACTTGGCCAATTCTTTCAGTTTTTGTTACCATAGGCTCATGTTATTATATTGTAAGAAAAAGGCTATATTATTAATGTGAACAAAAATGAAAATAGTTTATACGAGCGTATATATATAAAATAAATATATATATATATAAAAATATGTATATATTAAATATAAATATGTATATATTAAACCTATTATTATTATTAATATGTATATATTATTATATTATATAAATATGTATATATTAAACCTATTTTAACGAATTTAAATCATATAATTAACTAAGTGTGGCAAATATTATATAAAACTTGTGAAAATTGAACTTGTGTGATTGACATCAAGCAAGTTGCGGCTTTTATAGTTATATTATTCTGTTTATAGATATGTTTCTTTGAATTGTACGTTAATATATTTATTAATTTATTTTATTGATCTAATTAGAACGGCCGAGGCCACTTACACTAACTAGACAGATCTCACATACAGACAACTCACAGAACTCCAAGCATACAGACATGATCAGCTTCCAGTCATCAGCAAGCACATCACAGTTCGGATAATGATCCATGAGCGCGTTTAATGTCGCAAGTGTGCGCGGAACAGGTGATTTAGCGCGCGACACAGTGCGGGAAGGCGGAACCACAAATAACTTGTGCTTTCGGCTTCGTTGATAATTGTCTGGGACAAATATTCGGCAAAGCTGATTGTGAAATTCCTGCGCCTCAACAGCATTATGTAAAATCTTGCACATAATTTCGATTTGGTTGAGGTTTCTACGGACCTCTAAAGAATTAAACCCTAAGTGACCCAAGAGGAATTTAGTTGGGTACAGATACGGGTAGTAACCCTATTCTCGTTTGTAGAGAAATCTAAGGAACGCTTTTAGCACTTTTTCCAAAAGGATAATGTATTTGGCTTGGTGTGGGTTCCAGACACAAGCGCTTGTTTCTATTTTGCTGCGTACAAGTGCATAATAAAGAATTTTGATAACTCTGTTGGAACGGAGGTCTTTCGCATTCCTGAGGACGAAGCCGAGTCGAGCGAATGAATCCTTGGCCACTGCGATCATATGGTAGTGAAAAGTCAGTCCTGGGTCGAATGTAACACTTAGGTGTTACATTCGACCCAGGACTGACTTAGGACTTAGGTCCTTCGTAGAGTTAGATTTATATAAAGTACTTCCATTTAAATGATACGAAAAATTAAAAAGAATTATTGCTGGCACTTTACTAATATATAGTAGAAGAAAAAATATCAGGCATTAACTGTTATCATTAAATGGTCATAATATAATTGAAATAAATGTTTTGTTCTACAGATCCGCCGCCAGCGAGGTATAATCATAAAAAACCACGAAATGGCAAGAAAAAGAAAAATGGCAAGAAAAATAAAAATGGCAAGAAAAATAAAAATGGCAAGAAAAATAAAACGCACATACTGAGCGGCGTGAGGGCTCCGTCCTTTAACCCAGGAAACAGGTGAGAATCTATACTTGTAATAAATTAATAGTTTAAATACTTCGTTTAAA
The DNA here is from genome assembly GCF_041222505.1 of Epargyreus clarus. Lineage (NCBI taxonomy): Eukaryota > Metazoa > Arthropoda > Insecta > Lepidoptera > Hesperiidae > Epargyreus > Epargyreus clarus. Next base: position 7,072,892 of record NW_027332215.1, read on the forward strand.
TATGAACAACTACACTTTTATTGTTAATCAAACTAAAAACTAATAATTGTTGCAATCTAGTAACTTTACCATGAACTTTATACCAATATTTAACGACATCTAATGATTCGTTCGTGAACTTTGTAGATCGCACACACTCACTCGAACAGCATCACTTGGCTAATTAGTTATGATTAAATCTGCACCATATAGCCGCGGCGCCATCTGCCTCAAACACCGCCTCGAAAATCGTTAATTCTCATTATCCTGATAAGGACAATGACACAAAATTATTCAAATCGTGTATTGTCATTGTTTCTTGATAATTGTTCAAAATTTTGAATGAAACTTACCCGTTAAAGTAGGTAAAAGTCGAGTTCAAAAATTCCGTTACATACTTACATACAAGTCAAGATAATACAAACGTGGTAAAAAGAATTGTCGGGACTGATTGACTTCATGATTCATCCTCGCAGAGCTGAAACTACTGATGATAAAAGTATGAAATTTTGAAAATCGTTTTTTGACGTAGGCGATTATGTAGGGGGTTATTGAAGCAAGGTATATGAGGCTTAGTATTTTTCCTTTTGATTAAAACCTATTTCACCGTTTTTGGGAAATTGATTGTAAGGGATTTAAATGGGTTACATAATCGCCTTAAGGATGGAATATTAAAAAAGAAGAATCCTTAGTGGGTGCCTACGTCAAAAAACGATTGTCAAAATTACATACTTTTATCTTCAGTAGTTTCAGCTCTGCGAGGATGAATCATGAAATCAATCAGTCACGACAATTTAGTCTATATCAAAAAGGAGGTTCTGTATTTGACCGCTATGTAGGTATGCATTTGTGTATTTAAGTTTGTATGCCCGGGATATTCTAAAAAACGACTGATTCCATTTAGATGGGGCTTTGATCACTTGAAAGTTTATTTTACAAGAAACGTTTAAGTATATAATACATTAGGATTTTTTTACAGTTTTCGAGGAAAACCAGAAATACCTGATTTTATATAATATTGCACAACTCGAGTGTATTTATACCAATTTCAATTATTTTTTTTCCTTTTTTAAAAGGTCTTTTATTGCGATTCTTTTGTACCTTAACATGGGTATGGTCTGATGAAGGGATCTGTGAGTGATGGAATGAAAGTTTTTAAATGGTTTATGATAAGTTAGCTTCTGTCTGTCCAATTTTCTTAAAACTTGGAATTAACACTGAGTATCTAAGAAGAATGGATTCAACTCTTCAACCTTTTTAATATAAGGATGATACCTGCATAAACCATGGTAAGCCATTAATTTGGAGATTATACATACAAAACAAAACATAAAGTTACCGGGCAGAGATATGTATCTAATGTGAAATCAAACCTTTAACCCTTCGTTTACATTTATGTTATCATTAAAAATACAAATCCTAGTAATGAATTACTAAAAGCATGAAATAATAATTCACCAAAAATACAACCGACTTCTTCATTACAAAGTAAAAAAAAGTCTTGATGGACACTCTGTTTACACTGCAATCTAGCTTAATAAATTAAACTTATTTTTTACTTTGTTATGACGTAGACGTTGATTCCACTTTTTTATTATTTTCTAATGAATGCAGCAGATATATTTCAAATATAATATCAATTAAAGTCAAAATGACAATAATTCCAGGTATATATAAAACTTACCCTAAATACAACATGTGATGCAGACATTCTGCTTTTGGTTGACGAATATTCTATTGTCACTTTAACCCTTTGAGGTGTAAATTTTTATGAAAGAATTTCCAGTTTGTCACTCTTTTTATATCGCGAGTTATTATTATCAGTACAATTGTTGCGTTGAGATTCCTCGTAATGTAAAGGTTAATCTGTTGGTGGAGAATAATATGGATACGCTTTTCTCCGTTCGTAGGATTACCTATAATATGCTAGGTGTAATAGGATGCTTGTCCCTGTAGTTCCGGGACTAGAATAGGGCTACGTTATCCCCTGCCTGTCGTAAGGGGCGACTAAAAGAGGGCTTTCGGGGTTGCGGGCGGCAAGAGTGGTAGCTCGAACCGCCACTAAGCGACCCCGGGAAGGACGGCGGTATGTGTAGTCGCATACCGTCGTAAACTACATGGTGTGGGAGGAGCGAAATCGGCTACCCAGGGTAAAGCCCGATCGGGGCATCGCGCTGGAGGGCTCCGGTTGTGTTCCGTCGGAGATCCCGGAGTTCTCCAACAAGCGTTGAGGACGGCCACCGGGGGGGGTTTTAGTGCGGAAAAATCCCACATAATCCGGCGTCGCTCCCACGTCGCCGTGTACCTGTTGAAAGTTTCCCCCTCGAGAAGAAAAAACAAGGCATAATAGTATGCTAGTACAATTATCATCATCATCATCAACTCATTACTAACCCATTGCTGGGCACGGGTCTCCTTTTAGATTGAGAAGGTTTGGACCACAATTCCTTCACCGTTTAAGCAAGTGATAATTAATTTCGGATACGCACATAACTTTGAAAAATCAGAGGTTTGTACCTCAGACCCCTCGATCAAGAGCCGAGTTTCTTAACCACTAGGCTATCACTGCTTTTTAATATAGTATGTTATTAACTCCTATAAGTACTGAGTGGTACGCGGGTGGCCCTATCTTAAAATATTTAAGTGAAGGAAGAACATAAAATTCTTTGTAAGCATTTCTTAAATTCAAATTTGTTGTTAAAATCAATTTTGGTAAAATATAATTAATAGTTAAAAAAACTTTTACTTAGTCGGGAATCGAACAATGGATTGTAGAAAATGCACAGTCTGCTATACTGCATCATCCCATAATGACACAAGAATCTAATTCTGGAAAGTAATGATAGACGGAAGTCCGCAGAAAACGATAATTTCTTAAGCTTTTTTATGCCTACTCATCATCACCATCATCATCACCACTTATTACTCTTTATGACCACTCGTATATATACCGGAATTACGGATGCGTTGCCACTCATTAGGATTAAGATGGTCGCCTCATATGTAAATCAACCAGCATCCACATCCTTCTACCAAAATGCATTAACTGCTTCATTACATTGCATTAACTCCGATCGAATGATACTTGTGCACTTATTCGTACATGTTCTTCATGAAATATGTCGAAAAATTCCTAATGTACTATTTATTTAACCATTACTTGGAAAATAAGCTTACCAATACCCTTAACCCCCATCCAAATTGGATTTGTACTTTTTGTGAAAATCGGTGACATGTATACATATACTAGCAGAACCTGCGGCTTCGCTCGCGTAAAAAAAATGTCATGACATACAAATAACTGCATGTATGTATGTAAGGAGGAATATGGTGGGCCAAAATGTAACAGGTTGAGATATAGTCTAAAAACTTGGTCATATTTTGTTAGATACAATTATCAACCCTCGGCTTATTTCTCATCTGAAAGTCGAGAAATATAAAAAAAATATGACTTAATTGATTGCCTTTTGAATAATCGATTAGACATTTAAAAAATAGAAAACCTTTGCACTAGATGTACATAAATGCAGCATATACACGCAGCATAATACAATATAATTTCATAATAAAATAACTATAAACTAAACTGAATAACTAAACTGATAAAAAATATTATTATTGGTTTCTAATCGATTTAAATCCGTATTGTATTATTATAGTCTGTGGGGATTATTTTCATAACTATAAAACTTACAAATGACACATCGAAACTTTTGACAGTTACCATTTGCTGACTCGTTATTTTTTACGGACTCCAATACTGCCTTTCTCGTACCACCCGGGATTTCATTGGACACCGAAGATCGCTCACACGTTGGACTTGGAATTGTTATTTGTGACTTTATCGCCGGCTTATGCATTGAATATTGTTGAACGTATAGATTGGGCTAGATACCAATATATTGTTTCCCTGAACAATTTCTTGATGACATTTTAATTATTATTGAAGAACAATAAAAAAAATGTTTAAACATGTTGTTTTATTACTCAGACATTGTATACCTCTATACCACTCTATAATTTTTTAATATTCTATAACAGGGGACAGTCCTATGACCTATGAACTTTTACGGTCATTCATATGGCTTGACAATCATTTTTCATTAAATATAATAATAATTACTTTTTAAAACCATATTTAACCTACAGGTACATCTGATAATTAAATATTGTAACATAACTTCACTTTTACAAATCCACCACTATCTCAGCTCTCAGATTGTTGAAACCTATAAATGTATGTATGGTGGTGTATATATATATTTTTATTTTTTGCATCTCTCGCATCGTTTGTGGGAGGGAGGGTGGTACATACTGCATGGTTTAAAATATATACCATCGTACATATTAGTAGCGGATTGCTGCGAAGTAGTTATAATAAGCATTAATATTTAATTAATAAAAGTTTTTTTTACACATGTTTTTCGTCACTGTGTGCCTAAATTGGTCAAGCTTTCTTGAGAAACACGGTAAAAGTCTAATTAGCGGACTGTAATGAAACTTCTTTAAAATATAAGTTTCATGTAGGATACAATAATTACACTGGACTACAATTTTTTTTTTCGCCTTTATGCATAAGATCAATATATTCGGTACTCTAAACGCTGAATTTAACAGGCAAATAAATGCAGCAGATAGATTTCAAATATAATATCAATTTAATTAAAAAATAATATTATCAAAATAACAATAATTACAAAAAAGTAAAAAAAGACAACGGTCTAAGTTTTACAGCGAAATATGTTGTTTTTACGGTCACAAGTTATCAGTATATCTGTATCAATATGGTAATATAATTCAAGTTATTTTGTAGATTGTTTTCTTTTCATCCTTTCCATGGAAGTTTGTCGACGAAGCGACCAACAAAAATCAGCAATAATTGCTGCTGACCATTGTCCATTGTAGCGTCTTTCAATATGGATAATATCCTGATAAAACCTGTCACCATGCTCATCTGATACGGTACCGAGATTTTTCGGAAAGAAATCTACTTGCGAGTCCAAAAATGAATTTTGATAGTTTTATAAGCTGAAAGAAGCTCTCAAATGATTTTTCAGTAGTTGTCACCTTTAGTATTACCTAGAAAATACTATACTACATACTCGTGTATACTACTTAGAGGTATATACTTATAGACATACGATTACTGGAATTTAATCTAAAAAAAAATACTGTCTTTACACAAATCTGATTTTTTTTCTTAGAAGATAACTTCTTTGTGTTTCTTTCATGGATCAGTACGGCAATCAGTAAATCACCAATCGTTGTAATTTTTGTTTGAACATGATAACCCTTAGTTCACAAGTTAAAGCGATTTATGTATATCTGTATGTATGATATTCTGGATATACTTAACTAATTAAACAAAAATCTAGACGTGGTAGAAAAAATCTGCCATCAGGAACAGATTCAGAGCATCAAAATCTTTGTATTTATGACCTTTTTTTAATGGAGGATTTTTTGCAGACCAGTGTTATTATTTACACTATTACATAGGAACTGTCTAATTTCCGGGTAAAAAGCAATCTATTTTATAATAAGTTCAATATCGGTTTGTAATGAAATTTTCTTTACTTATAGTACCCTAATGGAGTAGATTGTTGAGTAGCTACAAATGCTGAAACAGGTGTGAAAACAGAAACACATGCTGCATACACCCTTTTATAACCATCTTAAGGGTAGTTTAAAAAAGAAACAGTGACTCAGATGCTTCATTGTGAGTAATGGTAATCTTCATAATACTTGCTTCCAAATTTACGGATTATTTATTTAACCTCCTTAACGGTGGAATATCAAACAATCCATTCTTAGTGCGTGTCTACATTATAAAATGAAGCTAAAGTCGAAATTTCATGATTCTCGCTTCAGTTCTTTCGGCAAAACCTTGATTAATAATACGATTTGAACGTTAGTGACTTTTCGTATACATAGTGGTCGACTACAAAACTTCCTATGTTTAAATTGGTTAAAATAAACGAATGTCCATGCTGTGATAACGCGGAATCAGATTTAATTAGTCCCTACTTTTAACAAGGGTCAGATTAACGCGATATTGGCACCGCTCTCTCTGATTGTACCGATTGTGGTAAACAACAAAAATTGTACTAATCCTGGCCACGATTACCTTAATGAACATTTGGTACTATTCTCGAAAGGCTACTCCGGCTTTTGAGGGCTTAAACAATCTTTGACGACCTTCTCAGGATCGTTGTTTAATACTTTTTACTAATTAAAAATGGGGAGCTACGACGTCGTTCTTTTTAAGTAAGAGACAATAAAATAGTCACAAACAAGTAATTTAATTAACAAATAAAAAACCCGACTGCACCATAAAGGCTGAAGTAGAATATCCAAAAACGGTGAAATAGGCGTTCCATTATTTTTTTATCCATAAAGCCAAATACAAAGTGTCATAATAGGTACCAGCTTCAAAATCAAAAACTGTTCATTGTTCAAACAATCTGTCAACTCCTATTTTATACCCGTAATACTCATTTACGCTATATAAAGAACATACATATGTGTAAAATTTCATTACTGTAAAGTTCAGAGGTTTTAATTAATCAAACATACATCTCGATGTTTTATATAGATATTTAATTTCCTTTATTTTGATACCCTACTCGCTAGGTTTGGTTAACTTTTTAACGTGTTTATTTCGCGAACAGAACCCATGTATCCAAATCCAGCGTAAAATATTACGCTCTATAAGATATATAAATTTAAATAATTAAGAGTTCCAACCATTATTTTACCTCGTTAGGGAAAGAATTTCCAAAATGTTTTTCTTAGTGCTCACTTAGACCTCTAAGTTCAGAACTCTAAGTTAACCGTTTTACGCTGTATGTTGATTTCTGAAAAGTAAATTTGTCATTTAGTTAGTCAGTTAGTTTTATACATTTCTGTAATCTCCCTTTATTTTCTTTTTATTTGATACCCTTCTCGATAGGTTCAGTCCAATTTTTTTTTAAATATGTTTCTATTTAGCGCCAAAAGTCCGCCATTTTGATTTTCTTTTCTAAAACCTAACTAAGGACACTTGGGTATTTGAGACGAATATTATAATAACACCTTAATTGTCGAAATTCATCCGGGCGTTTGTTAGATCCGAGGGTATAAAGAAAGATAAACATACAAGATGTACGCGAGAAAAACATGACCCTTCTTTGGCAGCCGGGTAATAAGGTTTTTTTTGTACAATTTAGATGTCAAGCAAGTAGTCCACCTGATGGTAAGAAGTTACTACAGTCCATATATATCTGTAACCAACCCCATATAAGATTAGTTTCCAACCTGAGGTCGGCCACAAATGCGGCGCCACCCTTGAGGACAAAGCTGAAATGCACACTCTTCAAACCAGAGCTCAGCAGCGCTTAAAACTGTTATTATTTGGCAACAGGTGTGGCGGCGATCCCTTCGGAGTCGAACCACATAGGATTTTACCGCCTACCGTGGTTTGCCTCGTATGTATATTAGGAAAGTTATGAAATAAAGTAAAATAAAGTCTGAATCAAAGTAATATCCAAATTAGTGTACTAGTTTCCCTGATTATTAATAAAGGTTATTATTTAATTTAGGTTATTTTATTATTTTTTAACAACGAGTATTCGTGGTTTAGTTTATAATTCAATGTACGAGTATATTTGGAATGGTAATCCAGGAAATAAGCGTTACAATTATTATTATTATTAACACGCTTTTATTAGCTTGGGTTGTATGTATGTATGTATGTACGTAACAGAGTAACGGAATATTTGAACCCGATTTCTATCCACTTTGAACGTTCAGGTTAATTCAAAATTTTGAAAAATTATCAGAAACCGATGTCAATACACGATTTTAATAATTTTGTATCATTGTCCTTATGAATATCCTCAGGATTAACGATTTTCGAGGCGAGAGAAAGCGCCTTAGAGAAGGTTCACGCAAAGTTACTAGATTGATTTTTAGTTTTGAAAAATAATAATGTTATTTCCCTATAACTCAAATATACTGAAACATATATATAATGCCATCTTGTAGAATGATTTTTAGGATTCCGTACTCAAATGATAAAACGAACCCCTCCGCTGTCTGTTCTGTGAGTCACAGGGCTTTATCTCTCAAACCGTAATAGATAGACACTTGATTTTTTTACAGACGATGCATAATGATGGTCGCTATAACAACAAATACTAAAAATTAATAAAATAAATATAGTTCAAAAAACAAAAACACACGCTTTTATGATAAAATTAACTAAAAAGTAGAAAATAATTTTCAATCTAAGAATCAATTAAGGAACAGTAAATAGTATTATTGTGGAAAAAGTGTGGGGCGCTTTTCGAACTTGATAAATGCAGCACCCCACACTTTTTTTACAATTATACTATAAGTGATATGTGAGTAAAGCACGTGCGTGTAATTCGGAGTAGGTAAATCTCAGTTGGCTTGTTAATAAAGGAATACCTATACCTATTACCTGTTTAGCAAATTAGATTTTTATAGAAGAACTTGTAAAAAATCCTTTACGAAGTAAATGCCTATACTATGTATTTTTATGTTTTCATTGTATTACCAGAACTACTATGCGAGATATCGGGCGACGCATTCATGCTTGGATTGATCGCATGAAGCGCTCTATACAGTTCTTCGAGCGCGGCTGGCCCACGGATTTAAATAGCCTCAGAAATATGGTAAGTGTTTTTATGTTAAAAATGTAACAAACATGGATCTGCTAAGCATATATATTATGCATGGATTGTATGTATTTTTAATTGACTTCCCAAAGAAGAAAGGTTATCTAATCGTCGGGTATTTTTTTTTTTTATGTAAGTCCAGCGACTTTTCCGCGAAGCAACCGATTAACATGATACAAACACCATTGTAGGCGGCTAGTTTCACAGGGGGTCCCATTTCGTGGAAAATTGAAAATGTTTGCTTTTTTCTGCGGAAAATCGGAAAAACGATTTCTTATAAACTGCAGTAATTCGAGTATTTCTTAACCAATTTTTATTCTCTTTTTTTTCATATGAAAGGGTGTTTACTTAAAATGAACATTGAGTATCTAGATTGACATGATATGATGAAAAGTTTGAACTTCAACTCTTCAACCCTGGTGATGCAGAAGTACCTCTTGCCAAAACCATATAAGTTAGGAACTTGGAGCTTACGAATATTTAATAAGCTTGATAGGTACTGAGATATGATGGAAAATATGACCTTCAAGTCTTCAACCCTGATGCAATGCAATCTTCAATTTATTTCTGCACATCCTTAAGGTTGACTGGGAGAAAATGCTATTAAGCATTAAGTCCGCCTGTTGTACCACAACTTTGTTTTGATCAATAAAGTATAAATAAATAAATAAATGCAGAGGTGCCTCCAGCATCAACCATACAAGTTAGGCATTTGGAGCGATATGTGTGATTGGACGAATATGTGATAGTAGTAGAGATATATGATAAAATGACCTTCAACTCTTTCATTCTGATGATGCTGAAAATTTACTATGCACACACATAGGATGAAAATGTTAACCTTCAAGGTCTTAACCATGATAAAGCAAGGTTGTTTCTCGCCTAAACAATATGATTTATACATTTGATGCTTTCAGACATTTAAAAATAGTATCAAAGCTAGACTTTGTAGTGACATACCTACAATATAAAATTTTACCTACAAACCACGGGCTTATTATTTTTTAAGTACTGACTTTGATTTTGAGCAAATATTATATCATAAGAATGTTTGATTAGAGCCTATGTTCGTGTAGGCCTTGTAGCATACTATTGGATTGGTTAGGTTAAGTTGAAACATATAAGATAATGTAAAACTAAGCGAGCAGGGCGCGGCAGCGCTCTGCGAGTGGGTGAGGCCTATCTGTATTACCTTTATTCATGATTACGTTTATACAATTTTAAATTATATTAATATAAACGTTAGTGCGTCATCACTAAAAAGGGTGAAAAAAATATTCTAACAAAAAAATACAACCAACTTTTATGTCAACTAAGTGTTAGTTTAGTACATATTTCTGAAGTTGGCGCTCATATTAGACAATAGATACACGTGTAATAAGTTATTTTTGTCTTCTGATTATTCTTTTCATCTATTCTGTTTCATACAACATATATTTCATCCTACTATAAAGTCTCTTTCAGTTTTTCTTCTTTCAGATAAGGCGCCCTGGCGCAAGGCAGGCGCGGCAGCCGTTACAAGGTCACCATGCCTATACGGCTAGAATGTTAAGGTGGCTTTCTCCAGCGCCTTTCGCCACTTCTAATCGCTCTCAAAGCGCGCCCGAATCCAAGGTCGGGACGCCGAGTCGCGAGGCAACAACACGATGCAACTCTACCCCAATGCCACATCGCTCTAGATCGACCATCGCACAGTCCGTAACTCGTGCACTATTGCCATTGCAACGTGCTCTAAAGCCTGCTACTTCAAGTAGCATTCAAAAACAAAAGGTATGCGTTAAGCCAACTACTAAAACAGTGCAGCCTGGCACCTCTACCCAGGCTACACCACGGGTTCGAGGCATTCCTGTGCGAACTGCACAGCCAATGCAACCGACAACAAAAATACAAGGAACAGTGAAGAAGCACACGGGATCAAGTAAAATACCCGTAAAAACAATAAGTTCCGCGGCAGAGTCATCTCGAGCACAGTCTAGCACCCCAGTCAGAGGCAAGCAAAGCCAAGGAGCTGCAGTAACAAAAACTGCTTCTAAAGAACGAACCGCAATACCATCGCAATTGGAAATGCCTGCAGGACCTTCAACGTCCACCCAGTCAAGGCCTTCAACTTCGGGAGGCCAATGCAGCTCAAAGCACGGCGCCACAGCCCGACGAGCATCATCAGCGCCATCCAGTGGTTCAACACCACGCGAAACAACAAAATCAGGCGTCCCACCCCAAAACGCTTCAAATGCCGCAACGGCCAAACAATTACGTCGTACTCGTATGTAAATTATGGTATCTATTTCTCTACGCTTAGGGTAAAACCGGGATAGATGCTATACTTTTTAACATAATTATATAATTATTTCTTACGCAGTATCTACTTAGTTTAATCCTTTGTATAACTTTACGGCTTGATTTACCTAATGATTACAGATGTACTGAAACTGACTTTTTGCAGGTCACCTTTTATGAGGATAGATGCCTACTTTTATGGATAGATGCCCCACCATGACAATGCTAAGGAGGATAAAAGCCCCAATAATTTTTTACTGGTATTTCTTAAAAAGTAATACGATATGCGTTACCATAATGAACCATTTATCTGTCAAAAAATATATATTAAAATATTAACGCGTGATGTAAATCAGTATCTACATAGAAAAGATTTCTGATAACAGATAATCATAGAAACATTTTTCTGTTCCATGAGTATCTATCAATAAAATTAAACCTACATAAAGTATTCGTTACTAATATTATGAACCAGCTGTTACCCACGGCTTTACTCACGCCAAAGGTCGATTACGATATTGTCTTTGGATTTATCCTTAGGAAACAGTATTTATTTCGGGATGTAAGGTACTCCATGTCTTTTCTAGACCCCAAACCGATTGTCATGATACCATAAAAAATAGTGGTCGCGAGCGGAGGCTCTAGTACTACTACTAGTAAGAAATACGTAGCACTATGGAGGTTAATTTTCCTAAAGAACATCAAAGCCTATCCCGGCTTTACCCTTATATTACTTATACTTGCAACCTTTTCTTGCCATGATGATGATGATTACGTGTTGATAATGCTTATCGAACCAAAATTTAACAAATATATATATATATATTGTTTGACTCCATAAAAGTGTAAATCATAAATATATATTCATCGTCTTCGCTGTATTTGTATCGCTTCTTCATTGCCAAGGTCTGCTTTGTACTCTACTGTGCAGGTGTGCTGTAAATGACGAGTAAGTGCTCAGTCTTCTACTTTTCTTAGGCATACTGGAACTTTGTATAACCTTTACCAAATTTTCGATGAATTTAGGAAAAACAAAACAATTTTGGAAAATCTATTATTATTGACCAACTTATTTCAATTAGCTATAACATTATTTAGGACTGAAATGTTATGTTAAAACGTTAAAATTTCAACAAACTTTTATGAATTTATTTATTTTTAAAATTTAAAGTTTCAGTATTTTTCTTTAATTTTTTAGAGTTCTGTACCTAAAAGATACAACAGAACCTTATTTCTAAGGCTTTACTGTCCGTCCTCCTATCACAAGGTTTTGTCACTTGAACCGTAATGCCATAGATTAGTAAAGATACTTCGCCGCCTTGAAATTGAATGAAGCCACAAACGGCTTATTAGTAAGATTTTTTTTTTGAATTCGTGACAAATAAAAACATTTTTGAGAAAATTTACGAATAAATAAGTAATACTGCGTAATTTACATAATAAATAAATAATTATTTCAAATATTTTAGGGACATTTTAGCACGGAGACGTGGCAAGACTTATTTACGCAACTATTTCAATTCTCAAAACTGGGTACATTTTCTTGTTAGGAGTGAGTAATCTTTACTAATCTATAACGTAATGCATAAACATTTCTTCAGCGTGTTACTGTATTAAAAAGCTCGTCGAGATTTTTTCTAAATAAATTAACAGAAAAACCAATTAAACGCAAATGAGCAACAAAAGTGTCAAAAACGTTCTTTACAAAGATCGGAAAATAACTACTCATTTTCATTTATCGTTTATTTTTAGTTTTTGATATGGATTGGTTTCTTATATTGCGACCTTTATTTATTGTGAAGCTTTTTAGGGTTCTGTATCCAAAAAAGGGAACCCTAAAAATGAGAGATTTTAAAGTCTCGTCGAAGCGTCAAATTTGAAAAGGCAAAAATCAATAAAGGTTTAGTAGGTTGCAATTAAACTAAAACTAAAATGTGATATGACATAACAAAAACCCAAAACGAGATTTTTATTGTTGAGTTTGAAGTCCCTTAGTGTATTCGTCATACGCCTAGTATTTTCCTAAATGTCCGAAATTCCTAATCGTTTTTACCTACATATAATGCGAAAATGAATTTCTAACAATATTTTTGAAAATATGTTGAAATTTTGGAGTTCATCCCTATTAGTCATTTTCTACTAAAGTATGAATGCTGTTTGTGATTTATGTATAAGATAAAATAATATTTCTGGAAGTGTATTTCATTGAGCAAGTGTACAAGAAACATTTTTGAATTTGTATTATACATAACATGATTCCATCCATCCATCGCCCTTTTAAGGTCCACGGCGTCCATAGACCTTCCCTAATTAGCGGCATTCCAACCGGTCCCGTTCCCTCCGAATCTACCTGTTTCCCGCCTTCTTGATGTCTTAGAGCTGGGGCGACCTGAGGTCACCATTTAAGGACCTCAGGCCCCCATCGATTAACGAAATAGATATGAGTAATACATATTTTCATTTAGATTTATTTATATAAGTTATTTACGGACTTTTTGTTGTATTATTTTGTATATGTTTTCTTCAATCTCCTGAAGTTATATTTTCTAATTTTGAAAACTACGCAATGATCATTTCGTTTGTAAGGTCAGTAAGAGTACTCAAGAATTCGTAAAGGATTACTATGAAAATATATATAAAAAGTAACAATTTCTTCAAAACGAGCCTTTTCCTTCAGATTTTCATTCATCATTATGTACTTAACAGAATTTGATCCGATGATGGAATAATACAGGCTGCTTTTTTTTCAAAATAAACTAGTTTAATTCACGGCTAGGGAAATATATTTAAAAAAATCAAATGATGCAGTTTTAGTTTTAATCAAAATTGTCCCCTTTTAGAAAATTCGCTACTTACTCAGTAGGATTATATAGTTTTCGATTTAGGCCTAGAAGCCCTTTGAAAAAAAAATCTTGTGCATTATATAACCAAAATGTAAAAAATAATCCAGTTGTTAAGCAGGTGTTTTTTTCAAATAATCGTTAAATAAACCATTTCAGAACAAGGACAATCGAAATTCGAATTTGATGAATGTGATTATTGAATACCTAATAATGTTGTAAAAGTATATTTCTGTAAATGTTTCACTATAGAAAAGTTTACATGTAGATTTATTATGATATTATACACCTACATATATTAGAGGAGATTATTACAATTACTGAATGATTTTGTTTTAAATTATTTTGTAGATATAATAAATTTAGTACGCTTGAGAAACTTTAGGCAAATGTTTGAACTTTTCGATGCGCCTATTAATGGCCGTATTCTTCAAAAAATGTTAACGGTAAAACAGATTTCATTCAAAAGGCCATTTTCTTTGTAAGGCTAGTATCTATTTCTAAATAAGTATTCATAACTATCACTCCATGATACCACTACCACTCCATGTACATTTTTAAATAATTTAATTTTGAAAGTCAAGTCACTGTAATATTAGACACAAAAATCTAGATGGTCTCATTCAACAAGTTCCATGGCCAGATTTGGAAGTATGGAGTCCTTTTCTTATGTGTGGACGTCAATCATGGATACCACTCCTCGCGGGGGTGATGGAGTGGTTAATCCGAACTCCTACCGGTTAAAACTTCACGGTGTTCCTCCGGACACCTTACGTCGGGACTACGGGTACACTCTCGCTTCTTTCGTAGTTCCGGCCGCGTACACCGTTCGGGGCCCTTATTTGTGGGATGGAACTGGAGATTTTCCATCCTTTTGCCTCGAGACTTTTAGATGCACACGCGTGATTTACGTGCATACGACTTTAGATACACATGTATTGAGATGTCAGATGGCGCCTGCGCTATCTCGAGGCTATACCGATGAAGATAGCCCCCGTATTCTTCGTCAATAGTTTCATCGTGCAGGATAGAGGAGAGCGTGGCAGATTGCCCTCTGACCTCTTGCTCTCCTGCAAGGACATTGAACATCCTTTCTCTCTCCCTCACCGCAGCCTCCGTCTGTAACATAACATATTCGCAGGAGGGCTCTCGCTCTCCACCACCTTAACCAGTGTCGTCCGTCTTAATGTGAGTACTGCAACGAGTTCACAGCGCTGACTTTAGCGCCGTTTGCTCGATGCAGCTACACTGGTAGTAAATTCTGTCTGGTACAGGTATTTTCAGTTGGAGCTGCAGATTTTCGGGTAATGAGGCTACCCAACGGCGCCTCTGTCCCCTCACCGTTTTATACTGGCGTCCCCAAAGATCCTGGGTGAGAGAGAGACTGCAGGAGCTCCGCTCTAGCTCGTTCTTTGGCTTAGCTCGTACCCCGTTGCAGGGATCTTTTTTGTTAAGTGACTTGGCCCTTGGGCAACGAAGCAGTGGAGGTCCCTAATTATTTTCTATTGTAGGGGCCCTCTCTTGCGAAGGTCCCGAGATAGTAGCTCCACCTGTCTTCCTCTAAGACAAGGTCCTTACGCATAATATAACCTAAAGGTGGTAGAACACTTTGTGGTTCGACTCCGGCGGCACCACCGCCACACCTATTTCTACCTAATAACAGCAGTGTTAAGCTGCTGTGTTCCGGTTTGAAGGGTGTGGTAAGGGAGACAGACTTTTCCGAGGTGTTCCAGCTTAGTCCTCAGGGGTAGCGGCGCATCTGTGGCCGACCTCAGGTAGGAATATCTAATCCTATCTGGGGTTGATTACAGATGTCCATGGGCGGCAGTAGCCACTTACCATCAGGTGAACTGCATGCTCGTCTGCTACTCCTATACTATAAAAAAAAATATGAGTAGTCAAAGGTTTACTTCCCTTCTATGTATATGACGAAAATAAAAAGTAATAATTGTTAGTATTAGTGTTAATGATGTTACGTGGCATGAAAACCACATTTAATCACTGTTTATTAGTAGTTATTATAGGTGTGTTATGTTCTTATCTATATAGCGTATCTTTGTAGTTTCTATAAAGTTCTTTAAAATGATAATTTATTCATATAATATAAATGTATCTGAATGTTATGAATGTTAGATATAAGAAAGTGTAATCTGATAAATTTTGTTAAAGTTCAGAAAGTAAAAGTTCATTAAATTATTAAATTGGCTCATTTTATGGACAATTTAAATTTTGCATCAAAAATAGAATTTTCTGCGTTTAAATTAGTATCTATCGTTTCTTCCTCGTATAAGTAAAATGAAAAACATTAGAAACGAAACTATTGTTATTATGCTACCCTTAATGTTATAATCTGTGTGTACTTGTGAAAAAAAAAATGTTTGTCGATGTTTAATGCATTAGATTAAATTATTGGATGTCTAATTTCAAAGTAATCGTGACCTATATATATTCTTAAATGTTTAATTACAACATTGTTCAATCATGCAAATTCTAATTAAATGTCATTAAATTATTAAACTTTATCTTCTTTTATTTTTGTAACTAGCTGACCCGGCAAACTTTGTACCGCCTCAAAATCTATTTATGAAATATATTTCATATAAAATATAGCCTATGTTACTCGAGGATAATGTAGCTTTCGAATGGTGAAAGAATTTTTAAAATCGGTCCAATAGTTTTTGAGCCTATTCAGAGCCTATTAATGAAACAAACAAACAAAGTTTTCCTCTTTATAATATTAGTATAGATAACTGATTTTACACAATGTAACAAACACACAGATATTTTTTTTTCGCGGAGAAATCCTCATGGATCCTCTTCCGCCCGGGGGAGCAGAAGGGGTATGTCGGACTCCTACCGACTAAAACTCCGCGGCGTTCCTCTAGCTCCCGCTCGGTGCCGGGTCACGAGAAGCGTTAAGCATTACATTCGCGGCCCGGCAACGTCAGTCGGCGCTGTTGTTAACGCCAGCCACGTCCCGAGAGGGAGGGTCCCCTCTCAGTTATGTCCCTCAAGAGATGAGCGTGCAGAACGCACACACGACATCTCGAGCCTTTAAGACCATCGGTCTTGGCCGGGGTATTCCACCGCACGCCCAGACAGGTATTCCCCGACAATCCGGTCGCAGGTACGGGGGCACACCATGGTATCGGAGAGCCTCCCTTATGCAGCTCCAGGGGAGGGTGTTAAATGCATTGGCGATATCAAGGGATACCGCCCACACGACCTCACCCCGAGCAACCGCATCCTGTACCAGGGACTTTACCTGCTGCACCGCGTCTACGGTGGATTTCCCTATACGAAACCCAAACTGGTTGATAGCCAGATCCGGTCTAACCCCCTCGAGGTGCCCGACAATACGGGACGCCACAACCCTCTCAAAAAGCTTGGCAATCTCGTCGAGCATTACGATGGGGCGGTACGCGGATGGGGATTCCGCTGGACGCCCTGCTTTTCTGAGGAGAACTAGACGACCTGTCTTCCACCGTACACAGATAAATACTTTAACTATTGCAATGATACAATCTATTAAAATATATTATCCTACTGACGTGATACAGTAGAAAATAATAAAGATATTTTGTTTTAATGGATTTTAATGTACTATGCACATTAATTTACTTGTTTATTTTGAGCACTTCTGTATTATGGGTCCCATTGAGCACTTACCGGGACTTTTACCGCTAATATTACGGGTCCTGTTTTGATAGCCCATTTGTGTGAACCATATAATCTTTTTTTAAGAAATGTGTGTCAATATTTGTCCACTATCAATAATAATTGTATATGTAAGTACTATACAATTCCATTACAGGTCGACCTTTACCGAGAACCCTTGTGGTCGACTCCGGCGTTCCAGCTTAGTCCACAGAGGTGGCGGCGCATTTGTGGCCGACCCTAGGTAGGAGTCTTATTATACTAATCTTATCTGGGGTTGATTGCAGATGTCCATCGGTGGCAGCAGCCAATTACCATTAGGTGGACTGCATGCTCGTCTGCTACCTATAAATTTATTAAAAAAAAAACAAACACTATAATTACAATTTTTATTAATGAAAACAAATAATTATTTACACAATTAAATTACATACCACACTTTACATATCGCACATGATAAATTAAAGGGTATTAAGTCTAAAAAGGCGATTTTTTTTCATTTGCATTTCGAAATCCATATTTTTTTCTCGCAAACGCATACATTGTGAGTATTCTATACAGTATTATTTTAAGTTAATACCCTTTTGCCTGTTAAATAATGATGTCTTTTTTGTGTCATTATAATATAATACCCTATTCACTGTTTAATTTTGAATAATATGTCATTTTTTATAAATATATTTCAAAATGATATTGTATAGCCCTCGATTTGCTTGTTATTATACTCTTTTGTTTGTAATTGTTGTTAAGTTAGTCTAAGTGTCAAATCAGATACTACCTTTTGTCGAGTATACATTGCATTTTTTTTTAATTTTAGATTTTTATAAAATTATGAAGCGAAATAATAGAGCCGAAAGGATAACAAGGGCAGTCTACGACCTCCAAAGTACACCCGAAAGCAAATCTATAAGAGAAAATGAATACCGGTTTCCTGTTAGTCATGACTTTAGAGACCCAACGTCTTCTTAGTCGAATCCTCATGACTGAGGGTCGTGACCATCAAGAACAGCCTTGTCTACGATAGTCTTCCAAGTATTGCGATTCTGTGCAATGTGTATGGAATTGTAGATTGTGGTGTTGCTAGTTTTCTTGGCAACATCTGTCCATCGGGTTGGCGATCTCCCTCTGCAACGCTTTCCAGCCACCTGACCAACGACTATCAACTTTTCTAAGTTGTTTGGGTCTCGTCGTGCCACGTGACCGAAGTATTTCAGGACCCGTTGCAAGCAAACCGTGGAGAGCCTGGTTCGAATATGCAGTTCTGAGAGAATTGACGCATTGGTTCGGCGCGCTGTCCAAGAAATAGCCAACAGTTTGCGCCAGCACCACATTTCAAGGGCATCAATTCTTGCTCTTATTCTTGCTTTCAGTGTCCACGTCTCTGAAGCATATAGGAATATGGAAAAGATAAGGGTCTTTACAAGTTTAACTTTTGTGGTTCTGCTAATGCCTCTGTTCCTCCATATCTTTTCCAATCGCTTCATCGCAGATTTTGCCAGCTGTGCTCTGCGCACCACTTCTTTCGCAGTCGCCGTCGTTGGTAATCAGGGCGCCAAGGTATATGAGTTGGTCCACCGCGTCTAGGTCTTTTAGCTCATGTGTCCTGCTCAAGGAGTTCATTCTGTCCACGAACATAAGCTTCGTCTTTTTCCTGTTTATTAAGAGCCCGTACTCTGCGCTGATGCTCTCCACCCTTTGCAGAAGTTGCGACAGCTCATGTTCGCTAGCACCAATTATTGTTGTATCGTCAGCAAATCGCAGGTTGTTGACAAGATGACCACCCACGCGAATCCCACCATTCCAGCCTTCGGTGACCCTTCTCATTATGTGTTCACCAATTAAGTTGAACAGCTAGGGTGAAAGTATGCAGCCTTGTCTTACCCCTCGTTCGGCTTTGAAAGGCTTAGATTCCATTCTGTCAATCTTCACTGTAGAGTATCCATCAAGGTACAGGTTTTGAATCATAAAGGTTATGTGTTGTGGGACTCCCATCTCCTTCATCACCAAAAACAATTTCTCCCAGCTAACGCAATCAAACGCCTTTGCATAGTCAATAAAGCAGAGGGTATATTAAATTCTCTGCTTTTTTCTATGAGCTGTCTTATGTTTAGTATCTGTTCCCGTGTACCTCTGCCCTTGACGAATCCTGCTTGTTCCTTTGCGATTTGCCTGCCGATGTAGTGCTCAAGTCTCTTATTTATTATGTAAAGCAATACCTTACTTCCATGAGATGTTAAAGATATAGTTCGGTAGTTTTCGCATTTACGTGTGGAACCTTTTGTATTGGTATTACTAGAGACTCCATCCAGTCTTTGGGCCACTGACCTGTTCTCCAGACTTTTTGGCAAATAGAGTGCATAATAGTAATGCCTTCATCCTTATCCTTACTAATATTATAAATCCGAAAGTAACTCTGTCTGTCTGTCTGTCTGTCTGGTTGTCTCTTCTTCACGCCTAAACCACTGAACCAATTTTAATGAAATTTTGTACAAAGATAGTTTGACACCCGAGAAAGGATATAAGATAGTTTTTATCGCGGAAATCCCACGGGAACTAGGGATGGCGATCTTAGATCGTATAATCGGAGAATCGATCTTTTGCACCCAAAACATCGATTATTTTAATCGATATTAGTAAGGATTGAATCGTAAACTATGAATTTGATCAAGTGATGATGATCTTTAGCAAAGTTGAATTTACGAATTTTCAGTTTTATGTATGTAGTATGTTATATTTATTAACGCGGGCGAAGCCGCGGGCAAAAACTAGTGTCCCATATTTTGGATCATGTGTGCACTTATACCATCCACACCACATGCTTTGGGCTTAAGGCGAGCGATCATTTTGACAACGTTCAGACGTATCCTTCCTCCTCCTTGCATCGTTCTCCTCAATGCTGAGGGTCGTGGTCTCTATTAGTCATCTTTCTCTTTATGATCTCGCGCAACTGCCTCTATTTTCGGCTATGTGTAGAGCATTGTATACCGTGGTGTCGAGGTTTGTGCGGATTTGGTCAGACCAACGCCGGCCAATTGCGCCCCGGGGTCTCTTGACTTCAACTTTTCCGGTTACCAGAAGCTTTTCCAGGTTCTCGCCTGAGGCAGATGGTTGACAGTCGACATGTGATTTGAAGTTCTTGTAGGATAGAAGCGTTGGTTCTGTGAGCTGTCCAGGATATTCGCAGCATTTTCCTCCAGCACCACAACACCTCGAAGGCATCAATCCGCATACGTTCGGCTTTTTTAAGCGTCCACGTGTGTGTTGGGATTATTTTGACAACGTTCAGACGTATACCGATTGTGAATTTCACAACAAAACTGCTTATATGACCAATAATTAATGCTCACGATAGCACATTGATAGGGGAAACAGTCAAACTGATTTACAAGAAAATACTCTTACTGAAACGAACCACGATAACTTATTGTCTGATTTAACCAATCTCCCCAGTGAGCAGCACTGTAAATATAAAAATTTCGCACATGCTTTCAATGTCAAGGATTTCTCTATCTCCATCATTTTAACAAATTTCATACGGATAATAACTGTACGCTGCGATTCATTTTCTACGGGTCTTGAGAATGTCAATACTACGACTGTTACTAAATCTATGAAGCAGATCATCAAGAAGAAACGCAATTTAGGATGGGAGTAAATGAATTCGAAAAAGAAGCAAGTGTACCCCCGATCACCTAAAAATCCCTGTGATGAAGCTACCTGTAGGTTGAAGTGTACATCAAATATAGATGAAACTAAACTAAACCATATTTTTGGTAATTACTGGTTATTGGGCATATTGGGGCAAAGAGATTTCATTAATAATACATAGTACCTATGCAGGAAATAAAATCAAAAAATCTCTCTAATCGTTGTCTTAATTGTGAAAATGAAAATTTGTTGGATATTTTTTATCTTTTACAGATTTTTAAGTAGTTACGAAAAAGATAATTTTGTTCTTGTATTTTTGTTACTGTATTGTTTCCAGTATATTTGTTACTGTTTTTTGTTTTAAATAATTTATTTCCAGTATATTTTTTGTAACACTTAGTGTTTTATTTTATTACCTTGTTAGTTAAAACTTAACATTCCGCAAAATTTTATGTGGTATTATCATTAATTATTACTTGATATTATGAAATTGTAGGGAAATTTGGTAAGGCAAGACAGTCGTAAGTGAATAATGTAAGCGATTTGAACTGTTTATACAGTATCATCTTTAACGAGTTGTGTAAAACTCCCAATAAAACGAAAATATCAGCTGATATACCTACCAAACTTACTAAATATAAACTAGGATAATGCAGCTTAAAGATCAATATAAAAGAAGGACATTACAGCCATTCATTTTGCTTCAATGAATTTTCAAACTTTCAAATCGCGTTATCTCAAACACTGGTTTTTAAGATAATACTGTATTGTTTGTGTTGTGCGATATTATAACATCAATAATACATTGATCATCAGCAACTATGTATGTTTAACGTGAGACTTGTTTGACAGTTATAAAGTTAGGCTGAATGTTAAGAAGCCAAGGCCATAAAACAAAATATAAAAAAGAAATGACAGTTGGAAGTCAATGTCATAAAACAAAAATCAGTCAAAAAAATTGTCTGATTGACAGCAAAATAATGGCGATGCTAATACATCGAAATCAGTTAAACGCTGTTTAGACGAAGTCCGTAGTTCACGTTCACGTTCAGCATTATAGGAAAAGTTACAGATATATAGATAGATTTGTGTGGTCAGTATGTTCCAAAAACCCGAAGCTTAAGTCTCCAGTTGCGAAGAGTTCATAGTCTCCAATATGGCGACATCATCTCCTCCACCTCCTCCTGTGCCATGGCCGAATCATGAGGACCATTACGAATTACACGATGTCATTGGTGAGTATAATATCATTTAAAACTATCAACTAAGACGATTTTATATTTCTTTAGTAGACATGATTTATTATTCAAACTGCAAAATTTCATTCATGATAAAATATTAATTAATTATTCCCTATTTTGACGACAATGTCCAAGATTTGGTGATATAGTATGAGAAAAGTTAAGCTCACTATTACTTGCACTTGGTGTGATGTAGTTAGCAACCTAAATTTTATGTGATGAATTGGCTAAAAATTCGCATGTCAGTTTACACATATGTAAACAAACACATGCTGACAAACTATAACATGTAACTGAGTCTAGTTACTCTTAAGTAAATTAATTACACTAATTATTTAAGACACATACAATTGTTATTAAAAAAAAAAGTATAAATGAACTATATCAGGTTCACCGTTTTACTTTATGCCCCACAATACATACTAGCAGTCAGAACATCAGGCCGTCTATTAAATCAACAGTTGTAGGCCTTGTTGAAAGAAGGTTTTTAACTTACTTTTCAAATGTCCCGTCATTTGTAAACATAAAAAACACATCACGGTAACACAACTTTCTTTATATCTTAATGTATGATAAATTAAAAATTGATGACAACATATACAAAATAAGAATACACAAATTTTTGTATCTGATAATTAGTTTAAAAGTAGATGAATTACTTCTAGTACACTATCTTTGAGAAAACTGCATAAAAATGTATTATAATTGATAATTAATGTATTATAGGAATGGGTGCTACTGCCCAGGTGTATGGTGCTTATTGCAAGCCAAGAAAAGAACGATGTGCTATAAAACGCATCAATTTAGAAAAATGGAATACATCCATGGATGAGTTGTTGAAGGAGATTCAGGTAAGACCAAAATTTTACCCATTGCTTAATCTTTAAATGTCTGAATTAAATAGGAATATCTTATGAAAGCTATACATGCTATGGTGTACTGGACAGTTTACCGGTGCAGGTTTGCCTGTACAGGTCAAAAGCACGTCATTAGCGTGTATGGGTACATTCCAGTGTACCTGTATGGTGTTTAGTTCTGTAGCAGCATCGTCAATTGAAGATGGTGTCACATGAATGAATTAATTTTTGATGTTGCTCCAGTCGCCTGGACAGATTAATAAAACTGCACAGTCCGGTATACCTGCGCAGGCATACCTGAATACATCTCTTCGGTGCACTTTAGTATGTATGACAGGCATTAGTTACATGTCATAAAGATGTAGAACAAAAATTATTTCAATATATGTTTAACCATTTTCAATATTAGTTTGTATAGCCAAAAACTCATATAAATAAATAAGATGTATCTAGAGAGATGGTTATTATATATTTTTATTGTTTTACAATCCACAAAATAATGTTCTGTATGTGTTTTATGCAACACTATTCAGTTATTATTTGTCATTGATAAAACTTATGTATAATTTTTAGGCCATGTCAAACTGCAACCATGAGAACGTCGTCACCTACTACACCAGCTTCGTAGTCCAAGATGAGTTGTGGCTGGTGCTAAGACTCCTCGAAGGTAAGTAAATATTAGTGAATTATTTTTCAAAATAATTAATATTAAAAGTTAGAAGCGTAAAGGTTGAAGATATCTTAAAGGTTCTGAGTAACTTCGTAACTGAGTTCATGTCACCTTTGAACCTATTTTCTTAAACAAACACAGTTTAAGTCCTAATTAAAGAGTTTAATTCATGATAGTAATTGAAGTTGATTGTCAATACCAAATATCACAGAGGATTCAGGTTTGGGAGCGCATACACTACACAGCCCTACTGTTTTCGATATAAAATTTCCCACCAGCCTCGTATATTTTAAAATGTAAACTACAACAATGCTTGTTGTAGCACTTATATATTCGACATAGCTGGTGGACATTACATATTACATTATATGGATACCAGGCGTGAATATGTTAATATATCGATCTACATATTAAATTTCTTATATTTTTTTATCATTATAAGCATTAGGACTTTAATTATTGTAGGGTGAATGAATAGGTAAGTTAATGTGGGTCTTTATTGCAGCAAATGAGACACGAACTCACCAAAGACAACAAATAACTGCCATGAAAAGTTTGCATTTTCGACTGCTGTGAACTTATTGTTTTGTAGGCATGTGATAGCCTAGTGGTTAAGATACTCAGCCTCTTGATCGAGGGGTCTGATGTTCAAATCCCAGGCACCTCTGATTTTCAAAGTTGTGGATATTAGAAATTGATTATCACTTGCAAAACGGTGAAGGAAAACATTGTGGGGAAACCTGCATACCTGAGAGATTTATAAAAAATTATCTCAAAGCTATGTGAAGTCTACCAATACACACTTGCCCAGCACGGTGGACTAAGGCCTAATCCTCGTTATGAGAGGAGAACCGTGCCCAGCAGTGGGACAGTAATGGGTTGTTGATGAACTTATTCTTTTAAATTTTCAGGAGGAAGTCTGCTCGACGTCATCAAGCATAAGATGAGAATATCCAATTGTCGACAGGGAGTGTTCGACGAGGCAACTATTGCAACAGTGCTCAGGGAAGTACTGAAGGGCCTGGAATACTTCCACAGCAATGGACAAATTCATAGGTACGGTATTTGTTCTTTAATGCTCGTGTTTTACAATTTTAATATTAATGCGCTCTTCCTCAAACTGTTGTTCTAAGTGCTTGTCTATGTGTCTGTACCTGGTGAAAATGAATTGTCTCTCTGTGTTGATAAGTATATCTATGTAAAGTTTTACATATACAAGCGAAAAGTCGCTTAGAATGTTGCTAATATGACGATCTTAAATTTCACAAATCCTATTATGATTTATTGAAAGCATTGCTATTTTTAAGCGAGCTGAAATTCCTATACTATTGAATTGATGCTAATGGATGCAAGTTTGTATTGTGCTAAGCAGTCTGCACTACTTCTTTCTTGAATAATGTAATTTAATGGTGCGGTATTGTGTGTACATAATAGATCATTTGTGCGTTTTATTGCTGAATCTTCATGCCTGGCTACAAATTTGTGAATCACCACTAAATATGAACAATAAAGCAGTTGCAAACGTGTAATTTGCAGGGTAATTCAAAGCAATTCCTGTTATCCTTATAGTAAATGGTTATATATGTACATTTGGGTCAAATAACTTTCCAAAAATAAAAGTGGAGTTCTATTGATATAGCGAATTAAGGTGTATTCGCGAATGCCATTGCCAATGCACAGCTAGTGCGCAGCTTGTTAAAAAATTAAAAAATATATTTGCTTTTCCTGTCGTCAACTCGTTGCTGTCCCGTTGCTGGGCTCGACTCAGAGGGTTTAGATCATTGTCCACTGTGCGTGCCAAGTGCGAATTTGTAGATAAAGTCTAAGAACTTAGAACTTCTTAGAAGTCTTAAGAACAGTTATGCACAATGTTTTCTTAAGCCTTTGTAAACTAATGATAATTCATTTTACTTCGTGCAATTCAAAAAAAGTCAGGTATGAGTACGTTGGATACGAATTGTCACTATGTATGTAATAATTAGTAATTGCAAATGCCAACTTGAATAGTTTCTGATGCCAGCACTTGTTTTTTAACGTGTCTATTTGGTTTGCCAATGATTTATCAAATATATGGAGATATGAATATGTCGCGTATCAATCGTACACGTATAATACCATTTGTCAAACACTACGAGAAGCACACAGCTGTTCAGAGGTTTCGCTAGCTGAGCAATATACTCTCATATACGCAATTTCCATTTTTTTCCATTCAGTTCACGTAAAATTATGGGCTCCCGGCTACTGATGAACCTTAGTTATATAAGTAACATAAAAACATGCAGCCCATCTGATAATTGTAATTGTATAGGTGTACATTTGTAACCAATTCCATATAGAATATTGCTTCTACCCGAAAACAACCTTAAATGCGTTGCCTGAAAACAAAGCTGATCGCCTAATTTGTGTGTCGGCCGGAATCCACAGTAATACACACCCTTCTACCAAAAATGCAAGAATTACTTGACGCTAGAAATAGGTGTGGTGACGATACATATGTCATATCCTATTGGTTCTACTGCAACAACCTCAAACAGAACAGTTCTACCTGATGTCAGTCACAAATGCCTTTTTTTTCTATGTAACCTAACGATAATTCTTATTGTAAGGCATTGCACTTAGATTATTTAATTTTTTTTAAATCCCTACTAAGCGACCATATGCTCAATCTATCTTATCTATCCAACGTTTTGCCTACCAAAAATTGATTATTGACGTTATTATTCTTAATAATGGACATTAGATTTATAATATTTCTTAGTCTGGCTTAAAATCATTTATCAAAGGCTCTAGAATTAAATTATTACAGCAGTATTAAGCTCTGCTAAGTTATGGTCTGAAAGGTGTGGTAAGGGAGACATACTTTTCCGAGACGTTCCAGCTTTGTCCTCAGGGATAGCGGCGGATCTGTGGTCAGGCGATGGTAAAATGTCAGTGAAGTGACAGTGATAGGAATATCTGATCCTATCTGGGGTTGATTATAGTTGTTAGCCACTTACCACGAGGTTGACCCATGCTCATCTACTACTCTTATATTATAAAAAAAACATTAACTAATGAAGATCTTTGCTCATAATAAGCCCGCTTGGTATCTGTTTATTTAAAAATATTTGGATGTATATTTCTGTTGTGAAAGATTCCATGGCGACGAGCAATTTTATCTCGTATTTCAATGCAAAATGTACACTCGCGAATGGTGTTACCATTAGCATTATACTATTAAAGAGATATCAGCATTAGCGTCAATTCACATTATGCCGGCTTGTCAGTTTCACAGGATAATTTTGTCTGATGCATGTTGACGTAAATGTATTTTAAAAGCAAATTTCACGTTAAAATAACAGTGCTTTTGAAATGCATAATATTACAATATACCAAGGCTTGCGTGGCGAAGTGGTCACCATACCGGTCTGACGGGCAAAGGGTTCCGGGTTTGACAAACATCTGAATGATGAATTTGAATATCTATTGTGTCTAGGTGTGTATTCGTCGTTGTGTGTGTCCATGGCACCCACGACACGGAGTCCTAGTGTGGGTCCGTGAGTGCAGAAAGCATCTTATTCATCCAACCCGTTCATCATTTCTATAAAATTGTCGGGTCGATATAATGTGGACTGGCTCTTGCTTGCACTGTTAGTAACAATGGATATCTGGACAAGTAAAACACACATCAATCGCCATATAAGTCTGGTATGCCAGGTGATCCGGGTTCAATCGATATGACAAATTATGATTACTGATGCGTAATTTACTATTATTTAAATTTTGCAATTGTATGCAAAAGTTCTCTATCACGAGATTGTACTGCAAATGCTTTTTTCTTTCTTCAGTCCCAAATTGTATTGCTGGCACAAGTCTCCTCACAAGAGGTGGGGCAGCGCACTACTACAATAAGGGTTGGTTGCCATTTATGTTCAACCCTGATGTTATGTTACAACCCTACAATTCCGTATTATTTTAATAAAATAACATTTACCTTGTGACCTTTATATAATGTTACCTGAAGACCGTATATCTACGATATTATTAAAAACATTTGTAAAAAAAATCTGTATGTGTGAAACTATATATTTTGACGTTTTAATGTTCCCTTTTGTCCCCGCTAAAAGAGTTCTAACACACTTATCTAGCGAGGAATGCTGTAGTTATAGATCAATCTGATGTTTTGATATACTCAGACAAAGTTTCGTGCTTTATCTACAACCCATTTATGATCCTCTATTAGGCGAATCTTCTAACAGCGTGCAGCAGAATGTATAAAGTATTAGGCATTAAGCTTGCCCTGTTGTACCTTAACCTTGTGTTTGTGTTACAGTAAATATATAAATAAAATAAATAATTTCTTACATTCTAGAGACATAAAGGCCGGTAACATCCTGATAGGCGACGACGGCACAGTTCAGATAGCTGACTTCGGCGTGTCCGCCTGGCTCGCCACAGGACGCGATATGTCCCGGCAGAAGGTGCGCCACACCTTCGTCGGCACTCCTTGCTGGATGGCACCCGAGGTCATGGAACAGGTACTGGTTTATATAATTTTCATATATAATTTCATTTAACCTTTTTTATAACATACTAGCTGTGCCCCGCGGTTTCACCCGCATTGTTTCTTTTTAACGCGGGTTTTTTAACGACACGCAGACATGCGTCACTTTGAATAGCAATTTTTAACAGGATCATTATCAACTTGTTTCCGTCCTACCATTAGGCATGCCAGCTTAGTCCTCAGGGATAGCGGCGCATCTGTGGCCGGCCAAGGTAGTAATATCTAATCGTATCTGGGCTTGATTGCATATGTCCTGGGGCAGCAGTAACAACTTAGGTAAGTTGTTACTGCCGCCCCAGGCAGGCCCGCCCAGACGAGCATGCACTCCACTCCACTCCACTCCAGGTGGAGTGGAGTGGAGTGCATGCTCGTCTGCTACTCCTATATAAAAAATAAAAAGTATTAATTAGACTCTCAGGTGAGCGGACCTACTTTAAATCATTAGGCTATCAATGCTTTTAACTTAAGATTATATAGTTTGTTTTACATTTGGTTCGTCGCAGGATCATGGCTACGACTTCAAAGCGGACATCTGGTCCTTCGGCATCACCGCGATCGAGATGGCCACCGGGACAGCCCCCTACCATAAATACCCACCGATGAAGGTCCTCATGCTAACTCTGCAAAATGATCCACCTAATCTCGACACTGGTAACCTTCAATTATTGACTTATTTCATCATACCTAAAAATCTAAATAGTTTTAGGGTCATTTGTCTATAGTCGTCACAATTTAATAGGCCCATTTTGACACATGCCATCGCTAGGCTCTAAGCATGTCACATACAAATCGATAACCAAAGAAACCGAATTTTACGACAAATCGATTACAACTATATCGTATTGTATAGATTACTTTATATTTTGTAAATATAATATTTATTTAATATTTTTCTAAATTATCTAAATATTTATTAAAAAGGAGAAAAGAACATAAACTCTAGTGTAATTTAAAAATTTAATCATGTTTAGAAGATTAAATAAGGCATCGCTCGTAAACTGTATTTTTTTCGTTTTATTATTCACTAAGAAACAAAGTCTTGGTTATTTTATTGTTGTTATGATGAAAAAGGGATAAATAATTAGTTATTGGTAATTCTAAGTTTCGATTATTTGAAAGTTAATCGATTATGGTTTCTTTCGAATGCTTTTTAGCCGCAAAATCTACCCGTCACGTGGTCGTAAACTGCCTACTTAAAAGTTACTTCAAGACATTAATGACGTTAGGGTGGCATGTGTCAAAATGGGCCTATTAAATTGTGACGACTATAAGTACCATAATTTTGGTACGATATAGTTGAGATCATTAAGTAGTACCTAAGTAATGTAGAAATGTTGCAATAATATTATTTCAATGGAATAAGAAAAAAAAACTGCAGAAATACTTTAAAGTGATTATTTTCGGTTTATTCTCGATTCTTTTGTGAGAAGACTAATTTTAATGCAAACTGAACTGTTAACTGAGAGTAAAACCTCTTACCTTGGCATGGAAGGCCTGTCAATTCCGTTTCAGTTCAAAATTCACCTGTTAAGGTGGTTAGAGAAGTTTTTTGTTAGCCATAATTTTTGATATGTATAATTATTTATTGTTTTATCATAAAATTCTTTACAATGTATCAGGTGCAGATGAAAAGGAGCAATACAAGATCTACGGGAAGACCTTCCGCAAGTTGATTGTGGACTGTCTTCAAAAGGACCCTTCGAAGCGTCCCTCTGCGAGCGAGTTGCTCAAGCACCCATTCTTCAAGAAAGCCAAAGATAAGAAGTACCTGACTCAAACCGTAGTCGCTATCGGACCCAGCTATGAAACCAGGGTGCATAAGGTAATTAGAAGTTATTAATTGAGCTAATTAGCACCACCACCACACCTACTTATGCCTAGTGACAGCTGTGTTAAGTACAGATATATGCTGGTTTGTAGGGTGTGGTTAGGGAGAGATATTAATCCGAGGCGTTCCAACTTACCCCCGAAGTCAGCTATTCCTGAGGACTAATCTGAAACGCCTCGGATAGTAGTCATTATTCATTAACGTCTTAACCAATGTCTCAATCTTAGTTGCTTAACTTTGTTGATTGCTTGAGATCTACATGACCTTGACTTAAGTAGATTATATTAATTGCACATTGTAAACAGGCGAGCAAGCGTCAGCCGGGAACATCTGGTCGCCTTCATCGCACGGTGTCCGGTGAGTGGGTGTGGAGCGAGGAGGAGGACGAGGGCGGCGATTCCGACGAGGAGGACGACAAGAAGAAGCCGATAAACAAACTCGTGAGGACACGCTCCGTCGACAGCGACAATGAGGAGGTGGGTAACATTGACAGGCCGCGCCAAACTACTAGTCCCCTCCGAGACATGTCGCGTCGAATGGCTAGGTGTTTTGAATCTCACAGAAAATAAGCTCA
The DNA here is from genome assembly GCF_041222505.1 of Epargyreus clarus. Lineage (NCBI taxonomy): Eukaryota > Metazoa > Arthropoda > Insecta > Lepidoptera > Hesperiidae > Epargyreus > Epargyreus clarus. Next base: position 7,103,684 of record NW_027332215.1, read on the forward strand.
AACATGTCGTTAAATAAACTCTATGTAAAAAAGCGTACTATAAAGTAAGTGATTATTTGACTGACAAAACGGTGTGGTTTGAAGTATTTCCAGCTCCACATGTACCATTAGGTTAAGTTTGTAAAAAACATTTTTTTCTAAAGATGTGTGTTATGGAGTTTCTTTCGCCGCTTCTTCTCCATAACGAAACCGCTTGTGACGTGGTGGTAGTTGTATTGACATTCAAAAAGTGCTCTGTAAAGAACCTATTTTGAATTAAAAAAAATGATTTGATTTTAATAGTAAATTGTAGATATTAGCGGGATGAATATCTACAATTAGCTATTCGACGCGACTCGTTGCAGTAGCAGTTTGACGCGGGCTCTACATGCGCACATCTTTATTGTTACGTGAGATTAAACACACATATGCACATACATCTTTATCATAACATTTATATACATTAGACACGTATTACACATACACAGTTCGATTACACACACACACACGCATACAAACAAATTTATATCCTTACCAAAATGTTAAGATAAATGGAACGCAAGCTTAAGTTGTTAATATAATATAATATTTATATTGTCAGTGTTGTTCTCTGTACCCCGGTATACAGGGCGGCTACCACGAGCCGTGAGAGATAAATGATCTCAAAAAGAGTGGACTCGCCAACCCGCAATGGCCAGCGTGGCGTTTTAAGGCTAAAAACTCTCATGGAAAGACGAAGAAAACCATGGCCCTCAGTCCCCAGCGGTTCTGCTTGGCCCGATTACGGCAGCGGTCGGCAAACCGGCAGAACAGAGGGTGCTAAGAATCTCTGGGTTCGACACGGCTGCTTTAAAACGATATTTTTGGCAACCTACAACGTTCGCACATTGATGACAGAAGATAGATATAGAGAACTTGAAACAGAAGTCTTAAATAGGATCAAGTGGGACATCATAGGTTTAAGTGAAACTCGGCGCCGAAGCGAGGATCTAATAAAACTGTCGTCTGGGCAATTACTATATTATAAGGGATATGACGACAAATCCCAAGGGGGTGTAGGTCTCTTAATCAATACATCCATGACGAATTGCTTGCTCACCGTCGAGGCAGTATCTCCTCGTGTTATTTATGCAACATTCAAACTTAATCGGCGATACAGGCTTAAAGTTATCCAAGTATACGCCCCAACATCAGCTCAACAAAAAGAGGAAGTGGATGGATTCTACGATGATCTGAATAAAGCTTTAGAACAAGACGCATGTTATTACACAACCATAATTGGAGACTTTAATGCAAAAATCGGTAAGGGGATAGAACGCGAGGAGTTTGTTGGAACGTTTGGGTTAGGGGAAAGGAACACGAGAGGGCAGACACTAGTAAACTTCCTGGAAGAACATCGTCTTTACGCACTTAATACATTCTTCCAAAAGAAAGATCAAAGACTTTGGACATGGAGTAGTCCTGATGGTAGAACCACCAATCAAATAGATTATATTTTATGCAACAAAAAGTATCTATTCAGGGATGTAGACGTAATTAACCAAGTGAATGCCGGTAGTGATCACAGAATAGTAAGAGCAAAAATGGGCATTAACTTAAAATTGGAACGCCGTAAATTGGTTAATACTTGTCGTACTGAACCTGACATCTCTTATCTTTCCGCACAACAGGAGCATTACCAGAAAATACTAAATGAAAAACTGTCGAACACGATCAAAACCAATGTAGAGCATATTAACAGTGACCTATTAAATGCTATCACTAGTACTGTCAAAGAAATGAAACCATTCCATCAGAGATAGTCACTTATCTCTGAGAAAACTAAGAAGTTAATGGATGAACGAAGAGAAAAGCTAAAAATAAAAAACCACACTCAGACAGCAGTCCTAAATAGGATCATAAGAAAATCCATTAAAAAAGATATCAGGCGACGTAACTATAACATTGTTTTAGATACTATAGAACAACATAAAGGTCCAAATCCAATCAGGAAGCAAACAAATTTTCAAGCTGCGTACTACTAATAACACCATAACATCTGACAGGAGAGAGATTCTAAACGAGGTGGAGGTATTTTACAAAGCCTTGTATAGTTCTAAAATCCAAGAACCGAAACTAGACAAAAAATACCCTAGAGCCCCACTGACGAGGCACAAAACAGAAGATCTTCCTGAAATAAGCTTATATGAAATAAAAAATGCCCTCAAGTTAATGTCCAATGGGAAATCACTCGGACAGGACAGAGTGCTATTGGAGCGCCTAAAATATGGTGGGAAGCCTGTATTGCAGCATCTGCAACTATTATTTAATAAAACCCTTTTCGAAGGAACAACACCAAAATCTTGGAAAGAGGCGGTAGTGGTCCTACTTCACAAGAAAGGCGATAAAACTCAACTGATCAACTACCGAACGATCTCTCTTCTCAGCCATATTTACAAGCTGTTCACCAAAGTGATTACCCTTCGCCTTAATTCCCGATTTGATCTTGCCCAACCTGTAGAGCAAGCTGGATTCAGATGTGGATTCTCTACGTTAGATCACGTCCATACTATGAAGCAGATAGTAGAGAAAAGCATAGAATACAATCAGCCCCTCGTAGTCGCATTCATTGACTACGAGAAAGCATTTGACACCGTAGAACACTGGGCTGTTATGCACTCTCTACAAAGAAGCTTGGTTGATACAAGGTACGTCGAGATAATTAGAGATATCTACCGCAACGCTTCCCTACGTGTTAAGCTACACGATCTATCGAGACCTGTGCCTATAGAAAGAGGGGTGAGGCAAGGTGTTACAATCTCGCCGAAATTATTTACATCATGCTTGGAGGATGTCTTTAAGCTCCTTGACTGGTCTGACAAAGACCAGTGTGCGGACGACATAGTAGTATTCGCAGATAACATACAAGAGTTAGAGGTAATGGTCCAGGAATTATATACAGCCTCCCTTAATATCGGTCTAAAAATGAACACCAACAAGACGAAAATTATGTGCAAAGACGTCGACATAAATCATATTACGGTAGACGGGAATACAATAGAGAAAGTTACCAGCTATATTTACCTCGGTCAAATCATAACTCTCGACAGGTCTGGTCAGGCACAGGAAATCCAGCGGCGTATCCAGTTAGGATGGGGTGCTTTCAGCAATATGTCTGAAGTATTAAGAGCAAACTACCTATGGCTCTCAAACGTCGTGTTTTTGACCAGTGCATCCTTCCTGTCATGACATATGGAGCGGAGACATGGACCCTCACTAGCCAGCACATTGCCAAACTCCAAGTTGCGCAACGAAAAATGGAACGTGCTATGTTAGGTATTACCTTGCGAGACCGTATCCCTAACGCAGAAATCAGAAAAAGGACATGAGTGTCTGACATAGCGCGAACCATAGCGCACCGCAAATGGCAATGGGCGGGGCATGTCTGCCGGAGGAATGATGGCAGATGGACCCGAAAAATCCTCGAGTGGAGACCAAGACGAGGCAAAAGAAATGTTGGGAGGCTACCCGCACGATGGACCGACGACCTGGTCAAAATAGCAGGCCGCCATTGGATAAGAATGGCGAGCGATCGAGCAACATGGAAACACCATGAGAAGACCTATACCCAGCATTGGGTGAATAATGGTTGAAGAAGAAGAAGAAGAAGAAGTTGTTCTCTTGTATTCCAACCAACCAACCAACCAACCAACAAATGTATGTGATTCGAAGATTCTAGAAGAATGAAACGATTATTATAAAATAAAGAATTCAAGAATTGCGTGCATTCTTGAATACTTTTATTTTATAGTAATCGTAATAAAACAACACAAAATGTATGCAGTCATTACACATACACACACATTAACATATATTTATCTACACGCACATATATGCACATCCACGTATCGCACATACACATTTACACGCATACACTGACACTCATCTGCGAGAATTAGCAAACATACAATGCACACAGACAAAGGATACATTGACAATAGTGATAATTAATTTCTAAGATTTCGTACACATAATTTAGAAAAATGTAAGTTCGGGTCACTGAGGTGATTTAGGATTTACCATAGTACAAAGACTTTAGTTGCAGTGTATTTTTTCTGGTATGGTATGGCATACACCCGCGAGTAACTTAGTGAAGTTAGTCTAAGTCTGAAGTATATCCACTACCACTACCCCATAATTGTATTGTACCTATACTATACTACACAATACTAGTCGTTTGTTTTTTTTTTTATTATGATAATTATAACATAGAATGATACATAAAAAAACATAAAAACTCAATTTGATTCCTTCACTTTGTTCTTTCCACTCCCAGACATAAATTGATTAAATAGAAACATTAACATTTATGAAGGTGGTATAAGCCTTTGTGGTTGGACTCCGGCGGCACCACCGCCACACCTATTTCTGCTTCATAGCAGCTAACAGCATAAACGCTGCTGTGTTCTGGTTTGAAGTCTGTGGTAAGGGAGACATATTTTTCCGAGGCGTTCCAGTTTAGTCCTCAGGGATAGCGGCACATCTGTGGCCGACCTCAGGACCTAGGAATATCTTATCCTATCTGGAGTTGATTACAGATGTCCATGGGCGGCAGTAGCCACTTACCATTAGGTGCACTGCCTGTTCGTCTGCTACTCTTATATTATAAAGAAAAAAATCTGAACTTACATTATTATTGTGATATCCTTTTCAGGAAGAAAAGTCATCTAAGCCTGGACCATCTGGAGTCAAAATCTGTCGAATTGTATCAAAATCCTCAGACATAGCAATGGCTGGAGCTGTTGCAACTGCATCAATGGGAACCCATTTGAATCAAGGAAGTGCCCACTACGTCGCCCCGGCTCCCATCGTGTCCGCTACTATACAAGGGCCCGCGCCTATGATGCCCCAACAACTACAAGGGATTCCTCAACAGATGCAGCCCACAGGATTCGTTCCTAACCAGATGATGAGCCAAGTTGGTCCTGCCGTTCCAACTGTTCCAATGGTTGCACCCCAAATGGGCAGCATAGTTCCACCCGTCGTTGCACCGATGGGCCAACTCATCAACCAAGGTCTACCTATGATGGGACAACCGATGGCTCAAGGGATGCCACAAATGGGCCAACTTATGGGCCAAGCTTTGCCCCAAGTGCCACCGATGATGATGCAAGGTGTACCACAAGGCTTGCAACCGATTGTACAAGGTCTTCAACAAGCGTCTGCCGGACATCCCATCGCACAGGCAGCTAAGTCAATGCAACAGCCAGTGATGCAAGCCGGCCAGACAGTTCATCATCAAGGTGTAATGCCACAGACTGGCCTACATACCATGAAGGACCAAGCAGTGGGAACAAATAACCTAGTGCACCCCACTACGCAACAAGTTGCCCCGCAGGCTCCACAAGCCACTCCCCAAGCACCACACCCAAAGCCTCCCACCGATATCAATATTGTGCCACTCGTGGTCCAACCAACTACATTGAATCTAGTGCTCAGACTCCGGTAAGTTTACGTTAGACAAACGAATCATATATATATTTCTAGTCGATTTGTCGCAAGATTTGAGATTGAAATACCAACGTCCCTGATTTTCAGTTAAGTGCGTATTTGAAATTAATTATAAATAATGGTAAAAATGGAACCCTATTACTAATCCTTAATCTGTCTATCTGTCCGTCTGTCACGGAGCTCTATCTTTGGAACCGTAATAGATAGACACTTGAAATTTCCATAGAGTATGTATGATGGTGGGCGCTATAACAACAAATACTGAAAATAAAAACAGCATATTTTTGTCATTTTTCCCTTTATCGATTGAACCGCAATAGATAGTTAAAATTTTCACAATGCACTTACTTCAACCGTTTTATCAAACAGCAATGAAGTGGGAGAATTGCACGACATCCGCTTCGAGTTCGACCTCAAAAAAGACACCGCTGAGGGCATATCGGGGGAGCTGGTCGGAGCGGGGTTAGTGGACCCTAAGGATGCTGTGCCCATCGCCACCAACCTGACCAGACTACTGCAAATGCACCGTCCCTCCGCTGCACCAGCGCCCAGGACTATAACTTTCCATCTGGTAAGATTTTTCAATGTATTTTGCATTATGAAAATCAGATGAGCTGCTTTACTGAATTCATACCACCGATAGAAGATGAATTTCCTCTCCGAAAAAGTAGTTATTAAAAGTTGGAGTTGGTAAAGTTAGAATGTGAGGTAGAACCCTTTGTAGTTCGACTCCGGCGGTACCACCGCCACACCTATTTCTGCCTCATAACAGCAGTGTTAAATGCTGCTGTGTTCTGGTTTGAAGGGTGTGGTAAGTGAGACATACTTACCGAAGCGATCCAGATTGGTCTTCAGGGGTAGTGGCGCATCTGTGGCTGACATCAGGAATATATAATCCTAACTGGGGTTGATTACAGATGTCCATGAGCGGCAGAAGCCACTTATCATCGGGTGGACTTCATGCTCGTCTGTTACACCTATATTATAAAAAAAAGTTCTTAGAAAACGTTCTGAAACATATGTCAATGCCTTGGTCAATGCGGTGCGAATAGGTTCACTGCATTCCGCTCACTCTGAGAGGAGTCCCAGGTCTGAGTGGGAGAGTAATGCATTTACAACGATAGACCATAAACCATTGTCAATGAATGTCTAGTACAAAGATAAGTATAGATATCTCACCACCGTGTAATTGAAGTATCTTATGGTGTAATCTACGCGGTACAATATACAGTGGTGCAAAAACACGAAATGGAAGAAAAAGTGCTGAGAAATATCATTCGTAAATCCGGTGAAAAATGTGAACCAGGTAATTACCGTCCTATCTCGGTTATCCCTGTTTTATCAAAAATATTTGAAAGAGTGTTATATAGACTTGAACAACATTTGACTAGTATTAACCTCATATATGCTAAACAATATGGCTTCAGGCCCAAATCAAACACGCTTTCGACTACCGTAGACCTGGTAACAAATATTAAACTCAAAATTGATAACAAACAAATTGCTCTAGGTATTTTTATTGATCTTAAAAAGGCCTTTGACTCGGTCAGTCCTGAACTACTTTTAAAAAAACTCGGGGAGATTGGCTTGGAGGGAACTGCCTATAAAATATTTAGTTCTTATCTTTCTAACCGGTATCAAGTTGTAAAGATCGGTAAAACAGAAAGTAATCCAAAATTAACAACCTACGGTGTGCCGCAAGGTTCAATACTGGGCCCACTTCTCTTTTTATTACACATAAATGGTATCCATGAAATCGGCCCCAAATCGGGGACCTATCATTATATGCCGATGATACTTGTCTATTTTACTTTGGCAACTCTATACATACTATTATAAAAGAAGCTCAAGATGATCTAGACTTAATACATATTTGGTTTCAAAAAAATCTCCTTACAATAAATACTGATAAAACCCACTATATTATTTTCGCGTCGAATAATAAAAAGATTGAAAATTATTCTGCATTGAAAATTAACGATAAAATAATCAATAAAGTAGATCAAGAAAAATATTTAGGACTAATTTTAGATAGCAAATTGACATGGAGTCCACACTTACAAAAAATCAAAACGAAATTCATATCCCTCACTGGAGCATTACGAAATATCGTACGCTGCTTGCCGCACATTGACTACTTAGTTGATGGTATGGGGAACAGCTGCGAAAACAAACATATGCGGATTACAAATTGCACAAAATAAATTAAAGTTTTATTTAACTATGACTAACGTACGCCTACAAAATTACTTTACAAAGAAACGAAATTAATGAATATTACACAAACGTACATTTATTATAATTGTATACTTATTCACAAAATATTAAATAAAAACATAAATACTCAAATAACTTTACCAAAACCTAATAAAACACATAAAATGAAACTAAGAAAGGAAAAAGACATAAAATTATATACACCTAGAACGAAATATGGTAAAAAAAATATTCTGTATGAAGGCTCCAATATATATATAATAAATTGCCTACAAATATTAAACAATCAAAATCAATGTTAACATTTAAAAAGCTTCTTAAATTATTTATCATAAATACGCCTCAGTACGCACAACTTACATCATAAGGCACTTCCAGGCACTGTTAATCTACATGAACGCATTACGTATTTTAAAAGCGAATATCGAAACAATATTTGTATTCTCCATCTACCTTCAAATATTTATTATAAAACATGTTATACTTTTAGTGTGCAGTGTCATGTTCTTATATTACTTTTTAAGAAATTCTCGTGTAAGTGTATTTTCTTATATCTCAAACCTCAAATGCTCTTAAAACTACATTTTTTAATATTTTTCAAACAGAAGAAAAAGTGCTGAGAAATATCGTTTCATTCGTAAATGCTCTAAAAACTACATTTTTTTTTTAATATTTTCAAACACGCAAATTGATGACAGTGACTATTTTAATTGTCAAAACTGGTTACATTTATAAGGACTGGGTGATCTTTACTAATCTATGGTCTTTTATAAAACTTCCAGAATTCCGTCGGCCCGAACGAAGAGTACTTCGAGCAAAGCCTCATCGGTTTCGCCCAACTGTCTATTGTCGACTAAGTAACAACAACAATTATTACACTAAATAACAGTCGTCAACACGTATAACTAAACAACTGTAGACAGCACTTGATAAAACAGTCGACAAATTGTATTACTGGAAAACGTATACAACATTTTTAAAGTATTTTGTGTCTTTCTATTGTTACGATTTTATGATCAATCTATGTGTATTTCACGTTGTAATCTACAAGGCTTAAAAATGAATGTTGCCACTAGGGAATTAACCGCTGCCGTATGATTTAGTATTGCCTGTGACAATATTTATTTATTTCATGCGATGTGTTCACAGATTCATAATACAATAAAAGGCCTACCAGAATCTCAGAATCTGTCATTGCTTTTAAGAAATCTATAAATGAAAAATGAACATCATTATGGAATCTCATTAGAATGAATGTAATTCGTACTACATAGTACTTCGCAACATGTATGCGACTTTAAGCATCCCATGGCAACGTTTATTACAAGTATTGTAGGAATGTACATGACTATTTGTATGAACGTTGAGAAATATAAAAATTATGGACAATGTTTGGAAATTGTGGTGCTAGTGGGACGTTCCGATATACGTAGCGAACTTGAGGTTTTTGGCAAATTTGCATTTGTTGCTGTGTTTGTAAAAGGAATGTTTAAAAGTTGGCCAATATTTAGAATTTTTAACTTCAGTATACTCTGACAATATTCAGTCCATTAAACCACCATGTCACAAATTACGAAAATTAAGCAATCGTGTAAGTTTACTGCGACGTTCTATGACACGGTTCAAAATTATTCGTGACATGCTACATGTCAACCATGTATATTGTTTGTGACATTTGACGACAATTAAGTTTCCGTATATACTCTCCGTGACATTCGACGACAATTAAGTTTCTGTGTATATTCTCCGTGACATTCGACGACAATTAAGTTTCCGTGTATATTCTCCGTGACATTCGACGACAATTAAGTTATCTTGTATATTGTCTGTGACATTTTGCGACAACTTAGTTACCGTGTATGTTGTCCGCGACATACTACGACAATTTAGTTACCGTGTATGTTGTCCGTGACATTTTACGATATCTTAGTTACCGTGTATAGTATCCGAGACATTCTACTCCAACTTACTGTATGTATTATCCGTGAATTTCTACAATAACTGAGTTGGATTGTATATTGTCTGTGATTTCGATTATTGGCTTTTCGCAAATGCAGTAACGATGCTCTACTGATTTAAACGTTGTGCAATGAATGTGTCCAAGTTTCGACTATCTTATTAAGCGAAAAGAAGCGCGAGTTTAGCATTTATTTAACCAAAGATGAAATGCTACATAGCATACAGTCACGCTGTATAGATCTGTAATGTTGTATGTGTATTGATGTTTCTGTAACTCTTGCCATCTATCCTCCAGCCGAGCCAAAGATATTTAGTTTTAACGGTTTTATTACCTTCGGGTATTGATCTGATGACTAATCGAAGTGCGCGTACAATTTTATTATTTATGTTATGGGTAGGGATCGGAATGGGTTTTCTAGTACCTTAACTTTTTTTTTATCTGTCTTCTATTGACTTACGCCTTTTATTATTAATCGATTAATCGTCAACATTTGATAATTACTGTCTACATTCGTAAATTTCCATCTTTGGTTGGCGATAATTGGATAGATTGATTATTAATAACGAGTGCTACTAACTAATGGACTTCGGGTCTATGCGTAACGTCCGGACTAAAAGTGCTTCAATAAAGAAGAAAATACTACAATGGCAGGCTATTTTCCAATTGCTATTTGTAACAGATCTGTACCGTTTTGTGTAATATAATTATACAAAAAGCACTGAGCCAAAAGATATAATAATTATAGTTACCTCATGAATAATGATGTCTACCAACCATTTTGTTGCTAAGCAACACAATATTTATGTTCTATACGAACTAGGCCCGAGGTCTTTTGTTTAACAACACCTTTACATTAATCATTTACCTAAAATTTGCCTGCTACGTTTTAAATTTGATCATTTGTCTATGCAACATTAGTACACAAAAATTGTTTATCATTAATCATTACTAATAAGGGACGTAAGTCAATTCAGAAGATGCAGAAAGGTTTACTTCAAATATTCTGGTTTGTACGGATCAAATGAATACCTCATTTTATATAATAAGTATAGTTTATTTTATTTATTTACGATGGTTTGGTTTATAAGAGTTATTGAAATTGAGTGCACCTCAACAAATTGATTACGTGTAACGATATTCGCGTCATTAGATTTCCAGCTAACTGCAAGATTTACAAATATTGTTTATACTGTAAAAAAATACAGTGTAACTATAAATTGTAAAGCGTTATATATTATTTGAGTACATTGGTCATGTTAAAGAAACAACATAATACTGGAAGTTGTAATATTATATGAGGTAACCTTAAGATAACGTGCACTTTTACTTACAAGAATGAAAAATCAGTCTTTATGAGTATAATTGTAATTACAGGTATTCTTATTTATGATTGAGGAAACTAATGGATGCCTCGCAAAAAATATTTAATAATTGGAATCAGAAGCTCAATGTGAATATTGAATTAGACCCAAAAACGCGCAAATTCGATTAATTTTAAATTGCCAAAATGTATGACAATATTTTTCAAATTGAAGGTTGTATATCTGATATTACTTTCTTAGTTTTAGTATATCAGCTTCCTAATATTTGTGGTGTATGTACTTAATTTATTTCTACAACTTTTATAGCTATTGAGTTACGTGTATTACTATTTTGTTATACATTCGGTGTTGGTTTTTAATATTTAGTGCACGTGTACTTAAAACTAAGGGCCGATGCACACTTCGAAGCGTTCGTTCCTACGCTCAATGTTAATTGAGTATAAATGCATTTTTAATCTTATTACATTCCTACATAGATGATTGTCTAACGTAAACTAAAACGCGTCTCGACGTGTGCTCCCGCCATAACTATTCCGATCTCTCGTTATAAATATGATTCATATTTTGAAGTGGCTTAACTTCATAGTTCGATTTAACGATATATAATATTATATAGTTTTGTGTAAGGCTTAAAATTATTTTTGCTACTATAACATTCGATGTGGTTTTCATAGATATTTTGAAACGCTACTACTTTAGTATTTACGAGTAAATGTGAGGAGAGAAACTTCCTATGTAGTCGACGTCCAATCTAGTTCGTGTTAATCTTACACTTAGGCAAAGTATCTGGGACCTGTTTAAGTTTCCATTTTTGTTATATCTCGACCGTTTTAATATTTTCTATTTCATGTTTATGCCTTTCAACTTAAAATATTAAACTTTATCATTTGCGTCTCTTCTAATTTTATTATCATGGCCATAATATAGTGAATGCCAAAATAATATATCTGTAATAAAAATAATTCTTGCCTGTAGAAGATGTTTAGGTATTTCATTTATTAGTCAATTTGTGATCTATACTCTTATTGCAGTACAAAACCAATCTGCTGAATAGAAAGTAATATAATGGGCGGGTTATGAAGATATAATTGCCGTTGATATATTTTAGGTGCTGCCGAATAGTTCGTTATTTCTTAGCCACGGTACGTTACTGTATCAAGTTTTTCTTCATATTTCAGCTAAGCGTCGTCTTTGGTTTAAGACTACGTTAGTGACTTTCCATTATCTGATTTATTCTTCCAAAGATCTCTCCATAGATATAATCGATGTCTGTGTGAGTTTATTAATGATGATTTTTTGAAAATATGTGTAGTTTTTATTCGATTATTATATTCGATTGTCGATGACAACGAGTATTAAACGATTTATCATTAATGTAATATTTAATAATGTTCGATTAATTGTCTTCGATGTCTATGATCAATATTTGCTTATAGTCACTACATTGCCAGATGCATATGGTCTATGTTATGCTATTTGAGTCTATTTCTAAATTATTCAACGCCATAATGCGTTACATATTTTCTATACTCACAAATAGTTTCTGCATACGTGTGGGATTATACTGTCGTGCCATAAACGACTATTATTGCTCTATTTTCCAAATTATACCCTTTTCTGCACACTGTAAAGTGATACGTTAGTTACCCATATTATTTACGTAAGTCATTTAGATACAGTTCAAAGGTAATATATATTGTTGTCACTTATAGAGTGTAAGTTGCTTTCTTGCATTTATTATTAACTTTGATCGACTACACTACTCATTGAAATATGACATCATATCTCTCGAAAGCTTGTTTGCATATGGAGGGAGGGAAAATCTTATGCGATTAACTTATGGGAACTCTTCATTAAGTAATCGCAAGCATTTCTTTACAACCTAAACACGCTATATACGCTAAACACGAGATCTATGTGAGATAAAAGAAATTAAATTTTGTCGATACATAAAACGAATGGTGAAATTCTTATCATTTGTTACTGGAAACTAAAACTCGTATTCGAGAAACCGTACACGGACAGGGCATTGGTGTAGTTGGTCAAAGATTACGCATTGATGTTATTGTCTCAATAAGTATTATTATACGTAATAAGTGTGTTTATCGTAATAAGTAATATCCTATATGTTTAGAGTTAGTAAGTTCAGTATTATTCCAACACTGTCTTATTAGAAACTGTACCTTTTCTGAGTATTTTTCTCACTATATATAAATGTATGTCGATATCGAATATATTCGTCAATGATCAATTCACGTCGGGTTTCATTATTTATATATTTAAACAGGAATCCAAAGGTATTATTTTCGACTTCCAGCCAAACGTTATAAATTTATAACTCTTTTTTATAGTTTTAAGTATGAATCGACATACTGTTGTGGTTCCAGGTACTTCATAATTTCCATGATAATATATTTTTATCTACGTGTTTAACTTATAAATGTAACTTATAAACGTAATTTAACTTTAGTATTAGTATACAAATATTTACGTACGTATTATGATTGAAGTTTTGAAAGGCGCTTTGTCAATTTCTTATTGTATTAAAATATTTGAGCGGTATTATAAAGCAGTATCAGAAATGTGACTTACAGTTACTATTCAACATATAAAATGATACAAGAATTATATAGGAAGTAAAATGTTTTATCAGGATTTATAAATACAGGGCCTACAGACTATTCTACTTGAGGTTTTTACTCAAATATTATAAAAGCAGATACACATAATTTGCAGACTCTTGTGTTTAATCAAAACCAAAAAAGTATTATTTTGCTATGTTTTAGCCAAATATAATCCTAATGTTCAACCTCCACTGTCTGACAAAGAGAATTCGTGCGGTGTATTTAGAAATTTCGAACAATATTAGAGTAGAGTTTACTCTTTAGTACGCACATTATTCCGCAGTCAAAATAAATCTCGTGCGCGAACTTTAGTTGGTACACATTGCTCTCACATTAATTAATTAACATTTATATGAACCAGGCGTTAGTCTCATTCAAAGTTAAAATGTGGGTTGCACTAATATAACTAATGGAGTAAAGTTTAACTCTTTAATTAGAAATTTAAAAAGATCTGCAACAACTAGTCAAAACGAATGGTGAATCTCCATAGCCCATAAAATAGAAACTCCTATTTTTATAATTTGTCAAAATATATTTTTTTTATTAAATATATACTAAAGTTACTTAAAATGTGTTTACTGCTAAGCATAAAGCGCTCAATATCTAAATATTTATGAATATACATATCGCCCCTTAATTATGACAATGACACAAGTTGAAAAGTCGACAAAGTGAATTATGTACATAAGCCACGAGTGCCAAATCCAATGCAATAATAACTCTCGCGTTATTACCGAAAATTCCGCTAGATGGAAGTAGTTTAAATGCAAGTGCATTTTTCTCGAGCGGTGCGAGTGGATTTTCACTTAGGGCATTGTCATTCTAAATGGGCGATATGCTCTCTATGTATTTGTATAATAAAAGCAAGCCTAAAAGGCTGGCCTAATAGCTTGTTTAGTTAGATTGTTTGCAAGTCAGGGTTTTACTTATCTGTTGTACTGATGTGAGCGGCATTAGTGATCATGACTAAAATCTAAAATGAGCCCTTAATTCTATTACCATTTGTACCCTCTTTCGATACAATTTAACCCGCGTAAAACGGTACTTCATTTTCATTTTAGCAACTAATAGTTTGGTGTAAGAATGTAGACGTCACTTAAAATAGGCCGTACATTAACCTGCCAAGTTCTTAATGTCGTCTACGCTCAAAAATGTCCATATTAAAAGCGCTAAAAAACAAAAAAAAAACGGTTCTTAAATGGCACGCGATTGTCATTCTTTTAAGTAACATTACATGTCTATAATATTGCATTTCCCTTAAAACAAATGGTGTACTTATAAATATTTTTTGTCAGCAAGTAAGCAATCTCGTATTTTGACATTATATATACGAAAATATCTTTTTCTTTGGACATCTGCAAGTTTATTACTCGACCTACGTCCTCTTGGTATTACGTCAGTATGTACACTTTTACCTATGAAAACGTTAAATTATGTTTTAATAGTTTACTGTGTTAAATGTAACAAAAGAAAACTAGTCCGAGATGTCAAATTCTGCTCAGATCAGTACCTTATTAATGATTTCACAGTAGAATGTGTTGCAATTACATTTCATTTTCTCCTTTTCGAAACTTCGACGGCAGGGATCCCCAAAACTTTGTAAAGAAATGCGAATTCGAAATATTTGCAAATAATGTTCCATATTTTAGGAATGATTTGGATGATGCAATTAATTATTTTCAGTTTTAATTTCTGATTATTTATTTGAAAATAACAATTACAGAAACAATCTCTGTAATCTTACGATTTTATAAAAAATCGCATTTCTGTGTACGATTGATACTTAATTATATTAGTATTTAAATGTGTGTTGCACTATATGGCACAGTACCACCGAATTCAAATAGGCTAGATAACCAAATGTTACCATAATAGTTAAAGTAGAAATGTCGAATAAAAACAAAGAATACTAATAATTTTTATTAAGGGTCATCTATAAATTACTGAATCAAACTAAAATTTATACCCCTTGACACATTTTATAGGCATAGTTTACATATCTTTTTGCCTACAGCTTGCAACTGTTGCAATGTTTGCATCTTAACCATGGAAAATTTATATTTTATTAATTTATATCACATACTAGCTAATATTGTTTATTATAATCAGTTTGTTTTATTAAATCTGAATATTGCTTAATAGCCCTTTCTTTTCCTCGTATCAGTTTTAGTGTTCACTGATATGTGAACACTATGTGTCACCCTAAAAGTAGTAAGTAATTTATAGATGATGTTTGTGTCTAATAGGAGAGATTAGACTGTTTGATTTCCTCTAAAGTATACGTTTGTGACCAAAGACAACGCAATGTAACCAAATAAAAATCAATTCTCTTACTAATCGGCTGAGAATGTGAACATCCGGTGACTATTACTGAAAACAGTAAAAAAACAAATATCCCTATTTAACATATTTTTAACGCGAAGGTACTAACATGCCGAGATCGTGTACATGACTGGATATTTGTAAGATACAAAAACAAAATCGTACTAAGTATAATTGTACAACTAAAATGTATGTGTTATTAATTATATTGTTTATCTTTTCTTATTTCTATTACGATAAAATTGTATAACAGTTAATTATTATTTCAGTATTAATGTGAATTACTAAATTGAAGAAAATGGTTATAAATTGTATGCCAAAATTGAGTTGCTTGTAAGATCGCTCGTAGTAAAATGGTGCTTTCTACACGATTGTTGCAAATGTTGACTCTTCTTTCAAATAGTTACAAGGTATTTGAAAATTTATACGAGATTTTAGTACTGCTCGTAGCAAGCAGTCTTTTGTACCTTAAATTTTAAAAAAAATTGAATCTCGATACAGATGCTCGTCATTTTCTTGTGACTATAAAGCTTGTATCGTGACTTCGGCGTGCTTGTATTGTCACTTTACTCTGCTTGTATGATCTTGACCGGGCTTGTAACGCAACTTGGTATCGTTTGCAAAAAGAATCGATTACAAAGCCCCAATTTTACTACGAAAAGTGTATTCTGAAGATCTGAGAAATGTTGATAGTTGATTGAATAATTGGCCCTATTTTTATAACCCTTTTCATTAATTGTGCGTATTAGTACCTATGTAAGGGGGTCCCAGTAGTTGTAAAATCTAACAAACTTAATAGACTCCCTAATCGAATTTATCTTCCTACGCATATCTAGTTTCGAGGTTTGTTAAGAAAATTGAAATACGTAATGTAATACGTAAATAAATATATTATTACATATCTATCGTGAGCATTTGTTTTATTTTTATTGTTTTTTTCTTTATGCCCTCAGTTTAATGAATGTACAGTCCGTCAAACGTTTGCGCGTGCGTGCGGCGAGGGCGCCACAGGCGACGTTAATTTTGCCTGGTTGTAAAAACTACTAAATTGGAAATTTTGAACCACTATATTTAACAACATTGAACATATTCTCATATATCTCTAATAATTATGTTTCTAGTTTTTTAGGTCACTATTTTATTAAATTAACAACTATTTTTTTTTACTGAGGGGAATGGAAAAGACGCTCATAAAGCTGATAACAAATGAGTGTTTTGGAAAAAAGCCACACGTGACGAAAAGTTTGTCCGACTAAAAATGTCTAAAATAACATCGCATGATGTTGTAAGTCAATCGGTAGATCAATTAAAAATCTAATCAATCTCAATATAATAAAAATTAGCAGATGAATATTACCTTTCGGTTATCAGAATAAGATCACAACTACTATTGACTCACATGCAATAATGTCGATCTTTGGGATGCAAAATTTACATAGATTGAATATGTATTAATAACAAGCGTAAGGGAGTTAAAACTCGGCTTGTCGATCAAGTGACCCGAGGTTCAAATCCCAGGCGAGGTGTGCCTGATTTTTAATAGTTACCAGAGTGCGTATTAAAAATTAATAAAACAGCGAGGAAACATGCATATGCTTGCCATATGTGGATTTTTATTGCCTGCAATTATCTTTATTATACCCATTTTAATCCGATTTCAGAATGATTAACTACTTGTGGGCGCGCCGGTAGGTAGATCTACAATGGTATTTCGATTCAACTAATTTAACCAATATTTATAAAAATATAGTTAAAATAATTAAATGAATAAGCGTTAATGCCACCATAGTAACAATAACACCCAAGCAAAACACCAAACAGTTCAGAGCACCACCGTGCCGTGCCCACTATTGGACAACTCCGATCTGTTGACAGTTGCGCGCCCCTTTTTTATACCATGATACAGGTAGCCAATTGTTAATCAATTGTTAATACGGAGCGGTAGTTCGAAATTAATATCATGTGATTTTAAAAACAGAATATTTATATATGAAATGAAGCATTCTCCCACATACTTGCCTGGATCGTTTGAGCTTCGAATCCTAGGTGCCTATGTTTTTCAAACATATTTGCGTATTAGAAATTACTCGCTATACCGTTTATTCTTTGCCTAAGTGTTCCAGAAAAAATACCAAAGGTGTGTACAGCTTATCAAGTTGGCAATACTAGCAGCCACTTACCATCAGGTGGAGTGGTAGACCTATTATGTATATTAAAAAAAAAACAAAAGGTTTAAATTTGCAACGACATTTGATTTGTAGTAAAAATGGGTGTAACATACATACCTACTTAGGTTTATAAATTGTAGAATTCATTATAGAATTGTACATGTGTCCGTCTGTCGTAAATCCGCGTTCGAAAAGTGAAACCGCTTGTGTGTGAAAGTGTGATTCATTTTATTACCTAACATCGGTAGATTCAGAGTCGTAAATACGACGCTGGTAATGTTTGTAAATAGTGGGAATGAAGCGTGGACTATAAACCGTTTTACAGCGGAACCTCGCCCTCCTTTCCGCGCCAAACAAACTCAAAAATATCTCGAATCGCACTTGATCAAGGTCGTCTGCTCCAAGATGGTAATCAAATCCATGCTAAATATTATACTCTTACAAAATATTGGATATATATTTCGTAAATGTTATTAATAGAGGTACATACACAGGTTTTCAATACTCTACATTGTTTAATTTATATTTAAATACAATTATTTTTGATATATGGACGAAAGATAATAACCGTAAGTACAGCATGGAACAAGGCTTCTATAGCCTAGTGAGCCCTAGTGGTTGATACTAAGCCCTTTCAATCGGCGGGTTTCAGATTCGAATCATCCTCTGATTTTCAAAAGCACTTCTGGTGGTAAACCGTCTTCATTTAAATTAATGTGTGTATCATAAATTAATTATCACTTGCTATAATGAAGGGAATCGTGAAGAAAATTACACGTCAAGAAGTCTTTAAATATGTTCTCAAAGATGTGTGAAGTACTTCTTCGTACTTTGAGTATGGTCCAAACAACTCTCACTCTTGGAGGAGATCAGAACCCTGCAATGGAATAGTAATGGGTTGACGACGATATCACGGAGCTACTCTTCAATTATGTCGATTACATCACAACATTAGTGAACGCAAAATATCAACATAATTATCTCTACTCGGATATCCACACCCCGACACATGAAACGAAAACGCTTCCTGGAAAGACATCAACAATACGTTCACACTAACATATATCACATGGTATATTCTCATAATATGAGATATACATATTATGTAGGTAAAACAAAAGTCACGAGATGTACCTAATAGGAAACACGCAAAATACCGAATACCAAAAACGTTCACACAAATACGTCCTTTATTTCGATGGATGAAAATATAGAGTCATTTAAAGATAATTTAGTAAATACATTTGTTTGTGTGGTTGATTGTAGAGAGGTCTGCGGGTCAGTCGGCCGCTCCAAACAATTCATGCGAAGGTCAAGATCATACGCGAGAAATAATTAAAATGATAGCTAATCGGGAATTTTAGAGATTGCGTCATATCCCATTCTGGTAAACTGGTCAAATGTTCTAGAATTAACTGATAAATTGAAGTGTTTTGTAACGTTTGTTGTTTTGATGTAAGTAGGTATTTTCTAGACGATAACCATAGGAGGATATTTAGAATGCTTTATTTCCTGGGTAATCCCCATGATATATAAACGTTCGCCGAATCGTTCCGACGCGATTATTATATTATTCGTACATACGTTGAAGAATTTATCGCAGCCGCAACATGACTGCCTAAGTATCTATAGGTATAGAGACTAATCAGTTTCATTATTAGTTATCAATTTATTTAATTATTATTTACCAAAGATCGAACTATGGAGAAATTGTTAATACAGATTTTTTAGATTACCTCGAGTTGTATTGTTTATTTACTTTTCGGTATTTTTGCGATTCAGAGATATTATGTCTAAAATTTAAAGTCTCCATCTCACCGGGTACATAATTCTTCCCAAACAGACAAGGTAAGTAAATAAAAACATTGAAATTTAAAGTCACGTGCTTATCTTAGTTTTTTAAGTCTGTAACTTATGATCTACAAATGGTAGGCAATATTTGCGGAAATATGCGGCTCAGTAAAAATGAACGATTTAATAATTAATTAAACTAAATCGAAACACCGTTCTTTAAACAATCATCCTAAAATTCGGCAATACCTTACATTCCTGCCCTTTCCATTAGTAATAAATTATTACTTCGTCTCATCTGATAGATATAGCAATCTCATAATTCTGTCATTATTTATCGTTTAATTATTTACAGCTTAAATCGTTGTGTTGTAGCGTGTCACTCAATTTACAATCTGTTCCAAGACTTCGAAGTACTAAGATAATGCTGGATAGCTGGGAGAAAAGGGATATAAATAATGTTTGGTAATTTCTCGAATGAATAAGCAATTAAGCAATGAGGTAAGTAATCGGATTGAAACTAGTCGACGTACCTACCTTTACTGTTTTATATGTGCTTATAATATTACACGTGCTGTGCCTGCGACTTATTTCGCGTGGATTCAGAATATAAAGTGGCAGGTGTATTGTTTGTCCTTGTAGTTCCAGGACTAGAATAGGGCTACGGTATCCCCTGCCTGTCGTAAGAGGCGACTAAAAGGGGGCTTCCGGGGTTGCGGGTGGCAAGATTGGGAGCTCGAACCGTCCAATAAGCGACCCCGGGAAGGACGGCGGTATGTGTGGTTGCTTACCGTCGTGAACACCAGATGGTGTGGGAGGGGCGAAAACTGCTCTCCCAGGGAAGAGCCCGATCGGGGCATAGCGCTTGGAGGACTCCGGTTGCGTTCCGTCGGAGATCCCGGAGTTCTCCGACAAGGGTTGTAGTGCGGTAAAAATCCCACATAACCCGACGTCGCTCCCACGTCGTCGGGTACCTTTTGGAGGTTTCCCCCTCGTTAAGAAAAAAATATATTGTACCTTTCACGTGCAGACAGTATAAAATCACATTATTCCCTAGTTATACATTTTATAATATCATTATCTTACAGAAAGTAACACTACATCACCAAATTTGTGCATGCAGTTAACGAAAGGAGATGAAGAAGGCTGATTAAAAAAAATATAAAACAATTGATGGTTCAAAAACGGTGACACTTTTACTAATGTATTTTTTTTCTCTAAGAGGTCAGCCCCTAATCTATGTTCTCCCCTAGTTTGTCGTGGTACTTACGGGACACCCTGTATACGTAAATAGATTATGGAGTTTGCCAAAAGTTTTGTCTGCATCTTCATATGAATTCGTCATTTATTTTTTAGTTTAGCTATCGTCAAGTATCGTGAAAGGTAAATAGTGACAGCTCAGTACAAATTATGACTTCTTACGGGTAAAGTTTTTAACCGACTTCAAAAAGGAGGTGGTTATCAATTCGGCCGGTATATTTTTTTTATGTATGTACACGAATTACTCCGCCGTTAGTGGACCGATTCTAATAATTTTTTTTATTGTGTAGAGATTTTTTTGTTGTGTTAGGATTCATCGATGGGTTTTGGAGAAAATAAGAAGAACTCCTCCACCCATGTAAATATAACAGCCATAACTTCGCCGTTTATGAACCTATTTTAATGCCTTTAATTTCGTGTGTGGAAAATTGCTACAAGTTGGTCCCATTTACATATGATGAGGATCAGAGACAGACTGACAGACAGATCTGGAGACAAAATATGTAACTCCTCAACCGATGGGAATAATTGAGTTGTGTTTGAAGATATTTAGTGTAGATTCTAATGAAATTGCAAAGCCAGTTCATCATTGACTATTTAAGGGTCTGATAATGTGGCTCGAAGACAAAATATGTAACTCCTCAACCGATGGGAATAATTGAGTTGTGTTTGAAGATATTTGGTGTAGGTTCTAATGAAATTTCAAAGCCAGTTCATCATTGACTATTTAGCTAGGTTAGGTTGAAACATAGGTCGGCGCTCATATTAGACACGCTGTTTACATCGTTATCCAACGAAATATATTGAGCGACTTCAGAAATATGTACTAAACCAACATTTATTTCAATTATTTTTTACTTTGTAGTGACATAGAAGTCGGTTGTATTTTTTGTTAAAAATTTTTTAGGGTTTAGGTTCCAAAGAATCTTTATTTTCTCATAAAACATATTACATTTGTCACTTAAAATGAGAAATTTAAATAATAATAATGTATGGTAATGCTCGGTACGTATATGTTTTGTTATCTATGTACGTGTTTGTGTATATAGGTGCGTACGTTCGTGTGTGTGGAGCATGTGTGTCTGTGTGCGCATGTGTGTGTGTGCGTGTCTGAATGTGTGTGTGTAATTTTTTTGTATGCGTTGTTGACATAGTAATACATATTTATGTATTTGTGATTTTAGTATTTTTGAGTGCTTGTTATATTATATGTTAATATTGTATTGTATGTTTATTCGATGTTGTTGAGAATGTAATTTTTTAACAGTGTTTTGAATTTGGCAAAGGACTTTAGTTATACATCCAGGTTAGTTATTATACATTCTACCTCCATCATATTTTATGTTTAATTTACCGTAATTTGCCCTGGTTTTGGGTAGTTGCATTAGATTTGTATTTTTCTTGCGTTTACTCTATCTACTGTTTTGAACATGCATCTCTAATTTAATACATTTGGGATATGTTCGTATTAAACACTAGCTGACCCGGCAAACTTTGTACCGCCTCAAAATCTATTTATTAAATATATTTCATATAAAATATAGCCTATGTTACTCGTGGATAATGTAGCTTTCGAATGGTGAAAGAATTTTTAAAATTGGTCCAGTAGTTTTTGAGTCTATTCATTACAATCAAACAAACGAACAAAGATTTCCTCTTTATAATGTTAGTATAGATATAGTAAGAACATTACCTGGCCGACTTCGGATAATCTTTCACGACAATTTGAGAATCATTACAAGTGTCTATTCGTGGCATAAACCACTTTCTGTGAGGTGGAGGCGTATGTGCTAGTACTATGTGCTAACTTACTCATAATTTTTAGAATTGGAATTAATTAAAATGTGAATAGGAAAACGACGTATTTGTACCTACTGTACGTATATTTACTGAAGGTGTTATATATTAGTTTGACGTCACGTAGTATGTCAAAGGGCTGCAAGAAAGTTGGATAAGAACTGATAGTATGGGAAAGTTATAAGTGAACCGTAGTATTCGTAAATTCATTAAGTGCTGTTCAGCTATGTTACTAATATACTCGTATGAGTGTTGGTACAAAACCTATTGGTTAAAAATCGTCTTTTAATTTTTTCTGTAGTAACCCTTTTTTCTTCACGAACTTAAGAATTTTCGATATTTTTTTATAATATAGGAGTAGCAGACGAGCATGCAGACCATCTGTAAGTAAGGTGGCTACTGCTGCTCATAGACATCTGTAATCAACCCCAGATAGGATTAGACATTCCTACCTGAGGTCGGCCACAGATGCGCCGCTACCCCTGAAGACTAAGCTGTAACACCTCGGAAAAGTATGTCTCCCTTACCACACCCTTCAAACCAGAACACGGTAGTTCTTAACACTGCTGTTATGAGGCAGAAATAGATGTGGCGATGGTGCCGCCGGAGTCGAACCACAAAGGGTTCTACCACCTTCACAGTGCTGTGGAGACATGATCAATAAGGAGGGGTAATCTAACTATTGTGTTCCGGTCCAAAGGGTGTGGGAAGTTTTAACCGAGGCGTCCCACTTTTGTCGTCAGACCTCAGGTTATATATCTTATCTGGTGTAATAAGAATGTTCATAGCTGGCAGTAGCCACTTACCGACAGGTGGACTGCATATTCCTTTGCTACTTGAGTAGAAAAAAACATCATTTTAATCTCCACTCGGCCCGAGATCGAACATCACAGTGCTTTTTATACAGGTTCATGTTACATTATGGAGTAGTCGGGATTTTCCCTTCAGAATCGATAAATTAATTTACATGGCAATAAAGCCCACTATGCAAGCAAAGTTTTATTTCCTACGATACTGTCCGATACGTATGTTAGGTTTCCGCATGAATATTTCCTTCGCAGGTAATGAACTTAATCTGATAATTTATTCCTGTTCCATGGAAATTTTCAAAATGTCAAAGGAAAATCCCGACTCCCGGTCCTCGGTACTTAGTACTCATGTGGCCGACCTATCACGGAATACACAGGTTTATTTATAGACCGACGTACTTAAAATTACAATGAAACTTAATGATCACTTGGGAAAGTAACGTAGTAGATGGACCTACAGTAAACTACTTGTTTATTAATGGAGAATGGGCATACATTGGATTGTTTTTAGGGTTCCGTGCTCAAAGGGAAGGAACGGAACTTTTTCGCTTTAACTATTAATTAGAGCTCAATAATAATAATAGTGTATAGGTGTAGTCCACGTGATGATAACTGCTGCCGCCCATGGACATCAGTCATCAATCGCTGATAATAGTCCTACTTAACGTTATTTCTACTTTTATGTTGTTGTGTCCTGGACTCAGTAGCGTGGTAAGGCATGGTAACATTTACAAGTCTGTGGTATGTGTTCTGATGAACTGTTTGATCTGGTGTCTATATCACCTTTCCTTCATCTCACCACTCGCCGAAGGATGAAGTTCCATCCACATCAACTGGATCAGTAGCGGTCCTCCACGGTTCGGCTTGCACGGTCATTTTTGCCGCGCAGGTACGTGCAAAATGTGGAACAAACTACCTCCTATCTCCTACCTCTTGACCGCTATGACATTGGGCTCTTCAGGAGGGGTGCAAAAAGAGTTCTCCTCTAAAGCCGGCGATGCATTGGCGACTCCTCTGGTGTTGAAAATGTCCATAGGCGACGGTGAGTGCTTTCCACCGGGTAGCCGGTCAGCCTTATCGTTAGGTATAAATATAAAAAGGCTGGTTTCTGGTTGGTCGTTAGGGGACGGATGTGCAATGCTTTTATCAACGTCAGGTAGGGCCCCAATCCTGCAGCTTGGCAAGGTGGTGACCATTAATATTAGCAATTTCAGTAAATTTACTAATTCATATTATTAGCAAAAGTTTCCGTAGAGGAGATAAAGAGAGATAAATAGAGACGGGGAATAAGGAAATTTCATCTCGTGTCGGAGGCCAAGGCCTTCGATTGTTTATTGGGTAAACGAAAAGTTAGTTAACTACATTTTTTACATATTTTGCTCCTTCATTTTAATTTTTGTTTGAGTATATTATTTTCCTTGTACATTATTTTACAATATTATCTTATTAGTAAATTTCAATTGACAAAATTTAAACGGTACCTAATATTGTTTTAAATTTTCTCAAAAGAAGGGTTATCTTTTCGTCGCGTAGGTATCTATATATTTTTTGTAGAACTGTCAGAAAATCTTCGTTAATAATTATCGGGTTCTCTTTTTGTTGTATTAAAATTTTCTGAATGTGCTTCCGTATTTAATCTTACACATAACTTCAATATATAACGCTATTTTTAATGGAGGGCATGAGATTAAACAAATTTAGTTACTTATGAATTTGTTGTTGTTGTAATACATAATCCAACCCAATAGGTATGTGTTGTCTGTTCTGTATAGGTATAACTGTGTTGTAAAAAACAGGTTAAAATCAACCTTGCAAAACTCCCCGATAAATTTCCGGCTGCAAGTAATTTCGCTGTGATATATCATAAAATCAGGGAATCGGGAGTCTAAATTAGTCAGCGTACAATTTCACGAGTCCGTGGCAGAATGTTTATCACATCGCGTCTATATAAAGACGAGGCCGCGGTATCGGGTTCAGACGTTAGCAAGACCACACACCCAGTGAACCTATGCTGTTTGATTGTCAGTCTTTCATATAAAAATGTTCAAGGTTGTGCTCCTAGCCACTGTGCTCTTGTGCGTGACAGCTACTCCCGTTCAAAACAGATGGGCGCCTCTTGAAAGTAAGCTTTTTTTTTGTAAATTGCAATACCATTGTTATGTATGTTATACATATTATGTAGCTGCGCGATTTAAGTTAGGGTTAGCATAAAATATTTTAGAAGTTGGTATATATTATTGTTAGAGTTGATTGGTCGCTTTTAATTAAAGCAAATGCATTTAAGTAGTTTTAAGACTTAACCAAATAAAAATAGTAAAAGTTATTAAAGCAAATAAAATGTATAACAATATGTAAAAAAAAAAACGAAATATTGTCGTCAATTTCTTAATGGTTTATTTAGAAAACAATGAGTACTATTTTTTCAAATAATACACAATATTTTCTAAGTTTTTTCTACGAAATATTACATCCGTGCCGTTTTCTTTGTTAACTTATTATATCTGCGAAAAAATATGAAAGTAGTCAAAAATGTTTTTTTTAATAAACTCCATTCCGCATAATACTGGGCATCAATTCTAAATCACAGATTATTACCATGTAGCAAATTCACGTAAACTGAAATGAAGTAAAATTGAAATTGAACTTCGGTATTCATTCATGTTATGCTCTTACAATAACGTTGATTATTTAACTTATTTAATTCATAAATTGAGCCAAAAAGTTGCCCAAAAGTTCCGAAGTCATCATACGTGTTTTAAAATATTTTGTTTTTAAATATGAAGTTGTTTTGTTCTTATTAATAACGAGCCTTTGCTGTTTGGGTTCGAGCTCTAGAGTCAATATCAATCATTTTGGATTTTTACAAATTGGAATTTTTTTGTTGATTCCGTGTCCTAGTGCAATACTTCTAGCTTAAATGTACTGCAATCCATTGACTATTATAATACATATTAAAGCGTAAACATCGTTGTAGGTTATAATTGATTATTATCCGTTATGGATAGCATCTGGGTCTATAAACATCTTGAACTACTACGTGGAATATTTAACTGTAAGCCGATCTAGATTTAATTTGTTATGGATCGGCTTTCCCTGCAGCTTTGTAAATGAACCACTTTGACCACTTTATATGTAAATAGCAATATCTAATCTGCTGGTACTTTACGCTGGGAAACATAACAAGCTTCATTCAGGCAATAGATTTCTATTAAAATGTTTTTTTTTTTTATAATTTAAGTAGTTATCTATTGATAAATATTCATAACTGTCAAAAAGTTCTCCATAAAGTTCGTAAAGGTGAGCCATTTAATAATTTTAATCACAAGCCTTATTCTTATCTTATTATATTAACTATATCTGTCAACGATATTAATTTCCGTAAAATATAATGAAACAGGAAGATCAGAACTCGATCGTGTCTCAGTTGTTTACTATGAGCATTACTTCGAATTTTAATATGATCAATTGTAGGGTTCCTTACGCAAAAGCTAAAAATGGAACCCTATTACTTACCTCTCGCTTCCGCCTGTCACATGGCTCTATCTCTTGTTCCGTAATAGGTAGAAACTACTTTTTTACAGAGTATACGTTCACTGCTATAACATCAAACACTAAAATTAAATTTTTAATTAATAAATTGGATCGCCCTCATCATACCGCTCTTTTTACTATTTAATAATATAGTATTTATTAATAGGGAGACACAACCCTTAACTCTTCACAGTGTATTTACTTCTATTACTTCTTATTATAGCACATAAATTAGTAAAAATGACTCACTCCTAACAAGAAAACGTAACCAGTTTTGACAATTGAAATAGTTGCGTAAAAAAGTTTTGCCACGTCTCCGTGCTAAAATGTCCCTAAGATATTTGGAAAAAATATTTATTTATTATATAAATTACGCAGTATCAGTTATTTATTCGTAAATTTTCTCTAAAAATATTTTTATTTATCAAGAATAAAAAAAAAGAGCTTACAAATAAGCCGTTTGTGCCTTCATTCAATTTCAAGGCGGCGAAGTATCTTTACTAATCTATGGTATAGCATATCTTGAAAAAAAATTTGATACGGAACCCTCCGTTTGCTAGTTCGACTTGCACTTGGCCAATTATTATGTGGATTTACGTGTGTGTGTGTTCGTGCCTCAGTCGCATGCGTGAATTGCCTCGCTGCAGTCAAATAGTTTGGTAAGGAAGTCGTACTTTTTTGACGTTTCAGCTTAGTCCTCATCGACCTCAGACAGGAATCCAATTTTAATCGGGATTTGATTAAAAATGTCAATTGGCGGCAGTAGCCACTCGCCATCAGGTGGACTGCATGCTCGTATGTTACTCCTACATTATAAAAAGTATCTACGAAGTTATAGGACGTTAGGGGCTTACACGCGCGTTTACGTCAGTAGAGCTTTTTCGTTTAAAACTCACGAAAAACCTCCCGACAACATGCGATAAGCTCGACATACACTTATAATATTTTGTCCGTCACGTACATTTCGAACGAGTCTATTAAAATAGCTGTCTTAATTTCAATCAGATAATAAATTTATTCTCAAGATTTTCATACAAAAACGTTCATTCCGACTCATATCTCCGATTGATAGCCATTGGACATAGATAGCTATACCTGCATCATAGAATTAAAAAAAAAATACGTGTGGCACTCGGAGACTGCCGCGGTAAAGCTATTGCATAGCATTTTTTATGCTATGAAAACGCTCAGAAGGAATTCCTGAAATACAATATATTCTTCCATAATCATCAACATTTACATTAATACATCTTTATCCACTATTTTATCATATCTCCATTATTAGACATTGCAAATATCAGCTGACATTTCATAACTCCAAGCAAGACTGAACATTCTAAAATATAAAATAGAAAAGTATTTAATAAGTGACGTAAAGTATTAACAACCAGCAATATAAATGGATCAATGCGATGTGCCTGTGACATTTGGCCGAATGTTACAGGTACATCGCATTTTTCATTAATAAATGCACTTTGTTTATTCATATTTAAAACACTTTGTACACAAATTATTTGTACCATAAATCATAATGGCGTTTTGATTTTGTGCTGACAAGTCTGTCAGTTGTAATTGTACGTTTAAAAATAACAAACACTCTTTTACGTTATTTTATCAATCCAGAATTCAACATAGCTTATGTTGATAAAACATATTATTTTGATAATATGGTAATATAATTTTGAATTTTATAATGGGAATATAAAATATACTTCACGCAATTTTAAGATTTCTGCACGGATTATAAAAAAATGTGTATTACTGCCATCTGTGTTCAAGTTGACGAATTAAGGTTATCAAATAAAATAATAAGGAATGTAAAATAATACTTTATTCAATTATATCCATATTTTTCTATTGACAGTCAACAACTCGGTTGCCTGGAGACTTGATATCCAACAGTCCTCCACCGCTATTTTCACTTACACCACCAGGGGCGCCGGCAGCATTTGGTCAAGGTGACGGCGCACCAGTATGCCATTTTCAGTTCTGACTTCATAATGGAGTCTACCTAATCTTCGGATGACGACTCCGAACTCCCATTTAACTCTTGGGTTGGTGTAACTGCGGACTTGTACCTTATCACCTTGTCCGAACTCCTGCGTTGGCGGTGCATTGTAATGTAATCTGGATAGTGGGGCGGATTTCTTAAATAAGGCATGCATATAGGTTCTTACCTCTCTGCCGAACATTAACTGATAAGGTGATAACTCTTTTGTATTAGGTGTACGTCTCAAGCGTGCCTTGACAGTTAACAGTTTATCAAATAAACTTCCGCTCTTGCTGATATAAAAGAACATTCAGGTATTAGCCGATTATTTTCTTTTTGTACATTAAAAAATTTAAATTTTAGCTTTGTATATATTTCTTCAAATTCGTACCTGTATTTTATTTCCTATTCTAAATTTTCTTCTTCTGTAAGCCATTCAATTTTTTCTTGAATCGCGTAGAATTTGTTCAAATTTTCTTGTAAAGAATTCAGTCGTATATTTATTTCTTCAATGTCAATTTTTTCTATTCCCGAAATGTAATTTTCGGTTCGTTTCATTAACCCACGTAATTGGCTCGTATTTCCTTATTGTTTTTTAGTTCATTCGACATCTCGTCGCCAATATCAAATAAAATAATAAGGAATGTAAAATAATACTTTATTCAATTATATCCATATTTTTCTATTGACAGTCAACAACTCGGTTGCCTGGAGACTTGATAGTTGGATATCAAGTCTCCAGGCAACCGAGTTGTTGAAAGGTGTTACTTATTTTCGTTACGGAATTTCTCGATTCGGTCGCCGCGCTCAAAGCCCGCGATAAAAGCTATGCAATAGCTTAAAAATACGCTCCAATTTCATGTACCTACATATTATGAATTAGTGACGAGATGCGGATAATTTCTGTTATTTTATAATACACCACAGTAGATACATTAATAGGTAGGTACCTTAGGTATTGTAGAGACTGTACAGCACGTATCATATCCGTTTGAAAATGCAACAAATTGTAAACTGTATATCTAAATATATATACCACAAAGATGACTGACTGACATAGTGATCTATCAACGCACAGCCCAAACCACTGGACGGATCGGGCTGAAATTTGGCATGCAGGTAGATGGTATGACGTAGGCATCCGCTAAGAAAGGGTTTTGATCAATTCTATCCCCAAGGGGATAAAATAGGGGATGAAAATATTACTTCGTAACGCGAGCGAAGCCGCGGGCAAAAGCTCGTTATTATATAAAGGTGGTAAAACCCTCTGTGGTTTGACTCCAGCGGCACCACCGCCAAACCTATTTCTGCCTCATTACTGCAGTGTTTAGCGTTGCTGTGTTCTGTTGTGAAGGGTGTGGTTAGGGAGACATACTTTTCCGTGGCGTTCCAGCTTAGTCCTCAGAGGTAGCGGCGCATTTGTGACCGACCTCAGGTAGGAATATCTAATCCTATCGGGGGTTGATTACAGATGTCCATGGGCGCCAGTAGCCACTTACCGTCAGGTGGACTGCATACTCGCCTGCTACTAATTTTATCACATTCACCTCGTCAGCCAGGAATCAGTATTTAAAAAATTCTTTGTGCGATTTTAGCGTGGTTTTAAATTTTTAAACTATAATTATTTTTTTTCAGTGGTAAACTTAATCAGAATCCAAGAGCCGTGTGTGAAGCAGGGCGGCATCTGCATGCCGGCCTCGGAATGCAGTCCTGGGAACCTCGTGCAGTTCAGCCGCACCCTTTGCCCTATGATGAATAATCCAGACATTCAGTGTTGTTATGTAAGATATTTTTTACGTGTATTCTCCTAAATTGGAACGCTTTTCAGGAACATTTCTGGTATAAAAAACTTAGTTATTGTAAATTATGTGTAAATTATAACAATTTAATTACGAGTTATAAAATTAGAACGATGTATCAGGAACATTAGGAAATACAAAAATTGGCCTAATCTAGTGTCGTGTACTGAAATTCGCAAAGGTCGTTTGGTTGGCATCGAATTTTAAGCATTAGTTATTTGTTTTTTAATTATATGTAACGTTCATATGAATCGTGAAGATAGGTAATGATGATGATTGCTTAATCGTAAACCTATTTTTTGTCGTACTAGCAGGACCACATGGTTGTGTAATTTTTAACTAAATATTTAATGGTATAATGTTTGGCGTTACTTTACTAAATCCAATTGACAATAACTATTTCTTTTTTTCAGACATAGCACTTACTGAAGAAGACAAGAATCCGCCTGGCTAAACTTATATAGACATTTATTCAAAATAAATAGTTGTAAGTAGAGATGCGCCGAGTACTCGTGTGCCGCATACGTTTTTGTCACTTCATTTTTTAAGAGTCTTACTTTTCTGAGTAACTCGGATAAACATATAAGTATTTGATTAAAACGAAATTTTATATTTAGGCTGGAGACGGTGGAAACAATATTTATAGTAGTAACATTTCTTTAAAAAAATATAAAAAAAATAAAATACAACATTTTCTCCCTTTCTACTATTTATTTTTTTTGTTTTTATAGACCACCACTACGACTAAATACCATATATAACACTTACATTACACTGAATAACATAAACAATTAAAGAGTGTTTTCGACGTAGAACCACGATATTCGGCTAAGTTTGATAACGTTTGATAAAAGTAAAACCGAATAATACTCGTTACAAGTATGCGTATCCTAAGCAAATCTAGTACTCGGCCCATCTCTAGTTTTAAGTGTTTGTGTAAAATTCACATTTAAGATTTATTTATTTATTAACTTTATACTGGTATGACTTTAAGTATTACTTGTTAAAATGGTTATTGAATTATAATTAAAAACCATAAATGTGAAATCCTACTTAATTTGTAATGTCGTATTTATTTTCCTTTCCGTCTACAAAATCCTCGAAATATTATTTTAACTTTAAGTGGCTTTTCGTATAAATATGTTAGGAACAATTAAATATAATGAGATCATTTTAAAAGTACCTTAAGTATTATTTAGATATTGGTACGAGTAGCATGGTTCACAGAAGATTCGAGATCTGAATTGTAAAGATATACTTAAGTACTTAAGCTTAAATAAACAAAAGGAAATTGGTAAATTCCTTTAAACACATATAAATTACGTGTCATTGTAGTATGGAGATGAAATATTTTTTTAGGCAAGATAAATGTTGGCTTGACTGGTTTTTTGTAAAAAAATATATCATCTAACGCCAACTATTTTCGTATAGCAACTGTTGTAATGGTGTGTCATCACTAATATCACACATGCACAATGCACATCATACATTGAACATGGCGTTCCAACTAAGTCCCTAGACTGGCTTGCAACCCACTGGTGGGTCGCTTACGAATTTTTAGAGGCTCTGTCTGTAGAAGGACGCATAGACCGACCGTGCCATCAAGTTTTGAAAGGAAGAAAGGTGGAAGAAGTTCTGCGACTCGTAAATGGCAACCTTCTTAGTTCTCAGGTATGGCAACGCATTTGTATGGGCTACAGGTAAAACTTGTTCTATTTATATGGAGATGGTCACAGATATCCACTAGCCCCTTAAGTCGTTTGCTACTCCAATTTTTTTACAAAGATATCAAGGTGACCCGCATAAGAACGGTTGAATATGAAACTTTAGACAATTAGATAATATTAATGCCGAAGTCGATGTCGGTGAGACCTGCTCTTTATAATCAAAATGTCCAAGTATTTATACTTTAACTCTTTGTTAGTAATTATACAAGTTGGCTATCCAGTATCTAATTAATACTTCATTCGACGTCCACTTTTTAAATTGTCTATGCTATAGTCCGACAAACTTTTCTACGTTTGTTAACGAGGTTTCACCGGTGTATTTTAAAAGCGTTTTGTTTCAAGTTTGTCTTTGTTTTATAATATAGGAGTAGCAGACGAGCATACAGTCCATATGATGGTAAGTAGCTACTGCCGCCCATGGACATCGGTAATCAACAGAGGTCGGCCACAGATGCGCCGCTCCTCAGATCCTGGAACGTCTCAAATAAGTTTTTTTTTAATAATATACGAGTAGCAGACGAGTATGCATATGCGAGTATCCACCTGATGGTAAGTGGGTACTGCCGCCCATGGACATCTGCAATCAAACTCAGATAGGATTATATATTCCTACCTGAGGTCGGCCACAGATGCGATGCGATATGTTATTATATCTACTTAAATGTACATCGCGCGAAATTCTATGCTCTAACTCTTAATATCTTTTTTTTCAATGAATACTAAAGAAAAAAAAATTGCATAAGTTAATTAAAAATATATAATTGTATAAGTTGATAAAAATGCTATGCAATAGCTTTACCTCAGCAGTCTCCAAGTGCCGCACGTTTTTTTTTCAAAATTAACTCGTTCGATTCCCAGAAAGGTAAAATATATTTAAAAAAAACTAATGATGTAGTTTTAGATTTAATCAAAATCGGCCTCGTAAGTACGTTCAGCATTTTTCGCTAATCGTTAGTTTCAGATTTGGCCCCGAATGCCCATTTGAAAAATTCACCCCGTATATTCTGTTATTAAAATTTGTAAGACATACTCGTAAATGGGTAAATGCATTGATCGGGACATGTTTCATCGTACCGTATCAAATCGCGGTGGGACGGGGAATGGTCTCTTTATTATGTGTAAGGGAACATACATATATAGTTACTCGCAGTTGTAAGACATACTCGTTTATATCATATTATATTTATATATTCTAATTTGTATACCGGGTACCTAAGCGTCATAGAATCGTGTCTAATCCCGGTCCTATGAGGCTTTGAGTAGCCCATTGAAAAAGAAAGTCCCACTTGTGAAAACAACTATTTTGTACAGTGAGAAATAAGTAAAATTGTGAATGAGAAATATATTAAAAAAAAAACAGTCCTCCAATATTTGACAAACTTTGTTCTACAAATACTAAGGCATTGATGGTAAAATATTTTATTGTTATAATATATAAAAAAAACAAAGTAAATATGAATATACAAATAAAAATATACAAAAAAGAAGAAAAAAGCAAAACAATCAGACTGCAATTGTACGCTCTCGGGAGGGTTCGAACCTCCGACCTCTCAGCCAATCGACCGAGCACGCTATCCACTGCGCCACGAGAGCTATGTATTGACTGGCGAAAGTATCCTACACTTAACGGTTTTTACTCGCTACGAAACGGACACTGTATATTTACTATGCGTTTGGAGTGAGAGGATTTTTATGCGGTTTTCAGTGATGGGTTTTGATTTAATTGGTGCATGTTTTTAGATAGGTGTTACGAAAGTGTTACGGTAACAACTTACCAAGTGGCGTTGCAGTAAATTTTTTTTTTGCAAGCGAATGTTAGCATGTATCTCAAAAATTACTAGTCCAATTGCGATTTTCAGTTATACATTTTGATTAGATTGTATATATATCTTTATTGATTATGTATATTGGTGAAAAAATAATATAATATTATATTAGATTGGTGCAATTTCTTAGATAGTGTCCTGAAAACAATTTACCAGGGGAGAGCTGCAGTAAACATTTCTTTGTGCAAAACCAAAGCTACTAGTACGATTTGGATGCGGTTTTTTTCGATAATGGGCTTGTTATGGATTAGTAAATATTCTTAAATACGGGTTACGGTGGGAAATCATTAGAATCACTACAGTCATATATTTCATTTTAGTTATTACATATTTTAGTGTACTAGGTACTTACTTACTTATTTGGTTCTAGAAAATGTAGGGGAGAGTTGGTGTAATTGTACAGCCGGTTTAATCGTACCACTCATGTATTTCCTATTAAATTAGCAATTATTTCTAATATAACAATACGAAAGTATGACTCCTTGCAGTTCCGCACCATTCCGCTATTTGTAAATGGGATTTACTGAGACCTGTTTGTGCCAGCTAAAAAAAATATTTTTTAGTGATACTTCATCTAAATTTTCGTCTTCTTTCGTAAGCACAGTAAGAAAATGAGTTTCGATGAATATATGTATTTTTAAAAGATCTCATATCTTGACGTTAAGAAAGTAAGTAGTAGGTGATGTTAGTTAATGAATTTTGTACGTTTTTAAGGTTCTGTACCCAAGGAAAAAAATGGATCAATGTCTGTCCATCTGTCCGTCTGTCACAGGGCTCCATTTTTGGAATCGTAATAGATAGATACATGATTTTGTAAAGATTATGAATAACGGTGGCCAGTATAACAACAAATACTAAAAATGCTTGAAAATTAATGAGGCTCGCCATACAAGAATCCACTATTTTCCGGCAATTGTCGCTTTTTCTATTAGCGTAATAGTTAAACAGTTCAAATGTTCACAATGTATTTATTTACTTCTATAGCTGCTATGATATCAATTACTAATTAAATAATAAAATAATGACACGAGACCCTCTGTATGCTACTTTGATTTGCTCTTGGCTTATTATTTCAATTTCTTGTTTATTTTTTTTATTTTTTTATTTATTTATGCACACAAAATATAATATATATGTGGGCGCGAGGATAGGTAGATCTACAATGGTATTTCGATTCAACTAATTTAACCAATATTTATATAAAATATAGTTAAAATAATTAAATGAATAGGTAAGCGTTAGTGCCACCACAGTAACAATAACAGAAGTTTGGGAGAGTGTCTACCGCAAGTCGTCGCAAAGACCGACCTTATTGTTGAAAGATTTTGCATTTGATCCAAAGATTCTACATTATTTTTGGATATGAATATAAAATCAGTCATGCATAAGATTGTTTAAAGTTCGTACCACTACGTGCTTTTGATATAACGATGTAATACAACGAAGTGAAGTGACATCTTAGTCTATTAGATTTATAGTAATACTATAATTCTAAGTTTCGATTATATGAAAGTTAATAGATTTTGGTTTCTTGGGAATGCTTTAAAGCCGCAAGCTCTAGTCGTCACGTGGCTGTAAACTGCCTACTAAAAAGTGAGTTTAAAACATTAATGACATTAGGATGGCATGTGTCAAAATGGGCCTATTAAATTGTGACGACTAAACTTACGAATTACAAATTAATAAAAAAAACCTTTTCCCACGGACTAAATTGTGAATCTAAACCATTCTCAAGTCACAGACAACAAACACAACAAATTTCATCAAAATCAGTCCAGTCGTTTAGGAGGAGTTCAGTGACATACACACGTACATAAGAAATATATATATATATATATACGAGTATATATATATATATATATATATATATATATATATAAATGTTACTATATGTTACTATATATGTTACTATGTTAAAGCTGGCGCGTGTGCGCGGAGCGGGCGTCCGCTACAGACAGCCTGTTGTTGTTGTCGAGCCGCAGGCGACCCTCGCCTACAACACGCGGTATGTTGTAGCGACGCTCAAATGATTTTGAAAATCAGTAGTAAAGTGGGAGCCCAGCGCGTGCGAATGACTTGCGTCCTCATATGGTGCTTTTCATGTTTCAATAAAAACTCGCGAGCGTGCATCACCCTCTGTTTTAGTGGACTACCGCAATACTTCAAATTCCTGATATTGCCTGTCAACAATATCTATCTATCTATCTACATATATTAAAATGAACGTTTGCCTGTATGTCCTTTATACATGCAAAGTTATTGTGTATGAGCGTGGGCTCAACTTGGTCGTACTAACTCGGAAACCTTCGTGGGAAGGTTTCTGAGTTTGTACGACTTATGTTGACAGTCTGTCAGCATCTGTTAGCATCTATGGGTCACTACCCTACTACCTACTACTACAATATCATTTTAACCTACTTTATTCCGTGTCACAATCACATCGTCCGAAGGATCTCCGATCGGTTAGTACTTGAATCTTATGTCAGGGAGGGATATAGGCTCCCTTTGTATGTGCTTACTGCTTATATCACATTTCCTCTAGCCCAGCGACCTCTGCGATAGCGCATGACATTATTAGTATAATGTCATGGGCCTATTGGCCCATACCTCACGGGAAATGTTGGCGCCACGGACAGGCTAACGTGGCGTTTCACCGGCGTAATTTAAAAAGGCTTCTGTTTCAAGTTATTTTTTATAATATTGAAGTAGCAGACGATCAAGCAGTCCACCTAATGGTAAGTGGCTACTGACGCCCATGGACATCTGTAAACAACCCCAAATAGAATTATATACCCCTACCTGAGGCCGGTCACAGATGCGCCAGTCCGATTATTCCAAGTTTTTGTTTAGAATATATAAGCAAATTTCATTTCCATCGTCAAAAAAGGCCGGCGACAAATTTTACAATTTAGCAACTAACACATTGTTTTTTCCGGGAGTATGTTCCCGTATCATATAGGATTGGTTATGTTAGGTTGGAACATAAAAATAAACGAAACAAATCGAGCAGGCCACACACAGGTTAAGTCTAATTCATAAATTCAAAACAAGTTAGTTTTACAATTGATAAACATATTATTTAATAGAAGGTCAATTAATTAGCAGCTCATTCACTACTTTACGGACCGTATCCCTCGAAGCTTCGAAAATTAAGGAAGTCGTTATGGCGAATTTAACATTCACTGATGAACGACTAAAATCGTCATAAAGAGAATAATAAAAGTTACAGACATCCACAGTAGCTTACACCTACATTTTTTTTTTATAATATGAGAGTAGCAGACGAGCATGCAGTCCACCTGATGGTAAGTGGCTACTGCCGCCCATGGACATCTGTAATCAACCCCAGATAGGATTAGATATTCCTACCTGAGGTCGGCCACAGATGCGCCACTACCTCTGAGGACTAAGCTGGAACGCCTCGGAAAAGTCTATCTTCCTTACCACACCCTTCAAACCGGAACACAGCAGCGCCTAACACTGCTGTTATTAGGTAGAAATAGGTGTGGCGGTGGTGCCGCCGGAGCCGAACCACAAAGGGTTCTACCACCTTCAACATACATACCTACATATACTTAAGTAAAAAATAATTGGTACAAATCAAATTTCATGGATATAATGGAGTTTAAATTGAAGTAAGAGACCAAAGATAAATTGTAATAAATATATAAAAAAATAAATCTAATGTATGGGATACTGGTATCCACCACAAGCATTTAAAATGGTTCTAGTTCTACATCAAAGCTCACTTTGCTCTACATAGGCCTTCTGACGAAAGGTAGATTTAATAATTTATTGGTAACCAGTTTTTGTCCGCGGCTTCGCCCGCGTTTAAAAGAAAATAATATGACATACTAATTCATAAAACTGAAAACTCGTACCTTCATTGGAATACAAGTGGCGCCATCTACCATCAAGCAATATTATATTATATATGATGGCCAGTGGGGCTCCCTGCACGCTCTGCGCTCAGAATAGTGTGTCGGTCTATATTTTCTAATACTAAGCGACGTAGCTAGGAGCAGGCCCGAAGGGCGGCTGCCAGGAGCACTACCTTCAAAGGGCCGTATTTTGCCGACGCACAATAGAAAATATACTATTAATTCAAAAATACTTCATAACAATCCACTACCTATATGTATTGAAAGAATAAACCTGTATCTTCGACCAATTTACCAGTTTTATTATTCCTGCTGTAAATCCCGCGCAAAATACAACTCAAACCTCAGGAGCGTTCTTTTTTAACACGCTTGTAATAGCTTGGGTTGTATGTATGTATGTAGGTATGTATGTAAATAACAAGTAACGGAATCTTTTAACCCGATTTCTACCCACTTAGAACGTTCAGTTTAATTCAAAATTTTGTAGAATTATCAAAAACCGATGACAATACACGATTTTAATAATTTTTTACCATTGTCCTTATCAACATCCTCAGGATTAACGATTTTTGAGGCGAGATTGTTCGAACGCCTTGGAGAAAGTTCATCGCAAAGTTATTAGATTGCAACAATTATTGCTTTTTAGTTCTGTTATTGCGTGATTTTTAGTTTTGAAAATAATAATGTTATTTCCCTATAACTCAAATGTTCTATAATATCTATAATGCCCTCTTGTAGAATGATTTTTAGGATTCCGTACTCAAAGGGTACTTATCAACATCCTCAGGATTAACGATTTTTTGAGGCGAGATTGTTGAAGCGCCTTAGAGAAAGTTCATCACAAAGTTATTAGATTGCAACAATGATTGCCTTCTAGTTCTGTCTGGAGATTAATAATTTGAAATTTTTTGAACAATAAGTTGATTAATAAGTTGAATGATAACAATAAAGTCTACTATACATATACTACAATAAACATGTGTGCTGCATCAGAACAGAGTATCAAACACATCAAGATAAATTGACTCTACGACGGTTAATCGCTAAGCTATGTAATTTATATCACAATGAGTCGGCGAAAAAAGGGTCGTAGTACATACAATGAAAAGACTCCTAGTTACATGGTAAGTTATAATAATTATAGTGTTTGAAATAAGTCAGTGAAAGAAGGTCGTTAAGATTTTCAAACTTTGATTAAGATAATTTTCTTTCTATTAAGTCAGGGAGTGCAATCGCTTAATCTTGTCAGGGACGCAAAATTCAAATGTTGCCAGGTGCGCTCACGACCCCAAGCTATGACGTTGAATACCCTATCAATACGTGTTACGTATAAATACATATTCAGGTACCACATAATAGCAGGACTCATAACAACTCCGACTATTGTACCAGTGAAAACGAGTTTTGCTGCAACTGTCGCTTTTGTGTCATTTTAATAATGTCTGGAGGTCTTTCCGCGACATTTGGCAGTGGTTAGTTATTACCTAATTACTGATACACGTCTGTGATATATAGTTGTTTCCATTGTTTTAAATTTGTTTCTAAAAACCTATTATAGATTTTTACCGCGCTTTTATTAGCTTGACCTGTATGTATGTAATGGAATCTTTGAACTCGATTTTTACCCCCTTTGAAAAGCCCGATTAATTTTAAATTTTAAATTTTAACACTTATCAAGAACCCATGACAATACACTATTTTAATAAATCTATCCCATTCACCTCATCAAGATCGTCAGGAATCAGGATTAAGGAATTTCCTTGTTGCGATTTTAGCGTGGGTCTTAGTTTTTAAACTATAATTATTAATTCTTGTGCTGGTCGTTTGTAAGAATTGCCCTTTTTGGTAACCATTACCTCAATTATTGCAGTTCTAAACAGTGGCCAAGTAAGTATCTAGGAATATTGGAAGGACTCAACAAGACAAATGTAACGAAATTAATCGATATCAATCAGTTTACTTTTATTATTTTCAATCCATAGCTCCTCTACAGTATAAATAACACTTAGTAGGTATAAGTAGATTATTAATTCATACTAAAAACAGTAATGTGAATTTAAAAATTTGGAGTAATCTGACTTGAAGCCCGGGTAGAGACGCGTGCGGGGAGTTGGTTCAAAATAATTTTGGAAATGATTGTTCTGTAGATGAGCGCCGCTGGCACAGCCCGGGGAGCTGCGAGGAACGAGCACGCGGGTATAGGGATGCAGAGTTACAGAAACTTATCGATATTTTAATCAAGGCTAAGTAAATTTCGATAATTGGTAATATCGATAAATAAAACCATGATTTTATGGAAATGATTGTTCTGTAGATGAGCGCCGCTGGCACAGCCCGGGGAGCTGCGAGGAATGAGCACGCGGGTATAGGGATGCAGAGTTACAGAAACTTATCGATATTTTAATCAAGGCTAAGTAAATTTCGATAATTGGTAATATCGATAAATAAAACCATTATTTTATTTTGAGTTTCTAGAGCGATAGCCGTAAATCTATAATAACTCATCTATAATAATAATAACCTACATAGATGGATACACAACTAGATTACACAACAAACTTAATTTAGGGTATTTTTCTGTTTAACCGATAATGGTATATCGACGCATCGGTACAACACTAGCGGCACCTCAATTCGTGAGCGAACCCCGGGGCGAGGCGCGACGCCGCCGGCCGCGGCCTCTTTGCCTCTTGAAATAACTAGATGTTGCCCTCAGCCTTGCTCGCGTGGTTGTACATGCACTGAGGTTATCTTTAACTGTATGCGATTCCTATGAGTAGGTATCTGTTTAAAAATAAAATATTTACATAATGTGGAAAAATAAAAGGCGATGAATTTTTAAGGCGATGAAACAGTGATAGCCTATTGGCTTGTTTAGGTTGATAGTTATCTTATTCTGAAGCCAGAAAGGAAATTGATGCAAATACCATAAGCACTTGGCCAGTGAGGTGGACTATTGCTTAATCGTTCTCATTCCAACAGATGGACAGTTATGGGTCGATGACGATATATAACACCGATCCATTGGGGTACTACTGGGCATGGGTCTCCTCTTATGAGACGCCTCTATAGTCCATAAAATTGAATGTTTTGAGATCATTATTTTTTAAACTATCAGGCGTCTAGGATCTCACACTGGCTTCGTTCACGGTTTAATCATGTGATAATTAATTTATACGCTCATTATATAGACAGATGGTTATATGGAATGCCTGCTCTTTGTACTTCGGATCCCCAACGCAATAAATAGTTAGTAATTATCTTGTGATGTTCAATACTGTAGGCACTATGTCAAATATAGCTATGTAATTAAAATAATAAGCATTACAATATGCAATTAGTTTGGTAAGGTTTAACATAAGACGCAATTATTATTTAGTTATGTATTTATTCTATTTTATTACACTATTTAAGCTTTTTTGATATAAAAATATTATTACCTTTACAATTTTAGTTTAAATCAAGATCGACCCTGCGGATCCGTTGACCTTATAGTGCTATCCTATTCCTAACTATTAATAATTACTTACTGTTCCCCATCAAACGATAAAAACAATTATCTCAGAACGCGAGCGAAGTTGCGGTAAAAGCTAGTTCCGTATAAGTATTATTCGTTGTGGGCATCAAAGTGTATTTGAAAATGGTATATTTATTCTGTTTATAAGCAATCCTATTGAGGCTTACAGGAAGTGTTCCAACAAGGAGCTGCCCGCGGCTTGAAAATGAAGTATAGAAAAGCGTGGAGAGTGAGGCTCGCGGACATTGCATTGTTTGCCGACCCCCCTATTGTTCGAGCGAACCGCGTACCGCATACCGTACTGAAAGTTTTGGGATTATATTATCATTGATGCTTAGGTTGAAATAGTAGTGGTTGGATAGCTTCTTCTGGGTCCGAGGTTCGAACCCAGATACGCACTTCTGATTGTTCTGAGTTATGTGTATATTAGAAAATCGTGATGATATCTTCATACGTAGCTGGCTTCTAAGCTAAACACATACCGCAGGTAGGTGTGTAGGCAAGCCAAGTGTGAGTTGAACTCGCAAACGGCGGGTTCCGTAGTACCAACGTTTAATAGACATAATGTCATATAATAAACTTAAGTACCGACGGGTCGACAACGGCTTAGTAATAGTTACGTTTTTACCCTTTGATTACGGAGTCCTAAAAATTAACCATCAAAGGCAAAGCTGGAATAGGTCCATGCTGCTCCAGCCAGTGAAGCCTGCAGCAACTCATAAACTATTGATAAGCGGCCCTCCGCGGCCCGCAGCGGCGCTCGCGGCACCACCATTGTTACTCGCGCTATTGTGTGCCGTTTGCCAAAATTAAATAATTCTCTCACTCGATAATGTTCATATTTTCATTTGCGAATTATATATCAAATGGATTTCAAGCTGACTTTGTTGTTCATAATGAAAATCTACTGCGAAGCCAAAACAATGACCATTCGAAACATATTCTCTGTGGAAAAGTAGGTCTGAAAATGTACCGAAGGCAAAATATGTTTTATACTATTGGAATAGTAGATGAGCTTGCAGTTCACATTGTGGCAAATAATAAGTGGCAACTGCCGCCCATGGACATCTGTAATCAACCCCAGATAAGATTACATTTTAATAATGTGCCGGTACCCCTGAGGACTCGGCTGGAATCCCTCCACAATCACACGACACAAGACAATCAATGTCTCCCATACCACACTTTTCAAACAAAATACAGCAACGCTTAACACTGCTGTTATTAGGCAGAAAAGGTGTGGTAGAACCGCCGAAATATCATCAAGGTAACAAATAGGTAACAGACAGTAGGTATTATTGAAATGTGCGAATTAGAGGCAATAAGGTTCGACCATGGATTTTTCAAAGATTTATTCATCATCACTAGTTTTTGAAACTGAAAATTCGTACTTTCATTGGAATGGCGCCATCTGGCGAAAATTGGTCGTACCAACTCTGAAACCTTCGTGGGCTCATGGACATCAACGTTGCTAAACATCATCACTTGATCAAATGCATAGTTTACGATTAAATTCTTACTAATATCGATAAAAATAATCGACTTTTTGGTCCAAAAGATCGATTCTCCGATTAATCGATCTTAGATAGCCATCCCTACTTCCCATGGGAATTCCGGGATAAAAACTATCCTATATCCTTTCTCGGGTCTCAGACTATTTTTGTACAAAATTTCATTAAAATTGGTTCAGTGGTTTGGGCGTGAAGAAGAGACAACCAGACAGACAGACAGACAGAGTTACTTTCGGATGTATAATATTAGTAAGGATATAACCTATATACATACAAGCAAACTTAATATCGTAAACAGCTGCTATAGTTATAAATCTGTTGCAGCTATTTAGGGAGGCACTAGGAGGTACCTACTAGGTCTATGTTCCAGTGGAATTGTGTGGATGCTGCCTAATTTTTTATATGAGACAACCATCTTGGATCGACCTTTGGTAGATTCTCCAGTGTTTTAAACGGACGATTAGTCACAGATATTCATAAGTAGCAGTAATCACTTACTATCAGGTAGCGTAAAAAGTCTGCGAGCCTTTTGTTAACTTATGGAGGTATATTGTTGTCAAGGATTATTCATACATGAAGGTCTCCACGGAAAGCTCTCAGATTAATATTTTTTTAATTGAGACAACTCTACTTAAAATATAGTGTAGTACAGTGACACAATCTGTAAATACAGTAAAGTTATGGATATGTTTGACAGACCTGTATTGAACCCAAGGTGTGTGATTTGTTTGTTTATTTATTGCAAGTACTGAAATTATAGGTGTGCACACCTTACAAGAAACAGTCGATCACAAAATTAAACTAATACGTAAACAAATGAAAGTGTACTTAGAATAAATAAAAATAAATTGATGTTAATATTTTAAACATTATTTAAAAGCAAAATGGAGTTCTATTGACATTTTTACGGTAATCTATGAGCGATTAAAATATACTTTCCTTCTTTAAGGCGTAAATGTTCGCTAAAGTGTTTTACTCCCGTACCTCTGTGTTTAAATATAGTTAATGTAATGTTTTGTTTAGTAAATCTTTTCAATTTATTCACAGTTCATGCCTTCAGGGGTGGAAAGCGAGGGTGGTAGTTAACTCTGAGCTTTGTTCGTTTCTTAGCCGGCACTCGGTAGCCACTGAACTTAATGAAATGGAAATGCTTAAATAAGATAAGTAGTGGGTAAGATAAGTGGTGGTAGATGTAATTACTTTATGTATTAGAGCACTTTTTGCTCTAACCTATTTTGTATAAAGACATTTGATTTGATT
Organism: Epargyreus clarus; assembly: GCF_041222505.1. NCBI lineage: Eukaryota > Metazoa > Arthropoda > Insecta > Lepidoptera > Hesperiidae > Epargyreus > Epargyreus clarus. The sequence goes on from NW_027332215.1 coordinate 7,148,465, forward strand.
TTGATTAAGAAGCTCAGATAAAACTAAAACAACCTGTTGGGTAAAATATTGATTCATACTTAAATTGAAATTGTTAGGGGTCTAGAAAAAACATAGGATATCTTTTATCCTCAAAAAAAGTACCGTTCCCTAAGTATAGATAGAAACCTCTGACTGCGAGTGAAGCTGCGCGTAAATGTAATGTATACATGTGAAAATCATTACGGATATTTTGATTATTGTTAGACTGCTTTAGGCTTTCTTGAGTTGCTATTACTGTCCCACCGCTAGGTACGGGAATTCTCTGAAAGTGAGAGGGGTCCGTCAAGTGCGAATGTACGATTTTACAGACTTATGAGAACTTTTTTAAGGAACGCTCAGGCGTGTAGGTTTCTTAGCAATGTTTTCGTTTACCGTTACATAATCCGCGTAAAACTGTTAGTCCACTCTGAATATAGAAATGAACAACTTCAGAGCGGACTAGTAGTTTGGCGAGGATTATACAAAGAATTATTTTCTAATACACATACTACTTTGAAAAATTATAAGTGCGAGTGATTTGAATCTTGGATCCGTCGATTACAAGCCGAGTTTCAACCACTAGACCAGTGTTCCGCAAAGTGTGTACGGCGGCATACTGGTGTACCGTGATTATTAGTTGGGGTGCCGCGGACAAATAAGGTTATCTTATAAAATTATTTTAGGAAGTAAGTAAGGGTAAGTAACATACCTACACAATCACGCGAGCGTATGAGCGAGGCGTTTTGTTTCGTTCATCTAATTCTTTGGTTTCAATAATTCTTGATTAATATTATTTAAAAACTAATTCTTAATTTGTGGTGTACCGCCAAAAATCTTAGTTTTCCTAGCTGTACCTTGAACACAAAAAAATTGCGGAACACTGCATTAGACTACCACTGTTGTTGCAGTCGCATATCGCATACTTTAGCTGCATATAATGTACCACCTGCAGTAGGTGTTTGTAGAAATTAATCATGTTAATTTAACTAAATTAACCAACAATTGTCTATGTCACCTTTGACTCGGCTCGTTCCTTTGATCGGCATGTGTGTGCTTGACATTCCTATTTATGAGCTATCAGTTAATGTTTATGATGTTAACTATTCCAAACAATAACTTGACGTACGGCTCAAATGCAGATCCGATATACCTACTAGGCTCTAAGACATCTTAGAGAAACTAACATGTACAAAACAGGGATGTTATGGAGATAGATATTATATCCATAACATCCTTAATACAGACCTACGTAGCAGTACATATGCTACGTATGACCCGGCACTTCCAGAGGAACGCCGCGGAGTTTTAGTCAGTAAGAATCCGACATACGAGTACACCTTCTGTTCCTCCGAGCAAAGGGGCATCCATGAGGATTTCTTCGCAAAAAAAAAGTATTAATACGTAATTAGTAATAATTTACAGTACCTACATCTTAATCCCAACAGTGGGTGAACAACATACCGCTTCTCTTTATTTTTATCATTACTGTGAATACTTTATAAAAGTTTGCGGTTCGAAGTCACCTTCCAAATTCGGTTCTTGCAGGTAATACCGCATGCAAAACAAACGTTTTCCAAGGTATGTGAAGTCTATCAATTCGCACTTGGTGAGCGTGCTGGACTATGGCCTAATCATTCTTATTATGAGAGGAGACCCCTGCCCAGCAGTGGGACAGTAATAGTGATAATAGATGTATGGACATCAGACATGATAGTGACCAGTGACTATAACCGGCGAATGCATCAATTTCATAAAATAAATGTATTTTTTTAAATATTAAAATACAGAAAGAACGTGTATTTTTCATTACTTGCGATATCGCAAGTCAACAAGAAAAGTCAATATTAGTATTAATAAGAAATAATTCCCAATCATACAACTCAAGAAAATTACAAATAAAATGTAGCCAGAAATTTCTTTAGTGCCAGCGCAAGGCTCTAGAGGCTACGAGAAAATTAAATTAAGCTTTGTTGTTTTGCTTTGTTTTTTGTTTTGCTTATATATACAATTCTCGGGTCACAATGTTAGTTACCGTACTCCTCCGAAACGGCTTTACCGATTTTCACCAAATTTATATGCATGCAGTAGGTCTAAGAATCGGCTACTATCTTTTTTTCATACCCCTAAGTGATAAGAGTTGTTCACCCTTAACATTTTTTATTTATATGGCAACACAACGTTTGCCAGGTCAGCTAGTATTACTGTATAAAAGTAGAAGTTGTAGTGCAATTTAATGGTGTATTTAAGTATTTGTTCATGGGAATTTCAGGTCAGTGACAAATGCAAGAAAACTTTGACCAATACATGGCAATGTATTTAATCTATGTAATCTATAAAAGTTATAGTTATTATAGGTGTAGTTATAATAATACACAGTGGCTCGCCGTTTCGTACGTCTTTTAGAGCATTTCTTTTAAGAATCACGAACATACATAGTTACTCGTATATCGTTGTTTTCGTTAGATTTTCAAAAAGTACTCGTATATTTTATCGCGATATGTGCAGTGGAACGCAGGGTATGGTCGTTAGAATGGGAAAGTTTGGTATTAGTGAGATGGATTTTAGCATACAAAGTGTATGAACGTCGGATATTTTTTCTAATCCATCGAATTTCGATCATCGACTATTTAAATACAAGGTCAATAGGTAAACGAGTTGTACAACGGACTGAACACTATAAATGTATGTAAATTGTTAATTACAAGATATTTTAGGAAGTTCAAATGATGAATAATGATGGTGATTGGTCTATATCCGCGTTTCAAACCTGTGGTCCGGGGTCCCCTGGGGGTCCGCGAGTATATGTATGGGGGTCCGCGGTGTCATCTCCGGACCATACATAAATCGCTCATTAAATGCAAAAGGGCCGCAGAACGAAAAATAAGCAAACCAGTTTTATTAGAAAAATGTGATTAAAGCATTATTTATAACACTATTATTAATCTATAAAAAAAAAAAAAAAATTTGGTTTTTCAAATTTTGTTTTGGCTCTCCTGTAAAAAAAATGATATTTGTTATTGCGTTTTTTTCGCTGTTTATTTTATTAAGGGGGTCCGCGAAAACTGTACTTGATTTCGTAAGGGTCCGTGGACTGAAAAAGGCTAGGAAACGCTGGTCTATATCATCAAAATCCATGTAATATCTATTATGAATAAAATAACTAAAATTATTTTACAATGTTGTGTATTTACAATATTTGGTATACTTAGCTCTCAATGATATACTTAGGCTTTTGTAGAGTGTTTTCCATTTGTGTATTATTTATTTTACGTTATTATTTAATGTAACAATGACCATTGGGATCATTGTTACATTCCCTTATTTTTTCGTAGTGTAACGGATTTTTCTATACATTACGTAGTGCAAAGCCCCATAGAGTTCACATAACTTTTATGAACTGTTTTTTAAATCTTTCAGGTATGTAGGTTTCGACAACATTCATCACGACCAAAACAAATGATAATTAATTTCTCATACGTACATAACATTGAAGAACTAGATGCACTCGCCTGGGATTGAATCCTTGGACTTCTAGACTGAGCCAAGTGGCAACTATTAGACAACCACTGCTTAAGTTTGTATTCTAACTAATATTATAAATGCTAGTGTGAGTTTGTTTGCTTACTTATTTTTATCTTGAAAAAATGTAGGGTCATCATTCTCGCGAGCAAAGCCGCGGGTAGAAGCTAGTACTAGTATAAAATGTGGGCAAGTACCTACACACGTGAAACCAACATGATTTAAATTCACCAGTTGTATACTAACACGTTTCGCAATAAGTGTGGCATGCTGGCCAAATCGCTGAAGGCGAGTTCTCGCGACGATCGGGGATTCTGCGAGGTAGCCCCGAGCTACCCCCGGAGCCGCACATTATATTTTTCCCATGTCGAAATAACACGGCGCTTCATATTTTGTTATTTGAGTAGTATTTTATATTTGTTATATTGAATTGAAGTAACAAACGAAGATGTTGTATACTTGACTAGGTGGTCACTATAACCATCTGTCGTCATCGTCCTGTTATAGTCCTTTAAGGACTCCTTCTCTGAGTGACAGGGGATTACACTATAAGTTCAACTAAAGTAAGAATAATACACTCCGTGGTGCACAGTATGTATGGCATGCATCCTCCTTTCCGACATATTATTTTACTAATTTTAGTTAGTCTTAGTTTACTTTGCAAAAGTTTTATACTGTTATTAGTGAGGAGATTTTTATTTATTTAAGCTTTTTTTTTAGGAATGTAAAAAGGCGTTGGGATTGAATTTTCGTTGGGTTGACTGGGTTTGAACCAGCACCCCCAGATACCAGTATCCGACGCTCTGCCATTGAGCTACCGCGCTACGTTAATATGTGTACGAATAGTACTAACTTGGATTCTGGACGTTTTGCAATAAATCGTTATTACATAAAATGATACATAAATTTTAACTTGAGAATCAGTACTTTGAAACACATTGTAAATACATGGTTATTTTTTGAAATACGCGACGGGAAAATTTGAAGGGTGGGTTGCACTGAAGGCCCGTTTAAATTCAACTATACTTAACAATAACTTTGACGATAGCGATGGGGTGTTACTACAAGTTATATTTTGTCATTAACGTCATTTGGGTCACTGTAAGCACTATTTTATTTTATTTTTAGTGGGTGTTGACAGATACGGATATAGACAAAAACAATAACTTTAACTTAAATAACCGAAATCAACCGGTTAACGTTTAGAAATAATCACAGCAAAAAGTTCGATTTTCATCTGGAAAAATAGGCCTCGTACATCTGGTATTTGGTATATGTATTCAAACACATTTTGTGTAAACCATTACCCTTAAACCACTTCAACGCCCGCCATTTTCTTTATACTCTTCACCATCTCCTGTAGGCCTCTTGCGCCAACGAGGGGGTGCTATCGCCCTCTTTGAGGAACACTGGACTAAACTTTTTTTATTTTTAGAAGGGTTCCAAAACCAGCTGTAGAACAATAATGGATCGGTGATGAATGCGACATAGATATCTCATATTATGGTCCTTGGAATTTAATAGTAAAATACCTTACTAATATTAGCAGGTATTGTTATTACGGTTTTGTATAATTTATCCAACCATGCATAATCAAATAAGTTCATTAAATACCCATAGATTAGTAAAGATTACTCACTCCTAACAAGAAAATGTACCCAGTTTTGAGAATTGAAATAGTTGCGTAAAAAAGTTTTGCCACGTCTCCGTGCTAAAATGTCCCTAAAATATTTGAAATAATTATCTATTATAACGTAAATTACGCAGTATTAGTTATTTATTCGTAAATGTTCTCTAAAAAATTTTTTATTTGTCTAGAATTAAAAAAAAAACTTACTAAAATAAGCCGTTTGTGGCTTCATTCAATTTCAAGGCGGCGATGTATCTTTACTAATCTAAGTAAATACCCTACAAGATTTGATTTTGCCCTAAAGAGCATAGAAATCTTGGCTATGTGCCGCGGGCGAATAATTACTGCGTGGAAGAGGGCCGGGCTGCCGAGGGCGATGCTGTTGGCGTTGCCGACAGCCCTTTGTTGCCAGCTTTACAGTTTATAATTAATCCTTTAAAATTAAAAATAAAGTAAAGAAAAGTTGATCTTTGAACATATTTTTATTCAAGGCGGTTTAAAATTATTTAGGTATTACAGTAAATCCTGTCTAAGTAGTACGAGTCATGAATATGAATTGTGATATTTCGATTTTAAGAAATTAAAGTCCGTGTACACTGGATTCATGACTTTTTCAAATTTCACAGTACGTGCATCTTTGAAAAAATGTACAAAAAAGTCCATTGTTTAGTGTTTGACTAATAATATAATAATATTGAATGTACTTAATGCCAAATTTTTCATAACGTTTTACCAACACAATTTTTCAATAAAATATTAGTCCACCTTTTACGTGGTATTTGAATATCATTTATGTAGTATTTACTAATACGTTAATTAACACAATTATGAAATTAACAATTTCGTTTCATTACAAACAGACAGACAACTGATTTGTAATTTATAAATTAAAAATAAGTATGTAAATACATTTGAATATAAAACCGATGAGGCTTTAGAAGGTTGCATAAGCCCCGGGCGAGTAATTACAATTCGAATAAGGGTCGGTTAGCCGCGAGCACAGCCGCCGGCGATCAGCCCCGCGACGCTAGAAACGGTCGCTTTGACGAAACCTTACTGCCGAATGTATGCTTTTTAGGGTTCCGTATCAAAACAGAACCCTGTTACTTATAAGTTATAAGTCTCAAATGACTATCCGTCTCTCACAGGGCTCTCTCTCTTAAACTGTAATAGATAGATACTTGGATTTTTTATAGAGTACAATGTACATATGTTAAACAAACAGAAGCTTGAATGTAAACGGGGGTCACCATTCAAGAAACTGCAATGTTTTGTCACTTTTCGCTTACTATTAAACCGTAATAGGTAGTCAGTTAAAGTTTTGATTATTTTACTTCTATGGCTGCTAAAATCACGAATACTAAAAATAAATCAAAATTTGGTGGTGCGGAACTCCTGTGTTTGTTCACCTCGCACTTGACCATTTTTTGAACAACATGCTGCTAGTATAGTTGGTAAGCTCGGTATCGGCATTCGGCACCTTTGGCGAAGTGGTGCTGTAACGCTCGGGCGCCATACCGCATTTATGTATGCTAATTGTTGAACTATCAAGATGTCTTAAACTCATGTATTATGTCTGTATCCTCTTCATATAAGCAGACTTTTTAACTAAACATTAGTACTGTACTATAAAATATTAAATATTTACGTACCCATATATACAGATCTGACATTAACAAATATTCTTTACAAAGTCACTGGAGTAGCTATTACGCATTTACGTAACTTCTCGACGAGGACATTACTCACTACTGTCCCAATGGGTAAGGGTGTTTTATCAGCTTGTTGGCCAAATGCGAATTGGAAAAATTCACAAAACATCATAGATTAGTAAAGATTACTCGCTTCTAACAAGAAAATGTAACCTTTTGACAATTGTCACTGTTAATTATTTTCGTGTTTAAAAATATTAAAAAAATGTAGTTTTTAGATCATTTACGAATGAAACGAAATGTCTTCGCACTTTTTCTTCGATTTCGTGTCTTAACTGCACATGTCGGCATTATTTCGCGTAAATTACACCATGAAAGCCATTAAACGGCTGACAGAAGCCAGCTGTTTAAGTCATTTAATGGCTTCCTTCAATTACAAGGCGGTGAGATATCTATACTTATCTATGCAAAACATTGACAATTTTCTTTTAAGAAATATCTGACATATAGGAACCTAGCTTGTTTCATGATGTATTAGGTACTTCACCGTTGCTCCCCCAGGGCAGAACCCGATCGGGGAATCGCGCTTGGAGGACTCGGACTGCGTTCCGTCGGAGATCCCGGAGATCCCGGTGAAACCACCGGCGGGGTTTTAGTGCGGTAAAAATCCCACATAACCCGGCGTCGATCGCACGTCGTCGGGTACGTTTTGAAGGTTTCCCCCTCGTAAAGAAAAAAAGGTACTTCACCGTTAAAACAAGTGATAATTAAATAATATGCATATAACTTCAAAATCAAAGAGCCTAGGATTCAAACCTTGAACCTCATATTGAGATCCCGAATGTGACACCACTTGTATATCCCTACTTATTACTTTTATTTTATAAGTACAAAAATGTTTTCTAAAAATATTACAAAAATAAAACATATCGAATGTTTTTGAATTGCGCACCACAGTCCCCGTAGATTCCTGTAAATGCCGCCAGCAAGTAATTATTATTCGACAAGCTATCGGCGGCCGCGAGCGACGCCGCCGGGACGCTACATCGCTAAACAACTCCACCTAACACCTGAGGCACGTCGTGTCATAACAATTGACCAAGTACGAGTCGAACATGCACACGGGTTCTGTACCACCACCAATTTGTTTTTGTATTTATTCTCAGCAGCTATGGAAGTACTCATACGTACTCTGTTAAAATTCCAGGTGTCTGTCTATTGCGGTTCAATAGATAGAGCGCTGTGACGGACAAACGGTGGAGCTTCCGTTTTTTCCTTTAGATACAGAAGTCTAAATAAAAATGCACTACACATTTCAGTTTTATCTCACCGGCACTGACACTGGTTTGAAAGCTGGAGCTCAAGGTTTTAATCCTGGTCATCCTGATTTTTCGATGTTTGCCCGTCTGAAAATTACCTTTTAACATAAAGGAAAATAGGTAGGAGATCTACTTGCCTGTCTTATTTAAATATAGTGGTCAATGTTGGGTGGGTCAATTTGAAGGTGGTAGAACTCTCTGTGGCTCTACTCCAGCGGCACCACCACACCTATTTCTACCTACTTACAGCAGTGTAAAGCGTTGCTGTATTTGTGTGTGTGATATACTTTTCCGAGGCGTTTTATCTTAATCCTCAGGTATGAATCTTATCTTAACTGGGATTAATTATAGAGGTTGTAGTGGTAGCGGCCGCTTGAGGACCATCAGGTGGACTGCATGCACGTCTGCTACTTCTATATTATAAAAAAAAGAAACTACTAATCGGAACTTGGCTAGCGAGGCGGATTTTAATACTGAGAAATCAGTGCTCCACAGTGGGATAGGAATGAGTTGATACAAAGTGGTACTAGACATGTAGATCCAGCTCCAATGTAACATTTAAAAGCAAAAAAAACGATCTTGAGAGAGAAAACCTCTCACGTTGTTTAATTAAATTTAATCAAAATGATTTCTCACATACGTATTGATATAGGCACATAACTTCAGAAACAGACGTGGATTTGAACTCGCAGACCTTTAGATTGAGGAGCTGATGAATTTTAAACTTCTAGTCATCGATCGCTGCTTTTACAATAATGCCTGATAAAAAACCCACGCTAGGGGTTTTCCTGTTATGTTTTCTTAATGGGTGCCATGGACGCACGCAAAGACAAACATGCAGAACCAGAACAGAAACCTAAATTAATCGTTTACATGTTAGTCTCACCGGGTTCGAACCTGTACCCACTGCGTATTATTCCGGTATGACAACACCTATCCCAAACTGAAAAATCATATCACAAAAAATACTTCATATTAAGCCCAAAACAAACAAATATGAAACGTCTGCTAGAGAATCGGTAATCGATTTTGCGTGTTACCTGGCAATCGTCATCAGGATGGATGGACGAGCCTAACGAATTTACGGAACTCCCCGATATATAAACAGATTTCAGAGCCTATCCTCCCCCGAATAGTTAACCGGAGTCACTGAAATATACTACTACATATAGGGCACGTTTAAGTCCGATTGACATGGAAACCTATATTTTAAGGAACCAAATATGTCAATCAGGGATTTTAAATAGCAAGGCATTAAGGGTTAATTTACACCTAAAGTCACTTATTTATCTATTAACATAAAAAATAAAGCAATAAAACATTACAGAGGTCTTTCCAATTCGTTTTAAAGCTTTGCATTGTACTCTCCTACTGCGCTGCGAAGTTCAGCGAGGGATGTGCAGAAAATGTCAACAGCTGGACTCCACTCCACCAAGCCATTGAGCAAGGTCAATGCTCGCATCAGTGGAGACTCTTTTATGAGGATGAGTCTGCAATGTGTCAAACAGGCGTCGTGGCAGACATAACTATATTATTCTTCTAGATTTACGTCTTTAAATCTATCATAACATGACCGCGGAGACACCGGCCGTGCCTGTCAAATTTATTGTACAGAAAGTGTGATTTTGTCTGCCACGGCCCTTGTCTGACCCGTTCAATGTCTTTAATAAATGTATTTATTAATTCGTGAAGTATTTTAAGTAATATTGGTTTAATATAGGTGTAATTACAGTATATTTTTAGCTTAACACAATATCATAGAATATAATATGGGAATTATTTCCTATCACAAAGTCTTAAGTGATAAAATTGTAATCTTAAAATTAAAAGGCCCAGTCATAGTTATTTATATTGGCTAATACATTAAACGTTACAAATGTTACTTACAACAAGTATTTTTAGGTTTCATCAGCTACATAATCTCTATTTTCATAACTACATATAAATAACATTACGTAAGCAATTTCTTAGTTTTCTACTTTCCTGCAGTCATAGACATTCAATTTAAGTTAGTTCTCAGTAAAGTTCGACATAGAACAGAGGTTTATATAGAGGCATAACTTTGTAAGTTGGAGTTACGCAGAGGAGTCACACACAGGACTATTTCTATTTCTCAGGTTCCAAGTTTTGCTGCCAACATGCACTTATAGCAATACACAGAAGCTTTGTGCCTGGGGTCGTAAACTCCGTTGGAGCTAAGGCGGACTGCTTTGTGGAAAGGAACACCTATTTAATTTCAGCGTTGTTGCGATATATAAATAACATAAACAATTAGGAAGGACAAATGAACCTCTGTTTATTTTATTTATTTATTTTTGTATTTTGAAGGTGGTAGAACCCTTTGTGGTTCAATTCCGGCGGCACCAACGCCACACCTATTTCTGCCTATTAACAGTATAGTATAGTATTAAGCGCTGTTGTGTTCTGGTTTGAAAGGGTAAAGGGAGACATACTTTTCCGAGGCGATCCAGCTTAGTCCTCGGGTTAGCGGCGCACCTATGGTCCACCTCAGATAGGAATATCCTATCTGGGGTTAATTACAGATGTCCATGGGCGGCAATAGCCACTTAACATCAGATAGACTTTATGCTTGTCTGCTACTCCTATATTATAAAAAAATGCATCAAAAAAACGTTCGTTTGTTGATAAGCATAATGACACTTTTGATATTCATTGTCACTGATTAACATTTCGTCTTGTGGATGATATAGACGTACGAGTATAAATACACAAACGGCTTCATCCTCGTTAAACAAAAAACATGATATATCTACCCAATGTAGCCGAAATTATATACTTTCAAATAATAGCATCCGACGTTCATGTGTATGCCTCGTTCGTATATTCACGTGTTTTAATATCACTCCGGTCAAGTCATTCTTATCGTGATAACTTTTAAACTATTAGTCCAAATTATTTAGTGTAAAAGACAAAATTTAAGGTCTGTTGGGGTAAGTCCGGAAAGGGGTTAAGACCGTATGACTCAAATTATTCCCAAATGCGAGCGTATTTTTTAATGTAGGCAACATTGTGCATGACGCCATATTGTGTTTCCGCGCCCCGCAGTTCCCGTCCGTCGCTCGAACGAACCGAACGCGAGTGTTGGAGAATTTAAAAAATCAAGGTAATTTTTGTCCTTTTTTCTCATATCCGATCTTTCCCTTGAACTTTAACTAGAATAATTTCTGGAAAATATAGCTGGTTTCATTGATATTTCGTCTGAATAATAAGTTTTTAGTACCAAACCTCATATTGATCTGATTAATATAATCCTCTGATCACTATTACTTGATATCCGGTGTTACCCCTCACGGGTAAAGATCGCATGATCTTCGCCCGTATAAATCGAAAGCATTGGTTGTCAAACTTTTATTTCTTGATTATTTTGTTCGTAAAATGTTTTAACTTTATTTCTTCAGATATATTTTATTCTTATTCTGCCGTCTTGAGAAAACTGTTTGAATTTTTTTTTATTTATTACATATTATAGCACAATAATTATTAAATTATAGTACAATAATTATTACATTTTTACTATTATTATACTAGAATTGATTAAAACTACGTCTACAAATTAGTCTTGAAGATACAAAACAAGAATTGTTTTTTATTACGCTTTTTCTAACAACTACATGTAGATATAAGACAAACAACATAACTGTTGTTTTAATTAATCTTCTAACATATAAATTGGCAGATTTACATCATTATAAAATATATACTTACTTGTAGATGCCGCGAAATTACACTAGAAAAACCACGCGAGCTATGTCATACACACAAGAAGACCTGGAGATAGTTGCACAAAAAATAAAAGATAAAAAACTTACGTACGCTGCTGCTTCACGAGAGTACGGTATTCCAACATCCACTCTTAGTGACAGAGTCCTAAACAAGACGAGAAAGATAAGCAGTACACTCGGCAGGGCAACAGCAATTCCAAAAGAACACGAAGATAGACTCGCCAACTCTCTTCGTGTTCTCGAAAAATGGGGGTGGGGATTGTCTCGAGAGGAAGTTTTGGACATTGCCCAAGAATTTATAAACAAAAATTGCTTAAATTGCCCTTTTAATAATGGAAGACCAGGAGCGGACTGGTTTATCGCATTTTGTCGGAGACATAATTTGTCCATTAAAAAGCCGCAACCTGTAGAATACCTCAGAAAGAAAATGACCGATCCTTTTATTATCAGTGAGTATTTTAAACTGTTGGAACAGACCCTGCTTGAATTAAATCTAACAGATGATCCAAAGCGCGTATGGAACTTGGACGAAACTTCGTTATGTCTAGACCCTACGAGGACAAAAGTTGTAGGCGCCAAAGGAGCAGCTTGCACGCGGACCACTTACGGAAGCGCCAAAGAGAATATAACTGTTCTCACCACTGTGAATGCAGCAGGTGAGAAATTAGACCCCTTGATAGTGTATAAGGGAAAATACTTATATCAACAGTGGATGGTGGAGAACGTAGGCTACGACTTTCAGCTTACTTATGCCTCAAGTAAGCGCGGGTGGATGGAAAGTGAAATTTTCTTCAACTACATGTTAAACGTTGTCATTCCCAATTTGGGTGATGATAGACCGGTCTTGTTACTGTACGATGGACATGTTAGTCATGTTGACGACAAAGTAGTAGAATTGGCAGTGAAACACAACATAACCATCCTTAAGCTTCCACCACATACGTCCCACCTTTTACAACCGCTTGACTTGGCCGTCTTTAAGTCCTTCAAGAATACTTGGGATAAAAACCTTGTGAAATGGCAGCGGCAAAACGTTGGTATTAAGTTACGAAAACAATATTTTGCCAAAATGTTCGCAGACGCATGGCAACAAGTAAAGCCAGAAGTAATAAAAAATGGTTTTAAGAAAGGTGGTATTTTTCCATTTAACGCTTCTGTAATATCCAAAGAAAAATTCGACCCAAATGCTTACATACGATGGCAAAAACATATATTTCAAAATCATCTCAGACAACCTAAACTCCTGAAGCATTTATGTTTAGAGGCAGTGAACAAGACAATAATTTTTAATGACAGATCTGACCCTGTTTTTAATTTTAACAACCCCAATCTTGCAAACAAAAATTCATCTGCATTGAACCCTGAAAACCAAGACCACATTTCCTTTGAAGATTTACTTTTAAAACAAATTGCACAACAACCTGCAAACACTAACAACAAGATTGCTACTAAATTAAAACGTGTCGCAAAAGGTGGAGAAGTGATTACAAAATCTTTCCTGCAAAAACAGAACGAAATAGCACAAAACAAAGAAAAAGAAGCTCAAAAAACCAAACAGAAGATAAAAAGAAAACAACCTCAACCTAGGAAACAAAATGAAGATCCTGCTAAACCTGGACCATCGGGAATACAGAAAAAAAGGAATCAACAAAAACCTACAAACCCTTCACAAACTTTGACAGATCAGACAAATAGAAAACAATATATAACAGTAAAAGGAAAAGGTATAGGAAAGAAAACCAAATCTGATAAAGAAAATATAACTTTGGATGATGGAAAGAATAATAATGAAATTAAGGATATAAGAGTGAGAAGTGAGAAGGATGATAAAATAAATTTGACAGATTCAAAAGTTCAAAGGACGATCAAAAAAGGAACCACAACAAGAAAGCGTAAATCGCGAAAGGACAAGAATATAACATCTACTCAAAATACAGGCACAAAAAAAAGATTTATAAAACGAAAGAGAACTTCTAGTATTGATACGACAGATGAAAGCCTTCTAATGAGCGTTCACAGTGATTCTGACTTATATGATGTGGAATTATTTGACTGTGATATGTTCACCGAAATAGACCCAATCGATTGTGACAAGATCCCAGAAAAACACGGTAATATAGAAGAACAGGGCTGTGAAAATAAAAACGATAAAGTCACTATTTTGTCTTCCATTAAATTGAGACCTGAAAATCAGGCTTTTTATAAAATTCACGGATCGTTAAACTTACAACCAATTGAAAAAGACTATGATCTATTTACCTTAAAACAACCCAAACTTGAAACAAACCAGAAACATAAAATTGAAACTGACGGCAGCTACCATGAAGAGGATGAGTATAACGCTGGTTCGATAACATACGAAATTGGAGATACAGTTCTAGTTAGGTATTTTAAAAAAGCTTGGAGATATTATGCCGGTGTCATTGAGGCTATCAATAATTTAAAACCAAAACTCTACACTATATCCTTCTATAAGACCATTAAAAAGAAAACGGACGTATTTTTTAATATTCCAAAAATTGAAGATCGAGATTTTGTACCTGATATAAACATAGTTAAAGAAATAAGACTACTACAAATTCAAGAAAATCCAGCAAAGTATACCATCATGGACGATGGTGATGCAATTTACTTTTAATTTTTTTTATTTCTATTTAAGATATTTCAATTAAGATACTGACAAGCAATACTAGGTAGTAACTAGATATCTTTCCGTATTTAAGTATATAAGAAAATGTCTTGCCTTAATTGTTTATGTATATTTTGTTCGCCAGAGTATTTCTATTATGATCTCACGAGTGATACTAAGTAGCTATTTAGCCGTAATGTTTAAGTATACCGACTTAAAGTACAAAGTGATACCTAATGTGATTCCTATTAATTATAAAATTCAAGTTTTTATTGTTTGTAAGTTATATAGTATATATAGTTACCTATTAAGTTAATAACTTATTAGATAACTTTCATCTAACTGGATTTGTGATTTAATAAAGTTGATTTATTTCTTAATACTTATTACTTTTATTTATGAACATCAAGTGAACTGACTCACTTTTATTACTTCAATTATACATTCCACTTATACATTCCAAAATAAATACTATATTCAGCTGTGCACTATTTTTGTGCAATTCTACTTATATTTAAAATAATATCTTATGATACTTCACACATTTCCACCTACATACTTCCACCTACATACTTCCAGCAAATAGCAAAAATCGCATCCATTCGATCTTTCCCTCAAATGGGGATAATTAATTTTTAGCAAGACAAAGTTTGAGAATCACAAAATGTAAAAAAATATGCATCTGGGGTAAGATCGGATGCCAATATGTAAAAAAATAATATTAATATGAGAACACTTTTATGCAAACTTGTATATAACTCATTTTTGCACATCGTTCTGAGCGTAAATGTTCGGATAAATATTTTTATACACCTTATTCTCTAAGCAATAGAACTGCGTTTAAAGGACCATCCGAACTTACCCCTAAAGTAATTTTTTTCATAATGGCCAAAAAAAAGTAAGACTTATTTTTACGTACGTATAACTCAAGGACGGTTTAATTTAAATGAACAAACGAAATTTAAAGCTAATCCACGTTTCATAAAGAACCGTTTGCGCCACATTTCAGTGATTCATATACAAATAATGTCGAGAAAATCAAGGTTTTAGAACATCCTTTCAATTGGCCAAAATTCCGTCCGTTCTTACCCCAACACACCTTACCTATTTTAAATGTCAAAGGCGATTAAGCTATTTATTTTGTTAAGGAAATCCCCATTATTGTTCTACTTTTGGGCAGGGGTCTCCTCTCAGAATGAGAAGGATACGGCCATAGTCCACCGCGCTGGCCAAGTTTGTATTAGTAGACTTCACATACCTTTGAGATTTTTTTATACAAATCTCTCAGATAAGCAGGTTTCCTCACGATGTTTTCGTTCGCCGTTTTAGGCAAGTGATAATTAATTTGTAATACGCACATAACTTTGAAAAATGAGAAGGATTTGAACCTCGGACCCCTCATTCTTAAGTAGATACCGTTAAATATTGCACCCTTATCGTCAAACTACTCGCAAGTGTAAAAACTGATTGCCGGCGGCTACGGTCGAATGAGGCACAGTTTGCCGCGAGCGACCCCGCCCCAGCACCGGCGCCCTGGGACTTTGCCCTGTTATAATGTACAGAGCTTGTACTGCGGTAACATAGAAATATATTTATAATTTTGATACCTCACATAGTAATTTTATAAACTTTTATTTAATTGTAATGACATTTTATTACTATAGTGACACCCGCGTGGCAGAGCGTTCACCATACCGGTCTGACGCGCAAAGGATTTCGGGTTCTATCCCGATCCGATCCAGTTTAGATATCTGTTCTGGGTCTGGGTGTT
This sequence comes from Epargyreus clarus, assembly GCF_041222505.1. Lineage (NCBI taxonomy): Eukaryota > Metazoa > Arthropoda > Insecta > Lepidoptera > Hesperiidae > Epargyreus > Epargyreus clarus. The sequence goes on from NW_027332215.1 coordinate 7,164,728, forward strand.
TATGTATTCGTCATTGTGTATGTCTATGGTACCCATGATACAGGGAATTCTAGTCTGGGGCTGTGAGCGCAGTGACTGTTTATCGCATTTTGTGGAATTATTATTACTGACTAATTTCGTATAAACTTCTAATTGTATGTAACTTTTTAAAGCGTTGGTGTATAATTAATTAGTTTAATTGGCTAAGATTGTTGTATTTAAAGGAAATGTAATAAAATATACCTACGTTATATAAATATATAATAAATTCATCGCGTTCTTTTGGAGATCTAGGAGTCTTCCAAGTAACGCTAAGGACGGCCCGCAGATGACTTCCAGTGGTAATCGTTAAAGCAAGTAGTAATTTATCAAAATTTAAATGGTGATTAATACGAAAATAACTTCAGAAATCAGGTGTACCTGAGATTCGAACCTCGGACTCCCAGATTGAGAGGCAGAGTTCCTAGCCACTGGGCCATCATTGCTTTAGTCAATATGTAGGTATACATATAAAATAGCTTAGTAACATACTTCACAAGTACGCGCTACAGTCAGTGCTTGAGGCGTTTCTCCCGCGGCGCTGCACGCTTAACTCTCTGTGTACCACATTTGGAATCGAGCCTTACAAATAATATATATATACCTATTTATGTATATAAAATCGTGCCTTCAAAATGACTCATAACCATCATCATCAACCACGCTGGCAGTGTGGGTTGATGGACCTCCCACATCTTCGAAAACGAATTCAGAGAAATGTCTTCCTTTACCATTTAAACGCGAATAATGATAACTTAATTCTAATAAGGTTGGGCTTTCACAGAAGATATTTAATAATAGTTACTCATTAATGAAAAGCGTATGACATAAGCGTATATTTAATATATTGCGAATATAATATATTGTAATATAATCTACGTATGTACATAATAAGTCACATACATACAATGTTTACATACGTATAATGTTTACATTGCATCGCTGCTTCATCTAATTTGAGGATGGTGCGTTGAAGTTATTACAACTACACTTCTCCTCGTACTATTATTTTCGCTGCTTGTCTCGCTGCTGCGAATATTGCATCAGCCACACACTCCCTTACTCGCGACATTCAGCTTCGACTCACGCTAAAAAACCAGAAAAATATGAATTGTAGCGTAGGAAAAGCAGCGTAGTAAACGAGCCAGCCTCACTAGGCTCTCTTCAGTCCCTGCTCACTTCGTTATTTCTTTCGCCAGTCGTCGAATGCATAGCTGTAGCATATGACACATAAGCAGTCATGAAAGTAATTACTGGCGGTGCAATTCAGTCACTTGTATCATGCGAATCGCTATACCTACATACATACAACAGACGCATACAACTATTATTATATAGATATTGATGTCCAGGCTATTTAGCAGTTGAGTGATCAATAATTGGCATAATTACTACTCGTAATTAATATAAAGCCTATAATAGTCTATACCAGGGGGGCTAGCCAAGTTGACATTCTACAGTCGCTTGCGCTGTAGAAACGCTATAGAAACGCTAAAATGTATGAAATTATCGATGATCACGTGGTCAAAATAGCGAAGTAGAAAAGTCGTAGCCAAGTTACACGATAGAATAGAACGCTAGCGATTCTACAATGCCCATGTCATTGCTTTTTTCCATACAAATGACAACCTTTTGACTTTTTTGTCAAATTTGTTAGTGAAGCGTATTCTAAGATAAATGTCATAGTGAGCAATCGCGCCGACCCTGTAGAAAACGTAAACGCTAATAAAATGGCGGATTCCGTATCAGTTGTTTGTCACTTTACGACGCGCTATCACTGCATTATAGACTTTAATTACTTTTGATCATTTGAAAATGTATACTTTAAATGTGTTGAAATTTGAATATGGCTCTCTCTAGTGTATCCTTAAATATTATAGAAATGAATTGCACAGCCATTTTTCTATTTTAGATTAATATGAGCATATAATATAATAGATAGGATACCACTTAGAGTTATTCCAGTGTTTAAATAAAAATATTGTCTCAGTTTAACTTTTTTATTGAATCATTATTAATCCTTCTCATATTAGCTTTACTTGTAACTAAACAATTTATTTAAATCTTAAAAGAAAAATATAATATTAATATCCGTATCCTTTTTTTCATTATTATCTCCTGTTTCCCTGCAATCTCCCTGTCTAGGTATAAAGCTGGTGGTTATGAGGTTTAATTTGTTGGCATGGCATGTATGGTATACACCCAGTGGCATACCCATTTATAATTATTGCCTCCTTGGAAGCCGCTCCTACGATGGAAGAAGATCCTGAGAAGCTCTCCTTTTGATGAACTTAAAAGTGCGGGTGGATTTCATACGCTCACTAGCAAGCTCATTGGGGTGTCTTTATATGACGAGTATATAATTTTCGTTTATTTGTCACTTGCCCTGTCCCTGTTGTCTCTGCGGCATCAGCTATCATGCGAAGCATTTTCGATTGGAAGCGTTGTGTGATGTCCAAGTTTGAGTTGGATGCGGTTCCCCAAAGCTTATATCCATATGACCATACTGGTTTTAATACGGCTTTGTAGTGGACAAGTAGGTTGTTTGATGTTGCTTAAAGACTTTCATGCCATGAGCCACTAAATCTTACGAAGACGGGCGTCCAGATATTTTCTTTTGGTCATACGAGTACGTATCCTAAGTTGAAGTAGGTAATTTTATACAAAATACATGAAATCGCTGTTACTGTCATTAGAAATATCGCTATAAACAATTTGTTTACTCTTGTAAACAATCACCAATCACCATAGTTACCGTTCATAAACACATAATTAAGTTTAGTTTTTGCAAATAATTGTAATTAATAAAATACATATACTATAAAATATGGTATATTTTTATGTATATTTTAATTATATATTGTAATATTACTATTAAATAATTAATCAGTAACATGTAGGTATTTTTGTTGGTGTAGAAACCAGACGATATTGTATTTGACGGCTCATTGATATTAAATGTGATCGCTAACCATAGACTTATCGTATATGTAGAATGACATTTACTAACGAATAGAATAGAAAATGAATAGAATACAAAGTTTGTAACATGGCTAGCCCCCCAGACGTGGCCAAGATGATGTATCTTTTGAACTGGTATTTCTTGAAACAAAACATGTGTAACATACCGGACATCTACGTACGTGATTGATATAAGTATATATATTTGTCATGATTGAGTAACTTAAAGTGAAACAATAAAATAACAATGATAATGTAATAATGATTCCAGAAAATATGATTTGATATAAGTCTCATCCTTTTATACTGGAATACAAATAAAAAAAAATAAACAAAAAGTCGGGCGCGTAAAAGTACATGTTACTCTGTCGCGTAGTTAATTCTAAAAATTGAAAATCAAGTCGTAGTCGTTACGAGTCTAATAATCGCACAAATAGTTTTATTACTCACTGTATCACAGAATTATTAAGTAATATTAACCTGTGAATGATAATAAATGAATGCTCATTAACATATCGAAAAACGAGGGGGTACAGCTATGTTCAGCCGTATTTATTTCAGTAACCAACTCCAGATAGAATGGGCGTTTCACATTCAGCCAGTTACATATGGGTCTCCTCATATGAAAATCAGACGGCACCTATGCTCTTCTACGACAACCGACCGCAAAACACCTTCACGTGTGTGAAAACCTACTGGGAGCCTACCACCATCTTTTAAAAACCATCATAGTTCAGGAAAGTTTTATTTCCTCCTTAAAACAGTAAAATATTCCGTCATACACAGTTGAACAAACTTAAACCTTTATTAATTTTTCGCTTCTCCATTGTATAAAACCAATTGTCATATTTTCTTAAAAAGTTAAATATTCTGCAAAGTAAAAGTATGATTAAAATAATATTGTTTTAAGAGATGGTAGTAACCCCCCTGGTCGTACTTAATAAAAATTGACAAATTCACGACAATTGCGCGTAAAAAGTAAATAATAAGTTTATATCTGTAAGTAAACACAGCATTCCAAAAGTATTTTTTTTACCATCAAACTGGCGTCACATGGCCACTGGCGTTTTATATATTGGAAGAACGCCGGGAAGAATTGATTTAAAGTAAATTTTAAAATTAAATTATGAAATGTATGATGTTTATTTACGAATAAAAATCGATATTACTTATTTACTTTTCATACATTTCGCACACAAATAAATAATAAAACATACCGTTAGGTTTATTAACATGGTGTAGTGGATGTTTTGCTGTTGTGTTATGGATTGTAGTATTTCGGATATCAAGAAGTAAACAGCCGGGGGCATATTTATAATGAAACCAGACATACAAGTGGTGCGGCGCGACAAACTACCCGAGAGCAGGGCTGTTATCTCAAGAAGCGAAATAGTAATTTTACAAAAACATTGCAAAGATATTACGCACTTAAGTAAAAATATAGTAGACATATATTTTTAACCAAAACCCACTTTCATAAATACTAAGACTACATACTTTTTTCTGATGATATATCTTTTTTCGCTCGGTCACTTTAATGTAAAGTAAGGCGACACTTTATATTTTTTTCTTTTTGCCGATCTACTAGAGATTTTAGACAGACGCGATTTATCGATAAAAAATTAGTATCTTTCATACTAGACATACAGCTGATTTTTTCAAGTGTGTTCAATTCTAATTCTGAAACTATACAAAATAACGAAAAATGCTAAAAGGACTAATACGAGGATTTAAATAAAAAATAAAACTACATCATTACATTTAAAAAAAAAACCTCTATTCCCTTTGAAATCGGCGGTATTGATTTATAATGTCGGAACTGAATAAGTTTTTAAAAATAAATGCACACGTATTGTTACGCACTCCGATGGTGTCGCTTATATTCACAGACCTATATCTAAAAAACAAATACAGGTCTGTGCTTATATTACTCGCTGATAGTCCTCATGCCACCCCTACTCTCAAGCATTCTCAGCAATGCCACCGTTCGATGCTCATAGGCGAAATAAATTTTTATTTTGGTAAAAATGTTAAATAAAAAAAAATACTAGTTTTGCCTAATGAGCATCGTTTTAAATTTGTTGATGTTTCTGATTTTTCATGTTATATGTCCGACTATGCGTATTACTAATAAATTATTACTTGTTTGATCGGTGAAGGAAAAAATGTGGGGAAACCTGTATACGTATCTGAGCGATCTGAAAAAAAGTTCTAAATACACACTAGGCCTGCGCGGTGGTTTATGGCAAAATCCTCATTCTGAGAGGAGACCCTTGTCCAGAAGTGGGACTGTGAAGGGTTGACAACGAGTCAATATTTAAGAAATCATAAACTAATTTTAGGGTAAAACATTTTACCTTGGCAACCAGAGAATCATTATAAAATTATAGCCTATTTTCCCCCCCTCCAATTTAGTCGATTTTAACGACATTTCATAAGTTAAATCGTCGAATATTAAAAGGTCGAATACCTATACTGAATAATATGAACATGATATATACCGCAATGCCGCAAGCACGCGCACGATTTTTTTAATTTGTATGCAGGAATCCTTATATTTTCGGGTTTAAAAGTAGCCTGGGCCAATGCCCTTGCATGAAAGTCCCGTTAAATAATTTCACCTGTTTTCATGAGGCGTTCTAATTGACTTGACTACGTGTATAAAAATAAATATTTTTACTAATCGTCTGCCACGCATATTAATAGCTGAAAGTGGTAGAAGCCGTTTTGCTTCGACTCAGTCTTAAGCGGTGCTGTCTTCTGATTTAAAGGGTGTGATAAGGAGATATAATTTTACGTGGCGTTCCTTTATCTAATTTTATCTGAGACTTACAGATCTCCATGGGCAGCAGTAGCCACTTACTTACGTACACAATATAGCAAAAGAAAGTATCACTTTCTTCTTATTAACACGCTTTTATTAGCTTGGGTTGTATTTTTATATGTCGGATAGATTGATCGATTTTTGCCTACGAAAGATCAAAATTTTAGAATTACTAGTACTTAAGCAGAAATTGTCAATTGTCGTTCTGTAGTAGGAAAGGCATTGGATAGATTGATTATAAATAACGAACGTATGATGTAAGCACCCAGGAAGGTGGTAAAATCGTTAGGTCAAATGGATCGGGAAGAAGTTCGTTGATCTGGACGTAAAAAATAACCCTTACGAAACAACGACAAGAAAATATGATTTTAATTAAATTCTCCTCTATTACTCGCAAATAAAAACTGTTAACAGAAATAATTCCCTGAGTGCATCAATCTGATAAATGCTGATTTATTTGCTGACGAGTAACAGGCGTCAGTGCTGGGGCCGAGAACTGACTACCCTGTTTCATTTATAACGGTAATTTCTTCACAACGTACGCACGTTATTGGAGTCAGATATGTAAAGAAAAAAAGATTCAAAGACAGAATTGACAACTATTAGATAATTAGTTGAAACTTTGTTGCCATTGCTGTTGAATATAATATTTTGTACCTAATTTTTTGTTCCGGTAATATGGGATTTAATATCCATATTCATTTTTTTCATATAATTACACCGCTACGTCTGTATTGATTACAAGTCAATTTACGCAAACTCAGTATCAGTCCTGATACAATCCGCTAGGGGCGCTGATTGGGAATGTATGAGCAACTACGTAAACAGAAACAAAAACAGTCATTTTTGTCAAAATGTAAAAGCTCATACTAAGGGTACAGCACTGACTTACCAAGGGTTTAGTAACTTACCCTGTGTAAAGCAAGTTTTTTTTTTATATCCCATTTATTTCGAAGTTTTTATACAATTGTACATGACAACTTCATTATAACTAACACTAGTGACATACAAATATACAACAATAATACTAAAATATTCAAACAGTTTCTCAAAAAATTAGATTTTTCTATTTTGAAGAGAAGCATTGATGAAAACATATACGCGTTTAGCTTGTGTAGCTGTTGGATCTGCCAGAATACTCTGGAAAGCTCCAACATCATACACATTCACCCGTAAATTTTTCACCAATGCTTCCCTTTTACTTTTATTTAGGCTACATTCCAATAATATATGTAGGATATCCTCTGGCTTATTACAATTTTTACAATTTGGTGACTGTACCTTTTTCATTAAAAAACCAAAAGCATTTAGCGGCATATGTCCACATCGGATCCTTAAAGCTACTATAAGTAATCGTCTGCTTAATTTAACATTTATAAACCACGGTATACGAGGAGGCTCACTCTGCATTGTTCTATAACAAATTCCTTTTTCTGTAGATCTGCTATCGAAATATTCTCGCCACTTTTCCAAACATTTCCCTTTGAATTTTATAAGATTTTCGGTATAATTTGGTTTTACAACAAAATTTTATCCTTCTATTACTGCTCTATTTGCTAATAAGTCAGCCTCCTCGTTACCTAGCAAACCAATATGTGATGGCACCCATTGCAGTTTCGACTCCATTGCCGTGTTGAAAGTCTGAATATGATATAGCTGCTCAAGAATCCGATATGCAATTGGGAAGCCTCTATACCCTGAGACGCAACGCTCTAAGTGTTGGAGCGCGCTTTTACTGTCAGTCAAAATTACCACTTTTTTAATGCTATTGTCTACTGAATATGACAAAGCTTTAGAAATCGCAATTAACTCAAGTGACATGATCGAAACATTAGCAGCTATTTTAAACAGAGACTTGACTTTATTTTTTGGATCATAATATGATGCACCCGAACCATACTTACTTTTAGAGCCATCTGTATAAATTTGATGATAATTGAAGTACTTTTCATTTATTTCTGCTAGAATATCAGGCTTCAAAATAGTACAGTTATATAGCTTTTTAGACATTTTTATGCAATTTAGATTACTACAAATAAAATTAGCAGTATTTATACGGCTAATCCATATATTTAACGTGAACATATCTAATGTTTTAGTAGAATAAATTTCATTGTCACCTACCTCTCTCTGTATACTTGCTAGTAAAGGTTTCTTTTTGTTATTCCAGTATCGATCACTGTGTAAATTATTTAAGTTTTTAAATATATTACTTGTTATATTATCTTTAAAGGAATGTAATTTTAAGCTGTACTTATAACACAAATATAATCTCCTTAAATAGAGAGGAGGGATTGCTAGTTCAGACTCCATGACATGTATGGGTGTGCTTTTAACAAAGCCGCCGACTACCCGTAACGCCTGATTTTGAACTTTATCTAATTTGGATATATGAACATTTGCGCTATTGTCAAACAAAAAGCAACCATAGTCAAATCTACTTCTAATTAACATAAGATATAACCTTCGTAAATGTATCGGGTGAATTCCCCTAGAAGAGCCCCCTAGCTAATAAAAACCTAGAACCTTAAATAAATTTAGAAACTTTTGCGTTTTTCGCCAAACCTCATTTATATGATTTCCCCATCGTAAAGAAGCATCTAGTGTTAAGCCTAAATATTTAATCTCTTTTACAGATTCTAACAAACTTCCATTAACGATAAGTCTAATTTCGTGTTTCTTTCGCCCTCTAGTAAATACGCAAAGTTTAGATTTCTCTGACGATATTCTTAATCCTATGTTTTCTAATAAAATATTAACCATATTGAGAGATTCCTGTAGTTTTAAAGTGTTATCATTAAGATTACTACCGGTAACATGAAAGACAAAGTCGTCAGCATATTGGGCTATATAAACTTTTTGGATCTGTTTACATATATCATGTGTCACAATGTTAAATAACAAAGGCGACAGAGGGTCGCCCTGGGCTAAGCCCATATTTGTCCACCTACAAATATTACTTCTATTATCCTGATTAATATATATTTTTAAATGTCTTTCACTTAAAAACTCCCATAGATATTTACAAATATTTTTTCCTACATTAAGTTCATTTAATATTAAAATTAGCTTATCTATCAATACATGATTGTAGGCATTTTTAATGTCTAAAAAACAAGCTATAGTTGGCTTATTATCACTAAGCCCTTTCTGAATTTGTGACACCAATCGAACTAAACAATCTAAGCTGGAACGGCAACATCTAAATCCAATAGTAGAGAAAGATAATATTTCATTTTTTTCTACATACCATTCTAATTGCTTTAAAATCAGACAGTGAAATATTTTGCATGTACAAGACATTAGGGAAATGGGTCTAATTTTGAGGATAGAGTTAGGGGTATTGTTGCACTTGGGAATAGGAATAACTTTTATATCACGCCACTGTAATGGTATAACACCGGTTTTAAATATGAGATTATAAAGTTCTAGAAGATAAAGCTTTCCATTCAAAGGGAGATTATAGATCATAGAGAAGGTTATATCGTCATCGCCTGGTCCGGTGTCTTTTTTTTAAGGCAAACCATAAGTTCTTGTATTGTAAAATCAGATTCTAAAATATTATTATGACTTGTTATAGTAGGTGGGCAGGGGAAGACCGAGTCAGGTGTTAATTCCAGTAAAAGTTCTTGTTTTTGATCGTTACATACGACAATCTTTGATTTATTATAGCCTTTAAACCAGCGCATTTTTTGCCATAATTCTGTGGTTGAGGTGCTATCGTTAATTGACGAACAAAATGCCAGCTAGCGGCCTTCGCTTTTCGGATAACAGACTGGGATTTCACTATCTCTGTCTCCAAATTGGTCAGATTTTGGGGAGTAGGATTGCGTCTAAAATTACGAAGCGCTAATCGACGTTTTGCTACTACTTTTGAGAGAGCTGGGGACCAATATCTTTTTGGTTTAAATTTGCTCTGTGGAGATAAATTTATTTTAACCACGGGTATATTATTATGAGCTGACATTATTATATGGTGATGTAGAAAATCATAATTTTCCTGAACATTTATACCAAAATTTTGGGGCCTAAAAATTTGTTCAAGATCGTCGTGATATTTGTTCCAGTCAGCGAGTTTGAAATTTAATCTTTCCTTTAATAATATTGAGTCGTAATAATTCCAAATAAGTTTTATTATTAAATGATCGCTACCTAAACATTCATTGGTAACACTCCACTGAAAATTAACTGCAATATCCGCGGATGAGAAGCTAATGTCTGGGGATGACTCCTGCAATATATTATTAACTAATTTCAATCTGGTAGGTGATCCATTATTAAGAGACATGAAATTATGTTCAAAGGACGAATCCATCAATTGAATACCTCGCGTGTCGTTCTTGTATGACCAATTAGTGTGGTGACCATTAAAATCACCAGCTATTAAGGTTTTATTAGAAAACATTGAGAATAGTTCATCCCAGTCTGATTGAACGGTCCTAACAGACGATGGACAATAAACCGAAATAATATTATGTAAATGATTACAATTTAACACCTTCACATGGATACATTCTATACCTGGGTTTTTTAATGTGATACAACTACTTTGCACCATAAGGGATTTATGTGTGACAATTGCCACACCACCATATGAATCAGCTCTATCTTTTCTATGTATATTATATCCCGAAAGGTTAATTAACTGATCTGACTTTGGCCAAGTCTCGTTTAAAATTGCTATATGAACATTTTCTTGACTAAGCAGGGCATCGAACATAGCTAACTTAGGTTTTATACTTTGTGAATTCCACTGAAATATTGTCATCGTGAAGTTTTTATTGGTTCTATCCATTAAAAAGCATGTTGAATGCATATTCTATCCAGTTTGCTCGACCAGCCAAACCAGAAAAGAACCTCGTAAACTGCTTCAAAATAAAATTTAACACAAGCTTTACCTTCACGCCTATAGAGCTATTAGAAAAAACAATTTCCTTAATTTTACAAAAAATGTATTTAAAATTAATTTTCTTAAATCTTCTTTGCGTTGAGTCGCCATCATCTGTATCTTCCACGTTAATGTGGTGTTCTTCTTCACTTTCGCTTAAATTGCACGTCTTATCTTCACTGTTTATATGCTGCTTGTTACGATTGCGTTTTTTCCTCTGTTTACCACTTGTTGTGGGTGTACTTTGAATAATTTGGTTGACCGGAGGCTCACTGCATACAACCATAGGGGAGGTATCCTCTTGCAAACTAGGTTCAGTAATTACAACATCTCTATAGGACTTACTTTTCGGAGGGTTTATTATGTTTTAATTTAATTGTGATTGAGAATGAAACACTGCGGGGGTATCCTCGTTACTTCTGTTGCGCATTCTCTCGAGATAAATATCAAGAGCTTTCTTATACATACAATTTTCTTCCGACATAATTGATCGTATATCTTTTTCCTTGTTGAATTGTGGACATGTCTTACTTAAGGCCATATGCGCTCCATTACAATTGACACATTTGAACAAGGTGGTCTCACAGTTCGCGTGATGCCCCCCGCGCTTGGGACATATAGTCTTCTTAGAAGGGCAAAATCGTGCACTGTGACCATATTTCCAGCATCCTGCACATTGCGTTACTGGGAAGACGTATGGTTCTACTTCAAACCGACACCCGTACATTAATACGTACGGGGGCAGAGTAGAACTTTTAAAAGTGACTCGAACAGTTTCACTATCCTTCCACTGACCCTTTTCCGTAAAACGTTTCAGTCTAGTCATAGAAACAATGTTAAAAGTACATTCTTAGTTTTCCATCATTTCTTCTATCTCCGTCCTAAATCTATTTTTCTTAAAATTCCATAGGATAAGCATACTTCACTTGTCAGTAAGCATCTATAACCTAAGTCTTTAAATTTTGCGTTGTTTAATAATTTTTCAGCATCACACTTTTTTCAAACTAGATTAAGACTTTGTATGGGCTCTTGTACTTTATTTTAACAATATTCTGATTTTTTTCTTCTCTTAATAACTTGGCTAACCCCACTTGTTTAGGTAATGTTTGCGTCGATGTTATACTTATCTCTGCTTTATCGTTATTCTTGATCATTTCCGAGTCATTATTGACCGATGTACTTCTTAGCAAACGCCTTGGTTTTCGTCTAACAATTGTATAACCACCTTCTTCTTCAATATTGTCTTCGCATTCAGATCTCACTCTTTTTCCAGGCCTTTCCGGCACTTGTTTTAAATGTGCATGTAAACTCTCCAAATTCTCCTGCTCCATAGTATCTCCTTCATCACTACTATTGCTGCTACTGGGTAGCTTAGCGGTTATATTATCATCATCATCACTCATTTTTATATTATACAAATTGAGGGTATGTGTGAAAAAATGCACTTATCGTATAAACCGACACGTACGCTCGCAGCGGCGGTTCGCGCGGCACTGTGTAAAGCAAGCTTAAAGGCCAGGTATTTGCAGCTAAATGCGTTGCGATAACTTCAACTCTTAAGACTGAATCAAGTTCTAATTCCGTCCGCCATAGCTTTGTTTAACGTTGCCTTTCAAACAGCAAACTCGTTTAAATTGTACAATAGCGTCAAGCCGCAAAAGATTTAAAAGTTTTATGGAAATAACCACGGTTTTTTCATTTGTATAAAAACCAGCCACGGAAACGTAAAGAGAACTGTTCAGAATGGAGCTCTTGGTAACAAGTTTGATTTAATTTGCTAAGGAAATAATTTCAATACCTTAAGTGGCTTCAACATTTCGTCCTACGTCTGACCCCATATTAAAATAAACTATAATATTCCGCTATTTTTGCTATGCTACTTCTGATTAGTTGAAGTTTATAGGGCTTTTACTGATAGGATTTATATATTTCAGTGATGGGTTCATGACGCGGTACGGATATTGAATTCAACCTGTAAATGTCTCTGAAATTTTTCGACAAAAAGGATTCCTCTTTTTGCAATGTTCCCATAAACTAAACTTGCAGGAGGAGCTAATTGAATTTTAAGGCTCATCTTACAGGAAAATTAAACATCTTATTTATACAATACAGAAAAATATAAATTATCCCACAAAAATGTGCACTATTTCTATGTGTCTACGTAGTTATATTTTCTGTAGACACATGCACACACATGTACTCACACACCACATAATGACACCAGTGCCATATTATATTCTTTACGCAGCTTTATTTTAATTAGTATTAAGTTTCATATTCAGTGACTTAGCACTTAGGTGACTTAGTTGTTTGGCTTAACAGCCAACACAAGAATGTCCTTTGGTATGATAAAGTTAAATAAATAAAATTATAGTCGTCGTCAACCCGTTACTTTCCCACTGCTGGACTCGGGTCTACTCTCAGAATGAAATGAATAAGGACGTAGTTCTCCGCGCTGGCCAAGTGCTAACTGGTAGGTTTCACATACCTTGTGATTTTTTTTAAAATGTGTCTGGTATACAGATAACCCCATCAGTACCTCTGTAACCCAAGATAGTATTAGATATTCCAACCTGAGATCGGCCACATATACGCCGCTGCCCATGAGGAGTAAGCTCGTACGCCTCGGAAAAGTATGTCTCCCTTACCACATCCTTCAAACCAGGACACAGCAGCGTTTAACACTGCTGTTATGAGGCAGAAATAGGTGTGGCGATGGTGTCGCCGGAGTAGAACCACAAGGTTTTCCTTCACCATAAAAGCAGGTATTAATAATTAATTTCCTACCGACATAACATTCAATAAGAATAAGATAAATCTGGGATTCGAACCTCGGACCCTTCGATCGGCTGACAGAGTTTCAACCACTAGGTTATAAGATAATCGCGTCACAGGAAAGTCACCCGGCATCCACACCATTCCACGTGAACGTAAGAAATACTCTCGCTTTAAATAAGTATGGCGGTGGTACCTCCACGGATGAACCATATTAGGTCTTTATTTTTGAAGTGAAAACTTCTTTTTCTTTTTGTAATGGGTAAACTCGTGTCAGGGCATGTGGCCTGATCGACAGTTCGTAAGACGGGAAAGCAAACTGCAACAATCAAGATGTCATCTTGTGTCAGCATAGAAAAAATATGTCAACAGGTGCCAGTTTAATTTTTTTATTTATTATATTTTATTATTCAGGTTAGGTTTCGAAAGTTTTTACTTCTGCCAGCACTTTCAGAGTGCAACTCTCTTTTTCCAAGTCAATCACCTTATTATGGACAATACCTGCATTGAATTTACTTGTTAACAACTGCCATTATTGTGCTTGCCTACCACCATAACGACATCGTAAATTGTTTTGCGTTTACCGTTCAAGTAGAAAGACATAGAAGATTGTTATGCTGACACGCGACGACGTAAAGCTGTTTGTCCACCGCCACCGTCACCGAGCCGATACCGAGAACGAGATTATTTCAGGCCGATTTTAATATGACGTGACGGCGATAGTTTGTCCACCGCGATAGATATCGGCGGTTTATTTTGTTCCAGCTGTCATGCGTGTGACGGCAGTGTATGGACAAATTCCAACGTGTTTTATATTGCCGGCACATCGGCCCGTCAAAAACTCGGTGTCGTTCAAGCGGTCACGCCGATCTACTGGAAATATCGGCGGCCGGGATAACGGTGCTCGGGTGACGGACGTGCGGTGGACAAGTGGCTATAATAAATGTAATATTAAATAAAGTAACTAATATAACACTACTTATTATTTAACATCAAATAATACTATAACAATAAAATAATTAAAATCAACTAAAATTAAGTAAAATTAAATAATAAATTATACTTATAGGTATAATAAAGATGTCATCCAAAACGTATAAAGTTGCCTAATTAAAAAAAAATATATAATAATAAATATTTTGTTATTATGTGCGTTCCATGATAGAGGTTGCTAATTATTATATTTATTGTATGTACTATTAAGTAGTTATTTGCGAATATATTTCGTTGCTTCCTTAGACATTTCAGCGAAAAACTTCGTCGACGACGTTCGACGGGTTGGTTACCGGTTTAAACCATAATCAATAATTTCTAGGGTTCCGTACCTAAGGGGTGTAAAATGGAACCCTATTATGAAGCCTCCGCTATCTGTACCCTTACCATGAGTTTTCAAAACATCCCACAATTTTACGTTACATTTACTCAATCCATTATTCTGTTCCATTTGCTTCAGTAGACCGAATTAACGTTACAATAAGTAAGCGCTCAAGTCTTTTTGTCTGCCTCACATGTTCGCAAAAAAGAGAGACAAAACATAAAGCGCCATTTTGTCAATTTAGACATTTAATGTTACGTTACTGACACTATAGTTCTGATACAATCCGCTAGGGGCGCTGATTGAAATTTATATGGGCAAATACGTAAACAAAAACCAAATCAGTCATATTTGTCAAAACGTAAAAACTCATGGTAAGGGTACTGGACGTCTGTCTTGTCTGAACATTTTACAGAGTACGTATAACGGTGGCATCGGGCATAACAACAAACACTAAAATAAAAAAAAAATGTGCGGCACTCGGGTACTGCCGCGGTAAATCTATTGCATAGAATTTTTTATCAACTTATGCAATTATAATTATTTACATAACAGTTATACGAAGGTAATCGGAGTCCAAACGAAGCTAAAGTCACAATGTATATATCAGGGTCAAATCGGAGTCAGGAGAGAGCCAAAAGTATTTTTTTCCATATTCAACTTTTTTCCAAAAATGGCGCCATAAATCATAAAGGGGTTTGATTTTTTACTGTTTAATCTGTCAGTTGTATGTGTATCTTTAAAAATTACAAACACTCTTATATGTTATTTAATTAATCCAGAATTTCAACATAGCTTAATATTATGTTGGTAATCAAGTTGACGAATTAGGGTGTTAGGTTTTAGTTTTCGTTACGGAATTTCTTGATTCGGTCGCCGCGCTTAAAGCCCGCGATAAAAGCTATGTAATAGCCATAGATTACTAAAGATACTTCGCCGCCTTGAAATTGAATGAAGCCACAAAAGGCTTATTTGTAAGTTCTTTTTTTGAATTCTTGACAAATAAAAACATTTTTAGAGTAAATTTACGAATAAATAAGTAATATTGCGTAATTTACATCATAAATGAATAAGTATTTCAAATAATTTAAGGACATTTTAGCACGGAGACGTGGCAAAACATTTTAACGCAACTATTTCAATTGTCAAAACTGGTTACATTTTCTTGTTAGGAGTGAGTAATCTTTACTAATCTATGGTAATAGCTTAAAAATCTTGAAAAAAATGGGGTCGTTATAAAAGATACAGCTATTTATCAGTGCTTTTCGCTTTATCTATTGAACCGTTATACTTAGTTACAATGTTAAAATTATCACAACGTATTTACTTGTATGACTGCGATGATAATAACACATACTAAAATTGAAAAATAAACGTAAGTTTGGTAGTATTAAACCCTCCGTTTGCGAGTTCGACTCGCACTTGGCCAATTAATTATTTCCTTTACCTTGTCACGGTTGCCGGTACTTTTTGTTGCCATGCTGTTTAAGCCATAATCAATAATAATAAATTAGGGAAAAGGCGAAATTAATGCGTTGGCAAGCTAAAGGTATATCTTTGCTTTTTCAGTTATGTAATTATTCGATATTATTGTGGCTGTATGAATTTGGCTCAGTTAACTAAGTTAGTATTGGATGTGAAATCGTTGAACATTCACTCAAATGAAATTTTGTTTTGAATAAAGAATTATTTATTGAGGTTATTTGCCGTGCAAGCGATGTAGTTCGCCGGCGTAGTGAGTTCCGCCTCGTTTTATCGTCAAGCGAAGCGTAGCGCGTAGCATTGTGACGGCGTAGCGTAGCACGGGGGTTGCAGCTCAATGAATACGCGTTGTGTCACTCTCCAAATTATTTGGTACCTATATCGGATTCCTCTACGCAGCGCTGAGGACGGCCACCACGAGGGTTTCAGTGTGGTAAAAATCCCACATCCATCCGTGTCGCTCCCATGCCACCGGGTACCATTTGAAGGTTTCATTATCCACCACTTTTATAAATCAATTGTTTTCTAAAAGTCTTTTCCTCAAAGGTCGGCGAAAATAACGAATTTCCCATAATTAGCAAAAAGCGCAGTTTTATAAGGGCTCGCGTGTCGTACATGTTATATTCAGTTTAAGATCCCATATCAGCAAAGACGATCTGTTCACTTATTAATTACCAAAAAAATATTAAATCTACCTTTCGTCAGAATGCCTATGAAGAGCAAAGTGAGCTTTGATGTAGAACCAGAACCATTTTAAATGCTCGTGGTGGATATCAGTACCCCATACATTAGATCATTTTTTTTATATATTTATTACAATTTATCTTTGGTCTCTTACTTAAATTTAAACTCCATTATATCCATGAAATCTGATTTGTATCAATTATTTTTTACTTAAGTATATGTACGTGTAAGCTACTGTGGATGTCTGTAACTTTTTAAACGGTTTTTATTAAACGGTTTTTTATTTATTTAAACGGTTTTATTTAGCTCAGCCCGTTTGTTTGTTTGGGTCAAATTTAGTAATTCAAATTCAAATTCAAATTCAAATCTCATTTATTCAAAATTGATTCATATAGAATACTTTTTGAAAGTCAACAAACTACCACCGTTTCGGAAGGTATTTCGCTATGGAGAAGAAGCGGCGCAAGAAACTCCATACGTGTGCATATTTGCATCTTTTAAAGAGTAAATAATATACAATTTTACATAGTGGTACATATAATTAATTTTTGATGTTGGAACTGGAGTTGTCATACCATACGGATTTATCATTTAAGTACTGATTTACATTATAATAAGCAAATAATTGAAATTTAACACTCTTTCAGTTAACTGATTGATCTGAAATTTGGTATACGCCTTTGATTCTGGTAACAATACAATTATCCATATTCAATATTATTATTAATCCAAGATGGCCGCCGCTACAAGATGGCGGACAACTTAGTTTTTTTCAATCCCATCAATATGGGTATCAAATGAAAGGGTTTGTCAAGCAGAATTCAGTGCACTATACAAAATCAAAATCAAAGATGGCCACTGCTACAAAATGGCGGATAATGTAGTTTTCAATCCCATCAATATGGGAAATAAACTATTTTCATTCATTTCATTTCATTCATTCATTCATTTCATTCAGCTTAGTCCTCAGGGGTAGCAGCGCATCTGTGGCCGACCTCAGGGAGGAATATGTAATCCTATCTGGGTTTGATTGCAGATATCCATGGGCGGCAGTAGCCACTTACGATCAGGTGGACTGCATGCTCGTCTGCTACTCATATATTATTTAAAAAAAAACCGAGACAGTCCAGCTTAGTCCTCAGGGGAGCGGCGCACCTGTGGTCGACCTCTGTTGATTACAGATGTCCATGAGCGGCAGTAGCCACTTACCATTATATGGACTGCATGCTCGTCTGCTACTCCTATATTATAAAATAAAGAAAATTTAAAATTAAAATACACCGGTAATATCTCGGTGTAACGCTGCCACGTTAGCATTTTCATATATTTGATTGACATAATTATGTCATAACTGTCTGCATTCATCATGATGTTTTTTTATTCTCCCATTATGTAAACGAAAATAATCCAAGTCGTACAGCCATCAATGTTACATTAATATTAATGTGATTACAGTGTTTTTTTTTGTGTACAAAACCTTCTTTCAATCATGTTTATCCAATCTAGACATGACCTTAAGTAACTACGTTAAGTTTCAAATTTATAAGCCCTGTAGTTTTTGGAGTTTATTGGAGTTTACTCCTTAAGAAACGATTTGAGTTATAAGGCCCGGTACGGAAATTTTATGAGGAGTAAAATCAAGTGTAACACGAAAAGTTGAGGCGTTACGTAGAAAGAGACAAACATATATATCCACACTTTACGCGCAACACCAGTGAAGTCACTGAATAGAAATGTCATAATTTTATTTTTTGTACTAGTGACGTGAAGGAATGCGTTGTATCGGTAAAATATGTTCACAGACTACACATTAAAAGTATTTTTAGCCACAAATAAAACATAGATAATTTAAAATAAGCCAAATACGAAGGTGCTAAACTCGGATATGTATACATGTCCGTGGACGGTTACGGTACATTTCGTTTCGGACATGTATACATGTCGCTGGGCGGCAACGTACATTACAATCCCTCCTTTTTATTACAATCATCATATCCTCTCAAAAAGGAAGTAGCGTTTTTAACCAAAATATGAATCAAGAGTGCTTTTATTAATTTAAAATACAGTAAGTTCAAATCCCATATGAAAGTAATTATTACAATAAAAATAATTAGCAATATATAAAACATTAAAACGTCATTAACTATTTTCTATTCGATATATATCATAATTATCGTTCGTAAGGAGTAAACTCCAATCGTGCGTCGTAGCTGACACACACACTTTTTTTTCAAAAAAGGGGTAGAAAGCTTGCGAGATTTTCGAATTATAGAGGGCTTGCTTCGCTCGCCCTAATAATAATCTGCCTTTATCTTGACGGTTGCAGAACCCCGTGGTTAGATTCCGGCGACACCACCGCCGAAACTGTTTTTGCATTTGTCTGCTTTGTCCTGTTTTAAAGGGTGTGGTAAAGCAGACATACGAGTACGTTTTCGAGGCATTCCAGGTTAGTCTTCAGGGATTGCAGTGCATCCGTGACCGATCTTAGGTATGAGCATGTGTATGAGTATGTTATCTGGGGTTAAATACAGACTTCCTGGGGCGGCAGGAGCTACTTACCATCAGGTGGACTGCATGTTCGCCTACTACTACTACGAGTATATTATAGAATATATAAAGTCGGCAAAAAAATATCTGTTTATTAATTTTGTTTAGTAAATGACATAATCATCGACTTTAAACCGCTTCAATGACCCCAAATCTACTTTGATATACGCCACCGCCCCTGTAGTCCACTAACCCTCACGAGAGGCGTTATCGGCTACTTTGAGCAACAAGATTTAAATTGTCTTGTTACGGATTGCTTCTTTACCTCTAGAAATTGTCTTTTGATGTGAATATTACGACTAAGATGAAAGACATGCAAAAAATGTTGTGATAATTATGTGAGATAATGAGACATTCCCGCTTAGTTCTCAGGGGTCGCGCTTGGAGGATTCAGTTGTGTTCCGTCGGAGATCCTAGAGTTCTCTAACAAGCGTTGAGGACAGCGACCGGGGAACTTTTAGTGTGGTAAAAATCCCACATAACCCGGCGACCTCCCACGTCATCGGGTACTTTTTGATCGTCTCTCCCTCGTAAACAAAAAAAAGGGGTAGCAACGCATCTTTGATACTATCATTTTGGTCCATTATTGTTGAATACTGAACATTCTCAAAACTTAGTTCGAAAATAATATCTTTTAAGACTTTTAGGTGTTATTTTTTCTGGAATTTATATCTGATTTTTATCGTTCAATAGGCATCACGTTTGTAAGTATCGCTTATGCATTACGGGCAACGTCAAGCGTCATTAACTCATTACTGTCCCACTGTTGGGCACGGGTCTTCTCTCTGAATCTTAAGGACCAGGCCACCGTACTGTCCAAGTATGGTACACTTCACATAATAAATATATTTGAGAACTGTTTATCTCTCAAATATGCAGGTTTACTCACGATTTTTCCTTCGCGGTAAAGCAAGCATTAATAAATACGCACATAACTTAAAATCAAAGGTCCATCTTAGTTTCGAAGCTCCCCTCGAACAACACAATTTTCAACCACTACGCAACAATTCCAAACGTGCCAAATGCTAAACGTGTTAATTAAAAAGTTAGACCAAAGGCTTCTATTGTTGTAGGATGCCTACCCGTGTTTACATAAATAGTACCACCGTCGAGGTGGGGAAGGCACGTGTCGCGGTTCAAACGTCTTTTTTCTCCATTATTCTGTTTTCTTTAAAGGTTTTCTCTTTAAAACTTTATTTAATGAAACGTGGGTTGAGTCTTAACAATGAACACGTGAAGGTACCATTCAATATTTTCAACTCAGCTCAGCTGAAAAAGTTGTGTAACTGTCACGTTTCTATACGAAAATTAAGTATTTACGTAGTTAACGTAGTTACGTAGTTTACCTATTTCTGCCTAATAACAGCAGTGTTAGGCGCTGCTGTGTTCTGGTTTGAAGGGTGTGGTAAGGGAGAGAGACTTTTCCGAGGCGTTCCAGCTTAGTCCTCAGGGGTAGCGGCGCATCTGTGGCCGACCTCAGGTAGGAATATCTAATCCTATTTGGTGTTGATTACAGATGTCTATGGGCGGCAGTAGCCACTTACCATCAGGTGGACTGCATGCTCGTCTGCTACTCTTATATTATAAAAAAAAAATAAGTATCATGGTATAATATTCATTTTAAGGTTCAAGACTGAAACCATAGTTCCAGCTCGATCTTAAGGATAACAAAAGAGCATTCAGTCCTCTTCATGGTATATGGCTACTGCCGCTCATAAACAATATAATCAACCCCAGGTGGCGTTGGATTTTTCACCTAAGGTCGACCACAGATGTGTTATTATCCCTGAGGACTAAGTTGGAACGCTTCGGAAAGGTGTATTTCCCATAAACATCTTTCAGAACAAAACACAGCGCTTAAAATTGCTGTTTTAGGGAGGAAGTAGGTGTAGCGATGAAGTAACTCCGGAGTCTTTCAAGTCTTTATTATAATAAACATCTACTGGATAAAACTAAAAGTTGTTGCTGAAATTACTAATTGTGAATTTTGATATGGGTATATTTTGTTTACATTGGTCAGCCTAGAATGGGAGGTTTTGTTATGACACGGTTTTGTTTGCGTCCGCAAATATCTGATACCCGCCCAGAAGTGCTGATTTCGTCCTTAGGAATGTGTGTGTTACCTTTAAGACAAGCCTCTTTTCTTTCGCCTAGTGTGTTAGTTTATTTTTAAAAACCTTAATTAGGGTTCCGTACCTAGGGTAAAACCAGAACCCTATTACTAAGCCTACGCTGTCTATCCTTATGTCCAAAAGGATTAGCGAAAAACACTGAAAGGTGATACGAGCTTATGGAGCTGATTATGATAAAATTAAAACTGCACCATCAGATAGTTGTTATGCCTCTCGCCTTTGTTTATGTCTACCACATGCTATCGCCATCATCCAGGGTCGACTGGCAGTCAATGCCACTAGGCATTAAGTTTACCCTTTATAACCCTTATTCTTCAAAAGTGTACGTATTCTAAAAACGTGTACCCTTATTCTAAAAACGTGTACAAAAGTAAATAAATAAATAGGTTCGCTTATAGGGATCAAATTCGGGGAATTAATGATTAATAACAAACAAAAGGAAAAGGTTAATTTTGAAGAAAATACGTTTTTCATATATCCTCATACTGACCTATTTTTAGGGATATACCGTTTTCTTTTAAGACCACATACTTATTATTAATTTTCCTGTAAAATATAAGTAGAGAACTGTTTTGTATTTTTTCAAAATTTTAGCCCCAGTAGTATCGGAGATCAGATGTTCTCATTATTCGTTTTCTTTCTTGAATAACTTTAAAATTACAGATTGAAGAAAATATAACAAAATATATTTAAGATCTCCACAAAAAGCCGTTTCATTTAATATGCCACAAGATGTAGTTTGCACATTTTTTTTTTATTTTTTCATATCGCCCCCAAAACTCATCCCCCCCCCCCCCCTTCAAAATTCCGTTTCGGAGCAAAGTGATAGACGGACAGAGGCACGATTACAAGGGCTATATGAGATTATAAAGGCGTTCCGTTTTACAATGTTTCGTACGGAACCCTAAAAATACACATATATTCAATAATTTTATCAGTTGGACAGTCTGCTCGTTTGTTGCTTCAATTTCATTAAAACAAAGAAAGTCCTTACTAAACATTACAAATGAGCTACTCATTTGTAGTATTTAGCAACCCCACAATTACAAAACATATTTGTTTATGTATATATGTGTATATTAGTCTCTATAAACCGAAATTCTATTAGTATAATGAAATGAATGTCTTTGTCAAATTCAAATACTCAGCTCCATGATTCACACTTAAACCCTCAAAGGAAATTTTACACGGTATTTTCTACGTCGTACATTTGTTGTCGTGTTGTACAAACACACTTTATTAACTTTACATATGAATGCGGACGTTAATGAAATGGCTCCCCAAAAACAGGAAACCAATTACAAGAATAGGTCAGTCTTGACGAAAGTTTAAATATAAGCAATTATTGAATTATATTAAATACTAATAACTTTGATGTCTTATACGTGTAAATCTCAATACCTCATTATTACTATTACTTGCATGTGTATTGAACTAAGTCAAGTTTGTAAGGTTGCAAACCAACACTCATCCTGCGCTTCCAAATGCCATCAACCTTAATATGGGAACAGCAACTACATAACAAGTCGAAACTAATCATGTTCGTTTGGAACCTTAACTTAGCTATTATATAGCTACTGCTACGCTATAAGAAAAGATTCTACACGTTATAATTATTATAAAAACAAAAAGTCGAACTGCTTCAAAATATATTCCATTTGGATGACTCTAGCGATACTTCATAATAATTCAAATTTGTCAAGCTGTGTGGGCTGCAGGACGTGTCAAAGAATGAGACATAATACCTGTATAGTTTCACACATGCGCTCACATAAACATCACACATACGCTCGAAAATAATCCTCCGCGGTCGGGTTAAAAAAGACAAATGGGAATTAAGTAGATACTGAGTTTAAAAGCAACTTTGTTGTGTCGGAATTCTAAAACTGAAAATTAATTTTATTACTCCTTGAAACCGGCCATATTATATTAATTAAATAAAAAAATAAAAAATGAAGTTGACAATGCTCATGTTGCTTGCTAGTGTCAAATATAATTTTATGAGAGAGCAAATATTGAAGGTGGTAGAACCAATGACATCGTCTTTATTAGTAGTACGAGTATATCGATGGGTAGAACGTTTTGTGGTTCAACTTCAGCGGCACCAAGGGCTGATTATAAACATTAATGTTAAGCGCTGCTGTGTTCTGGATTGAAGGATGTGATAATGGAGATATGTTTTTCCGAGGAAATCCATCTTAGTATCATGGGTAGGGGCAGACCTGTGGCCGACTTCAGGTAGGAATCTAATTTTGTCTGGGGTTGATTCTGTAATCTGTATGTCTAACTCCAAGGGTCGCGGTAGCCACTTACCATCAGGTGGACTGCATGCTTGTCTGATATTCCTTTATTATTAAAAAATAGAGAACATGTTAAGTATTAAAAATATGATACATTATCATCAACCCATTATTGTCTCACTGCATAAGTCTACTCTCGCACATTGGGGAACAGGTTTACTCTTAGAAGGAGAAGACTGTGGCCCACCGCGCTAGCCAACTGTGGATTGGTAGAATACACTTACCTTTGAGAACTTTGTAAAGTAGCATACCCGAAAAGTAAAAAAATAAATTATTAAGCTCTACTGTCTGTCCGTGTGCCACGGGGATCTATTTCTTGATCCGTAATATAAAGACTCATGACTTTTTAGAGAGTACCTATGGTGATTGGTATAAGAAACTAAGCAGGGGTCGTCATATAGCAGAAACCATATTAGGAAAGAGAAAAGAAGTAATAAAACCATATTAGGTTCAAATTTTCATAATGCGTTTACTTCCATGGCAGCTATCATAATAAATACTAGAAATAAATAATCTAAATTTGTTGGTACGGAATCCTCCGTGTGCGAATACGATTCGCACTTTGCCAATTATTTTAATATATGTGTAAACGGCGTATGAAGTTACAATTTTCGAGATGGGTGCCGTGAGAACGCAGTAAGGGGTCACGGGATCCCACGCCGGTGCGGTCACGTCTTTGCATCTTTTCTCTATCTGCAGAAATATCGTCAAATAAAAATGAATGGGATAGATTGGTACTATATCATTTTATTTTTGTTTTTAACAATACATTTTCACTTATTCACTCATAGCCCCACACTACGAGTCCATGTGTCGTGTGTGCAATGGACGCACACATTGATACATGTACGCCCACATCCATCCCAGAAATTTAAATTCATATTTAATTATCTGAGAAGTGCAGTGTCGGAGGACGCCACCTTCATTATATGATTATTTAGCAGTTTAAGTTAGCGTAGAATTACTCATTAGTCTTAAATTAGGCTAGATTGCAATTTACATAAAGTACCTATTACTCCCTTGCTACTTTGCACAAACAAAAAAAAATAGATATCTCTTTGGATGGGGATCAGACCCGGACCCCCTGCGCATCAAACCGGTGACCGCTCCGGTACGGTGACCGCTCCGACAGGCGAGTCGTCAGCAAAGAAATACCAAACTTGCAGTTTACCTGATAATAAATGGTCCTGCTCATTGAAATCTATAAAAAAACAATCCCAAAGATGATTTTTTTTTATAATATAGGAGTAGCAGACGAGCATGCAGTCCACCTGATGGTAAGTGGCTACTGCCGCCCATGGACATCTGTAATCAACCCCAGATAGGATTAGATATTCCTACCTGAGGTCGGCCACAGATGCGCCGCTACCCCTGAGGACTAAGCTGGAACGCCTCGGAAAAGTCTGTCTCCCTTACCACACCCTTCAAACTGGAACTCAGCAGCGCCTAACACTACTGTTATTAGGTAGAAATAGGTGCCGCCGGAGTCGAACTACAAAGGGTTCTACCACCTTAAAATAGCTTATGATTGAATACCATCATTGCTACACTCTTCAAACTAAAACACAGTATCACTTAATACTGCTGTTAATAAGCAATATTAAGCGTGGTGGTCTCTCGAAATCTAATCGTAAAGAGTAATTTACCTGTATCATTTTTGAAAACAACAATTCAAATGTAAGTCGTACTTTTTAAAGGAAATAAATAGGAAATTTAAATAAGACTCTTTTTAATAGTTTGTATATAAAATATCTGGTTATTTTATAAATACCACCTAAAGACGAATAACTACAGTACAAGGAGCGAAGCTCGCAAGGCCTGGGGGACTATACTTTAAGTCCTGCAGAAGATGCCAGGGTAAGGCCTTGAGGGCATTTCCCTGAGGCAAGACGCGGTGGCCGTAGAGCTGAATAAACCGGCACAAAATAACGGCAGCGCGAACTTAGCTCCGTCTCTCTCACACTATGTCGCTCCCTCGCTTTACGTTAACACAACCCCTTCTTGAATATCTGGTCTTTCGCACAGTCAGTCAGTCGAGGGCTCCAGTCGAGGATAGACGTGTTCGCGATCTAATCCAAAACTTCCAGCGATATCTCACGCGCTTAAAACATTGAAAATCTTTTCCCGCTCATTTAGTTTCTATTTCACGTTCTACTTTGTGGTCCATCCGTGCCGCGGCTCCTCAACAGAGATCTCTCCTGTTTCTTTGGAACGAGGTAAGATAAATTAATGGTAAATTCGATCTATTTTATATTTAAGTGTTTTATTATGTACCTATATGTATATTTTGTTTTCTTATTGCAATTTTAATTTATAGCGTTGCGATTACAAATTGCTTATAACTTTTTAGAAGCGATTTATTTTTACGTTCTTATGTGCATATTTATGATTTGTTTAAATGTAGCGCAGGCGGTCTTCGTATTTATGGAATTTTAGGTTCTCGAAATACGCGACGTAGGTTGAAAAGTTTTCATATGTTTATATGTAAAACTGAAGGGTTACATTACACAAGAACTCAAAATTAAAAAAAATAACTCAATTTATGACAATAAAATGCTTTATTATCAAAAGCAAGTTCTTTAAAATAATTAGATAGGTACTTACGATATTAGTAGTTATTTTTGGTATACATATTAAATAAGAATATATACATAATTAAAATATTTAATGAGAAACAATAGATTAAATGTTTCGGCCTAAAGAAACTATCAATACCTTGATACTATTGGTCCTATCCAAGTATCTATCGATCCTTGAGTTTTGAAATCCTAGACTTAACATCTATTTAATTATCATTCTTCCTCTCTTCTTCATGTTACTATTACTGTATTTTTCAGATGGCATAGTAAGCTTTGAACTCACTTAGATATGTAATAACAAAAGATCCAAAAATAGCTAATGCGGTATATTTTGATTGTCCATTGTCCGTAAGAAAATAAAAATTCGTCAGTAGATTGTGCGAGTAATCCCCGCTCGCCGCCGGCCGCCGCCGCTGGCCGCGCGACAAGCGAATTCTCCTATTAGTCTAGTCAACATGTTGAAAAACGTGAAAAATAGGTATAATAATTCGCCAAGTATAGTCCACGTAAAATTCTAGTGCGTTCTGAATATAGAAATGAATCGCGTCGACATAGAAAATTGTATGACTACACCTGCTCGCAGCAACTTCAGAGGGGACTAGCAGTTTGGCGCGGACGATACGAGTCGAACTCGCACATCGAGGCTTCCGTACAACCAAACGTTCATTATTTATTTATTCAATATTTTACTTATTTTTATAAAATAAACATAGAAGATGTTTTATTGTTCTTATTTGTATTTATTGAAGTAGGAAGCGGATCGTAAAAATTTCAACTGTCTTCCTAGTACGTTTTAACAGTTAGATCTAAAAATGCCGAAAAATATCGGTTTGTTGCATGGATACCCCCCTTAATATTCAACGTATTTTATTTTTAACACGTTTTTATTAGCTTGGGCTGTATGTATGTAAGTATGTATGTACGTAACAGTAACGGAATCTTTCAACCCGATTTCTATCCACTTTGAACGTTCAGTTTAATTCAAAATTTTGAAAAAATATCAAAAACCGATGACAATACATGATTTTAATAATTTTGTACCATTGTCCTTATCAACATCCTCAGGATTAACGATTTTCGAGGCGAGAGAAAGCGCCTTAGGGAGAGTTCAGGCAAAGTTACTAGATTGATTTTTAGTTTTCAAAAATAATAATGGTATTTCCCTATAACTCAAATATACTGAAACATATCTATAATGCCATCCTGTAGAATGATTTTTAGGATTCCGTACTCAAAGGATAAAACGAAACCCTCCGCTGTCTGTTCGTGAGTCACAGGGCTTTATCTCTTAAACCGTAATAGATAGACACTTGATTTTTTTACATACGATGCATAATGATGGTCGCTATAACAACAAATACTAAAAATTAATAAAATAAATATAGTTCAAAAAACTAAAAAACACGCGGAAAAAGTGTGGGGTGCTTTTCTAAAATTGGTAAGTGGAGCACTCCACGCTTTTTTCACAATTATACAATTTACTGTTCCTTAATTGATTCCTAGATTGAAAATTATTTTCTAGTTTTTAGTTGATTTTATCATAAAAGCGTGTTTTTTAGTTTTTTTTTAACTATATTTATTATTATTTGTTGTTATAGCGACTACCATTATGCAACTTCTGCAAAAAATTAAGTTTCTATCTATTACGGTTCCGGAGATAGAGCCCTGTGACAGACGGACAAACGGACAAACAGCGAAGTCTTAGTAATAGGATTCCGTTTTTACCCTTTGGGTACGGAACCCTAAAATAACGCTTTAATGATAAAATCAGCTAAAAAGTAGAAAATATTTTTCAACCTAGGAATCAATTAAGGAACAGTGAATAGTTTAATTGTGGAAAAAGTGTGGTACGCTTTTCAAAAATTGATAAATGGAGCCGTAAAAAAATATTTTTGAAGTGAATTAGAATCCACGTCTCGCGCCTTAGCAACCTCAGCAAACGAACACACTTAAAGTAGGGATATACAGGGTGAATTTTTTAAACGGGCCTTCAGGGCCAAATCCGAAACTATGAGGATTAGCCAAAAATGCTGAAAGGAGTTACGAGGCCGATTTTGATAAAAACTAAAACTGCACCATTACTTTTTTAAAATAACTTTCATCCCTAACCGGGAATCGAACGAGTTCATTTTGAAAAAACATACACCCTCTATATTATTCCACTATCTGATAGTGTTGCTTATAAAGATTAAATTCTGGAAAGTAATGTTATGTGACAAATTAAAGGAAAAGGAAAATTTTGAAGAAAATACATATTTTTTCATACATTGGCATACTAATCCTTAAGGATTATGCATAACAAATGATTTATGTATAATTCTTTATAAACATACATACATACATACATACATACATACATACAGGTGAAGCTAATAAAAGCGTGTTAATAAAAATGAATTAAGGTTACCGTCAATAAATCAAAAACTATTACGCGTGAAGAAATATAAAAAGCAAATCCGGAAAGAATAGAAAGTCTACAATAAAACTTGTTAGAAATGATTTGTTTTACTATTAAATATAAATTCAAAAATTTTAAAAAAATATCCTGTTATCCGAATACTTGAAGTAATAAAACCTCATTAGATTATTTTTGAAGAAAATGACTAATTTCGCAACATATTAGTACATAGTATAGTCCGCACCAAACTGCTAGTCCGCTCTGAAGTTGTTGCGAGCACGTGTAGTCATATAATTTGCGACGCGATTCTTTTCTTTATTCAGAGCGGACTAGCAGTTTGGCATGGACTATACCTAAATCTAAATGGCTAGATCACGTCATAACCTGTATTTACTAAACTTATTTTTTTTTTCTACTTGTAGTGATACTGAAATCAGTTCTATCTTTTGTAACTTATTTTGATGTTCGTATAGCTACAAGCTAAAATCTAATGTTTGTAAAGAAGGATATTGGATACATGAACTCCGAAATTAGGTTTTAATTAAAATATACGGTACTGATGTTTCATCTGTATAATTACGGTTGCTTGTGTGGCTTCTTGTAAGACCTTTTTATGAAATTGGAAGCGCTTCAATGTCATTTGAATTTACTGATGAAAAAGATTTTAATAAAAATATAGCGAATTTCAATATATCATTCTTGAAGTATTTGCCAACGAACCAAGCAAAACACATTATCAAAAAATACTTAACCAACCAATTACTCAAGAGAAAGAGCTCAGCTAGTTCAGCTGCGAGTTTATATCAAATAATAAATAGGAAAATAGCTAAATAGGATGATTAAAATTAAATTAACAAAAAATCTACCGTTTCTATATCACTACAAACTACAAAGTATAAAATAATTTAAACTAAAAGATCGTTTTGTTTATAGCTCTAAAGTCGGCGCTGTACCCTTAGTGTGAGATTTTATGTTTTTACAAAAATACTGATTTGTATTTGTTTATTTATTTATTTATTTATTGTATGTATGGGCAAATACGTAAACAAATACAAAAACAGTCATTTTTGTAAAAACAAAAACTCCTACGAAGGGTACGCACATATTTCGTCGTGCGAAGACGGCTCGACGTAAATAAATAATCTGTCCAATATAAACGCCGACTTCAGACATTAAAATTGATTAAATTAATTTTATCTTTTGCTAATTTATTACAGTGAAATTACATGTCGCAATAAATTTAACGTCATTCAATGCATATTTTTCACAATAATAATGGCTTTTAATCCATTTCCAGTCACGTTAGGAAAATGACACATGACAGAATGCGTCACGAATTCCCTCACAAAAGTGGATAATGAAGTTACGTCCGAATGAAATAATTTTGGCGACGCGAGCGACAGATTCCACACCACAGTTCCACACCGTCAGCGTCATTTGTTTTATCCCAATCTGAATAATAAATATATTTTAAGTTTAAAATTAATAAAGAGTGAAGGGTGATTTTAAAACGCGACGCATGCGGTCGCATTATAGACGTTTTATTTCAAAGTTGTGGAAGTGCCCGCCAGCTTCTCACCCCAGCGCCAGACATAAGCAAATATTGGAACAAAGACTTTGCTCACACATTTGAACACTTATTTGTTTAACCTGCCACTCCTGCTCCGGTTTGTGGTCATTGCAACTGGACTTTGTGCATGTGCACGCCTCGCACATATTTGAAGTTTTAACGACAACAAATGGCAAAGTGCTAATATTTGAAGCAAGCTTTGAACAAATACTCAAGCACCGGTGCTTCACTGTGTTGAAACATGTATTCAAATATGTGTTCAAATGTTTGTGCTATGTCTGGCGCGGGCCTAAGAATAAAATCTCAAGTCAGGTGGAAAGATATGGATATACCTATACTAATCGCTCTAAATTTTCCCACCGTATATGCATATGAATGTCTCGCGATTTTTAAGTTGTCTACCGGTGTAGCTGAAACTGCAATAAATATCTCTATGAAATTGGCAGCTATCTTTTACGTCATTATCAACCTGTTACTGTCCCACTGCTGGCCACGACTTCTTTTTGTTTACGAGGGGGGAACCTTCAAAAGGTACTCGATGTCGTGGGAGAGACGTAGGGTTATGTGGGATTCTTACCGCACTAAAACCCCCCCGGTGGC
Organism: Epargyreus clarus; assembly: GCF_041222505.1. NCBI lineage: Eukaryota > Metazoa > Arthropoda > Insecta > Lepidoptera > Hesperiidae > Epargyreus > Epargyreus clarus. The sequence goes on from NW_027332215.1 coordinate 7,195,801, forward strand.
CATCCTCGGCGCTGCGTAGAGGGCTCCGGGATCTCCAAAGGAACGCAACCGGAGCCCTCTTAGCACGTTGCCCCGAAATGCTCCGCCCAGGTGAGCTTGGCTCGCCACACCGTCTGGTGTGTACGACGGTATGCGACCACACATACCGCCGTCCTTCCCGGGGCCGCTGGGTGGTCGGTTCGAGCTCCCATTCTTGCCACCCGCAACCCCGGAAGCCCCTTTTAGTCGCCTCTTACGACAGGCAGGGGATACCGTAGCCCTATTCTGGTCCCGAAACTACAGGGACACAGCGCCGGGGGCCTTTACGTACGCCCGCGGCGACTCCTTCTCCGAGCGGGTTCAGCGCGCTCCCTTGCTCGCTCGGCGTCTTCCTTCGCGGACATGACAACGTCGCAGAAGGTGATCATGCCGTCCCAGGCTTCGCTGCGCTGAACCATCGCCCCGACGATGGCCGACGGAGAGAGATCCGGTCCCACTTTTTCGACGAGGACCCGCCGGGCCACGACTCTCCTAACAGAATAATAAGATTAATCCATAGTCCACCGATGTACCAAGTGCAAATTGGTATTTCACATACGTTTGAGATTATTTTTAACATCTCTCATTCTCTTCACCATTAACGCAAGTGATAATTAATTTCTATTACGCAAACAACTTTGAAAAATCAGAAGTAAATGTCTGGGATTCGAACCCGATTGATTGAGGCCGCGTTTTCACCCTCCGGGTACCACCGCTGATCTTTCACCTATTTTTAGATATTTTCCTACGCGTGTTACGGCGGCGGCTAAAAACCTGTACCTATGACTTCAACCTTACCTACTTTAGAAACATTCTCAGTTTCAGTTATTTTACGCTCAAATGTTATAAGATTATTTGAAGTAAATGTCTGATTTGTATTATGTCTATGTCAAAGTTACTGAGTGTGTTAAACATTGTATCTTCCCAAAAATATGTATATAAATTCTTCAACAATTCAATACCATACTATATGTGAACGAATAGCAGAGCTGTGACAGTTAAGTCATAGCATTGAATTGACTTCAGAAGACCACACGGGTTAATAGATTCTCATCAAAAATATATATACATACCTAGAGCTGGGAAAACCAATTTTAAATAGGCAAGTAAAGTAAGGACTAGTTCGGCTACATTAGATCGGCCCAACAATTTTACAATTTGCCGACTGCCGGGTATTGCTATTCACACTAAGCGATCAATGCAGGTATTTTTTATATCTGGTTGAAACCACAGTACGATCGTCATTAAAATGCAACAGCAACACCCAGCAATCGGCGGACGTTAAAACTGTCCGGTCGACATAAGGTAAACTGGTCTTAAAATAAGCTATATAGCAGAACTTTATTTTAATTAACAAACGTTCCAATTACGAGTACCGTCTTAGTATCAATAAAACGACAAAGAAATAAACAACATTAAAGTACCATTTATACTATTGTACTTAAATGTTTACAGTGTACGTTACACAAAAGATAAATTAGATTAAAAAGAGCCAGCGACGTTTTTCTCAAAATAAAATCAAATTTCAATGGACGTTTCTTCATTGGAACGACAACGGCACGGCACCACCCTTAGGTCTTATTACTGAAATATTAAAACGGGGGGAGATTCTTAAAACAGGTTATTACCTATTATTAGGCAGCAATCTTTAAACCTTGTGCGAAGTCTTAAACACTGAAAACATCCGAAATTAATTGTTTAGCTCGTACTTAGTAAGGTATGAAGTGTGGGGGACTAATCCAAATTTGGAATACGCTTCAGTCTTTTGACTCATGCTCAGTGAGCATAAAAGGGTTGCAGCCAAACCAATTGCAAGGAAAGACAGACAACTTTCTAGGAAGAAATGCATACAACGTTACAGTCTATAAATAAAATAATATAACCCTTGTTTTTACAATATCATAAAAATGGCACATGATCATACATATCACCTGAAGATAAGATGCAACTGCCGCTCATAGACATCTATAATGAGCCCCAGATAAGATTACATAAGACGCCTCGGAAAATTATTATGAGATGAGCGGTGGGTGAAGTTGAAACACTCCCATAGCTCTCCCACCGTTCTCATGTTACATTGGTTTATAAACATTCTGCTTATTTTACGTATCTTTACATAGTAATAATTACATAGTACCTTACTGAAATGAAATCGACCACGCAACGGTGCGAACGCGAACACAACAAGCTTTTAAACACATTGTTAATCCTTTCCGCGGGGGTTTCATTACCCACATGGCATGGTATTGTAGTGACTGCGCAATAGACTTGCATGGCCGGAAATGGGGTCAGTTTTTATTAAAAACCATTTAAATACTGAAAGCTACGCATGCAGCTATGCGATTGTAATAGTTTATGTATATACCTATCTCTACATTGCATTGCAGGATTCCTGTAGTTTGCTAAACGAATGTAATAGTTTTTTATAATATAAGAGTAGCAGACGAGTATGCAGTCCAAATGATGGTAAGTAGCTACTACCGCTCATGGATGTCTGTAATCAACCCCAATTAACATTAAATTCCTGAGGTCTAGGTGCTGCGCCGCTACCCGTGAGGACTCAACTGGAATGCCTCGGAAAACCATATCTCCCTTGTACCCTTCAAACCAGCACCGCTTCACACTGCTATAAAATAGGAATGTAAAAAGAACTGAATGTAGAAAAATCAACCTGTTTTTTTATAATATAGAAGTACCTACCAAACGGAAATGCAGTCCATCTGAAGTGGCTACCGCCGCTCATGAACATACATGTTTAATCAATTGTATATAGACAAAATTGTACTTCTACCTGAAATGGGTCCCAAGCTATAACGATAAAATTAAAATGTTTCGTCGTTGTTTCTTTCACATCACTTACTCAATAAAATTAAAATTCAACGTTTAACACTGCTGTTATGATCCTGCAAAAAGCGTGGCAGAACTAAATTAAAACCCAAACATCTCTATTCCGAGTTAAATGTTGACAAAAAAATTTTGACTTGGTATTATTTTTTTAACTTCGCCAGCGAAAAATAGTCTCAAGGGGAAAACTCCTACGCCTGCCAAAAAGCGACGGATTTTACAAATTTATCATTAAGTAGCTAATTTTCTATTTATAATAGTCCTACAGTAGATAGCGAAAATAACAAAAACACTTTACTATTGTTTCTCTCCATCGTACTTGCTGGATCACAACATAATCTGTGTTTATAATAAGCAGCGACATCAGAAGTACCTATGTATGGTACAAACTGCTAGTCCACTCCGAATATAGAAACGAGTCGCGTCACAATAACATATTGCAGATATTATAGGGGGTTGAAGACAGCGCGGGCAGTTTGGCGCGGACATAAACTAACTTATATTTAAATCATGTTTCACTTTGTAATGATACTGAAGTCGGATTTATTTTTTTATTTTATAAAAGGAGTTCGATTTCAAATTAACTCTATATACGCGATTCACAATAGACCCTCATGGGTTTTATACGCCTAGGGCTCTTATAATTTGTCACCCCATTATCTGGCGAAAAATAATAAAACTAAACTTGTTGCCTGGCGGTCTGGCCTCTGGCAAATAGGCTGGAAAGAGCTACTGTCTTGTTTATGAATTAGGGTTGTGAAACTCTTGTGAAGGGTAACTGTATACGATGCGCCGATGTGAATATTTTAAATATCAATGATATCCTTAAGGTTAAATATCTATCATTTAACAACCGTTATTGGTTATAATTATTTATCCAATTTTTGCCTATTTCTTGTAAGCGAAAGTTATAGTTGCCAATGTTCGATCTTTTAATATTTCAACTTTAAATCACTCTCCTGTAAAGTTTACGCAATATCGCTTAATAAGGATTAAATTTCAAGCTTTGGCGACATTTGGTTGTGTATACGATTCCATGGCCCAAAAATAAAAATGTGTTGTCTATCCAAGATCGAAATTTTATATTCTAGATTGCCAATTTTATTTTGTGGTAGGCTAAAATTGGACGCATTGATTAATAATAAGGAGTGTAAATAGTTAGGTATATTTGGTGTCATTCCGGGTATCGAACACGGATCATAATACTACGCCTATTCCAAAATCATTTCAAAATCATGCACTGACCTTATAAAAAACGGACGTCGTGTAAGTCGCTACCACTCAGAAAGTTGACAAATAATTCGCCAAGTACATGTCGAATTCGCACACAGAGGGTTTGGTAGACTTTACACGTCTTTGATATATCTATTTTTAAGATGCCGATGTCTTGATATCCCTATTAGTAAGAGCCTTGTGGGTTTCCTCACAATTGTTTTCATAATAGTTAATAGATAATTAGTTTCTTATACACAAATAACTTATAAAATCAGTACCTGGGGGATTCGAACCTAAAGCTTCTCACTTGAAACAGTGTTTAAAATTAGGTTACTGCTTTTTTGGTAGACAAAAGTGTTAAAATTGAAACTTATTTTCAGTGGCGTAACATGTTTCCGGGCAAAGCCGCAAGTCCCAACAGCAACGTTTTCGACGACGTTGGTCACGTGGCGATGATGCCCCGCGTCGCAGTCACCACCATGGCCCGCGCTCCCGTGCACATCGACGTCGGTGGCGCCATCTACACGTCCTCTCTCGAGACGCTCACTGCGTAAGTTTCATTGTCAATCATTATCATTTTTTTAATAGGATTGTAGCCATTTACCATCAGGTACGACAGCCCATGGACATCTCTTATCAACCCCATATAAGATTAGAATCCTACCTGAGGTCGGTCATAGATGCGCCGCTACTCCTGAGTCCTAAGGTGGATTGCCTCAGAAAAGTAACTTCCTCACCACAACCTTCAAACCGGAACACAACAGCACTTAACAGTATAAGGATTGTGAATATTTACCATTTATACGTTTAACATTATAATGAGGCGCACGTAATTCAATCCTTTGTGTTTAAATTCATAATTTATTTGCATTCATAAAATATTAGCGAAATATCGTGTTTGCTTATGTATTTACTTTCGAGTTTCATGCGCTTTGTATACCTTATTTTAACTTACATGTGGGAAAGGCGTGAGTAATGAGGACAGTATCATTGTTGAAATTTAAATATTGCGCAGTTGTGCACATTACAATATTATATTTAATATGCGTATGATTGACAATTAAAATTATGTTTGAAAACTTGTGCAGTCTATTTAATTGTGGTTCTACAATTTTTTTTAATACTAGTGAAATCTATATTGGGGAAAGGGAAAGGTATTATGGGGTAGGCTCGACTTTAGCATAGTCGAAAAAGAAAGTCTTTAAACACGAGCATCTTTTTCGATTGGTAGAGTGTGCAGATCTCTATTGGACTCACACATAACAAAGGTATACCTACGTTCTTGTATAATATTTTTCACTGTTATATTTTAACGGTACTGCAATATCGCCTCATAATAAAGGTATTCAGGACTTGCTTTCAAATTACCTCAAAATAAAAAATAAGCGGACAAAAATCAAAAGTTGGAGCGGGGCACTGGCCAGTAATTAATAATTATAAAAAGCTATGTGTAGCTTTAGGCTGTACGTGTGTGGGTTGGGTTGTAAATAAGCTTGTTTTATCTGTGCTCAGTCCCGCGCAAGGCGCTCGCGGCTCGCCTACAGGCACTGCGGGCCTCGTACCCGCCGCCCGCTCTTTTAATCAACCCACTCGAGGGCACCAAAATAAATATCTTCCCAATTGTACTCCTCGGAGATTGACAGAACCGCAACACTGTTCTCAGGTTACATTACGGTTTTGTGTAACGTAAGGTTTGGGTTGCAATGATCCGTACTGAACTAGATTCCGTATTTTGCATTGGTAGGTATTTATTTAGATATTAAAAGTTATGGATGTTCGTATAATGGTGGTGGATACCTATAACGTTTTTGATGCAAGACAATTTAATAAAAATAAAAATAGACAAATTAATTAAAAATAGTTAATACTGAAATAATCTTTCTTTCTTTCTTTCTTAAATGTGCTGAATTTTGACCATCGCTACATGTCTGCCTTACCACCGTATTTTTTGAGGTTCCATTCACAAGTTTAAAAACGAAATGCTATTACTATGCCCCTTAAGCAGTACTAGATAGGGTCATTTTTACAGGGTAAGTTTGTATTACTGTGACCGCTATATAATAAAAATAAAAGAGGTTGTAAAATAAATGCAGAGTCCTGTACAAAAAACAGGTAGGTACCTACGATACGGAATTTTTCGGTTTATTCATTGAATCATAATGGATATACAGTAAAAATTTTCACTATACATTTGTTATGTGGCTGCTATCATAACAAATACTATTAGTAATGATTATAAAAACAAAAACCTTAAAGTTACGACTATTTAAAATTATTCTAACTATTTAGACGCATCCAACGACACCTCACATGTTAAGATAGGCCCACATCGAGCATCCAGAGGAACGCCGCGAAGTTTTCGTCGGTAAGAGTCCGACATATCCCTTTCGCTCCCCCGGGCGTAAGGGAATCCATAAGGATTTCTACGGTAAAAAAAAAAGCCGTTGGGCAGGCGTTCGAAAAACATTACCACAGTCGGGTAAAAAATACAAAATTTGTGTAGTGAGTCCGACTTCGACCTGGTATTTTTTTATTTAATCTTATAAAGATACGAATCACAGCGTCTTATAACTTTTTTTTTTAATTTATCAACAACGACAATTAATTAATTAATTCAGCAAGGTAATCTTGGGTACACTTTCTCGGGGCAGCGATTTGGCTAATTTATTTTATTTATAAAATTTATGTGTTAATTGTAGTAGATTTATTTTATTTTAAATAGTTTTTTTTTAATTTCTAGTGAAGTTAAAATTACGACAGATTGAAGAATCTAAATGTTATATTTATATGTGCAAGTAGATAATACATATAATAATTTGAGCAGACCATGCTGTGAGCGGTTGAAAATGAAAATCTATTTTTATAATTTGAACTGTTTGTTTAGATGATTAAATACAGTCAATCACGGCTAAATGCTCAAAGATTATTTTTGACAGCGTCTTCACATGAACGAATTTTCAGGAAGTGTCTACATTCAGGAGGTACTCCGAATATTTATTCCGATTGCCAAAAGCGATTTGTTTTATACATTTTATATATAAAATTCGCGTGTCACAATGTTATTTACCGTACTCCTCAGAAACGTCTTTACCGATTTTCGCCAAATGTTACCAATGAGGATTAAGTTGGAAGGTCTCAGATAAGAATGACGTGTCCAATACGACAAAAATGTTTATAATTTAAATAATGTAATTCCGGAGATAATACCTATTATTAGTAGGACAATCCGATACCTGGAAGTGGGTCGAATTTGTCTAACAAGATTTTTCCAAAACTTTTTGATACACCAGAGGCGCGTGCCTTAGATTTGAACCACGGACGTCTCGATCGAGTGGCCGAGTTTCACCCACTGCGCCATATGTACCTAGTCAGGTTCAATATCGTACAACATTAACATCGTATCATAAAGTATCAAACGTAGGTACACGTCAAAAGTAGCTTAACACCTATACGTGCAAGAACAGATTACCATCGTTTGCTTCAAATATATCAATTTTAAATCGCACTTGTCCGGTTTATTTATTATATCTTATTAGAAACATTATTTTTGTTCGTGTTGACCCATTCCAGACTACTGCTGGGCACGGGTTTTCTCGCAGAGACAGGTGGGTTTAGGCTACGACCTACGGCCAGCGCTAGCCAAGTGCGAATCAATAGACTTCACACACCCTTAAGAATTAAGATACCTATGAGGGAGTAAGTAATGATAATTGCGATTTATTTAGCATAGGTGTATTTGTACTAGTAAAATAAACAAGAGAAGTGTAGGTGGTGGTACCTCTGTTCGACTCCGGCGGCACCACCGCCGCACATCCATTTCGGCCTAATAACAGTAGCGTTAAGGACTGCTGCGTTCAGTTTGCCAGCTTATTTCTGAAGGGGGGCGGCGCATCTGGGGTTAATTTTAGATGTCCATGGGCGGCAGTAGCAATTTACCCTTAGGTGGACAGCATGCTCGTCTGCGACTTCTATGATGTAAAAAAAAGCTGAAACTTTAGCGAATTAGGATGAAATGTCTGTAATTTTTCTGCTTTTCGTAGCTAACGTTACTGCGATTGCGATATTTATTATGCTTAAAATATATCTACTATACCATCACGTGACGCGTCAAAGCTGCAAGCAAGCCGCGAAATGTATAATATATGCCTATGGATCGAAACATGAGTTCATATGTGATGAATTTTTAAGGACTATCGGATACAAGTGTTTTATAGGTTATATTACATAAAAACTAATTTGTTATTCTTTAAATAATTTAGTGTGAATACTGCACTAGAAATTGACGCCAACACTTAGATCAATAAAATATTGGCCAAGTACGAGTCGGAGTCGCTAACAGAGGGTTCCGTGCCACCAAATTTTAATTTAAGTATTTTTAGTATTTTAGTACTTATCATATTAGTTATTATAGCAGCCATAAAAGTAAGTGCATTGTGATTATGTGAGGTTTTTACATATTAAGGATACGATAGATAAAGAAAAAAACGCGCATAAACGCTTTCTTGTACGGCGATCACTGTTTATTTTCAAGATTTTTATTTTTAGTATTTGTTGTTATATTTCGTTTTTACCGTTTAGATACGCAAGAATCAATAATAGCTAAAAGCAAACTATAACTGCGAGCAATATTTTGAAGGACGAGGATAAGAATTTAAGGACACTGAGTTTAATATTCGATGGATACAAGCTTTGCTTTAATAATAATATTTTGTATCGCGACGAACAATCTTTGAAATAAAGTATTGCAACCAATTTGTTTCTAAATTCTTGGGATAGATGCGGGTTTATGCGATATTCTTACAAATCAGTCAAAGTGCTCATATAGATCTGACATATTTACGGCATACCACACACATAAATCATGTGGGCTTATGAGAAGGAAACGTTAAAGCGTCATTTCAACGTGTGATTAAGGCACTCTTTTTTGAGGACGCCTTTCGTCCTCGAGACAAAAGTGAACTTATTGGCCTTAGGGAATAACTTGACGAAAAAATCTCGGTAAAAATAAATAATGCTGCCCCCTAAAATGTTGCGTGCGGGGCGCAATTTGAAAATAGCGAACTGGAGAACAACAAAGAAGAATATAATATGAAAAACGGTAATCCAATCTTGCCGCCCTATAAACAATGGCGCCCGGGGCGGGGGCCGGCAAGCTATGCGTCAGCTTCAAGAGAATGCACTGGGGCCTCGGGGACTTTTCGGAAACAACCGCTTCTACAGACATGCCCAGAGGCAACCAAACATACTGCCGAGGGCCTATCGTTTTCTTGTCGACGGGCCTCCAGGTCACAGACAGACGCCGCGGAATTGCTGTTAGTATCGATACAGTTACTGTAGTTTGATTTGAGCAAGTAATATAAGCATGACGACGCGTGCGTGGTCTTTTAAATAGTTTTCTCGATCATACACAATTATGTGTATCATGGTTTGATATACATTATTATAAAAAAAAGAAATGCAACAACAAGTCTTATTCGTTATGAGTGGTATCACCAAGTTTATGAAATAGATAACGTTGTTACTTTAATAGATTTAAACATTAACAACTCTTATTTGCACTGCCTTTCGGTAGAGTCCCAAGAATGCTGGCCGCGTTATCGCGTTATTAGACATTATTATTACATATATGAGACATTCTTCAACCGACCAAGAATGCATTCTCTTCAGTATATCGATGAGTCCTATGTATATGGGCCAAACTAAATATTTGGCCATTTTGACTTTTTTATGGTAAACGCATTTTATTGATATAATGAATCAAGTGAGCTACTAAAAAAAAGATTTCTGCATACTATCTTTTATTACAGTATAAATGATTGATTATATTTTATATATATTGATATTCTAACATGAATTTTAATGTACAAGGTCCTAAGAGTAGTTAGAGACTTGGACGCAGGGAGCTCCCGCGTGTTTTTTTTTTTTGTAATTTGGACCAATCAGCCACTTTGACACTTAGTCTTATACGTTGAACAGAGCAACGGCCGCACTATGACGAAAAAAGATGTAATTGCTGTGTTTTTGGATTACAATTTAGTTTAATTAGTAAAAGGTGGCATCCAATCGCGCTAAGTTGTGTAGAAGAATTAGAATTTGTCATTGGGAAAGGATCAAATGGGAAATAAATAAATAACTTATATTGTAATTAATACATTATCCACTACTTTAATTGTTAATTGATTTTAGTGGCTAAATATATATATATATATATATATATATATATATATATATATATATATATATACTTTATGATAATTAGCGTAAAATGCATATAATGGCCAATATGACACATTGGCCTATTTATGGTGTTTTTAAAATAATATAATTTAAACAAAAACTGACGTAGAAGGGCTAATGTTATGTAAAACAAAATCCGATAAATGTAAACGTAAAATAGTATAGTATAAATGAGGAGGATAGTTGTCTCAGCAAACAAGCGAAGATTAGTAAATATAGGTTATATCAATCTGAAGTTATAGTAAAGTTAAACTTTTGGAAGACTCTCCTGTAAAGTTGTAATTTTGCAGTTTGGCCCATATACATAGGATCCATCGATATAGCCATATTATTATGATATACGTAATTAGCTTAGCGAGTTCTACTTATATATTACGACTACAGACCGGATAAGTTGTTTCTTAAGCTTTTACCCGCGACTGTATTCGCATTCAGAGTTTTTATCTATACCTCGGGATATGTATCTTTCTCGGGATTAATGGTCTCTGTCTTTTCCTGAATCTTTGATAGCACGTTTAGAGAACTTCAGGACAATTGGTTATACTTAAGGCGTGCAAGTGCAGCAAACAAACAAACTCACATTCGTATTTGTAATACTAGTTAGGTACTACATTTATACACATAGAATAGGGCATTTTGTTTTCGCACTGCACTGTCATGGCGCCCCACGGATGAATTGCCACCGGTGCCGGTAATGACCGCAGGTAACCGCTGTGGCCGCCGGCTGCCGCAAACAAAGCCGTGTGAGAAACAATCTATCTATTCGGATCGCAGGAAATGAATGCACTGTGCCACTCTAATGGGACGACCTAGCTCTATTTTTGAAGTTAGGTATACCTTCCTTTGAGGCGTTTAGGGAAAAATATTAGAGTGACTTTTTACAAAAACGATTAAAGAATGAATACCATAAAACTGGTTACTTATCTTAACAACGTTCGTTCGATGTTGAAAAAGTTCTCTGTCCTTAGGTGTAGCAGCGCATACGTGGTCGACCTCAGATAGGATTCTACTCCAATTTGGGATTGGTTATGATGTTAATGGATAGCAGTGACCACTTACCATCAGATGTATGCAAGCTCGTTTTCTACTGTTATAAAAAGTTGTTATGAAGGTGTTACAATCTTTTGTTTTTCGAATTCGGCGGCATCACCGTCACACCCATTTCTGCCTATTAACACTAGTGTTAAGCGCTGCTGTGTTCGGGTTTGAAGGGTGTGGTATAAGGGAGAAATACTTTTCCGAGGCGTTCCAGCTTAGTCCTCAGGGGTAGCGGCGCATCTGTGGCCGACCTCAGGTAGGAATACTTACTAGCTGAGATTGATTACAGATGTCCATGGGTGGTAGTAGCCACTTACCATCAGGTGGACTGAATGCTCATCTGTTATGTAGTTCTATATTATAAAAAAGTAGAATTTTCAAAATTATAACGTTGCAATCTTCAGGTATCCGCACTCGAGGATCGGCAGGATGTTCTCTGGCTACATTCCGATCGTGCTGGACACGCTGAAGCAGCACTACTTCATTGACCGCGATGGTGGTATGTTCCGCCACATCCTGAACTTTCTCCGCTACAAGAAGCTCATGCTGCCCACCAACTTCCCGTACTTGGATCTGCTTATTCATGAGGCTCAGTACTTCGAGCTGGATGGTAAGTACTTAACAATAAATAGAGGATTATTATAAAATAAACTCGACTGCTTATAAATATAACATATAGAGCCGTAGGATATGCTACAAATGAGACATACTTATATACGGTCGAAAAACATTATATGAAATCATAATTATATTTTATTTTGAAAATATAGGTACATTGTTAATTTCATTATTTATTAGTGGCATTTGATGTGTTGTGGATATAAATACAAAAAAGTTGCAAAAATGAAAAAAATATGTTTATAATAAATTACACCTACAGTCTTTACCGTGATAAGTTAATTTCAACTAAATATATTAGCCGAAAATAAGTTTTCCTAATCTTCGTGTTGCCGAAAACAAAAATAAGGTTGCCAAGCGGTGAATAAATCCTTACATATCTGTATATGTACGTATTATTGAAAAGTACCTTAGGTAAGTAGGTATTTGAGCAGTTGATGTAGGAACCCAGGTATCTTAAGTAAGTTACATTAATATGATCTCTTACTGAATCGTTTCTGAATCGTTTTCTCTTCTTTGCTATTACACGTAGGTAATGTTTTACTAGATTCCATAATGCTCATAAAGTGTAATCCTTTGTTCTTCATCACTCGTAGGTACGAGTATGTCCGGGACTGAGCTACGAGTATATAGCAAGTTACCCATAACTATTTTGAGTAATAGGATAACGTAGAAATCCCTGTCTGATTGCAGCGATGGTAATGGAGCTGGCTAAGCTGAAGTCTGCTCGCGAGAACATGAAAATGGAAGCCAAGCGCGAGTATTCCAGCCGCTCCGGAACTTCCACTCCGGACCAGATGCCTGAGCAGTCATCCTGAATGCAGGTTTGTAGATCCATAAAACGCTCATTGATCAATAGCCGAAGTTGCCCTTTAAAGATTTGTATAGTCATCATTAAATCTCACGTGTACGTGTGTGTTTTTTTATAGTATAGTAAATTATTACTATTTGTCATCATCTGAACATAATTATTTCATTATTTCATAGGAAAGGATATTAAAAGGATGATATTTAATTTATACTATATAATTAGTAATATATATATAATATACTATATAAGTAGCAATTAATACACTGAAGTTAGTGAAGTTCTGTTTTTAATAAGTTTAGTATCTTATTAAACCGAAAAAAATGTAATATTGGAAAATGAATATACGTATCATTTTTTATTTATACGATTTGTAAATATTACGTTATATCAGAATAACGCGTCCATTCCATTCAATTTTTAATATATACAGTTGGTCCCTCGCGCAACGGCGCTAAAGCGGCGACGTTGCTTTCGGGCGACGTAGCCGCGGGCCCGGTAATAGCCGCAAGCCATAACAGACTCAGTCTCGGTCCTTTGATATTTCTCGAATGATGAATTTTTTGCTCGCTCCCATTAAAAGTAGTTTCATTCAATTGTGCTAGCCTTGTTTTATTTAGTATTGTTTACGTTTGGTTTGCCGTTGCATAAATGAAGAGTCGCGATGTAAGTTTTTTTATATGGATAAAAATTTAAAGGACCTTTTAAGTCGAATGGTATATTTACATTTCTTTACACATAATACTTATTAATATATATAATAATAAGATTGAAGTACCAAACATGTGTATTTGAAAACTGTAAACCTGTAACTGTAAACCTGATGATAGGTAAGTGCATGGTGAGTTCTATGTGTAGACAATGCGTTGCCAACGCGTTGTGTTGCGTTGCAAAAGACTTCTATGGCTACTATGATAACAAACACTAAAAATAAAAACAATAAACATTTGATAGTATCTAAGCTTCCGTGTGCTGCTCGCACTTGGACATTTTTTATGAAATACCTTTAAAATATTCTTTTTGATTAATAAATTATTTCTTTTCGTTTCAGGAGTCGCAACCTGGCCCGAGCGGTGCCAGTTTGCCAAAAAGGCAACGCCACTGAGCGGCCATCCGAATGTAGACGGATTGCTTTAGATGTTTTGTCATTCTATGTTCATCGTCACTGCTCATTATTTTGTCATGCTTATCACATTTCAAACTGAAATCTTAATACGTACTACGTAGACATCTTAATGTTTTTCTATAACTACCTATACACGCTTTCTGCATCATTTAAACTTTGATCGAAAAATATTGCAGTATTTTTAAATTAATCCCAATAGAAGCAAGATACATACTTGTTTCAAGATTGTCTCACTTTCTAGAAAAGCAAAGTAAAACTTTATTGAATTTTTTAATATTACACGAGTAGTAAATATCAGATATTGTGCACATTTGAATACCATACTTTTTGTAATGTCTGCAACAGATCTTCATAGCACATTGCACTGAGAAGACAACTCAACAAGTAAATTTATAAAAATAAAATAGTAAGTTTAATCAAAAACTTTAAATAACAATGTTTTATTTGAATCATAATATGTATCTAACTATAATATCTACGTATAACTAAAATAAAAAGTTAAAGTAGGCACTATTTTGGCCTTTCGATTTTGTGTATATATAAATATTTAGGTAAATATTGTATGCATTAATATTATAGTATAATATGTATCTTTTTAATTTTTAATTTTAGTTTTTGAACTTAGGTACTTAAGGGTCCTTACTCACTATCGTCTAGTAGTCTAGAGATCTACAAAATGGTTAAAGTTGAACTGTTAACCACAGAAAAAAATATTTTTACCATATTTTTTTTCTAATCAGAATTATTCATACTATATTTCGTCAAATTACGATGTACCAATCGAGGTAACCTTGATTATCTTCTTCTTCAGGCGAGCTAACCGATAGTGTGTATGTGCACTTAACGTTATTATTACGGTCTCTCATATTTCATAAGCATTATTGCCTAAAGGTAACTTACTGTAATTTTACTGTATTTTTAAAAAATCGGACCTTCAAGTATTAAAAATATGATTCGCAAACACTCATTTAATGAGACACCATATATATCTTATTCCTTGTACGTTACATCTAGAATTAGACAATACGTATGGTGTCTAGTGTGAGCTTATAAAATAAATCACCTAAGTCGCCCTTTTATATCTCACTTGTACTAACTTTTTGTACTAGACTATTTTCATCTACTATTTTTGTTTAAGCTTCATATTTAGAACAGTGTATCCCGCATCTTACTATAGTAATATAATTGGAAATTTCTTCGACAAGTTCATGATAATTCGTACATTATAATGTTTCACTATTACTGTAAATTAAAATATACAATGCACTTGACAAAATCTTGTATTGTGTAATCAACCGACGTTACGTTAAACGGTCTTATTCTAGTCAGGCAAGAGTTTTTGAAAGAGCATCTGTATATTTTAATGAAGAGGACTATTTACAGAGTATTTCTTTATTTGTGGTTTGTTTGTTTGGGTCTCTTTATCATACCCTAGATTTTACTTTTACATTATGAATTACTAACTTGTTATCTGGGTTTCTAGGGATTCCTATCTATGACTATTTTGTTTTCTTTTTATTTCTTAAGCGTAGAGATATATATTTTAGAAATTAAGTGTGAAGGTCGGGTCGGGACCGATTGCAATTATGATTCTGAGATTAACGATTATTTTGTTTTAAAATTTAAAAATGTCGTATTTAATTTATGTATTCTTCAGCTATTCTTTCGCTATTTACTATCTCATGTGAATAACTGAAGTCAGGAGTAAACTATCTAATAAAGTATTAATACACTTATATAAAACTAGCTGACCCGGCAAACATTGTGTTGCTATATAAACAAAAAAATGTTAAGGATAAACAACCCTTATAACTGTATGAAAAATAGAATATGCATATAAAATTTGGTGAAAATCGGTTAAGCCGTTTTGGAGGAGTACGGTTACTAATATTGTAAAACGAGAATTTTATATATAAGATAAATTATAATAAAATTCCATTGAATAGCACTCAAAGCAAAGTAAATTCATCGGCCTTGTATTTCTTTATCTACTCTATAAAGGCCATTAAAATATATCTGTAATGAGGCCTGTATCTCCAGGGACACCGGCAACGGTGGTCAATGCTATCCCTCCCTTCCAGCTCATAATCTTGTCGCGGAGAAAGCTCCGCCAAAGAGGCTCGCCAACCCGGTGAAGCTGGAAAGGCCGCCAATAATTACACAATATTTCGACCACCCACCACCACCACCCAGCGACACTAGTACCCAGGTGCCTAACTTTTAATATAGTTGGTTAAGTACATTATTTATGTTTTTTCTTCAAAATTAACTTTCAACTCGACGTTATATCCTTTTTATTTATAAGAGTTATTTTGAAGTTCCTGTGTTAGTAATATAATTAAGGTATCTATTTTAATGTGCAAAAGTGAAATATCTTTGCAGGTTTTTAAATATTTCCATTAATTATGTTTTTCTCTTTTACTTATTATAAGAATGTGCTCTGTACTTAGTCCTAACATAATATAACTTGCATTTACTTGTATGAGTTGATGTCGTCATACCATTATTAGATTTGTGGTTCCTAAATGTTGTAAAACAATAAAAACGATAAAATTCCTGAAAGGGAAAAAGTCTTTTATTGAATACTAAAACTTTAGTTTAATACGCGCTGTCAGATACTTTATTTATATTTGCATATATTAAGAAATTGAAGTATCAAACCAACTTGCAGTCCATCTGATAGAAGGTCTTCTCCGTTCATGGTCAATACTAATCAAATCTTGATAGTACTGAAGATTTTTTAAATCTCATAATTAAACCATCTGATGGTAAGTGGCTAATGCCGCCAATAGCCATCTGTAATCAACCTTATCACAGATGCGCTGCTACCTAAGAGGTCGAAGCTGGAATATCTCGGAAAGGAATGCTTTCCGTACCACCGCCTTCAACTAGAACACGGCAACGGTGAACATTGCTGTTACTACCCAAAACAAGTGTGGCGATGGTGACACCGGAGTCAAGCTACAGAGGTTTTTACTCCTACTTGATCACAGCCATAGATGTCGAGAATTAAGTTAGACCGAAATTAATGTTTCCCTTACATCTACTTTCGAACCATGGCACTTATTATACGGAAGAAATAGTCGCTAAGGATGCAATTTGAAAATCTTCTTATACATTGAATTTCTACTCAGTGGCAGTAAAATACAAAAACTACCGGTCAAATATGTCACCTGCTGTTCCCTGCATGATAGGCTGGCGAGACTCTTAAATAGGTGTATATGTTACAGTCAAATTATACATAATGACTGGTTATTCTGTATAATAACTAATTTGTCCAGACAATGTAGTTAATTAATAACTTTATCCGGCTTATTAACAAATTTTAATTAGAGTAAGAGTAACTTAAAACACACCGTAAAGAAAATTTATCCAAATTCAGAAATAATAAATATTCAGAAATAATATACAGGGTGAATTTTTAAAACGGGCCTTCAGGGCCAAATCCGAAACTATAAGGATTAGCGAAAAATGCTGAAAGGAGTTACGAGGCCGATTTTGATAAAAACTAAAACTGCATCATTAGTTTTTTAAAATATCTTTTTCCCTAGCCGGGAATCGAACGAGTTCATTTTGTAAAAAATTACACCCTCTATATTATTCCACCATCTGATAGTGTCGCTTATAAGGATCAAATTCTGGAAAGAAATGTTATGTGACAAATTAAAGGAAAAGGAAAAATTTGAAGAAAATACATATTTTTCCATACATTGCCATACTAATCCTTAAGGATTATACATAACAAAGGATTTATGTGTAATTGTTTAGAAACATACGTAAGTCATACCATTGAAGAATTTGTTGGTTAATCAACTAATTATTCGATGTTATGACCGTGACATACGGCTTAGTATGAGAAAGTAATAGTTTGGCAAGTAAATTACCGCCGTTTTTAGGATTTATTTTTTAATAAAAATAGATAAGTGATTAAATAGTAAATTGTTATTGTTTGTTGTTTATAACTACGTTTCAACAGTAAATATAATTTTCTATATCTCTTTGTTTAGTTATCACTCGGATTTGACTCGAAAAAAACATTCTCGCAAATTGTCAATTTTACATCTGTATTAAACGAAACTCCGCCCATAGCAAGTTAAATCTATTATAATGGTCCTAAAGGTAACCTTAACTAAGTCGGACATAAAAATATAAATTCTTGAAGAACAAAACGTCCATTTCGAATGATTTGAAACATTGAGCCAAAAAATTGTTAATACGCGAAATGTTTAAATTGATGAATGGCGGGAACTTAACTGCCAAATTAATATAAAAAAATATGTATTTTCTTAAAATTGAGGCTTTTCCTTTAGTTTGTCATTTATCATTACTTCCCAGATTTTGATCCTTAAAAGCAACACTATCAGATAGTGGAATAATATAAAGGGTGTATTTTTTTTCAAAATGAACTCGTTCGATTCCCGGCTAGGGAAAAAGTTATTTAAAAAAAGTAAAGATGCAGTTTTAGTTTTTATCAAAATCGGCCTCGTAACTCCTTTCAGCATTTTTCGCTTATCCTTATAGTTTCGGATTTGGCCCTGAAGGCCCGTTTTAAAAATTCACCCTGTATATTTGCTATTTTTTTTTTCGAGGGTAGGTGTTAAATTGTAAACAGCTGATTTTTTCCCTCCTGTATTTAAATTCAGTTAGTATGATTTAAATAAATATTCATTTTATTAAAAGTTTTATTTTGCTAACTAGTTATTGTGGGGACAATTTGGCATAATAAATGCCTAGTTTAATTAAGTGCTAAAATATTTTTACCTGCACCATCCTTCAGCACTACAAGTACCAATTGTGCAGCCTCACTTTCATATCTTTCACTACACTGATTTGCACAATTTCCACATTCAACATGGCAAATGTCTATGAACTGGAACTGAACTGGAATAAAATAATGGAAGAGTTTGAGGACCAGCTCAAGGCTGCAAGTGCTCCAACGAAACCCACAGTGACGCAACTCACTCAAGATTTCCAAGCTTTCAAGGATTTAGTGGGCAACATGCTTAATTTGCTTCGCCAGCAGGTTGTGGATTGCACCCGAACAATAGACAACATGGATATGAGGCAGCGGCAGAAGGTGTTGCTATTTAAAGGTATTCCTGAAGATCCTGAGCTTGACATCTAGCGTGAAGTACTAAGGATAATTGGTGACAAATTAGGCCATACTCATATCTCCGAGTCTTCCTTCAAACTGTGTCATCGTCTAGGTGTTCAAGGTGACCGTGCCCGTGCAGTTCTGGTGCATTTTAGAGACCATCGCACTAAATCCGAGGTGTGGAAAGCTAAAAGCAAGCTCAAGGGCACTGGTATAACTCTGTCCGAATTTTTAACTCGCCTCAGACAGTCAATCCATACTAAAGCACAGAAGCATTTTGTGATTAAAAATGTATGGTCACTTGATGGGACGATACACATCAAAGTTCCTGGCGGCGGTCGAGAGAGGATTACTTCGGACGAAGAACTCCAACAACTCATCTCAAAGTTTCCCGAGACTAACTCTCCCCCATCATCTGATGTGAGGTCTGGAGGTTCTGGGAGCGGTAAGGAAGGCAGCCGCGTCCCTCTGCAGTCTTCCAATCGCATACAAGACGCCCGGCGCAAATTACCTCTTGGTGGTACGTCTGGAGACGACCTCAAGCGGAGCAGACGTGCTGTCCCCAAGAAGTGAGTTTGTTTCACATAGGTTGTAAACAAATTTTCTTTTCTTTCATTCTTTGTGGGTACTAAAACAACTACGGCTCGATTGGTTGTCATATTTAGTTATTACTTATTGTTATTACCATAGATATATTACGTCAGTAGGATAATATATCTATGGTTATTACACTCAAAATAATGTCAAACGATACGATAATAACTCTTGCATAGTTATGTCACCTTTCAAATATTGTTGTCAAATGTCAATGTTAACGTCATGTCTCGGTGACATCTGTCCCACCTTGTAATCTGCGTTTCGTTTCACGTTTTATGTTGCGGTAACACAAGTTTTATTTTGTTAATTACTACATCGCATTTTGTTTTTGTTTTGTAAATTTTGTTCTTTTATTTTCGTTATGTGTTCAAACCGCGATGTTTAGTGTATTTAGTAATTTATTGGTCTTACAAACTTTGTTAATTCGTTCATAGATTGTTGACATTATAGTCTAGTAGTCTTCATAGACTTTGTTAATACCTTAATGCCATGATTTTGTATAACCGTGTTTCAGCCATTTTTAATGGTAATAGCTACTACTTTACTTGTTTTATTGTTATTGACTACTTCTTGTCAACTTTTTTTTTTGTTATGTATGTTGCAAATGTCCTAAGTAGGTACTTTAAATTAATGTTATGTGAACAGTCAACCGTTGGGATTGGTGCCGGATAATGAAATTTGAATTTTAGTTTTAATCATTTTTGTAATTTTAAATTGTAGTCTTTATTATTATTTTACATATATTTATTTTAAATATATTATTTAGTATATAAATTATGTCAGATGATGATTATTGCTCTTTTAGCGACTCTTTAGAGTTTTTTGGCTCTTGTCGTAGCTCTTCGGATAATAGCTTAAATAGTAACTTGGTTAGGGTGCTCTCTTCTTCAAATAATTTCTTAAATATTTGCCATATAAATGCGCAAAGTATCCCAAGTCACTATTCCGAACTCGAGGCTGCCTTTAGTGTACATAGTTTGCATGCTATTCTAATTTCGGAAACTTGGTTAAAACCCTCGCTCCATTCAGCCTTATTTCCTCTTCCTGGCTTTACGCTGATTCGGAATGATCGAACAGAGAAAGGCGGTGGTGGTGTTGCGATCTACCTACGGAATTCCTTAAAGTACAAAATTATTGTGGCATCTCCGTCACGATACACAGCTTCCCCTGAGTATTTGGTCGTTGAGATAGATATCATGAGCACCAGGGCCGTTCTGGGTGTAGTATACTGTCCTCCTTCCGTTGAATTTTCTGACGCTCTTGAGTCAGTTTTTGAGACCTTGGGATCTGAGTACACGCACTGCATAATAATGGGTGATTTCAATACAGACATGTTAAAATGTACTCCTCGTTCCTTAAAACTTAGATCCATGATTGAGTCGGTTAATTTCACACTTCTTGGTTTATCTGCCACACATCATAATATCACCACCGATGACTCTTGGATAGACCTTATCATTACTGCCTCTTCTGAGTGCGTTGAGACGTTTGGTCAACTTTCTGCACCCGGTTTTTCACGACATGATCTTGTCTTTGCTAGCTACAAATTGAAGCCACCCAAACAAAAGCCCTCTTTTTTATATCTGCGAAATTTTGCATGCATGGATGTGGTAAATCTTAAGAGGGATACCGCGCTTATTAATTTTAAACCTTTAACGGATGCGGCTACAGTGGATGATAAAATTATTTTCCTTAACAGAACTATTATTTCACTGTATGACGCTCATGCTCCGATGCATAAAGTGAAGTTGAGGCGTCCACCCTGGTTCACAAATGATGTTCGTATGGCGATGGCCCGACGGGATCGGGCTTTTCGGAAATATAAGAAGGAGCGGACTGAAGTCAATTGGGCTGCATTTAAAGCTGTTCGTAATCGATGCAATCAATAGCTAAACGGCGATATATCCATTCAAACATCTCCATCTCGTCAGCCGCTGATATGTGGAAGTTCCTTAGATCTTTAGGTGTGGGTAAACCCCCTGCGATGGATTGTTGTTCTCCTCACTCTCCGGATGACTTGAATCGTCATTTTATATCCACGTTTTCTTTAAACAATACAATCCGTACGCACACCATAGCTTCCATTGCTTCAATGCAATCTTCTCTAGCTCCTACCTTCGAGCTCTCTCCCGTTAATCAGGATGAGGTAAAAAATATTTTACTCAGTATCCAATCTAAGGCGGTAGGATGTGATGAAGTGAGTAGAGTTATGCTAGTTAATGTCATTGACAGCTTTCTTCCCGCCATTACTCACATTATTAACTTTTCCCTTTCCTCCGGACAGTACCCCTCTATCTGGAAGAAAGCTTTTGTACGTCCACTTCGCAAAATATCCCATCCAATGCTTCCTAATCACTATCGTCCAATATCTATACTTCCTTTCCATTCTAAAATTCTGGAAGCCTGTGTACATAAGCAACTCTCTGTTCATGTATCTAAACATAACCTGCTGAATATTTATCAGTCTGGGTTCCGCTCTGGTCACAGTACCACCACCGCATTAATTAGAGTATGTGATGATATCCGACACATGGACGATGGAGACAGCTCACGGTGATGGTGCTTGTAGATTTTTCAAACGCTTTTAACACAGTCGACCACGATATTCTCCTTGCCATCCTTAACCACTTACGAATTTCTCGTACCGCCTTGGATTGGTTCTCTTCATATCTTCGCGGGCGCCAGCAGTCCGTTCGAATTGGAAACACTTCCTCGGATTGGGCTGATTTAGATTCTGGCGTCCCGCAAGGCGGTATTCTCTCTCCATTATTATTTTCTTTATTTATTGACTCCATCACACAAGTTTTCAATTGTTCGTATCATCTGTACGCTGATGATTTACAACTTTATGCTCAAGCTGACGTGGATGATCTTCAAAGCGCAATTGATAAGATAAATAATAATTTAAATGCTCTCCTAAACTGGTCTTTGCGCTACGGAGTGTCAGTCAACCCCGCCAAATGCCAAGCTATAATTATTGGTAGTTCGAGACTGTTGGCCAAAGTAGATCGTGATTCAGTACCACTTATAGTTTATAACGGTACACATATTCCGTTTTCTGAATTCTGTCTGAAGAACCTTGGCCTTCATGTTGATAGGTCCTTAAGCTGGAAGCCGCATATCACTGAAGTATCCCGGAAGGTCAACGTCACTATGCGATCTATACCGTCTCAAACATTTCCTCCCTGTTAAGACCAAACTTATGCTGGTCAACTCCCTCATTCTTCCTATCATTGATTATGCAGACGTGTGCTACCCAGATCTTACCGAAGCACTTCTGAACAAACTAGAGCGCCTTCTCAACAATTCTATCAGATTCATATTTGGCCTTCGTAAATATGATCATATATCTCAGTTTCGCAGCCAACTCAAGTGGCTTACTATTCGTCAGAGGCGTAACTCTAGAATCCTTTTTCAGCTTTACTCTATCTTGAATGATAATAATACTCCTCCTTACCTCAAGGATTACTTCCAGTACAGGTTCTTAACCCATGACAAAATGCTTCGGTCGTCTCGTAACTTAAGGGCAGATATTCCACCGCATACGACTGGTTTTTT
The DNA here is from genome assembly GCF_041222505.1 of Epargyreus clarus. Lineage (NCBI taxonomy): Eukaryota > Metazoa > Arthropoda > Insecta > Lepidoptera > Hesperiidae > Epargyreus > Epargyreus clarus. The sequence continues at coordinate 7,218,955 of NW_027332215.1, forward strand.
TCATTTTTCTTTTTCTGTTCAGGCAGTACTGCTTTAGAACGCTCTGCCCGTGCATATCAGGAAAGCACCAAGTAAAACAGTGTTTAAAAAACTTGTCCGAGAGCATTTTCTAAACACCGCTGCAATATCGTAATCATCTGTATTGTTTAGTTTATATAATATGTATGTATTTGTATATATTTTGATATATATCTGAACTATATATATACGTGTGTATATATAACATGATTTATTTTATGTATATATAATTAACACCTGCCGCCATTCTCTCCTTCCACCCAGGGTTGACTGGCAGAGAATGCCATCAGGCATTAAGTTTGCCCTATTGTATCTTTTTATTTTTATAGAGGTGCAATAAATAAATAAATAGTAGAGAGGAAGTAATCTACTCCGAGTCTAATCTTAGAGTAAAAGTTATTCCGTGTCAACTGTCACTACATAGTTTAACGATTGACTAAGCGTCGATCAATGGAATTTGACATGCCATTTTTCGTGGTAATATGTATTTTATATCAATGTGTATTTACGTTGTTAAAAAAGAATCTTTTTAGGACTTCTTCCCCTGCTTTACTTATTTTCTATTATTTCCGCATACTCTTTTGACACAGAACGACATAATTGCTGAAAGAATAACTATTTTTTTTATAAAAACCACGTCATTAAGAAATAAGGTCCACACAGTAACTATCGATACGACTTATCTTTTCTTCTTCATCCCAGTTAATTGAGCGAGTTCGGTTTTGGTTAATTTTCCTTGCAGTCGATTTAAAATTGTATATATTTCAAGTATAGCAACAAACTGCTAGTAGCGAGTTTAGGCACTTGAGTATTTTGAAGTTGAACCCTTAAAAGCTGTCGAGTTTGAATTTGTCAAACTATACGCTGTCACTCCGCAAAAGTTCCACGTCACGTCCCGTTCCCAATATATACACTGTCACTGTCATTTATACATGAATTCATTCATTGACTTATTATTTTTACATTTAAAATTTGAGTGTTGCTATATTTTATTCGATAAACACGGACTAAGGAACGTTAGTCCGAGGTTACTCCATGTTTATTAATGGGATTGTTATAACGAAGTTAATACTTTGCTACTCTAAGATTAAGTCGTCTAAGTGTAACTTTAGTTGATGCTTGGAATAATAAGGCCGTTTTTTTATTAACAAGGCTGTAAAGGTTTGCGTTTCGCGCATGCGCGAGGGTTATACAAGAGCTTTCGACGCCATTACGAAGCTTTCTTAGATCCGACTTTAGCACATTCAATTTCGTGTTCCTTTGTAGTAAAACCCTAGTATTATCAGCGAATATTTTATACTAGAAACTAAATGATTGCCTCGTACTTGTATAATCGTTTAAAACTGCGCTTAAGTGTTGTGTTGAATGCCGTTTTCGTCGCGTCATTCACGAGGTAAGTGAATAATGCATTGATCCAATTTTAGAGATAACTCCTATTTAACTAATAACTCCTATTTAATTCATTCCTCAACAAACAAACGTTATTACTGAACGTGGATGCGGCGTACTGCGAAATATATGTTTCTAAGATTCCTTCATCCCCCGATAATTCACGAAGGCACAGTATCTTCCTGACTCCAGTACTTCGGGACCACGTTGGACTTCGGTTCCGGTAATCATTGTTAGTTGTTAAACTTATCTGCCGTCACTTCCTCATACGTTTTTCCATCGATCGACATTGAAAAAAAAGGAGTAGGTATGCTCAAGGGTGTGAAACATAAGACATATTAAGAGTTGCGACCCGCCACAGAATCTTGGAAATATAAATTGATATAATGTAGCAAGTTTGTGGAAGCGGTCATCCGTCTAACAAGTGTTCGTTAGGAGTTATCTTCTAAAAAAGCATTGAAAAATATATTTAATAAAAGTAACTCGAGAGCGCCATCTATTGGAAAGGATAGTAAAATCGGGCATCTAGTTGCCTTCTGGTCTAAGTTTTATTTTTAACATTTAATATTTTTAGTCCTTATTTGAAAGATGTGCTACATTTTCGGAATTGCTATTCCAACTCAAAAATATTGAATAAAAGATTTGTTCTACATTTCAAAATTTATTACAAATTAAAGATTTATTAATTATTATATCTTCCACATTGTTTGAATGAGTGGACTTGAGGGCGGTAACAAGGAAGTTTATATACTAAACAGAAGTGTTATAAACACGCATACATAGCGATCCTTATCGATATGCGATAATGTCACTGAAGGGACGCCACCCTTCTAGGATAATCGCACATGCGCATTAGGCCCTACAATAACGTGGCCACTTGCAAGTATCGGCTTTGAGGCAACGTTGAACGCTTCAATTAAAGATTTAGTTCTGACCTCCATTATAAGTTTGTGTAGTTAAATTTATCTTACTGTGGTGGTAGCGTATGTGTGGTGTGTATTATCAGTTGTGAAAACCAAGAGCCTAGGGTGAGTAAAACTAAAATTTTCTATTCGTAAGGCGTATTTCTCCTAATTAAATCTACTCCAAATTATATTCAGAACTTTTGGAAATTCAATGGTATGAGTACCTTCGGAGAAACGACGGTTTATATAATTTTCGCGTGGCCTTAATTTTTTATCGTTTATAAAGGAACAGTGAATTTAATCGACAGTAGCAAAGGTGAGTGAAAAGTTACTCTCAGATATAACTCGAATCAAGGAACATTACAATCCAAAATGGCCGCTTTTGTTTATGTGTCTCGCCCACACATTATTGAGAACGAATAAGAGGTAAATAGAAACGCCGCCATGTTGGATTTCAACCATTTTTGTTACTTAAACTTATTTCAACGTGACGTATGTATAAACTATATTTAGGCAAGTATTTCGCTAATCTGATTTTAGTAGAAATAATTTTATTTTACATTATCTCCGGGCGATTGAGATGATTTGACTGGATATACACAATTCCTTTTAAAAGTTGAGGTTAACGATATAAATACACACAAAATGGCTGCTGTGGCGGCGACACTTGTCACGCAGTTGTGATTATTTCCCGATCACGTTGTACTTTTCGGCTTATACCGACTAAGAACGAGTTTTTTTGTTACAAAATTAGATGAACAATCGTTGATAGTGATCATTATTTGTAGCATAATCATAGCGGTATTTGCAGGTACTTTCCGACTTTTAAAGAACGGATAGAGAAATTTAACTTGTAAAAAGGAGCGTGGTGAATGCACGACACACGTCGTCAAGTCATTACTGTCCCACTGTTGGGTACGGGTCTCTTCTCAGAGTGAGAGGCGTTTAGGCCATAGTCCACCACGCTCACCAAGTGCGAATTGGAAGACTTAACACGCCCGTATGGCATTTTTTTGTTTTATATAAATTGGGCAACTGACGTCTGAAATTGTTAACGAAGTTTTGCAAGAAACAATTAATATCACTTTATAAAAAAAAAAATAAAAAAAAAAACGGGACTTTATTCATACACTGTGGTTAGAAATTTAAACAGATAACCAATGATTTAAACTTCAAATCATTGGTTACCTGCGGAAGTGGTTAAATTTAATCGAAAATAATAACAACATTATATTTATCACCGTTGTAAAAAACTATTAGAAATTAATTGACAAAAGTAATTAATCGTAGTATCTTCTTAAAACAATTACGAAATTTCCCAAACATATGTTTTTAGATAGATTCTTACAAATTATTATTTTTAATTATGAATTATTTCAAAAAAGGGTGAAATATAAAAAAAATTGTCAGAATTTAACTTCAACTTTCAACTATTTCGTATTATTAACATTTGATTAAGTTACTCAACTTGTCGTGGGTATATGTATAATACCTATATGTCATGTAAGGCGTCACAAGACAAAACTACAGCGAAGTCAAATACAAAACGGAAGACATCACGACTCAATCTCAATCAAAACAAGCCGTTCCGATCTTTTATTTCATGGTTTCCCAAATTGTTAATTTCCTAGAACATAGACAAAGTCGTGACGAAAAATTTCATTGTCGCATCATGTAAAGAAGAAGTACGACAAGGAAAGCACATCGACATTTTGCAATTTGAACTATTGTAGTACAAAAGTGACATACCGAAAATAAATTATCCAGTATTAACGGCAAGATGTAAAATAATATCGTTGAAGAATCGTCGAGGAATGCTACGGCGAAACAGAATAAGGAATTCAAGTTCTCCCTGTGAAGATTGTCACGTACAAGTTATAGAACATACTGAGAATAGCATCAGTATTGTAACCAGCAAATATTGGAGACGTTCTAAATGAAAATGCTTCATGTGATATAGTTGAAAGCGTTATACTGCCATTGTCAAATATGATAAATAGCCAGTCTCAATTTGAACTTATACGAATACTCGTGAAGAAAATTATGAATGTTCAAGAAATGCTACGGCTAAACTGAATAAGGCGACAAGGTTCTTCCTATAGGAAATGGAACATATAAATTATCGAACATTGTAAGAATGTCATCAGTTTTGTAACCTTGGATAAAGCGTTTTTTGAAGAGAAACCTAATGCTACCATGGACAGAGGTGTTAAATGATGGTCAGTCACAGTTTGCACTTATGCGACTACCCTTGAAGAAAATTATGAATGTTCAAGACATGGTGAATCAAGACATTCGACTAAGTGAATAAGAAAATTAAGTTCGTCGTGTAAATAATAGAACGTAAAAATTATAGAACATTGTGAAATGTGAAAATGTCCTCAAGTATTCTAACCAGTAAATTTTGGATATGATCTGTTTGCAAAGAATTCGACAATTTTGCGATCATCGGTAAAGCGTATTGGAATATGAACATTATATTACGGAAATTATCGTTAAAGGATGACTAGTTTCAAGTTGCACTCTTACTCTCTTTGCTTCTTGAAAGAAATTATACCAATTCTATAGATTCGTAACATTATCTGGTAAGAACAGAGATATCAGGGAGAAAGCCGTTATGTGATGGCGCTAATCTTCATTATTGGAAATAGTCGTCAGGAATTGGTTGAAGATTTTCTATCCTCCAATAGATACTGAAATTCTATACACAACAAATAATAAAATATATAATTCACTCTTCACACTTCATTTTACAGTAATAGTTAATTCTTCAATCTTCGAGTCAATGAAGCTTATTATTATTGCACCTTCTGATAATACATGAAAAATAAGTCACGAGATTATAGGTATTACGTTTGTGTGCCCGTTAAATGAAAGAAAGGAACGACTTGATGGAAGAAAGAAGAAGATGTAAAGAAAAGTAAAAATGATACAATTAATTATATCTATGTTTTAATAATTATTATAAAGTAAAGTTCATTGAAACCTGTTATAATTCAACATTCATTATCATCATAGTTTAGCATTATTCTTGAAGCACAATAACAACTTTAGATCAATATCTTCATTAATGTGTGCAGGATACTGTTGTGTCTGCACTACTGCCTACTCACCTCCTCGGAGATTTTTTATGCGCTCTTTTGCGCACATACTTAATCTTACGTTTTGATTCTTATTTTCTTGCAATACTGAGTTTGTATGGAATAAAAAAAATGTTGACTGGTATAAGGACCTGTACGGCACGGTTATATAATTGACAGTAAGGCATGAACAAAGTATATACAATTTGCAAATTAAAAACCTTAATATTTCTGGTATGCTTACTGTTAATTTTATACCTATGAAGTAGAGGTCTTGTCGTTGTAACGGGTTGCTTAAATCCAAACTATGTGATAGGTCAAAGCAGGGAAGTGGTAAATGGTCGTACAAAGTCCGTTCGGCGCTGACTCCGTAGCAGAATTGAATTTTCGTAGCATATTTTGGAATGATCTTTTTAAGCAACCGAGAGCAATGATACCACGAGAAAGTATGAAATTAAAGAAGCTAAGGGAGAGCGAGCCATACTCATATGTATTTTTGCATAGGTGCTTGTTATCGCTTATTTGCGGGCGGCTATGTCTGTCGTTTACAAAAACTTGTAAACAAAGTTGTAAAACTCGTACAAAGTTGTATATCGAAAATAAGTTGTCTGTATAACACAAGCTTTAGAGCCGCAATAAATTAACAGAAAAAATAGTTTCTTAGGAACTTTGAGAGTTCTCGCAAATAACAGAGTTTTTATATTTTTAAGGATTCGGTATCAGCCGATACCGAATCCGTGCAATGTGCGCACATACTCCTCCATATTTATTAAAGGCCCGATCATATCGCCCGAAAAAACGTCTGTAGTTTGCAGAGGCTCCGATTGTCAAACTGTTAATAACTTAACTCAGACATTCTGAAAGAGGCCTTGATGTATGTAAATATAAAAATATATTTGTCAAATAATAAGTAGGAGTATAAGAATTATATTATTATCAAGTAATGTAACTTGAATAAAAATTATTTAATTTGAATGTTAGTATTACCATATGTTGGAAGTAAAATAAATGATATATAAAAAAGCTAATTAAACTTTTTTTTAATAATTAATGTGAATAATTGTTATTATATAATTATAAAATTATTATTATTAACTTTCTTAAGAATGTTGCTATAATTTTTTTCACTTTTAAAAAACTAAAACTTTAAAACTTATCTATAATAAATATAAGTACCTAACTATTTATTGATTTAAAGTTTTAGTTAAAATAGGACCTATTTATTAAGATTTCAATTAAATTTTAGTTATAAGGTTTTAAATATATATATGTAAAATAAATTCTATACGACTACTACGCACTACAGTTAAATATAATTAATTATTATATTAATGTGAACAACGCCAACTAAAACCTTAAAATGTATCTTAAACAAATTTGCACACAAATGTTGTTATTTAAAGTTTTAGTTATTAAAATTTTTAGTCATTTGTTAAACAATAATAAAAAGTTTTTAAATGTTTATTTTGAACAAAAATGAAAAAAGTTCGTCTATACTTTTAAACGATGATAAAATAATGTTTTTTGTTTGGGAAAATTTGTAAAAAGTATTTTTATAGAATAATGCTTATATAAAATTTAATAAACACTACGATTAAACACTTGTATAAATCTAATACATCAGAAACAAGCTGTGTATAAACGTAAACATGTATAATTATTGTCTCAATTTAATAATTCAATTATTTGCATACACTTCTCAGTGGAATAATATATAGGTGTGTTTTGAAATTCAAGTTACGATATTTTGATTTCTCGTTTCATGCAAACTAGTTATTTTATGCAAAAGACATTGCCGATATCGTTGATTGAAATTATCAACAATAAAGTCACGTCGTCACATTAACAAAGAGTATAAAGACGTTATTAATTGCTTTAATGGCGAAAAAGAAAAGTAAGATTGTACGTTGGTAGGCGTGTGTCTATCAGAAAATTTTGCATAATATTTTTAAACGTGTTTAGTCTTCGAACGGGTACTCGGCTAGTACACACTATGTCATAAAATCTTCTTATTCTAATAGGCCCCTAATCTAAAATGGGACAGTAGCGGGTTGATGAAATAATGTCCTACACCAAGTGCATTTACTTAAATGTATTCTTTTACATAGGTATCTAAAGAAGATCGTATTGTAACTTTGCATGTTCAGTTACCAGGTTTATTTTAATGTAGGCGGAAAGATATCGGATATACCGAATAATTCCAAATGCAGCTATAATTATACTACAGAGATGGTTGCTCGCGATTTTCATCGAATATTGTAACAAAGAAAATCGTCCGTTGGTAATAAACGGAAAATATAATGGGAATGGGAATGATCATAACTGCATGATAGTTTTTGCCAAGTGGTGGCATTTTGCGGGCATTTTATAACATTTGCCTTTCCTTTTAAGGGAAAAACGTGAATATCTAGTTAATTCTATCACGATTGCTCGGTATCGCGATCGGTAAATATAAAACTAAATAAAAGGACCATGGATTATTTGACACTTATCGGGTACAATACATAGTATGTGTTATTAATACGTAGTATGTATTACACCTTGTACCTGATAACAATGTCAATAATAATTTATTGTTCTTATGATATTGTTCTCGTTTATAGTTTCTTTTGTCACGTATCTATGTTAAAAATAGGTCGCATAAATCAGATTTTCGAAATCTCCATCTTTAAGATCCTTTTTGGTTGCAAAGTTTTGAATTATTAGCTACGAAGACCAGTAAATATTTTATATTTTTTGACATCTATTATATTTTTAAATTTCTCATATAATACATTCTTTTATCTGAATGTCCGCCTACTTGGCTAATGTGAATCCACAAAGTATCTTAAGAATGGTCTGATCATAAAACACAAGGATGAAAAAGTTATATAAAACTCAACAAAATAATTATGAATATTGTATTCATTTTTAATCCTGTTATAAGTTATTGATTTCAGAAGGGCAGAAATTAGGCATATAATCTCCACTTATAACAACTTGTGATTCTTAAAATTTGAAAATCTTACATTCAACTTCATTTTTAATTTAATGATGTTTTGTTCTTCTGCTTTTCTGAAATAAGAATTTATTATTAGAATGAATGAATGAATAGAAAGAAATTTATCATAAAACATAATACAGAGTAAGTAAATTACTGTGTTTAGATATACTAAAATTTACGCTGAAAATGAGTTTTATATAACTTTATTCAAATGCATGAAGAGCGCTTCTTTGTTTTGTGTAGCAAGAAAACTTCAAAACAATCTGAGCTGCTCTGGACCAATGTGCTTGTGGCGAGAACTGTAAGTATCTAGTTTACATTATTCAGGGCCTCATGTACGAGATCGCTGTTGCAAAACATTGGCGTTAAGAGATAACCACGTAAGTATTATTATGTACAATTTTAAGTGTTGTACGAGTATTTGTAAATAAGGTCTAGTGTGCATTGGGAAAAGAAGGGATTTAAAATTTTAAACGTTTTACACAAATCTAAAAAAAAAATAAAGAATCAACAATAATTACGGAAAATTGTTTGGTGGCCAATATTATCTTAGTCGAGTTTTTAAAATATTTTTATGTAATTTATATTCATGCAATAACGGCGACTGACAAATAGTACAGGACTCTATGGCATCTCGTAATCTATTAAGAAAATTAATCTGAGAAATAAGACACAGTTTATTAAATGAGTATATTTTACGTACTCGTATATTTGTTCTGTTGCTGTTGTTAATTATAAGTATGTAATTTTTGAATCAATCTTAACTCTTTTTTTTTCAATTTCTAACGATATCCATCGCAAGGAAACACGAGAGGCTGCGCCACTCGCCACTTGAGAAGTGGAAATTTGACAACCATTAAATTGATATAAGTCTGCATTTGAGATTGAATTATCTACTGATGATAATATATTCCTGGGAATAGACATGTAAGTAAATCAAGGAGATATTGTGAACTATAATCATGTGATCTCCGATAAATATTTGTGTGGCAAAGGCTTCGTTTTTGGAACCGCAAGCTAAAATTGAATAGCTTTATTATTATGTATCTATTTGTAAACTATCACTTATAATATACATCTTTTATGTAAATATTGATGTTGAGTTGAAATCCGGTCAAGTACGAGTCGGACTGATCTACTGAGTGTTCGATGCCACACGATATATTTGTGCGGTGTATTTACTATAACATGTTTCATTTTCACGCTTGGTCCCTTTTTATTATTAGTTTTTTGCAATATTATCACATAGCTGAACTGTTTACGATATATAATAAAATAAATAAAAAACCCGACTGCAATAATATAAAAAATACACTTTAAAAGTAATTACCTTAAAGGCCTAAAATTTTATCCGGAAAGCAAATACAATATTTCATAGAGCTAGCTATAAAAATGCTAAAATAAAAGAATCCCCTTATTTACCTCTGTAAGAGTTGATTTCCCAAAAACGGCAACAAATTAACGGTTTCTCAAATGAACTTGCAAACTCTATTTTACTCCTTGAGGGGTTGGTTTTCCAAAAGCGATAAAATATGTTATTCTACCTATAAATGTATGACGAACAGACAAACAACGAAGGGGCTCGTTTTATTCCATTTGTTTATGGACACTAATCTTCTCCTACTCCTTGTAAATTATAAATATTGCTTCGCATATAGTCTGTAGGTTACAAAATATATAGATATCTATGTATTATTATTTCTGGTTACAATCGGATTTACCACACAATTATAATTTTATGTTAAAATTCTATTTATTGTTCTAGGTTAGATACGCATTGCTGGGACCATTCAGGAGAGTTTATCAAGAAAATATGGCTGCTTTATTTTTTTTTTTTAATTGGTGCGTATCTCCCCATAGAATTAAAAATTTAGAATCGTTATTTATTTATTTGCATGCTATTTTCACTAAATATTCCATTTACTTTTCTTATGTCTCCAGGTTAACTAAGAAATTGCTACGGTACTTTTGTGATTTTTATTAATACAGTGGTTATTATTTAAAAATACGACAAAATCGATGTAATAAAATTGACAATATTATTAAAACTTTGGAATTATAAAATATTTTTTTCCTCTTTAGGGCAAACGCTTGGTGCTACGACTGTGGGAGCCAATGTTGTCTAGATGCTGGAAACGAGTCACTGACGTGAAGACAAATCACAGGATGTTCAAGATATAGTCATAGGGCGTAGATCAGGAAACTGATGTTTTTTAAATTATTTTACGTTTTAAATTAGATTATTACATATCGGTAACAATACTAACAAAAACACTAGAGCACAAATATGGCAAAGATAGATAATTAAATTTGGTCTCAGAAATAGAAATGTGGTAATGAGAATCATTTAAATCAATTTACTCATTTACCATTATTTCATATGTATCATCAATAGATACAAGTTATTACAGCAAATTTTTTTGTTTGTCCTACAGGTAATCAGAGCACTCTTTTGGATTTTGCCTTAGATCGACGCCAATTTCCCTTAACATTTCCAATGTTGTCTTACCTCCTTCCAGCACTATTCGTAATGTTCGGAATCACTCAGAATTACCCAAAACGACAGCGGTAATTTCTTTACATTGCATACCCCTAACTCTATTATAATGTTGATATTGCTCTCACTTAAACTTCACATTAAACTATCAAACAAATTACTCCTTTTGCTCTTTCCTTTTTCAAAATTTATCATATGTACCACTGCGTGTGGGTTCCATGAACAAAAATTGCTATGTACCGTAACTGCATTCACACTTTTGTTTTGTCGCTTTAAGTCCTATGATATACATTTAGTATTAAACACATTGTAAATCAATCATTAGCATCCGCTAGAACATAATAATCATTGTACATACTCGTATATACATACAAACCTATACATTTCACATACGTACAATTCGTTATTATCGAATGCTTTAACAATAATTTCGCAGCCGAACATTATAAATACGTGCTACATTCACTTTACTCCCAGTTTATATATGCAATTTCAGTCAAACTTTTTGACTTCCAATTTTTAAGTCCCATTCCTTAAAAGGTAAAAGATTGTAAGTAATATTTTAAGTGCATGATGCATGTAGGTTTCTTTCCTGTAAAACCTATTTCAACGCTAGAGCTTCTTATAATCTATCTAGATGAACACTTACAATCAGATGGCTCGATAACACTCAATACATTTGACCGCTCAAAAATATCACAATTAAAGTGGTCATTAATTAGTTCTTACAATAAGTAAGTACTTTGAAGATACCATAAGAAATAGTTACAGCTTAAGGAATAGATAGGATAGAGACTAATAAATTAACAGATTCCCCTAAGGCTGATATATATACATCATGCTAGGCCTCAATTTTCATAGCTAGCATTACAAGTGCTCATTGCTTTAGTATAGGTAGGCAGCTTACGATCAGGCTGAAGCACCCCAGGTAGAGTTCCTTTACTTAGGACACATTTCTCCCACTGCTTTCATTAGTAAGTTTAGGTTAGGCCAGACTTCTTGCACTGCTTCCATTAGTCCATTTTTAGGATAGGTACGGACCAATTATTATCGGCTTCCCATCAGCTGATATGGTTCGGAGGTTACAGTTACAGTCAAAACTCTTTCTTGCTTCCATAGGTCAATATTTTAATCCTTTTTTCGAATATGTAGGCACTAATTAAAAACAGCTTACCCTGAGGCTGATGACGTTAGGTTAAATATGTACACTGCATCCATACGTTAATACTTCTTTTTTCGAATATGTAGGGACTAATTATTTATAATCAGCTTACCATCAAACTGAAGTTTTCTTGGTGATAGAGGTTATCTTTGCCTGGGGTGCAGAAGTATAGTGACACTGGACATATGTCTAGTGTTACTATACTTCTAGTTTCTTGACCCTTCTTAACAACCAATCATTGTAAGCTTAGCATTCATGTGAAGTATTGTCTTCTACTTGCCTGTGTGTTAACAGAAACTGCTTTCCATACGCCCTTATTTCTTGACCCTTCTTTAAAACAAGTAGATATCAGGTAACAGGTTACCATTAGCCTGAAGTAGTCTGGTTTCTTGCTTTCATTATAAATATTTACTGCTTCCGTGATTAGTTCGATTCCTCCATTTTCCACATGATAGGTAAAGCTAATAATACATGTAATTAAATAGTAGTCCCTTGCTTATTTTCAACTACATTAAAATGTTCCATTATGTTATAGGCCCTCATTTCGGTTCCCGTTTACAAGTTCGTCTTGACACCTAGGTATGTATAAAACGTTTATTAAAATTTCTGTTGCAATTTTCATTGATGTTATTACTGTTTATATACGTACGTATCTTAATCTTAACAATTTAAACCCATAAAAAGTGTGATTATTAATTGTAGCATCGTGGTCCAATTAATATGAACAAATGTTATATTCCAGTTAAACATTTGCATAGGCACTACTTAATAGTCATATTGTGTAAGTATGTAAATGGTAAAAAAAATTAATACAATACGGATTTTGGCAGTAATGTAAAAAAAAATATTTATCCTTAGCTGCATTTCTATTTCTGAGATCATACAATTTTTCTGTCTGTGTATTAATAAGAAGATATGTAGAAGATTTCTACAACTTCTACAACATGTCTTCTAAAATAGTTCTCGAAATAATATCTTTTCTTTTCTGATATGAGAGTAACGAAGACTATTTTGAAAAAATAATGTTTTGTGCATTATAAATATGTTTTGCATAGTGTAATATTTTTGATAAAATAGCAATATATACGTAGATATATGAATATTATTCTAGTACAATACATAATTCATATTTATTTACAATATGCAATGTATAGTTTTAAATATTATTGAATTTTTTTAATGATTAATAAGTATAATTGTAATCAAAATAAGACTGCCATATGAGTAAATAGTTAATTATATTTATTGTTACATAAGTTAGGTTTCTAGAAATGTTGTTGGTTATGATGTAGAATACGTAAATTTATTATTTTAACTGTATCTCTACATTGTGTGTAGGAAGTTGAATGTATCGAAGTTTATGCTCAGTAACATGTCTTAATATGTTTAATTAGAAAATATGAGTTTAGAGTTTCCTTAGCAGCATAGTTTAAAAGAATCCACTCTACGCTATGAACCACTTGAGGGCAGCTTGCTTCCACGAATTCCGCTGCTTTGGTACTACAGGAAGATGATGGTTCTGGAATCATTTTAGGCTCTGTTCTTTTGTACTATATTGCAAGAGTCATTATGTTTTCATTGAATTATTTGATTGCTTTGCCATTGAACCCTTGGTTATAGACATTCAACTATGTACCTCTTTGTGGCGGATTTCCCGCCAGCAGTAGAAAATAAGTTAGTATTATCAGCGAAAAATTGGTCGTTAAAGATATTTTTTTCGTCGTAAAATTTCTTTGGCTGGTTCATATTAGTCGATTTTCGTAATTAAGTGTGTCATCAAAAATTTGTGAATAATAAATACAATGCGTTCCAATTATTTACATCCCTAATCTTAAACTATCAGTATGGTTTCAGCAGTTATTCATCACATCAGCAACAAAAACTAAGAACAAAAATTATATCTATTAATTATATATATGACCGATATACTGAAACCGTACTGAAAGTGGAAAGATTACGACTTATGAACCTATGAGTATGTATATGTTTATGAAGTATTATGTGTGGTCGTAGATGAGTGAGCATGTGTTAGTGAGAGTACATATGTAGGCCAGAACAAAAAGGAATGCGTTGATGAGAAACTGTTGGTGTGTGAATCACAGAACAAGTGCGATCTGCAAGTTTGTACGAGTAAAATAAATGCATTTATGGACGTGTGGGTGAGTACGAGTGTGCATGCGTGGATGAGCATGTGTGTAATAGTGATCGTGGATGTGTGCGTGAGCACGAATACGCGTGCGTGGGTGAGCATGTGTGTAATAGTAATAGTGATGGTGGATGTGTGCGTAACCACAATTGCGCATGCGTGGATGAGCATGTGTGAAATAGTAATATTGATTGAGGATGCGTGGATGAGTACAAGTGCGCATGCTTAGATGAGCACGTTTGTAATAGTAATAGTGATTGTGGATGTGTGAGTGAGTACGAGTGCACATGCGTAGATGAGCATGTTTGTAATGGTAATTGCGGATGTGTGGGGTCGCACGAGTGCGTGTGCGTGAATGAGCATGTATACAATAGTAAAAGTCATTGTGGATGTGTGAGTGAGTACGACTGCGCATGCGTGGATGAGCATATGTGTAATAGTAATAGTGATTGTGGATGTGTGGGTGAGCACCAGTGCGCATGCGTGGAAGAGCTTGTGTGTAATTTTGATTGTGGTTGTGTGGATGAGCACGAGTGCGCGTGCGTAGATTAGCATGTGTGTAATAATAAAAGTGATTTGGATGTGAGCGTGACCACGAGTGCGCATGCGTTGATAAGCATGTGTGTAATTTTGATTGTGGTTGTGTGGATGAGCACGAGTGCGCGTGCGTAGATGAGCATGTGTGTAATAATAAAAGTGATTTGGATGTGAGCGTGACCACGAGTGCGCATGCGTTGATAAGCATGTGTGTAATTATGATTGTGGATGTGTGGGTGAGCACGAGTGCGCGTGCGTGGATGAGCATGTGTGTAATTATGATTGTAGTTATGTGGCTAAGCACGAGTGCGCATGCGTGGATTAGCATGGGTGTAATATTGATTGTGGATGTGTGAGTGAGTACGAGTGTGCATGCCTGGATGAACATATGTGTAATAGTAATACTGATTGTGGGTGTGTGGGTGAGCACCAGTGCGCATGCGTGGAAGAGCTTGTGTGTAATTTTGATTGTGGTTGTGTGGATGAGCACGAGTGCGCGTGCGTAGATGAGCATGTGTGTAATAATAAAAGTGATTTGGATGTGAGCGTGACCACGAGTGCGCATGCGTTGATAAGCATGTGTGTAATTATGATTGTGGATGTGTGGGTGAGCAAGAGTGCGCGTGCGTGGATGAGCATGTGTGTAATTATGATTGTAGTTGTGTGGCTAAGCACGAGTGCGCATGCGTGGATGAGCATGGGTGTAATATTGATTGTGGATGTGTGAGTGAGTACGAGTGTGCATGCCTGGATGAACATATGTGTAATAGTAATACTGATTGTGGGTGTGTGGGTGAGCACCAGTGCGCATGCGTGGATGAGCATGTGTGTAATTTTGATTGTGGTTGTGTGGGTAAGCACGAGTGCGCATGCGTGGATGCGCATGTGTGTAATAATAATAGTGATTGTGGATGTGTGAGTGACCACGAGTGCGCATGCGTGGATGCGCATGTGTGTAATAGTAATAGAGATTGTGGATGTGTGGGTGAGTACGAGTGCGCATGCGTGGA
The DNA here is from genome assembly GCF_041222505.1 of Epargyreus clarus. Taxonomy (NCBI): domain Eukaryota; kingdom Metazoa; phylum Arthropoda; class Insecta; order Lepidoptera; family Hesperiidae; genus Epargyreus; species Epargyreus clarus. The sequence goes on from NW_027332215.1 coordinate 7,234,682, forward strand.
TGCGCATGTGTGTAATAGTAATAGAGATTATGGATGTGTGGGTGTACACGAGTGCGCATGCGTGGATGAGCATGTGTGTAATAGTAATAGTGATTGTGGATGTATGAGTGTGCACGAGTGCGCATGCGTGGATGAGCATGTGTGTAATTGTTATAGTGATCGTGGATGTGTGGGTGTGCACGAGTGCGCATGCGTGGATGCGCATGTGTGTAATAGTAATAGTGATCGTGGATGTGTGGGTGAGTACGAGTGCGCATGCGTGGATGCGCATGTGTGTAATAGTAATAGTAATTGTGGATGTGTGGGTGAGTACGAGTGCGCATGCGTGGATGCGCATGTGTGTAATAGTAATAGTGATTGTGGATGTGGATGAGTACGAGTGCGCATGCGTGGATGCGCATGTATGTAATAGTAATAGTGATTGTGGATGTGTGGGTGAGTACGAGTGCGCATGCGTGAATGCACATTTGTGTAGTAGTAATAGTGATTGTGGATGTGTGGGTGAGTACGAGTGCGCATGCCTGGATGTGCAAGTGTGTAATAGTAATAGTGATTGTGGATGTGTTGGTGAGCACGAGTGCGCATGCGTAGATGAGCATGTGTGTTATAGTAATAGAGATTGTGGATGTGTGGGTGTGCACGAGTGCGCATGCGTGGATGAGCATGTGTGTAATAGTAATAGTGATTGTGGATGTGTGGGTGAGCACGAGTGCGCATGCGTGGATGAGCATGTGTGTTATAGTAATAGAGATTGTGGATGTGTGGGTGTGCACGAGTGCGCATGCGTGGATGCGCATGTGTGTAATAGTTATAGTGATCGTGGATGTGTGGGTGAGTACGAGTGCGCATGCGTGGATGCGCATGTGTGTAATAGTAATAGTGATTGTGGATGTGTGGGTGAGTACGAGTGCGCATGCGTGGATGCGCATGTGTGTAATAGTAATAGTGATTGTGGATGTGTAGGTGAGTACGAGTGCGCATGCGTGGATGCGCATGTGTGTAATAGTAATAGTGATTGTGGATGTGTGGGTGAGTACGAGTGCGCATGCCTGGATGTGCAAGTGTGTAATAGTAATAGTGATTGTGGATGTGTGGGTAAGTACGAGTGCGTTTGCCTGGATGAGCATGTACGTTGTTCAATAGGTGTACTTATTTAGATGTAATTTAATTGTATTTTAAAATGTTTGTTATATCTATGTTATATTTTGTTACAATAAACCTTAAAACCTCGGTATTTTTTTAATAAAAATCCTTAGCGTCACAAATAAACTCCTCGCGTAAATACTCGTAAAATAAAGTTAATTAACAGATAAGATTAGAAATCGCGTAAAAATAAATAATCACTTAAGACAAGATCATTAATAGAACTAGTTATAGTAGAACATTAGTTATGACGGTACTCTTATTCCATAACATCGAAGTAACAGTAGAAGTACCTATCTAGTAAAAGTGATTGATGCCAGATAAAATTGATATGCTATCTTAGGTCAGACATAGAACTCACAGTTGCCCTACTACCCCTGACTATAAGTAGCGGTGTATTCTATAAGAGTTTCTTCCTTATCTGATGGCACACTTCAGGTCAGAACAAGGTATCATTTCACACTTCTGTTATTAGGCAGAAGTTATAGCATAGGTGTGGTGGTGGGGCCTTAAGAGTGAAACCTCAGACTATGACAAGTGTGACCTGGACATTGGACATTGCTTGTCTGTATCTAAATCTATATACAAATGAAAATCGTAATATAGTGTTCACGAACATCATGTTCTAAAGTTTAATAAGCATTTGACTTAGAAATTTATGATTTTGCTAATTTTATGTACCTAATAAATATAACCTATACATATTTAAAACTTTAACGTATTACGAGTAAGTCCTATAATTATTATTTTAACTGACATCTGATTCTTCGATCCATCTGCGCATAGCGCAAGTGTGAATGCTAATGAGTACGTATACGCATGATGAATATATGTTTGTAATTGTATGCGTGTCATTGCAAACGATACGACATCGGCTACGTCATAATCCCAATCATGAAATTGTACCACATGCTGTGTCATTGGCCCTGTACATCTACGAGTATATGGTGTCGCAGCATCTTTGAAATATAGGCATTTGTAGAGACAAACACTCTAGTCATCGTCATCATCATCATCAACAATCCATTACTGTCCCACTGCTGGGCACGGGTCTCCTCTCATAATGAGAAGGATTAGGCCATAGTCCACCGCGCTGGCCAAGTGCGTATTGGTAGACTTCACATACCTTTGAGATTTTTTTTAAAATCTTTTAGGTATGCAGGTTTCTTCAAGATGTTTTCCTTCACCATTTAGCAAGTGATAATTAATTTCTAATACGCACATAACTTTGATAATTCAGAGGTGCCTGGGATTTGAACCTCGGACCTCTCGATCGAAAGGCCGAGTTTCTTAACCACTAGGCTATCACTGCTTCAACACTCTAGTAGACATAGATATACTTTATGCTTCACTTTTTCTTTTGTTCTCACATTCAATTTGTTACAATTTGTGTTAAGAGAGACAGCTTGAGTCCTCTGAGCGCGATGCCCCGGTCGGGCTCTGCCCTGGGGGGAGCACTTTGCGCTCCTCCCGCACACCTGTACCCCTAGTATGAGTTTTAAAATGTGCACTCACGAGATCGAGCCGAGAGCTCGGGTCGTTGGTCCGAATCCAATGCATTGGTAGTATAAGTTGTCGGAAATGCACAAACGAGCAATCGTAACTCGTTGACCAGGCGCTCGTTGACGATGAATATTTTGTCACCTTCATACGTACGCAAAAAAAGTGAGACAAATATAATCCGCCATTTTGACAATCTTGAGTTTTCATGAAACGTTTGAGGCCTTTTTTTCTTTTTACCGCGCTAAATATTGATCAACATCCTATAAACATAATGCCAAAGCAAATAATATGACATATATTTAAAGAAAATTTAAAAGATATATAAAGTACTTTATATAATTTACAAAAAAGAAATTAACGATGCTTTGCTATTAATATAAATATTTATTTTAAATTTATCACTACCATAAAGACAATAAACTTCTTTGTCGTTGGGATTGACAGTTTAACTGTCATGTATTGTTTATTTAAAAAAAATTAAAAACTTTTTAAGTGTCAGTGTTTATCATCTTTCAAAGTTTTTGTATACTTTTAAAATCAAAAACAGTAAAAAGTCTAAGAGAATATTATAACCACTACGTTTTAAAAAGATGCTACTCAATAAAAGTATAAAGTTGTACTTTGTTGAAGTTGAAGTTGTAGTTGTGTTGTGTAAGTTTAAATAATGCTGGAATTCATAAAATCGAGTACCGAGTAGAGAGGTGAGTACGATAATATTTTCTACGTATGTATATGTGAAACGTTTCTTTATACTTGCATTACATTAGCCCCACGTAATTATGCCTTTTGTTTTTAGACACGTCAGTTTAAATAAACCAGCTGCTGGCCCCGAATTTATAAGCCGGTGTGGAACATATTGGCGTTAAAATTGCATGTGCACTACTCACATTCAAAGATAACAAGTGGATTGTAAAAAGGTAAAAAATCAATCTATTTTTATTTATTTTATAAATATTTACATGTTGTTTACTTAATAAATAAATTTGAAACACAAATGATGTTGACTGAAACATTTCTTATTTTATTTAAACAGAGATGATAATATGTATTTGCATATCCTTCGATTCTGTTTATTGTTTCCTACAAATTTTTTTAACTGGTTTACGTTTTCCTTTTATAATGTTAATACATTTTAGTTGTATAAAAAAGAGTTATAAAATATGTTTTTAAAGTTTCAAAATTAAAATTTTAATTATACTGTATAGATTGACAGTTATATTAATACATAAGTCCCAATAGGGTATGCAAACAATATGTTACAATACATCAATCAGTTAGGAAGCAGTCAAATTCAGAGTAGTATATAAATTATTTGTTTTGTTGTTTATTTAATTATTCAAAATATTTCATCCTCATAAGTAGACTTTATAGTCTTCCTTGCCACAGTCATACACTAACAAACACTTATAATGTAATACTCCCTGGAATAAGCTTACTAATTATTTTATACTCTGTTTTAGTGGAACTTGTCATCCCCAACGGCATGCTGAAATTTTTGCCTTCAAAAGCTGCATCCAGAATTGCAACCCCACCAGTTGCAGTTCAAGGCATATCAGGCAGTTGTCTCCCACCTTTGGACTCACAAGGGAATTGTCACATTTGAAAAAGAGGATAGCATATAATGTATCTATACTAAATGTCTACGTCAAATATCATTCATAGAAATAATGTATTATAAATTATTATTAGCTACCTTGTAATACCGTCATTAATTATAAATGTTAACTTAAATATAATATTAATGGAATTAATACTTTAAATGAATACTTTAAAAGTAATATAATGTTAATATTATATTTTGCCAATTTAAATATCTTCCATTTGCACAAACTAAAACACGATCAAACTTAGAACATTATATAAGTATTGAAGTTAATGTAGATTTGTGAAATAGCAATAGAGATAGGTCAGCTTCTAACATTTCCCCAAATTGATTTATTATCTAATAGTTTATTTTATAAAAATTATAGAAAAGGATTTGGAACTTACTTGATAACATATTATTTTTTCTTTTAATAATTTACTTTTCTGTTAATAATAATACATTTTTTTTTATTTGTTACTTATATTATTTAAATAGTGTATTTTATAATGTTGATATTTTCTATAATGTTATTAATAATTTATTTTGTTACTCACTAATTTATTCATATTGCATCACTTTGTGATACAATCTTTTTTAAATTATCAATGTATTTATTTCATTAAATATTGCAGTAATGATTTGTTACAATATTTAAAATTTAATAGTATAAGTTTATTGTACTTGTAATTTTCACTTTTACTACAATTTTTTTATTTGCGATTATGTTTATTAATCTTTCCTATTTTTTAATGACATAATATTTACTCACATTTAATTGTTGATACTAATAATTGTATAATATACATTTGTTGTAAATTGTTAATTGTAAATTTGATTTTGAATTTATCATTTTATAATCTAGTATTTCATTATTAGCATTAATTCTTTTTGATGTATTAGTGTTTACTTTGTTGGTACAACTTTTAAATAACTAATAAAAATAAAATAAATTTGTATGTTTTTTATGTTAATTCTTTTGTTAATAATAATAAAGTTGTGAGTAAACAGTTACTGTTGCATATTAATGTAAAACAGTCTTCAGTCACCTCTAAACACATACTTTGATACTAACTATAAATTGTATTAATATATTGCATTGTACCTGCAACTTGTATTATAATAAGACATAGTTTTAATAAAAGATTAATTCAATCTATAGCCTAACAAGAAAATAAATTAATTAAAAAACAAGAACTTGCATTTTTTATTACAATTTATTAAATATTTTTATTACAAAATTTACAATAATATATATTTTATCTTTTTAAGGATAATTGTTTACTAATAGATATTGCAACAAAATATGACGATAATGTGTCAGTATTTTATGGAATGTACCATGGCAGTTTCATAATTTGGGGGAAAGGATTCGAAATTAAAGTAGAATATTATTCTTAATTATTATTTTATTTAAAGGTGTCTGAGTCTGAATTGAATTGAACTATAAGTCCTATACAAATACACATGGACTTAACACTAGAAATGCATTAATGATCTTCATATTTCGATGGAATTTGCCAAAAATTGTAAACTGATTCTTTCTATAGGTAGATGTAAAATGGTAGCTGTATTATTCAAGGGGGCACTCTGCCATGTAGTAGACATCCTGGACACAACAGGGAAGGCTCATCAGATGCCCATTATACCTACACTTCATAGCTGCATTATCTGAAAAATAAAATATAGATATAATACTTATTTAACATTGATTTTATGAATTTCAAACAAACAAACTTTCAAACAAATGTATCATCAAATTCCACTTCACTTAATTTGTTGTTGAATGCTAGTATTCTACTTAAATAATATATTTTGGTCTGTTTTTACTAATTACTTTAAATTCAAAGACAATGGTCACCAATTGTACCTTAGGTTATTTTCCAATGTTGTATTTGTTACTTTTAATTTGGTCAACAGTTTTGTATTCTATTGTAACGGCTTCAAGGAAATCAAATGTTAATTTTTAAATTATACTGAGTAGTTAGATAAATCAAGGAATTATAAATAGAAATATAAACTAGTAGCCTTTAAAACTTTTGTAACTTGAAGGCTTAGTCTTCTTTGATAGGCGAGTAATTAGGGACCCAAATAACACTCTGGTAGTATGGTAACATGGAACATATCCAAGTCATTGCACTTTGTAATAAATAAATTACCATTTAATATATAACACCCATGATAATGTACCTAACGTATTACTTATAATTTATCTTTACTTGCCTTAGTCACTAGCGTCATCCTTGGTAAGCTTTTGAGGTTGGTAGTTTCCACGGCACAAAAGTAGTAGTTTCCCTCTATAAGAAGCACAATAATCAAACTTCTTTGAATGCCTGGCTTGCTTGAATTTGGTTGTAATCCGGGTAATATGACATAAGTTTAGTACGATGCACTAAATCGTTCACTTTCACGACAGTGAGCGTATACACAGCCTCCTTTATAATTCTCGAAGCATAATATGATCTTACAACATAATTTTTCAACACAATTTATTAAATTTATTTAGTTTTTTTTCAATCAAAACACAACTCACGGTTTAAAAGCTACCGAGTTCAACACTTGCTCGTAAACGACGTCCGAGTCGAAAATGACGTCATTTTGCTTTGTAAGAAATGTCAAATGTGCAACTTGTACTACCATACCACTCTTTATCGACCGTTTACGAGTTCGCCTTACTCGGTCAAGCGAGTCCGAGCTCGTAAACGGTTGAAATATAAAACTCATACTGCCATATTTTAGTTCCAACAAATTCCGCTAGAGGCGCTGCTAGGAGATGTATGGGCGAGCTCGTTAACGAGCAGCGAGTCGCGGAAACGTTAAAAACTCATACTAAGGGTACTGGTGTTTACGACGGCATGCGACCACACATGCCGCCGTTCTTCCCGGGGTTGCTCTCCGGACGGTTCGAGCTCCCACTCTTGCCGCCGGCAACCCCGGAAGCCCCCTTTTAGTCGCCTCTTACGACAGGCAGGGGATACCGTAGCCCTATTCTAGACCCGGAACTACAGGGACAAAAGCCGATATACCTACGAATAATTAACAATGAATTAAAAAACCTAATTAAAAACGGTAGTCCTTCATTTAATAAACACAATAGTTAAGAGTCAAACCTCAGTCAACAATAATTAAGAGTCAAACCTCTGTCATAATGTACCGTCGTTGTCGAAAATGGAAAAATAATTTGAGATGTCGTGTTGTCGGTGCCGGTGGCATGCCGTGTCGTGACGTCTCAATGATGAAGCGTCTTAAACCTGCATAGATACATACTTAGTACATACTACACCTGTAAATGCGTCTGTTTACTAATGTGTTTGTGTAAGCGAGAGAGTGTGGACTGTGTGTGCATGTGTAATATCCGGCTGTAAATTTCACTTGTAACGTACTAGTGAGTGCAAATCCGGATTGGGTGTCGTTTATCCGTAACAATTCCAAAACCGGTTCATTCGATTCATTTCGACTTTATAATACGTGATAATAAATATTATCTTAAAACTGAGAGTCAATGATCAGATATTCAAATTAAATTCTCATTTTTTCAGTTGGGTCATATAGATCTCTTTTTAAACATCAACATTCTGCACGATGCACAATATCCATATCAATTTGTAAACGTAGATATTAGAACACGAGGGTCTTGATTCCCGATGACATACACACGTAACGGAGTTGGTCGCGTTATTTTCTGAACTGAGATCCCATTGCTCGATTTCGATGTTGATGGGGTTTAATCTAAATGTAATAATTTAATACACATTGGCAAGATTGCCTATGGAAATACGGCTTCAAGTTATTAAAATTAAAAATGTAATTATTAAAAAATATATATATAAAAACACTTGGTAATCGAGCAGTGGACTCACAGACTATTGTCTATGTGGAATGACTTTTTATACCTCACTGTTGATATTTCGATGTTTTTAAATTGTCCGTTTCTAGGAAGTTCCATTTTCGGTTCCGATAATAATCGGTTCCACTCACTAGCCTGTATGTTTAGGTATGTGAGTGCCAGAAGTACTTGCTTACTTGCTCGATTGTACTCGTGTGAGTGTGTAAGTACAAGTGAAGCAGGTGTAAGCACACGATAAATCTATGTGTGCTAGTATTTGTGAGCATGTTCGTACACAACTTCATTAGCTCGTGTGAGTACTAGGGATTAGGCATAACCAAATTTGCATAAGTGATAATGATAAAATGGTGAAATTTATTTTATGTTACATTTAACAGTTTCGTACTCTTGGTATTGCGTCGCATTGTCAGCCCTGAGGAATTGAAATCCAAAATTTTATGGAAGTTCTGCTCAGAAACTTAAGTACTTAATCCCTCCGCAGATCCCTTACTCTTACACATGATATTAGGATTTCGGAGTTGGTACTGAAAAGTTTGGAAAATCCAAAAGTGCACGACTCATAATGCTCATTTAATTATGAAATATAAAAAAAAAAAAAAAACTTAAGTCGTTCAAAAATAATTGCCGAAAAAACAGCTGTAGTAGGAAGAAGGTACTGCACAAGCGCCCCTGGTGGAATAAATGTACATAATATCTATAGATATACAGTCTTGTAGTTTTCGTTTTTTATTAATTGCAATTAAACGACACTGAATTAATTAATCATTCGCATTCAGTGACTTACAATCGTCGATTAGAATTAAAAAAAAATAACTCAAATGATGGATTTTTTCACAAGTTACAGTGTTTTCAGGTTTCACACATGACGGACAGGAAATTTTTTTGACCTATTTTGGTGTTTTTTTCCAATTCTATTGCAGTAAATCAATTTTTAAAAAGTATGGAATTAATCTCCATTAAATTATCTCGACAATAGTATGCAAAATATCTTGATTCCGTGAACTATCAAGGCTATAATAATAAAAATAGCCGCCAAAATGAAGCGAAAAAAATTTTTCGATCGTAAAGCACTCTCTGATGCTTCGCATCATGAGTCGTGCAAAAGCAACATAGGTACATGTTGATACTTTCCATGCACAATATATATATATCTATACTAGTAATCGTTTTTCAAGAACTTGGTTCCGTCGAAGCTGAATAATGTTAAGATGACACACGGCAATTTTAGATGGCTTATTTTATTTATCATTTTTTTGTATATATTTTGTAAATAAGTCCATTTTTAGTTTATGTCGTTAAATAAAAATATAAATAAAAAAGTGCTACCATAAGACTACTAAATTAATAGTACATTACGATACGCGTGGCCAAAGTAATAATAGGCTACTTATGCCACAAGTGTCGTATACTATTTTATAGCTCGTGTGACATAAACCCGCTTATACTTGGCAGGTTATATGAAAAAATATGATAATTATTTTGAAATTTATAAATGATTGAAACTAAAAATTATGAATTAAAAAACCAATAAAAATGTGACACCAAAACCATTGAAATTTGATGTGAAGAAGTGTTGATTTAGAAAATTTAGTAATTTGTATCTAGTAGATTTTTGTGTTAACAAGTTTTCAGTTGGCCTATTCTTTTATTCGTGACGAGCTTTTGCCTGCGGCTTCGCTCGCGTTACGATTTTCATCCCCTATTTTAGCCCCTTGGGGGTAGAATTGATCAAAATCCTTTCTTAGCGGATGCCTACGTCATAACATCTACCTGCATGCCAAATTTCAGCCCGACCCTTCCAGTCGTTTGGGCTGTGCGTTGATAGATCACTATGTCAGTCAGTCACCTTTGAGTTATATTTATTTAGATAAAGGCAAATCCTACACCACAATAAGTCAAAATCCATCAAGCCATTTAGGCTATATGCCATTGGTCTAGATGCCACTAATTATTTTAAGATTTGTATGTTACATACATGTTACATACAAATCTTAAAATAATTAGTGGCATCTCCACCTAAACGTATTAAAGAAACATCATAAGCAATCACATAATATATACTAGTGATACAGTACAAAATCGATTATCCGGACCTCAGTTATACAGATTATTTGTATTGCCAAACGTGAACAAGTCACTTTGTAATAACCACAGATTAGCTACGTTGTGTGTGATATGTGCATTTAAATTCCAGAAAGCAGCCAAATCGCAACTAGAAAGTTATAATACAAACCAAAAACCCGATTGCTTAAAAATATAGCCTATGTTATCCCTGCAATTTAGATGAATACAACAACAAATCATATGTCAATATTAGTGAAGTCGTTTAGGTTTGACAAACAATGAAAAATACATACGTACAAACATACGGTCAAAAACATTGCCTTCCTCAATCGGATCAAATAGCTTTTCTTCATAAATGCAATTATCCAAATTTTCGATAATCCGAATGCCGTACGACAACAAATAGTTCGCTTTATAAGTTTTTACGGGAGTAGTATTATGGCTAATTTTGTTAATGATTCCTAATTTAAATATGTCCTACTTTGGTGTGTAGCGAAAATACACAGTCAAAACAAACAATAAAATTCGATACAGCTCAACAGTTAGTCTTACATTGATGCTATTGCTTAGAATATACAAAATGGCAAAAATATTTATAAATACATGCAAAATAAAATATTATCATAATTATTGCTTTAAAGAAAATAATCCTTACTCACTTTTAATTTTCAAATGACATTTAAAAGTATGAAACGTTCATAGCGATTATTTTTTACAACTGTGAGGGTAGTGTACTGATATTAATACAGTGTAAAAATGGGCTACTTTGGACACGGAAAAACGTGGCTAAAATGCGGGTTTAGGTCACAGAGTGCTATAAAAGCTTTTATTCCTTTTTGGGTACCACCAGGTGGAACACCAGATGGATCGAAATATTAGCATTTGTAAGGAGGTATATTAAAGGGAATTTCTTTTGTATTCCGAAAATTCTATAATAGTTCTTTGGAAAGTATTTTTTTTAATTTATTTTAACAAGTTTTTTCATTTAAGGTATCTTCATACCCAGACATACATCAGTTATGTATTTATAATAAGAAAAGAAGATATTATAGTAATAATGTAAACATATTTTAACGAAAAAAGAAGACATGACAAAAAGAGCCACTGGCGTAAGCTAACAATTAAAATGACTTACTTTGTAAGTTTTGCTTAACAAATGCTCTCCCTCTGCATTTTTATAATGACACTACTCAAAATTATTATTGTTTTATTTGTTAATGCTCTATAAAATAAAATGAATAAAATAGAATAAATGTTTAAAAAAGTTATAGACACCTTCAGCTGTAATCTGCAAAGTACACAAAAAAAGTATATTTTTAGAAATTCATAGACCTGGCGGAGGCTCTTACCCTTATCTGATCGGAATAATATTTTACACACTTTCGCTCCATCCTATATACATTCTGGCCGTAGCATGTTGCCCATAAACAAGATTCCGCCGATTTTGATTGCTACTATCACTGATTTTATCTAATCCATTAAAACTATAACAATTATGTTATCAAATTAAATTGATTCCCAGGGACAAATTATATTAATTGAATCGGGTTTAGATATGCTAGAATTACTTGGTATTATAAGAAATCGAGGTTGTCTAGATATCCAGGTTTACAAATCTATTCGCTTAAGATATCGTTTGATTTGCTTATGGGCAAATCTGGCCGGTTGCGACACGACACTGCTTAGGATTCGGCTCGTGGCACGTTGTAAACACCGGTAAAATTTTATATACGAGTAAGAAGACTGAAACACGTTTTCTTTTTATCTCCAAATAGATCTTTATTTCCCAATCGGAAAAAAAATTAGGAACTCATGGGACAAAACGTGCTTGGGGACAACCAAAAACTTCTTTTGTGAGTTATTTTTAAAGAAGAGTTCGAAGCCCCGCTACGGCCCCATTGTTACGAGCTACGGCCCGTGACTTGCTAAATATAGGCGACAAATAAATGCTAGCTTTTTTTTATGATATCGGTAAAAACAGTTTGATGACCTTTAAAGATTTCGCCATCAAGGAAAAACAATTACAAAGTTGAAAATATCGTAAGGAAATAAATATCCTTTAAAAACATTTCTGGTGTCAATTTCACTATGACTACTACGCACGAAATTTACCAAATTTCGACTCCTTTGTTCTAGTAGTTTCGGAGAACAGTGACAGATGGACGAACAGTCACATGAGAGATGCTATAAGAGCTCCGTTTTTGCTTTTTCGTACGGAACCCTAAAAAGAGGTAGGTAATAAAAAGATTTATAAATTTTTAAATCAAACATTTTTTTAAGCTATTGCATAGCTTTTATCGCGGGCTTTGAGCGCGGCGACCGAATCGAGAAATTCCGTAACGAAAATTCCTAACACCTTAATTCGTCAACTTGAAAACAGATGGCAGTAATACACATTTTTTTATAATCCGTGCGGAAATCTTAAAATTGCGTGAAGTATATTTTATAGAGCTATGAAAACGCTCAGAAGGAATTCCAGAAATACGTTGGTGATGTGATAATACTAAAATTATTTAATAATAAAAAGTGCTCTGAGTGCCCATGTAAATTTTATCACGCGTTGGAACACCTACAATCAGTCTAAGATTGGAAATTATAGCCGTTGTTGTCAGTTCAATATCCACAATTTTTGAAGAACATGATTCGATATTATATATACAAAAAGAGGAAAATACGACGTAAAGAATTCAATCGAGTGCTCTGGTTGCTTCAGATAATTTTCGGAATCTTCGGTCAAACTATATCCAGTTTTAAAATTCGTTATTGTTTCAAAGTGTGTGCAGACAATTTAAAGTGCGTTTTGTAACTATTTCCCAAGAAAACAGTTTGTTTTATTTTGTACATATTTATTAATTACCTACTATTTATATTATAAATAAAACTAAGAAATAGTTTAAGAAATAGTTATAATTATGGAGTGTTTTATTATTTGTACAGTATTTTTTTTTGTAGTATTTGTTTATTTTTACGTTAATAAATGCCTAATGATTCGTTATTACGGTGCTCTATTTGTGCTGACAATAAATATTACAAAGGACAAAGAGGCTTAAGGATACATTGCAGCCGATTTCATATCCCACGAATTGATCCCATTAATACCACCTCTGTTTCAAATTTCTTAAGTAATTCAGATGGGGCTCGTAATAACGAACCATTATATCTGAGACTTTCAAATCTAAAACATAATGTACGGGTGGTCAAGCGAATCCCTAAAGGAGCGCGCTCGACCGTGGCCGTGTCACTTACCGAGCGTGTGGCCAAAGTAGTTGCAGAAAATAGCTTTAATGCTTGGGAAGACCTATTGCTATTTCCATACAAAATTTACATTTAAGCAATAGACAACAAAAGCAATCACTATGTAGTTTAATAAAATATAATACTATTCAAAATGTTCTTCCCATTCTTAACATCCCTACAAATAACCAAAACAATATTCCTATTCGAAACAATATTTTAAAATTAATAGAAAATAAAATCTCCGACGGAGATGTGAAAGGCGCTGCAAAAAATCTTTTTTCTAATGATACTATGGTCTACGCTCACCTGAAACGCTTGGGGCACTTCGCGAGAAGTATCCCACACAAGCATCCTCGCAGTTACCTTACCCTTCGTACAATCCGCAGCATGAATTTTTGAGAGTCAGCGAGGAAGCCACCAAGTTCGCTATCCGTTCATTTTCGAACGGATCTGCTGGTGGTTTAGACGGCCTTACTCCACAGCATTTGAAGGATTTAACTGATCCCTTTTTAGGCGAAGCAGGTGTAAATTTGGAAGGAGCTCACTGCTCTCATTAATTTAATGTTAGCAGGAAGAGTTCCTCCCGAAATTACACCTGTACTTTATGGAGCCAACCTCGTTGCTCTTAAAATAAAAAGGATGGAGGCATTAGGCCTATCGCTGTAGGTTGTACTCTACGAAGATTGGCTTCGAAGTTGTGTTGTCGTAATTATAACGAGCCATTGGCTAGTCTTTTTAAGCCTCGGCAGCTCGGCTTCGGAGTCAAGGGTGGCTGCGAAGCAGCAGTACACGCTGCTCGTAGTTTTTGAATAGAAATAAATATGAGCTTTTCTTAAAAATATATGTCAAAAATGCATTCAATTCCGTAGATAGGGGGGCCCTACTTACAGACCCCCTCAAAATTATTATTCGGCGATAATGTTATAGAATCGTGTGTGGGATGTCAGCAAGGCGACCCTCTTGGCCCATTAATTTTTAGTTTGGCTATACAACCAATAATCACAGAACTAAATTCTGAATTTAATGTATGGTACCTAGATGATGGTTCTTTGGGTGGAACTGAATCAACTGCATTGGAGGACCTAAAAATAATAATACAGCGTTTTAATCACATTGGTTTGAGTCTAAATTTTAACAAATGTGAAATCTTTTTTTCGCAACAAATATCTGTTGAACATTGTCATAATATTTATGATCAGTTCAATTCAATATGCCCTAATATATCCATTTAAGAAAAAGAATATTTAACACTATTAGGTGCTCCAATATTTGATGATGCATTTGTTCCCATTATAAATTCTAAATTACATCACTTTGAAAACATTTCGGAACGACTTTTTGATTTAAAACCTCACATGGCTCTGTACATTTTGCGCCTTTGCTTATTCGCTCCAAAATTCATGCATTTACTCCGTTGTTGTCCATTTTGGAAATTACCATCGGTCACTAATATTTTAGATACTTTATTACAAAACTGCTTATCCAAAATTTTAAATTTAAAATTTGATGATCGTTCCTGGATGCAGGCAACTCTTCCAGTTAGGTTTGGTGGCACAGGTGTCCGCACGACGGAAGGTTTAGCACTTCCGGCTTTCTTGGCCTCTTGTCATAGTACGCTCGCCCTCATCACTGAAATATTAAACACTAATTTAAATGATGTTCGGGTGGCGTACATGTCAGAGGCCGGGGGGGTCTGGAGTGATCGTGATGTGTACGTTATGTATCTCTGTACGCGGCATCTTGACGTTCAGTAATAAACTAGCATTCGTGTGAGCAGTGCAGTGTGTTTCATTCAAATATACCTCACTGGCGACGACGTAGTTGTACCCGCGTTTAAAAAATAAAAATTGCAATGGCTTTTCTAGGAAATTTAACGATATTTGATCATAAAACTGGCGAATGGTCAATATTCAAAGGCAGATTATCGCAATTTATCAAGATAAATAAAGTCGAAGAGGATAATAAATGCGGAATTCTTCTTACGCATCTAAGCGACGAGACGTACCGTTTACTGCGTAATCTCGCATATCCAGAAGAGTTGGACTCGCAAAGCTACACGAATCTTGTGAAATTACTCGACGGCCACTTCAGACAGAAACAGGCCTCCTTTGTGGACAAAGCAAATTTTCACGGGGCGATGAGAGGGTCAGGCGAAACTTTGGGCGAATGGGTGGCGCGATTAAGAGGTCTTGCAAGCTACTGCGACTTTGGTGCTGCTTTAGAAACCAATCTACGGGACCGTTTTGTCCTCGGCCTGGGCCCGGATCCCGAGCGCGACAAGTTATTCGAACAGAACCCGGCGACGCTTACATTGTCGAGGGCTATAGAATTGGCGGAGCAAGTGGCTTGTGTAAAGGAGGCGAAGGTGATGTTTTCTAATAATGAAGTTGGTGTGGTTAAGGAAGAGCCAATATTTCGTGCTGGATTCCAAGGTCAACCGAGCCGCGGTGGATTAGCAAGGCGGTTCGACAGCGGCGGGAGCAGCGTTGACATTGCGGGGCGCCGTGATCAGCTGGGTAACGGTGCCCGGTGCTCAGTATGTGGATTGAAGAACCATAATAGTGAAAAGTGCCGCTATAAGGAATATAGGTGTCAAAGATGTGGTGTAAAAGGGCATTTAAAGAAGGTGTGCGGTAATGTGGTAAAGCGTTCGTATATTAACCACATCGCCACGGATCCAGACGGCGAGGTGACAACGGACAAACCGTGCGAGGAATGTCAAAATTTTAATTTAAGGTATGTGTCGAATAGGCCTTTCGAAATAGAATTAATGTTAGGAAATAATAAAATTACTATGGAAATTGATTCTGGTTCTGGTAGTAACGTCATTTCAGATAGGTTATACAAAGATAAATTTTCTAACTTGCCTTTAAAGTATTGTAATTTAAAAATGTGTTTATATAACGGGCATAAAATCACCCCCTTAGGTTATTTCATCGTAGAAGCTACTTACAATAATATTAAGAAATTTTTAAAAATATTTGTTGTTAAAGATGGGGGACCGCCATTACTAGGGAGGGATTTCATGTCCGCCTTTGATTTAATTATTACAACTGGTAATTATTCTTTGTCTAATGTTACGGAAATCAATACCATATTAGAAAACTATCCCGATTTGTGGCGTGATGAATTGGGGTCTTTTAATAAATTTAAAATTACACTGCAATTAAAGCAAAATTCGGTTCCAAAGTTTTTTAAAGCACGAACTGTACCCTTTGCCCTAAAAGATAAGGTTGAAAAGGAGCTAGATAGGCTAGTAGGCTTAGGTATTTTAATTCCTGTTAATTACTCTGTATACGCTACCCCTATAGTGCCAGTATTGAAAGATAACGGTCAAGTGAAAATTGCAGGAGATTTTTCTGTCACCTTAAATAAAGACCTTCTGATTGAGAAATACCCCTTGCCTCGAATTGAAGAGGTCTTCGCCAAAATTGGAGGGGGCGAACGATATAGTAAAATAGATTTAAAAAATGCTTACAATCAATTTATTTTAGATGAACCCTCGCAGGATCTTACTACAATAAATACTCATAAGGGTTTGTTTAAATATACAAGATTAGTATATGGGTTGGCTAACGCCCCAGCAATATTTCAAAAATCTATGGAAACACTTCTCTCAGGGATAGAAGGGGTAAGCGTTTGGCTCGATGATATATGTATAACGGGACCAGATAAATTATCTCACATTAAAAGATTAGAGGAAGTTCTTAATCGATTAAACGAAGCTGGGTTACGTTTGTAGAGGGAAAAGTGCGATTTTTTTCAGGAAAGCGTAAGGTACTTAGGATACATTATAAGTAAGACGGGCTTGAAGACTTGTCCCGAAAAAGTTCAAGCGATACTTGAAGCACCCGAGCCCCGCAACGTTATTGAAGTAAAGAGGTTCTTAGGTGTAGTTAATTATTATAGGAGTTTTATTCCTAACGCATCATCCGTATTGAGCCCTCTTCACGAATTATTGCG
This sequence comes from Epargyreus clarus, assembly GCF_041222505.1. Taxonomy (NCBI): domain Eukaryota; kingdom Metazoa; phylum Arthropoda; class Insecta; order Lepidoptera; family Hesperiidae; genus Epargyreus; species Epargyreus clarus. The sequence continues at coordinate 7,252,021 of NW_027332215.1, forward strand.
AAACAATGCATCGTGGGAGTGGGGCGAAAGACAGCGGCGTAGCGTAGCAGCTATTCGTCGTGAATTGGCATCAGAGCGTGTGCTCGCGCATTTCGAGCCCGACGCGCAGTTAGTTCTAGCGGTAGACGCGGGTCCCGGCGGTCTCGGGGCCGTGTTATCGCAACGAGACGATGAAGGGCGCGATCGCCCTCTAGCTTATGCCTCTCGTTCACTCTCGGCCAGTGAACGGAATTACAGTCAGATTCAAAAGGAGGCGACCGCGATCATATTCGGAGTGAGGCGTTTTCACCAATATCTTTATGGCCGTAAAGATCCGTTTATATTAAAAACAGACCACAGACCCTTAGTGTCTATATTTAATACTAAGACGGGGATACCGGTTACTACCGCACTTAGACTTCAGCGATACGCAATTATTTTATCCGCTTATAATTACGTTGTGCATTATGTACCTAGCGATGACAATTGCGTAGCAGACTATTTTTCTCGCGCGCCGGTAGAATGCACACGTGCGTCGGATAGCATCGAAGATAATTTAGATACCTACTACGTTCTTAAATTTATGAGTGAAGTGGCCCCGGCGACTACAATTACTGACATAGAAGGAATAACCCAAAACGATAATGTACTAAAGACGGTCATAAAATATATGTGTCGTGGTTGGCCCCGTAAAATTAATTGTAAATCGATATTACCATATTTTCAATGTAAATCAGATTTACAGTACGAAAACGGCTGCTTATTTAGGGGTCATAGAATAGTTATTCCGGAGGCTTTGAGAAAAAAAATGCTACATGAATTACACGATTCTCATTTAGGTATTATAAAAAGTAAGTGTAACGCGCGAAGCAGAATGTGGTGGCCGGGCATCGATATCGATATTGAAAGATGGATAGGTTCTTGTTCTACTTGTGTGAGCGTTCGCACAGCGCCGCCGCGTGAGCCGCCCGCGCCGTGGCCCGCCGCGACCGCGCCGTGGCAGCGCGTTCACATAGATTATATGACGGTGGGGCAAAGGGTATTTTTGGTGGTTATCGACTCATATACAAAATGGTTGGAATGCTTGCACATGCATAATGGCACATCTAGTAAGGCTTTAGTGTCACGATTAAAAATTATTTTTTCTATTTTTGGGATACCAGAAGTTCTAGTGTCCGACAATGACGTAAAAATTAACTCTATTGAATTTAAAAATTTCTGTGCCTGTAACGGTATTAAATATATGACGTCTCCTATTTATCACCCGCCGAGCAACGGTCAAGCTGAAAACGCTGTCCGGATATGTAAGAAAATGTTAAAATGTATTTTAAAAGATACTTTATCATTAAATCAAATGAATGAAGAGTTGTTAGGATATTTATTTAATTATAGAAATACCGTGCATTGTACCACAGGTGAAACACCTGCCAAGTTAATGTTTGGACGAATGCTCCGCTCACGTCTCGATTTAATTTTACCATCTAATAAAATTACAAATAACTTACCAATATCAGGAAACAGGAAATTTGAATCTGGCAATGTTGTTTGGATCCGTTGGTACAGTGGACGGAAGGAAACTTGGAAATTAGGTTCAATAAGTGAAAAGATAGGAAATAGAATGTATAAAATCTTTATAAAAGACTTGGATGTTTATATTATTAGACATGTCGATCAGATATTGAAATATACGGGTTATAATTTACATTGTAACGTAAAAGATATTAATAGTGACGTGCCTCATCAGTTCCGTTCTCCGCCGGCGTATGATACAGATTTAAGTCCTCCAGCGACACCAAATGAAGTTCCGTCAGCCTTAATTAATGAGACTACTGCCGAGCATACCACGGAAACTGGAATTAGTGAGGCACCGTCGGCATCATTGGCTGAAAATGCTCCAGATTGTGATGATGGAGAAGAATGGGGTGACTGTGAGGGTGTAGAAAACGAGCCGAAAACCTGTGCGACCGCGGACACACAGACACGCGAGTCTTTACCGTCCTTGACATCATGCATTCCAAGGGAGCCAACTTCTAGTACTAACAACCGCGCTGATATCTCACCAGCACCGTCACCGTCACTTACACGTGTCAAGCGGCCCCGGAAGCCGGTAGATTATAAAAAATATTTTAAGTAATGTAGCTGTTAGTTAACGTGTACAATTTATTGTTATTCAAATAAGTTATCATTTTGTCACCAGGTACCAAACAAATTAAGTGTGGAGGAATGATGTGTACGTTATGTATCTCTGTACGCGGCATCTTGACGTTCAGTAATAAACTAGCATTCGTGTGAGCAGTGCAGTGTGTTTCATTCAAATATACCTCAGATCGTTTTCTATCTGAGGACACCTCTATGTCAGAAAAGACCAAACAATCAGTTTGGGACACACCGGGTCTTAAATCTGTTTTTGCCTGCCTTCTGGAAAGATGTCCGGACAACACTGATAGGGCCCGGTTATTAGCTGTTGCCCAAAGCGATTCAGGGCATTGGTTACACGCACTCCCGTCCAACAATATTGGCACCGTGCTGGATCCATTAACTTTGCGTATTTCCGTAGGTCTCCGGCTCGGTGCCAGAATTTGCGAGCCTCATTTTTGTCCGTGTGGGCAGGAGGTGGACACGTTGGGTCGGCATGGCTTGTCCTGTACCAGGAGTGCCGGCAGGTTGTATCGTCACGGGACTCTGAACAGTTTGATTCGTCGGGCACTTGCTACCGTCTCTATACCTGCGACGTTAGAACCTCCAGGCCTTTTTAGAGACGATGGCAAGAGACCCGATGGAATCACTCTAGTTCCATGGAGTCTCGGACGACCCCTGGTATGGGATGCTACATGCGTAGACACCTTGGCCCCATCGCACGTAAGCAACACATCTGTGTGTGCGGGGGCCGCAGCCGACCATGCCCAGACTCTCAAGCGCCGTAAATATAATAATTTATTAGACAATTATTTGTTTGCGGCGCTTGCAATAGAGACAATGGGTCCATGGTCATCTGACATGAAAAAAATTATGTCAGATATGTCGACCAAGCTTGTAAGTGCTTCCGGTGACCAAAAAGCTGGCGGCTACTTTGCTCGAAGGCTAAGCCTTGCCGTTCAACAAGGAAACGCCGCCAGCGTTTTGGGAACCATGCCTCACACGGCAATTTCAGATGGTTTATTTTATTGATGATTTTATCTTTTTTACTCTTGATTGTATATATTGTTAATTAGAATTAATTTGTATATATTTTAGCTTTAATATTTTCTTGTTATTTAGTTATAATTTTATTATCCTTGACTCAATAAATATGTATTATTGTTAAACCTAAACGTAAGATATAATGGAACATTACTAATTAAGTAATAAAAATCTTTGATGTACAGAGTTTGCAAAACAAACATTGAATTTATATTTCATGAAAGAAATTTTAAGGTCACCAATTTGATTCACGCGTTTCCACCACAGAAAAAGACCCTTTAATAAAAAAATGGTTATTTGAAAAAAAATGATCAGGGTTGAAGAGTTGAAGGTCCAATTCAACTCTTCAACCCTGATCATCATATCCTCCATCATATATCTCTGCCTATAAATCTTATTACATATTCGTAAGCTCCAAATGCCTAACTTGTGTAGTTGAGACAGGAGGCACCTCTGCATTATCAGGGTTGTAGAGTTGAAGGTCAAGTTTTCCATCATATATCTCTACTTAAGGATCTTATTACATATTCGTAAGCTCCAAATGTGTAACTTGTATAGTTTAGGCAAGAGGCAATTCTGCATCACCAGGGTTGAAGAGTTGAAGGTCTAATTTTTCGTCATATGTATTTACTTAAGGACTTTGTCACGTAAGCTCCAAATACTTAACTTGTATGGTTGAGGCAGGAGGCACCTCTGCATTATCAGGATTGAAGAGTTGAAGGTCGAATTTTACCTAATATATCTCTGCCTATCAACTTTATTAAATATTCGTAAGCTCCAAATGCCTAACTTGTATGATTGAGGCACGAGGCACCTCTACATTATCAGGGTTGAAGAATTGCAGGTCAAGTTTTCCATCATATATCTCTGCTTATCAACTTCATTAAATATTTGTAAGCTCCTAATGCCTAACTTGTATGGTTTAGGCAAGAGGCACTTCTGCATCACGAGGGTTGAAGAGTTGAAGGTCGAATTTTCCATCATATCATTTTAATCTAGATATTCAATGTCTATTTTAAGTTTTATGAGAATTGGGTGGCCATGAGGTAAGTTATCATAAAATATGTAATAAACAGGGGTAGTAATGATGAGTTCCACCCCATAACTCAAAGTTGTAATCATCAGACCATACCAATGTCAAGGTAGGAGAGTACCGCAATAAAATACTCTTTCATATTAAAAAAAGAAAATTGAGGGAATACTTAAGCAATACTCGAGTTATTCAAGTTTAAAAGAAATCAGGTTGTTCTGAATTTCCGGGAAAACTGGCAATTTTATTTTTATTTCCTCGAAATGGGACACTTTGTGAAATCAGTCGCATACAATGGTATTTGAGTCATGTCGATCTGTCGCGGCATCGCGAAAAAATCGCTGGACATACATAAAAAAATACGCGACGAATAGATAACCTTTGGGAAGTCGGTTAAAATAGTGAAAAACTAATTTTGACTCCGAAAACCTACCTCTAATCAACTTGTATTTTTTTCCCAGTAATTGGGCTGTATTTTAAACCTTTGCAAGTTATTATTTTTTTTGCAAGTTATATAACCGTAAAAATAAACCTAAATATTCAATGGTTTAAAAGATAGGATAAGAAAAACGTTGTATGAAAATGTCTGTGTTTAAGAATCCACCTATAAATCATCAAGCCATTACTGTACCACCACTGGGCAAGGACCTCCTCTCAGAATGAGAAGGATTAGGCCATAGTCCACCGCGCTGTCCAAGTGCGTATTGGTAGACTTCACAATTTCACATGCCTGTGAAAACTTTTTTTTTATAATTTTTCAGGTATGCAGGTAGTTTCACGATGTTTTCCTTAAGCAAGTGATAATTACGAGTAATTTCAAATAATATTATTCTAAGAATCCATCTATACGTGAGGATTTTGTCCCATTGCTGGGAACATAGACTTAGAAATTTTTCGCTATGACATCCTATATCTATGGCTGGGAAAGACTCCCGTAGCATGAGAAATATTCACTAGTCAAAATTACCAAATATCTCCTATTTGGTAATTTTACGTTTGGTATTTTTGGAACGCCTAAATTAATCAAAAAAGATGTATGTAAGTTTCTACACCCATCATTATCCTTTTATATAAAACGTTATAGGCACACAAACTGTAGTATACTAATATCTAGAATCAACGAAGAAAGTTAATCAATCTCATGTCTGTCTCAAGTATCGAACTCGGAACCCTTTTATCCGCTTGCAAGACCTGTATGGTTATGTTACATGTCCACAAGACCTTTTCGTTCCTGATATATAAAAAATATTATTATCTATTTTTTTAAAGAAAGAAAGAAGTATATGAAACTACTTAAAATGACAAAATATTTTCGCCTTTGTTGGTATAAATCAACTATGGGAGAGCATTCAACAGGGAGGCAGTAATCAATAGCAGACGAGTTCACCCCACGGGCTTATAGACTGTGGGTAGTTATGGCGTGCGTCTGGCAACACAGCATCTACGGCTGTGAGGGTAAGCCCTCTGATGGTACACACACAGTATTATTAGATATCCCACCCGTCGAACTCGCGGCCATCAACACCCAGAGATGGGGTTTCTTTACCTGTTATCGATCACAGCTGCCCTAAACGAGCTTATTGTATAGGTAGTTCATCCTACGTGTACCGTACGTCTGTCGCCATGGCAGCCGCCGTCTGCGAGGGGTGGCTGGGATCAAATCTGTCTGTGTTTATTATTAACTCTGCTTTCAAAAGTTTGTTTATGCTCCTATGAAATACCTGTAAGTAAGTGGAAAGAATTTAGGTGGCTAATTTTATATAATCATATAATATGGTCGAAGGCATATAACATTTACTTTTGCAACACCGAACAGTATATAAATCAGATAAACCACGGACTACCCGCAGCAAAAAAATTAGCAAATTCTTCCGCAGCCCTAGAGAAATTTACATATCTCATCTCACTTCAAGCGACAGCGAAAATGGTCTACGATCGATCTGAATTAGGAATGACTTTTAGTCATCCCTTTAATACATGAAAAGTATTTTAAGTCAAATTTAGTAAGTATGTTAAAAATCTATCGCGAAAAGGTTGGCTATTAAACTCCCGCCTGACCAGAGAACTAGGGAAGGGTCGTGGTATGTGTTGTCGTGTACCGTCGTACGGGCCATACGGTGTAGCGAGCATCTAGCTCACTCTAGCTGGGCGGATTCCGACGAGGCTAAACGCTAAGAGGACTCTGGTTGCATTCCTTAGGAGATTCTGGAGTCCTCTACGCAGCGCCAAGGATGGCTATTAGGGGGGTTTTAGTGCGGTAAGAATTCCATATAACCCTGCGTCGCTCCCACGGCACCGGGTGCCCTTTGAAGGTTTCCCCATCGTTAATAAAAAAAAGTAGGTTGGCTAGTCATGATTATTAATCACAAATTAAACAGTGGTTATTAAGAGAAGATATGAAAAATATATTTTCTTAAAAGTGAGGTTGTCCCCGATTTGAATGTTCTGCTATAAAAGCGGAACTACAAAGTTTATGTTTCATGCCTTTATACAAATGCATACAAAAATAAATAACACCTTCCATGGCACTAGAAAATGATAATTTTAAATTTCAAGTGGCATCGAAGTCAGCCATACATTTGGCTTTAAAAAAATCATGCATTTTATTGATAAATACAAATACGAGGAGGGAAACACTTGCTGTTGAATTCAATTTTATTAACGTCATTTTGGTTGTTGTTTAGGGTGACCGCGATACCATGTTTTCTATTTTATTTGTTCTTCCACCCTTCCGTTTGGGCTGGAAGTACTCCTTGAGGATTGAGAACTTGAATGTCAAATTTTATATAATGTGTCTCTACTTAAAAACCTTTTTATACATAATATAAGCACCAATTTCAAAAAGTACTCACATTTGTATTTTTTTTTCAAAATGAACTCTTTCGGTACCTAGCTAGGGATTTTATTAAAAAACGACAGAAATCAAAACTAAAATCCTTCGTAACTCCTTTCATAATTTTTCGGTAATCCTTATAGTTTCGAATTTGGCCCTGGAGGCCGATTTGGAAAATTCACCCTGTATTTATATATTTTGTAATCTAGCATTAATTACCTTTGTGTATCCTACTCGATATGTTTGGTAAACTTTTTTAAACGTGTAATTATTTCATGCCAAAAATCCCACAATTATTTTCATCAAACAGCTATCTGGGTACAAGTTACGCGAGAAAAAGTAACCAATCCTTGGCAGTCGGATGAAAAGATATCCACGTATTGAGAACATCCACTTTTTATAGAGATGGTTAAAAACGTATTAAGGGCAACAGCGGTGCGAGGTCCATAACAAATGAAGGACGGCTAAAATTGCGCGTTATGTCGCTAGCCCAAATCTGACTGAATACTCAACGGAAACAACTAACTTACCTTTCAGATTTTGATATTGATCGGACTTAAAAAACACACAATTACTAAACACCACTTTCAAGCAGACATGCATTATATTTAGTAGTATCTTTCACGTGTAATTGTAATCAACAAACTTGCTTGGGGTTTCGATTCTATTGAAATCCCGTTTTATTACAATCTATACTCTACGGATATTAAAATAAAGTGTATTTTGCCGGTAAAATAAAGCAATACGATTTGTCAAAGGAAATTGAACGATCACTGTATAGATTTATGAATTACTTTACTGATACAGAGTAACTGTTTTACCTGGTTAGTGCACACGGCTCTATTATTCAGCCTCCCTACATGCCAAATAATTACGTTCAATCCTGCACCCCTTGACAAACCCCTTTGTGAAGGATACGGGTGGACATTGGGCAGCTAGGCATGGAAATAATTACAACATGCATGCAACACAAATGCAGCAGTAGTTCAACTTGGCACAAAAGGAAATAATTCATTTTTAGGGTTTCGTACCCAAAGCTAAATACGGAACCCTATTAGGGGATTACCCTAAAAGGGGATCTAGAGGTGGCATCAGAGTTTGAGAATTTCTTTACTAATATGCCTATTTTAACAACTAAAACTCTGAAATCATCTCCTATTTCCGCTGAAAACATACTTAAACAAAGTGTAAATAATGAATGTAGCACAGGATTTGAATTTTCAGTTGTTAATGCGAATGATATTATTAATGAATGTCGCTCTAAATGGTGAGACTTTGCAATCTGTCAATGAAACTGTTTTCTTGGGGATAACCATTGATTCTAAACTCCAGTGGGGTCCTCACATCTCTGATTTGTCCAGCAGACTTAGTACTGCAGCTTTTGCAGTCAGAAGAATTAGACAGTTAGCAGACATCCCCACTGCCAGGCTTGTCTATTTCAGTTACTTTCACAGCATTATGTCCTATGGCATTCTGCTGTGGGGTAGTGCTGCTGACATAGACTCTATATTTACTATTCAAAAAAGAGCAATAAGGTTAATATATAGTCTGCGACGTGGTGAGTCCCTGAGAGAACTGTTTCCCACTATTAACATATTGACGGTACATAGTCAATACATCTATGAAAATATTATGTATACAGGGTGAATTTTTAAAACGGGCCTTCAGGGCCAAATCCGAAACTATAAGGATTAGCGAAAAATGCTGAAAGGAGTTACGAGGCCGATTTTGATAAAAACTACAACTGCATCATTACTTTTTTAAAATATCTTTTTCCCTAGCCAGGAATCGAACGAGTTCATTTTGAAAAAAAATGCACCCTCTATATTATTCCACTATTTGATAGTGTCGCTTATAAGGATCAAATTCTGGGAAGTAATGTTATGTGACAAATTGAAGGAAAAGGAACATTTTGAAGTAAATACGTATTTTTCCATACATTAGCATACTAATTCTTAAGATTTATACATAGAAAATGATTTATGTATAATTCTTTAGAAATAGACATAAGTCATACCATTGAAGAATTTGTTGCTTAATCAACTAACTATTCGATGTTATGACTATGACATACGGCTTAGTATGAGAAAGTAATAGTTTGTCAAATAAGTTACCGCCGTTTTTAGGATTTATTTATTAATGAAAATAGATAACTGATTAAATAGTAAATTCTTATTGTTTGGTGTTTACAACTTCGTTTCAACGTTAAATATGATTTTCTATATCTCTTTTTTTAGTAATCACTCGGATTTGACTCTAAAAAGAAATTCTCGCAAATTGTCAACTTTACATCTGTATTAAACGAAACTCCGCCCATACCAAGTAAATCTATTATAATGGTCCTAAAAATAACCTTAGCTAAGTCGGACATAAAAATATAAATTATTGGAAAAAAACGTCCATTTCGAATGATTAGAAACATTTAGCCAAAAAAAATGTTAATACACGAAATTTTTAAATTAATGAATGGCGGGAACTTAACTGCCAAATTAATATGAAAAAATATGTATTTTCTTAAAATTGAGGCTTTTCCTTTAGTTTGTCAATTATCATTACTTTCCAGATTTTGATCCTTATAAGCAACACTATCAAATAGTGGAATAATATAGAGGGTGCATTTTTTTTCAAAATGAACTCGTTCGATTCCTGGCTAGGGAAAAAGATATTTTAAAAAAGTAATGATGCAGTTGTAGTTTTTATCAAAATCGGCCTCGTAACTCCTTTCAGCATTTTTCGCTAATCCTTATAGTTTCGGATTTGGCCCTGAAGGCCCGTTTTAAAAATTCACCCTGTATAAGAAAACATACCGATATGTTTGAAAAAATAGTAACCACCATAACTTTAATACTAGTGCTCTGTAAAGAACCTATTTTGAATAAAAAAAATGATTTGATTTGATTTGATTTGATTTGAATGCCTTCAATATTCTTGATTCAAAGAAAACTGCAGATCTATGGGGGCTCTCCGTCAAAGCCGTTTCATCCATTATCAATCTTATTGCACCGCACCGCACTTAGCTTCTGTGTTCAATGCTTGTGTTCCTTATGGTGTTTTTCCTGACCTTATGAAACAAAGTAGAGTTATTCCCTTGTTTAAATCGGGAAGTATAGTAAGGTCGCGTTCCGATCCGTTAGTAGTTTAAGAAAAATATTGTACCTGACAATTTGTAAGTGCCGTCGTTGGCTTATACAAAATAAATATATTTCATTTCATTTCGTTTCGTTTCGTTTCGTCTCGTCTCGTTTCGTTTCGTTTCATTTCATATTATTACTAAGACTCCATTGTCTGTCCGTCTGTCCTTCTGTCACTGTCTTTTAAACCATAATAGACACTTACATATTATGTAACAAATACTAAAACTTTCAAGTAAATGGGGGTCGCCACGCAAGAAATCCCTATTTTTCGGCGTTTTTTGCTGTATCTATTGAACCGTAATTGGTAGACAGTTCAGACTTTCACAATTCATTCATAGTCTTGGCACGCATTCTCAACCACAGAAGATTCTTTTAGTCGCTTCTTACGACATGCCGGGCCATCTTGGTTCTACTCTGGTTCCGAAACTACCTTACCATAGGTACCTAGGATCATAGACCACGTACCCTTATCATTTCAAGATCTAATCAAAAATGTGACCCTTCTGTGATATTCGAATTGCACGATCATTTATTAACAGAAATTCTATAGCCTTGCAATTTTAATAACCCTTCCACCCACTGACCACCCGATCAGGGTGGATAGGAGGGAGTGTCTGTATTGCATTCAGACTTAAATCAATATTAGGATTCCTGAATCCTTCTACGAAACCGTAGCATACAATTTAAATACTTTGCTTCAAAATATTATGCCCTTTTTATGGGAATTATTTTAAAAGTTAAGTTTGACATAGCTTTGATTGGTGGATAACCCATTACTGTTATATCGCTGGGCACTGGTCTACTTACAATTAGAATAGGGGCGGTTAGGTTACAGTCAACCGTGTTGATACATTTACGTTGCATGATCAATCTGTAACCTATGAAGATGTTAAAAAAACTATGTACTTATATCACTCCAGAAATACATTTTTCTCTTAATGTCTTAAATACAAAATTATTATCGAAAGTATTTAGCATTTTAACATTACTTGTGTAACAAATTTACAGATTTCAAACACAATTTCCATATTATTTATCATACGCTTATTTTTCTGATAGTTTTAAGCATATAAAATTATGTTATAAATAGTTTTTTTTGTACGGAACCCGAGTTAATATTCGCAGTGTCCGAATCAGATATACATATTTGATACGAGCCCATGCGTGAAATAATTGAGTACAAAGCAAGCGTCGAGTCCCCATAGCCTTTGATGTGAGGGATACCGGATAATTGAAACATCCCTTTGATAGACGGACTAATTAAACGATGCATTCATATCAAGTTTCTAGACAGCCTTTTGTTCATTCTAGGCATTTATGTTTATTATGTATATTAACTTACTTTGTTAAAATTAAAGGGAGGTTTGTTTATGTAGTACATAATAGATTAGTCGCTAGAAATACCTTCGGAGATTATGGATTCATGATTAATTTTCAATAATCGTTTTATGGTGTGAAACTTGTATATAACTGTAGATTAGATTCAGCGTTAAACTTAATATTACTACCGTAATATTTCATTAGTATCTCATCTATTTTTGACCCTTTATTTCTGGGATAAAAATAGGGCTATGGTATCACGAGTTTGTCGTAAGAGGTGACTAAAAGTCGGTTTCCCGGGACGCAAGCGGCAAGAGAGGGAGCTTGAGCCGCTCTGCCAGTGACACAAACCCGGTGCCCGGGAAAACATCAGACGACAGTCGTACACATCAGATGGTGTGGCTTGCTTGAAGCTTATCTGGACGGAACCCGACGAGGCAAGGTGCAAAAGGTTGCATACCTTTATAAATCCCAGAGTTCTCAATTACAACACAAGATGGCACCGGAGGAGTGCTGTAAGAATCTCACGCAACCCCGTGTCGCTCCCACGACAAGGGTATCTTTAAAAGGTTTCCTCCTCATCAGCATAAATAGCGAATCTATTTTATTGTTTCCTTTTATTGATACTTATGAGCTGTTCATTTTAAAAACAAAACAATAACTTTAATTGCGTCATTGTTGGCGTTTCAATGTCGGCTGCAGTTATTGCTTTGTAACTCAATGGGACTGTTGGATTACACCGAGGGTGCTTAATGACAAAAGGGTAGCGAAAGAGGGTTCGACTTCGCTACCCAAAGGCCTTGAAAGTTTCACTGCCAATGTCAATTCGAGGAGAATGTACGCGAAGAAGTTCAGACTATGTGATTTATGGGATTGCGTAACAATGTATTATATCCAAGAACTGTCCGTAGGGCAGGTCAGTATTCAGTGTGTTTGTTCTCTGTTCCTTTATATCAATAAGTCAAAAGTTGTAACAATTAATACTAAAATACATGAATATTAATGTAGGTGGTTGTACAAGCGACCGCCATTTTTGGGCGTTTTTCGCTTTGTCTATTGAACCGTAATCGGTAGACAGTTCTGCCGTCGCAATTACAAAAGGCACAACTAACATTTTGCAAATGTTGAGAAAATCGAGATTAAAATATTTTTTGAATTTTGTTAAAAAAATACGTTTAAAGCTTTTTTGTTCTGAATTGTGTAAAAGTTAAAAGTTGCGTTTATTAAATATGCATACAACGAAAGTTATATAATATTTTTAATTTTAATGGATATACTTAATAATTAGCATATTTATTTTTAACTTAAAATAAAAATTAACATTAAAAGAGCCATATTACGTTTAAAAGGCACATATAACCAAATATGCATTTTAATTGTAAAAAATTGGGTAAAAATTGTAAATGTTACGATGAAAAGGCACTTTTACTCGATTGTGCCCTTTCACTGTAAATAATTAGAATAAATACATATAGTAAATATTAGAATTACTTCGTAATATTTATATTTCATACTTTTTGATGTGTATTTTATAATGTCCCTGCAGTGGTATTGTATAATATATAATATGCTGATAATGTATAATTGTTAGAAATAAATAATAGGGGTAAATAGAAAGGACACACATAGCTGCCTGTTGTGACTTTTCTTTATAAATTAATTGCTAAAGTGTTGGTGGAAAAAAATAAGCACATTGCCACATAAGCCTTTTATATTTAACGTACGTCAGTTATGCCTGTTGAATTAAATATATTAAAAATGAAAAGGTGCAATAACAGTCATATCAAACAATATGCCCTTTATTGTAATAAAACTTTTAAGTTTATAATTCGCCAAGTACGAGTCGAACTCGCACATGGAGGCTTCCGTACTACCAAATGTTCATTATTTTAATTCATATTATGATTTTCAACAATACTTAGTCATATGAAACTACAATAGATGGCGTTGGGGTGATGATGAATGATACGTATATTTTCAACTATACTTAGTTATATAACACACAAATAGATGGCGTTGGGGTGACAATGGGACGACGATTATACGTAATCAAAGTATAATTAAATTAAAATAAGTATATTAAAATATGTTCTATGGTTCTTATTTGTATTTATTATAATACCAGTTATAGTAGTAAACGTATTATAAAAATTTCAACCGTCTTCCTAGTACCTACAGTTTAACAGTTAGATCGAAAAATGCCGAAAAAAATCGGTTTGTTGTATGGAGGCCCCCTTTAATATTCAACTTTATTTTATTTTTAGTATTTGTTGTTATAGCTGCCACCGTTATGCCTCCTCTGTCAAAATTTCATGTGTCTATCTATTACGATTTAAGCGGTAGAGCCCTGTGACAGACGGACAGACGGACAGACGGACAGACGGACAGACGGACAGACTGACAGACTGACAGACGGACAGACAGCGAAGTCTTAGTAATAGGGTTCCGTTTTTACCCTTTGGGTACGGAACCCTAAAAATGATGCAGTTGTGCCGTTGTGCCCTTTAAGCTTATGCTATCTCTGTTAATTTTGTAGCTAAAAATTTACCAAACTATGTCAGTTGTGCCTTTTTTCGGTAACACGGCAGAGTTAATATTTTAACAATGCATTATCTTCTATGGTTGGTATATAACAAATACTAAATAAGATTAAAAATTAAATGAATATTTGAAGCGGACCCCTCCGTGTGCGAGTTCGACTCGCACTTGGCCAATTATTTAATTTAAGCACTGTGGTAAAATAACTAGTAATTATTTTTTAATAAAAAAAAATCCCTCTAAAATTATTACTTCATTGAAAATTGATCGATATCTACATACCTATCACGTACCCTATGTCACTACCACAATTTAGACTATATTAAATTAAAAACGTGAAGCCGTTTTAGCTGTAGAGCCAAAGAAGGCATACGTAGTTACATAGAGTTAAGTCGATCACGGTATCACTCTTCTGGATTGAAGGATGGGATAAGGAAGATACATTTACACAAGCTATTTAAAATTCCCTACGTAGGCATTAAGTTATGGACTTTGAATGAATGTATGAATGTAGGAAATCAATAACCAACATTATAATTATAATGGTTCATTAAACTTGTCCATAGGTATTGCAAATGGACATCCATTTGCAGGCAGATAAACTGTTTGCAAGTAATGTTTTTTAAAAACCTCCTAACAAAGAAAATGTTTCAAACACGATGTCTAGTCTTGATCTAGATTTTGAAGTTCCGCATTTGTAAAAAATATTTTTATATTTTACTTTATACCTACCTAGTAATTGGTAGATTCGAATTAGTGAGAATATACCCTTCCGTCTTTTAGACCCAACCTATTTTATATCAAAGATAATATGTTAAAAATAAGTCGCAAGTGAGTTGGCTAAAATATTCTGGCCAGACTATGATTTTTTATAAGAAATTGTTACTTTGATAATGTATGAAAACGAATAGAAATATAAAGTATTAAAAATGAGTGTTTTACTTTAGTTTGACATACATAATGATTGGGTTGTGTTAAATCCTTTAAGCGATACTATCGTAATAATACAAACTGCATTATTGAAAAAAAATAGTCTATAAAAGTATATATATTAATTAAGTATATATATCATAAAACAAAGTTGACATTATAATTCCATTGATTTTTTAACTCACAAGTCGCCGTAACTGAATACAATTTTCAACGTACATTTCAGTGGTCGTGTGGCCTAATGGATAAGGCGTCGGACTTCGGATCCGAAGATTGCAGGTTCGAGTCCTGTCACGATCGTTTCTTTAGATGCTGGCTTTTTTTTACATATTTTTTTCTAGTAATTTCGTAACATAATTTAATGTACCTACTTTTTCTTTATTTACCATTATAATAACAAAACATTTTTTTTTAATTTTTTTCAGCAATTTGTTGTTACCCATTTTTTACTTATTTAATATCCGAAAACTCATAAATAATAATAATTTGAGAGTATTTCCACCATCTTTAAAACAAGTAGAGTTTTAAGTATACGTAGTGTAATTGTTTAAGCTTAAAAGACACCCCCGCATCATCGGGGTTGAAGAGTTCAAGGTAACATTGTTCATCACATGTCTCTACTTAACAACCTCATTTCACATACGTAAACAGTAAATGGCTAACTTATATGATTTAGGTTGGAGGCACCTCTGCATCTTCAGAGTTTTGTAGTTGAAGGTAACATTTTTCATCATATACCAACCTTATTACACATATATAAGCATCAGTGGATTACTTATAGGGCTTAGGCTGGAGGCACCTGTTCGGATAAATTGATCAATGCAATTGAGTCATTCTTTTTCCCTAAAGAGTCTAATTCTTAAAAAAACGATGTTTTTGTTAGTGCATGTTACGTCAAATATGACTAGAGTAGTGAAGTGATAACACAATCGTTTTTAATATATAATTAGGTTAGGTTTCGCCCGTAACTTCTCATGAAGATTAGGTTATAAGTTATCGCACTCGTAATATGGCTATATACAAATGTAAAATAAAATAAATAATAATGAAACGATTTCATTATAAATCAATGATAGCTTAGTGGTTGACCACTGACCAACCCAAGCCTGCTCCGGGCGTGGGTTGTATTGGTAGTGGTATGAGGTCTACCTGGGGGCAGTCTGCTTCCCCACCCTACACTCACAGGAGGGTGGAGGTACTCTGTAAGCTGGTCGGCTGATCGTACGACATCTCCTCAACCCCCACAACACAACTGCAACTACCACACGTTGCCCCTACTAAAGTTTTACTATATCGGAATTCATTATTCGAGTTCGAGTATTTGTGTTTTACATTAGCAATAAAAAAAGTTTACTACTGAATTCATTTGCAAAGTGTAGGATGATTTGGACCAAATATAAGTGTTTGTTAACTACATTTCATATTATATGTTGTTAAAAAAAATATAGGAGTGTTAACGATGACCAATAAAGATACCAGCTACTACTACACTACACTTTCCTGTATTTGTCTACAAACCATCGCAAATAGTGGAAAAAAAATCACATTTTAAATTTTTTATTTTCACATCAAATGCCTATCTTGGAACGTTTCCCGACTGTTTCTACCTTTCTACCTTGTAGTCGTAGTCTTCGAAGGTAAAGCTGCTCATACAGTAATCCTTCCTTTAATTGTACACGATAGGGAACACATTGGGCTGCTTATCATATAAGCTGAAGATGGAAATATGGATTAAAATTCATTTTAGAATTCACCCCGACGTCCGAACCCTAAACGGTCATAGTGCACGTTTTTTTAGATTATCTATTTTTGAATATTAAAATTTTGTACCGTGAGTTATTAGTGAAAACCTTTAGTAGCTAAAGGCGGTGGCAGTTACGGCTATTTTTAATTAAACAAGTTAATTTTCATCATGCGACCACGTCCACAGAAACGCATGTCCGGTCACGCCCTGCTATGTGTGAGACAAATCATATGTCCTTGTTGCACCTTCGCTTCCATCCATATGGATATTGATTTATCAGAATAGCACTTCCTGGGGTTGCACCCCACCGAGGGGTGCAAGGTTACCTAGGAAACGAGCCCGGGCAGAGCTCGGCTAGTGTACCTAGAAAGATCGATACGCGGAAACTAATAATAATATCCTGTCTGATAAGCTGACCATATTACAACAATAACAAAGGACTTTAATAAATAATTAAGTAATTGTATGTAATTTATTATAATAAAGATAAGATAAAAATTGTCTCGTGTAGTGTCGAATTCGCATAGCACACCTTTTTCCCAAATGAACGTAATTAAGGTATAATTAAAAGCAATGATAGATACATTTTCTTTGATCATTGCAAATAAAAGTGTTTGGACGCATTTCACAGCATAAGATATCATCATGAGAAGACATCCTGAATGTTTTTTTATAACGTCACGTGTTATGTTTTAAGAGACAATCCATGTTCAATATAAGATAGTTACGTTTCTATAATAAAGAATATATCTGAATAATAAAGAAAAGTCATCAGTAAAGTATCTGAAAATGTTATTAAACGTTGCAACATTTTATTCTTGACAAATTAAAAATAAACAAGTTATTTACGTGAAATATACAATATACGTAAAATATTTATTTTACGTATATCTGAATATTTCAGCAGGTATTCAACCCTCTATGAATTGACAACAAGCTTTTAAGTATTATATTATCCCGGTAAAACACATTAAATTTTTTTTCATGAAATGTTTTATCCATTTAAAAAATCCAGTCCAATCCTTAAAACACGGAAAGCATATGCAGCGTATTCTGTGCGCAGAATTATCTAGATTCATCATATGAACTATATATGCAATTACTTGCATCCCTTTCTTGATGTGATTTATATTAATTCAAACTTTATTACGCCAACCGAAGGTCGTGTTTTACGGCTTTCGAATGCACTGACTGCTCACACCCACGCCGTGTTGCCTGGTAATTGTCTAGGCTTCATCCCCCTCGGGTATATAAAGGCTCCTAGCTTCCCCAAGCGCCAGTTCAGACCGAACCGCCCTTCGAGGGCGGTCATACCAGCTGCGACGCGCCTAGAAATATTCCTTTGTCAGGGATAATTTCTGTTCAAAGTGAATCTGAACTCGCGATGTATACGGACATTTATCAAAAGTGATTTTTCTAAATTCAGTGATTCCATTAACATCAACTTTAAAGTAATTTGAAATAAACTGTAATTATTTGGACGCTTTAATTTTTTCTCGATTCAGTGACTAGTGCCTGAAGAATTCGGACAAGGGTGAGTAAAATTGTATTTTATTTGAAAATCCATATTTAGATGTCCTACAAACTACAAACATCGAGATTCACCGCAGAATGCAGGATGACGGGAGTTGGCGAGTATTGGTAACTTTTTAATTTTATTTCTTAAAAAATTAGGTCGAAGACTCGGAGGAGACTGGTGATACTGCATAAAATCCTATTTTGATGACAATGTATTTTAAATTGTGATGGTGTCTTTACAAAAAATCTAGATTGGTGTTTAAATTATTTTCCGGAGACATTTAAAAATGTTGATCTAAATATTCTTACACTTTTAATTCCACATTTAGATGTCCTACAAACTACAAATATAGAGATTCACCGGAGAATACAGGATGATGGGAGTTGGCGAGTATGGGTAATTTTTAAAGACTGGTGATAGTAATACTGTTTAAATTTCGATTTTGACGACTATGTATTTTATACTGAGATGATGTCTTTATAAAAAATCTTGATGGGTGTTTAAATTATTTTCCGGAGGTATTTTAAAATGTCGATTCAAATATACTTTCACTTACATGGGGTATCTGCCATCCCAACAGGAAGTTGATCAGAGTTGCGGATGATAGAGAAAACTGTGAATTTACGTACGAACATTAGCATTTTATATAATATATTTAGATTGAGAGAAGAACCAATGTCAAGGAAATTAGACATTAATTCTCGTTGTCATTATAAAAAGTGAAACGAATAAAAACATAAATTACAAAAAGATTTCGTACCATTAGAATCGTGACAAAAATGTTACAGCTGAATCGTTTCACAATTTTTGCTTCAAAATCTTATCTATAATTAAAATTCCTAAATGATTTCTGCGACGCAAATGTCGCGGCTTCCGTATGGAAACTATTTTTAAACAAAACGCCAAAAGGTTTGGTGTGTGTTGGAAAACGCAATTTTTTACATTGCGATTGGCAGCCCCGCTAACTTCCGGTGCCGCACCGCTATTATGTCGGCTCTGCAATACACATTTTCATATTTTCTGAAAAGTTGACATTCTTACATTAAGTAAATTAAATAGGTGGTGTAGATTTTTTCAAATTTATGAATTTTCATGGATATGATGAGAAATTTGACATAGGGATCAAGCCTACGTCAGGCGTGATCACAGCATGAAATGGGTGGGGAGGGGGGAGGGGGGTTGTAAGTCATTACATTGATCTCATTTCTCTTATGTGTTATAAAATGTATATGAAATTATGATGGTTACTTATTGCATAGATAATATACATAATTCTACAAGGCTATTTCAATTTGACATGTATGCATTTGTTTTATTGTATTTGTATGTATGGAAGGGTGGGGGAGAGGGTGGGGGAGAGGGTGGGCCTTGCCATGATGACCCATCATATCTACCCCCACCCCCATCTCACCCCCACCCCCTTTGCACCTCCCCAAGTCCGGGGATTACGCTAGGCTGAGAAGGATGTAGGATACCGGAGTATTCCAGGGTCTAAAGGAATGCCGATCTAAGGTATTTCAGACCCAAGGGCGTACAGGACTTTGAATCAGATTCATCAACATCCAGGTGCAAGACTGATCTAGACCTTGATGCTGATCCAAATGGAATTGTCTTCTGGACTCTAATCCTCATCTTGATCCAAGGGTGTGATGGACCTTTAACCAGATTCACCAAGATCCAGGTGCAAGACTGATTCAGACTTTGATGCTGATCCAAATGGAAAAGTCTACTGGACTCTGATGCTGATCTAGATCCAAGACTGTGCTGAACCGTAAACCACGTTCACCAACATGCAGGTGCAAGACTGATCCAACCTTGATGCTGATCCAAATGGAAGGGTCTACTGGACTCTGATGCTGATCTAGATCCAAGACTGTGCTGGACCATGAACCAGGTGCAAGACTGATCCAGACCTTGATGCTGATCCAAATGGAAGGGTCTATTGAACTCTGATGCTGATCTAGATCCAAGACTGTGCTGGACCATGAACCAGGTGCAAGACTGATCCAGACCTTGATGCTGATCCAAATGGAAGGGTCTATTGAACTCTGATGCTGATCTAGATCCAAGACTGTGCTGGACCATGAACCAGGTGCAAGACTGATCCAGACCTTGATGCTGATCCAAATGGAAGGGTCTATTGAACTCTGATGCTGATCTAGATCCAAGACTGTGCTGGACCATGAACCAGGTGCAAGACTGATCCAGACCTTGATGCTGATCCAAATGGAAGGGTCTATTGAACTCTGATGCTGATCTAGATCCAAGACTGTGCTGGACCATGAACCAGGTGCAAGACTGATCCAGACCTTGATGCTGATCCAAATGGAAGGGTCTATTGAACTCTGATGCTGATCTAGATCCAAGACTGTGCTGGACCATGAACCAGGTGCAAGACTGATCCAGACCTTGATGCTGATCCAAATGGAAGGGTCTATTGAACTCTGATGCTGATTTAGATCCAAGACTGTGCTGGACCATGAAACAGGTGCAAGACTGATCCAGACCTAATGCTGATCTAAATAGAAGGATCTACAGGCCTCTGAAGCTGGTCTAGATCAAAGGGTTGCTGGACCTTGAACCAGGTTCACCGACATCTAGGTGCAAGACTGATCCAGACCTTGATGCTGCTTGAAATGGAAGGGTCTACTGGACTCAAACTCCGATCTAGATCCAAGGTTGTGATGGACGTTTAACCAGATTCACCAAGATTCAGGTGCAAGACTGATCCAGACCTTGATGCTGATCGAAATGGAAGGGTCTACTGGACTCTAACCCTGATGTAGATCCAAGGGTTGCTGGATCTTGAACCAGGTTCACCGACATTCAGGTTCAAGACTGATCCAGACCTTGAAGCTGATCGAAACGCAAGAGTCTACTGGACTTTAAAACTGATCTTGATCTGAGGGTGTGATGGACCTTTAACCAGATTCACCAAGATCCCGGTGCAAGACTCATCCAGACTTTGACGCTGTTCCAAAAGGAAAGGTCTACTGAACTCTGATGCTGATCTAGATCCAAGACTGTCTGGACCGTAAACCAGGTTTACTGACATGCAGGTGCAAGACTGATCCAGACCTTAATGCTGATTCAAATGGAAGGGTCTATTGAACTCTGATGCTGATCTAGATCCAAGGGAGTGATGGACGTTTAACCAGATTCACCAAGATCCAGGTGCAAGACTGATCCAGACCTTGATGCTGATCGAAATGGAAGGGTCTACTGAACTCTGATGCTGATCTAGATCCAAGACTGTCTGGACCGTAAACCAGGTTTACTGACATGCAGGTGCAAGACTGATCCAGACCTTGATGTTGATCCAAATAGAACGGTCTATTGAACTCTGATGCTGATCTAGATCCAAGGGAGTGATGGACGTTTAACCAGATTCACCAAGATCCAGGTGCAAGACTGATCCAGACCTTGATGCTGATTCAAATGGAAGGGTCTACAGGCCTCTGATGCTGATCTAGATCCAAGACTGTGCTGGACTATGAACCAGGTGCAAGACTGATCCAGACCTTGATGCTGATCCAAATGGAAGGGTCTACTGAACTCTGATGCTGATCTAGATCCAAAACTGTGCTGGACCATGAACCAGGTGCAAGACTGATCCAGACCTTGATGCTGATCTAAATGGAAGGGTCTACTGGACTCTGATGCTGATCTAGATCCAAGACTGTGCTGGACCTTGAACCAGGTCCAAGACTGATCCAGACCTTGATGCTGAACCAAATGGAAGGGTCTACTGGACTCTAATGCTGATCTAGATCCAAGACTGTGCTGGACTATGAACCAGGTGCAAGACTGATCCAGACCTTGATGCTGATCCAAATGGAAGGGTCTACTGAACTCTGATGCTGATCTAGATCCAAAACTGTGCTGGACCATGAACCAGGTGCAAGACTGATCCAGACCTTGATGCTGATCCAAATGGAAGGGTCTATTGAACTCTGATGCTGATCTAGATCCAAGACTGTGCTGGACCATGAACCAGGTGCAAGACTGATCCAGACCTTGATGCTGATCCAAATGGAAGGGTCTATTGAACTCTGATGCTGATCTAGATCCAAGACTGTGCTGGACCATGAACCAGGTGCAAGACTGATCCAGACCTTGATGCTGATCCAAATGGAAGGGTCTATTGAACTCTGATGCTGATCTAGATCCAAGACTGTGCTGGACCATGAACCAGGTGCAAGACTGATCCAGACCTTGATGCTGATCCAAATGGAAGGGTCTATTGAACTCTGATGCTGATCTAGATCCAAGACTGTGCTGGACCATGAAACAGGTGCAAGACTGATCCAGACCTAATGCTGATCTAAATAGAAGGATCTACAGGCCTCTGAAGCTGGTCTAGATCTAAGGGTTGCTGGACCTTGAACCAGGTTCACCGACATCTAGGTGCAAGACTGATCCAGACCTTGATGCTGCTTGAAATGGAAGGGTCTACTGGACTCAAACTCCGATCTAGATCCAAGGTTGTGATGGACGTTTAACCAGATTCACCAAGATCCAGGTGCAAGACTGATCCAGACCTTGATGCTGATCGAAATGGAAGGGTCTACTGGACTCTAACCCTGATGTAGATCCAAGGGTTGCTGGATCTTGAACCAGGTTCACCGACATTCAGGTTCAAGACTGATCCAGACCTTGAAGCTGATCGAAACGCAAGAGTCTACTGGACTTTAAAACTGATCTTGATCTGAGGGTGTGATGGACCTTTAACCAGATTCACCAAGATCCCGGTGCAAGACTCATCCAGACTTTGACGCTGTTCCAAAAGGAAAGGTCTACTGAACTCTGATGCTGATCTAGATCCAAGACTGTCTGGACCGTAAACCAGGTTTACTGACATGCAGGTGCAAGACTGATCCAGACCTTAATGCTGATTCAAATGGAAGGGTCTATTGAACTCTGATGCTGATCTAGATCCAAGGGAGTGATGGACGTTTAACCAGATTCACCAAGATCCAGGTGCAAGACTGATCCAGACCTTGATGCTGATCGAAATGGAAGGGTCTACTGAACTCTGATGCTGATCTAGATCCAAGACTGTCTGGACCGTAAACCAGGTTTACTGACATGCAGGTGCAAGACTGATCCAGACCTTGATGCTGCTTCAAATGGAAGGATCTACAGGCCTCTGATGCTGATCTAGATCCAAGGGTTGCTGGATCTTGAACCAGGTTCACCGACATCCAGATGCAAGACTGATCCAGACCTTGATGTTGATCGAAATGGAATTGTCTTCTGGTCTCTAGCCCTCATCTTGATCCAAGGGTGTGATGGACCTTTAACCAGATTCACCAAGATCCAGGTGCAAGACTGATTCAGACTTTGATGCTGATACAAATGGAAAAGTCTACTAGACTCTGATGCTGATCTAGATCCAAGACTGTGCTGAACCGTAAACCACGTTCACCAACATGCAGGTGCAAGACTGATCCAGACCTTGATGCTGATTCAAATGGAAGGGTCTACAGGCCCCTGATGCTGATCTAGAACTAAGGGTTGCTGGATCTTGAACCACGTTCACCGACATCTAGGTGCAAGACTGATCCAGACCTTGATGCTGCTTGAAATGGAAGGGTCTACTGGACTCAAACTCCGATCTAGATCCAAGGTTGTGATGGACCTTTAACCAGATTCACCAAGATCCAGGTGCAAGACTGATCCAGACCTTGATGCTGCTTGAAATGGAAGGGTCTACTGGACTCAAACTCCGATCTAGATCCAAGGTTGTGATGGACCTTTAACCAGATTCACCAAGATCCAGCTGCAAGACTAATCCAGACCTTGATGCTGATCGAAATGGAAGGGTCTAATGGACTCTAACGCCTGATGTAGATGCAAGGGATGCTGGATCTTGAACCAGGTTCACCGACATTCAGGTTCAAGACTGATCCAGACCTTGATGCTGATCGAAATGGAAGAGTCTACTGAACATTAAAACTGATCTTTATCCAAGGGTGTGATGGACCTTTAACCAGATTCACCAAGATCTGCAAGACTCATCCAGACTTTGACGCTGTTCCAAAAGAAAGGTCTACTGGACTCTGATGCTGATCTAGATCCAATACTATCTGGACCGTAAACCAGGTTTACTGACATGCAGGTGCAAGACTGACCTTGATGCTGATTCAAATGGAAGGGTCTACAGGCCTCTGATGCTGATCTAGATCCAAGACTGTGCTGAACCGTAAACCACGTTCACCAACATGCAGGTGCAAGACTGATCCAGACCTTGATGCTAATTCAAATGGAAGGGTCTACAGGCCTCTGATGCTGATCTAGATCCAACGGTTGCATGATCTTGAACCAGGTTCACCAACATCCAGGCGCAAGACTGATCCAGACCTTGATGCTGATCCAAATGGAAGGGTCTATTGAACTCTAATGCTGATCTAGATCCAAGACTGTGATGGACCATGAACCAGGTGCAAGACTGATCCAGACCTAATGCTGATCCAAATAGAAGAATCTTCTGGCCTCTGATGCTGGTCTAGATCTAAGGGTTGGTGGACCTTGAACCAGGTTCACCGACATCCAGATGCAAGACTGATCCAGACCTTGATGTTGATCCAAATAGAAGGAATTACTGGACTCTCATCCTGATCTAGATCCAAGGGTGTGCTTGACTATTGACCTGATTCAGCAACATCTACTTAGGTACAATAATAATTCAGACCATAATACTGATCTAAATAAAAGAATTTATTGGATCCTGATCAGATTATTATCTATTCAGGTGCAAGGACAACGTAAATTCTGACTCTGATTCACAAGTATAACTGGACCTTAAACTGGATTCAGACACATCTAGGTGCTGAAATGATCCAGAAATTGATACTTATTCCAAAGATAATCGTAAACTATTCAAATTCAAGAAATTATTGAAAAATCTGTAGATTTGGGAAACTTATTTCCAATTCATTCATTCTGATCTACTTATTTCTGACTTAATTATGAGGACGATAATACTTCTATCCAGATCTAGACTCTGAGTCTGTATTACATTCCGGGTACTAGACCTTAAATTCCGATCTTTATTATCCTAATCAATATAAATGTTTCTAAATTATACAATACATATTCACAATATACATACGCAATATACATGTATTCTATAAATATAAATATTGTTATGATAATTATAGCAAATTTGATACACTTATTTTATTAATAACCAGTTATCTCTTTTGTCCATAGGTCCGTGATTCTTCAAGCAGAAGTTAGTTGATTTGAAATGCATTTTGTACTTGGAATAATAAAAATCGATCCTGACAGTGCCTGCGATACCGATAGCGATGACGATAGCGACGACGATAGCGACGACGATAGCGATTTCGACGGTGATATCGACACCGATACCGATGAAGTAAGTAGTTCCCGGCTGGGACGATATATGACTCTTGAGGAAATTGAAGAAGAAATACGATACAAACTTCAACTCTACTTCGAAATAAACAAACTTATCAGTGAACTACTCGCTGAAATGTATTCCACCCCGCCCTATTACTACAAGTGTACTACTCCTAACTGGAGTTTCGCTCGGAAACGCCGCTGTGTTTTTCCGTACTCTGATGATGATGACGGTGGGCAACGTGCTGAATCGAATACTTTCAGCTTTGAATGGTATAAAGAAGCATACCAGCGTGGCTATCAAAGATCAACCCTTCAATAAAAATGCATGATGATAAAACGTTTCAAAGGGATGATTCTCGCTCAGGGTTATCGACGACCTGTAACAACACTTCGTGGTAGTTTTTCTACTGTATACATCTATTGTCTCGATACAGGGAAGACACGTCCATAACGCACGGTGACAGGTACGGCTCACCTCTCACTAGACCCTGAGAATCATCTTCACCCGACTACTTTGGCAGTTTTGAAAGGACTACGCTATTGCCCCGTTTGGATTTTGAACTATTTGATAAATTAATAGAAAAACTTATGACAGCATCAGAGGAGAATATGTGAATTAGAAGAAATTGTACGTTAAGTACGTTGTGCCAAATATTACAAAATGTAAGACCTTTTTAAATTAATATGCTTTATATTCATAGCTGTATGATTTTAAATTCAAATTATATTTTTTATGACTACAAAAATATATAGGACTATTTTTTTTCTCTACAGGATTGGACACTTCGGATGAAATTTGGATGGAATCCTCCTTCACGGGTAAGTCAGCAACTAATTTAAATTTCAGTCTAAGTAATTAACCGACATTGAATAATAATATGTGTAGATACCTGATGCTACGTACTTATAATGAGACATAAAATTCAAACTAAATTAAGCATCACCTGACGTTGAGTCACACCAATACAGTATGCTGATCATAAAAAAATATGACAATGTAATCATGATGATACATCGTGATTTCATTAAATGGAGTGGTTTAGTGAGATATTTAAGTATTTTTTGCAATGCAATATCGAATTTTCTTTTGCATATTGCCAATAATTATTGCATATTTTCGCAATTACGCCAATGTATGAAGTTAAGAAATTTAACTGCACTATATATGCGATTCTCGTTTTCAAAAAGAAATCAAGGCAAAGCTTTCATATGGCGTCGTACTTATTAAATTAACTCTATTAAGACTGCTTGATATAATGTGCGATTTTACTTACATGACTTAAATGGCTGCCGCGATTGAATTTGCCTAAAGCATAACCACCATAAACCATTGCATTGCAATTACTATTGTTTGCATTCTGTTTTCCAAAATTCACAGGCTCTTAGCGTTTATTCATCACATTCTTCAGAGATTGTCTGCGAATGCTATGCGAAGCACACATTTAATATTATAATTATGACACCTGCGCTTTATCGAATGTGGTCCTTAAATTGTAAACCATATCTTATATATCAAATTCTCGTGTCACAATGTTAGTTACCGTACTCCTCCGAAACGGCTTTACCGATTTTCACCAAATTTTATATGCATATTCAGTAGGTCTGATAATTGGCTACTATCTATTTTTCGTACCCCTAAGTGATAAGGGTTGCTCACCCTTAACATTATTTTATTCATATGGCAACACAACGTTTGCCGGGTCAACTAGTATCATGTAAAATTTGTCTACAGACTGAACGCTTCATTCAGCGCCCACTGTCAACTCATCGGTTTGCAGTCTCCGAGGAGCAGCATAACAGTAAGATAGAATAAGGCAAGAAATATTGCAGATCAAAACAGTCTCCTTGCAAAGTTAACCGAATTCGAAATACGGAGTTCAATAGATGTGTGTGTAATCTGCAATGTTTCTTTACATACATTAGGGTGAGTTGCATCATATAATTTCAACATTTACAAAAACCTAACCAATCGTCAAATCTATGTTTATAATTTTTTTTAGTTGCACCATTTTCGATGAGGTTGAAATTACATCATAACTAACACTTAACATTAACCGCTCGATGTCGATCGGTTAAAGTTATAGTATATGTCAACTTCCGTATCTGTCAACGTCGCCTAAAATTGTGCTGATAGCGACACAAATAACATCAATGAAAAATAAAATGTTGTAGCACAAAATAATTACATTCCATCGCTACCGTGAAAGTTATTGATATATTTAACTTTAACGCAAACTTTAAACGGGCTTTCGATGCAACCCACCTTAAATTAAAATCTTCATAGATATACATTTTTAATACCCTACAGAAGTATTAATCATTTATTATATGACAACATACGGTCAACAAACTTTAAAAAAATATCTGACAGAAGATTTCGACAACTGGAATTAAGAATTACCTAAGAGCAGAATAATAATTTTCAGGTCAAACTATTTCACTATTCGATTGCTCACATTTTTGTCAGAAGATTTTCTAGTAATTTTATCAGATAATATATAATAGATTATTGCATACGCTTACTTAATATGGTATTAAAATACTTTTGTGTCTAGTATACTTATGTGTCTAATATAATAGTGTTGTAGGCGTCAACTTCCTAATTTAAATTTGTATTCTTCGAACGTCTTAAGATAACATTACTTATGTCTATGTAAAATGGAGACATAGCATAGTAGTTAGGTACACACATAAATAACAATATTTAGAATTAACTTTGATGATAACTAATTTATCTTCTAGGTTACATCAGCCCATTTAATCAGTAATTCGTGGGTAATTACACTTTTGAAGTATCAACTTCTCTACATAAATATACGTATGTAGTTTAAAAGTTCACTAAGTACTAATATTAATAAAGTAGTTGAATAAAATACATGCAAAACACCAAATAGTAGTTGTATGAGGTTAGGGTCTATTTGTAATGTATAATATTGTCACGTGGACCCATCTCATTAGTCATAGATAGGTTATAGTGGGTTTAGACACATGGTAGCGCATCAGCCAAGTTATCAAAAAAAAGTAACTGGCGACATATCACCGTGTGTTATGTTATTAACTTTTTCCACAAAAATGTTTTTGATAAATCATTTATGGTCTAGGTCACATTTATTCATTTAATCTGTTTTTGTAGCGTAATGGCATTTTCGAAGTAGATATTTGTACCTATCTACCCATCTAGTCTTAGGATTTTATTCTTCAGTAAGTACTAATATTTAAAAAGTACTTGGATAAATATAGCCCAACACCCCAAGTTGTAGTCGTATGAGTTTAGGGTCTATGTGTAATGTACAATCTTGTCACACGGACCCATCTCATTAGTCATAGGTCATAGTAGTCATATTAGGTATTTAGACACGCGGTACAATATCCGCCAAGTTCTAAAAAATGCAACTGGCGACATACCATCGTGTGTTATGTGATTAAGTTTTTCCACAAAAATATTATTGATAAAAAAAATCGTCTAGACCACATCTGTCCATTCAATCAGTATTTATTTGGAAATTGCCATATTTTAAGATTTTATTATTGAGTAAGTCCTTATATTTAAAAAAAAGCAGTTAAATAAAGTATTATACAAAAAATAAAACACCAAATAGTAGTTGTATGAGGCTAGGGTCTATGTGTAATGTATAATCTTGTCACACGGACCCACCTCATTAGTTATATTAGATATCTAGAAAGTAATTGCAATTCTTGGGTAGTTGCATTTGTGAATTAGATATGTGTACTTATCTATTCATGTAGTTTTAGCAGTTAAATAAAGTATTATACAGAAAATAAAACACCAAATTGTAGTTGTATGAGGTTAGGGTCTATGTGTAATGTATAATCTTGTCACATGAACCCATCTCATTAGTTATATTAGATATCTAGAAAGTAATTGCAATTCTTGGGTAGTTGCATTTTGAATTAGATATGTGTACTTATCTATTCATGTAGTTTTAGGATATTAGTCTCCAGTAAGTACTAATATTAAATACTGCTTGGATAAGTATCATACAAAACACCAATCTGTAGTTGTATGAGTTTAGGGTCTATGTTCAATGTATAGTGTTGTCACGTGGACCCATCTCATTAGTCATAGGTTATAGTAGGTTTAGGCACATGGTAGCGTATCAGCCAAGTAATTGGCGGCACATCACCCTGTGTTATGTTATTAACTTTTTCCACAAAAATGTTTTTGATAAATCATTTATGGTCTAGATCACATATATTCATTTAATCTGGTGTTGTAGCGTAATGGCATTTTCGAAGTAGATATTTGTACCTATCTATCCATCTATTTTTAGGATTTTATTCTTCAGTAAGTACTAATATTTTAAAAGTACTTGGATAAATATAGCCCAACACCCCAAGTTGTAGTCGTATGCGTTTAGAGTCTATGTGTAATGTACAATCTTGTCACACGGACCCATCTCATTAGTCATAGGTCATAGTAGTTATATTAGGTATTTAGACACGCGGTACAATATCCGCCAAGTTCTAAAAAATGCAACTGGCGACATACCATCGTGTGTTATGTGATTAAGTTTTTCCACAAAAATGTTATTGATAAAAAAAACTCGTCTAGACCACATCTGTCCATTCAATCAGTATTTATTTGGAAATTGCCATATTTTAAGATTTTATTATTGAGTAAGTCCTTATATTTTAAAAAAAACAGTTAAATAAAGTATTATACAGAAAATAAAACACCAAATAGTAGCTGTATGAGGTTAGGGTCTATGTGTAATGTATAATCTTGTCACATGAACCCATCTCATTAGTTATATTAGATATCTAGAAAGTAAATGCAATTCTTGGGTAGTTGCATTTTGAATTAGATATGTGTACGATAAGTAAGGGTCTATTCATGTAGTTTTAGGATATTAGTCTCCAGTAAGTACTAATATTAAATACTGCTTGGATAAGTATCATTCAAAACACCAATCTGTAGTTGTATGAGGTTAGGGTCTATGTGTAATGTATAATCTTGTCACATGAACCCATCTCATTAGTTATATTAGATATCTAGAAAGTAAATGCAATTCTTGGGTAGTTGCATTTTGAATTAGATATGTGTACTTATCTGTTCATGTAGTTTTAGGATATTATTCTCCAGTAAGTACTAATATTAAATACTGCTTGGATAAGTATCATACAAAACACCAATCTGTAGTTGTATGAGTTTAGGGTCTATGTTCAATGTATAGTGTTGTCACGTGGACCCATCTCATTAGTCATAGGTTATAGTAGGTTTGGCACATGGTAGCGTATCAGCCAAGTAATTGGCGGCACATCACCCTGTGTTATGTTATTAACTTTTTCCACAAAAATGTTTTTGATAAATCATTTATGGTCTAGATCACATATATTCATTTAATCTGGTGTTGTAGCGTAATGGCATTTTCGAAGTAGATATTTGTACCTATCTATCCATCTATTTTTAGGATTTTATTATTCAGTAAGTACTAACATTTAAAAAGTACTTGGATAAATATAGCCCAACACCCCAAGTTGTAGTCGTATGAGTTTAGGGTCTATGTGTAATGTACAATCTTGTCACACGGACCCATCTCATTAGTCATAGGTCATAGTAGTCATATTAGGTATTTAGACACGCGGTACAATATCCGCCAAGTTCTAAAAAATGCAACTGGCGACATACCATCGTGTGTTATGTGATTAATCCACATCCACATCCATCCATCCACAAAAATATTATTGATAAAAAAAATTCGTCTAGACCATATCTGTCCATTCCATCAGTATTTATTTGGAAATTGCCAAATTTTAAGATTTTATTATTGAGTAAGTCCTTATATTTAAAAAAAAGCAGTTAAATAAAGTATTATACAAAAAATAAAACACCAAATAGTAGTTGTATGAGGCTAGGGTCTATGTGTAATGTATAATCTTGTCACACGGACCCATCTCATTAGTTATATTAGATATCTAGAAAGTAATTGCAATTCTAGGGTAGTTGCATTTTTGAATTAGATGTGTGTACTTATCTATTTATGTAGTTTTAGGATATTATTCTCCAGTAAGTACTAATATTAAATACTACTTGAATAAGTATCACACAAAACACCAATCTGTAGTTGTATGAGTTTAGGGTCTATGTTTAATGTATAATATTGTCACACGGACCCATCTCATTAGTCATAGGTCATAGTAGTCATTGTAGGTATCTATACACGCGGTAGAATATCCGCCAAGTTCTAAAAAACGCAACTGGCGACATACCATCGTGTGTTATGTCATTAAATAATTCCACAAAAATGTTCTTGATAATAAAAAATTAGACCACATTTGTCCATTCAATCAGTATTTATTGGGAAATTGCAAATTTTAAGATTGTATTCTTGAGCAAGTCCTTATATTAAAAAAAAAGCAGTTAAATAAAGTATCATACAAAAAATAAAGCACCAAATTGTAGTTGTATGAGGTTAGGGTCTATGTGTAATATATAATCTTGTCACACGGACCCATCTCATTAGTTATATTAGATATCTAGAAAGTAATTGCAATTTTTGGGTAATTGCATTTTTGAAGTATATGTGTGTACCTATCTATTCATGTATGTATGCCATTTTCGAAGTAGATATTTGTACCTATCTACCCATCTAGCTTTAGGATTTTATTCTCTAGTAAGTACTAATATTAAATACTATTTGAAAAAGTATCGCACAAAACACCAATCTGTAGTAGTATGAGTTTAGGGTCTATGTTTAATGTATAATACTGTCATGCGACCCGTCTCATTAGTCATAATAGTCATAGTAGGTAGCAAGACGCGCGGTAGCGTATCGGCCAAGTTCTCCAAAAAATGACGACACAGCACCATGTGTTATGTCATTTTTAAATACATAATTTATATATATGTGTGTGTCTATGTACATTTAAAAGTATTCACGTAAATAAGCATTTTATCTCGTATATACTATACAAGTCCCCTTTGTGTAGTAACGTAATTTGTAAGAATTCTCGATCTCTGCCATTCTGGCTAGCCCTACTATCAGGGTTTTCAAAATATTTGTAGTAGAAATTTATATGATATATTTCTTCACTATACTATGAAGCTTAAGACTGTTAATTTGCAGCTGGTAAACGGCAAGTTGTACTATAAATGAGCTTTTTACTTAAAATAGTAAAATAATTTCTGTAGAGAAAACTTCTCCATTCCTGTTACTAACATATATATATATATCAGTATATGAACGTACTATATTAATTATATTTAATCTTCTGCGAGATAACGGGTCTCCAATTAGTGAGGCGGGTTTTAGCCACGGCACTGCCTAAGTGCAGATTGGCTGACAATTCTTTTTAGTAAGAATTATATTTAGTATTTGGATAAATCCAATACACTAATAATCATACATTAGGTTAGTTAGGTAGGTAGGATATGGTGGAGTCTCGAAACCTGATTCTTAATCACCCATTTTATATTATATACATATACAAAGATACCTGTCGCTTAGTTTAATAAAAAGTTCCGGTTACTATTAATATTTCCTATTTTAATACTCTTTAATGGTTCTATTATCTTGTCTTGTCTATTGTAATATATATGTAGATAAAAAATAATACAGTACATTTCTTATTATTCAAATGTATCAAAGTAAAACAGAAATCTATATTGATTTTTGGCAAATTCATCTACCGTTAAACAATTTTTTGTCCTGTTTCGACGCTGAACCTAACCTAACATGAATTTTGAAAGACAACTATGATATTCATATAAATCAGACTTTAAGGAAGTGTCGTATTTAATTTCTTAACTGGGGTAGATCATAATTATTCAAGTCCTTCTTTGCCTTGTGACTTGCTTCATTTCATGACCACTTTAGATTTTTTTAGATACTGTTTTTTTAACGACCCACTTGACATTAAATAATCTTTCTGTCGCGAAGTGGGTTCCGGGTTCGATTCCCGGACGGACGGATATCAAAATCTGCTATCTGTTCTGGACTTGGACGTTTGGGTATTTGTCTTTATGTGCGTGTATGGCTCCACAGGGAAACCTAGAGTGGGCCAATGAGTGTGTAGTGTTTTATTTCTTATATATTTTATTTAGTCAGTAGAAGTAGAGTCAAGTAAACAAGGCGAAGATAAGACTGTATTATGTACAGTTCTTATGTAGATGAATTGATAAATCATAAGATACTCCTAATTATTCCGAGAATTTTTCAAAAAGTATGAAACTTTCTCAAAATCCGACTTTTTTCTAAAGTTATATATATTTCATATATTCTTGAGGATCGTTAAAGCAATAAGTGAATAATAAATTGAAAAGTAATCGCCGCGTGGTTTCCGGCTTAGAATAGACCACCCCAAGTCTACCCGTGGGTGTCGTATGAGGCGACTAAGGGTTTACAGTCGTTACGACGACCAGTGACATCTACCATACATCCATCAAAACCTGCTGACTCTATAGTATAGTTCCAAAAATCTATGAACTAATATCATATCATAAGATACATCCATCATATGCCATGCATTTTTCCAAACGTCTTCCTAAATTATCTTTCCATCTCTCTATACTACCTCTACTATATTTCTATCTTCCTATATTTCTAACTATCTTTCTATCTAACTATCCATCTTGACTATACATTTAACATATATCCAAATTATCATCTTGGTACTTTCATACATAGTATGGTTACAAAAAATGACAACCAGTGACATCTATCATACATCCATCAGAACCTACTGACTCTATAGCTTAGTTCAAAAAATCTATGAACTAATATCATGTCATAAGATACATACATCATATGTCATGCATTTTTCTAAACATCTCTCTAATTTCTCCATCTTTCTATGCTAACTCTACTACTAAACTATCTTTATCTAAACTATCCATCTTAGCTATTTTCGAGACACGATTTAAATTTTCATCCATCTAAATTTAGAGTCACTACACATTTGTCACATACCTCTATCATATTACATCATGTCATAAAATACATATTTTGTCTCATGTCGTCCTTCTTTCCATATTTCATGCTTTCGTAAAGGTTATTAAACAATACGTGAACAATGAATTAAAAGCAATCGCCGCGTGGTTTCCGGCTTAGAATAGACCACCCCAAGTCTACCCGTGGGTGTCGTATGAGGCGACTAAGGGTCTACAGTCGTTACGACGACCAGTAACATCTACCATACATCCATCAAAACCTGCTGACTCTATAGTATAGTTCCAAAAATCTATGAACTAATATCATATCATAAGATACATCCATCATATGCCATGCATTTTCCAAACGTCTTCCTAAATTATCTTTCCATCTCTCTATACTACCTCTACTATATTTCTATCTTCCTATATTTCTAACTATCTTTCTATCTAACTATCCATCTTGACTATACATTTAACATATATCCAAATGATCATCTTGGTACTTTCATACATAGTATGGTTACAAAAAATGACAACCAGTGACATCTATCATACATCCATCAGAACCTACTGACTCTATAGCTTAGTTCAAAAAATCTATGAACTAATATCATGTCATAAGATACATACATCATATGTCATGCAATTTTCTAATATATCTGTCCATGTTTCTAAAGTATCTCTACTACTAAACTATCTTGCTATCTAAA
Organism: Epargyreus clarus; assembly: GCF_041222505.1. NCBI lineage: Eukaryota > Metazoa > Arthropoda > Insecta > Lepidoptera > Hesperiidae > Epargyreus > Epargyreus clarus. The sequence goes on from NW_027332215.1 coordinate 7,287,202, forward strand.
CTATCCATCTTAATCAAATAATAAATTTTATGTTGATCATAAAGATTCATGAAAATATGTCATGTCGTAAAATACATTTATCATAGTCATTTCGTACAATTTATTTATTCCGACTTAGAATAAACCACCCCGAATCTACCCGTGCGTGTCGTATGAGGCGACTAATGGTTTACAGTCGTTACGACGACCAGTAACATCTATCATACATATTACTAAATTTCCATCCATCAAAACCGGCTGACTATATAGTTTGTTTCCAAGAATCTATGAACTAATATCATGTTAAGATACGTCCATCATATGTCGTGCATTTTTCCAAACATCTTCCTAAATTATCTTTCCATCTCTCTATACTACCTCTACTATCTTTCTATCTTCCTATATTTCGAATATGTTTCTATTTTAACTACGAAATTATACACTGGTCATAAATATTCATGAACTTATGTCATGTCATAAAATTCACGTAATATATGTCATGCATTTCATATCAATCAAACTTTCTGTATTGTCCTTCATCTAAATTGAGTGATTACAGCTTCATTAAATCTATAAGTAAACAATAAATTCAAAGCAATCACCGCGTGGTTTCCGGCTTAGAATAGACCACCCCAAGTCTACCCGTGGGTGTCGTATGAGGCGACTTAGGGTTTACAGTAGTTACGACGACCAGTGACATCTACCATACATTTATCAAAACCTGCTGACTCTATATTATAGTTCCAAAAATCTATGAACTAATATCATGTCATAAGATACATACATCATATGTCATGCATTTTTCTAAAATATCTGTCCATCTTTCTAAACTATCTCTACTACTAAACTATCTTTATCTAAACTATCCATCTTAGCTATTTTCGAGACACGATTTAAATTTTCATCCATCTAAATTTAGAGTCACTACACATTTGTCACATACCTCTATCATCTTACATCATGTCATAAAATACATATTTTGTCTCATGTCGTCCTTCTTTCCATATTTCATACTTTCGTAAAGGTTATTAAACAATACGTGAACAATGAATTAAAAGCAATCGCCGAGTGGTTTCCGGCTTAGAATAGACCACCCCAAGTCTATCCGTGGGTGTCGTATGAGGCGACTTAGGGTTTACAGTCGTTACGACGACCAGTGACATCTACCATACATCCATCAAAACGTGCTGACTCTATAGTGTAGTTCCAAAAATTTATGAACTAATATCATATCATAAGATACATCCATCATATGCCATGCGTTTTTCCAAACGTCTTCTTAAATTATCTTTCCATCTCTTGATACTACCTCTACTATATTTCTATCTTCCTATATTTCTAACTATCTTTCTATCTAACTATTCATGTTGACTATACATTTAACATATATCCAAATTATCATCTTGGTACTTTCATACATAGTATGTTTACAAAAAATGACAACCAGTGACATCTATCATACATCCATCAGAAGCTACTGACTCTATAGTTTAGTTCAAAAAATCTATGAACTAATATCATGTCATAAGATACATACATCATATGTCATGCAATTTTCTAATATATCTGTCCATGTTTCTAAAGTATCTCTACTACTAAACTATCTTGCTATCTAAACTATCCATCTTAATCAAATAATAAATTTTATGTTGATCATAAAGATTCATGAAAATATGTCATGTCGTAAAATACATTTATCATAGTCACGTCGTACAATTTATTTATTCCGACTTAGAATAAACCACCCCGAGTCTACCCGTGCGTGTCGTATGAGGCGACTAATGGTTTACAGTCGTTACGACGACCAGTAACATCTATCATACATATTACTAAATTTCCATCCATCAAAACCGGCTGACTATATAGTTTGTTTCCAAAAATCTATGAACTAATATCATGTTAAGATACGTCCATCATATGTCGTGCATTTTTCCAAACATCTTCCTAAATTATCTTTCCATCTCTCTATACTACCTCTACTATCTTTCTATCTTCCTATATTTCGAATATGTTTCTATCTTAACTACGAAATTATACACTGATCATAAATATTCATGAACTTATGTCATGTCATAAAATTCACGTAATATATGTCATGCATTTAATATCAATCAAACTTTCTGTATTGTCCTTCATCTTAATTGAGTGATTACAGCTTCATTAAATCTATAAGTAAACAATAAATTTAAAGCAATCGCCGCGTGGTTTCCGGCTTAGAATAGACCACCCCAAGTCTACCCGTGGGTGTCGTATGAGGCGACTAAGGGTTTACAGTCGTTACGACGACCAGTAACATCTACCATACATCCATCAAAACCTGCTGACTCTATAGTATAGTTCCAATAATCTATGAACTAACATCATTTCATAAGATACGTCCATCCTATGTCGTGCATTTTTCCAAACGTCTTCGTAAATTATCTTTCCATCTAAACTGGTCGACTCTATGCCTTGATCACAAAGACTTACGAAGTTTCTTCATGTCATAAAGTGGTAGAGTCAGTACGTTTTGATCAGGGAGGTACCACCACCACCCCCAATTATAAACGAATATTGCGTTTCGGTGAAGGGGTGTGGATGTCGGCTGACTTACATATGAGGTGAATATCTTAGTCCTAAGAAGTGGCAACGCATCTGTGATCCGTTGCCGATAGAACTTGTTCTATCAGGAGTTGGTGACACATATCTTTGGGCCGCAGCGAGCGTTTACCATCCGGTGGGCTGCAAGATCGTTTCCTTCTTCAATCTTGTAAAAATATGTACGTCAGGCGTTTTTACATTCTTTCATCTTTCTAACTTATCAGCCATCTAGACTTGGTCATCACATCACTTCACATGTTGTAACTTGTTAACGTAACGATGCTTATCCACTTTTTCTGGTTATATCATTTATGGTGTTAATAAGTTTAACTGATTTTAATCTTTAATTTATCTTTATTTATTTAATTAAACGAATTTCAGATAAGACAAGAAAATAGAATCATTTTTTAATAATATCGTCCGTTACTATAGTTGGATTTTGTCCTCTGACATGGATAGGGTAACGATCTCTTTCTCTGCCTTGTTTGTTATTTATTTTTTGTTAAATATATAATTGAATACGATAACATCGAAACATTGCTCCAGAAGTGAATGTAAACGTTACTTCAAATGTCAAAGGTTGCCAAACTTTTCGTGATGCCACTCAAGAGGTACCACTGCTACATTTATTTTTTTCTTATAACAGCAATGTCACGTGTAGTATTGTTATGTACCGCTTTGTAAGGTTGAAGAAGTAAAGGAGCAGTCAACCTGGTAGTAAGTGGTCACTTCCGCCCATGGATATCTGTAACCAACTCCATATATAGCAGGTTCTACCTGCAGCCTTTCACAGATGAATTGCCATTTCTGAGGACTCAGGTGGTCGCCACTTATATATGTGAACCGACATCCACACTCATTTACCGAAACGCAAAAATTATTTGCGCTTGAAGTAATAGTGTGGGTATATTTATCCTTATATGTCTACACTTGTGTGTGAGACTTGTACACTTAGGTACATGCAAACGTAGTCCTCGGGAGTAGCAACGTATCTATGGCCAATCAGCTAAAAATCCAATATTACTTTGGATAATTATAAAAGCGCATGAAAAATTTGTTCTAATCTAGTTAGTGTTGTAATTTTATTTAAGAACCTTCAACTTATTTAATAATTACTCGGTTAAAAGTAGAACAAAGGATAATAGTACGAATTACGTTTTATTTTTTTTGACTTTCCTTATGAGGGTTTTCTTTAAAGGTAGAGAAAGAGGGACAGTATTTGGTACCGTACCATATCATTTATCACATATTTCTAATCTTATTATAACAAAAATACCGAAAATAAAAATATTTTTTGATTCACTAGACAAAATCTACTCTCGAATACTATTTTCATTGAGTATTATTTTTTAAATCTTTTATTACTTTAATGGCTAATATTAAGACTAGAATAAGTATATGTTAATCACAAGAAATAATGTATGTCGATTGGCACATTATAATCATGGGTTTATATGCACACCGATCATTACGTCACATCTTCATAATGTCACGTTAACATTTTACAAAAATCGCAGTCGTTCAGAGTACTTAAGGTACTTTGAAGATTATAACTAAGTAATGCTTACTATCCTTATTTAAATTTCTGTCCTTCATTTAGTTAATCTGAGCTCCTCGAGCGTACCACCCTGCCTGGTGAAGTATAAAGCACTAAACAAAAAGTACCAACAACAAATAGCACCTTTAGAAATACAATGAAAAAAGCGCAGCATGCACTCGACACAAATGCATTTGAATCAGGAGTGCTAATTCTAAATTAAATCTACTTCCATCTAGAGCAAACGGTAATTACACGAGAGTCGATGTTGCATTGAATAGTCTGGCATTTTTAAAACTGGTTTTGTCATAGATCAGTTTGACGAATTTTACACCGAAGTACTTCTAAAGGGGCGAAACCTGTAACATCTATACATTGACTTAAGAACAAATGGTCGTTTAGTTTAGTAATATATCAAAAAGCGTGCGTGCACTTTGTGCGCAGGTAAGTTATAGTTCTTTAGTGTGTTTAATGAAAAATAATAAAGAGTGCATCAATGTAAAAAATATATTACAAAACAACATGTAATAAACGAAGTATTCTACGAAGCTTACAATATTGACTACTGAATTGTATGGTGCCGATGTTATTTTTCTCAAACGCTTCAAAAGAAATATATCTAACTTCAAAAAGTCCCAAAAAACATGTAAAAATATAAATTACGTGTTACATAAGCAGCCATGAATAGGCTTCTTGATTAGATATGTCATAAAATAACAGTCATAACCGTTAATGCTATGTCCGCACGAATACCCAACCTAAGCAAACCGTCACAGGTTTGTAAGCGTTTGTGGTCCACCTTTTGATTCTCCAAATCAAACCAAACGTTTGTAGAGGTTTGGACGCGACATAAATCACGTTAATTAAAAAATACTCATAAACCCAATTTTAAGCAATAAATTATAAAATTGCACACCATAACTTTCTCACTCTTGAAGTGAATTTTCTACAAAATCACAAGAAACTTTCCCTTTCGTCATAACCCTTTGCTCTTTCAAATGACAGGTAGTCTGCTATTCTATCCTTTCTCCTATTTTAAGTGCTATTCAGGCACTTTTCAGTGCAGATGCGAAACACATTAGTTACTAGGTCAATGTATATCTTGGTCACCTTTTGCTAGTGCCTCATCGAAGGATGTTAAAGCTCGAGCGCGTATTACGTTTAATTTGACATCGTAATGTGGAGTTACGCTCGATTCACATGGCATTATATTGCATGTTTTTGTGTAACGTATATCTTATCCAAAAAATAACAGGTTCCATGTTGGGGCGCGCCATTTACACTTAATTAATCAAGTCATCCAAACCAACAGAGTATGTGTAAAATTCAGTTGCAAGATTTGACCCTTGCATACATACGAACTAAAAAAGTAAGTGTACTACACTAAAACTTACTCCGTTAAATACGTTAATCGAATACTCCTTGGAAGAAATCCAGTCCAATAATATATTCATTTTACAGTGGCGTGTCATATTACGAAGTCTCGTTCACAGCCTTCGATGCCACAATATTTTATTCGAACAGACACATTCAGTACAATTCCATGCGAATCTAGCCTTAGGGCATACTTATTTTATGTTACCCGAGATGTACATCGTTTCACCTCCCTTTACAAATACTCAATTATTTTTCTGAAATAAAAAGGAAATCATAATAAACATAATGCCATAAAAAACAGATATACAGACAGACTAAAATGAGCAATAAATCCTTTCGGAGTGGGTGTCTACATCTTAACAGAAACCTCAATTTCACAGTAGTCAGGATCCTTTCATAAATATAGATGTATCATATTTAAGTATGCCCAACTCCACATTTCAATATTACTTACTTAAAACTTTTGAAGACTTTGTTTTGAGGCCTTTGTCAAGTCTATCATTCTTCTTTTCTTCTCATGTGCATCAATCATACATTTAGTATAAGCGTTTATCTTATTGATGTCGTGCGTATTGTACTGCTCATGTTCGAGCATAGATGTTTACACATTAATATAAGTAACCTATGAACTAAAAGAACATTAAATTGAACTTCTATCACATGTTCATGAAAATGGTGTCTCAGTAAAATTTCGTCACACGAACCTCTGCTAAAAACCAAACAAATAATTTAGTACTGTACTTTAAAAGTAATCTAGAATTATTGTAAAAACAAAAAACCGACTGTTTAAAAGTCTTGCAGCCTTTAGGAAGTAGTATTAGTTAGGAGTTTTAGTTATATAGTTATTAGTTTAGCCCACAACTTTGACGAATCCAAAGACTCTTTATTTGGGCGCAGATGTGTCAAAGAATGACACATAAGCCCGAAAGACATTACCATCCGCAGTCGGGCAATTAAAAGTTTAAATAAAGCAGTGAATAAAAATTAATTTCAAAACGTATACTTTGTTGGTATTATAGCTACACCTACCGAATGAAAAATGGCTTTTAAGGTATCTAAAATGAACAGAATCGTAAAGCACTGTAAATTTTGTGTTACCTTGAATGTTTGCTCAAAATGTCAATTAACTAAGTAGGACAATTTTCATCTGTAAATCGTATGACTTTCTTTAGTCTCAGTCCAAAACTGAAATAGATGTAGCCTCTCGGTTACTGTATTGAAGCATAAAAAGTTTTAGTAAAAGTTTTGTGCTTTAATACAATGTTCTGTGACGCAGTCTTCCTTTTTTGGTCTGAGGTTTAAAATCAAAATAACTAAAAAACTGCAACTCTACATTTTTCTGGACTACCTAAGTTAATTACGAGTGGGTCAGTATCCAACAATTATATATACATATATGTGTCAATTAAACCATCTTATTCATTACCACACTTCTGTAAAATCTAGGCAAAGGGTAATTAGTGGCTCGACTGAAGAGACAGTACGATCACACCAATTCCCATCAGACTCCTGTTGATGAATAACAACTCATTAGTGGTAGCGTCCCTTTTGGGACCGACTTTAAAACACTTGGCCTATTTAGTTTTCAAAAGTTCATAGCAGCGACTACTTCGCTTTAAATGATGCGTAATCATTCGCTATAAATCATTAATATTAATTACCTAAAGAATTAAACAAATGCAAACTTGTTAAAAAAAAACAAATTTATTTTCTTCCGGGGAAAACTCATCAGTGCTAGGGTTGGAGTTTACCGTCGATAGCGGGCTGGGGCTGTCGACTTCTTTTTCTGTCATGCCTACCATTTCTCACTAACTTCAAAGTGGCTCTCTTGAATCTATTAAATCTACCATCTAGTGTGAATGTGTATGTATAACAGAAAAAGGGCGGTTTTATTTTTAAGTTGTTTTTCCTTTCCTCTGAGACAATTCCGCTGTGTTCTATAAATGATTATAGGCTTCAATATCAAAATAAAGTTTTACTGCAAAAGGTTGATCATCCCTCTTCGTTATGATTTTCGATATCAGCTGAATTTTGCTATAACTTATGTCCATGATACCAGCGATACCAATGTCGGATTTACGGCAGGAAGGTGTCAGATTATATTTGGGTTGGTTATAGGTGAACCTGCACATACCACTTAAGAAGTGATGAATTGTAGGCTCGCTTGATGCTCCATTCGCATACACCCCTCATCAATCTTCACCATTTTTTTATCTAACACAGTCACAAATATGATATTTTATGGCGGTAAGTGTCATATTTAGAACCGTGGTAAACAAAATTGGTCAAAAACAGACAGCGGATGAAGTTGCGACTAAAGATAACCCTATGAACAAACTGTTACACGTGTTAATGTGTATCTTTTTTATTCATTTCTTTCTAGAACCACGGAATTATTTATTTATGCGTACCGTGTCATTATATTATTTATTTTGTATTATTCATTATACCTGATATAATGGATGATTGTGTTTTTACTTTTATATCTGTTTAAATTTTTTTAGACTACTTCTTATTAATTTATAAGGTTTTAATTAACAGATTTTCAATTAATTTTATTTTCCATGGTTGCTAGAAAGTTTGTCGTTTTCACATATACATAGGGGATACTATTTTTGTATTTTTACATTTTTTAAATGTTGTAGGATAGCTTTTCATATACCTCCTTCCCCTAGGACCAGGGGTTACACATTTTACACGTAATAACAAGAATCAGCGCTGAAACATCTGTCAAGTTATCGATCAATGAAGTATGGTTTTTAACGTCTTATGATTATTGTGATATTTACTCTTGCTGTACATAAACTAAAGTAAACGCTGTCTTTTATGTACAACATAAGTAGACTATAGAATATATTTTTTCAATTGCTAAGGACGTGTAAATAAGATAGAATGTAGGTTAGAATTAATATTTAGGGATGTAAATACATATATCTTAATAATTAGTATGGAAATTCTGATAACGTAGTAATGTAAATAAAACTTTGAATAGATGCTACTTTGATTTTCGATTTTGATTAGCATTTTTCTGGTAGTTATTAGTGTTAGTCGTCGTTGTCGTCGTCGGCCGAGCGATGACGTCAACGTTAGTAAAGGTCCTTTTATATTTCATAAGCTCCCCATGTAAATATTGCTTAAAATAGATTAGTAGTAGGTTTAGCGTCCTTTTAATAAAAACGATCCATTTAAAATTATAAGTGCTGTAAATAATAACTTAAAGGATTAGGTTTAGGATCATATTTATTCAACTTTCGATTTGGAATATTAGGTTAGTATCTTGTACATTCGCATTCGTGTATTGTATGTTAACTGAAAAAAAATATCGGAATAGGTTGGCTGATTTAATATATCTAAGACGATTATATTTAAGAACATTTAGATAGTAAATTTAGTTAGAACAATTTAGTTTATTTAAATAGAGAATTTAGGTAGGTTGTACATACTTATTAATCCAAGCGCCTGCGTTGGCAATAATCAAAACAACAGATTACTTGGTTAGTTAGGATAATTGTAAGGTATAGCATGCCAGGTGCTTAATGTAGATGCTTAGGATAGATAATATAAACCTTTAAGATGTATATATGTAGTTTCGTCTTTAGAGGCAATGAGAGAGATAGAAAGAAAGGGAAATAGGGGTAGATGATAGGAAGAAAGAAAGATGACAGTGTGTGTGAGAGATTTTATTGTAAGTAACATATTTTGTAATTTTTTTTTAATATATTTGTACATAATAAATAATAATAATGCCGGAAGAAGTCCACCAGTAACGCCTTAACAGATTGTGTTCATACTTTTATAAGGGCTTACTTTTTTTGCAAAAAGCTTGGTATTGCCCGTTGACCCCCATTTACGTTTATCCCACGTTTATTTATTGGTTCTATGATTTAGTTGCAGGCATTGTACATTTATTTACGATTTTACGCGTTAACATACCCCGTTTGAGATTGATTTATATGATTATTTTAAATAAAGAAAAATATTTATTTTATGCCACCGTTGTGTCTTAGATTTTATTTAAAACTTCGTACCTGTCTATTATTGGTGTCTTACTTCCTTAAATTTCTATAAGACTGAACTTGAAAATACTTTGAAATGTATTTTCGTTGGCAGGCTTCACATCATAACTATTTCTGTCAATAATGTGCGCGACGCGGGGGGAGATACTACTCTGAAGCACGATAACACCCGAAATGCAATGACAAGTATTATTCAAGTCCCATTAGATTTAAATAAGCGTGTCTGTGATATTTAGTCACAGAGAGTATGTCTTCCAATGTAAATATAGTGTATGTTGTAATTATTGTAATAGTAGTAGTAGTGGCCGTAATTGAATTTTTCGTTTTGAATCACATGTCGCAATAACATCTGCGTTCTCCCGTTTGTTCCAATCCACATGTCTAAGTTTATTACACAAGACACGAAATTATACACTTGTTAAAACTTACAAGAGTTTCTATTTTTAGCTAAATGTTTGGTCTTCTCTATTGGAAGATGTTGTTATCGACTTCTTTGCGTAAACACAAATTAAAACCCGGATTGTAATGTCTTTGCGATTCATCGAACAGAACTTTATATATTTATGTGTAAATATTCAAGATGGACTAAACTTCTTTACAAATTAAAATATTCCAGCGCAAAGACAAATCTGACAAATGCTGACTATTTTTAACAATTCCAAGGTTTTCATTTTGATACGCAAATGAGTCATCAACGCTGTGGAAATTTTGACGTAAGAATATTCTCTTGGCAATTAAAATCAGTTAATTTATTATTTATCCCTTGTTATTTGAAGGTAACTCGACTCCGGTCGCACCACCGCCATACCTTTTTCTGCCTAATGACAGCTGCGTTAAGTGCTGCTGTTTTCTGGTGTGAATGGTGTGGTAAGGGAGATATACTTTTCGAGGCATTCCAACTTAGTCCTCACTTAGTGACACATCTGTGGTCGACTATTGACCGGAATCGTATTATCTTGCCAGGGGTCGATTACAGATGTCCATAAGCGGCAACTATAGCCACGTTGCTGCTTGTTCGTTTGCACCTTTTTTATTTTTATTATCTCGGTTTGTGACTTAATTTTAATTCCAGGACAAATTTTTTCGGACATAAAGGATGAAAATTTCTATTACTTTTATTAATAATTTAGTTATAAATAATTTATGATCCAAAACCGAACGGTTTAAGAGAATATTCTCGGTCAGATGCCACTTGCGTTTTCGTTCATTTGAAGTGGACGATACTTGCTTACTAATAAGTTCTTAATCATAGCCTCCTATCAAACATCGGCCTTTGATAAAAAGCAAATATTTGCTGGTTTTACATATTTGTTATCAATGCTTATGTTTGCTAAATTGGTTGGTTAAAACTTGTTAGTATTTACATTAAATGCAAGTAAAATTAGTCAATCTTCTTCTTTTGATACTGGTTACTTTCATAAACCAATATTGTCAAATCGAAGGTTTATTTTTTGTTTTTTTACAAAACAATTGACACGTATATGTGGGGAGTTGTGACGTAATTGGTTCTTATAAGCTATCTTACCGCCAACCGTTTATAAATCAAATATGTCGTTACTCCTAATCTGCAACAATCAATTTGATTTGACGTGCTGGAAATGCTTATCAGGCATCGAAAAAGGAAAGAGATGGACAGATACTGCCATGACGGAAATCGTAGCAGAACATCATGTTACAATAGAATCTTGAGAGTTGCGACGAACTGCAACCCTTTCCTGATGAAGTCGATGGAGATCCGTTCGACACTGCGAAAGTCATCTTTCTTGACCTCGCATTGTGATTTCCGAGTCTTTCAACTTTGACTCACTGATGGCTGTCTTTGTTCAGCTCAAAGCTTCTCAATGCGTATAATGATCGGGCGCATAAGTTTCCCCGCTTATGCGCTTAAGCATATTACATACGCATCGAGTAGCATAAGTAACCAGTATCCCTTTAGTCGCAACATCGTTGGCTGTTTCTGTTAATTGACCGATGATCCCTCTTTAGCATATTTTTTTTAATCTTTACAATCTTTCAAAATCTTCTATTTCCTAATAACAGCAGTGTTAGGCTCTGCTTTGTTCAAGGTGCTCAGGGATAGCAATGCGGCCAACAGAACCTATTTAAGGACGGTGGCCGACATTTATTTAGGGTCGATTACAGATATCAATAGGCGACTGTGGTCACTTAATATCAAGTAGACTACATGCTCGTTTGCTATCCCTATTTCTTTTAAAAAAATCTGCAGGACGGGCAGGCTATAAGAATCTGAAAAAGAATTTAATATTCTATTTCAGTTTGGTTATGGAATTCCCGTAACTAGTTTTACATTCATTCAAATAATCATTAATGTTACCATACTAAGCATGCCGTGTGGTGTCGGCATCCATCGAATAGCACCACTCCCTTTCTTCCCGTGGATGTCGTAAGAGACGACTAAGGGATTCAACAAAGGAATTGATAGCGCCGTTTCCTGTTAATTTAATAATCGGAGCAAAAACATTTCTATGGAATCTATTTATATAGCGGAATTGTCTATTTTTTAAAATATCATTTTATCGTTATATTATTTGCCTAATGGAACATCTAATAGAATAGAACCGAAAATATTATGTTTCCATCCAAAACATATCGCAGTTGAAATAAGATGTTTTTTTTTTATTTTCAACATTATCCTAGCCTGGCGCTACTAGCGTATGTGGCACTCCAACTTAGTCCTCGGGGGTAGCAAGACTTCGCTCAGTTTTTAAGGACTCCAATCACATTTGGGGTTGATTATGGATGTTTTGTAGCTGTCCATAGCTTGCAGTGACCGCCTAACATCAGGCGCGCTGTATGCTTGTGTGCTACCCCTATCAATAAATTAAAAATATCTCTCATTCCATCTCTAACAATATAAAAATGATTAAAAATATTTTCCGTGATTGATGGCAAAACGGGATAGTTAGGCCCAACTAATACCAAATGAAATGAAAGAAGAACCTTCCAGAAACTCGTTTAATATTCTTAATCATTAAGTATATGATGTAAATTTACTGAGAACCATTTCAACTTTCGACAATATAATTACCCATCCTTCAGTACGTAAAAAAACTTGCAAATGTATGTATTTCTTAAGTACTTAGTATATAGTCATGTATTGGAGTCTACCTAGAGCTCTTGACCACCGTCTTTTTTGTCAGTAAGATACGATACTACTCAGGCAGAAACGGAATTAAATAGGTGATTCCAAAACAAAAATATGCCAAATTTCAAAATTGGGATTGCATACAGTAACAGATATTCATTTGGATTGACCTAAAAGTTTTCCGAACTTACTAAGGCAGGGGTTCCCAAAGTGTGCGCCGCGGCGCCCTGGTGCGCCGTAGAAAGTAAAGAGGGGCGCCGTGAGTCGATCCTCTAATTATTGTACACCACAAATCAATATTTGAATATAAAATAAAATCAATGTGAATCAAAACGCCAATGCGTTTTAATTCACATTGATTTGACTGATTAATTATCGTATTTAATTTTTGTTTTTTCTCAAGTATTTCTTGTTGTTTTCCGTTTAAAGTCTTTTATAATAACATAAGTATGGTACAATTTTATATTGTGGTGTTTAAATTTTCGTTTCGATCAACCTAACGTAACTACTATTATTGTGGGTACTTATTTCTTTCGACTGTCTTCTTCTAATAGTTAGCTAGAACAGGGCGCCGTGAAAAAATATCGAACATGTAACTGCGCCGCGGGTTACAAAAGATTGGGAACCCCTGTACTAAGGTATAAAATGCCGGTATCTTACTAGCAGGAATAGACATAAAACTTACTATTACTCTGTCTAATCTTAAGGGTCTATCATTTATGTTTATGTAATAAACACAGTAGGACTACCTTTACATTTTCGGAATTGTTGTGCGGAAAAACGAATTTCATACGTAAGGGTATGTAATCTGTAAACGTGGTTTAAAAATCACTTAAACATTTTAGAACTAAATTATTTTTTGGTAATACTGGTCTGTGTACTTAATGAGAGTTCTCATATTTATCGAAGCCGAATCGACTTAGGCCGGAATGAAGCCAGTTCTAAACATTACGTCAATGCGTCTTAAAAACCTACAGCACATCCATTGTTGGATAAAAGTTTCCAATCGACGAGTTTACGTCGACCGTAATAAAGCGGCATTTAACTGCAGCTTTTTCGGAAAAGCGTTGACCTCGAATCGTACACGGAGTTATTCCACCATGCCTAGATATAACATCTGTCGCATAGTAATGTTATTACTTCTGAACGGCATAAGCCGATTTGTCATCGATATTTCGAGACTGCCTTATTATTTAAGAGCAAAATTGTCTGACCGCTCATTGGCTACTATCGCCTGAGCGACCGTTGCGTAGGCCACCATCTTGTCGCTTAAGCAACTGCTTGCTTGAGCCGCTACAGCTAGCCGCGGCCAACAAACGGCACTTATTCCATAAATCTGTTAATAGTCGATTATCTGCCCATCTGTATAGATGCTTGAACTGCTTAGTTACCGAACAACTTGTGATAGTCGCGTTAACCGCTAAAGCCACTAGTTGCTCACGAGATAGAAACCAATATGCTGTCAGGCTAAGCGTGAAGCGTGCGTTTGACAGTAAATCGATAATATAATATATTAGACACCACATCAATAACTAAGAAGAACACAACAAAATAGTTCAAATTTGCAACGTTTATGCAACATTTAGATACTCGTGGAGTGCGGAGAAATAGGCGCAAATACGAGTATGTAATAAAATAACTCGGATGCATACGGTACTTGCCATGACTACTCGTCAGCGATTTATTTCGCGATTTCTTTTTCCAAATTAATGGATTGTGGGTTTGTATTCGTGAGCTATGTTTACATACTCGTCATTGTTTGGCACGTTATGCGGCGGATTGTTAACGACTATCTAAATTTTGCGTTACGAATGCGTTCAGTCTTTCACACAAATTGAAATCGTTTTGCTATGAAAGAATTGACAGTGTCAAACGCTTGCCCAGTGCTGTTTAAACATTTCTGTAACTCATTTTATCTACCATACTGAACATATTGCTATAACCCACTTATATCTTTCGAAATACATGACACTGTATACAAGTAAGTTTGTTTTATTTTTAAGGAGGAAAGAATTTGTCAATTTGTTACTTAAAATTTGAGAATTGAAGAAATTATAGGATAATTATTTTGGTACATCTGCATAGTGAGGCACAACTTGTTTTAATATGGATTAGAATTTAGAATGGCGGCGTTTGTATTTACCTTTCGATTCATTTCTATAACTTGTGAGCGTAAAAAAATTGCAGCATTTTAGATTTTAATGTTCTAGGAAATAGGATTACACAGATAAAAAAGAAAATAAGTAATATTTGTTTACTTACTTACTTGAAAATTACTTTAAAATCATGTAGGTCATGTAGTTACCCGATAATATATTCGAATTATGACTTGGATTGATATTAATATCATATTTATTTTTATATTTAATCGTTTGATTGTAGATAAAACTCGGAGGTGTGCGAAAGATTGGATATAATAAGGATGTGTCCACTTAGCATCTGTTATACATACGAACCCCTTACAAATAAGCTTAGATTGAAAATTATGTATGTAGTACCTAATAGATAAAAAATGAAAAAAGTAACAGCGTGTTCCAGAAATTAGTTACAAGAAAGTATATACATATTTCGTTACGTTCATTTGAGGAGTAAACTTTATTTCGATGACATTATTTTATGATACAAAGTAGGTTGCACTCAATATATTCATTAAAACGTTACAACAACTCTTATACCAATAAAAGGTGTTTTTGTATAACATTATTTAGTTGACATGATGGTGGAGAGACAAAGGGTCAGGAAGTCGTGTCTCACAGGAGTGGCGCGGGGAGGGGCGCCACCTCCCTCAAGAAGAGGGCCATAAGGATATGTTAATACAGAAAAATATATTGCATCATACATTATGTTAAATATTATAAAATTAAATAGAGCATAGTAGTTACTTGAACGGCCAGAACACTATTTATAATCTCATTAGATTCAAGTATTTAATTTCAAGAAACTAAATGATGTCATTAAAAATTTACTCTAAATACTTATTGAGCTAATGTTACCTTACTGTACAATTATGCTGGTGGAGAGGTTAATGTTAGGTTAGATAGGTTGAGCCTCACAGGAGCGGCGCGGGGTGGGGCGCCATTCCCCCTCCAAACGGAGGGCCGTTGTCCGAAGACATAATCTTCGGATAATTGATTTAAAATAAGTAAATTAAAATAAGAAAAACAAGTGCAAGACGAAAAACAATTGATGAAAAATTTATAAAAAAAATCACAATTGTGAATTAAATAAAAAAAAGTTGGCTGCATGAACTATGTTATTCATGCCTAATCTAAGAGCAGAATGACATTGACAAATTGTACAAAGTCAAATGGACGATACAAAAAGTCAAAGTCAAACGTTGACGTTTCAAATCATCTGTTTTTATTTAAATTTAAAATATTCCTATTTATTAAGTGAATTGAAAAATATAAAATAAATGTAGGCTTACATACAAAAATAACTGCAATTAGTGATTTACTACAAAATTGTACCTATTGAAAAATATTTACAAAGGAAGTTATGGTTAATTATTGTGTTATACTTAATAGCTGGATTGTTCTATCTTTCGCTCAGTGAGTTACGCAATACTTAATACACACATGGAATTAGGTACGTAAGTTTCCTTTATAATCTATGACGAAACAATTTATGTACGAGTATATACAATGTGTTAAAAAGTTAGAACGAATACTAAATTAAATGTTTCGAATTTCGAAAACATCAAGTCTTCGAGTATCTAAGTTTAAGAGTATCACACATTCATACACCTTAGGCTTTTTACTTTTTAGGTTTTAGACTTTAATACTTTTTTCAATATACATAGTCAGTTGTAAGGAAATCCTAAAATTAATGTCTTCAGTCTAGTTAAAGTGAAAAGAATTTCAACACCCATCTAAGAAGGCGGTGAATTAATCTATATTAGGTCTATTAAAGTTATATGTGGGGAAATAAGTAGCTGGACTTAGTAATAGTTTGATACCAAGCATAAAAAATCATAGGCAACCACTTATGGCATTACTTAGAAAATAATTTTAAAAAGTATAGGCTAAAAAGTATTTTATGCAACAAATGTTTTGATTGCTTAATTAAGAATGTTATTATTAAACCTTCTACATATTGAAATAAGAGATCATAATTTTTTTTTTATAATAATGGTATTTATGTCATATTTCTGTTAAAGTAATACTTTTGAGTATCTAATACTATAATACTGATACTCAAAGAAATCTATGTTAGATTTCTTATAAGAAAATGTCACAAGTAAATTGATAAGGTCTCAAAGTGGTACATAATATTAAAATTACACCACTCCTATTCTCATTGTACTACATGTGTTATGTGCTAAACACCATTATAATTTTTACCATGATTTATTAGCTTGACCTGTATGTATGTAATCTGTATCTTGGAACTCAATTTTTACCCACTTTGAACGGTCCGATTAATTTAAAATTTTGAACAATTTCCAAGAACCAATGACAATACATGATTTTAATAATTTTATTCCATTAGGTAACACATAACAATAGAACCTTTCAGTAATCAGTAATTTATTTATTTATTTATTTATTTATTTGGTTTACCAACAATTGTTACATTCTTACAGTAACTTCTTACAACATAACCTATAATATAGCTAAATGCACAATCACTTATAGGTAAACACTGCATGCAATGAACATAATACCTAAGTAACAGAGGCGCTTGACTTAAAACAATGTTTTACTAATTTAATAACTATATTAATGTAGGGTGATTCTGATTTTAATAGTAATGGTGGAATTTAATTTGGGATTTTCTTGAGCAAATGATGTCGAAACTGGTGAAGCTTGAGTGAGAATAAATCAATTTGTCTATCAATGGACCAATCATTAAAGGTTTTACTTAAACGAGGTATTGGAGAATTGCTACCTAAGACTGTTAATCTTAGCGGCGGAACAAAAAGTGAAGTTGGATGGCGCGGGGCGGTTCGGGGTATTCTAAATTTAAAGTTGCTAAGTAGTTGTGGACAATCTATAATGTTATTATGAATTTTGTAAAGGAATGTCAAGTCCAGAAGTATTCTTCGCTTATTCAAAGAAGACATATTAAAGTGTTCAAGTTTTTCAGAGTATGTGCGCATTCTTTTTGAAATATTAGCAGAGTGTGATAAATGCCATAAGAACCTTTTCTGGACACGTTCAATTCTAAGAATATGAGCCGCATAATGAGGCCTCCAAACTACAGGACAATACTCCAACACACTTCGTACTAAAGTATTATACAAAAGGGTTCTAGTCTCTGGTTTTTTTAAGATTTTACTGTTTCTTATGACGAACCCCAGCATATTGGATGCACGTTTGATTATATTATCTATATGAGGCAAAAATGTTAACTTTTTATCTAATGTAACCCCCAAGTCTCTAATACTAATTTACTCTTGTAAACGCCTTCCTTGAATATAATATTTTGAATCAACAGTATTGTATTTTTATGTGAATTTTATAAAAAAACATTTATCTATATTTAGATTCATGCCATTAATGCAACACCAATAAGTAATCAATATTTATTGCATATTACTGGTTTTTACAAGATTTTTCTTGTTGACGGTTTTACATTTCTCTGTAGTTACGCTATGGGTGTGCAATTTCTTAATTAATTAAACGAAAACTATCTGTGTAGGTAAGTATAATTAAATTAGAGGAAAATAGGAGACATGTATTAGATCAAACACTTAAGAAGCAACAGCTATCATTATTCCATGTCAAAATAATTATATTGTAAATAATTGAATACAATGGAAATGAATATGTCAAGAAATTAATTATACATTCAACAATTTATCATTAAGGTACTTGTCATTTGTATAATAACATTTACATTTTAATAATAGTTTTAAATTTACTTAACCCTCATCACCCACAAATATTACAAGTGTGTTGAGCAGAATACAGCAGCTCGTTTCATAGCAATGAATAGAGCAGTAAGCAAGAAATCCTTAATATGAAAAATCCCAATTTAATCCATTATGTTACATATGTCCAGGTTGCAACATATTTATGGCCCACTTAGTTAAGACTTCAATGTTTTTTGAGTTTTTGATGTTAGTTTTACTTTCAAATACATATTACCAAAAGCTACATACTCATAGACAAGTAACTTGAATTTGATAAATCTGCAGTTATTTTTTTAATATCCAAAATTTTATAATCTCTTCTAGGATATAATTTCCATTATTTCTACTTTAGACTTTGATACATATCAGTTAATCACGAATAGAATGATATAATAGTAAGTTATCAGTCCCATTACCCATCAGTCTATGTATCCCTTCCATACATCCATCCATCAGTCGGTTGGTCTCAATTAGTCTTACCGACCGACTGTTGGTCAGTTTTTCCTAACTCGTGTCATGTATGTCTGCCACCTATCCTTGGCCAATATGTTGGTCTGTCAGTAGGTCAGTTTGTCTGATCGTGGGCCAATTGGTACAAAAAACATTGGTCCAAATTTACAAAAAAGAATACATTGTTACTCAGTATAATGAAAAATATAAACCCATTTTCCCGATAACATTATAGGCGTTGTAGATATTATTATTTAGTTTTAGTTTAGGGATAAAAAAATTGATACGGAACCATCGGCATGTTATTTCATCTCGCGCTTCCAAGCATTCAGGCTCTCGAACGTTCCTTAAAATGCGATATTGATTTGTACGCGTTCGGTCATGCGCATAACGTTCTGGCTCCGTATTATTATTGTAGACTGCCACCCTACTTCCCGCGAGATTTCTGGCTCCCTCCCGAATAATTTATAGGAATCGGGCCTTTATACCTTTTATACAAGGAGCACAATCGTATATCAGTTGTGGAGGGGCACTCCCCTTCCACTATTAGTCACCCTCAACCCCCTAAGGGTCCCGTGGCGCGTCCCGATATAAATGTCCAGACTCCCCGACCGCCAGTTCGCCTGAAACAACTCAGACCCGTAGTCATTGCGTCTGCAACGCGAATTAAATTCCTTTGTTCAGGAATAACTGTTTGGTCTAACATTTTCTGAGTCTTATTCTATTTCTAATTGAATCTAATAGGACGTGTTAAATGTGCCAGTGTATGTGTTTTGTTAAAAATTTTGAGTTAGTGAGGATAGTGCTCAGTGCAATGTCGAAATTTATATTCTTGCTTGTTTTAGTGGAAGTCGAGAAAACTAAATGATCACGCAAATAGATCAAGAAAAATTTGGAGAATTGGAAAAAATTACCGAATAAAGCTAAATGGTTTTAGAATATTAAAAAAACAAAGATAATAAGACGATCGATCTAAATTAAATTGTGGTCACCTTTTTAACGGTCATTTAAAGCATATTGCGTTTACGTGCCTGTTTCAGTTAGATTTTTGTTAGCTGGTTACTGGTACACAAATGATTTTATCGAACTCATACAATACCTAAAAACTAATAAAAAACCGCCGGTGCCTGATAAAAAACGCTTGCATTCGTCATTAGTATAGAAGAGTAATATTTTTTTAAACCTACCATAATTTTGTTAGTCTAAATTAGAAGCAAAGCTACCAATAGACGTGAATATATTAAATTTAAGAAGATCTAAAGATCTCGAAGAAAATGGCGTCAATTCCTCCATTACTGACCTCACATTTGTTGAGTATTAGAAGACGTAAATGTAAAGAGATTGCGTAAAATTTATATTTGTAGCACCATAAACTTACTAAGCGGTTAATATAACATAGTATATTTCTTATTCGATAAAAGAACTCCGGTTTATATATTAACGGTTCAGGATTATATATATATTAAATTAAATACGTGCGATAAACTACCGTTTCTATAAATACGACCGACAATTATTTTAATAAATTGTTCTAAAATAAAACACATAAAATAATAATTACTTAACGCAGATATATTTAGGTAATAGGTAGGCGTAGCATCGGTACGGGGCAGCCGGAAGATGAGGTGTGCTACGCTGTGCCGTAATCAAGAAGACAGAAGATAATAAATTGCGAATTCGTGATTTACCCTGTAGATCCGGGCTTTTGTAGTTCTTCTTTTTTTTTGGCCAGAAGCTCGTTTCTACAGGTATCTCACGGCTGAATATTCACGTCACTTAAATTTCAAGGACAAATGAATTGGTACGTTATGTGTTATTCGTGTAATGTCCCTAAAGATAATTTTTGTTTCATTAAAATAATATCCTCCCTCAACCTTGCATTCTTTTACATTTTAGTTTTTTTCGCTTATACCCTGGTTTATTAGCTACATACATAATTTATTAAGGTACTTTTTATGTTTCAGGTTAAGCCTTCTTACTGGTGCTTTACAAATCGCAGTATTTTAAAATTATCTGCTTTAATTGACGATTAAAATTTCACATCCGGATATCCAAATATATAGGGCTGGCGATTCATGCAACCGTATTGATCAATCAATGTCAATTTTCGTCATAGTAAATGACCAGTCCTATGTCAAAGAACTGTTAAGAATCTTCCTACGAATTCCTGAAAATATTTTTTCTTCAGATTGTAAGATTCTTCATTTCCTTTGTTTTAGCACTCTCGATTTATGAACCATCATAAATCACCACAACCATCTGGTGATCAGTTGAGGAAGAGAACGGCCGTTGTACAATATGCCAAATGGAAGGCGTTTGCGGAATTTTTCGTCAAACATAAATCGTTTCCTAATTGTTATGGTTTAATAAGATTTGTCAATAGTTATAATGATTAAATGTATCCTTTAATTTAAGGTATTCTTACTGAAGCATAAGATGTCAAAGGGCTATTAGAGATGTAGCATATACTTTACTGAGATTTTTTTTGTCAGATTGTAAAATTTCTTCATTGCTTTGTTTTAGAACCCTCGATTTATGGTGGTTCTGGTGATCAGTTGAGGAAGAGAACGGGCGTTGTACGTTATGCCAAATGGAAGACGTTTGCGGAATTTATCGTCAAGCATAAACCGTTTCCTAATTGTTATGGTTTAATAAGATTTCTCAATAGTTATAATGATTAAATGTATTCTTTAGTTTAAGGTAATCTTACTAAACCATCAGATGTCAAAGGGCTATTGGAGATGTAGCGTATAATTTACTGAGATTTTTTTTGTCAGATTGTAAGATTCTTCATTTCCTTTGTTTTAGCACTCTCGATTTATGAACCATCATAAATCACCAGAATCATCTGGGGATCAGTAGAGGAAGAGAGCGGGCGTTGTACGTTATCCCAAATGGAAGGCGTTTGCGGAATGTATCGTCAAGCATAAATCGTTTCCTAATTGTTATGGTTTAATAAGATTTCTCAATAGTTATAATGATTAAATGTATTCTTTAGTTTAAGGTAATCTTACTAAACCATCAGATGTCAAAGGGCTATTGGAGATGTAGCGTATAATTTACTGAGATTTTTTTTGTCAGATTGTAAGATTCTTCATTTCCTTTGTTTTAGCACTCTCGATTTATGAACCATCATAAATCACCAGAATCATCTGGGGATCAGTAGAGGAAGAGAGCGGGCGTTGTACGTTATCCCAAATGGAAGGCGTTTGCGGAATGTATCGTCAAGCATAAATCGTTTCCTAATTGTTATGGTTTAATAAGATTTCTCAATAGTTATAATGATTAAATGTATTCTTTAGTTTAAGGTAATCTTACTAAACCATCAGATGTCAAAGGGCTATTGGAGATGTAGCGTATAATTTACTGAGATTTTTTTGTCAGATTGTAAGATTCTTCATTTCCTTTGTTTTAGCACTCTCGATTTATGAACCATCATAAATCACCAGAATCATCTGGGGATCAGTAGAGGAAGAGAACGGGCGTTGTACGTTATGCCAAATGGAAGGCGTTTGCGGAATGTATCGTCAAGCATAAATCGTTTCCTAATTGTTATGGTTTAATAAGATTTCTCAATAGTTATAATGATTAAATGTATCCTTTAATTTAAGGTCATCTTACTAAACCATCAGATGTCAAAGGGCTATTAGAGATTTAGCGTATAATTTGCTAAGATTTTTGTCAGATTGTAATTTATTTTTATTTCCTTTGTTTTAGAATAGTCGGTGGTGATGGTGATCAGCTGACGAAGAGAACAGGGCTTTTACTTCATGGCAGGCGGCAGTCGTTATCATCAGACTAATTTAGTTCTACATGTCATCATTTTATAACTGTACCCAATAATTGTAACAATTGTATATTGATCATAATCCCAAAGACCAAAGATAATCTTCCAAAAGTATCAGATGTCAAAGGTTTTTAGAGATCTCTTAGGTTTAGCAGGACTACTTGTAAGAAATTTTATGCGTTTCCACTATTTACCATTTCCTTTTTTTAGGACTCTGGCTTACGACGGTGATCATCTGATGATGACAAGGTTATGGCAGATCTTTGGCAGTCAGCGCTTTTTATCTTCAAGCATATTTTCATTTTCTGAGTAAGTTAAGACTATATTCATAATAATTTAATAACTGTATTCATTTAGATAAATTTGCACTGTATATGAACTTCTGAAGTTAATCTGTCCAAAGCCAAAGCCACCATCTGTCTGTGTTAGGACTTTCTATGAGAAATGTGAGACCGATTCTAAAATATCTTTATTTTCATTGCTTTAGGACTCGGATCATTGTGCTGCTGGCTGACTCGACTGCGAGAATAGGACTGACATTATGGCCGATAGCAGTATTGAGCGCATTTATTCATCAGACATATCTTGTTTTGTGAATGTGATAATTTAATAACTTTGCTCAATAAGGTAAGGTTGTTATGATCTTGAACATTAGAAGGTAATTCTCTGTATATAAAGGTATCAGGTTTAGCAGTCTTGAGCGCATTTATTCATCAGACATATTTTGTCTTGTGATTATTTTAATAACTTTGCTCAATAAGGTGTTATGATCTTGAACATTAGAAGGTAATTCTCTGCATATAAAGGTATCAGGTTTAAAATGGTTCTTCAGAGGTTTTGTGTTTAACTTACTTAGGTTAGTAAGACCTAAAGGTAATCTCAAATAATTGTTAGAGGTAACTGTTAGAGCTAAAAGTCGGTACGCTCTTTTTACTTCACTTACTAAAATGTTTTGTTGGTTTCAGAAATCTGGCTGATGGTGGCGCTGGTGACACCTGATGGAGAGAACGGGCTGATGGGCGGCTACAACTGAACGCGTTCTTCATCTTCGCGAGTCCAGGGCAGAGCTACACTTCAACTTCAATTGCAATGTATAACTGTAGCGTGTAAGCTAATATATAAGGTTAATAATATGTACTCGAAACAATAAAGTTTGAAAATTGGAGCTATGATAATTTAATAAAGCTAATATATAAGGTTAATATGTACTCGAAACAATAAAGTTTGATAATTAGGGATATGGTAATTTAATAAAGCTAATATATAAGGTTAATATGTACTCGAAACGATAAAGTTTGATAATTGAAGATATGATAATTTTAATTATACCTAATGGCGGTATCTTTATATTTGATAATAAAGATTTTGTATACATAAAGCTGTTTTTCTACCCAATTATCCTAGTTAAAATTTAAAAAAATAAAAAAAATGCGTTTATTTAAGAAAAATCCTTAAAACATAATAATGTAATCTATAGTAAATCATTATAATGATGTAAGAATATTTGTGTAGAATAAATTATGTTTGTATTTGGTAGTTTTTGTATTGTATTGTACTTAGGATAAATATCCATAATTATGTAACACTCGTCTTGAATTGTGTGAATAAAGTGAATTGTTAATGTATCAAAAATATTGTATCAATTATAATTCCCAACCCAATTGAAAATACTATAAAGGCAAACAAAAAATTAAATATTCGTACAGAATTATTCAATCATTAGTAACGAATTACTTTCAAAGAACTTGTACAATTTCAATTTGACGAAACACTTATGAAAAATCTTTACATTTGTAAAATACACATATATTACAAAGTACGTTATAGTAATATAAAATCACAAAATGGCTTAGGGATTACAAAGTACACACTTATACAATTAAAATTTGATGAAATTAGTTTATATTTACTTAAATCCATAATTCTGATTGATGTTGCGAACATTAGAATATAATGAAAAATACTCACATACACTATATATTGAATAACAGTATTGAAGAATGAAAGAATAAAGAATTGTAGCTATGTACTGGAAAAAATATGTTGAAATCATTCTAAAAATAATTATTATTTGCAATCTAAAGTTGCGATGAACTTTGCTGAAGGTGTTTGAAAAATCTCGCCTCGAAAATCGTTAATCCAGAGGATGTTGATAAGGACAATGGTACAAAACTATTGTTTAAAATATTGAATTGTCATCGGTCTTTAATAAGTATGCCAAATTTCGAGTTAATCCGACGTTTTGAAGGGGGTTAAAATCATGTTCAAAGATTCCGTTACATACTAACATACCAACATACCAACATACATACGTCTGAAGCTAATAAAAGCGTGTTAATGACCTAGTTTTGATATACCTATAATTTACGATGAGGTAATTATATTTTCAATAAAATAAAAGTATACTGCAGTTAGTCAAGTGGGTCATGACTCATGAGGTCTGGATCGCAGATCGAAGCGAATGACGTCATGTCGAGGCGTGACGTCATCAGCGGACGCCATTGCACATGCGAGTTCTCGCGCTTAATTCAAAATAGAAAAATGCTATCATTAGGCTTCAAACCAAAATAATATGTATTATCTTAGATTACTTATCATAGAAACAGTAGACTTGAATTATTATTACTTAAGTACACACGACTATAGAATTAATATCGATTGAAAGTATTTCGATCATTATTCTACATAAGAATTAAAGATTCGCGTGTCTGTACACCGAAAATAATTCGCCAAGTACGAGTCGAACTCGCACATGGAGGCTTCCGTACCACCAAATGTTCATTATTTTTACTTATTTTTATTCATTTCATTATTTTCAACAGTACTTAGTTATATGAAACAACAATAGATGGCGTTGGGGTGAGGAGGAGGTTGGTGGGAATGATACGTTAATTTTCAATTATACTTAGTCATGTTACACAAAAATAGATGGCCTTGGGGTGATAATGAATACAATGTATAATAAAATTAAACTACCTATATGTTATAGTAGTAAACGGATTGTAAAAATTTTTATTGTCCTTCTAGTATAGTTTAACAGTTAGATCGAAAAATGCCGAAAAATACCGGTTTGTTGTATGGAGACCCCCTTTTATATTCAACTTTGTTTTATTTTTAGTATTTGTTGTTAATTTAATGTCTGTCTATTACGGTTCCGGAGATATAGCCCTGTGACAAACGGACAGACAGCGAAGTCTTCGTTTTTAATACGCTTTTATTAGCTTCAGACGTATGTACTCGTATGTTGGTATGTTAGTATGTAACGGAATCTTTGAACATCATTTTAACCCCCTTCAAAACGTCGGATGAACTTGAAATTTGGCATACTTATTAAGGACCGATGACAATTCAATATTTTGACCTGACCTGACCTGACCTGACCTGACCTGACCTGACCTGACCTGACCTGATCTGACTTGACCTGACCTGACCTGACCTGACCTGACCTGACTTGACCTGACCTGACCTCAACTTCGACGCGTCCATTGTTAATAGCATCATGAAGCGGTGTCTCATCATCCTTATTCATTCAGCACTTCAACATCTGCACCTTCCTTTAACAAGATTTCCACTATTTCATTGTTCCCATTTCTTGCTGCCAAATGTAAAGGCATATATGATTTCAGCTCATCGTCATAGTCACAATTTATATTATTAACTCGAGCTGTAAAATTAATTAAACTACTAACAGTTTTAAAATCTCTGCAGGCAGCAGCAACACAAAGAAAAGAAATTCTAGAATTATTTTTGATATTAACATCATCATGCTGTAATATTAAATCGATGATTGGACGACGTCCTTTTGAAATGGCTAGATGTAAAGCAGTTGAACGTTTTTCTCTTGAGTATTGCCATCAGCGCCTGTTTTTAAAAGATGCTCTATCATCCTTTTTCCGTGATTACTTTTATCCAAGATAGAGGACCTGGGATATGGTATAAATTATGAAAGAAAGCAGTTAGCATTGGCAATTCGAATGTCATTCAACAACTCCTCTGGGATTTTCACGTTAACAATAAAAATAAACACCAATGTAAAACACCACTTCATACAGCTGTGTTAAACAATGACCCAATATTCATTTTTGCACTGCTAAGCAAAGGTGCTGATGCTGATTCGAAAGATAAACTTGATAATACGCTACGTAATAATCGTTAAAATAATCGCTAAAATAATCATTAAAAAATGAAAAATAAATAATAGTTAAAAAAAAAACTAAAAAATACGCTTTTATAAAAAATTCGACCAAAAAATGAAAAATAAATAATAGTTTAAAAAAACTAAAAAAATACACTTTTTATAGAAAATCCAACTAAAAAATAGAAAATATTTTTTTTAAATTTGAGTTAAGAATAGTGTAAATAAGATAAAAATATTTTTTATTGTAAAATAAATAAATAGTTTTAAAAAAACTAAAAAAATACACTTTTTATAGAAAATCCAACTAAAAAATAGAAAATATTTTGTTTTAAATTTGAATTAAGAATAGTGTAAATAAGATAAAAATATTTTTTATTGTAAAAAAAGCGTGGGGTGCATGGTGTCAATAGTTATAAATATTTTATTGATAGATATTGAGTAGAAGGATTATCATTTTGATAATATCTTAAAAAGCACCCCACGCTTTTTTTACAATAAAATATATTTTTATCTTATTTACACTATTCTTAATTCAAATTTAAAAAAAAATATTTTCTATTTTTTAGTTGGATTTTCTATAAAAAGTGTATTTTTTTAGTTTTTTTAAAACTATTTATTTATTTTTCATTTTTTGGTCGAATTTTTTATAAAAGCGTATTTTTTAGTTTTTTTTAACTATTATTTATTTTTCATTTTTTAGTGATCATTTTAGCGATTATTTTAACGATTATTACGTAGCGTATTATCAAGTTTATCTTTCGAATCAGCATCAGCACCTTTGCTTAGCAATGCTAAAATGAATATTGGGTCATTGTTTAACACAGCTGTATGAAGTGGTGTTTTACATTGGTGTTTATTTTTATTGTTAACGTGAAAATCCCAGAGGAGTTGTTTAATAACATCCGAATTGCCAATGCTAACTGCTTTCTTTCATAATTTATACCATATCCCAGGTCCTCTATCTTGGATAAAAGTAATCACGGAAAAAGGATGATACAGCATCTTTTAAAAACAGGCGCTGATGGCAATACTCAAGAGAAAAACGGTCAACTGCTTTACATCTAGCCATTTCAAAAGGACGTCGTCCAATCATCGATTTAATATTACAGCATGATGATGTTAATATAAAAAATAATTCTAGAATTTCTTCTCTTTGTGTTGCTGCTGCCTGCAGAGATTTTAAAACTGTTAGTAGTTTAATTAATTTTACAGCTCAAGTTAATAATATATGTTGTGACTATGACGATGAGCTGAAATCATATATGCCTTTACATTTGGCAGCAAGAAATGGGAACAATGAAATAGTGGAAATCTTGTTAAAGGAAGGTGCAGATGTTGAAGTGCTGAATGAATAAGGATGATGAGACACTGCTTCATGATGCTATTAACAACGGACGTGTCTAAGTTGAGGTCAGGTCAGGTCAGGTCAGGTCAGGTCAGGTCAGGTCAGGTCAGGTCAGGTTAGGTTAGGTGATCGGCGCGCCTGGTAGATTCCTTTATTGGTCTTAACGCAGACCTTCCGGGTCTCAGGAAAACAAAAATCGCTGATCCTGATTAACCTAGTAAGGATAACGGGTCAGAATGTTTAAAATATTGAATTGTCATCGGTCCTTAATAAGTATGCCAAATTTCAAGTTAATCCGACGTTTTGAAGGGGGTTAAAATCATGTTCAAAGATTCCGTTACATACTAACATACCAACATACATACGTATGAAGCTAATAAAAGCGTATTAATATTAAAAAGCGTGGGGTGCTTTTTAAGATATTATCAAAATGATAATCCTTCTACTCAATATCTATCAATAAAATATTTATAACTATTGACACCACGCACCCCACGCTTTTTTTACAATAAAAAATATTTTTATCTTATTTACACTATTCTTAATTCAAATGTTAAAAAAATTACTTTCTATTTTTTAGTTGGATTTTCTATAAAAAGTGTATTTTTTTAGTTTTTTTAAACTATTATTTATTTTTCATTTTTTGGTCGAATTTTTTATAAAAGCGTATTTTTTAGTTTTTTTTTTAACTATTATTTATTACACTATGGGTACGGAACCCTAAAAATGAAGGTACTCTAATTTTTTCATGACAAATCCTTGTTTCATTTATATTTAGTGTTTGTAACTCATCAAACCAAGAATACCTAATGGAATTTAACAGATAACCATATAGTTCGTATCTTGACTTAACATTAAGTTTTTATTTCATTCAAGTCGATCAAAAGTTATTACAATTTTAAGTCAAAGCAGTGTTTGTAACAATACATTACATCATACAATTTACGTACTTGATAGATAGCGTTATATGATTGACACTATGTTGTGAATCCATGACGACAGTTCCTTTTATAATATACAGCCAATCCCAGCCATGGTCATCTGTAATCAAACTCAGATAGGTACGCTTGGGGTCTTCGTTGTTACTTCCCAGAACTAAATTGTAATGCTTCGCATAACTACCTATATTCTTAGTCTACAACAGAATCTCGTAGTAACGTGACAGCAGCACCTAATAGGTACTCTGTGGCGGTGGTGACTCCGGAATCAAACCACTTTTAAAGTTTCTACTATCTTTAAACTTGTTAATATGATTTAGATATTGGATAGATGGCTTTACTTACCAGATACTTTCTACACTGAGAGCACTCCGCACTAGGATTATCTGCATGAATACATACAAAAACGATATACTACTATACGACGAGATACTCTAACATATACCTACAAAAGATATCTAAATTCATAAATTCTGTCTGACTGGGAGTCGAACGTGCAACCTCTTGCACGTCAAACGGGTGAGCAATCCGCTATGCTCTAGGGTGTGAATTGTAAGTATCCATAAACAGACGTTATTGATAGAAAAATATCTAGTTCTAGTACCTATATTATTTTTTACAACAGCCTTGCTAGTCCTGTCTGTCGGAGGCAAAATTGTCTAATGTTAGAGTAAAAGTTAGTCCGTGTCACTACCTAGTTCAAGGATGGAATTAGTGTAGATCAATGGTAATTGACATGACATTTGTCATAGTATTATGTATTTTTATATTAATTTGCATTTGCGTTGATAAAAAACCACCTTTTGAGGACTTCTTCCCATGCATCCCATATTTTCTATTATTTCCGTATACTTTTTTAACACAGAACGAAATAATTGCTGAAAGAATGAATGTTTTTTCATAAAGATCACGTCATTAACAAATGAGGTCAAGGGTCCATTATCACATCATACTGACCATAGATATATTATCCTACTGACGTAGGATACTGACTTATTTGCAGTTCACATAATTGCTTAACTTAAGTAAAATGAATATTATAGGTACCAACATACAATGTTGTTAACAGTAATGCAACATACAATGTTGCGCCTTATCAGTTACAAGTGAACCTTTCAGGTTATCAAATGGCTATCTAGTTAGCGGGCGGTGCAAAGATTTCTGTACTTCTCTTTCTGTACTTAGCAATATAGAGTTAAGTACTGCAGTTTGTTAAAACACTATCACTTCCAAGCTATAATGCCCTGGTACCTTAATGCGCTAATAATGAGTTTAATTAGCTTATCTATGACCTAGCCGTTACCCGCAACTTACTCATCTTAATATCTTAGATACTAAAACATGGTAATTTCTTTATTAATAATCAATCTACTTTTTGCCTACCAAAGACCGAAAAATAACAATTTCAAAAGCAAAATTGTCAAATTACTATCTTAACGGTTCCGTAGTCAAAATATGGGATAAATTGGTCGTTAATAAAAAATATAAGTACCTGCTTTTATATAATATAGGAGCAGACGAGCATGCAGTTACCCTGATGGTAAGTGGCTACTGCCATCCATGGACATCTGTAATCAACCCCAGATAAGATTAGATATTGGACCTGAGGTTGGCCACAATTGCGCCGCTACCCCTGAGGTCTAAGCTGGAACGCCTCGGAAAAGTATGTCTCCCTTACCACACCCTTCAAACCGGAACACAGCAGCGCCTAACACTGCGGTTATTAGGTAGAAATTGGTGTGGCGGTGGTGCCGCCGGAGTCGAACCATAAAGGGTACTACCACCTTCAAAAACTATATATTTAATTATGACATGCATACGTCCTCAACCCATGATTACGTATGGGCATGAGTTGGACAATAGTCCATCTCCCTGGCCAAGGACGTACTGGTAGACTTCACATTGATTAGAAACTTGTTTTTTAAAGACTTGCTAAGTTTTATCATGATGTTTTCCTGCACATATTTTGAAAAATCAGACTAGGATTTGAACCTCGGATCCCTCGATTGTAAGGCCGAAATACATCCACTAAGCTATCATCAATCAAAGGTTTCTTCATAGTGATATGTGTATTAGTAGTAATCGCTTGCTTTAACGGCGTGAGAAAACATAGTGAAAAAGTTTGTACAGGTACTTAAGACATCGAATCTCAAATCTACTAATTTGCACTTGAGCAGCGCGGTGGGCTATAGCCTAATCCTTCTCAATCTGACAGGAGAGCTTTCCCCAGCAGTGAGACAGTAAGGGATTGATGATGATGAAGAACTTTGCTTGCATATAATAGTGTGGTAGCTAATTGAAACTTACTCATACCTACTGTACTATTCTGGCTAAATTGAACTTACATGTAAACTGCTCATTCGATATAAAATTACTATTCTTAAAACGCTCAGAAGATTTTAAAAAAAACACTGGTAATTAATACAGTCTTATTAGTTTTAAAATAAGGTATAAAGATATTATGTTTCTCTTTTAAGAAGTAAAAATGTATGCTTGTATGATAGTTAAAACTGTTATTTGATAACATTGCAAAAAATTATTAGGATATCAGGATCATCATGATTAACGGTTTTCGAGGCGGTGACGAGCTCCTTAAAGTTCACGGCAGTAACTTAATTACAACAATTATTACTTTTTAGAATTATAAAACGTAAAAGCGTGAGTTTTTATAAACTATAATTTATTTTATTTCAAGCTCCGATTGATGAGTAAACTTTCAACTTTAAACGAATTTAGTAGGTAGTAGGTATATTAATTTTAAAAAGAGTGACAGTTCATTCCAAATCAACACCACATTCCACAAATCGGTTAAAATTGTTGGTAAAAAATATTTACAGTTAGAATTACAATTGAAACTAAACCATTTTCATTATATTATTTTATTTTCTATCTTTTTTGATACATAACTTTACTCTATATTTATTTTTGTTATCAAAGTATTTTTTTACAAACTTTGAACCGCCCTTTACATAAAAATATGTTCTTTATCAATGATCGACCTTTCCATGTTTCGAAGTTTAATTTCACTAGCCTTCTATGTAGTTCTTTAAGCACAAGCATCCAACTATGATCGATTTTTTCAAGGCGACCCATTTCATTGCAAGTTCAACTGGTAATTCCTCTTGAAACTCTCGTGCTAATTCATCTTTATTATTTCGTCTCCTCAGTACAGTCACCTAAAATAATGTTTAAAGAATGCTGTTTCTTAAATGATTTGTATATATGTAAGTACACTCGGAACAAAATAACGGAAGTTTTATACGTACATTGTAATAGCGAGTTTTGCAGCTGTAAGGCGATGGACACAGTTTTTCATTACAGATCTTCATTTCGAGCATACGAGGCACATAGTCTTCTCCTAAGAACAGCACCTTTTTCTGGTAATAAAAGCGTGTTAAAAAAAGAATTTGATTAGAAAATGTTTGATGGTAATATTATGACACATAAATTTAAATATTTGACGTCGACTATACGACAAACAAAAATTAATAAGTATATTTACTTACATTGTCTTCTTCACAAGTGCACGGAACCTCCTGGAACCCCTCCTAATAAAAAATATCAATTTTCAGTACATTTAACTTTAAATTTTACATAAGCTGGTGAGATAATTATAAATAAATTGCTATTTATACTTACGTAACGTTTTTCGGCTTCAAAGTTGCCTCCTTTTGTAGTTCTTGTTTGAACAGATGATTGATCCAATAGTAAAATGTCATTTCTAATCATGTTGGCATAGTCGACTAAGAGGTCTGGTAACTCTTTAGGACTGATGTCCGGTTCAAAAGATTTTGATCCGTAAGTTACACCCAAGTCATCTGCATTGTCAGAAACTTCGTTATTGGTCGCTTCTTGGACTATGTAATTTTGTCGCATACGAGTTCTATCATTCTTGACTGTATATTCATTTACATTGGATGATCTCTTGAAAGCCACCACTATAGCAATTGCTTGTATAGTAAGTAATACGGCGCACAAATGAAAAGATACTGCAGTTAGCTTCGCCTGAAACATAAAAACAACGTTTACACCATTGCGGGCATTTTAATCTTCGGGTTACGCAAATAAAAGTCACTTTTGATTTTTAAACGAAACGCCACACAACAAATCTAATAAGTATTTATCGCCAACTAACCATGGCGGTGACCGGTCCTTATGGGAAATATATGAAGAGTAATCTAAGTCCATGTATGTCCAGCCTTTTATACAGCAACACAGCAATCTGATTGATAGGTTAAAGAATAGACCCATTTGTTAGACATTCTTACGTGTAATCGATCCTAATAGAAGAAAGCCATACACAAAATAACAATAAAGGTAGTGTGCTAACATAAAGGTCATGCTCTGAGAGGGGTCTGGAGTGGGCGAGGGAGCGAAACTCTTATTGAAAGAAAACATGTTGATAATAAAGAGAAATATAATAACACGAGATAAGATCATATTTGCTATTCTATTTTTAGTCGACACTATTTTGTGGACGGACGTTCACAAAATATGTTCACAAAGAATGTGGGGAGGGGTAAAAGAAGCTTGGTACTGTAAGTAGTCAAGAGATAATATAATAGAAATTGAATGAACTCATATACAGAATTTATATATCTCACAATTAATTTAGGCCTTTCTCCTATGTGAACACGCATATGGTGCCTAAGTCCTTGTTTATACAGGAAAGACATGTTGCACAAATCACAATTGACCGATTTTGCTGAAGAGTTGTGATTGAGCTTGTGGCGCAGCAATGATTTTTTCTATAAAGCATAGTTATAAAAAAATAATACCAATAACGGCAATAACAATTTTCCATATATGATATGAAAACAACTTTTATTTATCAAGCTTATTCAATAGCACCAAAAAATAAGAACCCCATTTATTTTTTAAAAATGCATAGAGAGCTCTTATGAATACATTTCCATCATAAAAGATAAACTAGAAATAAGAAATCAATTTTATTATATTTTACTTACTCTCTTAAACCTTTGTTACATATAGGACATACCTATGTGATTTTTAACATCTGTATGTGTGACCATGTGACTGAAAAATAAAAAATACAGTTTAAAAAACTAAAACACACGCTTTTATGATAAAATCAACTAAAAAGTGCTCCATTTATCAGTTTTCGAAAAGCGCCCCGCACTTTTTCTACAATTATACTATTTATACTGTTCCTTAAGTGATTCCTAGATTGAAAATTATTTTCTACTTTTTAGTTGATTTAACTTTATTTAACTTTTTAGTTGATTTAACTTTATTTAACTTCTTTGGTTGCAGCAATTTTTTGACAGAAAATTCTGGATTAGATGGTTGCTGTTCTTGTAAAATAGGACACATTATTTAATAAACAAATTCAAAATAAGAAATGGTGTAGTTGCAAAATCAAGAAATATTTTAACCCATGTGACTAGGTCCGGCGATTGGTTCAATCGTGGTTGTTGAGGCCTCATTATCATTTGTTCTTTTACACACTTTGACAGTAATCATGTGAGTGTATAAGAAAATTCAAGCAACTTTTCATCAGGAAGCGGATTTGCTGTCAGATTCATCGATGGTACTGCAGACTTCTTAAGCATATATTTTTTCTTATTAAAGAACTTGTTTTGAAAGTGAGCACCGCATAGATATTTTAACGAATGGAGCTTTTCTATGGGAACTTATATTAAGTCTTCTTTTCCCACGAACTTAACTTGACCGAAGTTATCGACATTGTTAAAGTACAACACTACTACACAATACGAATAAAATTGAATTTTAGAAAAATCGGTTTGGCAAGGCTTGCTTACCTATAAATTTTTCGTTGGTTAAAAGGTATATTAAGTTTAAATCAGCGCTTAACGGGATTCATCCAATGAAAATTTTGCCATAAACTTTGTTTTTAGCGGTCTATACGTTTCACAAATTACGGTCCACAAATTTCACACGTTACAAACCGATTTTTCTAATACCGATTAATTTTTCTATTAACGAAACCGGTGAAATTTTAAAAAATATTATAATAAACTAAACTAAAAAGTAGAAAATAATTTTCAATCTAGGAATCAATTAAGAAACAGTAAATAGTATAATTGTAAAAAAAAGCGTGGGGTGCACTTATCAGTTTTCGAAAGCACTCCACACTTTTTCCACAATTATACTATTTACTGTTTCTTAATTGATTCCTAGATTGAAAATTATTTTCTACTTTTTACCTGACTGCTAAGGAAGGGTTATGTTTCTCGCGCGTGTTAGCCTAACGGCGAACCAGTCGATTTTATAAACAAATTTATCTATTGTAACAATTATATGTATTATTATGATATAGGGAGTATAGCTATAAAGCTACATATGTATTACGGTCTGCGTAGTAAGATTTGTTGAATAAAATAGTTCTGTACTGACAGCCTCTGGGCAAAGACGTATTTTCATTTACCGAATCTCCCAATACTTCTGACATCAGAAGTGGGATTGATTCGACTAGTTCGATAGTTAACTCACGCCGCAATACATTAATGTTCGATAAGTGAAAACGGTGAAATTGATTTCAATAAATGAAGTTATCGAACAATCTATTACAAAAATTACAAATAGACTATTGTGACCTGTGACCTGAAATTATAAGTCGAAAAACGAAAACAGTACAGAAGAACATAATGCAGAAAGAAAATACAATTAAGTTAATAGTGATAATTTGAAAACTCATCAATGAACGAATCAATCAGTGAGCCGCATCCTGTGACTTTTACTGCGAGTGTTGGTGGAAAAATAATATAAAAAAAAAACAATAATCAAAAGTATAACAAAAAAGTGAATCGCTGACGTGTAATTCAACAGTTAAATGGAGGAATTACAAAAATAAAAATATTGTGAAAAACTCAGTGACTAAATGTATAAATTACACAAAGAAGTGTTATACTTAAACAACAATAAATAAAACAGTAAGTGAGAGCCTGATGGGCATTTCACGAATATTTAATTATCTTACAACTTAAGAATTTTAAGCGGCAATATTACTATTGAAAATTATCTCGTCTTCGATGGACATGTATAAGGACTTAAAAATAGCTTAAATGTGAAGCTCATGATAAATATATTACACAATTATTGTAAATAACCACAATTGTTGTAAATGACTACAATGAAATGTTATTAATTACGAAAAGAATAAGCAAAATGTAAATGTGAGACTGTAAGAAAAATAAATAACATAGTTATTGAAGATCAACTATTGAATAAACTATTG
This sequence comes from Epargyreus clarus, assembly GCF_041222505.1. Classification (NCBI taxonomy): domain Eukaryota; kingdom Metazoa; phylum Arthropoda; class Insecta; order Lepidoptera; family Hesperiidae; genus Epargyreus; species Epargyreus clarus. Next base: position 7,323,531 of record NW_027332215.1, read on the forward strand.
AATTAAGACATTGAAGAAGACCATCGATATAACAACTACGAAAATTATTACCAGTAATATTGAAATAAGGGTTACAACGTGCGAATAATGAGAAGTTATACAATTAACGTAAACAAATCCCTACATAGAGCTCCGAGATCGTGAAATAAAATGGGAAAGAAGTTAATAAAAAAAGAAGAACTTATTTTCCGCGTTTGACAACTACAAGAAAACTACAATGTAAATTACTAGTTATGAAGGCAAAAATAATCATAATCCTGGATTGACAAAAATAAGCAAAACTTATTTTGGAAGGTCTGCATTTTACAATTACAAGTAAACTGCAAAGTAAATTATCAGTTATGAAGGCAATTATTAATGATGGCTACAATGCAATCGATAAAGAAGAAAAGCGACAATCAAAAAAAATAACAATAAATTTTATGCAACAAGGACCCATATAATAAATACAAAATTATGGGCAAAAGGACAGTGCAAAACAATTATGTACTGTATATTGAAAGATATAAAAGAACTGAAAATTTGAAGAAGACAGAACATTTGTTATAACAGTAACAATAAAGGACATATGTACTGCGAACGGAATCATCGTGAGGAAACATAAGAATCATTTATAAAGTACACAAAGGTACTACGGTGTGGGAAGTATTAATACGAGTCCGCACTTGGCCAGCGTGGCTGGGTATCGCTTATGGCCTAAATCCTCGTGTACGAGAGGGCCCTATAATGGGACAATAATAGTAACGGGAATTGATAATAAAGAGAGTTAAAGTTAAAATTAATCGCATAATAGAGTATAATACTAATGCACTAAGGTTTATTGTTCAATTCGCAATATAACAATAATTGTATATTGTGCTCTGTATTTTTCTGCAATATCCTTGTACAGTAACAATGCACAGTAAAAATGATTAAATTGTAAAGATCGAAAAATATGTGTTGAGAAATCAATAAAAAGTAAATGTATAATATTAAAATAATGCTGGGCATATACTGCTATTTAAAGTTATGATGTACAGGTAGTTTGGCAATAAATTGACTTTATCTAATTTAATGAGATATAATTGCCACAATTTAAGTAATATAACAAAATTACAAAATATGGGATGCCGATGGGGTGACGAAATACGGCAGAAATAATTACGTCATTTGTAATACCATAATCATAGCGTCATCAATAGAGCATTCAGTTCAAACAAAATAATGTTTACAAGACTAGGAATGTACTTCAATAACAATTTGAATTTGACCCCGGGAATATGAATTCGTTTATACTCATGACGATATAATAGTATGGTTATAGTTGAGAACAAAGGCCCGGATTTAAACGATATTTATTAAACAATGCTTTAGGCCTAATCATTACAAAGAAATAATATGGAGTTAAAAGGACTGCTATTCATTAGTTAAAACAGAGAGTCTATTATACTCATCGTAAATGAAAGTTAACTAATACGAGTACAAGAAAGTTAATTTGAACTTTGTGTAAAATGTATTTATTTGTAATCAATAAACAGTATTTATTTGTATCAAGTACACCGATTGCATTCTAAAGACAACTAAACTAATCGCATAAAATAATTATTGTAATTAAAAAGAAAATAGATCGGTAAAAAAAAATATAATAAGCGAACACAGAATCGTTATGATATTTTTCAAACCATTATATTGCCTACATTAGTATAGTATACAAATTCCAGTTACAGTTGGAAAAGGAAAGTTTGATTCTGTAAACTTTGGCAATGAAAAATAAATAATAACGGAATATTGCCCTTAAATGAGTTGAAAAATATTTGACAGTGATAAAAGTTAGTTATTGGTCCATGATATGGAATGTTTATAACGATAGTGACAATTATATTTTATATGACTAATCATATTATTTCGATAAAAATATACCTATGTAAATGTTTTCATTTCAATTAAATAATATGAAAAAAAAATTATAAAGCTTCTTAGAGTATTTAAAGTAGAATATGTCAATAATGTTAATCACATAAAGTATTAAGCAATCTTAAAATATAATTTACTAGTATTAATTCAATAAAAGAGACTAGTAATATTATGTTGTGTAAATAGTGCGATATTTAACTGATTAATTATTAATAATATGATCTTTAAAACATAAAGGAAATATAAGAATCTGATCGGACATTAGGAGGGTTATTAAATATTTAATAAAAATCTGTTCTGCTATAAATAATATAAAAATCAGGTTAATTAAAAAAAGAGTTTAATAGAAGTCTATTTCACTATGGATGAAATAAAAGTAAATTCGTTTATTTGAAGGAGCATAAAATATACTAATGATAGAATTAAAAATATAATTTACTCAGAAAACTGAATAACTATGAACTTAAAGAAATAAATCTTGATTTCATACAAAGGAATAAAAATATTAAAGTGAAGAAGCATACGTCGAAAAAAAAAGGTAACGGTGTCGGATGACTTTACCTACTTTAAATTATCATTGATGATTATGATGAGAGATGATTGAGAAAAAATTAGAACAATACCTTTGGACAAACATTCAAAAATTTAATTAACTAGTATATCTTATAGATTATAAAACTTAAATTAAATGTTATATCTTTTTGTTTTGAAGAAGTATATTATAATTTTAAAATTCGTATCAAATTACATAACTTACAAACTCTTTAAGATTTAAAATTCATTGAAATAGATGACATTTGTCATACGACAATCAGTTAATAGCCCCAGCTTTAATGGTACTTGTAAATAAGTAACGCTAAAAAATATTGCCTATAAAATATTATAACGATTGAAGAAAAAAAAATGTTAAAAGAGATTTATAAAATCTATAGACCAAACATTGAAACTTTTTGGCCGAATAATATAATTATAATATTAACTTACAGAATTAATGAAAAACATCGGTGTTTTAAAATAAAAATACCCGTTTAAGCTTCTATAACTCAACTAAGTAAAATTGAATCCTACAGACAATGAACAATTATTCGCCATAAGTATTAAAAACGTTCAAAAGTATAAACTAACAATGACTCTAGCTTTTATAAATGAATTTAAGTGATAAAGGTCAGAATGGTCAAGCGGAAAAAATATGTTGATCAATAAAACAATAATATATATTACAAAAAAAAATGTTATAATGAGTGATATATAAAGTTAAGTATAAAAAGAGAAAAAAAAAAGATATAGTGTCAAATACAATAAAGTAAAAAAAAAACCAATGGCAATGATTCCTACGTAGTAACGAAGACTAGGTAGAGTAGGTAACTAATTAAACATATTATTTACAGGATCATTTTCAGGTTTTGATAAATAGAAATGGCCGTGTTAGCCATTGTTGGAAATGTTACTTTGGATATAAACTGAGATGTGATAGCCCCGGAAATATTACTAGAAATTGGGATGTCAAAAAGCAGTTGAAAATATTAATAATTGAAATGTGATAGCCCTAGTCGGCAACACAAATTGCAATGACAAATTGTATCACAAATAAAAACAACAACATGAATTTGGAAAAAGCAAGGGTCATAAAATGACAAAAAAAAAAATAGCGCGAGCAGCCTACCTAAATGGTGGGTGTGCTAGGACCGCATAGCGCGAGCAGCCTACCTAAACGGGGGTGTGCTAGGACCGCATAGCGCGAGCAGCCTACCTAAATGGTGGGTGTGCTAGGACCGCATAGCGCGAGCAGCCTACCTAAACGGGGGTGTGCTAGGACCGCATAGCGCGAGCAGCCTACCTAAATGGTGGGTGTGCTAGGACCGCATAGCGCGAGCAGCCTACCTAAACGGGGGTGTGCTAGGACCGCATAGCGCGAGCAGCCTACCTAAATGGTGGGTGTGCTAGGACCGCATAGCGCGAGCAGCCTACCTAAATGGTGGGTGTGCTAGGACCGCATGGCGCGAGCAGCCTACCTAAACGGTGGGTGTGCTAGGACCGCATAGCGCGAGCAGCCTACCTAAATGGTGGGTGTGCTAGGACCGCATGGCGCGAGCAGCCTACCTAAACGGTGGGTGTGCTAAGACCGCACAGGTAAAAATAATGAAGAAACAAAAAAAAAAGAAGTTTAAGGTATGAGTAAGTTAAAAAAAAAATCAACAAACGGAAATATAAACTGCCCAAAGACTACAAAAAAAAATGTAAATGTAAAGTTGATGAATTTAAACAACTGGGTGTGAACCGCAGATATAATATAAATTAAAAAGCTTGTGGATCAGAGATACCACAAGAACCTAATAAAAAAAATAAGCGGACACTGAATTTCTAAGAATTAAAAGTAAATTAAATGATAACTTCAATGGGAAATAAAAATAAAAACATGCCAATCAATTAAGTTTCAGGGCATGAATATTTAAAGATAATGAAAGGTTGCTAATATGAGTTTAATTTCAGGTACCTATATAAAAATAATGCTTCGAGAGCGAAGCATGGGCAGGAGGGCCGTGTTAGCCTAACGGCGAACCAGTCGATTTTATAAACAAATTTATCTATTGTAACAATTATATGTATTATTATGATATAGGGAGTATAGCTATAAAGCTACATATGTATTAAGGTCTGCGTAGTAAGATTTGTTGAATAAAATAGTTCTGTACTGACAGCCTCTGGGCAAAGACGTATTTTCATTTACCGAATCTCCCAATACTTCTGACACGCGTATCTTGTATGTTTGTCTTTCTTTATTTGATAGGATCTAACAAACGGCTGGATGAATTTCGACAGTTAAGCTATAAGTATAAGTATAAGTATAGGTATAAGTATAAGGTATAAGGTTAAGGTATATACGTATATAAATAAAATGGCGGATTTTTGGTGCAAAAGAGTAACACATTTAAAAAAAGCTAACCGAACCTATCGAGTAGGGTATCAAATGAAAGATAATTAAACGGAGATTATAAAAACATATTTGTATATATATATATATATATATATATAACATAAAGGTGACTGACTGACTGACTAACTAAATGATTTTTCATTTGTTAGAAATCAAAGTACAGCCAAAATCGCTCAACTTAGAGCTCTGAAATTTTGCACAAAGGTTCGCTATATAGCGTAAACAAGTACTAAGAAAGGCCTTTTGGAAATTCTAACCCTAAGAGGGTAAAATAGGGATAAATAGTTTTTTGGAAATCCTTTAATTATAAAGCAACTGCTATAAAATTTAGTATTCGGCTTTCTGTATAGGAACAAGAACACACCTATTTATCCTCTTCCGAAAAATCAATCCCGTAGAGGGTAAAATAAGGGTTAAAAATTCATTTGAACAACCGTCAATTTTGAAGCAAACACTATAAAATTTTGTATACGGCTTGTTGGATAAAAATAATTAAATTCTACCCATTACACCCATTACGAGGTAAAATAATGACCGGAAGTTTGAATTACTGAAGTTATATATTTTATGGAGCGTAAATGGTGGATTGTTTTTGCGAAATAGTAACACGTTTTAAAAAAAAGTTAACCAAACCTATCGAGTAGGATACCAAAATAAATATAGTTCAAAAAACTAAAAAAACACGCTTATAAAATATGATAAAATCAACTAAAAATAATTTTCAATCTAGGAATCAATTAAGGAACAGTAAATTGTATAATTGTGAAAAAAGCGTGGAGTGCTCCACTTATCAATTTTCTAAAAGCACCCAAAAAAAAATCAAGTGTCTATCTATTACGGTTTAAGAGATAAAGCCCTGTGACTCACGAACAAACATCGGAGGGTTTCGTTTTATCCTTTGAGTACGGAATCCTAAAAATCATTTTAATTCTTTAAAATATGTCTTGGCTTTTGATAATTCTTTAAAATTTTTAATTAAACTGAACGTTCAAAATGGATAGAAATCGGGTTCAAAGATTTCGTTACTTGTTATTTACTGTTGGGAAATGGCCACAGGAGAACGAGTAAATAAACTATGAAATATAATAAAATAAAATTCACTCCAAAAAGATACTTTTTAGGGTTCCGTACCCAAAGGGTAAAAACGGAACCCTATTACTAAGACTCCGCTGTCTGTCCGTCTGTCCGTCTGTCCGTCTGTCCGTCTGTCACAGGGCTCTACCGCTTAAACCGTAATAGATAGACACTTGAAATTTTTACAATGTATACAAATCGTGGGCACCTATAACAACAAATACTAAAAATAAAAAAAGATGAATATAAAAGGGGGTCCAAATACAAGAAATCAACACCCCTACGTTACATGTAACGCCATCTTGTTCACTTTGGGTTAACTATGTCAGGTTATCAACGCACACACTGCACACGTATTGTCTGATTCATTATACAAATTAACAACAAACTAAAACTTTATGAACTACACACATTTTAACAAACGCCCTATGAAAATAAGAAAACATTCGAGTTCAAACACGACGATCAACAATAACATACATATCGGAAATCGCGGTACTGAGGCGCTTCCGGAGCGCTAGCGCCATCTAGTGGCACTCGATAAAGTATGTGTTGGAATGCGCCGGTGTGGGAACCGACCGGGCTTGCGAGCGTGACGAAACTAGACTTTACTGTTGGCGGTCGGCCGGTGCGGACACTAAAATTATCACGCGTTCCTCGAGCTACTTATACCTGCCTACCTAAGTTAATTCTAATCGAAGCAATTCCTGTGTTGTAATATGACCACTGAAGCCCACAGAACATTACGATGAGCGATAAAGAACCACCAATTCCGAAATACATTAGTTAAATATGTTTTTTATTATTAGTTAATAAAGTCAGTTAGAAAGTTATTGATATATAATATTGACGATTATAAATCGGATTTATTTATTTTGCTAAGTAAATAAAATGATCAGTCGATATTTACCAGTAAGAATACATTTAATAAAAACGCCATCTTATGATGAAAGCTAGAACTAAAACGAATTCTCATTGAGTTACATTTAAATAACATACATAAATGTCAATGTCAAAAAATAAATATAAACGTAATAACGTATTTAAAAATTTATAATACAGAAAAAGTGTTAAATTATCACTTATTTATTCAATTTGTTAGTTTGGGTTGATACCTACAACTATTTAAATGATTCTTACAAAACGTCGCCTAAATATGTGTTTGTGATTGAGTTTTCACGACAAATTTCCTGTATAAGCGCTTTTAGGGTTTTTAGTGCTTTGTGTACAACAGTGTACGTTTTATACAATTAAAATATAGTCCAGTTATCAATTGAATCACCTTTAAAATTGAAAATGTGAAGACAAATGAGATATTGAGGGTTTGTTCCTCGCTATGGATGCTTTTGACGTTAATAGTTTGAGATCGAGGAGTATTCCAGTGCTGGACAATTACATTTTTTATACCTTAAATAAAAATAGTTTTAATTTTTTTATCTCCTAGTTTTATTATCAAAATTGTTTTATTTTATTGTTTACTTCTAGTATCTATTTATTTCTCTATTTTAAGTTTTTAATTTTTATACATTAAATGTCGCAGGTGCCTAGTACAAGCAATGCATTGGCGTTTGGTAACAATTTCGGCGACTCATCATTTGATTTTGTTCAATGTCCTTACTGCTCTCAACCTAAATATTTCAAAGGTCGTAGAGGCCTTAATATACATATAAGTAAGTCTCATAAAGTTTCTCAATCGAGTAACACAGTTTTAAATTCTTCTGCAATTGATCCACTTTGTCAAACACACTCAAGTAAAATTTCTAATGAAGAGCCTTTTTGGAAATATTTATATAAATTAAAATCTTCCATTCCAATAGTGAAACGCATACCAAAAGGTGCCCGTATATCAGTTGCCACTAAATTGTCTCAATTAATAAATTGTATTTTAAAAGATAACTCGAAGCAATATTGGGAGCAGTATTTTACCTTTTCGTATAATATTTTACACGCGTCTTCTGATCCTCTATCTAAACACACATCCATTACACAAAAAATTAAGAATAATTGCTCAAAGACTCTCCATTCTGGCTTCATATTAGAAGGTAGGAAGCCATTTCATCCATCTTGTCTTTTTCGGACTATTGAGAGGAAAATTAGTGATGGAGATGTAAAAGGTGCTTCTACTCTTCTTTTTTCAAATGATGTAGTCGCCCCTGATTCCACAGAAACACTTTCAGCTCTACGGAATAAACACCCACCACCTAGTTCTTCATTACTTCCTGGCCTTACCCCCAATTGTAGTGATTTGTCACTTACAGTTTTACCTAAGGATGTTTTTGGGGCTATTATGTCGTTCAAAAATGGATCTGCCGGAGGGTTAGACGCTTTAACGCCGCAACACTTTAAAGATCTTGTGTGCGGCGCAACTGGCGACTCTGGCAGAACCTTGTTGAACGACATAACCAAACTATTAAACTTTATGCTTGCGGGTAAAGTCAATCCAGAAATAACGAATCTTCTTTATGGTGCTAATTTATGTGCCCTAAAGAAGAAAGATGGGGGTATCCGCCCCATTGCTATTGGAAACACGTTGAGAAGAATAGCTTCTAAGGTATGTTGTAGGCATATCCTGCCTTCACTGAAAGAAATGTTTCAACCTGTTCAGCTAGGTTTCGGTTCGAAGGGAGGTTGTGAGGCAGCCGTACACAGCCTTAGAAGCTTTTTGCTCAACGGTGGTGGTGATGTTACACTGAAGGTTGACATTAAAAATGCTTTTAACTCTGTCGACCGCAGCACTCTGCTCCACGAAATTAAAACAATTGTCCCAGAAATTTTTCCATATTTATTTCAGTGTTATGGTGCTCCTACCCATCTTTTATATAAGGACAATTTAATTGAGTCTGCGGTCGGATGTCAACAAGGAGATCCACTTGGGCCAGCAATTTTTAGTCTGGCCATTCATCCCATAATTTCGAAATTAAATTCAAGGTTGAACATGTGGTATTTGGATGACGGGACCTTAGGAGGCGATGAAACCAGCGTATTTAATGATTTTACATATCTTTTAGATGCCTTAAAAAAAATTGGCCTTGAACTGAACTTTTCGAAATGTGAGCTTTTTATAAATGAGCTATTACCTGAATCTGTACGTAGATTAATTTTACAAAAGTTTTATTGTTTGTCCCCTGACATTCAAATTGTAGGAAGAAAAACACTTCGCCTCCTGGGTTCTCCCGTTTTAGAAGAATCTATTGAACCTTTTTTCGACGAACTGTTGTCAAAATTTGATGTTATTTCTGAACGTTTAGGCAAAATTAAAATTCACATGGCTTATCATATTATTCGTTTTTATATTTTTGTGCCTAAATTCACATACTTTTTAAGATGTTGCCCAGCTTGGAAATTTTTAAATTTACTGTCAGTTTTAGATTCTCATATTTTAAGAACTTTGTCTAATATTTTAAATTGCAATTTGAACGAGAGATCTTGGTCCCAGGCCTCTTTACCCATTCGGTTTGGAGGTCTTGGTATCAGGAAAGCTACATCTGTTGCATTACCAGCATTCCTGTCTTCTGTGCACGGTGCAAGTTCTCTGTTTCAAAAAATAACGGATTCTTCATTAGGCCATACAGAGATCTCGTATTGTGAGGAAGCTAAGAATGCTTGGCGCATAGCTTGCCCAGGTGTATCACTACCTGTGGACCTGAACGTGCAAAGGCTATGGGACGAGCCGCTTTGCAGAATTACACACACCTCTTTGGTAAACTCAAGTGTGAGTTCTGCAGAGCGAGCTCGTCTTCTAGCCGTTTCTGTTAAGGAATCAGGATTTTGGCTACATACAACACCGTCCAATAATTTAGGGACGGTGTTAGATAATTCTTCATTTACTATCGCCATCGGCTTGCGACTAGGTTTACCTATAATTCATCCACATTGTTGTCCTTGTGGAGTTCAGGTAGACCATTTGGGACACCACGGCCTTTCTTGTCGTCGTAGCGCCGGTCGCCAATCGCGCCATGCTGCCCTCAATGATGTCATCCGCAGGGCTCTTGCTACCGTCAACGTACCGGCACAATTAGAGCCGAACGGTGTTGTACGTGACGATGGTAAGAGGCCTGACGGTTTGACTCTAATTCCTTGGAAGAATGGGAGGTGTCTTGTGTGGGATGCTACGTGCGTCGACACAATGGCACCTTCCCATCTTCATCTTTCATCTAGGGCGGCTGGTGTTGTGGCTACCGACGCGGAAATACGCAAGCTGCAGAAGTATGCTAGTCTCAGTCGAGACTACATATTTCTGCCGTTTGGTGTGGAAACGATGGGGCCGTGGGGTTCTGACGCTCGATCTTTTTTTAAACACCTGTCAAGGCGTCTGATCGAGTGCACCAATGACCAGAGGGCTGGCGCTTACCTCGGGCAAAGAATTAGCTTAGCTATTCAACGAGGTAATGTCGCCAGCGTTTTGGGGACTCTACCAAAGGACAGCAATTTGGATGAAGCTTATTATATTTAATTTATTTTTCATACATAACTATTTTAAATCCTGTTTTATTAATAATTTTTGTATTTCTATTAGGTTAATATTGTAAATAATTTACTACGAAAATAAAAAAGTGAGATCTACATTTAAAATAAGCGCCATCTATGATCTAAATGATCAACTGTGATCGATAAGCTATATTCACAAAACCCCAATAGATGTCGCACCACTTAGTTTTTTTGATATTAAACTCTACATCTTAGGAGTTAAAAGTTAAAATTACATAATGAATTAAAGACTAACTAACATTCACGATTCACGAAACGCCGTGAGCCGCGACCTGAATTGACCTGATCTATTTGGGTTTGATCTGCAGATCAAACTCTATAAAATAAAATGAATAAAATAGAATAAATGTTTAAAAAAGTTATAGACACCTTCAGCTTTAATCTGCAAAGTATACACAAAGTAAATGTATATTTTTAAAAGTTCATTGACCTTGCGGATGCTCTTGCCGTTATCTGATCAGAATAATATTTTACACACTGTTTTAACCATCAAGACATCTTTTCATCACTATTACATTTCCAAAAATAAAAAAAAGGAATTTCGCTCCACCCTAATATAAATAAATATATGTGAAAATATAAACGAGGCATGAAAAAAATGTTCGTAAAGTACTCTCTAATCGTATTCGAGTCGTGCGTGCATATCATAGATGGCGTTATGCGCATAACTATTTTCCACTGAATTACCTATATTACTTTATTGATTTTCCTTGTTGAGTGATATTTAATTTAATTTGTCTTGTTCAATATGATTAAAATTGCAACTTTAAATTAAATATTATTATTACAAACTATAATTTAAATTTCAAATTTCATAAATTTGGGATTGTTCTGTGTTTAATAATAACATTGAAATGACTGTTATAAGTTATTATTTTATTATAGTTAATAGTTAACTATGTAATTGATAACAAAAGTAGTGATAGCCTAGTAGTTAGAAGTTCGGCCTCTCGACCGAGAAGTCCGAGGTTCAAATCCCAGGTTCACCTCTGATTTTCTTAATTTATGTGCGTATTAGAAATTAATTGCTTGCTTGCACTTGCTTTAACGGCAAAGGAAAGCCTGCACACCTGAGAAATATATAAAAAAATCTCAAAGGTATGTGAATTATGAAGTCTACCAATACGCACTTGGCCAGCGCGGTATAGACTACAGCCTAACCCTTCTCACTCTGAGAGGAGACCTGTGCCCAGCTGTGGACTAATTATGGGTTGATGATGCTGATGATGTAATTGTTGTATATTTGGAGAGAGCAGGAAAATTGATCTAATATTGGCGAAATTTAGTTAAGATTCAGCACTTTATATTTTAAAAATGCATATACCTACTAATGAAGCTACTTCCTACTATGATAAAAAATACTAAAAATAAAAATAAATACCTGGTACGGAACCCTCCGTGTGCGAGTTCGACTCGCACTTGGCCAATTATTATTATATCGAATCATTGACAGAATGACAAATCAGAAGAAGTAAAATATATGTTTTTCAGCTGCCAGCCTTATCATATACAACCTACTTGAATATTATACATATAGGCTTGGATTTTTGCTATATTCCAACATTCCTCCTCAAAAATTCAAGTATAAATCACCTACCACCAACGTCTACCACCACTTCAATAGGTGTCCCGTTACGGAGAAGAAGCGGCGAAAGAAACTCCATAACACACATCTTTTTAAAATAAATATAAATGTTTTTACAATGGCAAACTTAACCATGGCACGTGTGGGGCTGAAGATACTTCAGACCACATAGTTTTATCAGTCAAATGTACAAAGAAAACTTCAAACAAAAACGTACTCGTACTCTGCTTTAGCTGATGAGACTGCGACAGTATCTACAGTTTTAATTTCTTTGAACAAATAGTTTCAAATACTATATTTGTGCGTCTCTTCGCTTACTCAGCTCCTCAGTCAGAGTTCACATAAGCAATAATTAACTATTTATAATTATAGCTTTCATTGATTAGGTTTAACTATTCATATCTTTTAAATAACATTAAAAGATGAATTAAACATTTTTACATTTAAGACAAAATCTGGATGCGTACAAAAAATATTGCGTACATTTACTTTTACATTTCTATACAATACTACTTTTATTTGACTCTATAATGTGCACCATGGTATAAGTCAGAATTTTATACTAAGTAATTTATAAGAAAAACTGATCAGGATAAATTACACTTATAGAATCTTTTTAACATTTTACACATTAGTAGATTGATTTAGTGATATTGTATTTGCTATTCTTTCAACACCTATATTAATAAATAATTTTATTTATTTTGTATTAGTAATATAAATTATTTGCATTAAAATGTTTTTGCAAACTTATAATGCTTATTTTGTTGAAATTATTAAACCATCTACATACGTGTAGGACTATACATATATTCTTATCCATATTAATTTATCTTATATGTATCTAGGTATATTTAAACATTTACATGCATCTGCAAGAGAGTGTACCTTTAAGAGTTTTTAAACCCTATATTTAAGTATAACATGAAGACGTTTGAACCAAAGCCGAGATGACTGCTTTAAGCCGTAAAAGCTTTTATTTAATTTACTGACTTTATTATCTTTAGGCAAATATACCTTCTGGTACTACAATATAAATATTCTCTGTATGAAAACCATTACAATTTTTTTTTCTAATTATATCAAATGAAATTTACAAAGGTAGTATTTTCGTCCATATGGTGTACATTTAAATCAAACTGATTTACTCGTACAAAGGATAAGAAATTTATCTATATCTAAAGACAGTAAATCTGGCTATTGGTGCGAACGTTACATCGTAATCCGGTAAAATTTCTTACTGAAACTGAATTTCTTAGTGAAGCTTCGAGCAACTAAACGAGCTTTGTTTTTTTTTCTAGTTTACCTAGTTCATTATTATTTGTGGTAAATACCCCCTTGCAACTAATTATGTTAACATCTTTAGGTCTATAGATAAATACCAGATTTCATTGCTCTTTTGTGGCTTAACTTCACTTTGTACTGCTTTTTCCCTAATCAGGCACATTAAAAATACCTTTAAATTATTTAGGTAATAATTGCAACGTACTTAATAAAGATCAGCTATCAGGATTGTTCATCCGTATATAATATTTCAGGGGTAAATCAAGTATTTAGTAGTTATTTGTTGTCGCATTATCATTTAAGGAATGCTGTTGTTAGCTTTCAATTAGTTTCGCCGAATCAGAGTCAGGCTTTCTAATTTTATATTTATATGTAATGTTTTTGTGTCTAATGCTCGATGTTTGTTGTCATTATTTTCAATATTTAATTCATCAACTACATGGTCTGCTTAGCAGCTATGGACATTTCATTACTTATAATATTTAATAATGTATATCCATTAAAATCTTTACCAACTAGACTGGATCTAAAATATTTTTATCTTTAATGTTGCTAGCTGTGTTACAAACGTAAACAGTAGCACCAACATATTTTCATATGTTCAATTTTGTTTTTACCTTGCCACAATTTATATGGTGTTTTATTTGTTTATTATCAGACCTTTAGTGGGGAATATATATATTTTTATAAATATAAGTAGGTATATGACTATTGTAACTGTTTCACCCCAAAAGCTTTATTAAATTTCGCGAATAAGAAAAGAAAAGAATATTCTCGAAATTAGAACAATATAATCGAAGTTTTTGTAATTTGCACAATCATCTAGTTTTAACATTTTTGTCACAAAGTGGAAGGTATCTCGATATTCTTACGCGTCGGCGCTGCGAAGCGCGTTCGGATACTTGAACTTGCATTCGCACCGTTTGAATAATTGTACTAGCATCCGTTGGTAAACGATTAATTTAATCGAATACTCGTTTATATGTGGAATTATTTTATCGATTTTTTCTTTAGCGTTTAAATAATTTCCGTTATACCAACTGCTTTCGTGAATCATCGTGAATTATCTTTTATAAAATTGAAATTGTTTTAAATATATATTTTTTTACGAGATCTTTTTATTTTTTAATTCTTAAAATGTCGATGTTAAGAAAACATTCGGCTCGTAAATTAAGTACATTTAAACGATCTAAATCAAAATCGGTTGATATCGATTATACCCATCAAGATTAGCCTTCATTGCGTAAGAAACGAACTATCGCTTATAAACGGTTAACCAAGGCTTTAGAAATAGGTATCTTGGCCACAGATGACTCATCGCAGCGAGATTTGTTTTTATCGTATCATCAGGAAGTTAAACAAATTGCCGCTAATTTTGAAGATGCTCATTTTACAATTTTTAACCGACTTCAAAAAGGAGGTGGTTATCAATTCGGCCGGTATCTTTTTTTTATGTATGTACACGAATTACTCCGCTGTTAGTGGACCGATTTTAATAATTCTTTTTTTATTGTATAGAGACGTGCTGGAAGTTGGTCCCATTTAAATATGGTTATGATCCATCGATGGGTTCTGGAGAAAATGAGGGGAACTCCTCCACCCATGCAAATATAACAGCCATAACTTCGCCGTTTATGAACCTATTTTAATGCCTTTAATTTCGTGTGTGTACAATTGCTACAAGTTGGTCCCATTTAAATATGATGAGGATCAGAGCGGGTTCTGGAGACAAAATATGTAACTCCTCAACCGATGGGTACAATTGAGTTTTGTTTGAAGATATTTGGTGTAGGTCCTAATGAAATTACAAAACCAATTTATCATTGACTATTTAAGGGTCTGATAATGTGGCTCGGAGACAAAATATGTAACTCCTCAACCGATGGAAATAATTGAGTTGTGTTTGAAGATATTTGGTGTAGGTTCTAATGAAATTACAAAGCCAGTTCATCATTGACTATTTAAGGGTCTGATAATGTGACTCGGAGACAAAATATGTAACTTCTCAACCGATGGGAATAATTGAGTTGTGTTTGAAGATATTTGGTGTAGGTTCTAATGAAATTGCAAAGCCAGTTCATCATTGACTATTTAAGGGTCTGATAATGTGGTTCGGAGACAAAATATGTAACTCCTCAACCGATGGGAATAATTGAGTTATGTTTGAAGATATATGGTGTAGGTTCTAATGAAATTACAAAGCCACTTCATCATTGACTATTTAAGAGTCTGATAATGTGGCTCGGAGACAAAATATGTAACTCCTCAAACGATGGGAATAATTGAGTTGTGTTTGAAGATATTTGGTGTAGGTTCTAATGAAATTGCAAAGCCAGTTCATCATTGACTATTTAAGGGTTTGATAATGTGGCTCGGAGACAAAATATGTAATTCCTCAACCGATGGGAATAATTGAGTTGTGTTTGAAGATATTTGGTGTAGGTTCTAATGAAATTGCAAAGCCAGTACATCATTGACTATTAAGTTAGGTTAGGTTGGAACATATAGGACAATATAAAACTAAGCGAGCAGGGCGCGGCAGCGCCCTGCGAGCGGACGGTTCCAATCAATGTAAATTCAGACCTTACCTTCATTCATGATCACGTTTATACAATTTTATATTGTGTTAATGTAAATGTTAGTATGTCATCACTAAAAAAAATTTTTAACAAAAAATAAAACCGACTTCTATGTCACTACAAAGTAAAAAGAAAATGAAATAAATGTTGGTTTAGTATATATTTCTGAAGTCGGCGCTCATATTAGACACGCTGTTTACATCGTCATCCAACGAAATATATTGATATATTTTTGTTAAAATTTTTTTAGAAATTTTAAATGATCCTGAAAATGAGGATAATGAAATTCAGGAACGTTTTGATGATATGTATTTTCGAGTTTTATCTATTTATGGTAATTTAACTAAAATTGAATCGTCTCAAACTTGTAATAATACGTCATCAAATATTCGGTGACCTAAAATTGTACTTCCGAATTTTAGTGGTAACATCAAGAAGTGGCCTGAATATTTCGATACTTTTAACGCATTAATACACAACTCGGATTCGCTTACCGATACCGAGAAGTTTCATTATCTAATTTCTTCGCTCAGCGGCGATGCACTATCGATTGTTAAAACATTTCCTATGACTCACGAATCACGGTGATGCGTATGAAGCGCTTATCGCGCGTTCTAAGAATAAACGCGATCTAGCATTCACTTGTTGGCGCGATATGTTAAACATTGAATTTAAATGCAATAACGCTTATGAATTTCGTAAATCTCACTTGATCTTTTTGATGAAAACTTATGCATTTTTAAAACAATTAACTTACCGATTAATCAATGGGATTTCGTTCTTGTTTATCGTGGCCGACATTGTGTATTTTTGGGTGTATTTAGATAACTAACTTAAACTATAATAATTATACTACGGTCCTTATATTTACGGCGATGGTGATGGTGCCGGAGTAAGCCTCGTTGCTCTGCTCGGTGATTTTAAGGTGTGTGATAAGAAATCGGAGATTCCGATGGGGCCAGATGGTAGGGAATCTCTTCCCGAGTCGTTTGAGATCAAACTCGGGTATCCTATCTCGCCTGGGACTGAAGTTAGGGCCCGGGGGGGTGAGGTAAAATTTCCGGGGGAGGGGAGGGGGGAAGTTTTGTGTGGGGACGATTGGGGGGGGGGTTACTTTTTTAGGGGGTGAGGGTTGAGGGGGGGTGAGGGTTCTGTTGGGGCCAGATGATGGGAAATCTCCTCCCGAGTTGTTTGACTCCAAACTCAGGTACCCTAGCTCGTCTGGTTAGGGATATATGGCCCGGGGGGGTGATGTAATAACAACAGTGTTAGGCGCTGCTGTGTTCCGGTTTGAAGGGTGTAGTAAGGGAGACAGACTTTTCCGAGGCGTTCCAGCTTAGTCCTCAGGGGTAGCCGCGCATCTGTGGCCGACCTCAGGTAGGAATATCTAATCCTATCTGGGGTTGATTACAGATGTCCATGGGCGGCAGTAGCCACTTACCATCAGGTGGACTGCATGCTCGTCTGCTACTCTTATATTATAAAAAAAAAAAAAAAAAAAAAAAATGTAACATTTCCGGGGGGAGGGTGGGGGTGATGGTGTGTTTGGATTTTACCGGAAAGCCTGGGGTTGCCTGGTGGCTGTGGTGGCTGTGAAGCTGAAGTCCGAGGTTCGCGTGGGCGCAGTCTTGGGGGCAGGTTCGGAGCGCGAGCGTTGTCTGCCGCGTGCCTTCTAACTCGAACACGTATGCGTCTAGGTTATGGTGTTACTGGCGTTAAGTTGATGTTGGTAGATGTTTTATACTTGCGAGTTGCTTACTACTAGCACAGAACACCTATAAAATATTATTATGGTAACTTAATATAATTGTTTATATTAAAGTAAATTTTAATATAATATAATTATTTATATTTAAAACAATGTTAAACGTTTTATAACTTAAAACTTAATAATTATAATTTCTTTGCCATCTATAAAATATCCTTGTTGCAATTTACGGATGCAATTTATATGAGACTCAATAAACATGTTATTTATGTTATTTGGATTGTTTCTGAATGAGTTATAATTCTAGAATTCATTTAAAACGTATTGCTAATTTTATATAACTTATTTTGAACATAATTCATTAGCAATAATTCTATAATAAATATTAAATAATACTCTTTTGATTTTGCCTGTTTATCGTTGATAGATGGTGCTGATCAATAATGCATCCATTTTTAACCGACTTCGAAAAAGGAGGAGGTTACTCAATTCGACCGTATGATATGATTATGATTCATAATATGATTCATACACCATTGTATGCGGCTAGATTCACAGGGGGTCCCATTTCGAGGAAATTTGAAAATTTCCGCCAGTATTTCTTAACCAATTTCAATTTTATTTTTTTCATATGAAAGGGTGTTTCGTTGCGGTACTTTCCTACCTTAACATTAGTACGCTCTGATGATTAGAATTTAAGTAATGGGGTGGAACTCATCATCACTACCCCTGCTTTTTACATATTTTATGACAACGTACCTTCTGCCCACTCAATTCTCATGAAACTTAAAATGAACATTGAGTGTCTAGGTTATCATGATATGATGGAAAATTTAACCTTCAACTCTTCAACCCTGTTAATGCAGAAGTGCCTCCTGCCTCAACCATACCAGTTAGGCATTTGGAACTTATGAATATTTAATAAAGTCGATAAGTTGAGATATATGATGGAAAATTTGACCTTCTACTCTTCAACTCTGATAATGCAGAGGTGCCTCCTGCCTCAACCATACAAGTTAGGCATTTGATGCTTATGAATATTCAATAAGGTTGATAGGTAGAGATATATGATGGAAAATTTGACCTTCTACTCTTCAACTCTGATAATGCAGAAGTGCCTCCTGCCTCAACCATACAACTTAGGCATTTGGAGCTTACGAATATATGATAAGGTCTTTGAGTAGAGACATATGATGGAAGATATGACTTTCAATTCTACAATCCTGATGATGCAGAGGTGCCTCCCATGTAAAGTATATAGATTAGACATTTGTTGTAATGAAGTAGCTAGACAGAGATATATGATGAAAAATTTGACCTTCAACTCCTTAGATCTGATGATGCAGAGGTACCTCCAGCCTAAACCACATGAATAAGCCATTTAATGCTTTCACACATATAACTATCACGCAGATAAATGTAATGTAATGTAAAAAAATGACCTTCAAGTCTTTCACTCTGATAATGCTGGTGTGTTTCCAAGCTAAACCATAGGAGTTAGCCATTTTGTGCTTTTTATTATTTAACAATGGTCTCATGCATTCGCTTCAATACCTGTCGCGCATTTGACATTTATGTAAAGAGTCCTTATGAACTATGCCTGCAACAGAAATCCGTGGTGAACACTGTTGGGGCAGATTTATAACCTACTAGGTAATACACAACTAGTGTGATTCTATATGAACATCACCTAGTTTAAGCCTTGGTTCGGATCAACAGTTCGGGCCTTTTACATGCGAGTCGGTATTGCAAGAAAATGCGTATAGTTTAAGCCATGTTTTTGATAAACAGTTCGGGCCTCTTACGTTCGAGTCGGTATTACAAGAAAATGTGTAACTCTTCTGGACTTAGACATTAAACAACTGGTTTTCTTTTGCAGCTCTTGCATCAGACCATACACGATCGAGGACGAACGTGTGAGCAGGACGGCCGAATGTTATCGTCGTTAATAAGAAGCTTGGATATTAACGATATCACATTTTTATAACGTTACATTAAAGTAATAAGTGACTCATTTGATACTACAGTTTAAAAATAGATGCGGGTAGGTGAAGTGGGGACGACACCATGGCGGCGCTCGAATTAACAGAGAGCGACATTCTGGTCGGAGACTTCAGCAAGAGCAGTCGAATAACGGAGATACTTGTGTAGTTATAATACCTCTAATCACTAGTGTGAACTAACTTACGTATAATTGTTATATCGTTACTCTGTACCGTTTATGTGACTATATTATTACATGACTTCAAGACCTTCAAGATGACTTTGATTTCATATATAATATAGGAGCAGCAGACGAGCCTGCTTACTTGATTGTAAGTGGCTACTGCCACCCATGGACATTCGTAATCAACCCGAGATAAATTAGATATTCCTACCTGAGATCGGCCCTCGAAAAAGTATGTCACCCTTACTATACCCTTCAAACCAGAATACAGCGTTAAACACTGTTAGGTGTTGTACTTAATCGTTGCATCAAAGATAATGATTAGCATAAAATTAAATAAAATACAATCGACAAATCAATCTTATACTACATGAAACCTGTTATACAGGTCACGTGTTTACTTTAAACATAGAGTCACATGTTCTTCACAGAAGTGGGAAAAGAAACTCATCTAAGCTTGTAGGCCGGATGTCCTGCAAAACATCCTGCTACCTACCTACGTGTCGCATGTTATCCTGTGACATAAATTCGGTCTACCATTATACCTGAACAACGCTCAACAATATTTAATTATAACATGCTTACGTCGTCAACCCATTACTGTCCCACCCACAGCTGGGCACGGCTCCCCTCTCAAATCCCCTCTCTCCAAGGACGTATTGGTAGACTTCACATTGATTAGTAAACTTGTTTTTTAAAGGCCTGCTAAGTTTTCTCACGGTTTCTTCATAGTGATATGTGTATAAGTAGTAATCGCTTGCTTTAACGGCGTGGGAAGACATGGTGAATCTGCACAAGTACTTAAGACATTTTAGAATCTTAAATTTACTAATTCGCACTTGAGCAGCGCGGTGAACTAGGGCCTAATCCTTCTCAACCTGACAGGAGACCTTTCCCAGCAGTGAGACAGTAATGGATTGATGATGATGATGAAGAAGTTTGCTTGCATATAATAGTGTGGTAGCTAATTGAAACTTACTCATACCTACTGTACTATTCTGGCTAAATGGAACATACATGTGAACTGCTGATTAGATATAAAATTACTATTATTAAAATGCTCAGAGGATTTCAAAAACACTTCTCTAATACTATGCATATAATGATAGATATTTAGCCTGTCTAGACATTACTAAAAATCCTAAGAAAATGAATACTTAAGTTGGCCTACTCTTAGGGGGAAACTTTATCCTGGATGCTGGAGAACCTAAACACTGCTTGCTTGTCTCTTGTTTTGTAATACAATTCGCGGAGTCTGGTGACGGAGTGTCTGGTGGTACGAGGACCTGGCTATACGAGGAACTGGTGGTACGGATATCATCACTGCAATAACCGTGAATCTACATCGATAGATCTACATCACTCATAGATCGAATATAGTGTTTTAGAGCAACTGGAGGTAAGTTTAATAGATATGAGAATTATGAACTAAATTTGCCATTTTTACTAGCAATGATTTAGGGCCTGTGATACAGTTCTGAGTTTTGTTTGCGTTAGGCCTGTGTAATGCATTAATTATCACTTGCTTTGACGGCGAAGACAAACAGCGTGAGGAAACGTGTTCTTAATTTCTATAATAAAAAGACTGCTTGGTAGGTAGAAATAGGTGTGATGGTGGTGCCTTAGAAGTCCAAAAAGCAAAGGTTCTACCTTGAACATATTACGCATCAATGTGGTCGTCATAGAGATTACATTAGATAAAATAAGCTGATATGACGCTTCTTTATTATACTCAACATAAAGTTACTGGATAGAAACACATACACAGGTACAATTTTAAATCTTTGCGATTTATATATAAATAAGTGGGTGTATAGTCTATACACACTTATATCATATAGGTACATAGTTGAAATGAAGAGGTTATCAAATTAATTTTATAGTATAATGGGCGGGGATTGCTATGCGTATATTCTCGCAATCGTTTAGCGATAAGGAATCGACTGTTATTAGCGAAGCCCTTTCTGATTGTCATGATGTCTTGGTAATTTTATGTTTAAATAATAATGTTACATTCTAGTTAATCTATGTCGCTTTCAAATTAACTAATATAAAATATTAAATTCGTATTTCTAAGGTATTTGAAAATTATTCTATCGATATTGGACGATTTTTCTTAAAGCGCCTACCGTCAAAGATGCTATAAAATTTCGAGAAACAACTCCGGAAGCACTATTGCCGCCACGCCTACTTCTGATTAATAATAATAGCAGTGTTAAGCGTTGCTGTGTCCTGGTTTGAAGTATATTGTAGGGAAGACTCCTCTACGAATCCATTCCAACTTAGACCTCAGGGTTACTATTTATCTAGTCGGCCTTACGTAGTATTACAATTGTATCTTCTTAAAGATTAATTACGTATGTCCACGGGCAGTGACGGTTTTCTATCAAGTGGACTGCGTACTTGTTTGCTACTTCCGTCTTTTGAAAATGTTCCCATTTCCACGATGTTATTAATTATATTAATGTATGACCATGCGAAAACGGGGAAAGCTGGCAGTAAACTAATTGTGCATAATAGAGTGCCTAAAATGTTTGTCCATTCAGTAAAGTATTCGACTTTTATGATACCCTAGTACCTTAAAACTACAATAATTTGTCTAGCTTATCTATGTAAATAAATAATATGGATGAATGAACTCCAAAACTAGGTTTTATTTAAGATATAAGGTATTAACATTTCATCAGTATGATTATGATAACTTGTGTGGCTTCTCATAACACCTTTTTATGGAATTGGAAGCTCTTCAATGTAATTTGATCGTTGATGAAAACGCGTTCAATAAAAATATAGCCAATTTCGATATACTTATCAATTCTGAAGTATTTGTTTGGGTGAAGCAAAAAATAAATGAATAACTCAGTGTGTGTTTATTCCAAATAGTAAAATAGTAAATACAGCTGAAGCTAAATAACATAATTAAATTTGGGAAACACAAAAGCTAATTATCATTATATTATTCAATGGTATTGATTTCATTATGCTAACAGATAACATAAATATAATTTCAACGTTGTCAACGACGTCAAGCACGAATCCCGGTGTGAAAAAATTTTTTGGGCAATTTATTCAAAGCAGGTCCTCATAAAACACGCGCGACCTTCACTAAGTAAACATAGTTGTGCATTACATCTATAATAATCGGTTATAAAAGAGTAATTAGTGCTAAGTTTGTTACATGTGTAATACACCATTTCGAAGCTGTCATTGTAACGTTTTCGGACGTGCATAGTTGAAAAAGAACAGTTTAGTGTAAATGATGGAGCGGCCTCATTGTGTTGGATGCAAGTCACTAATATCAAGCAAGGAATTTATGACATGTCAGGAATGCAATAAATATGATTTGCCTTGTGCGAATCTCTCGCCAAAGCGTTATAAGAAATTGAACCACGAAGCAAGGCTCAAATGGAAATGTATTGGGTGCAAGAGCAAGTTACCAAAACCAGATAACACCAATACGCCAATCCGTGCCCTTCTTTACTCTAAAACCGAAGACGACACAGAGATTGAGGAAGATAGTTATGTAACCATTCGAAAAACCAAGACTGACTACTCAACACCAGACAATATAAGGGAGGTTTGAAGCAGTGACATGAAGAAGCATATAGAGGCCATAATTGAGGAAACAATTGCAAGAACGGTATCAAAACAACTCACAGCCATCATCAGTCAATGCTCGACGTTTCAGGAATCACTGGTATTTTTAAGCGGGCAATATGAGAGTCTCAAACAGCTTTTAGGTACAACTTCATCGGAATTGAAGCATATCAAAGATGAGAATAAGACTCTTAAAGAAAGTTTGAATTCCTTGACTGCACGTTGCAAAGTCCTAGAAGACGAAAACATAAAACAGCAACAATGGGTCAGGTTACAAAATGTGGAGATAATTGGCATTCCTGAAGAAAAAAAACAAAGATACTGTTACTATTGTCCAAAAAGTATCGCAACAAATCGGTGTCCGTATTGATCCGTCCGACTTAGAGTTTGCTCATCGCGTACATCCGCGTCGGCAGGGAAGCGCCGTCAGCGCGCGGCCTATTATTGCTCGCCTGCGACAACGGGCGGTCAAAGATCGTATTGTAGCTGCTGCGCGTAAATTTCGTAATTTAAGTACCCGAGATATAGGAATGGAAGGTGAAACTCACAGAATATTTATTAACGAACATCTATCAAAAGAAAATTAAATGCTACTGATATCTTGCAAACATAAGGCAAAAGAGTTAAATTATAAATACATCTGGACAAAAAACTGACGGATTTTTTGCAGAAAGAACGAGACTGCTTCTCCCATTCCTATAATTTCTTCACGAGTTCTTGGAAAAGTAGTTTAAAGTGCATTTTGTTAGTGTTATTTTTCGGTTCAATTTTTTGTTTTGGCTGTAATAATATTATGTTTGGTTGTACTATTACTACGCACTTAAACTTGATAAATTTCTTACACTTTATTACTCGTATAACCTATACAAAATAATTAAATGTGTACAAATACATTTAATTTACATATTATACACGCACATAAATACAAATATAATAAATATATATATTATTTTTAAGATAGTATACACCCACTTATTACATATTACATATTATATACAAAAAATAAGAAATAGTAATTCAGTACATTACAATATTACTTGTGTAATAATAATTTTATTTAAACCCAATATACATTTAATATGTTATCTGCTAACGCATAATCTTATGATGGAAATAGGCAGTGTTGTAAACTTCACAAATAAACTTATGAGTCAATATCAGTGTTATATACAAATATCAGAAAAACTCCAATTCGCAGCACATTAAATACTTTTATTCCATTTTTAACACTTTTATCAGCCAACTAGCATAGTTACCACTAAACAACTTATCACCTTGATGGTTAACGTACGACTCCCAAACTGACTACTCGAGCCGACGTTATCACAGATTTTTATAGGGATTTTAGGTGCATACTACCCACAATACAAGTTTATGTTAAGACTACAACAAAATAATTATTAAATTCGGAAATCATGACATTCGGCCATCCGACAGTGTGTCGCCTCCTGGCACACACAACAAAGCCCATTAGTATTATATAAATTTACATCACATAATAAAAAATTTAAACACATTACAATTACAAATAAATTACAACTTCGTTACAACACAGTATTTCATCCCCTACAAATCATGACATTCAAACTAATGAAGCAAGGATAGTATTTAAAATTATAAGTTTACTAGTTTTTGCCCGCGGCTTCGCCCGCGTTTAAAAGAAAATAATATAACATACGAACATACATAAAACTGAAAATTCGTACCTTCAACTTCGCTAGAGATCATCACTTTATCAAATGCACAGTTTACGATTCAATTCTTACTAATATCGATTAAAATAATCGATGTTTTGTGTCCAAAAGATCGATTCTCCGATTAATCGATTTTAGATTGCCATCCCTAGTTCCCGTGGGATTTTCGGGATAAAAACTGTCCTATGTCCTTTCTCGGGCTCAGACTATCTTTGTACAAAATTTCATTAAAATCGGTTCAGTGGTTTGGGCGTGAAGAAGAGACAACCAGACAGACAGATAGACAGCCAGACAGAGTTACTTTCGGATTTATAATATTAGTAAGGATAACATTAAACCAACAACAGTAACAACAAATAAAAGAAAACAATAATTAGTATATTATCCATCATAATTAACAGACTACCGTTTAAAGGTGCTGCATAGATACAAAATAATGCATGTAATTAATTAACTTAAACTTCCTTAATTCATACTACAATAATGATGAGAAAAAAAAAATATTTCAAAAAACTCTTGAATACCATTTTAATTCGTTATTACAACGGAATCACGACCTACGCGGGTTATTCCTAAAAACTTAACATATACAAACAACATGTAACGTACAATAACAACAGAATATAACATCCAATACTATAACAATGAAATTATTTCAAAAGTATAAGCTAAACTATTTAAATCTATCATCAAACAATGTATTACTTATGTAACAAATATTATTTGTTCTTATTCATTTACGAGGTATTAAATTAATCATTAATATTTGAGAAATACAAATATCTCGGGCTATGACGGCATTGTCATTAAAGTGATTAACAGAGCATCGAAAGCAATAAAATATTTTTACAATCGAATTAAAGAAAGCGACTATACAGCGTTATTAAAAAAAACAATAATAATTACACTATTCCCATAGTTTTAAAAGATGAAAAATATATTTAAATTAGTATTAATTATTTCCTTATAACAAATTTCTAGTCCTCAACGGTTATGGTAAAATGGTTATTGGATGTTTGAAATATGTATAAAAACAAAAAGTTCACAATACCATCAATTGAATTGTAGAAGGGTAATGATTATGGCAAATATCTAATTACCAATGAAGATTTAAAACAAATATTCTGACAATGAATATAAATAAGGTTAAAATCATTAAATTCAACACCAAGAGAAATAGACATGTTAATTATAATGACAATATTATTGATGACACAATAAGAATTAAGTTCTTAGGACTACATAAGTATTTATTACAAAATATGTTTTTTTTTATACATGTTTAAAAAGAAAACTATTAAATTTACTTGTTGAAACAGCAGTTAATGACATAATATCAGTTTTCTTGCCTCACCAATTACGTTTTGAGGAAACCCCACTAACAGAACTTGTCTTAGAGCCAACAATATGCAAGCAATATACATATTGCAATTTATTAATTTGAATTAAAGATATTTGAGTAAACCACATTAAAAAAAATTAGTAATCTTTCCTTCACTTTTCACATTTATTTTATTTATCTTCTATACTTATAATAAATCTGTAGAGAGGTCAATTCTGCACATGAAATATATTTCCAAAAAAACTATCAGGGGTGATAAGGGATCGATACTGATGCCAAAAATGCAATCAGTAAAATCTTTTACTGTTTGTCTGTCTGTCTGTATAACCGTTATAGAAACAAAAACTACTCGACGAATTTTAACGCAATTTGGTACAATTATTTGTCATACTCCTGAGCTGGTTATAGTATACTTTTTATCACGCTACAATCAAGAGGAGCAGAGCACTGAAGGGAAATGTTGGGAAAACGGGAAAAGTTACTCCATTTTTTTAGCTTCCATCGCGTGTGCAACCTTAATGGTTAAAGGGACACAGAAATCATGTATGACGGAAATGTTCTTAAAATTATATAAAAAAAAACATCCCACCACAGCAAATGTTTGTATCTTTTATTGTTGACTCACAATAACACGTGTAACTCCCGATAGCTTAGCAGTTCGAAGCTTTCCGATTATATTTGTCTACTCCTACGTTTATAACACTCTCAGTCATTTCTCATTAAAAAAATAAACAATATTAACTATTCCATAAAAAAGAATCATAGAAATCATACCCCGAAGTGTTAAGGGACGCTCAACCTTAACATTTTCCTATCTCAATGGCAACACAACGCTTGCCGGGTCAGCTGGTCACATATAAATGTGCTGTGATCTTTAAAATAAAATCTAAAAAGATTACAATCCACGTTAATGCCTACTTGTTCCCCTTTTCAGTTTAACAGTTCAGCTTTTACGGAAGAGCATCAATTACCAATTATAATAATATATACCATATTATTTAATCCTGCATGAACATTTTAGGGTATTTAAAAATAAACTTAAAAACGAAATTAATATATAAGCGCTGCTATAATTCAGTCTCTTTTTTTTTAGTTTGAAGTTCAGGGTAATTTTAAGTTTTAAATTGGCTTATTTACATTTTATAAAATTACATTTGAATTTAATTCAAAGTAGATGTTATAATTAAGAAAAATGTTTAACAATTACTTATTCAGAAACAATTTCAATTTCATTTAATTTGATATTTTCTGAAGTTATTAAAAGTGGTGTGCACTTTTATCATTAATAAGCTAAAACAACCAGTCTACTCCAAAATTGGGTGGATTTCATCAGTATTACATTATGTAATTATTATAATTTTGTATATACTGGGCAACTTGCAAAGAGATTTCATAAAAATAAAAAAAATATATATAAATTCCACAGTACTCTCGACAGATAAAACACCCAAATTAATGTACATTAAATAATTTCACAATTAATTAGAACCAATAAAATATATATATTTATTTTAAACCCATAAAAATAGATTGGTTAATATATTATCCTCTATAAGCATAGGAACTTGATCAAATGCAAGTCATCAGTATATTCTATGGCCATTTCACGTTCATGGTGTGACACTCAATAGGGTTGGTATAATTAATTGGGTTATAAGTTATAACCTTCATAAATTTAATAATAACTTACATCAATATACAACTTCTACTTCAATTGCGCAACCAAATTCAAGCGAGGTTTTAACTGCAGAGGAATCTTAAATTATTCGAATTTAATTACATATTTTACAATAGTAGAAGTAGTAGAGGTGTAACTGCCTAAACGTTTGGCTGCAACATTGTTATCTAAAATTGCAAATTCGAAATTGAAAGAATTTATTTAATCTCCAACTACATAAAGAAAAGGCAATTCAGACAAGTCAGTCTGTTACCAATGCAGTCTGGATCTCAAGACCCATTCTCGTGTTTTCTCATAGACATGTGGTTTAAAGCGAGATAACACAGCTGATTTGACCTCAAAAATCCAAACCCCTAGCAACGGGCCACTGTCATAAATTTTAACTAAGTCCAGTAAGTTAAGTCAGTACCAAAAGTCAGTCCATTAAGTAAGTACCAAAATCTACTTCAGTGTTCAAGAATAACAACCAGGAAATTAAATATTAAATGTCTTAGTGTATAAAATAGTCATATTGATTTAGTTTATATAGCATCAAACAGGTCTTCATGTGTGGACCCCTTTTTTATAGCCATTCTCACATCAAAGGTATTGTGAAGCTAGAAGGTTCAGTAAATATTTGACTTCCGAGCTATTTAATACTTGTGCTCCATTCCCGATTGGTTAGGGATACCATCTAAACATATGACAAGAATATGACATTCACATATACAACAAATATTTTTGCATGAGAATTAATTAGTAATAAGAGATCTGAGAATAAGTAATAATATCAATTTACAACATTTTTAGAATTTTTGCCTGTCTGTTTTTGAAATAGCATAAAGCTTGGTTTAACCAATAATTTTAAGTATCTCTATTTAACATTTAGTCTTACTTCCATTTAAATTGATCTATTTTAACACAAAAGTTATTACAATTTAACGTCAGAATTACGAAGAATAGGTCTTCGTAACATTGCATGATATGTCAGGATAGTTACTTTAAATTTACCGTTGTGCTTATAAGCATTATACTTGATGTTGTAGATATACTTGACATTT
Organism: Epargyreus clarus; assembly: GCF_041222505.1. Lineage (NCBI taxonomy): Eukaryota > Metazoa > Arthropoda > Insecta > Lepidoptera > Hesperiidae > Epargyreus > Epargyreus clarus. The sequence goes on from NW_027332215.1 coordinate 7,352,595, forward strand.
TATTATAAATCCACACAAACAGTTGCGGAAACATTTTGTATATACTTAATTCAATCAAAATAATTTGCCACTAATATTGCACAAATTTTAAAATTCTCCTTTTCAGCGGGTGTTAAGTAGCTTGTGTTCCACCCAATGGATCATATTCATTATTAAAATTGTTGTTATTCTACATATTTTTGGAGTAAACTCAGGAACCTTAACTTGTATTACCTAATTTTGTTTCCTTGGTAGAAAATTTGTTCGTAAGCTTACATATCTTCTCAAGCGAAACTTCATCATCAGAGTATGAGATGGAACTCAGACTATGTTATTCTTCTTGGCTTTCAATATCTTTACCACACGGCTTGGACTGGCACCTTTAATGGTACAATTGTGTACTTCACCAAGTACACAATTCATTATTTAACATGATTATTCCCCTGAAACATAGGCATTATACTTGGGACATTGTCTGTTCAAATTCTCATTAAGAAACATTTATAAATGCTTTTCTACAAATCTATAGTAAATCTCTAACTCATTTGAGAAGGTATTAAATTAAAAGAAAACTCTTGTAAAAATATCCAAATTCATATATATATATATAGCCATTTCGTATGTAAGTAGGTAATAATATCAAAATAGTAAATAAGTCATTTTACGCCAATGGACAAACATAGCCTACTAGCCTCTTTAGTCCGGTGAACAATCATAGTTCACCAGCTTCATTCATTTAATCCGGAATGTATTGAATCCCTAAAACAACAGTGATCCCAGTGAACAGTGAACAGTGATCCTAGATCCCTAGAGTAACAGTAGTGTTAACATTACGTTTCTTAGGGTGGGTTGCATCATGTAACTTTAACGGAAATTTTAACCGGGCTTTCGATGCAACGCACCCTTACCAGCAAGCATCATTGCTCACTCAATCATTATTCAGCGTACATCATTGTCCGCTCAATCATTATCTAGCGTACATCATTGTCCGCTCAATCATTATCTAGTGAGCATCATTGCTCACTCAATCATTATCCAGCGTACATCATTGTCCGCTTAATCATTATCTAGCGTACATCATTGTCCGTTCAATCATTATCCAGCGTACATCATTGTCCGCTCAATCATTATCCAGCGAACATTCGTTGTTCGCTCAATCACACTGTCACTGTCACTGTTTCCACAAACATGTTAATTCTCCACTGTCTAACCGTTCAAAGCGATAATTCCAACTGACATTTATACAAAAAAAAAGTGAGTAAATGATTCTCACAAAAATAAAGTCTCATAAATAAAATAGAAACCTTCTATTATATTTTTCTCTGTTGGGAGTTATCGCTTGTATAACTATAAAATCATTACCCATATTAAATTTCAAAATATCACGTAAAACGTTTAAAATTCTAAATAATTCAAAGTAGGTAGTATCATCATACATCATATACATAAAGTAAATTGAAAATACGAGTTAAAATTACATTTGATACTTTATAAACAAATCAGTAAATAAATATTTTCAATTGAAAGTCTTTAACATGTACGCATGACTTGCATTTTTGGAGAATAGCCCCGATCAAATGCATTGTTACGAGTATGTAAAACTGTCGTAAGTATTTGTGCATTACCGGAGAGTAGCCCCGATCGAATGCAATACTATGTGAAAGTGTAATAAGCATTTGTGCATTATAGAAGAGTAGCCCCGATCAAATGCAATGCTATGTAAAAGTGTGGTGCTTTTGTGCATTATCGGAGGGTAGCCCCGATCAAATGCAATGTAATAGTGTCATATTTGTGCAGTATCGAAATTAAATAATTTTTAACAAGCGTTATAGTTACATTTTGATGCAATTTTAACTCGAATGTTATCGTCGTTAATAAGAAGCTTGGATATTTACGATATCTCATTTTTATAACGTTACATTAAAGTAATAAGTGACTCATTTAATACTACAGTTTAAAAACAGATGCGGGTAGGTGAAGTGGGGACGACACCATGGCGGCGCTCGAATTAACAGAGAGCGACATTCTGGTCGGAGACTTCAGCAAGAGCAGTCGAATAACGGAGATACTTGTGTAGTTATAATACTTCTAATCACTAGTGTGAACTTACTTACGTATAATTATCGTATCGTTACTCTGTACCGTTTATGTGACTATATTATTACATGACTTCAAGACCTTCAAGATGACTTTGATTTCATCAGAAGTGTACAGAACAGAAGAACCCGCTCACAATCATGGACGGCGATTCGTAAGTACGAACATACTTGACACAGGAATAAAAACCGTGAGTTAAAACATTATTTTGTCATATGTGAATTCATCTTGGTAGAATAAGTAAAAATGGAGGTAGATAAATGTCGTTGATGTAAGGGCAAACTCATTTGAATTAAGAACATGGATAGATTGAGACTAGTAATTCAATGAGATGTTAATACCCTCTGAAAATGATATACTTAAATTTTGTGAACAAACTTTACTCTTATCAAATTACTTGTTAACATTGTAAACTGAGGTGTTTACTTCAAAATAAGTGCATTTTCTGTGAAGAAGTGTCTAAAAGTAATTTTGCAAGGCAGTTCTTGTGGTAAATCTGTCCATTTGGTTAAAGTCTGTGGTGTAAAAAGTAAATCCTAATTGTTCTAAAGTTACACCTACTTTGAAATATATAGAAATACACGTACTTATGAAAATATTTTAAGGATTTTTAATCTTAAATGTTAGGCTTTATAGATATGGGAACCTAATGGTTGTTAATATAGGCTAATGTACGCTAGAAATTGCATACAGGTTAGATTTGAATTTATTTTTGATAACTTTTAATGTTTCAAACTGGGTTTACGTATATGCGTTTGTTATTATTGTATGGAAGGGACTATGCGGTAGCAACAAACGCAGTTACAGAGTACAGTATACCTACTAGATATAAGTGACACGTTTATTAAGTTGCAAATTTTTGATTATTCATAATTGTACAGAAATGTATAATATCTACGTGGTACATATTTAACTGACTACAAATAAGTTTCACGACCACCGTATTGAGTGTCTGAGAGTACCCACGAGGGAAATGGTAAATGAGTTTAAGGTTTATTGTTTTTTTTCGGATATTAATTGACTATATTTAAAAACAAACTTGCATTCACGTCTACATTGTTCACATTTTCATTTTATAAATCAATGAAATTTTCCTTTTGATTTCAATTACTTGATACGTAATTGTTATGAAAGAAGCATACGTACGTTGCCAAATTTAGCTTTCCATCAATTCTAGGCGAACTCACACAGTACTGTGTACTACTATGTTTTGACTCCCATTAAGTATAAAAGCACATTAGTTAATGATCTATAAGAAAACAGAGAAACTTATGCGCAGCGGTCTTTGGAATTTATATATAAAAAAAATCTCACATTTTACTTCTGACTGACTCACTTATACAGAATATTAAATGTCTGTTTTAAATTTAGTATGCAACGTTTCGTTTTGTATTAATATTTCTTTACATCTCGTAATTTTAAACCTTTAAATTTGAATTTAAATTTGACACATTACACGTCCTTTTGGTTTGAAAATTGGGCACTATCAAATACTGGTAAATGAAGTTTGTACCTTAAACGTTGAGACGCTTAGACTATCGATATTATCAATTATGTGAGCCACTTACGAAATGATAAACGGGATCCACTTTGTATGGGATTCAGAATAAATAATTTTAAGTAAAATGATAATAATAAATTGATGCTTTTATAACTAGAGCTTAGTTCTATTTACAAGTTACAGCAATTAAGTTATTATACGTATTAAGTGAGAAACGGTCACTGAAGCCTACATACATTTAGATAGTCTTTTGTATACCATATTTAAAATGAGTCTTTCCTGCGACTTTGTTCATGTGGATTCAGAATATAATTTGAATTGCATTTTTAAAACGAGTCTTGCCTGCGACTTTGTTCATGTGGATTCAAAATATAATTTGAATTATACAATGCCCTCTGTCAAGATCACGGAGTACGTTGGTAATTTGGAATTCCCATTACCTGGTCATGTAATGTTTAAAAAAAAATGTATACTTTTGATATCAACTTCGTAGTTTTGGTTTTAATGCATTTTCAAACATACAAACCGACAGAATTTTTTTTTTTCTTTTTCAAATATATTCGATGTAAACACGTGAAGATTTCATTCTTATTATATGTATATCAGATCCAAATGAATAATAATGTTGTTTAATAATATAATCAAATAAAACATAGGTACATTTCGATGGCATTTTCTTATACAATAATTTACTTTTCATATAAATTTCATACGGTTCACAATTGCGTCATGTCTAGGTTTTCTCTATAGAAACATCGAGCGTCTCCTTGAGAGTGTTGGTTGTAAATGATACATATTATATTAACATAATATATACACATATTACGCACTAATATATTTTTTATTACAAACTATATAAAAGTCAGGTGAAGCCGAGGCGTTTGAAATATATATAATAAATATGAATTGTTTGGTAATAAGGTGTATCATAAGATAGTTTGACTAACTGTTTGTTTGGCTGGCTGGTATAAAATCATGATCAACTTTAAAAGACCTTTTTCAGGTCATAGAAATTTTAGGTTGTGATTGATAAGGAGCCACATGTTATGTAAAACAGTTAAAGTTTTAAATCTGACGATCCTGATGAGACAAAATTAGAATTGGACAAGATTATTAAAATCATGTCATGTCATAAGTATTTCAAAATTTTTAAATAAATCTGACCGTTCAAAGTAGGTAAAAATCGCATTCAAATATTCCGTTACATACATACAGGTCAAGTTAATAAATGCGTGGCAAAAATAAAAGCGTGTTTAAAAAAAAAATCTTTTATCAGTTGTAGACACAAATAAGTATAGTTAAATAATGGCCGGTTTCTGAAGTCATTTTTCTTGGTAGGTAGTTTACGAGTATGTATTCAATAACACTATCCGTTTGATAACTACGAAAAAAAAATCCGCTTCCGAGGAACTCAATGTAAGACAAGGTCTGTTTAAACTCCGTTTAGATTAACGGACCATTTTAATGTGTTTATTCTTTCCATAACATTATTTGTTTTTTTTTTTTTAAAACTACGTTTTACGTAAAGTCTAGCAAATCTTACTTAGTATAATGCAAAACTTTAACAATAAAATAGCCCAAACTATAACTTCCTTATGGGAATCTTAATTTAAAACTTTTGGTGAAATAAAAAAAAAGATAAGTAGTTAAGCTTATTGCACAATTGACAAGTATGTCGCTGACGTGAACGCATGGGTCCTTTGCTTTGTTAATTAAATTTTGAAATTCATGTAATAATATGTATTATTATAACTGAATATAAATTCAATTTAATGTAATGAAATTTCTTTCTGACTTTCAAAAGTGGGTTATGTGGCCCTACTTTGAAAGCAATAATTTGAATTTGTGATAAATAACGTTTACGTGTTATATTTTGTGAAATTCATGGTTTGTTTACCATTATTTAGTCTTTAACTTTGATATCATTCATTTCAAATATTCACGATATATTATTATTTTGATACTGCTTCATCAGTTGATAAAAGACTTACGTTGGAAAGGCAACTATTTTTATAAAATAACATTGTAATAATTAAAAGAAGTACTAAGTAATAATAAAATAATGTTATAATAGTATTTTGAGTCGCACAGATTCATTTAGTGGCCAACTATAGATCTATCTATCTATCAGTATAACAGTTATTGAACAGGTTGTTGAGCATTCCGAAATGGACTAATAAGATAAACGTCGTTATTCTGATGCGTAACTTTATCGAATCAATAGTTGTTGGAGATTTAACTATTGGACTCAGAATCCAGGCATAAGTAAAGTGGGCAGTTAGATGTTGTCATTACTGTAGGTGTAGGAAACTTTGTGGTTTGATTTTTATTTATCTGGAGTAAAGATGGATTAGTGCAGATGCCTCTAGCAATGTGATGTTCACGGGTGTCTCTTGGTGATGCATATGGTTGGGTTGACCCAAGGCATCGAGTACCTGGAAGACATTAAGTGAATATTGCATTTTTGGAGTAAATTTGAGTTGAGCACTGGCCAAATGTTATCGTAAACAAGGTACAAAAACTGCGGTGATACATGACTAGAGTGATCCTATATGAACATCACCTAGTTATAACCGTGTTTTTTTATTATTTAACAATGGTCTAATGCATTCGCTTCAATACCTGTCGCGCGTATGACATTTATGTAAAGAGTCCTTATGAACTATGCCTGCAACAGAAATCCGTGGTGAACACTGTTGGGGCAGATTTATAACCTAGGTAATACACAACTAGTGAGATTCTATATGAACATCACCTAGTTTAAGCCTTGGTTCGGATCAACAGTTCGGGCCTTTTACATGCGAGTCGGTATTGCAAGAAAATGCGTATAGTTTAAGCCATGTTTTTGATAAACAGTTCGGGCCTCTTACGTGCGAGTCGGTATTACAAGAAAATGTGTAACTCTTCTGGACTTAGGCATTAAACAACTGGTTTTCTTTTGCAGCTCTTGCATCAGACCATACACGATCGAGGACGAACGTGTGAGCAGGACGGCCGAATGTTATCGTCGTTAATAAGAAGCTTGGATATTAACGATATCACATTTTTATAACGTTACATTAAAGTAATAAGTGACTCATTTAATACTACAGTTTAAAAACAGATGCGGGTAGGTGAAGTGGGGACGACACCATGGCGGCGCTCGAATTAACAGAGAGCGACATTCTGGTCGGAGACTTCAGCAAGAGCAGTCGAATAACGGAGATACTTGTGTAGTTATAATACTTCTAATCACTAGTGTGAACTTACTTGCGTATAATTGTTATATCGTTACTCTGTACCGTTTATGTGACTATATTATTACATGACTTCAAGACCTTCAAGATGACTTTGATTTCACGAGTTTCCTCCTTTTCTCTTTTTTGCTATTAATATTTAAAATTCTGAGGGCGTACATACCTGGATTTTTATATCCCCCTTCTGAAATATCAGAAAAACTCCAATTCGCAGCACATTAAATACTTTTATTCCATTTATAACACTTTTATCAGCCAACTAGCATAGTTACCACTAAAAAACTTATCACCTTGATGGTTAACGTACGACTCCCAAACTGACTACTCGAGCCGACGTTATCACAGACTTTTATAGGGATTTTAGGTGCATACTACCCACAATACAAGTTTATGTTAATATGAAACTACCTATTTTAATATTAATTTTTCAATCATTGCTGTTAAGACTACAACAAAATAATTATTAAATTCGGAAATCATGACACAATGTTTATCTTAATAATGGATGACACATCGAGAAAACTAAAATTCTATTATCAAAATTCCCGAGGATTGAAGACAAAGACCAATGAATTTTACAATAATCTACTATTTCTAGAATCCGATATTGTATTGTTAACAGAGACATAGCTCTGTGACAGAATATTAGATTCTGAGTTAAGTGATAACAAGTTTGTTGTATTCCGCAAGGATCGAGGTTCATTAGGGGGCGGTGTTATGATATTGTGTGTTCCAAGCCTTCAAGCTCACGTGCGACCTGAATGGCATAGTAAACACTTAGAATCTCTGTGCAGGGGCACATTACTATCGCTGGATTGGAAGAAAATTAAATCCTTTGTTTGTTCCTTGTTCCTTTATTTACCTTGGGTTTGGACCTTGGGTTTACCGTTACAAATAAAGTGTCAAAAGTCCCCATCGATCTGAAGTGTGCGTCGGCAGTTATTCGAGGTCAAATGTCAAAATTTTAGGTTCTTTGAATTTTTCCCGAAAACGGTAAGTTTTATCAAAAAAGTACCTAGGACCAAGTTGTAGGGATATCGTAACCCTATTGCATACGTCGTCAACCTATTACTGTCCCACATACGGGCACGGCTCCCCTCTCAAACGAGAAGGATTAGGCCATAGTCAGGAGACATTTCCCCAGCAGTTTGCTTGCATATAATCGTGTGGTAGCTAATTGAAACTTATTCATACCTACTGTACTATACTGGCTAAATGGAATTTACAAGTACATTGCTGATATTATATAAAATTACTATTCTTAAAACGCTCAGAAGATTTCAAATATACTTCTCTAATACTATGCATGTAATAGATACTTAGCCTGTCTAGACATTACTAAAAACCCTTAGAAAATTAATATCTATGTAAGTTGGCCTACTCTTAAGGGGAAAACTTCCCGGTCGCTAGAGAACCTAAAACACTACTTACTTGTCTCTTGTTTTGTAATAAAATTCTCGGAGTCTAATGATAGAGTACGAGAACCTAGTTGTACGAGGAACTGGTGATACGGGTATCATCACTGCAATAACCTGCAAATTACTATCTGCAAAATAATAATTTAGGGCCTGTGATACCCTTCTGTGTTTTGTTTACGTTAGGCTTACTTGCATTAGGCATTAATTGTCATTTGCTTTAACTGCGAAAACAAACAGCGTGAGGAAACGTACTCTTAATTTATATAATCAAAACTTTTCAAAGGTGTCAGTCTGTCAGCTGGGACGTCATACCCTCCGGGTCTCTCATAAGCTAAGGCAATGTTAACATAAGGGCGGTGGGCATGGAATTTCGGGTCTCGAGGATACCCTCTTTGCTCGGGCAGAATCTCAGGTGGTAAATACCCCCCGGATTCTTGATATTTATTCATAATAATACAATGTTATTTAAAACATAATAAAATAATTAACAAATATTAAAAAATACGTGTGGCACTCGGAGACTGCCGCGGTAAAGCTATTGCATAGCATTTTTTATGCTATGAAAACGCTCAGAAGGAATTCCAGAAATACAATATATTCTTCCATAATCATCAACATTTACATTAATACATCTTTATCCACTATTTTATCATATCTCCATTATATAAGACATTGCAAATATCAGCTGACATTTCATAACTCCAAGCAAGACTGAACATTCTAAAATATAAAATAGAAAAGTATTTAATAAGTGACATAAAGTATTAACAACCAGCAATATAAATGGATCAATGCGATGTGCCTGTGACATTTGGCCGAATGTTACAGGTACATCGCATTTTTCATTAATAAATGCACTTTGTTTATTCATATTTAAAAAACTTTGTACACAAATTATTTGTACCCTAAATCATAATGGCGTTTTGATTTTGTGCTGTCAAGTCTGTCAGTTGTAATTGTACGTTTAAAAATAACAAACACTCTTTTACGTTATTTTATCAATCCAGAATTCAACATAGCTTATGTTGATAAAACATATTATTTGGATAATATGGTAATATAATGACTGACTTCATAATGGAGTCTACCTAATCTTCGGATGATGACTCCGAACTCCCATTTAACTCTTGGGTTGGTGTAACTCCGGACTTGTACCTTATCACCTTGTCCGAACTCCTGCGTTGGCGGTGCATTGTAATGTAATCTGGATAGTGGGGCGGATTTCTTAAATAAGGCATGCATATAGGTTCTTACCTCTCTGCCGAACATTAACTGATAAGGTGATAACTCTTTCGTATTAGGTGTACGTCTCAAGCGTGCCTTGACAGTTAACAGTTTATCAAATAAACTTCCGCTCTTGCTGATATAAAAGAACATTCAGGTATTAGCCGATTATTTTCTTTTTGTACATTCAAAAATTTAAATTTTAGCTTTGTATATATTTCTTCAAATTCGTACCTGTATTTTATTTCCTCTTCTAAATTTTCTTCTTCTGTAAGCCATTCAATTTTTTCTTGAATCGCGTAGAATTTGTTCAAATTTTCTTGTAAAGAATTCAGTCGTATATTTATTTCTTCAATGTCAATTTTTTCTATTCCCGAAATGTAATTTTCGGTTCGTTTCATTAACCCACGTAATGTGGCTCGTATTTCCTTATTGTTTTTTAGTTCATTCGACATCTCGTCGCCAATATCAAATAAAATAATAAGAAATGTAAAATAATACTTTATATCACGGCGTGCGTAAATTGACGTTTTACGCACGCTTCGCGTGCGCAAAACCCCCATTTCCGACCCCGTAATATAAAATTTTATACAACACGCGGACGAAAAATGTTTTTCTGACTCGTGTGATTGCAGTCCTCGCCTGCGGCTCGGCCTGCAAACTCACACTTGTCAGAAAAAAATTTTTCGTCCTCGTATTGTAATGTACTATTATTCAATTATATCCATATTTTTCTATTGACAGTCAACAACTCGGTTGCCTGGAGACTTGATAGTTGGATATCAAGTCTCCAGGCAACCGAGTTGTTGAAAGGTGTTACTTATTTTCGTTAGGGAATTTCTCGATTCGGTCGCCGCGCTCAAAGCCCGCGATAAAAGCTATGCAATAGCTTAATAAGGAATGTAAAATAATACTTTATTCAATTATATCCATATTTTTCTATTGACAGTCAACAACTCGGTTGCCTGGAGACTTGATAGTTGGATATCAAGTCTCCAGGCAACCGAGTTGTTGAAAGGTGTTACTTATTTTCGTTACGGAATTTCTCGATTCGGTCGCCGCGCTCAAAGCCCGCGATAAAAGCTATGCAATAGCTTAAAAATATCTATCATCCCACTGTTGAGTGGGTGATTCGTTACTTATGCGTCGCTACCGAGCGGACGGTCGGCCTCCTGATGGTCGGAGGTCGCCAGTCCAGGGAGTTCCCGCGGGAGCGGGCGCCCCCCAGGTGGTCGATCGTGTAGGGGCGCGATCCCCTTTAAATGGGAGTATGGTCCGGCCTCCGCCCGCTCATACATTGAGCGTGCAAGGCGGACCACTTCAAAGGTGTGTAAAGTACACCAATGCCACCGCACTTGGCCAGCGTGGTGGACTATGACCTAAATTTATCTTCACCTATAATTTTGAGACATTTATAATGTAGAAGTAGCAAACGAGCTTAGCGTCCATCTGATGGTAAGTGGCTATTGACGTACATAAGCATCTGTAATGAAATAAAGATTCGTGCCTAATGCCTGCCTGAGTCCTGTACTATAGATATATTGTTATTTCTATGGACTAAATTAGAATGCCTTGGCTAAGTATGTCTCTTTTACCACATTTATCAAACCGGAACAAGAGCATTTAAGACTGCTTGGTAGAAATAGATGTGACGGTGATGGCTTAGAAGTCCAAAAAGCAATGATTCTACCACCTTAAACATGATATATGAAATAAGCTGATATGACGCTTCGTTATTATAGTCAACATAAAGTTACTAGATAGAAACACTTACTTTTAATTTTAAGTCGTCTTTGCGATTTATATATAAATTTATATAATATATATATTTTAATAGGTGGATGTATATATATATATATAGTCTATACACACTTATTTTATATTCATAATTGAAATGAAGAGGTTATCCAATTACTTTTTAATGTATAATGGGCGGGGATTGCTATGCTTATATTCTCGCAATCGTTTAGCGATAAGGATTCGAATGTTATTAGTGAAACACTTTCTGATTTTTATGATGTCTTGGTAATTTTATGTTTAAATAATAAAGTTACATTGTAGTTCAACTATGTGCTTATCATATTAGTTAAATTAAATATTAAATTCCAGTCTCAAAGGTGTTTGAAAAGTATTACATTGAAATCGTATGTTACATAGAAATTATAATTATTAATGTATGTCCATGCTTAACGAGGATAGCTGGTAGTTAACTAAATGTACAAGATAGAGTGCCTAAAAATGCTTGTCCATTCAGTAAGGTATCCGACTTTTATGTTACCCTAGTACCTTAAAACTACGATAATTAGTCTAGCTTATCTATGTAAATAAATAATTCGGATAAATGAACTCCGAAACTTGGTTTTAATTAATTTATAAAGTAAGGTATTGATATTTCATCAGTATAATTATGGTTGCTTGTGTGACTTCTCATAAGATGTTTTTATGAAATTGGAAGCTCTTCAATGTAATTTGATCGCTGATGAAGAGGAGTTCGATAAAAAATAAAGCGAATTGCCACACCTAATTTTACCGAATAATAGTAGTATTAATCTTTGCTGTGTTCCACTTTAAAACATGTTGTAAGGGAGACAACTATCCGAGGCGTTCCCGTTAACTTGTTCCTCAAGAGTAACAATGCATCTGTGGTCGTCATCAGGTAGGAATTTAATATTATTTTGGGTTGATTACAAATGATTCTGGTTGGCAGTAGCCACTTACCACAAGGTGGACTGCATGCTCGTCTGCTACTTCAATAATATAAAAGAGACTGTGTCACAGGGAATGTTGCTACAGTTAGAGCATACGTTCTACTTGTTGAGCGTCGTGAGATCTTATTAGCATTTCTAGTAGTAGTAGTAGTAGTATTTCTTTAACATTTATATAGGAAAAGGTTGATGATAATACATTAAAAATGAAAATTTCTTATAAACTTAAATCACTCGAGTATTTCTAGATCATTTATAATTTTATTTTTTTCATTTGAAAGGGTGTTTCACTGCGCACCTTGGCACCTTATTGTCACATGTTGGGCTCTTTTACAACTCTTGAACTCGTCATCACCACCATTCCTATTTTTTACATAAATAATAATAACTTAGCTTCTGCCAACCCAATTCTCATTCAAATTGAACGAACATTGAATATCTAAGATGATATAATATGATGGAAAATTTGACCTTCAAAACCTGAATGCTGATGACGGAGAGGTGTCTCCAACCTAAACCATAGAAGTAAGCCATTTGGTACTTTCATATTTATTGTTATATTAAGGCTATGTGATGAAATATTTGACCTTCAAGTCCTCCTGGAAGCATCGGCTCATACAGCTTATGAGCGTAATCCGTATGAGTTACGCATTTCGTGCTTTCAGATATTGACATAAGGTAAGGTACAAGGCAGTATGTCTCTGTCTAATGTACCGCAATGTAACCGTACCTGTCTAATGTAACCGTAAACCGTAATAGATAGACGCTTGAAATTTTCACAGAATATGTAAAATGATAGCCGCTTTATCAACAAATACTAAAAATAAAATAATGTTCAAATTAAATGGGGTTACCATACTAAAATCCGCTATTCCTTCTGTCCTTAGAGTAATCAAGTACTGCAGTTTGATCAAACCCTATCTCTCTCAAGCTATGATGGCCTGGTACCTTAATGCGCTAATAAAGAGTTTAATTAGCTCATCTATGAACTAGGTGTTACCCGCGACTTATCTTATCTTAGATACTAAAACATGGTAATTTCTTTATTAATAATCAATCTACCGACGTTTTTGCCTACCTAAGACCGAAAGGTATCAATTTCTAATAGGCAGGAATTGTTAAATCGCGATCTTAACGGTTCGGTAGGCGAAACATTGGATAAATTGATTAATTATTCATAAAAAATATAAGTACCTGCTTTTATATAATACAGGAGCAGCAGATGAACATGCTAACCTGATGGTAAGTGGCTATTGCCACCCATGGACATCCGTAATCAACCTGAGATAACATTAGATATTCCTACCTGAGGTCGGCCACACATGCGCCAATACCCCTGTGGAATTGTAAATAGTTAGGACGGAACAATAAATAGTATAATTGTGGAAAAAACGTGGGGTGCTCCATTTATCAGTTTTCAAAAAGCACCCCACACTTTTATTAATTGTTAGTATTTTTAAGCTATTGCATAGCTTTTATCGCGGGCTTTGAGCGCGGCGACCGAATCGAGAAATTCCGTAACGAAAATAAGTAACACCTTTCAACAACTCGGTTGCCTGGAGACTCGATATCCAACTATCAAGTCTCCAGGCAACCGAGTTGTTGACTGTCAATAGAAAAATATGGATATAATTGAATAAAGTATTATTTTACATTTCTTATTATTTTATTTGATATTGGCGACGAGATGTCGAATGAACTAAAAAACAATAAGGAAATACGAGCCACATTACGTGGGTTAATGAAACGAACCGAAAATTACATTTCGGGAATAGAAAAAATTGACATTGAAGAAATAAATATACGACTGAATTCTTTACAAGAAAATTTGAACAAATTCTACGCGATTCAAGAAAAAATTGAATGGCTTACAGAAGAAGAAAATTTAGAAGAGGAAATAAAATACAGGTACGAATTTGAAGAAATATATACAAAGCTAAAATTTAAATTTTTGAATGTACAAAAAGAAAATAATCGGCTAATACCTGAATGTTCTTTTATATCAGCAAGAGCGGAAGTTTATTTGATAAACTGTTAACTGTCAAGGCACGCTTGAGACGTACACCTAATACGAAAGAGTTATCACCTTATCAGTTAATGTTCGGCAGAGAGATAAGAACCTATATGCATGCCTTATTTAAGAAATCCGCCCCACTATCCAGATTACATTACAATGCACCGCCAACGCAGGAGTTCGGACAAGGTGATAAGGTACAAGTCCGGAGTTACACCAACCCAAGAGTTAAATGGGAGTTCGGAGTCGTCATCCGAAGATTAGGTAGACTCCATTATGAAGTCAGAACTGAAAATGGCATACTGGTGCGCCACTGCGCCGTCACCTTGACCAAATGCTGCCGGCGCCCCTGGTGGTGTAAGTGAAAATAGCGGTGGAGGACTGTTGGATATCAAGTCTCCAGGCAACCGAGTTGTTGACTGTCAATAGAAAAATATGGATATAATTGAATAAAGTATTATTTTACATTCCTTATTATTTTATTTGATAACCTTAATTCGTCAACTTGAACACAGGTGGCAGTAATACACATTTTTTTATAATCCGTGCAGAAATCTTAAAATTGCGTGAAGTATATTTTATATTCCCATTATAAAATTCAAAATTATATTACCATATTATCCAAATAATATGTTTTATCAACATAAGCTATGTTGAATTCTGGATTGATAAAATAACGTAAAAGAGTGTTTGTTATTTTTAAACGTACAATTACAACTGACAGACTTGACAGCACAAAATCAAAACGCCATTATGATTTAGGGTACAAATAATTTGTGTACAAAGTTTTTTAAATATGAATAAACAAAGTGCATTTATTAATGAAAAATGCGATGTACCTGTAACATTCGGCCAAATGTCACAGGCACATCGCATTGATCCATTTATATTGCTGGTTGTTAATACTTTATGTCACTTATTAAATACTTTTCTATTTTATATTTTAGAATGTTCAGTCTTGCTTGGAGTTATGAAATGTTAGCTGATATTTGCAATGTCTTATATAATGGAGATATGATAAAATAGTGGATAAAGATGTATTAATGTAAATGTTGATGATTATGGAAGAATATATTGTATTTCTGGAATTCCTTCTGAGCGTTTTCATAGCATAAAAAATGCTATGCAATAGCTTTACCGCGGCAGTCTCCGAGTGCCACACGTATTTTTTTATAATATACGAGTAACAGACGAGCATGCAGTTCACCTGATGGTAAGTGGCTACTGCCGCCCATGGACATCTGTAATCAACCCCAGATAGGATTAGATACTCCTACCTAAGGTCTGCCACAGATGCGCCGCTACGCCTGAGGGCTAAGCTGGAACGCCTCGAAAAAGTATGTCTCCCTTACCACACCCTTCAAAACGGAACACAGCAGCGCCTAATACTGCTGTTATTAGGCAGAAATAGGTGTTGCGGTGGTGCCGCCGAAGTCGAACCACAAAGGGTTCTACCACCTACAAAATTTATTATTTTCTAAACTAAAAATCACGCTATAACAGTTATTCGAACTAAAAAGCAATAATTATTTGCAATCTAGTAACTTGCGATGAACTTTCTCTAAGGCGCAATCTCGCGTCGAAAATCGTTAATCCTGAGTATGTTGATAAGAAGAATGGTACAAAATTATTAAAATCGTGTATTGTCATCGGTTTATGATAAGATAATTCTTCAAAATTTTGAATTTAACTGAACGTTCAAAGTGGATAGAAATCGGGTTCAAAAATTCCGTTACTCTGTTTCATAAATGTATATTGCATTTTTAGGAATTTATGCGACCATAGATATTTCCAGAAAGTCTACTCACTTTTTGTTACGAGTACCTTTATTTTGAAAATATAACAATGTATACATATTGGTACCCATCACTGTATCCATTAAATTATTATTTAGCTTTTAGTACATTTATCTGCAATATAAAACCGTTTAACTTAGAAAAAAAAATACTTTTTTATTTTTAAGTTTTTAGTTTTTATTTCTCATTGTGTTCAATTCGTTGAGTGCCTCATTATTGGAAGGTTTCTTGACTGTTAGTTTATTGCAGGTATACTATGATCAAGCGGTTAACGGAAAGAGGGTTAAATTTCAATTACTAAATTTGACCCAAACAAACAAACGGGGTGAGCTAAATAAAACCGTTTAAAAAAATAATATAAGTTGATATGACGCTTCAAATTAAAAATCAATACACTCAATACAATTTTAAATAGTCTTTGCGATTTGTATATAAATAAGTGGGTGTATAGTCTATACACACATATTAATGAAGAGGTTATCAAATTAATTTTATAGTATAATGGGCGGGGATTGTTATGCTTATATTCTCGCAATAGTTTAGCGATAAGGACTCGAATGGTATTAGTGAAACACTCTCATAACAATATGATGTCTTGGTAATTTTATGTTTAAATAATAATGTTAAATTGTAGTTATTTAAAAAGTTATTTAAAAGGTATTATATCGATATTGGATGATTTTTTTGAAAGTGCCGACTTTCAAAGATGTTATAAAATTTGGAGAAACAACTCCGGAAGCACTATTGCCGTCACACCTGATTAATAATAATAGCAGTGTTAAGCGCTGCTGTGTACTGGTTTGATGTTTGTTGTAGGGAAGAGTCCTCTACGGAGGCATTCCAATTTAGACCTCAGGGTTAGTATTCATGTAGTCGGCCTTAAGTGGTATTCGAATCGTACCTTCTTAAGGATTCATCACGGATGTCCACGGGCAGTGACGGTCTACTATCTAGTAGACTGCGTACTTGTTTGCTACTTCCGTCTTTTAAAAATGTTCCCATTTCCACGATGTTAATAATTATATTAATGTATGACTATGCGAAAACGGAGGTAGCTGGCAGTTAACTAATTGTGCATCATAGAGTGCCTAAAATGCTTGTCCAGTCAGTAAAGTATTCGACTTTTATGATACCCTACTAGGGTATCATAAAAGTCGTCCTTAAAACTACAATAATTAGTCTAGCTTATCTATGTAAATAAATAATTTGGATGAGTGAACTCCGAAACTAGGTTTTAATTAAGATATAAGGTATCGACATTTTATCATGTGACATAAGACCTTTTTATGAAATTGGCAGCTCTACAATATAATTTGATCGCTGAGGCGTTCGATAAAAATAAAGCGAATTCATTATAATTACAATTTCTGAAGTATGTATTTGATACCTAATCAAGCAAAAAGAAAAGAATAGCTCAATGTGTGTTTAATTCAAATACTAAATACAGCTGAAGCTATATAACGTAATTAAAAAAAATGGGAAATTTAATAGCTCATTATCATTATATTATTCAGGGGTAATGTCTTTATTGTGTTGACGGATAACATAAATATAATTTCCATTTTAAGTGTAACTGTTAAAGTTGATCGAACTCTGTAGTTCGACACCGGAGGCATCACTGCCACACCTATTTCTGCCTTATAACGGCAGTGTTCAGCGCTGCTGTGTTCTGGTTTGAAGGATGTGGTAAGGGAGACAAACTTTTCCGAGGCGTTCCTGCTTAGCTATAGGTGTACTCTTCATATACTCGTATGTTTCCTAAACAGAGCTAATAATAATTTTAACCCTTTCCCTGTGAGTACTGCTACGTGGGTTTGAATAATTTTGTGAATACATATAGTGCCATACGTACACCAAGTACATTAAATTTGTACAGTTCCCCATCAAATATAAATCTATTTAAGATATGTTCTATGATCCGGGTTAGTGTTACATACGAGTATGTAGTAGGCATCTTTCTTATCAATTGTTGCCATGAAACAATCTTTGTTTAGAAGCTTGCACACTGTACGGTAGTCTTCTAATTAAAAATGACTTATTGAAATGAAGTAATTTAACTTCTTTAAATTCAGAATAAATCTAAAATATCCATTTGGTTTATTAACTAAGAAAATAGGTGAACAGAACTGCCCTTGTGTTTTACTGCATTTTTCAATTACATGTGATTGAATAAGCTTTGTTATATCTTTTTTAACTTGGCTGTAGTCCTGTGACGAGAATAAATAGACGATGCCAATTTTGATGTGGTCTTGCACTGAATGGGATTTTGGTAGCCCTATACCCAAGTCAGTATATATACGAAAGTCTTCCAGTTATTTTAAAATCGCACAAGGAAAGTCATAAATCCTGATGATCCTAATGAGGTGAATGGGATAAAATTATTAAAATCGTGTATTATCATGGGTTCTTCTTATGTGTTCAAAATTTAAAATTAATCGGACCGTTCCAAGTGGGTTAAAGTCGAGTTCAAAGATTCCGTTACATACATACATACTGATTAGGTATGTTATAAATGATATTCTTTGCGAATATCCATGATGGAAAATAGGTCATCAATAAAAAAAATGTATTCTTGAGTATTTTTTCCAATTTCCTACCCTAC
The DNA here is from genome assembly GCF_041222505.1 of Epargyreus clarus. NCBI lineage: Eukaryota > Metazoa > Arthropoda > Insecta > Lepidoptera > Hesperiidae > Epargyreus > Epargyreus clarus. The sequence continues at coordinate 7,371,167 of NW_027332215.1, forward strand.
GGTGTTCCTGTGTAGGTACGTCCTTTGTGGGGACTGCGGGCACGTTAGGTTAGTCCGCGATCTCGACGGCGCCTGCCCACTACAGGGCCCATCTCTGTCTGTGATGGAGCTGGAGCTACCTACGCTATCCTATAGTCCTTGAGGAGCGCCACCAAGACTTATGATGTTTTTGACGTAGGACACCCCGTGTCCTACGCCAGTACCCGTACGCCGTTATGGGGGTAGGATATGAGCGTAGGGAGCCCTTCTCCTACGCCCGGTTTTCCGGCTGCGGATAGGGACGTCTGACTATTTCTCTTTCCCATCCGCAGCCTCCTTCTGCGACATGACTTTTTCGCAGTAGGATTACTTACCTTTTATCTTATTCCATGACCTGTCGCTCCTGACCATGGCTTTTATCATGGTCGGCAGCGAGAGGTCAAGCTCCACTGTAGCGACGAATGCACGGCGCTGGCTTTCCCATGAAGGACTGATGGAGTCTTTGGATAAATTAAATAGACTTGAAGGATTAATCGAGATAAATTATGTTGAATATGTCCACTTCATAACCCATACGCGTGACAGATAGATGATATCAAAGTGACACATATATAATATATTAAAAAGTAAATTAATTTACATTGAGTTTATATATCAGCAACAAGGACACCTCTCCAGTGTATGTTGCGCCGTATTCTCATCGCAGCTACAATTTTGACATTGAGTTGCTACCTACTTTCCGGGTAAGGTTAGCACAGGACAGTTAGAAATCAGATTAGCTGATCCCCAGCGTACCGTACAGAGACGACCTTTACTTGGCTGTTTGAGGCGGAGCCTTGGGTTTGGGTTCCAACTTGGTTTTATTGAGTTCTTCTTGGTTTTCTATCGGAGCGTGGTCGCCAGGTTCAGGGACCTAGTTTTTTCTATTTAGGCATTTGCCTCTCTAGCCCGCGCTACTTGATGGTGACAGAAATCTGTTAAAGGCGTTGAACTGTAATCGAACATACAAGTACGCGCACGATCGCCTGAAATGCATGCAAAATGTTATATTATATATGTGTTCGAGAGAAGAGATCGAGAGTAGCACAGAGTCAGGATGTCATAACGGCGGTGCTGAGTACAGATAGGTAGTTGCATAATTTAGCCTTGGCGGTATGCCACCACCACTAAGGCTGACTTATGAAGTCAGCCATCGGTCAGCGCGATGGACTATGGCCTAATCCTTCTCATTATGAGAGGAGACCCGTGCCCAGCAGTGGGACAGTAATGGGTTGATGATGAATAGCTTTTATGTAGTCTGGGAGTCGATAAGCCCACAACGTACGTAAAAAATCTTCAGCCTCTCTCCGCGAGGTTTCGTAAATGTCTCAAAAATTGATTGGTTTTCTATCTCCTATCTCTTCCTTAGAAAGGAGTTGGCGCACTTAATTTTCTTTGGACGTTGACAATCGAGCGAGTAGTTCTCTTTTTATGGTGACGTATTTATCCCTAGGCGGTAGCTTGGTAATAATGTCTCACTTCTTCGGCGTATTTAAAATCAAGCAAAGAAACAACATGGTAAAATTTTGTTGCGTGAATTTTTTGTGAAATAGGTCTTCAAGGCTAAATCAGAAACTATAAGGATTAGCGAAAAATGCTGAAATGAGTTACGAGGCCGATTTTGATAAATACTAAAACTGCATCATTAGTTTTTTAAAATATATTTTTCCTTAGCCGGGAATCGAACGAGTTAATTTAGAAAAAAATACACCCTCTATTTTATTCCACTATCTAATAGTGTCGCTTACAAGGATCAAAATTATGGGAAGTAATGTTATGTGACAAATTAAAGGAAAAGCCGCAATTTTAAGTCAATAATTTTTATTTTCATATGAATTTGGCAGTTAACTTCCTGCCATTCATCAATAAACATTTCGCATATGTCACGACAAAGTAAAAATGATATAATTGTTGTTTTAGTACACATTTAAATTATTTTTTTAATTTATGTGATGTTGTAGTTTTGGAGATAATTGGCTTGGACGTACAGTCACACAAGTAGTTCTATAAGAGTTTACTTTTTTTTTCGTACGGAATCTTACAAAGCGTCGAAACATTGTACTGCATCGTTCTACTTTTTGGTATATTCTACAGTTGCCCGGAAGTCGTAAATAATATTATATTTGAATTATTATTATTATTAATTTTCTGTTCACTACTTCTGGTGGTATTGCGTACGTGTTCTGCTTCCTCCTGCTGCTCAATCATTCTCCCAGAAAAACAATATTTAGCGGCAAACATTTTAAAACAAAATAAGCAAAACACAAAACGTTTTAGTAACAATATCAATGATAATCACAAGATCACACCACAGCTCGCGGCGAAAAGTCCAGACTGGCAACTCGGTTATCCGTTATTGTAAATGACGTCATTTAAGGATTGATAACTGTCAAATAAGCAACTCATAATGCCAAATCACGTTTTATCGACTGTTTATGTCTCAATATTGTATTAAACGTTTTTGTAACTCGTATTCCGACACTATAGTTCTGATACAGTCGGGGGCGCTGATTGGAAATGTATTGGCAAATTTGTAAACAAATACAAAAACAGCCATTTTTGAAAAAAAAAACGTAAAAACTTAGCCTAACGCCGTTTGTCCACCGCCACCGTCACCGAGCCTATACCGAGAACGAGATTATTTTGGGCCGATTTAATATGACGTGACGGAAATAGTTTGTCCACCGCGACCGATATCGGCGGTTTATTTTGTTCCAGCTCTCACGCGTGTGCATCGGCCCGTCAAAATCGGGTCAGGTCGTGCTCGGGTGACGGTCGTCCGGTTGACAAGCGGCTATAGTTAATGTATATACGCTACTTCGACGCCGTCATTAGTTATCGGTATCGGCTCGGTGACGATGGCGGTGGACAAACGGCGTAACTGCACTTCTGGTGGTTATTACAATGTTGTTGAACCACGTGTCTATTACAATGTTGTACTTTATATCAATGAGAGATAAGTTGTTTAAGTGTACCTACTACACACGAATGCTCCGACTTTATTGCGCTGTGGGCGTGGCGAGATTGTAGACAAATATTGCTATTAAACTTCTCTTCAACCTTATGATGTCTTAGTGGAAAGATGCGCTTATAATGAGTGTAGCTTATCTAAGTAAATAAACAAAATTACGGTCTTGTCAATAACATAAACTGAACATATCATTCGATACAAGTTGATACATGTAATTTGTTGTCAACAAGTAAATGCGAATACGTACACTATTAAGCACGTACTTTCGAATCCTTAAAATCCGTAAGAAGTATTAATGCCGTAAGCTATTTTGAGTTTCCAGATGGCTTTCGGTAACGGTACGTGAAAAAAATCCTAAAAATATTTCTCTGATATACAAAAAATAATGATGCTCCACCGAATCATCTCTCCTCCCTCGCTTCACCTCGTCTCAATCATTTTGTCGCCTGACCTCACCAAATTAAAGCACCTGACCACTGCTTCGCTACAGTCGGTCAACCTTTAACAATTGCGCCGCAATTGGCGCGAAAAATATATTAAATCATCATACAGAACATTTACAGAAAAGCAAAACAATTCAAATATTTAAACAGAAGCTGATTTAAAATATAAAATAAGATTATTTTATATTTGTAATCAGTAAAGGTCAAATTATTGTGGTTTAGGCCGGCAATATCTTTGCATCATCAGGGTTAAGGACTTGAAGGTCAAAAGGAGAATGCCCATTCTTGGTACTGATTTTTCTCATGCGTCAAAATGAAAGTAATATTCAAATTATTTTTTGATTTTTTTACATAATTTGTCGATCAGAATAGTTTCTTTGAACAGGGAATTCCATTTAAGATAAAATAAGACGAAATGTTGATTGTTGTTCTTAAAAATTAAAATGGCGGATTTTTATACTCGGACTTCAATAAGATCTATTAGTGTTTTGACTAATGATTTTTCTCATGCATTAAAATGAAAGTAATATTAAAATTATTTTTTTATTTTTTTAGTTTGTCGATCAGAATAGTTTCTTTGAACAAGGGGGTTCCATTTAAGATAAAATAAGACGAAATGTTGATTGATGTTCTTAAAAATTAAAATGGCGGTATTTTATTCTCGGAATTCATTATTTTAGGTTTTTAGAATTATTTTAGGTTTTTTTACCTACTACCTTTAAAAGTAAATGGAATATGTTAATCGAACTACATTACAGGTACCTACTATCAGTTAAAACCGACCATCAATCTATCGTCGGATATTTTCGATTTTGAGGTTATGTAACATAGATAAATAACTTCAGAACGCGGGGGCTGATCTAAAAAATAATTATTGTTGTTAGTATTTGGTTAATTATACATCGTCCACAACAAGTTTCAGTTTGATGCAACCCTGGACGGCGGTCCATACTTTCATGGGCATTGTCCTTTCCATATGCGTCTGTTTACTAATTTTAATATATAGAGTGTCCCGTAAGTACCACGACTAACTTGGGGAGAACGTATATATATGTAAGTTACAGGTTTTTAGTAAAAGCACAAAATATAACTTTTTATTTTGTGTTAAAAGTGTCACCGTTTTTAACCGTTCTTCGCTGACGTGCAACGCAGCAATAGACTGCGTGATATTGGTGATGCAGTGTTATTTTTTTCTGTAAAATACTATCGGATAGTTGGTCTACCATAAGAAGGAATGGAATGGAAAAGTAAACTGGTTAAAAGATGTCAGGGAACTTTGAAAAAAATGGGCTAGTTTGAGATTTAAAAGTTTGAAATATTTTTTCTCCAAATTTAAAATATTCCCAGTGAAAAAAAACGTACTGATATATAAGTGTATATTGCTCAAAAGATATGTATAGTTAATAGAAATTTCAGAAAGGTAGCACACTTACTATTTAGAATTGAAGAAAAAAGTTAAGGCTGTTTTTGCATTTAAGGGACTGAAACCAACTAAAACGTAACGATCGGTTTTTTTATTTAAATTACGATTGTTACCGATTCACAACTTGCTAGACAGAACAAAATCACATTATTACCTTGCTGCACACTTCATAGTATCATCCTTCATTTGTAAAAAAACAATTAAGTAACTAACTAGCAAACAAAGTAATACAATTTTTCAAGTGTATTTTTATCTACTTCTAACTGGCGTGTCGAAGTGAAACTTTGTGTATGTAGTTTGAATTACAATTAGTAGTGATGACGAATTTGACCCCATAACTCCCAAGATACCACCATTAGACCCTGTTCAATGTTCATGTCAAGATAAAATACCGCAATGACACCCATGAAAAAAAATTGGTCCAGGAATACTCAAGTTATCCAAGTTTATATGAATACGTGTTATTTCGATTTTCGGAAAATTAGCGCTAGATTTTTCGGAAAGTAGCACTTGGCAGCATATAATGCCTGACATTGTATTTTGATCGGGATTGATTGATAGAGTGCCGAAACTTGCTGCTGCATGTATTTACTTCACGTTTAATAAATCCCAATTTCGATTTTTTTATTTTTAATAAAGCTTTCCTTCATTCCTAACCTCCTGCTTGCAATATAGCATCTTATTTTGAGAAAATATAATAATGTTTAGCGCACAAAGACAAAAACATGTTAATTTCTAACAATGCCTAAGCCGTACAAGGTAAGACTTAAGAATTCCTTGTAGGTACAACTTAAGCAACAACACTTCAAAATTTGAAAATAATATTACGGACATAACTTTTAAATTTTTTACCATTTTATTATGACTAAATAAATAGTAGAATGTGTCAAAATAGAAAATAATCACAGAAATTGACTTAACAATCGCATTTCAATGAATTTTTTGAAGGTGGTGGTGGAACCCTTTGTGGTTCGACTCCGGCGGCACCACCGCCACATCTATTTCTGCCTAATAACAGAAGTGTTATGCGCTGCTGTGTTCCGTTTTGAAGGGTATGGTAAGGGAGACATACTTTTCCGAGGCGTTCCAGCTTAGTCCTCAGGGGTAGTGGCGCATTTGTGGCCGACCTCAGGTAGGAATATCTAATCCCATCTGGGGTTGATTACAGATGTCCATGGGCAGCAGTAGCCACTTACCATCAGGTGGACTGCATGCTCGTCTGCTACTCTATATTATAAAAAATATATACTATATTATAAAAAAAAATTGCTTACTGATGAACTTAAAATTTTTGTGAATACATCGACAAAACTTGTTTTTACACGACTGCCAAGGAAGGGTTATGTTTTTCGTGCGTATCTTGTAGATATGTTTGTCTCTCTTTATTTGGTCGGATCTAACAAACGGCTGGATGAATTTCAACAATTAAGGTTTTATTATATTCGTCTCAATGACCGAAGTGTCTTTAGATAGGTGTTGGAAAAAAAAACAAAATGAAGGATTTTTGGCGCGAAATAGTAACAAATTTCCAAAAAAGTTAACCGAACCTATCGAGTAGGGTGTCAAATGAAAGGAAATTAATTAAGCGGAGATTATAAAAACATACTTGTTAGTCTGTTGTCGCTGTTGTCTTTTGTAGTCTTATACATATATGTACATTTAATGTATGTGTAATCATCTCCTTTTAATTTCCTTTATTATGATAGTCTACTCGATAGGATTGGTTAACTTTTTTAAAACGTGTTACTATTTCGGAAAAAAATCCACCATTTTCGCTCAAAAAAAAAAATACTTCATGAAAAAACTTACGCACAAACGCACTAGTCACCCCTACGATTTATATAAGTTCCCCTCGATTTCTCTATTCTGCCATCATCAGACTCTGATTTCTTAATAATGGGACCACCTTTGAAATATCGTTTTTCCAACAAAAAAATTCAAAATCGGTTTATAAACGACGAAGTTATATAGATACGGTCGAATTGTATTGGATTGGTCGAAGTAACCTACTCCTTTTTTGAAGTCGGTTAAAATATAACAAAAACATAAAATTAAATCGAAATAACTCTTGTTTCAAAAATATACATATAGATTTTATGATATAACATTAAAATTATACCTGATAATTATTTTAGTACAAAAATATAAGTTTAATTTAAAATATTTTAAATAAACAAATCTATATATTAAATGTATGGCATTCAATAATTCTGTCTTACAAAAGAAATTGCAAAAAAAAAGCGAAAACTTACAACCACAGACTCCGACGTGACTTGAACACGCAACCTTCTGATTTGACGTCAGACGCGCTACCATTGCGCCACGGAGTCGTTACGTTGTGTGGCAAATTTTGATAACACCTTATCCGAGCAGTTTAATGGCTTTTTGATGCATTCATAGGTCAAATAAAAACGTTTTCTCATTTTTTTCCTTTTAATGCATAATAATATGTATAAAAATATGTAGACTTGTTGGTAACTGAAAATTTGGGATTATAAGCTTTTCCTCCTACCTACTAATCCTACTAATATTATAAAGGCGAAAGTTTGTGAGGATGGACGGATGGATGTTTGTGGCTCCTTGTAGCAAAAAAAGTGCTATCGATTGAATAACAAATCATACGAGTATTAAAATGGTTTCTTTTAATATTTTAACTAGGTATGCTTATTTAAAATAAATACCTTTAGCACCTTTGATATTTAAATTATATAAACTTTGTCTTTTACACTAAATAATTATGGATAATTTAAAAGTTATCACGATAAGAATGATTGGACCGGACTGATATTAAAAATGAAAACACGTGAATATGTGCACAATGAACATGGCAAACATGGGATCGTCAGTTGTTATTTGATGAAGGTATATAATTTTGGGGTACATAGGGTAGGAAACCGCGGGCACAGCTAGTAAAAATATATTTGAGAAAGGATCCACTTAAGTTATAAATAGGAAAAGTTACTTTCAACGTATCTACTGGTGATTTTTTTACATCGTATCAGCTCATGAATAATAAATCATCCCAGGTGTTGAGTAAAGGTAATATTGACCAGATATTGGGGTCTATACTATAATAATACCTGTATACATATAGGTAAATATGCAAGGACAAAATAATTCGTCTTCCTTTTTGTCTTTTGTCAATCGATTTTTTTTCTGCAGCTATTTAAGTAGCTAGACGAGTTTTAGTGTTTATAATAATAATTGGCCAAGTGCAAGTGGAATCTAACACGGAGGGTTCCGTACCATCAAAACTTTCATTATTGTGGTTATACACGTATTGACTGTGGTATGGTTTTTGTTGGACTCTCTTTAATGACTTCAATGCTCCAGCCCCATATTTAGATACGTTTTTCAACGAGCGTGAGTATAATGAATAAAATCATCATCTATAATAAACTGTATTATGTATTAAAATGAAACAGTTGTACTAGTGTCTACTAAAACTGTGTAAGTAGTCAAATAAAACAATTTCTTGGAAATATCTGTATTTTTTCTACTGAATCTATTTAAGCTGCTGTTTATTTGTATTTACATTTACCTTTCACTTATCTATATTTTTTACATAATTCAGCAGCATGATTAGATTATTTTAGGGTTTTTTAACAAATACCTTTATATGTTAATCGAACTACATTATAGGTTCATACTATCAGTTATAACCGTTCATCAATCTATCGTCGGATATTTTCGATTTTGAGGTTATTTTACATTTCGGTAAATAACTTCAGAACCCGGGTACTGATCTAAAAAATAATTACTGGTGGTAGTATTTGGTTAGTTATACATAGTCTACAACAAGTTTCAATTTGATGCAACTCTGGGCGGCGGTCCATACTTTCATGGGCATTGTCCTTTTATATCCTTATGTCATTACAAAGTCTAGCTTTGATATTGTTTATAAATATCCGAAAGCATCAAATGTATAACTCATACGGTTTAGGCGAGAAGCAATTCTGCATTATCAGGGTCATGACATACGCTTTCTACACTCACAGCCCCACACTAGGATTCCCTGTATCGTGGGTGCTATGGACACACACACAGAGACAAATACACAAACACCCAGACCCAGAAACAGAAATCTAAATTCATCATTTAGAAATCTGTCTGGCCGGGGATCGAACCCGGGACCATCTGCGCGTCAGACCGGCATGGTGACCGCTCCGCCACGCGGGTCGTCAAACATCTGCTTAGTCACGTTAATACATGTATGAAAGCATAAAATGGCTAACTGAAGTGAAAGAGTTGAAGGTAAAATATTTCATCATATGTATCTACTGAAGGACCTTATCACATATTCGTAAGCTCCAAATGCCTTACTTCTTGGTTGTGGTAGGAGGCACCTCTGCATTATTAGGGTTGAAGAGCTGAAGGTCGAATTTTCCATCATATATCACTGCTTATCAACCTTATTAAATATTCGTAAGCTTTAAATGCCTATCTTGTATGGTTGAGGCAGGAGGCACCTCTGCATTAACAGGCTTGAGGAGTTGAAGGTGGATTTTTTTATCATATATCTCTGCTTATCAATCTTATTAAATATTCGTAAGCTCCAAATGCCTATTTTGTATGATTGAGGCAGGAGGCACCTCTGCATTATGAGGGTTGAAGAGTTGAAGGTCGAATGTTCCATCATATTATGTTAATCTAGATATTCAATCTTAATTTTACCCTTTCATAGGAAAAAAATATTTTTGAATTTGGTTAAGAAATACTCCAGTTATTCAAGTTTATGAGAAATCAGGATTTTCCGATTTTCCGAAAAGACGTGGGAAAAAAATAGGGGATGACAGTTTTTTTTGAACTCCTTTAATTTTGAAGCAACTACTATTTAGTATTTGGCTTTCTGTAGAGAAACAAGAACTCGCCTATTTATCGCCTTCCGAAAAATCAACCCCGTAGAGGGTAAATTAAGGGTTAAAAGTTCATTTGAACAATCGTCAATTTTGAAGCAAACACTATGAAATAGTAACACGTTTCAAAAAAACTTAACCAAACCTATCGATTAGGGTATCAAAATAAAGGAAATTAAAAGGAGATTACTCATACATTATATTATATAACACATCGAGATGACTGTCTGACTAAATGAGTAAGTTGCTGTGCCAGTGATCAACGCAAAGTGAAACCGCTGAACTTTAGCGTGCTGGAATTTTACACACTGGTTCTTTATATAACAAATGAGCACGCACATCATCAACCCATTAACGTCCCACTGTTGGGCACGGGTTTCCTCTCATAATGAGAAGGATTAAGCCATAGTCCACCGCGCTGGCCAAATGCGTATTGGTAGATTTCATAGACAGTAATGGATTGATGATGATGATGATACAAAGGGTTCGACCAAGAAATGTAGCAATTAACGTCTATTTGCCCTTATAACACATGCAAGCAAAATCATGTTACATATTCTCAACGAACATATGAAGGCTTACTTTGCGTGCGCATTACTTTGGAAAACTGGAGCGACGGTGGTATAACTGGTGGATACAGAATCGCCAATTTGCGGTATGCAGATGACACCACCTTATTTGCTACAAGTCCAGACAAATTGGAGGAATTACTTTTTAAAATGGAACGTGTAAGCCTTGAGTTTGGGTTAATAATAAACCGCAATAAGACCAAAATTATGATAATAGATCATGCTACCAATAACTCCCCGTAAATCCAATACCACTAAAACCCGGCTGATACGAACTTTAGTCTTTCCCAAATTTTTGTATGCCTCAGAGACATGGATATTAAGAGAATTGGAAAAGAAAAACATAGACGCCCTAAAAATGTGGTGTTGGCGAAGAAGTTTCATGGACTAAGTTTCGGACAAATGTCTCCATCATGGCCACCAATATAGTGAAATGGCGAAATGTCGTGAGGCGAGTGACATCAGGCCCACACACAACACAGGATAACCATGACCGTTCTGATAAGAGCGAAACGACTAAGAAGAAGATCATATCTAATACTCAGGTCTATAATATCTTTAAGTCGTATCAAAACCAAACTTCTACGTCAACGCAATAAACAACAAATATAGTTCAAAAAACTAAAAAACACGCTTTTATGATAAAATCAACTAAAAAGTAGAAAATAATTTTCAATCTAGGAAACAATTAAGGAACAGTAAATAGTATAATTGTGAAAAAAGCTTGGGGTGCTCCACTTATCAGTTTTCGAAAAGCTAGCTAGCTCTAAGGTGCTTTCTGTCGCCTCGAAAATCGTTAATCCTGAGGATGTTGATAAGGACAATTGTACATAATTATTAAAATCGTGTATTGTCATCGGTTTTTGATATTTTTTCAAAATTTTGAATTAAACCGAACGTTCAAAGTGGATAGAAATCGGGTTCAAAGATTCCGTTACTCTGTTACGTACATACATACAACCCAAGCTAATAAAAGCGTATTAAAAAGAGGCAATCGTATTTCCAAACTCGCAGCTACTCTCAAGAGAATCAAAACGTAAATTTACAGTTATATTACATAAAAAAAATGTGGTATGAAATCCTCCGTGTGTAACTTCGACTCACACTTGGACAATTCTTATATAATAATTTAATTAGTTAGGTGCATACAAACAAAAATCTTTAGACTTACATTGTTGTAAGTACCCGTAATCTTGTGTGTATTATTATTGGTTCGTGATTAACACAGACCGCCCACTATAATAATAATATTATCACTTTTATTAATACATTAATTAGTATTTATGCGATTGAGGCACGTGGTTAATACTTATCTTTCTTCAAACATCTTGAAGACTTCTTATGTCCTAGTACATTTTTGCTCTTTAAAATATCGTTAATTACTATTATATTAATTAGCAACATTGTAGTTACTGCTTCGCAGTTTGCTCTGCAATTCGAAGAAAACATTCTTTAACATTATGATTGTCTTGATTATGCTGAAGTTTTTATGGTAATAGAATATTTTCTGCTTCGAGTCTGGAGGCACCACCGCCATTACTATTTCTGCCTAATATATAATAATAACAGCAGTGGTCAGCGCAGCTGTGTTTCGGTTTGAGGTGGATAATGGACATATACTTATCCCAGGCGTTCCACCTTAGTTTTCAGGGGCAGCGACGCATAAAGTTGTTTAATTTTGCTCTATATTTGCCATAATGTGGTGCACTAATTAATTAATCTTTCTTACAAATAATCGGATCAATAAACTCAGCCAGTTAGTTTGCATAGGTCATCATAATATATAGGATATTATTGGTTTTCTAAATAACATAATTCGATACGATAAATACTTTATACAATACGTTTATACAAACGTTTATGCTATGTTATAGCTTTTATATGTTAGTTACCACGTGTATTTTTTTAAATAAAATCCGCTTCTGATGGCTAATATCAGAAGTGGGATAGAATACTGGTCACTTTAAACGTTTGTTTACTTTTGTTTGAGTGTCCGTAAAGCACAAAGTTGCGATTAATTATCACTGGTAAGATCTTTTTGTGTTGTTGCGCTTCTTTGCAAGTTTGTTTTTGTCTCGAGGTGTTTCAAAGCAGGCAGAAAATGGGTCGATCTCGATTTCGCGAACGGCGTCATACTTCCGGCACCCGCCGCTCACGCAGTAAGCATTCTGCGAGCTATCGTTTAAGCAGTTCCAACAGGGGGTATACCCCTCCAGTAACAGAACGGCACCTTACTCGTAGTCCTAACCGTAGCCGTAGCCGTGAACGTCATGATAGAAGTCACATGCGCCGTGACCGCCGTTATCACCGTCGCAGCAGCAACAGGGGCTGTGATCGTAGCTAGAGTCGTGACTACAGTCGGAGTCGTAGCCGCGACCGTTACCGCCATGATCGTAGCCGGCGGGACGGCAATCGTCAGTTTAGTGGTCGCGAATTGTGCCACACTATTATGTCTCGTCTTCAGGCTTTGGAGTCACAGGCGCTTGCTCAACATTTACCAGACCAATTAGCCTCTGCTGAACCATCCTACGTGAACAGAACTGAACAGATTGTCAATCACTGAAATCGGTAAGTACACATAGCTACTATGTTTCAAATTTTGACCCTGACATACACGACGTGGATTCGTGGTTTGCAGAAGTTGATAGGGCCAAGGTTACAAATCGGTGGGATGAACGCGAGTGTCTTGCTCGCGTCGGTAATTGCTTGAAAGGTGAATGGTTTGTGCGCTAGGAGGGTGGACCGAGCAAACATTTTGTATGAGGTAATGTCTACAAATCCTAACAGCTTTCACACTTACCCTTAATAAGCGCGCAAGTCATTACTTCGGTTACGGATTGTTAAGGTGATGTTATGATGATTTGGTTACTGATATTTTTTTGCGAGGAGTTATGGATCCTCAGGTTAAAGCAGCAGCTATAAACGCGAATTTAGCCAAGATCTGGTAGGTTATTTTGGTTACTTTTTCGAAACCAGTAAATGTAGAGGCACGTGCAAAGCGCCGTCCGGTTGTGCAACATAGTAGCAACAAAATGTCAGTTACCAAGCGATCTCACCACATAAATAACATTTTGCATTGATCTGGGATCAATGCAAAATGTTATTTATGTGGTGAGTCAGGACACAATCAGTTGCAATGTCCTAAAAAGCCAAAACCTGCCACCGCCGGGTCCGCAACTGAGCCTGCTCCGAAACCGACCACCGCCAAGGTCGATCGCTCTATTCCGTGTGCCTATTGTAAAAAACTAGGCCATCACATACGCGATTGCTTTGCAAAGCAGCGTTCGGATTCAGATAAGGTCAACTTCTGCTCGGGGGGCTCAATTCAAAAACAAAACAACGTCATTATTGATGTTATCAATGGGATTCCGGTTGACATACTTATAGATAGTGGTGCCATAAAGGTGTCACTTATCTCCTCAGTAGTAGTAAATCACCTTTCGTGTACCAAGAAACCCACCAGTCAACAAATAAAAGGGAAGGTAAGTCAATTACGCATGTTAAGATTTATGTCTCTCTTGTTGTACAACTGGAAGATATTTCTTTAGACGTGGACTTCCTGGTTGTTCCTAGTGAGTGCATGAATACCCCTGTCATAATTGGTACCGATATACTGAATCGAGAGAATACGTACGAACAAAGGACTCTGAGCGAATCATACGAGTCCCCGAACGTGCTGTTTTTTCTGTGGCAGGTAGTAACCATCTACGCACTTGTAACACTTCCTTAAGCGGTTCTCTTTTGACTGATCTCAATAAGATCTTGAACGAGTTTTCTGAACACATGATTTTAGGTACGGCTACTTTCACTGTCACAACAGTAGCATTACCATGAGTTGGCATAGAAACGCCACTATAGAAATGGTAAATAGAAAACTATTGTCATTTTGCTAGTGAATAACATAACTACTATCGTTACGGTATTTCTTGACAACGTCTGTCAAATTAATGACTCATGGGACCGAATTTGTATGGCAATAGATCATAATGACATTCGCTAGCGATTTGATTTCGATAGGTTTTTTACGTATCGAGTTACGTCACTATGGATTTTAGTTCTACGAGTAACCACCAGAGGCGCTGTACAATTTTTCATACATTTATTTTACGCAGTCGCTAGCGAGTAATACTTTTGTAAACTCGTGGTAGTCCTACAGGTACTATGCGTATTTACCTGAGGGATGATACACCAGTTCAATACAGGCGCCACACGCGGTCTACTTAAGTAAAAACCCATGTAATTTTAACAACATAGAATGCCCACTTAATTGGGGTCATATTGCTCAAGTTAGTGATGAGGAGACTCAAACTATGATTCGATCGCTCGAAAAAGGTGTCCCGTAAGTACCACGACAAACTTGGGGAGAAGTTAGGATAGGGTCTGACCTCTCAGATAAAAAAAAATACATTACTAAAAGTGTTACCGTTTTTGCACTATCGATTGTTTTATATATTTGAATATTTGCGGTGAAAAAAAATGTACCGAACTATAAACGCACTTGCTCAAGAAATATGTCTAGTTTATAGAGATTTTATAAAGGTACCACACTTACTATTTAAGGTTGAAGAAAAAATGTTAGGGCTATTTTTGCACGAAAGGGATTGAAACTAACTAAAACGTAATAATCGAGTTTTTATTTAAATTACGGTTGCTATAGACTCGAAATGTGTCAGACAGTGAAAAATTACATCATTGATTAATTAGACCCTTTAAAATATCATTCTTCAGTTGTAAAAATACAACTAAGTAACTAACTAGCAAATAAAGTAATACACTTTTTCAAGTGAATTTTTACTTACTTTTAAATATCGTGTCGAAGTGAAAATTCATATATGTATGTAATTTAAATGAAAATGCTATCATTTCGTATCTTGGACTGATCTGATGATGGAGCCAGGGGCGATACTCCAACTCTTAGTTAGTAACTTAGTTGTTTTTTTACAACTGATATACTGATATTTTAAAGTGTCTAACTAGTCAATGATGTAATTTTTCATTGTCTGCCACATTTTGAGTCGGTAGCAAGCGTAATTCAAATAAAAATTCAATTATAACGTTTTAGTTGGTTTCAGTCCCTTTCATGCAAAACAGCCTTAACTTTTTTTCTTCAACTTTAAATAGTAAGTGTGGTACCTTTCTGAAATCTCTATTAACCAGACATATTTTTGGGCAATGTGCACTTATAGTTCGGTACATTTTTTTTTCACCGCTAGTAGTCAAAGTTGAGGAAAAAATAGTAAAAATTTTAAAATCTAAAAATAGGCCTATTTTTTCACGGTTCCTTTGACGATCGATAGTGCAAAGTCGGTGACACTTTTACTAAGGTAATTTTTTTTTCACGAAGAGGTCAGACCCTAACCTATGTTATCGCCAAGTTTATTGTGTTACTTACGGGACACCCTGTGTAATAATATATATTTTTTTATGTGTCCAGCGATACTTTCGCGATACCGTAACCGATCGGCATGATTCAAACACCATTGTATGCGTTTGAATCATGCCGATTTACATATTTTTTAACCGACTTCCCAAAAGGAGGAGGTTACTCAATTCGACCGTATATATTTTTTTTTTTTATGTTTGTTCGGCGATTTTTTCACGATGCCGCGACCGATCGACATGATTCATACACCATTGTATGCGGCTAGTTTCACAGGGGGTCCCATTTCGAGGAAATTTAAAAATTTTCGCCAGTTTTCCCGGGAAATTGGAAAAACCTGATTTCTTTCTTTTCTTTCCCGATATAAACTTCAATAACTCGAGTATTTCTTAACCAATTTCAATTTTCTTTTTTTCATATGAAAGGGTGTTTTGTTGCGGTACTTTCTTACTATAACATTAGTATGCTCTGATGATAAGAACTTAAGTAATGGAGTGGAACTCATCATCACTACCCCTGCTTTTTACATATTTTATGACAACTTTCCTTCTGCCCACTCAATTCTCATGAAACTTTAAATGAACATTGAGTATCTAGATTAACATGATATGATGGAAAATTCGACCTTCAACTCTTCAACCCTGGTAATGCAGAAGTGCCTCCTGCCTCAACCATACAAGTTAGGCATTTGGAACTTATGGATATTTAATAAGGTTGATAGGTAGAAATATATGATGGAAAATTTGGCCTTCAACTCTTCAACTCTGATAATGCAGAAGTGCCTCCTGCCTCAACCATACAAGTTAGGCATTTGGAACTTATGGATATTTAATAAGGTTGATAGGTAGAAATATATGATGGAAAATTTGGCCTTCAACTCTTCAACTCTGATAATGCAGAGGTGTCTCCTGCCTAAACCATACAAGTTAGGCATTTGGAGCTTACGAATATATGATAAGGTCTTTGAGTAGAGACATATGATGGAAGATATGAACTTCTTTTTGACATTTGTTGTAATGAAGTTGGTAGACAGAGATATGTGATGAAAAATTTGACCTTCAACTCCTTAGATCTGATGATGCAGAGGTACCTCCAGCCTAAACCACATGAATAAGCCATTTAGTGCTTTCACGCATATTTTACAGGTCCTAAGCAGGTACATGTAATGAAAAAAATGACCTTCAACTCTTTCACTCTGATAATGCTGGTGTGCTTCGAAGTTAAACCACAGGAGTTAGCCATTTTGTGCTTTCATATATGTATTAACATCACTAAGCAGACACATAGAATGAAAATTCAAGGTCTTAACCCTGATAACTTTGACCGTAAAGTCTTCAATCCTAGTGACGCAGGGACACTGCTGGCCTAAACAACAGTAACTTGACAATCACTTCTTACAAATATAAAATATGATTAATGCATACGCTAAAGTTTTCCTTAACTATTGAATTAAGGTAAATTGGACCGACTCACTCGCAGAGTTTTACCACCTAGTTTGATTTATTTACTTTTCTGTTCCAACCTAACCTAGCAAACAATATAGAATTGCATGTAGCCTCGCCTATAGTGTTTCGTATTGAATTGGTTAGGTTAGGTTGAAACATATAAGGCAATATAAAACTAAGCGAGCAGGGCGCGGAAGCGCCCTGCGAGCGGGTGGGTCCAATTCGTATGAATTCAGACCTTACCTTTATTCATGATCACCTTTATACAATTTTACATAATATTAATACAAACGGTAACATATCACCACTAAAAAGGGTGAAAAAAAAAATTTTAACAAAAAAATAAAACCGACTTCTATCTACAAAGTAAAAAATAATTGAAATAAATGTTGGTTTAATACATATTTCTGAAGTCGGCGCTCATATTAGACACGCTGTTTACGCCATCATCAAACGAAATATATTGAGCGCCAACTTCAGAAATATGTATTAAACCAACATTTATTTCAATTATTTTTTACTTTGTAGATAGAAGTCGGTTTTATTTTTTTGTTATATGATAACTTATCACCCTGCTTCTGCCCACCCAATTCTCATGAAACTTAAAATAAATATTAGGTATTTAGATTGACATGATATGATGGTAAATTAGACCTTCAACTCCAAAACTCTGGTGATGCAGAAGTGCCTACTGCCCAAACCATACAAGTTAGGAATTTGGGGCTTACGTATATGTAATAAGATCCTTAGAGACATTTGTTGCTTACATGTATGTAATGAAGTTGCTAGACAGAGAAATATGATGAAAAAATTGACCTTTAACTTATTTAAATTATTTTTTACTTTGTAGTGACATAGAAGTCGGTTGTCGGTTATTTGTTATTTTTTTTAAGAAAAAAAACCCGACATTTAAACATTTAAAAGTAATTCACACAAAATGCCGAAATAGAATTTCCAAAGAACGGTGCGATTGACGTTAATATTTTTTTTATCCAGAAATTCAGATAACAAAATTTCATAATTGTTGCTTCAAATTGAATATTAAAGAATTTACGCCCTTGAGATTTCCCACATTACATTATTTGTGGTCACTCTATATAAAGAACCTGTGTGCAAAATTGTAGAACTATAAATCTAACGGTTTCGGCTGTGTGTTGAAGTGATTTATGTAACTTTTTTAAATGTATTATTTCCGCGTCTAACGCCTATCTAAGGACGCTTGAGTATTTAACACAAATATAACGATATCATAACTGTCAAAATCCATCCAGCCGTGTGGAAATTTCGAAGGAATAAAGCACAAACATGCAACATACTCTCCTTGTTGGTCAACAGTTGGGTAATAAAAAAAGATATTCGAGGAGTAGAAATAAGGGTGTGGCCTTAACAATGTTCATTTTGATTGCAGTGTGAGTGCAATAATGTTATTCTAGTACACACACACAAAGTCGTATAAAAAGTGCAGTAAACAAAGCCCGGACTTGTTTGATTTGGCGGCCATTTGGAATGACGCTGATCTGAGAACCCCTAATAGCGCATGCAGTGACGCGGTGCACCGCCCCGATATGATTTGCAGTAATTTACAATTTATCACGAAGCGATAAGGGTGTTATTCGTCGGATATAGAATCAGGGGGGTGAAAACCGCCCGCTCGTGGCTTCGGCTCCACCCGTGGAGAATATAAAAGCGCCCCGGTATCCCGGCCCCGCCGTCAGTCCAACTCTACACTCGATACTCATCAGTCTACTATTTCGGGACGCGATTTGCATTGTTTATGTTTCAGTTGCGACGCGCAGAGTGTTTGTTTACAGTATAATCTTGCCTTATCAAAATTGTTTTAACATTATCTTTCACCTTATATCGTGTTTAATTTCATTACTGACTCATTTTGTGACACACTTTCTATGTGACTTTGTTTAAACAGTTTATAAAGTGAGACACTTTAGTAAAGTGAATTTTCTGGACTGAAGTTAGTTGCATAAACTTTCAGGTAAATGTATAAAATACTGATTGTTACTGTATTTTTTCTGTAGTATTTCGTTTTAATTGATAACAGCTTATTGGTATTTAATCTGATGTTGATTTTTTAATATGCTTATAAATTCATGACTTTACATCTTCAAGGCTTATAAATTCAAGACTTTCAAGTAGTAACTTTACTTAGTATATATTTCTAATGGACTTTTTGTTTAACCATTTTGTTAAACAGAATGGTTAGACCGTTTTTATTTTCTAGACCTCATCCCTACAATAACACTCACCCGACGATGCTATCTTGCAAGAATCCCGCACATATGTACTGTTCCAAATGTGCGCAGGTAAACTTTTTTTTAACTAAAATGAGTTATTAAATTAAATTCCATGTGATACTACGTTGTAATCACCGCCCATCCACATATGTAACCCCTAAAATCGTAGGACTCTTACCTTGTTGGTCATAAACGCGTTTTTAACTTTGGACCAAGTTTAACGCCGCGTCTGCTTTACGTTTTACTCCTAAGTCAGTGGCGCCTAAAACTGTTAGAAGGCAATTAGGGGAACAGGGGGGGGGGGAGGCGGTGGTTGCTATACTGGGTCTTCAACTTAATGATATACTTTCATATTATTGACAGAGCGACGATCGACCAGACACGCCTCCACCGACGCCGAGACTTTTAAAGCTGCCCAATTATCGGCGATATTCGTGCCGACCTGCAGTTCACAATATCAATCGGGACGGAAGACTGCCAAGCTGCCGGCACAATGCTACAAATGCCGATACCTTCGAGAATCGTACGTTGGAAGTCGCCCTTCCTGTTTCAAAATTTGACCTGGAGTGCTGGGACTGTAAGTTTTTAAATGTATATTAAATTATTTTATACTTTATTGATTACTATTTTTAGTTAATACGTATCTGGCCTCCCTTATGTGTTTTATATCATTACTAATTCATTTTTTTTTTTTATTTTAGCGCTCTTCTTACCAGATAGCATTCCATGAGTAAGGGCCTCGGTAAGTACCGCGATTCGGCGATTGTTTAAATACTTTCATCTATTACTATGCATGTTTTAGGATTGCATCGGGCCCCGTTTATAAGTTTGTAAAAGTCACAATTTTATTTGATTTTGGTTGTCAAACGGGGGGTTTTTGTAAAGCTATGATCAAGTTTGTCGGGTCGCAACTTTTGTCGCCTGACAAAACACATCTTGAATAAAGGGTTGCACATCGTTTGCACGCTCTATCAGCAAACTATTCGTCGTACAGATAATTTTTAAAAGCTCTTATTATCTCAAATTGAATTATTTAAAGAATAATACTTAATAGTATATAAAAATAATTAATTATCTAAAAAACTTTGGTTGATTGTTCGCACAAACACCGCGTTCCCGCGAAAACACAAATCTGATCACTGTGTGATCGTGGTAGGTACAAAATAATTGATAAAATATCGCTATCGAAAGCAATAGTATTTGCCACTAAGTATATATACTGTTTCCGTGTCCCTAACTGGACATTAGCTGGACACGAAATGGTGTGTGAGTGTGCGCGCTCCAATATGGTAAAACGGTTGAGTGGTCTTAAAAGATGTTTATTTTTTATCGATTTATACCGAAACTCTAGAGTTACGGAGCCCGGTTGATAACTAGGCTATCACTTATGGGTTTATGATAGTTTCGTATAGCGGATACTCTTTGTTCCCAGCCTCCGAGCCCGCCTTCTGGTGACCTCGGTGGTGCGTCAGTATCCAGTATCACTGCCAAGACAAAGAATCTGAAGTTAGAGTAAGCCCAAAGACACCGTTTTACAGTGATTTGTACATGTTTTGTGCGTGTGACCTAATGGACACTAAGGGGTAGTGTGATGAGTTTATCGTGTAAAATTTATGAATTAAGTACTTACGATTTGTGAACATTTTCATTGTCATTTATTATTCAGCATTCATTGATTCATATTGTTGATTGAATTCACTAATCTGTCATCCAAATACCAAATTTTATTAAAGAGGTTAAATTTAATTAAAATATTAAATTAAATAGCAGGTAGTCAGTTTTCATCTAAGTGATGAACTTATTTATAGTTGTAATTAATCTGCGCTTGTAAAAATATAAAGCGAGTTCGGTGAGGAAATAATAATGATAAATAACCAAGAGAACTTCTAGCGTCATTCCAATATTTCTTTTACATCCTTACTTGATGGGTTTCATTTCTCTCTCACTCATTTGAAATCACCCATCATCCGCCACTGCGTGTGCACCAGCACTAGTTTGATTCTGATTTAAAAGCTTACAAAAATGCGTTACGCTTCATTCAAAAATCTTGAGGTAATAATTATCCTTCAAAAGATAATTAAACTTCTTTCACATCACATAGTTGTTTACTTGAAGTTGACTTCTGAATTAACTTGACTAAGTGTCGGTTTCATGGACTTCGTAACATAACCACAGGCAGGCTCTTCAAAAAAAAAAAAGTTTTCTCACTGATATTACTTTCAATCTTAAAAATGATCTCATAAAATAAAAATATAGGTATAGATTTAGGATATGCTCGAAAAAAATGATAAAAATCACTAATAAAAAATAAAAAAAAAACTTTGCAAAAAATAAAAAAATAAGTAGTTTTAGGATTAATAACCTAGAATAAACCTAATTCTAAGATATAATTTAGTACTCATTTTATACGACAATTGCATATCCACTCCCTATGAAACATTGGATAAACTAATTGTTGTATAAATGATTTAGTTTGCTAATAACAAAAAAAAAACATAAAAAGTATAAAACAACAAAAATAATAATTTTAAGCACATAATATGTAGGTATCGTTAATAAGTGACAATGTACATAATAATTGAAGGAGTAGGTTTTAGGGCTATCGCATGCTGGGCTACTAATCGGCCTCATCAAAACCTCTAATGGTCGCCACAATTTGCGGATAAGAGTTTTCGAACACTTTGTATGGTATTGTGGTCGGCTTTTCGTCGGTCGCGTCCAATTTGCATGCGATTTTTGGGCAGTTTTTTGAGAAAATGCGTAATAGTTGCCCTCGAGAGTATTGTCTTGTGGCTTGATCAAGTATGTGGTCGTTTTTGGTGGAAGCAAATAAAGGCCCAGTGCGCGGCAGCCCTTAATAGTCAGGAGGATAAAATTATCTGGATGTTATGGGGCACTATGGGGGGCGGGGCGGGGCCCCCCATTTCCTTTTCTATCTTGCTAAATTAAATTGATTTTGATTTTATTGATTATGTATGATAGGGAGATAAACTCACTCGATATCGAAGGGTTGATGATGAGCGTACGCTGGAATTCATAACATTTAATTTAGCAGGATAAAAAAAGAAGATATTAGGTTAGGTTAGGTTAGTTGGAAAACATTTTCTACAGTATTGCATGCAAATAGTATTAGTATAGGATAGAAATCACTCATAACCTATTCCATTGTTAGATATAAGCAAGCCTGTAATGTTCATTACACTACCCCCTTTTATAGTTTTAAGTAGATGTAATTTACTATCTATTGAATTAAGTTATCGTGCACTTTTAAGTGAGTGTTATCTTTCTACGTTTAATTGTATAATGTATAAGCTAAGGATGAGACATAACTGAAATAATAGGCAAAAAGTATATTTCTCATTTATGTTATTAACAAGGACATCAAACTCTTTGCGTGTTATTTTCAATATTTTGAAAATTGTCTTCTAAGATTATTTCTTTTCTTAACTTGAGGTTTTCCACTTATTTGTTTGAAAATACTCTGTTTTAACCATTACCTACAATTAACACAAAAATTGAAATTTACTGTTACTATAAAATATGCTTCATTTATAACAATAGTACAATTGTCCTTGTAATTCTAATTTTGAATCTATGTATATTTTCTGGTAAAGTTAAGCACTCACTGGAAAAGGGTGTCACAATGACTCCTGTGTCAACATTTGTATTACAATCGGTGTCGATTTAACTATAAAGCGAGGTACCCTCTGGAGACTGCATCTCTGAAAGCTCAGTCATACGAGCTTCAATGAAATCATTTTAAGATATCTACTTAGATACCAAGTACTTGATAGAAATTTCATGTATCTGTCTAATAATAATACTCTAAGCGATATTTTCTATATTTCTTACTTAGTTCTCATTTCGTATTATAAAATTGACCAGCGTCCCCGTCCAAATCTCAAATGCAAATCATTGTATGATCGGTAATGGAGTACTTTTTAGTCTCCATTTAAAGGAGATATCGAGTTTGAATGCCCAACTTAAAAAAACCCTTGTACACTCTTATGTGTACTAACTGTCCATGGTAGGGTTATATAAGACTTGTATAACTATTTTTGATTAGAAGTAACCTTAATATTTACAAAATAGGGTTAATTTAGATGAGCTTACTCGTAATAAAGAGGGTCCTATAGGGTCAAAAAAGAATCAAAATTAACCGATGAATGGGGCATGTAAATCCTCAATAAAAATCAAATACTTAGCTGTATCCAGCTTCGCTCACATGGGCTGTGTAATAAATTGTCCCTTCTTTTCCACTTTGAATTGCTGTAATAAAATAGCAAAGGGCATTGTTATACTACTCGAGAAAAGATGATAATCACTTGTGTGACAAAATTTAAGTAACAGGACATTTGGAATAAATGCCAGTCGGATTTGAATTCATCGTCGTGAGCCCGCGAATCCCAGTTTTTAAGTCAATATGAACTAAAACCCTTATGAATACCTTACGATAGGAAACTTAATAAAATATATAATTAAACTAGTTCAGATCATATACTGCCATATAAACATTATAAATTTATTCGTACTAGTAATTCTCGAGTTATCAGGGCACAAATAGACATACAAGAAACGTTTGTTTTAAATATATACCTAAGTTTGAGGTAAAATGTATACAAAGATAAACTATTCGTTTCAAATTGCCCGACCAAAAGTTGCGTGGGAAAATTTTAGATGTGGAGAAAAGCCTAGGACAGTTTACAAATAATTATGCAAAAGAATCCACTCTGAATAGAGATGTACCAAAACTCTTAGACGACATTGAATACAGTTTTAAAGGAGATGTTTCATTTTCGGCCATCTCATGTACACTATAACTAAAAAACACGAATAATTTGTATAATTGAAGAAAAATACACATATATTTTGATAACCTAAAGTATTCCTGTTTAAAAATATTTAAACTAAGCATTCCTCATTGAAATATTAAATATGGCGGAATACTGTCAATGTCAAGTTTTCAAAACTGTCGATGTCGGTCAGGGAACCTATGTGTACCCCACACATATTGGATGTCGGTAATTCTGTATTTCGCTTACTGTCGTAAAGTTATTGTTACCTTAGTACTTTACAACCTGGCTTTTGTTTTGGGTATCCCGTCATTATTTCTGAATTTAATTAATTATTTATAATAATTATAACAATACCACCTTTTAAATAGTATCTGGTTTTATAGATATAAGTGACATGTTAAATTAAAAAAGAAGAAGTTGTCAATTTGATAGTGGACTCCAATGTAAACGTTGAATAAATATGTACTGATGAGAAGATTCCATTTTAATCCTGAATACGTTTCTGCTCTGTGCTGCTTACGAATTTGGACTGATTCTACCTTACTTGTTTACCCAGCTTATGTTTTATGGACTCTTGAGATTTTCGTGCGATCGCTGTGGATTGTGTTGACAAGGATTCAATATCATCAGGTAAAATATACATCAGTTAGTTGTATTAATCGTGAAATAATCGTTAATAATTTTAAACTAGTGAAGCTAATCTTTTTACATTTCTCTTTTTTTAGATAATTACATTAGCAAGACAAGGACATTCTTGGGATGACAAAATAATCAGTTATTATTGCAACTGCATCGCTGGGCAACGAACCGTACTCGTAGGTAGTTGCGCTCACATTATGACCATTGTTTGATGTTTGGGCTGAGCTCGTCACAGGATATTACAGAACCTGCTACTGATTGGATGAAAATATTGATAAGGGAAGATATTGAAAATTAATAAATAATGTATCTAAGTGAAGAATAAGTAAAATATTATCAAATGTGTATTTAAAGTTGTTTTATTTACACACTTAAATGTTTTAACTAAAATAAATTGGTATAGAAGAAGTACATATTTTGGTATGTTTGTTTTAAGTCAAGATATGATAAGATGAATGTAAATATAACTAATGTTTATCAAATATAGGCATTGTTTCTCAATAAATACAATACAATATTTATATATCTACGCCCATTCGCGTAAAAAATATATTAAAAAGTATATAATGTATATAATAAGTTAAAATAGAATGACAGATGACATTATTACGGTAATCACTACCGCCATGATGTTTTTCCACTGTTATGTTGCAAGTTTAAGTGTAAATTATTGTTTTTTAACAATTAAACGAACATGATTTGAAGAAAATGAAGCCCTACGAATTGATCTTTGCAAGTGTTCTTAGTTTTTAGTATAGTGTACAAAAGGTGGCCGGGAGCCCATACATTTTGAAACATCTCCTTTAATAGAAAGAGTGGTAGACAAAAATCTATAATGTCTTAATGTGCCTGCAATATATTTTTGAAAACGGTGCTAAATCGATAAAGCACACACTTTCATATTTTGTGTTAAAAATAAGATCTAGAAGGCATTCGTATGTGTAATATGTGTATACTTAAAATGTGTTTTTTTTCTAATTGGTGGCGTTATTTGGGTGAGTTTTTCTTATGTATTGAATATGTATTCCTTTTATAAGTGTTTCTTTTGTGTGTGTATTTACTTCAATTGTATTGATTTCTACATACGATTGGTATCCTGTTTGATTACCACACTATGTAACTTCCATAACCTATGTACTGTAAGATCTAAGAACTACTTTGGGTTCGACTGCGACTACACCACTCTATTTGCAGCAATTCAATAGCTTTTAGTAAACGCGTGTCTGCATTTAATTGACTAGCAACAGTTTCGGGCGACGTCGGATAAATATATAAGAATAGATTAAATAATAAAAACATTATGAAAATAACTGGATTAAACATCTGATTTCACATTACAACGTTTTAAAAATAAGTCGATTCCAGTAACAAAACGCGCTGCCACGCAAACTGACTTTGCCACTCCGTAGTCATCTGCTTCCATATCACAAAGTTTTAAAAATAGGTCGGTTGTTGTAAAACATGCCGTCACGCAAACTCACTTGCCGGTGCCGTGGATATTTGCTTTCGCACTACAAGCTATTAAAGATAAGTCGATATCGGCGCGACCACTAACAAAATGCGCTGCCAAGCTAACTGACTTGGCTGCCATGTTACCAATTGCCCCTCCGGTCGTACATGAAACACATGCATCCACTCGACCAGCTTAGTGAGAAGAGATGTCGCCGAGACTATTTGAGCCTATCCTTTCTTAAATTAATTACAACATCAAAACCTGAGTGCACTAAAAATACCGAAGTAGAATTTCCAAAAACGGTGAAATAGGCGTTTCATTATGTTCATCCAGAAAGTCAAATACAAAGTTTCATAGTAGGTATCTGCTTCAAAATAAAAAAAATATTGAAACAATATTTCAATCCGTACTTTATCCCCATAGTGCTCATTTACGTTATATAAATAACCTATGTGTAAAATTTCAGCACTCAAACGTTTCCTCTTAAGGATTAATCTTTCAAAAGCAGACAAATAGGTGTTGCTATTCAGAAAGCCAAATACAAAATTTGATGGTAATTACTTCATAATTAAAGGATGTCAAAAAAACTGTCAACGCCTATATTACCCTTCTAGAGGTAGAATTTCGAAAAGGCCTTTCTTATTGCTCACTTACGCTATGCAAATAACTTATGTACAAAATTTCAGAACTCTAAAACCATTAGTTTCGGCTGTACGTTCATTTCTAGCAAAGTGAATTAATCAATTAATTAGGCAGTCCGTCACCTTATTGTTTTATATATATTTTTGTAACCTCCGTTTAATTTCCTTTCGTTTGATACCCTACTCGATAGGTTCATTTAACCGTTTCTTTGAAATGTGTTAGTATTTCGGGTAAAAAATATACAAAAAAATATTATAAAAGACACAAAATTACAAAAAAAGTAGTGTAGTATGTAGTGTAAATATAGGTAGGAAAATTATAAACTGCGAAATGCGCAAATAGACCTTATACCGTCACATGCTGGCCAAACCTCAATAAACAATTCAAACGTTACTACTTCTATTGGCTATTGACTACAAGCACTTGTGATTCGTCTATACCTTTGTACGTTTGTACAGGGTTGAAGTAACGTAAATATTATTTAGCAACATCAAACAAGTTGTCAAGGCTGCCGTCTAGTGGTAGGCGCACACACTTCACGCACTCCATCGATCGGAGCCAGTCCATCCATGAGGTCAGATGGTTCGTATCAAGCGGATTTTGAAATATTCCATCTACTTTATCTGCAGTAATGATATTAGAGTCGTAACGAATTCGATTTTTTCCAATGATGAAATTGTGTGCGATGTAAGGCGTATGTCGTCGGAATAGTTGCACCCACAGACCTATATCTAAAAAAAATACAGGTCTGTGTCACCTCTGAGGAAATAATTCGATTTTGCCTGTAGACCTACGTTAAGGATTTGTCCGCTGCAGACTACTCGATGCAAAGTGCATTCTATTCTATTACTTGATACATTTGCAACAGATTTCAACATCCGTTTGATGTGACCATGCAAGTACCTAATACACAAAATGCATTTTTCGGTGGAAACCCGGCCTGCGCAGTGGCGGGATAAGCTTTAATACTTCGTATGTAAACGTATTCATATTTGTAGGGTATCGAGAAAAGATGCCAATTTATGCTCTGAAGATAATGGATTTGTGAGATTGATATATATATATTATTTTTAAGTTAAACAAAATTCCAATTATTATTTATCAGAAGACATATTGGCATTTTGTTAAGTTAAATAGGTAATGATTTTAATTATTAGAAATTATTGATAATTTAATGCAATGCAGGTGAATTTATTCGTATTAAAATGTAAATATTTTAGTGATTAAGAAGTGACCGTGCTGTATATTACACACGCGCGATAAACATACTTTGGAACATACCTTTATTAGGTGTAATAGGGAGTTAGGGATCGGCCATACAGATCGTGTAATTTACGCACTACAGTGGACCTTGAGTCCGCGCTATAGCGCCGAGTTGTCTTGTACTGTAACCTTAGTATGAGTTTTCATTTGTAACGCGTTTCGAAGCTGCGAGTACGTTATTGTCAGCACGTTGCCACACGCGTGTCTGTTTTCTGATGATGCGTCGTTTTGCTGTTCTTGTCATGTCATTAACACGTATTTCTTGCAAATTGGGCAATGATTTTTAAACGAGCTATTGAAATAACAAATGTTCTATTAGTTCATTGAATTGTGGAATAAGTTGCATGTCGGTCTTAAATTTTGACCCCTCATTAGGGGCGGCCAATGGCTTGCGTACAGCGTCTTTTCTCACAAATAAATAATCGAATGTACTCTTGAATGATTTTCTATTGGGAGGTTTTAAGTTGATTATTCATTGAATATCTCGATAAGCAGTGATAGCCTAGTGGTTAAGAAACTCGGCCTCTCGATCGAGGGGTCTGAGGTTCAAATCCCAGGCACGCACCTCTGATTTTTCAAAATTATGTGCGTATTAGAAAATTAATTATCACATGCTAAACGGTGAAGGAAAACATCGTGAGCAATCTTCGTTCCCGAGTTCGTTCATCGTGAGGAACGTTCGTTCGTCTGTTTCGTTCGTTCGTTCGTTCGTAGGTAACCCTAGCAGAGCAAGGCAATTGGAGCGACCAATCAGTTGACTTGCCTCGTGATATATTTGCGGTCTTTCTGACTCTTCTTCTTCTTCTTAGATTCTTCTTCTTCTACCATGCCAGAGCTTTGTCACTAGGCGTTGTTTTTGCAACTCGATCTACTTCTGGCGCTATAACATCCTGTCGCGCGTAAATAATGCGTTGTGTGAGCCATTATATATTATTAGTTTTAAGACGAAAATACGATCATGAAAGAACTTATTAGTGATTAAGGAAGAGACCGTGCTGTATATTACACACGCGCGATTAAACGCGGAACGTCTCTCTATTATACGTAGGATCTACGATCGGTATTAATAATCGATCTATCCAAATTTTATTTACCAGTGATTGAAATTTGAATTTTCAAAATGAAGAAATTGTCAAATGTCCGAATGTTTTGGTACGAAAAACATTGGATAGATTGATATATCAATAACGGACGGTGGATATCATTAGTTTTAAGGAGATAAGACCGTGTGTTTGTGTGGTTTTACAAGTGTGTATTGGTGTGGTTTGTAACAGTGTGTGTTTGTGTGGTTTGTAGTAATGTGTGTGTTTGTGTGGTTTGTAATAGTGTGTTTGTGTGGTTTGTAGTAGTGTGTTTGTGTGGTTTGTAGTAGTGTGTTTGTGTGGTTTTTAGAAGTGTGTATTTGCGTGGTTTGTAATAGTGTGTGTTTGTGTGGTTTGTAGTAGTGTGTTTGTGTGGTTTTTAGAAGTGTGCATTTGTGTGGTTTGTAGTAGTATGTTTGTGTGGTATTTAGAAGTGTGTATTTGCGTGGTTTGTAATAGTGTGTGTTTGTGTGGTTTGTAGTAGTGTGTTTGTGTGGTTTTTAGAAGTGTGAATTTGTGTGGTTTGTAGTAGTATGTTTGTGTGGTTTTTAGAAGTGTGTATTTGTGTGGTTCTTAGTAATGTGTTTGTGTGGTTTGTTGTAGTGTGTGTGTTTGTATGATTTATGATGTGTAGTTTGTAGGTGTGTGAGTGCTATTTTCGTCATTTATTTTTAATTTAAAAACCTTACAGGTTATGTGTAGCTGTTTTTGTGTGCTCATTATTATTTCATCAGATGTTAGGTAATTGAATGTACACTCAAGAAGTTCTATAAAGGTGCTCATTGCGAATACGTAGTAATATTAATTTCGGATCTTCTTAAACAAAGGCGAAGAAATCAGTTTTGTAAAGATTTTATATTTTAACTAAGTTGCTTTTTTAATCTATGCTTTTAATTTTGTGTAAATGTATATTAATATTATCTAGTACTCTTTACTACTATTACTATTAATAGTTATATCTTAGTTACTTTTTATTATAACTTTTGGTGCTATTAGTGAATAATTTTTAGTAAGCATTTTAACGATTTTTTAAAGGAGTTTTATCATGTCGGCAGATACTCAAATAAGAATATCTTGTAATATATAATGTACAGTAGGTTCATAGCCATCACAGATGAAGCGGAGTAATCCGCCTAAGTCCACTCGCCTAAACGATTTATTGTAGTAAAAATACTAATAATATAAAAGGATAGGACTACTATTACAACTTTATTGAAGTTAGCGATATAACGATTGTATATGAGCACTGTTAAATATGCAATTAATATGACATAATTGTAATTAATAATTTAAAACGACGATTGAGGCAACGATTATTATAAAATTATAATTCCAATTATTCCAGGTTTGATCACCGGTCAAAAATGTAAATCAAAAATATTAAAGGCAAACACAAAACAATTCATTGATATCTTATTATGCTCAATAACAGCAGTGTTCAACGCTGCTGCGTCCGATTTGAAGGGTGTCGTAAGAAAAACATACTTAGTCGAGGCGTTCTAAATTAGTCGTCGGAGGTAGCAATTAATCTGTGGCCATCTTTAGATAGAATTCCTATCCTCAAAAAAAAAAAACAAAAATCAAAATCGTCCAAAGTCTCAAATCTGTGGCTGAATTTGATTTTTTTTGTAATTAATTTTCCTTATCTATTACTAACATTTTTTGGGTTTTATTTAAAATATTTCTTATATTTTTGCTCGTCAGTTTCTAGTTAGTGATTATCTTTTATTGGCAATATAGATTTTCAATCTCGGAATCTACATTATTCTCGAATACTGAAATAAGTTATAGGCGGGTTTGCGGACGGGTTTTAAACTTATTCCATACGTTTAATTCTATAAGGTGGAAAATGTGGTAATTTTCGCAGTCGAACCCAATATGCGTAAATAGTTCATACTTTCAAATTATTGACTAATTGTAGCTCTTAAAACATGCATACCCCCGGGATGCTCATTCTTAAAAGTCTTTACATTAGTACAGGCGATGTTATCGACATGAATGTGTTTTTCATGATATTTATAACATGTAAGTACTTCATTGTCGCGCTAGCGAGTAATTGGTAATAAAATGGATGTTGTAATTGCAAAACAGTTTGTGAAATTTTATGATTGTAAAAATTGGTTTTATAATTTATCTCAAAACATCCATGTTTGAATTTATTACTCGTAAGTAGTTGTAAGTCTCTTTGTATTTAAGTATATTTCGAAATTTAAAAATGACCGACAAATAACCTTGTGGTAGTGTGTGTAGCGGTCTTAAGACTTTTTAACTTTTATGAAAATATCAGATTTTTCGGAACCATATGCAATTTAAAATTGTATGTACAGTCAACGACAAAAGTAGACGATCAAAATCGGACATTCAATACTAATGATCGTAGTTTGCGCCAAAATAGTGTGGCATTGAAGTGTTTCTAAAGTAATTGCGTCAGAACTAAGAAATGACAGATTGTTTCAAAACGTGATGAATGTTAGATGATAGATGACATCCACCACCATTACACAATATACAAATAAATAAATACGAGTGCTTACCGTGACATCTACTCTCCTCCATAGATATAGAATTTGTAAGATACACAATGTCAGATTGAAATCGTGACCAAAATTGATATGCGTATGTGTGTAATAATAATAAAACTGTTATTTATTGTAATCTGGTAATTTTACACCTGACTATGAAATATATGTATTTAAAGCAAGAAAAATTAAAATATAATTGTAAAAAATTTGTATGGTGCAATAAAATCAATATTTTGAGCAAATATTACACTGATACTGACGCTAATAATAATGATAAGTATAGAATTTTGGGTATATGAATGATCGATATTAAGCGGCAGTACTATTAGCTAGTATTTGCTACACTTAACAATCTCGTACTTTAGAAACACTTCACCGCCACATTATTTTGACGCAAATTACGATCATTACTATTGAGTGTCCGATTTTGATCATCTACTTTTGCCGTTGACCGTACTTATATTATTATGCTTGTAACCATGTACTTTTAAACTTGTATTTTTAATGTTTGGAATACTGTATTATTCAATAGACTTATTTTTTGTATAACTAAACTACAGAAAAAAATAAAAATAATATGTACCTATTTTTATTTTCTCCATAACTATTGTAACTTGCTAATAAGTTAAAATTGTAGTATTTTTCCAAAACTTAAAATGTATTTTGCAACTATCATATTCTATTTAGTTTAAGAATTCTTATTGTGTAGAATAAATGTATTAAATAATTTATTAATAATATGTATTATATACTTTCAAAACCTGTGTCTAAAATTAAAGGCTCACCTAATTGGCGACTATCGCAAGAGAAATAGACATAGATACTATCTCACTGTCTATGTCCTGAAAAGTTACTTAAGCCGCCAACACTTGGGCGTGTTGTACGAGTGACGGAGGGACACAAGTTATTCCAAAAAAATCCCAACAGTCGTTGTCTCCCGTCTGTACAGTATAAGCTACCAATTACTAGCCTGGAAACTTAATACTCGCTCAAGCAATAGTAGTCAATGGGTGGTCGGACTTAGTTAGCATGACTAAATTAGATTGCACTGGTATTCAAATTTGACACTTTCATACCTACAAGTGTCGTAAGAAAATATAATAACATTGATTGTATCGAGAAACTATCCAGTCATTTGGAAAAAATATTCATGATAACGATTTTTCTGTAAATATTATCGATACCAGTATGGCACAACTAAGAAATTACATAATAAATATTTAAAAAATGAGTTGTATTAAAATTTTTCGGGTCTAAAAACAATCAAATTTTGGAAGCAATTAGTTTTATGCTCTAGTTTTATACATTTAAGCTCTTTGTACTCTTTTTCAACATGTTATATACGGTTAAAATTTTATAGTTTAGAATTTCGGCTTTTTGTAAAATTTTAAAGTGTACTACGAGTATTTGTATGTGTGAAATAAATGTCTATCAATATTCAAAAGCTGTTTTTACTTACATCTATTACATATTATTAAAAAACCTCACAAACCACCTTGATACAACTATAATTACGATACCTTTATGTAGTGAGTCTGATCTTTGAGAGCAGATGAGAAAACCAACTAATGACTACATGGTTACATTTCATTTGATGTTCTTTATAAAATAAAACCTAATTAAAATTCTAAGTTTTTTAAAATAATTTAAATTCCTGATTAAAAAGTCTGATACATATTTAACCTGTACCTGTATAATAAAAACTGAAGAGTCAATATACATAATTCTGGATTCTGCAAACATGAATTATGGTTAGTTAGAATACCTGTGTTACAAAGACTAATGAAGAATCCTTGCTTTATGATTATATTGCTGTTGTAAGATGAACAGAGAACACTATTTTGACTCCGGTAATCAACACCTCTGTAAAATTGAAGTCAAAATTCCGATATACTTATAAAATTAAATTAAATTAAAAGAAAATAAAGATTATTAAAAGAAATAAAGGAAATTGCAGCTTACTTAATGACAATTACTCCTATTTTAAACAGCTGTAAGAATTCGGAGATGCATTGCCTGTGTGAACTAACTTGGGAAATTTACATTTTTTGGTGATATTTCGCTGTTCATTATTACTGTTCCTTAACTTAATTTCAAACATTTATTTACTTTATATTTTATATTGGGCCAATACAATCACGACGTTTTGATTTGCTTACAATAACCCATTACCAGCGACTTGACATTTGTTAGGATTTAATCAGTAAATCCTCATATTTCCACAAGTTTCTTGTTTTGACTTCCGAATGTTTTCTTTGTGGCAAAAGCAATTGTTATACCATATTTGTTGTTAATACTATATTAGAACCATACTGAGAACTTGATGATCGGCAGCTACCAACTATATAGGGACATCCAACTACATTTGCGTGTCATCTGGAGAGCTCTACCTAACTTTGAAGTTTTATAAATTTTACATTTTTACAGACACGCAACAAACATCTATCAACCGTACAAAATTTAGTTTATAATGAATGACAATAACATAAAATAAAAAAGTATTTTCTATCCAGAAATTGTGCTTGATTTTACAACATACCTACTAATAATAAAGCCATTTCTATAAGTATATATTTATAAGCTATATTTACATTTTAGGAGGCCTCTGTTATCAAATTTTACATTTATTTCTCTTCACGTGTCCTCATTTTAAATATGTTAAAGAACCGACGTTTATATAACATGAAGCTCCACACAATATTTTGGTATAAACTCTAGCAAAAAACTTTACTTATTGCGGTTTATATATCCTAGGTTTAGTGCAACTTTAAGCTTATCTAGTCTTTATTATTCTTTGCTATACCAGTAATCAAAAGTAGTCGCTTTTATCAAACAACATAGTGAAAAGCATATTTACTTCGCATACAAATAAAAATATTTCTTTCTACAATAGAATCGACGATAGAACTCAGATTTTTGAGTTAAAATCAAGAGTAGGCCCGGTGAAATCTTATATGGTTGCACATTAGGTTCAAGAAAATATTCCACATGTATTTGAAAACAATCACATAGCACGTTGCGAATAGTAAATAGTGTCTTTTACTGCGGTGGCTTATAATTTGCCTGACTTGACGAAAACTGTAGTTAATGAAGATATAAAGATGACAATTATCTTTGTAAAACATATCCATTTGAATCAACTGGACGCTGTACTCTAGACCTGGATAAATGCCCCACTCGAGATGGCTACTTCTGTTTACATAATAGCAATTCATCACTAATGCCATACTAAGATTTTACATTGACTATTTATTATATTATACGTCGTTAAAATATACGCCCGATTTTATTTCTTATCAAGAGAAAGACTTCTTCTTTTAACTTTGGATTTTTACTGAAAAAGCTGAGTTCTGTTATTGATTATTTTATCGAAAGAAATTCTTTTTCTGTGCATTGTTTGTACATTTTCTAGGAGCCGAAGTAGAACCATATTACATTGTATATACTCTCGATTTTACACAGAAATCTGAGTTCTCTCGTGGATTCAATGGACAAAAGGAATAATTTTGTGACAACATTTTTGTCAGTACATTGTATGATGATAATGACTACATTGGGGAGTGAGTATTGCGAAGAATAATAAAACCGGGATAAAATTAAAGTGGTACTAAGCTCAGTATATTAAAATCGCAAAGAATCAACTTCTCTGCTAGATAATATTACATCGAAATAATTGTATGTCTCGAGCGCTAGGTCAAAAAATGGCCGGTTCTTCAACATATTTTTAATAAGGATCTTCAACTCATGTCATGGCTTAAGAGCTCTGATTTGTTTATATGATATTTTCCCTATCACATGCAATCTACATAAAGATATAACAGGTAACAGCAGCCACACAAAGTGTAACTACGACGAAGTTACAATATCGAGCAAAAATACCAAACCTTGGACACAAAAATAAATTTCAATATAAAGTATGTGTTATTGATTATAAGCTCTATATTGTTTTTATCGTTTTATCGTCTTTTTTATTAATTTTATTACAAAAAATCTCCTTAAACGTGATTGTTTTTATTATTCTAGGTGTCTGTTAAAATGGGAAATTTATAAAACTTTAAGGCTCGGTAGAGCCCTGAAGATGACATGCAATTGTATTTTTTACTTTATCCGGAATCTGTGTAATATTACGCAACTTTTGACACTTCTACTCATAGTCTAGCTCAAAAATTTCTTTTTTCATACAAGGACGGGACACCCTAACGTACATACCTGATGACGAATCACTTTACCTTGTGCTTGTTAAGAAACAAAGCCTCTTGATCGAGGGGCCCAAGGTCCAAATTCCAGGCACGCATCTCTGATTTATCAAAGTTATGTGGGTATTAGAAATTAATTATCACTTGCTTAAATGGCGAAGGAAAACATCGTGAGGACAATATCTTCAGTTGCAGTCACAAACACAGTCTCCGATAATCAACACCTCTGTATATTGAAGTTAAAATTTCGATATACTTATAGAATTAAAGAAATAAAGGAAATTGCAGCTTACTTAACCTTTAACTAGTGACGTGACAAATTTATAACACTATAAGGGACATGACGTCTCACAGGCTACTACTTTCAAAGTTTAATTAAAAATAACAATGCATTTGGATGATTTAAAATTGGGTTGTTATTTAATAATTGGAATATAATAAAACAAATGTAAACGAATTCAATCAGTTTTTGTTATCATTAATAAAAATAAACTACAAATCACAATTACTGGTATCTTTCAGCCTTAATTGACATGAGATCCTTTTGTTGGCATTTTAATACACCTTCCATAAATAATATGAAAAATTTAACACTTTTTACTTAAAATCTAATCAATAAAAAAACAATAAAACATAAAAGCTACATCTGAAAACCAAAAATATAAATTCTGACATCTACTCAATTTGGCATAAATCATTGACAATTTTTGCACAAGGGGCGAGAACATTGCAAACATACGGGATTATAACATCCGACACACGTGTACGCTGTCATTCTGGGTAGTTTAGCTGGACAAATACTGCATGCCTTCGCTTGCCTTGGCCAGGTTCAGGAGTTTGGACATCTTCTTCAACCATATCCTCACCCATAATTCGGTCTATCACTAGTCATAACTCTCTGGTAATTGATTGCACACAACACGTCTTTGCATATGGGGTAAGACTAGCGACCGGGCTAATAACTTTATGAAATCTCCTCTGTCGCTAATCTTGGACTGATGCATATCATAAAGTATATAAGCATTCATGCCGCTCAAGTCAACAACACGGTAGAATACTACCATTGGCCATCTTCTCGATCTGGATCACCACACTGTGTCTATCCTCTTCTAAAATATTCACCTCTAGATGTTTATCTTGATCACTTTCACGAAGCAGTAAAAGTTCACGATCGGAAACCAAGAACTCGTCAATATCACCTTCATTGTCAGATTGGTCGGAAGCCAGCATAAGGGTATTGAATTCCTCCTCAAAAGATGGACTGTCTACTCGTAATATTTTTCTTTTTAACGAACTCGGGGGTTGGAGTCGACATTTCCTCGCGTTTTCTACCATTTTCCACTAAAACTGAAAAAGTAGTTCGAAAAAAATAGTGTATGACAACTAGGGACATGTAGCCTCACAGGCTACACCCAATTTTCAAATTAATATTACTTACGTGTTAAACAACCGATGACACAACTACATTCTTCCGCGGTGGTTTTAGCACTAAAACAAAAGCTACTGAGACGCAGAGATGCGTTGAGCGGGGGGAAGTAGTCAATTCCAGGAATTTGCAAAACGCGCGACGCCTGGGAGACTACACGTCACTAGTTAAAGGTTAATGACAATTACTCCTATTTTAAACAGCTGTAAGAATTCGGAGATGCATTGCCTGTGTGAACTAACTTGGGACTCCTCGTCTCTTTTAGTTGTGCCATTGACCTAGTTGTGTCATTGGGTCAATGCCCTGAACAGCTTACAAGAGGAGCAACGCCACGTACTACATACCTGATGACGAATCACTTTACCTTGTGCTTGTTAAGAAACAAAGCCGCTTGATCGAGGGGCCCAAGGTCCAAATTCCAGGCACGCATCTCTGATTTATCAAAATTATGTGCGTATTAGAAATTAATTATCACTTGCTTAAATGACGAAGGAAAACATCGTGAGGACAATATCTTCAGTTGCAGTCACAAACACAGTCTCCGATAATCAACACTTCTGTATATTGAAGTTAAACTTCCGATATACTTATAAAATTAAAGAAATAACAATAGCAATAACAATAACAATACCCTCTTGATCGAGGGGTCCAAGGTTCTAATCCTAGGCACGCAAATCTGATTTATCAGAGTTAAGCGTATCAGAAATTAATTATAACTTGCTTAAATGACGAAGGAAAAAATTGTGACGACAACATCTTCAGATGCAGGCACAAACATAGTTATAACTTCAAATATACAAAATATTTATACTATACTACTACTATTACTTTACAACCAAAGCATTTGAGTAGCGAGTTCAAGATAGTGACCACACGCTTCAAAGAACACCAAAAAGATAATGATTCTTTCACATCAGTTCCTATCAGTGTTATAACTATATCTTAAAAATAAATGGAAATCCGTAATAAACCCCAGATAGGATAAGATTAGGATTAGATATATAGGATTTCTACCTGAGGTCAAACACAGATGCGCCGCTACCCCCGGGGACTAAGCTAGAACGCCTCGAAAAAGTATGCTCCCTTAACACACCCTTCAAACCAGAACACAGCAGCGCTTAACACCACTGTTACTGGGCAGAAATAGGTGCGGCGGTGGTGCCGACGGAGTCGAAAGGATTCTACCACCTTCTATTTCTTCATGAAAAGGGCATAAGATTTAAGTTTCTCATATAATGTTGGACTCAATATAAGAATAAAGCCTAAATTAAGTCAACACAATCACCACTTTGCTCACTCCAACACAGTCGAGCTCCTCTAGAGTCACAACGCGAACGCCACCAAAGGCGCCGGCAGAATGTTCATCATTGAACACATGCGACCAACGCTTATAAAGTGTTCATACACCAGTACCTCAATTGTAATAAACTTGAAAGAACTCTCATGTCACTCATCACTCATCGATTATCAATTCAAATACTTAGGTTATATTAGGTTTAGGTTTATCACGTTCAATGCCAATAACACTCGCAAGGCGAGTCGTTGGCACTGAACGTGTTAAAGAACTTATTCTCAAATAAGACTAATACGACACTTGTAAGAAAACATGTAAGCCACACTTGTAAAAGACCTTAAATTAATTTAAAGTATCATCAATTCACACAGTTAGACACATAGTATATCAGATACCCATTTAACCTAATATTTAAATGATTGTATTATTTCATAATATATTCAGCTACTTTGCTATTGAAAGCGTTGAAAGGGTGTACATTTTAACGTTGACTGGTATCTTATTATATAGATGTGCTCCTTCAAAAGTAACTGGCTTTTTTCAATATTTTGTTCTTGCTTTTGGGACAAGGGTCCTTACCGCTTTCTTACCGAAAACCAGTTTTAACCGTTTATTGGTCGGCTCATACAAAGTGGCCAGTAAACTGGACAGTCACATTTAGGTCGTTATTTTATATATTTTTATGCGAATGTTGAGTTGAATGTTCACTGATTCGCACAATACAATAAGATTATAAATCACAATAAACCTAATTACTACTTAACAAACTTTACAATAAATTATATCGTCTAGCTTAATAATAGCAGTGAAACATTGAATGTTAGTATGTCAATTTCAGTTTTTAAATATAGCCATTAAGTATAAGATTCGATACTCCATGTTGCGTAGTATGAATGTATGCCAGTATTCTCCCCTCCGATTAATATTATATATTAGTATACGTGTTTGTGATTCTATAATAATAAAATACTTGAGATTTTTGGACTTCTTTATCCAATTGAACATTTATACAAATATTTATTAAGAGATAAGAAAAATATTATAATATAGAGAAAAATGTGCTTGAATCTTTGATAGTATTGCCACTGTAACTTTCAGGCGCGAGGTCAGTTTGGTTTGAATGGCGTGATCAACCTCCGCTTCTTGAAAAGTTGATATTTCCCTGATAGATCCGGGTATATCCATGAGGGGACAAATGTTGTTAACAGTGCGTCTTAGAATGCCCTTGCTAGTTTGTATGTCCGCTACTCTGCAAGCGCCATCCGACCCAGGATAAGCAATGGTGATTCTTCCAAGTGGCCACTTCAGTGGGGGCATGTCTCAACTTTAATCAGAAGCAGTTGATTAGGTTTAATGTTGGGCCACTTCTTGTGCCACTTAGTTCTCTGCTGTAAATGACACATAGGCTCCATCTACACCAGTGTTGTTGAGCTTGAGCTTTCAATTCGCGGGTATCTGTGAAGTCTGTCTGCTTTAACTTCTTGTCAATCAAGGGAAGGTAGTGAAATCAATAGTCTTCCTATGAGAAAATGTCCGGGGGTTAATGGACAAAGGTTGTTTGCATCAAAAGACAGCCTCGTTAGCAGCCTCGAGTTTAAAATGACCTCTATTTGACAAAACATTTACGCACAACTCATTTACTTCATGAACGCACAAACGCACTTAACTTATGTGGAGGAGGATTTAACCAACCGAGTACAAAATTAAAGTCGCACCAAAGAGTTTTCTTATTAATAGGACAACGTAATGATTCTGTTACATTCTTATATAACCGGGCCGCTAACACCGCTCCACACAATTCAAGTCTTGGTATAATTGTCGTTTTATAATGTGCTTGAACTTGGCACACAAAAGATTTATCGTGACATGCCCTACGGCCTATCGCATAACCTAAGCGCACGTACAGTCAGCTTCAACAGATGAAGATTTCAATAGCTATAAATACACCCAAGTGTTCATAAGTTGAATTTTCCATCATATAATGTCAATCTAGATACTCTATGTTCATTTTAACTTTCATGATAATTGGGTGGGCACAAGGTAAGTTATCGTAAAATATGGAAAAACAGAGGTAGTGACGATGAATTCCACCCCGTAAGTCAAAGTTCTAATCATCAGATCCTCATCATGTTAAGGTATCCTAATCATGTAAAAGTACCGCAATGAAACACCATTTCAAATGAAAACACAAATTTTAAGTTGGTTAAGAAATACTCAAGTTATTCAAGTTTATAAGACATCAGGCTTTTTCTTAAATTCTAAGTAGTAAGTGTGCTATCTTTCTGAAATCTTTATTACTAGTCATATTTTTGAGCAATGTGCACTTATAGATCAGTAGGTTACTTTTTTTTCATCGCGAATAGTCAAAGTTGGGGAAAAAATTTTAAATATTAAAATAGCACAACTTTGTCATGGTTCAGGATACTATTTTACAGAAAAAAAATTTTCACTGCTAATATCACTCAGTCAACGAAAGGTGTTGAAGAGGGAATTATTTAAAATTTATAAAACAATCAATAGTTCAAAAACGGTGACACTTTTACCACAAAATAAAAACTTTATTTTATGCTTTTACTAAGGTATTTTCTCTAGAGGCCAGCTTCTAACCTACATACATTCCCAAGTTTGTCGTGGTACTTACGGGACACTGTTTATTAAGGTTAGTAAACAGACGCATATAATGAAAATTTTGACCTTGAAGTCCTTAACCTTGATGATGCAAAGATACTGCCAGCCCTAACCACAGCAATTTGACGTTTTTATTTTAAATCGACTTCTGTTTAAATATTTGAATTGTTTTGCTAGTTCTGTAATTGTTCTGAATGATGATTTAATAGACGTAGGTATACGAGAGCTAATACGTATTTTTCGCGCTAATAGCGGCGCAATTGTTATAGGACGGTCGACTGTAGCTAAACAGTGAGGTGCTTTACTTTGGTAAAGCAGTGAGGCGACAAAAGGATGAGACGAAGTGAAGCGAGGGGAGGAGTGATGATTCGGCGGAGCTATCATTATTGCATAGATTAGTAAAGATTACTCGCTCCTAACAAGAAAATGTACCCAGTTTTGAGAATTGAAATAGTTGCGTAAAAAAAGTTTTGCCACGTCTCCGTGCTAAAATGTCCCTAAAATATTTGAAATAATTATTTATTTACTATGTAAATTGTACATTGTAATTGTAAATTACGCAGTATTAGTTATTTATTCGTAAATTTTCTCTAAAAATGTTTTTATTTGTCAAGAATTCAAAAAAAGAACTTACTAAAATAAGCCGTTTGTGGGAGTGAGTAATCTTTACTAATCTATGTCTGTAGCCTAAAAACTCCATTCACTCTGAGAGGGACATGGGCCCAGCAATGAGTTGACAACGAATTACACGTACCAACTTGTGTTTAATGATATGTTCACTTAACGACGAGAACGTAACTTTGTTTTTTTACTTAGATAAACTACACTCATTATAAGCGCATCTTTTCACTAAGACATCATAAGGCTGAAGAGATGTAATAGCAATATTTGTCTACAATCTCGCCCCGCCCACAGCACTATAAAATTTGATAAAGTTGGAGCATTCGTGTCTGGTAGGTACAATTAAGCAACTTATCTCTCATTGATATAAAATACAACATTGTAATTCATACGTCATTCAACAATATTGTATTAACCTCAAAAATTGAATTTCAATAATGATTCAAATATAAATAATAAATATTTACGGTTTCGAGGCTACTGTAGGATATAACAAAAAAATAGAACGATGCAGTACAATGATTCGACGCTTTGTATAGTTTCGTACGAAAAAACAAAAACTGAACTCTTATAGAACTACTTGTGTTTGTTCGTCCAAGCCAATTATCTCCAAAACTACAACAAAAAAATAAATTAAAAATGTTACTCTCATACGTTTCCTTGGCCCAAAGACATAAGCAAAACGTAAACATCTGAACTTTGTAATGCGGGAGGGGGTTTTCTTTAGGGGTACACAATACAGGGTTACTGAAAATTCGATACATTCCCTTGGAGGGGTACAAGTAGAGCTCATTTGCAATAGGTTTTGTCATTAAGTACCCTAGCCGATAGTGATTTGTTTTTGAGATATTCAAGTTTTTGTGTTTTTATTTCTAAATACCGATTTCAGGCAAAAAATAAAATGCTCCCAAGTGAATGTCCTATTTTGATCCTATTTTTGTGCATAATCTTATACCTAACATCACGATGTTTACCTTCGCCATTTAAGCAAGTGTTAATTAATTTCTTATACGCTCATAACTTTGAAAAATTAGAGGTGCGTGCCTGGTATTTGAACTTCGAACCCCTCGATCGAGGAGTCGAGTTTCTTAACCACTAGGCCATCACTGGTATCACTAGGCTATCACTGCTATAAGTAAATATTTAACAAAACAACATAAACCCATTGAGATTGGGCTCGTCTGATTCGTTTGAGCAGGGACTCTATCCTAGATGATGTCGAGGGTCTGATATTGGAGCTGGATAGTGGTCAGGAAAATTTTGTATATAGGTAACGAATCAATCCTTTGTTAATATATTATATTTAAATACTAAAAAGTTAAGAATAAATTTATATTAAAACCGTTTTAAAAACAAACTTTTATTTGTACTAAAATGTAAATAATATTTTTTGCATTTAATAATACTACACATACAACAACAACTAGTACAATAACTTAAGCGCTACACAAATACAAGTGCTTAGTACTGCTGCCCGTGTATACATTTCATTGCACGTGACGTCGTTTACATATTATTGTAATTCATAATGGATACATATTTTTGCATGCGATTATGTATACAAATATCTGAAAATAATTTGTGTCCATATTTAAAAAAAAAGGATACATTATTTGTGAGAAACTCTGGTGATTATATAGAAAGAATTGTTAAGTGGCTATTTGTTTTTAAAATTTTCAGAGTGAACAATCATTTGAAAATCTGCCCGTGTATACTTTTCATTGCACGTAACTGTACAAACAAATGCTTGTTTTTGAAACGTTTTTTAATATATTTTTTTACTACCCAACAGCGGGCAATGTAGGTTCTCTATATCTCATTCTTTAGCACGCCCTGAAATCCCAAACTCCTTGACTGACTTTAATATATGAGGTATTGTTAG
Organism: Epargyreus clarus; assembly: GCF_041222505.1. Classification (NCBI taxonomy): domain Eukaryota; kingdom Metazoa; phylum Arthropoda; class Insecta; order Lepidoptera; family Hesperiidae; genus Epargyreus; species Epargyreus clarus. The sequence continues at coordinate 7,414,965 of NW_027332215.1, forward strand.
ATTCGCTAAATTACTTTAAAAGAATTTAATATTTTATCCTATTCAAGACACCAAACATCATCAGCATGTTTTTAATAATCTGATTCTAATTTTATACATACGCAGAGTGACGGGAGCTATTGCTTTTCTTTATTGATATGAAAAAAATGATAGATGGATTGATTGTACGTTAGGGTGTACCGTATTTTTTTTCGATTGTCCTAACAGCAGACCCCTCGAAAGTTGCGTAATTGAGCGTATATTACTTAACTAATAATAATAAAAATATATCTTTAGGGCTCTACCGAACTTCAAAGTTTTGAAAAAAAATTTAACAAAAAAATACAACCGACTTCTATGTCACTACAAAGTAAAAAATAATTGAAATAAATGTTGGTTTAGTACATATTTCTGAAGTCGGCGCTCAATATATTTCGTTGGATAACGATGTAAACAGCGTGTCTAATAGTAGCTCAATATATTTCGATATATATTGATTGGAACCGCCCGTTAGATATAAAGATATGTTCCAACCTAACCTAACTAAATAGTCAATGATGAACTGGCTTTGCAATTGCATTAGAACCTACACCAAATATTTTCAAACACAACTCAATTATTCCCATCGGTTGAGGAGTTACATATTTTGTCTCCGAGGCATATTATCAGACCCTTAAATAGTCAATGATGAACTGGCTTTGTAATTTCATTAGAACCTACACCAAATGTCTTCAAACATAACTCAATTATTCCCATCGGCTGAGGAGTTACATATTTTGACTCCGAGCCACATTATCAGACCCTTAAATAGTCAATGATAAACTGGTTTTGCAATTTCATTAGAACCTACACCAAATATCTTCAAACAAAACTCCATTATACCCATCGGTTGAGGAGTTACATATTTTGTCTCCAGAACCCACTCTCATCCTCATCATATTTAAATGGGACCAACTTGTAGCAATTGTACACACACGAAATTAAAGGCATTAAAATAGGTTCATAAACGGCGAAGTTATGGCTGTTATATTTACATGGGTGGAGGAGTTCCCCTCATTTTCTCCAGAACCCATTGATGGATGGATATTTAAATGGGACCAACTTCCAGCTCGTCTCTATACAATAAAAAAAGAATTATTAAAATCGGTCCACTAACGGAGGAGTAATTCGTGTACATACATAAAAAAAAGCCGGCCGAATTGATAACCACCTTTCTTTTTGAAGTCGGTTAAAAATAGACATTTTTGGTGATATTTCGCTGTTCATTATTATAGTTCCTTAACTTAATTTCAAATATTTATTTACTTTATTTTCTATATTGGAGCAATACAAACACGACGTTTTGATTTGCTTACAATAACCCATTACCAGCGACTTCGCATTTGTTAGGATTCAATCAGCAAATCTCCATATTTTGACAAATTTCTTGTAGTAATAATAAGTAATTCTTATACCATATTTGCTGTTTATGCTATGTTATGACCATATAAAGAACTTGATGGTCAGTAGCTTTTTTATATTATAGGAGTAGCAGACGAGCATGCAGTCCACCTGATGGTAAGTGGATACAGCCGCCCATGGACATCTGCAATCAACCCCAGATAGGATTAGATATTCCTACCTGAGGTCAGCCACATATGCGTTGCTACCCCTGAGGACTAAGCTGTAACGCCTCGGAAAAGTCTGTCTCCCTTACCGCATCTTTCAAACCGGAACACAACAGCGCCTAACACTGCTGTTATTAGGTAGAAATAGGTGTGGCGGTGGTGCCGCCGGAGTCGTAACACAAAGGGTTCTACCACTGCATATTACAACTAAAACTAAAACTAAAGCTACAAACTAAATAGAGACGTCAAACTACATTAGCGTGCCATCTTGAGGGATCTCTACCTTAGTTTGAAGTTTTATAAATTTTACATTTTAACAGATAAATAACAAACTTTTATCAACAGTATAAAATTTACTTTATAATCAAATAACAATAACTTAAAATATAAAAGTATTTTCTATCCAGATTGTGCTCGATTTTACAACATATGCAATAGTAATAAAGCCATCTCTAGTAGTAGCTACATTTACACTTTGGAAACTCTGTTACCAGTTTAAAATTTATTTCTCTTCACACGTCTTCGTTTCAAATATGTTGAAGAACCAACGGTTCTATAACCTGAAGGCCTACACAATGTTTTAGTATAAACTCTATCAAAGAACTTTATTTATTGCTGTTTTAATATCGTAGGTTCATTGCTACTTTAAGCTTATCTAGTTTTTTATTATTCTTTGCCATACCAGTATTCCAAAGTAGTCGCTATCATCAAACAAAATCTGAGTTCTCTCGTGGGTTCAATGGGCGAAAGGAATAATTTTGTGAAAACATTTTTGACAGTACATTGTATGATGATAGTTGCTACATTAGGGAGTTAGTATTGCGAATAATAATAAGAACTGGATAAAATTAAAGTGGTACTAAGCGCAAGATCTTGAAATCGCAAAGAATCAACTTCCGTGCTAAAGATTACAACGAAATAATTGTATGTCTCGAGCGCCAGGTCAAGAAATGGCAGATTCTTCAACATATTTTTAATATGGATCTTCAGCGCATGTCATGGCATAAGAGCTCTGATATTGATTACTTTCCTTGTCACACGTAATCTGTAGAAAGATGTAACAGTAGTAGTGTAATAAAGTAGGAGGTATATAACAGAAGCCTCATAAAGTGTAACTATTGCGATGTTACAATTTCGAGCAACAATGTCAAATTTTGGACACAAAAACCTCAGGGTAATGACTATAGCACAAAAACAAACACGCTTTTATTAGCTTGGGTTGAATGTATGTATGTATGTAACTAAATAACAGAATCTTTGAACTTGATTTCTATCCACTTTGAACGTTCAGTTTAATTCAAAATTTTGAAGAATTATCAAAATCCAATGAAAATACACGATTTTAATAATTTTGTACCATTGTCCTTATCGACATCCTCAGCATGAAAAACAAAGGAGGTAGAAAAAGTGTGACTTTTCGAAATCTGATAAATGGAGCACCCTACGCATTTTCACAATTATATTATTTACTGTTCCTTGATTGAAAATTATTTTCTACTTTTTAGTTTATTTTGTCATAAAAGCGTGTTTTTAGTTTTTTTAACTATATTTATTATTATTCTAGGTGTCTGTTAAAATGGACAATTTATAAAACTTCAAGGCTCGGTAGAGCCCTTAAGATGACATGAAAATGCTTTTTTTACTTTATCCGTAATCTGTGTAATATTACGCAACTTTCGATAACTCTGCTCATAGTGTAGCTCAAAAAAAATTTTTTTCATACTAGGACGGGACACCCCAATGTACATCCTTTCATTTGGCCCAAGTACATACAAATTCCGGGCATTGGACCCACGTGAACATACCAAATAGAGCTGCCTATGATAAAAGCATGTCTTTTCTAAATGAACTCCTGCTACTTAGCAGCAATGTTGTTAACCTAGCGCTTAATTAATAGAATTAGCAAAACTAATTTTCAACGGTAACTGTAGTATCTTGAACTGAACCGTTAAGTCCGTTGGGTTTAGTGGTAATCGAGGTAGGATAACACTTTCCCTTTGTCCTGTTAAAATAGTGGTACCGATTACATTACTCTTATTGTGTATTTCGAATAAGTATAACTGGTAAATCTATCGAATCGAAAATATCGCTTGCAGAAATCTTCTTAACGACAAATGAAACTCTCGCCTACTCAATTTCCATTTATTTCAAGAAATGTTGCATCTTAAAATATGTAAGGCAGAATTGGTGACATCTAACGTTGTTGTCATGTCTTCGTGGATCTCTCTTTCTTTGGATGTCGATGTCATTTTAAAAAAATATATTTTATGACCACACGCTCTTCAATTCTCTCTATTTTTTAAAAACGTTGCACTTAAATCACTATGTATAATTTAAAAACTTTCAAAACTACAGGAACAAATGTTTATATGGTGATAACCAAGAAGTGCGCGAACAACAAGGTTAGTTTGAGAAAGAAAATTGTATATTATTATATCAGGCCGCGAACTTTTCAATCCACCCTCGTAATACAAAAACGCTGTTTTTACCCCCCTAAATGTGTTGCCTGTGATGAACCGTAACCTTCGATCCCGAAAAGCTACACCTCTATTATGTTACTAGATTATAAATCTAGAATGTGACATGTGAAACTGAAAGTTGTGTGGAGTCTACCAATTCTCACTTGGTCGGTGTGGTGGACCATAACCTAATTCCCTCTCACTCTGAAAGTAGACCATGCCCAACAGAGGGACAGTAATATGATAATGTAAAAATTATCGGGCTCACCGAATGATACACCGGGTGCTGGCCAAAGCAATGCTTGAACTCAGCACGATACTTAACGTAATCATCTTTAGGTTTGTTGGATTCATGTTGATAAGTACTGACCATTAGTTTTTGTAAACGAAAAAAAATATTCCTCCGCGGAAAGCAACCCTTCTAATGCTGAGAATATGTGTAAATATAATTTGAGATTGCTCTTTGATATGCATTTCAAATTTGATGTAATTAAATAATTTTCGATAAAATATTATTTCTTGAAGCATTGATTGTAACATATTTATGATATAAAGAAAAAAATAAAAATAAAAAATAAAAGTAAAAAAGGTATAAAATTACAAAAACAAATGTGTAAGAAAAAAAAGAAGATAATATAAATATAAAAATTACGAAGAACAAATTCAGAACATTTTTCATGTAAAATATGTAAAAGAAATGCAGATCCTAATGCATGCTCTCGGGTGGGATCGAACCACCGCCTCTCAGCTTAGCAGCGAGCGCGCTAACCATTGCGCCACGAGAGCTCTGCTATGAGAGGGCGAAAAAGCCCTACAGTAACACTCCGCTAACTGTCTTTTATAAAATATTGATGTGTGTTGCCTGTAGTCACAAATTTTTATGATGAGAATTTTTAGAAGTTGTAGAACTATTATGATTCGACGATACCGGTATTATTAGTATTTAGCCTATATTGATATTATGAGGATCTGCCTTAAACAGATCAAAATAAATGTCGATACGAAAATTCAGATTATATGGACATTTTGCAAATACGGCCATTGTGCTACCGACTACTAGTTCTATTATATCCTAAATACTATATAAAGGATAGTTTGTGAAGATGGATGTCCCTTATAACTTGATCAAAATAACCTACAATTTACAAAGATATTATGCTACAATTACAAAGATATTATGGCTGTAATATCATGATAAATTTCAAGTCGTTAAAATTCTTGCCCTCAGAAAGATACCTTGACGTAGGTACTGTTCTGTGGCCGTTGATGGATCTTTTTTGCACTTTTTTATCCACTCTAATCCATGATACAGGATTTTATTCAAAGGGGATCTTTTAGAACTAATGGATGTCGGAAAATCCATTATAAATAAAAACATACGAAGAAACATAACTTTTTAGTAATTAATTCGTATTGGTAATTACTAAAAAAATATGTGAAATAATCTTAGGAAATATGTTTTTATTAATCTATTTCATTTTAGTCATATAATTCTAATATATCGAGATTTGTAATAAAATCAGTGGACATTATAATGTTATTACTGTGACACTAGCCAACGTGGCGATTGCTATTTGAATCTGTTTGACAGGTTATGGAGAAAATGTCAACATTGTAAACTGATTATACGCCAACAAAAAACTGGTGCGGTTATTTGAGTCTTTAAGTATTGTTATATTATAAAGTAAAATGGGTGACGCTGACGGCAAGTGTGTTGCAACGGCCGGGGTGTACGGAAAGGAAAGGACGCCTACGTTGAATTCCAAAAAGTAATTGTTATCATATTAATTCTATAATATATGTAGTTACAATTTTGTATGTGATTTCCCAAAGTTTGTCTACTATTAACAAGCGGGCCCTCCAAGATGTACGCTGAAGCAAATTAGGTGCAAGCAGAAGCTACAATGTTTTTGGCAGAGGAATTGAATAAAATCGGGACGCCTCAAAAATAATAAGATTAAGAATAAAAACAATAATGCTTTTTTAATGTGTTCATATTTTGAGAATAAACATATATTACGCTTAAAAAATTGTTGATTTTTTTGGGTGTCATCACTCAAGACTAAGGGGTACCCGTCAGCACCTAATCTTCTTTATATATATTTCTTATTTATGGGTGTCATCACCCAAGACTAAAGGGTACCCGTCAGCACCTAATCTTTATATAATAATATACAGGGTGAATTTTTAAAACGGGCCTTCAGGGCGAAATCCGAAACTATAACGATTAGCGCAAAATGCTGAAAGGAGTTACGAGGCCGATTTTGATAAAAACTAAAACTGAATCATAAGTTTTTTAAAATATTTTTTTCCTTAGCCGGGAATCCAACGAGTTCATTTTGAAAAAAAATGACACCTCTATATTATTCCACTATCTGATAGTGACGCTGACAAGGATCAAATTCTGGGAAGTAATGTTATGTGACAAATTAAAGGAAAAGGAAAATTTTGAAGAAAATACGTATTTTTCATCATCCATACATTGGCAGACTAATCCTTAAGGATTAGTCTGCCAATGTATGGATGATATACATAACAAATGATTTATGTATAATTCTTTAGAAACAGACATAAGTCATACCATTGAAGAATTTGTTGGTTAATCAACTAATTATTCGACGTTATGATTATGACATACGGCTGAGTATGAGAGAGTAATAGTTTGGCAAATAAGTTACCGCCGCTTTTAGGATTTATTTTTTAATGAAAATAGATAACTGATTAAATAGTAAATTCTTATTGTTTGTTGTTTACAACTTCGTTTCAACGTTAAATATGATTTTCTATATCTCTTGTTTTAGTAATCACTCGGATTTGACTCTAAAAAGTAATTCTCGCAAATTGTCAACTTTACATCTGTATTAAACGAAACTCCGCCCATAGCAAGTAAATCTATTTTAATGGTCCTAAATATAACCTTAGCTAAGTCGAACATAAAAATATAAATTATTGGGAAACAAAACGTCCATTTCTAATGATTAGAAACATTGAGCCAAAAAAAATGTTAATACACGAAATGTTTAAATTGATGAATGGCGGGAACTTAACTGCCAAATTAATATGAAAAAATATGTATTATCATAAAATTGAGGTTTTTCCTTTAGTTTTTCATTTATCATTACTTTCCAGAATTTGATCATTATAAGCAACACTATCATTCTATCTATTTTTGTTTATTAACCGAATTGCTTGTGTTAAATTGCCACATGAATTTAAACCTTACTATAACCAGTGTTAAAACAATCTAGTATTACCATTATTTAATAGTAATCATAGTATTTGTCCAGCACATCTTTAATAAAAAATACCTAGATAGAATTACATAGTAACGCTTGAGAGTTGCAAGAATAAGTTTATTTCTTTTATGTAATTTTATAATACAGTGACCTCCCAGACGACAGCTTCTAGATTTAATCAACCACGGAAGATGATGGCATTGATATATCAATTTTCCCAATAAATACCATTAGATAGCACGCATTATCACGCTGCTACGCTGGCGTCTAAACATATGAGTGTCAGTTAAGACCCTCGTAGAAGGATAGCTGAATGGATCAGATCTAAGTTCAATTTTGTTGTAGAGTCATTACATCAAACGTATACTTGATAACTGTAATTAATATTTAAATAGGTATATTAAAATATTAATTTTAATTAATTTTATAATAGTAGGATTCAAATGTTCATTTATTTTGCCTAATATGCTCGTGATTTTACAAAGCTCTAAACATCTACATGTCAACATTATCATTGAAGAGACCATGCAGTGAAGTACAATTAGAAATTAAACGAACTTACCTAAGTGAAGTTCCATTTCAATTGTACGAACTGCATGGTCTCGAAATGATAATGTAACCCACCCACCCATACTTATTTACGATAAGTATTACCCATTATTACATCATGTATGTTGTAAAATAATCGAGCTAATGAACTTACATCTTAACTCCAGGATCTCTAAACTTAATGACATTTACGGGTAGGGGCGTTATAAGTATGTTGTATATTGTTTTAAATTATTTAAATTCGAGGTTTTTAGCTCTGAATATACGTGACACAAGGCTGGCGGATGGCGGTATATACATCCCTTACCTTGTCCCTTAGTACAAAAATATTACGAAAACGTCTGTTCACCTGAAATAAATCAAAATACTTATTAATGAAGTATTGCAAATAAATTTGAAAGATGTGTGTTATTCTATGTCAAACTTTCATTTTACAACGACGAATCTATGAAAAAGATAATTCGATTTTAAATATGTCCCGCCAAATAAAATCATACCCTCACCGTATAATGAATATTCGATTTCTGAACGTATCGAACGATATTTTATATCACGGCGTGCGTAAATGGACGTTTTACGCACGCTTCGCGTGCGCAAAACTCCCATTTCCGACCCCGTAATATAAAATTTTATACAACACGCGGACGAAAAATGTTTCGTCCTCGTATTGTAATGTACTATTTATACGTAAACCTATGAAATTAGTACCTGGCAACACTTTTAAATGTTTTAAAATGACTATTTCTTCTCAACTATAGGTGAATTAGTGCAATAAAATATTACGTTAAAAATAGTTAAGAATTACATTTGTATGCGTTTTTGGGAGTAATATGCATATTCGAAATGTAAACAATAAATTGAGGTTATGCACTGGAGTTCTTGTAGCTTTAGTTAAAATTCGTCATTCCCTCCTGCTCATTCCCTCAACACATTTACTAATAATACTTGATAATACACCCCAAAAAGCATCAGATATGCAGCAAAGTAGAGAAGATGATTAAATGGGGCATGGCGAAGTATCCTGGAGAAGTTTTATCTGATTTGAAGATGGTTTAATGGTTAAGCGCATGAAGCAAGGTTCAAAGTTTTGGAGATGGCCGAATATTAAAGATGAGCAATTATATGGACCTGGGAAGACGTGACACAAAAAATAAAGACGCCAAAGCTAGTTAAGAACAGAAATTATGTTATATTAGGAGATATATATATTATGAGAGATATATATTATGTTATAACAGAGATAGATGAGAGTGATGTGAAAATTAAGACTTAATTAGATCTCAAAGAATAAAAAAAGAATGCAAGAAAAGATTAAAATTAATAATTATTATTTAAGTCTTACTTAAATATAATGAAGAAGTCTAATGTTATGAAGAACATTAGATACAAACATTAAAAATAAATACTTATAACTTTAGAGATAGAAAAAACCTTTTATTACCTCTTTAATAATAGACCGTATGGAGGTGTTGCGCTGCTCTGGAGACGTAATGTCAAAATGTGTCAGTAATTCAGTGCGATAACCCACGCATTTGCGGTATAAATGTGGTGTTACAAGGTAAATCGTTCATAGTATTGAGTGTATATATGCCAACGGATGCAGTGTCTAACTTAACTTGGAACACATAGATACAGAACCACCGCGTGGAGCTTCTTTACAGATGTTGAATGTTGAGACCAACAGAGAAATGGGGATTCAATTTAAACCTAAAGAAGTGGCAGGTCATTATGGTCTCAGCATTGAACATCTACAGTTTGCGGGACCACATATGCCGAGAGTCCTGGCCTCACTGTATAACGTTTGTATGAGTCATAGTTTTATGAGTTTTATGCCGCGTGAAATGATGCGTACGATAGTTGTGCCTATTGCAAAAAATAAAACCGGAGACCTATCGGATAAGGCTATCGTCCAATCTCACTAGCCACTGTAATTTCGAAGGTATTTGACAGCATGCTTAACACACGTCTACATAAATATATTAGACTGCATGATAACCAATTCGGTTTTCGAAGTGGATTATCAACAGAGAGTCTTAAACATGCTGTCACATACTATTCCAGGCGAATGACGCCGGTATATGCCTGCTTTCTGGACTTATCGAGGTCATTTGACCTGGTTTCTTATAATAATGCGTTCAGAGTGGTGATGAGACTGCCCCGGTTCTGTAGCGCGTCAGGGATGTTCGCGGCAGCGCGAGTCGATTGTTTTTATACCACCATGCGCAGAAGACGTGGGTCCCTGGTGCGCCGGTTGGAGGGCAGTACCAACTGCATCCTAAACATGATTGCGCATAGGCTAGACTGCAGCTAACATATGTGGGGCATTGCTGTGTTGTTTCTAGTGGAATGGCACGGCAATGAAGCACATTATATTTTTGTATAAGATTAGATTAGGTACTAACATAGGAAATAAGCATACTGTATTACTAACAAATATGAGTCAACAGTCGCTCGAAATAAAAAGTTATTATTATTATTATAGTACATTTGTTAATTTTTTCAGTTAATTATTTAGACTATAAGTACAAAGCTTTTTAGTTGCTTTTCTTCAGAATATGATATATCTTTTTTAATTTCATAAGAATTGCATAATTTTGTTTATTGTTCTTTGTTTTTTTTTTTTATTTTAAAACAATAATAATTCATTCCTCACCCAGCTAATCATTCCCTCATTTTTTTTTTTTTTTAATATTTATTTTAAGAGAATATAGACAAAAATATGGCAGACCAAGAAATCTAAATAGGTCTATTTAAGCTACTTTATTGATTTCAGCAAAGAAAAAAAGAAAATTCCATTAAAAAAATAAATTTTTAATAATGTCTCAAATTTTGAAATTTCGTAAGATGTTTAATCTTTTGTCAACTGTAGGTGGGTAGAAGCAAATACCCACCAGTATTGTCTCGCCAATGTCGCTTCGTGCGACCAGTCGTCGTCTTGCGCTCGGCGGGAGCCTACACACGTTCTGTACGTGCCCTCTCGCTGCTCCTTACCACGTGGATTACCCTTGTGCCGCGTGTGCATTGTGAAGTGCAGAGACTACTCCTCGGGAAGATCAGGCCGCGCTTGCTTCGTCGAGCACCGTGACAGCGCCGTGCGCGTCCCCCCTGACACGATTCGAGTCCGCAGATAGACTTGGAAGGCAAGGTTGGTGGTTTTTTACTCATCTGCTGGGACGAGGATTGGGTCATACCTCTCACACTATACAGTCCACTTATATCCTCCCGTGGGATTGCGTGGCCGTGCCCGCATACCTACACACCTCGCGGTCTGGCCTTCGAGCTGGACCGCACAATACTTTTTGGCCTTCGAGCCGGAAGTAGAATCTTACACAACCCGTGCGGTCTGACCTTCGAGCTGGATCGCACATAAGAAATACCCAAATAAACAAATTGTTATCCCTTGGAAGAGTCCCCAAAACGCTGGCAACATTACCTAGCTGAATAGCATTCATTGCCCGAGATAGGCACCAACCATTGATATATTTACTCGTAATTAAAGCAGATGAACATCTGACATCGACATAATTTTAAATGTCCAGTGATTCTTACAATATGATAAATCACAATATAATTAGAATCGCCGCCCGCAGTCCCCCTTTTAGGCGCCTTTTAAGACAGGCAGGGGATACCGTAGCCCTATTCTAGTCCGGGGACTACAAGAACAAACCAAAGCTGCACCTAGCAACATCTAACACCGGGACTCTGAGGAATTTTTATATAACAATACTATTGGCCTAGATCATACTATCAATATTATCGATAGTGTCGACATTATCGATACTATCGATAGGCTATCAATACTATTTATATGACGTCAACTATCGATAGTCTATCGATATTTTAGCAATAGTCGACTATCGATAGGCAAGTCTAATCAGAAGTGGGATAGTATCCACGTTCTGATCCACCACCCTTGTATGTTTGTTCTTGATAATTAAATAAGTAAGCAAGAAAACTGGCAGACCACATGTATCGGTAAAATAACAACGGAAGTCGTGAGTATTGTGGCTGTACTCCAGAACATATTGCGTGAACCATGTGCATCACCACCGTGGCGACCGTGATGCGGCTTAAATCTGTTCACTGCTTGTGGAATGCTCGGGCATGTAGTGGAGCCTGAGCTGAAGGTTACTGATGGCAAGGTCAATCAATTCGATAAGATCAAACCGATATTTTCTTATTACTCTTAATTTCAGAGTTAATTACATATTTAGTGTTGGAGTTTTAGAACATTTTATTTTTATGTGACAGACAAACAAAATATTAACTTTCTTGTAGGTACCGACCTTTTTACTAGTGGCATTTGGTAAATCAATGGTACCAAAGATTTTAAAATTATCTTTTAAACATTTTTAAGTCCTTTAACCATTTGGTTTTGTAAATAATAACAATCTGTGTAGTTATTAAAAAAATGTTTAGAGAAACTAGTGGATGTCTAGAAATCGTTCAAAACATTTGTACTCAAATTATTTAATCGTTAAAAATATTATTTTAGTTTTGGATTTTGTTAATACCCTTCGTAGTTCGTTCGTAGATATTCTTGGCGTTTATTTTAATTTAGTTACTGTACGCGGAATTCTCATGATTTAATTTTAGTTTCTTTTGTCTATATGTACCTATGTAGTTAAGTTTACAAGATTGAAGACTTTGAAGGCTAATGATGGAAAACTGTACCTTGACTTAACATGTACGTAAATCGGGGTTAGGTTTAGCCGAGCGATGATGATGAGACTTTTATTAAATTCACTGCACGTTCATGTTATGTAAACTGTGTTGTAAATAATTATTCTCAGTGTACAGGTGATATACTGACACGTGGAGCCCAGTGCTGACTTGTGCGTGTCGTCGTATGCTGTTGGTAGTTGTGCGCTATGAGCGCTGCCGTTCTCTGTGGGCGCCGCTGCTCTCTGTAGGTGCTGCGCTCTGCGGGCGCTGCCGCTCTCTGCGGGTGCTGTGCTCTTCGAGCGCTGCTGCTCTCTACGGGCGCCACTGTGTTGTGAGGGCCCCACTGCGCTCTGCGGGCGTTGCCCCTCTTTGCGGGTGCTGCGGTCTGCGGGCGCTGTTGCTCTCTACGGGCGCCACTGTGCTGTGCGTGCGCCACTGCGCCTTGGGGGCGCCACTGCGTTCTGCGGGCGCTGCCGCTCTCTGCGGGTGCTGCACTCTGCGGGCGCCGCCGTGCTCTGCGGGCGATGCCGTGCGGTGCGAGCACTGCTAGTGCTAACGAGTGCTGCATGGTCTACCGTGCGATACTGGCATTAAGGGTACTTCAAATGGAATTTAAATTGGTCCTTGGTAAGGAAATGGACGATTTGAATTTGAACCTGGGTGAGTTTAATTAAATTACAATTTTATTATTGTTACACTTTTGTTACAATGTGCAAATAAGTTTGTTCTATCAGTATTTTGCGTACTCGTTACAATGTTTGCTATTAGCTCAATATATACGGGTTATGTAATGACTTGGTAGGATGGAGCGTGTAAGGCCTAACACGACTTCGAGATGACCAAGATCATTCATGTAATACCTGGAGGTCATGCGGAGTGTAATACCGGGTTGTGGATTGGTATAGAAGACTCTTCGAAAGATTGTTATGCTTTCGAGGTAACTATACCCCACGTAATGGCTGGGTACTGTCACTTCAATCACAGGACGGGTTTGGTTCTTGGAAGACACAGTGTAAGACCCGCCGTGGCCTCTGTTGACCAAAATCATGTAATACCTGGGTACTGTGCGTACAGGATGGGTTTTGGTACTTGGAACACACAGTGTAAGACCCGCCGTGGCCTCTGTTGACCAAGACCATGTAATGTCTGGATACTGTCCGGGACGGGTTGTGGTACTTGGAAGGATACAGTGTAAGACCCGCTGCGGCCTCTGTTGACTAAGTCCGTGTAATGCCTGGGTACAGACTGTTAGGGCTATAATAGTGACGACAGCGTAACGATATTGGCTAAGCTTGTAATAAGACATTTTTAGTATTTAGCACATTTACCGCGGTTCTATTGAACATGCAAGTTGGAAATAATAAGAAAAATAATGGTAAACGTATTAGTTAGTGTACTCAACTACACAAATTAATATGTGTAGGACTTTGTTCGTAAGTAAAGTTCACTCTGCGGGTGCACATGAGACATACCCTAGCGAATGCTGTGTTTTGCTTTGTGTGCTCGGACGCTGTCATGGAGTCGCTCAGACGTGTGGTCCTGGAGCTGTGTACAACTGTACACGCAGAGAAGCCACAGACACCTGTGATGAGTCACGGTGTGTGTGACGTTTGTGTGGCAAACATTGTGTTTTCACATATGCAAAGATATGTCTCATTCGTAGTCCCCTATCGAGTCATGAGGGTGCACTCCTTCGACGGAAACTGCCCCGGGTGATTGGTACTCGTATCTGTTTGTTTTACATCCGCTGTGTTTAGACAATCTCTTTTCAAAATTTCATATTGAATTACTTATTGCTGATGCTTGAGTGCACGCTTACATCTGTAATGAGGGTTCCGAATTGTTGTTTTTAATTACTTTCTGAAAAACAAAGATCTGAGGACATTACACACAAATAAGTATGAAACCTTAAATGTGTCTGCTCAATTACAGAAGGTGAACAATCTAATCCTCTGAATGCAGCTGGTCAAGACATGCCGCTGTTGGGCGATGAAGCGGTTGAGAACGCCTCGCCATCAGAAACAGCCGTATTACCGAATCAAAGTCCCTCAAATCAGTACATAGCGCGCACCTATAAAGGCGAGAGCGCTCTGAGCCTCGTTTTTATTTTAGCCTCGTTTTTATTTTTTACGTGGCGTACTTTGGATCGGTAAGATTAGATTAAGAAGGTTGAATAGTCAGTTTTCTTTATATGGTTCTTTCATCTCAGAGTTTGACATTGAAGAGGACGCTACATCACCTTGTCTAGGCGTGGCAACAGCTCCGTCAGCTACTTCAGCCAGGACCGTCAACGCACCTGTACCTCTACTACACGCGTACGAGGCAGTTCCTGGATCTACGAGGCGTCTACAGGTGCATGAGAAGTGTGTCGAGGACGCCACACCGTCAGGAGAGGCCGTGTTAGGGACATCAATAGAAGAAAAGAAAATTAAATGTAAAATGAGGGTATTAAGTAAAAAGGGGCGTATAAAAAGGCACTGTAGATCGCCTTCTGGGCAGTTGTTTTTGAATATTGTAAAGAACGTTACTCTGCCACTTTTGTTGTCGGATCTATAATTTGTAAGTGTTGTGATTTGAATGCATATATTACACGATTTGTTATTTCATAGTTAGTCGCAATAAAAACCTCGAACAGTGCACACGCAGTTTTTCGTTATACTCCAAAAACAAATGTGAACCTAATTCCGAAGACAATAAAGCCCATCATAGTGGTCGTGATCGAGCCGCATTCCCAGCGACGAGCAAAAAACGCAAGACAATAGAGCAGACAAGAAAGGGTCTCGAGCCTAATGAAAAAATTGTTTACGCCAAGTCAAATATTTTGCATCGTATTACACGAGTTATCGAAGTTACCTATTTCTGCAAGTTGTTTACGATTATTTTTTGTTCAATCTGGAGTGGAAATTTTTTACATCGTATTATTAACTACATCATTGCAACGAACTATCTGGAATTATGGCTACTAATACAATGGAACTACTTAGTTTATTAGAAGATACGGCAAATTTACTGAAGAAGACACAAATTAACTTGAAAAAATGCCCGAAGAGTAGATTAACGAAAGGATACTTACGTGCTCGTATGGAATGCATTGAAGACTATTGGAAGACATTTATTTCTACGCATCAAGCCCTCGTTAAAATTACGCCTCAAATGCAGCGCAGTGAAATTTCTTATTTTGTAAACGACGAGTTCAGCATATTGGAATATTTGTACCTGTGTATTAAGGCTGACATACAAGATGCAATAATACAAATGGAGTCGCCACATACTTCATCGCAAAACAGCAGTAATGACTCGGTGGGATGTGTATCACAACAAGTTAGGCTTCCTAGAATCCAACTACCTATCTTCAGGGGATCTTACGATGAGTGGTCCACCTTTCAAGATTTATTCATCAGCTTAGTACACAACAATCCGTCACTTTCTGATGTACAAAAACTTCATTATTTGAAAACAAGTATAGTGGGCGAAGCCGAAGGACTTCTCAGACATGTTCAAATAACAGATTCCAACTATGCACAAGCGTGGGATACGTTGAAACAGCGCTTCGGTAATAAGCGAGTTATTGTGAATTCTCTTCTGAAAAGATTATTTTCACAAAAGAAGATACCTGTTCAGTCCGCCGTTCAAATAAAAATGTTACTGGACACTACAACCGAGTGCATTAGTACATTAAAGAATTTACAAGTCAACACCGAGTCTTGGGATCCTATTATTATATTTCTGGTCATTCAGAAATTGGACCAAGACTCACACAAGGAATGGGAGAACTTTGCATACAATAAGAATAACTCGGACGAATTATTTGTGGAATGACTTAAAGAGTTTTTTAGAGTCAAAATTTAGAACGCTCGAGTTAGTTACTCCGATAACCAGTGCAGCAACATCTGAGAAGACTAGAGCGAAGCAACCACGAGAACGAACATTCCATATTTCATCTCCTTCAGTAAAAACATGCGTGTTATGTAACGAAAATCATACATTGTGCCATTGTAAACAATTCAACAAGATGTCAATAATCGAAAGAAACAATTATGTTAAAGACAAAAACATGTGTTATAACTGTCTGTCTGTCTGTTGATAGGCCATTCGGTTAAATTATGTCGATTGCCAATGTCCTGTCGCATTTGTCACAAGCGTCATCATAGTCTTCTACACCAAACCAAGACGGAGGAGCCAGTGGTCCATAACAATGTCGTACAAATACAGCCACCGAATCCTAACAATACAAATGTAAAAGAATGTGAATTCCAAGTCAATACAATGATGGCGTCTCATACTCAAGCAAAGCGGACGCATGCTCTATTAGCCACTGCAATGGTGAAGGTACGAAGTGAACAAGGACACACCATATACTTGCGAGCGCTGATAGATCAAGGCTCCCAGGCATCTTTCATCAGTGAACGTGCAACTCAATTACTTAGATTGAAAAAGAAACAAGTTCGAGGTACCATTACAGGAGTCGGTTCTACACAAACTCAAATCAATAGCGTCGTTCGACTTCAATTACTTTCAACATACTACAAGGAATTTAGTTTATCTACAGATGCATATGTAATAACAAAACGAGTGACAACTAAATTACCTACTAAATCTATCAACATTGTCGACTGGCCACATTTACAAAATTTACAACTAGCCAACACTGCGTATTACAAATCAGCACCCATTGATCTGCTACTGGGAGTAAAAGAATTCTCAGCTATACTACAACCAGGCATCATAAAGGGGCCTCCAGACACTCCATGTGCACAAAATAAAGCATTGGGATGGATTTTATTTCGTGAAATTAAAGACAAAAATCCGAACACACAAAATTTAATAGTTATGCACCATCAGATTGATTTGAACAATATGTTAAAAATGATGTGGGAATTAGACAGCGACAAAGAAAGAAAATTTACTCAAGAAGAAAGGATCTGTGAAGACATATATGAAAAGACGCACAAGCGAAACGAAGACGGTAGATATATTGTGAACTTACCATTTAAAACAGAAAAGCAGCATTCACCAGATGGTAACAGCAAAGAAATAGCCTTACAAAGATTTTTGCAATTAGAGAGAAGATTTAAAAAAATACCTAAACTAAAAGAAGACTATACTAAAGTTATAGAAGAATACATAAATTTAAATCACGCTGAAGAAATTCCTGAAAACGAATATGAAAATAGAGCATTTTATTTAAGTCATCATGCAGTAATTCGAGCCAATAATGAAAACACTCCAACCCGCGTAGTATTTGATGCATCCTGTAAAGATAAAAATGGAATATCATTAAATGATGAATTGCTAGTTGGACCAACCCTTCAAGAAGATCTTCGAAGTATAATTATGCGATGGAGAATGCACGCCATTTGCTTCGTGTCGGACCTAAAAAAAATGTACAGAATGGTATTAGTAGCGAAAAAGCACACTGATTTCCAACGCATCTTGTTGAGAGGAGATCCATCTGAAGATATAAAGGAATATCGTCTACTTACCGTTACCTTCGGAACCGCACCAGCACCTTACCTCGCTGTAAAAACATTAATGCAATTGGCAGAAGATGAAGGAGTTGATTATCCACTTGCATCTAAAATTCTTAAAGAAGATTTTTATGTTGATGACCTGCTTACAGGATTTGACAATGTACAAGAAGCCATAGAAATAAGCAAGCAATTGAAAGAAATACTTAAGCGAGGCGGCTTTGAATTACAAAAGTGGTCATCAAATAGCATAGAATTTATGAAAACAATTGAACCGGAAAATAGATCAACACGAGTAGAATTAAATTTAAATATATATGGAACTATAAAAGCATTAGGCATTCTTTGGAATTTAGAAAACGATCAATTCAACTACAATTTAAACTTACGTCAAATATCTGAAAAAATTACTAAACGTATTATTTTATCCGACGTACAAAAATTATTTGATCCTTTAGGATGGATTGCACCTTGCATAATAAAAGTGAAGATTTTAATTCAGAAGTTAGAAGTTAATGGTTAGAAAAAATAGACTGGGATGATGAACTTCCTACACACCTAAAAAAAGAATGGATAGAAATTAGACAAGACTATGAAAACGTAAAATACATATGAGTTAACAGATGGATAAATACTACTACTACAAATAAAAATACAATAGAATTACATGGATTTTGTGACGCCTCAGAAAGGGCTTATGCAGCCGTTGCGTATTGCAGAATAATGAACAATGACTGTGATGTAACAACTGCACTTCTTGCTGCACGTACACGCGTCGCTCCAGTAAAAACAGTCTCACTACCCCGACTGGAACTGTGTGGTGCCGTTCTACTTTCAAAATTATTAAAACACGTAGCACAGGCTATGAGAATTAGTCCCACAAATTTATTCGCATGGACCGATTCCACCATAGTGTTATCATGGCTTTCCGGAGACCCGATGCGATGGAAGCAATTTGTCGCCAATAGAGTCGTTGAAATTTTGGATAACGTGAACAAAGAGCAATGGTATCATGTCATGTCTGAAAACAATCCAGCGGACATCGCTTCACGTGGAATACTTACATCTGAATTAAAAACCTGTGAAATTTGGTGGAAAGGGCCAAGATGGTTAAAGAATGAAAAAATAGATTATAAAATGCCACATGGGATTACTAAAAATACTTAGAAATGAGGAACACACAAGTAAATGTAAAAGTAAAGGAAGAAAATATAATTAGATTTGAAGATTATAACAATTTAAACGAACTTCTAACAGTCATAGCCTACTTTATCAGGTTTCTACGTATCAAGATAAATCCTATTAACACTGAAGATCACCCAATAAGCACAACAGAATTTAACGAAGCTTTGAACAAATGTATCAAGATAGCACAGAGAGAGTATGAAGATGAAATACATGACCTAAAAATAAACAAAAATATCTCAAAAACTAGTAACTTAAAAACGTTGAACCCTTACCTTGATGAAAATGATATCCTCAGGGTGGGCGGTAGATTACGCAACTCAAACCTGCCTGAAAATAGTAAACATCCGATAATACTTGGAAATAAAAATGAACTTACTCACTTGATAATCGCCGACGCACACAAGAAGACACTGCACGGTGGTACACAGCTCGTCCTGACTTATCTGCGATCTAAATATTGGATCATACGAGCAAAGAACACTGTTCAAGCATATATTCATAGATGCACAATATGCACTAGACAAAAGGCTCTAATTAAAAACCAACTGATGGGAGACTTACCAAGGGCTCGTACAACACCTGCACGTCCATTTCAGCACTGTGGAGTCGATTTTGCTGGTCCTTTGAAAATTCTAATGTCGAGAGGACGTGGAGCTACACAGAATAAAGCATATATTGCCATATTCATTTGTATGTCCATTAAGGCTATTCACTTGGAGTTAGTTGGAGACCTCACGTCAGCCTCATTTATTGGAGCATTTCGACGATTCGTGGCACGCAGGGGCAAATGCACTCATATTTGGAGTGACCAAGGTCGGATTTTGTCCGTGCAAACAAAGACTTAGCAGATGCATTTGCAGAAGCAAAACTACAACTTCCAGGTCATCTACAGGAACTCCTTTCATCAGAAGGGACTCAATGGCACTTTATTCCGCCGTATAGTCCTAATTTCAATGGTCTATGGGAGGCAGCCGTGAAATCAACAAAACATCATTTACGTCGAATACTTACCTGCAACTTAACTTTCGAAGAGATGTCGACCACACTTTGTGATATAGAAGCCTGTTTAAACTCAAGACCTTTGACACCAGTTGATACTAGTGACCCTGATGCTTTGGAACCACTTACACCTGGTCATTTCTTAATAGGGGAAGCGCCAGTTAATATACCTACACCTGAATTTAAAGACGTTAATATAAATCGATTGAACCGTTGGCAATTGACGCAAAAATTAGTAAAAGATTTTTGGCATAGATGGCAAACCGAATATTTAACAAGATTGCAGACAAGATCTAAATGGCTACAACGCAGGGCAGAATATAACATAGGAGATGTTGTTCTACTAAAAGATGAGCAACTTCCACCTGAAAAATGGTCATTAGGCAGAATAACTGCAAAGCATCCTGGACAAGACGGTTGTACGCGTGTTTACAGTGTAAAATGTCATGGTGAAATTGTGAAACGCTCAGTAGGCAAACTATGTGATTTTCCTATTAATTATGATGAATAATTTTTAAAGTAACTAAAACTTTAGCATATGATGTGAAATCTGTTTTGTAAAGTACAGTCGTCCTTTGGTGGGCGGCATGTTGTGATTTGAATGCATATATTACACGATTTGTTATTTCATAGTTAGTCGCAATAAAAACCTCGAACAGTGCACACGCAGTTTTTCGTTATACTCCAAAAACAAATGTGAACCTAATTCCGAAGACAATAAAGCCCATCAGTAAGCTTCATTGTTTTTCTTGTAAACTTTGTAAAGTATAATTGTGAAGTAAAATGTTTTCGGTTTAAAAACGTTTGTTTTTAATTAATAAATTCCTGACGAGTTATCCTATACAAGTCAATGAACAAAAAAATTCAAAGTTAAAGATGACAGAATTCTTCAAAGTTAAAACTCCCAATAAACTGCTAAGTGTTTGCAAACAAAGCTAATTTATAAGAAATCGGGAATGGGTTCCCCTTCTGAGCACTTTTAGAGAAATTATTCTAAGTCTAAATTATTTTTTTTTAAATTACATAAGTCTTTTTGAAGCAAATTTAATAAATTTCAACATTAATAAATTTCAAAGAACTTACAGTTTGTCTTCTTCACTTACTAACACTTGTGCACAATCACTTTCCACCACTTAACACTTGTCACTTGCGCCGCGATGCACTTATTTACGCCCTCCGTGATTGCTCCCTCTGTGTGCCTATGTGCCTTAGTCACTTGTTTCCTCCGCTTCTAGCACGGCCACGATCCACAAGCACCACAACCGACTTTCTGCCGATTTGTCGGCAGCACAGGGTCCATCTGAGCGATATCAGTCTTGAAGTCGCAATCGGCATCCGAGTCGATAAGGGCCAATATACAGATGGCTCCCTCCTCCTCCTTGTAAGGAATACGTTTATTTCAGTGAGAGCTCATGCTTGACGAAATAAATGGAGACCCTTATATATAGTTCCGCCAAACAATCTAACAGCGTGATTCAGTAAGTTTACATAATTCGTACAACGCCATCTATTGACGGAGCGCCAATTTAAATACAATGTTAGCCAGTTGCTTTATTACTATGAACAATAATGTAAATAATATCAAACAAAGCCGTAAGATGGATACACACAAGCTTGTGTTTATCATCAAAGCGGTCACACAATAATTTCCATGCCACTTCATAATGACCACTAGATATTTCTAAAGACTCTAGCAAGCAGCAATACCCGTGAGTGCACTTCAAATTCAAATATTGATACTAGTTTATGCTTGCTATCAAATCATTATTATGAATCATAGAAGTATAAGTATCATGAAACTATAACCATTTTGGTATGGCACCATCAATATTAGTGATTTGAATTTTGTATTACTCGTATTATGGGCGTAAACTTTGAATGTCACTCACTTACATTACTTATTATAAATTTCAATAATTGCTTGAGACTCTGCTATACGTTTAAAAAATCCTCTACCCCTGCCCTGTCTGTTTGTAATTTCTATGCTAGTTTGGATCAGATTTTATATTTGAGTAACTTTATTCACATCAGTATAATTTTTTTTTTGTTTTTTTACTATTTTATTTAATTCGAATATGATACAATTATTATGAAATATACTTAAACTGAATTTAAAACAAATAGAAATAAAAATATTTACAGTAATCAAAAAATTACTAAAACTATAATAAATACTATAAATGAGCCAGTTGGATTGAATCAAATGTTTCGAATATTCCTTCTAAGTATTTAACTTTAAGTTCTTTAAGATCTATAGAAACATTTTCCTCTTTGCTCATCATTGCAACGAAGGCAGAAAATGTAAATTTGTCTTTTCTATTACCACGATACCATGTACCACGATAAAATGTGAAGTTATAAGTTCACTTATGCCGAGCAAACTTACCATAAAGCATGAGTTTAAGTTGGTAATTTGCAATATTTTTTTACTCAAGCACGGTACACAAATAATTTTTCGGGAAAATGTAAAAGTAAGGGCAAACCTCCCTTGCGAAACGAGTAGAATTTCACACTGTGCTTCCTTTCTTCTTTTCCCAAATCGTGTTCCAATTTAAACTTCTCCGCCGCTCGCCGCTTGTCGGAGTCGAACCACTGAGAGCTTTACACCTTTAACCTTTATATGTTGTTTTCGCTATATATTTAAGTTTTCTGGACTTTAAAATTGTGCTAATTTGCCTTAGAGTAACGATAAGCGCGCTTCTTTCGCCGTAATGTAAGACGAAAATTTGTATTTACTCGTCTAGTGGTCATTTTAATTTTACTTAAGAAATAAAATCAAAGGAAGCATAGGTGACATACCAGTGTAAACTGCAAAATACTATTATTAAATGCAAATTACCAATATATCGATCTCCTACGTAAAAAAATATGTATTCCGATCTCTGCTACGGGCATAGTATGTTTGATTTTAGAAATTTTGATTTATTCAAACCATTTTTGCATGAATGCTTGACGAATTTTGTTGTTGATTTTTTATTTTATTTCTGATATTGTTATCCCAAATTTTCAGTTCTCTTAATATACTTTTATATTCCCTTGAACTATTAAATAATGAGGAGATCCGTTAAAACTACGTGTAATAACACGCATACGAATACAAAATTATTCATTTATTTAAAAAATGTTGTTTTTAAACTGGGAAAAACTTATATTACGCCTCTATCAACAGAGCTGCTCCATGTTATAATAATATTTCATCGTTATGCGATTTACATAAACATGCAAAAGGACAATGCCCATGAAAGTATGGACCGCCGTCCAGAGTTGCATCAAATTGAAACTTGTTGTGGACGATGTATAATTAACCAAATACTACCACCAATAATTATTTTTTAGATCAGCACTCGGGTTCTGAAGTTATTTACCGAAATGTTACATAACCTCAAAATCGAAAATATCCGACGATAGATTGATGGTCGGTTTTAACTGATAGTAGGTACATATAATGTAGTTCGATTAACATATTCCATTTACTTTTAAAGGTAGTAGGTAAAAAAAAAACCTAAAATAATCCTAAAAACCTAAAATAATGAATTCCGAGTATAAAATTCCGCCATTTTAATTTTTAAGAACAACAAACAACATTTCGTCTTATTTTATCTTAAATGGAATCCCCTGTCCAAAGAAACTATTCTGATCGACAAATTATGTAAAGAAATCAATAAATCATTTTAATATTACTTTCATTTTGACGCATGAGAAAAATCAGTACCAAGAATGGGCATTCACCTTTCAGCTCATTGGGATACCAGGAAGTGGGTTAAAATTCCGTGGCGAGCAAGAATAAAACACCCAACTACATATAATAAAACTGAACTGGCAGTAATGTATGTTACTGCTACAATTTTGACAAATGCAACGATACCTCATTTAAATCGTAATACTAAATTTTGTAAAGCCTTTTGGGCTGTAGAACGTGCCAAAGATATACAAAAAGAAGGTTAAGAAAGACAGTATCCATCTGCAATCGGGTGAATATTAAAACCACTTGATGTTCACTGTACGGAACCCTCAGTGGACGAGTTCTACTTACACTTAGCCAATTATTTCTTTCAAAACAATGTTGAATTGTTTTTTTTTGTCAGCACTAAATTTATGAAGGACTCGAAAAATTTGACTCGCAAAATAATCAAAAGCCTCCTTCCTTCCAAGGCCTCCTCACCTCTAACTCTGGCCCTGGGAATATGAGCCGTTCCCATTGAGTCCTCAATGGGTAGCAACGTGTTTGTAAGTATTCAGATAGGACGCCAATCCTATCACTGGCTACTTACAAGTGAATAATATACTAGTTGTTGTCTCATATTTAAAGATAAATACATATCTAAATGTACTTTAATTAAAATTTCCGTACATGTATTCAATTACTTATTATGCGTGTCTTCTATATTTTGTAAATATTTTCAATGTGGTTAACTATAGAAATGTTATTATTGTAATATAGGAAACCTCGATCCATAGATTTATATGTGGCAATATATGGATCCGGTGTCGTTTTGGTTGAAAGGTGGGGTTGGGTGAGCATACCCAGGTATCCTAGGAAACCGGCCCCTCTTTGGAACCCTGAATCAATACACAGGAAATTGTAATGGCCGCTGTGGCTGTAGGGTAACCAATAAATTACACTAACGAAATACCTCATTCAGTATTTATGCGTATATATTAGACATTTTAATACTTTAAAGTTAAAACATAAATTAGTTTAAATTAACTTATATATTATTTTGGACTACTTGGAAACGCTGAGACAGTTTTTCTTAATTTACTAATATTAATATATATCTCTCAAGATTCCGATATTATTAGGTATATGGAAATAGCTATAGTTTCTTAATAAATTATATTTAACTTAAATTTTAAAACATCATTTATTTTCTTAATAATATCAAGTTACTTACTAGGTTATTTATTTTAATTTATATATATATATATATATATATATATATATATATATATATATATATATATATATATATATATACACATTTTATTTTAATGTTGCAAACAGTATCAAAATAAAATGTGTATAATCCCGAAATAAGACATTTTGGCGACAGAAAATATATATTTTAACAAGTAGTCAGGAATACATAATTCCATATTTTACTATTATAGAAACTCTTATAGAAACGTTATAAGTGTGGACGTACGAGACAGTTCCCCAAATCATTAAACATAGGCATACCCTATGCCTCGTGTAAGCATGAAGCGTAAGCATGAAGCGCGCTGCACTCGGCTTTTTCTACCAACCTGCTGTGTACTCTATTACGATTCTCTAAGGTTTACTTTTGATATCAGAAATGCACCCCTGTGGCCGGCGTCCCGCGATGGTGTGAGGCTCAGCCCACCTCCCCCGCGTCCATATATAGTACCCGGGGACGCCGCGCCGCTCGTCAGTGCTTCGGCTTGTACGTAAGCAATGGAACTCTACGAAGTAAAAGAGGTATATTTACAATTCTATTTGTGATTATTTACAGTTTATGTTTGTATAATTATATTTTGATGTGACTTATTGTTGAATCTTTCACGTGAAAGTGTTTTAGTGTATATTGTGAAAAGGGATTGTAACAAGGAGATCTGTTATAGCGGTAAGCAGAGCCCATATTATTATTGCTTGTTATGTGAATATATTGCTTACGTATTTAAGTTTATTTTTAATAAGTTTGTCATTATATTTGTTTGGAATTATTATTGTAATTATAATTGTTTACTTTGGTTAGCTTTTATAATATTGCTGAAATGCCGTTTTGTATCGTTTATGTATAAAAGTGCTAAGAAACTAAATAATATTTCAGGTGAAGATAACAAAAATTTTGTTTTTTCAGAGAAAAAAATAGTTAACGGGTACATTATAAATATTTTTTATAGATAACTTGCGGCTTAAAAAATGTTGTGGAAGACGTCGCAAAAATACATCACGGAGAATTATAACTTCTTTATTTACTCAATTGACCATTTTTATCTCTTGTACATTCATTTACACTACTATGTGAAGGATTGAATACTGACAATAGTCTATTGAAATGTTACAATTGTTGGTCCTGAGCGTGCAAAAGCGACAGGACGCAATTTTACTTTTTGGATTTCATAATTTCAAAAAAGGGGTACAAATTGTTTTTAAACTTTATAAGACGAACGTTCCACGGAAATAAAATGTTCTTACAATTTTTGCGCCGCCACCAAGAAAGAGATCATGCAAATGCAATGAAACTGTAAAACAGAAGGGAACAGAAGAATGAACAGTAAAAAAAATAAAAGCAAACATAACAATTGATTTATGCTAAATGTGAATAAAGTTAAGCGTCGAAGCCGAAGTTCGCAGATTGCAAGAAATACAATTGAGAAATAGTTATATATTTAATATAACATTTGTAATATTTTTGATATAAAATTGAATAAAGAATCTAATTTTTTACATTTTTTATTAATCCTATGCCTTATTTGTACCTTATTTTTAATGTGCAGTAACAATAATTTATTTATTATAGTACCTTAAGTAATATTAATTCAGGATTTCTTTTCATGAACCCAGGGGTGCAGGCTAGTTCCTTCGCGACTCAGCAAGATGTCTCTTATGGAGATTAAGGTGGCCTTAATGGAGGTAACATACTTCTTTACTCAGAAAATCATTATTTTTACTCTAGGTGACAGAAAAACTTAAAAAAAACATTCAGTTTCAGTACGTCCATAAACAGAGGTCCGCTTTACGCGAGTTGCGCAGACGCCGTCGTGAGGCGAATCATCAATTATGTGCTAATCCATCGTACGATGAGGATGAAGATGATTTTGATTTTGATTCGTCTGACGATTCTGATGATGAATCAATTGAGGGCACTGATGGGGCATCAGATGGTGTAAGCAACAACACTCTAGCTCCGGACTTCAAGGGTAAGATTTTTTTAGATAACCCATATACATTGCATGAACATTTCTGTCATCAATTATATATATTATGTAATTTACAGAAAAGATGGTGTTGGGTGCCGATGGACCCAATGTTTCCACTGTCTCTTCAAAGGAATCACGTCCTGCTGGTGATGTAAGTGTTGACAATTATTTGTATCTACATATTCATATTTTTTGAAAAGTTTTCTAACAAGGCATCTCAAAGTAGACTCCATTATAATCAATAGATAATAATATCCAGTTTAATCTATAAGTAATTTAATCAATAATTTATCCTTTACTTTTTAGGTACGGAAGAAGAACAGGCTCCGTCCGGTATATTACATGAGATTTAGCGTTTCTGGGGGAAACGAAGAGAACGACCCAGGAATTGATTCAAGTTACAATTCTGAATTTGACGACAATGAGTCAAATGAAGGTTCTGAGAAGAACCAGGATGGAAAACGTAAAATTGGTGGGTAGTATTTCAAGATACAATATAATAGATTTAATAAAGATAACATTATAATACTGGGTATTAATATTATAATATCACCTACATTACAGATGATGCCAAGGAACAGCCTGGACCTTCAGGGGCTAGCGGTGTGAGTATAATTTGAACTAAGAATTTGCTGTGCTATCTTATTAAAATCAGAATTATACTTTATTCAGCGTCTTATCCTTTGTGTCAATTAAAGCGAAGGTGAAATTCCGGTTTTAATAAAAAGAGAATTTTATTATGGACCTTTGTTCTTCACTTTTTATCCGTATGATATATGTTTTGCATTGCATTATTTTCATTTTGTTTTTGTATGACATCTTCATATATTTTCAGTAGGGGTCTGGTCGTAAATTAGCTATATAAAAAATTTTTTTTCAGGAGCCTAAGCGTCAACGCTTGATGGTAGCTGAAGATGCCTAAACTGCTGAAAATCATAATCCAAATAATAATCAGCAGGCTTACAATCATGCAGCTAACAAATGAGTTATTAACACGCTAGCTTACGCTGAACTCAACACTCAAGCATATTGATATTCATTTAAACTACTAAATTCAATACATTTCATATATACTCGATCTTTCATATTACTATGTATTTAAATTTAACTCATCTATTTGGAAATAAATATGTATTCATAAAATGTTTCTTTATTTACATATTAAATTCCATTAGCCTATTCTTATACAACACTATATTTGGAAAAGTTTCAGTCAAAATATAAGTTTCAAAATTTAAATAGAAAAATTACAAAATCGATAAAAATATAAAGTTTTGAATAAAACATAAACAACATTGCTTAGTGATCAATGTTGCATTCCATTCCATTTGAACTGCAATTTGTAACATTTAAAAGAGAGCATACATATTTGATCATACATCTCCAAGCAGAGAGCATATATTATTTTTACTAAAGCAGAACACTGAAATTCTCTTTGCCCTACTTTTACAACTCTATCACGAGCCGTTGCTGCTTTCACTGCCCTGTTAATGTTACACTGTTACAATCTGGCACAATAGGCATTACTGTTAAGACCTGAGTATTGAAATACAACAGTCTTATTTTAGACGGATATTGTACATTCGACTTAATTAGGTACCTACATATTATAAATGTTCCAGTCGTCGGAGGCGATGCGTATGCGCATGGAAACATCATGGTTATCACTGTTGAGATTGGTAAAGAGTAAGTTAGAGTTAAGTTACATAAGCACTGCTTTCATGTCTGCTAGCTACAAGGTAAATCGCGAAGCGCTGTGCGAAGCTCGTGACCGCTTAACAAGCTCTTGATGAGGCGACTGACTGTAAATTGTAAATTAGATTGCCATTTTGTCACAACTTCTACCCTGCTGAACTTACATAGCTCTGCGCCAAGCTGTACTTTAGCCTGATTAGACGATGAACAAAGGACCAGTCTTTTAATGTATTGTTAAAGATGATAGAGCTTTTCTGAATTCTATCTTAAATTCCTTAAACTGGGCGGCGTTCAAAGCTTACAGCTTCGTACAACGAACAGTTATTACAGTACAACGAAATGACATTCAGAGGTTCTGAACTATTTTTAATAATATCGAAGTAGCAAACAAGCATGCAGACTTAATGATGATAAGTGGTCACTACCTCCCATGAACATCTGATGCATAAAATACAAGATGCATTGCTGCTGCTGAAGACAAAGATCTTCATACAAATGTCTCTAATGATACGCATGCTACAAGACAAGATAAAATAGTTAAAAAGTTTAAAATAGTTTTATTGAAACCTTATGTATGTAGGTTCATTATTGAAGTATGTTGATCCTACGGCTGATCCTCTATTGAATAATATTACCTGAACTCAGTTAGCTTTAATCGTTAAACGATTAAACATTTAAAGGAAAGAAAACCTTTGCATTACATGTAAATTAATGCAGCATACACTCGCATCATAATACAATATAATCTCATAATAAAGAAACAATAAACTAAATAATAATTAAAAATATTATTATTGATTTGTCATCGATTTCAATCAGTATTGTATTATTATAGTCTGTGGGAATTATCATAACTATTCACGCATGACACTTCGACACTTTTGACAGTTACCATATTATGACTTGACAAACACTTTTCATTGAATATATATAATTAGTTTTTAAAACCAGTTTATCTCAGCTCTCAGACTGTCGAAATCTATAGAATTTCCAGTGAGGGACTAATAACATGGAACCTTTAAATTCATATCTATTTTATCTTGTTACATTCGGGCCCAGAAATATATAGAATCGTTTCAGTCTCCTTTGGAAACATGCCGTGATAAGTAATAACGCATAATATTAAAGAAAACGTTAATGTTAAAAATCGTATAACTCTTTGACAGGATTGTGTTTAGATGACAGGATTTTCAGTACAATACCTTCATGTTTTATATTTTATTGTAAGTAGCCACTGATGCCCATGAACATGTGTAATCAATCCCTAATAAGATTAATTTTGGGATTACGAGGTTGGCCACAATTGCGTTACTACCACTGAAGGCTAAGTTCGAATGTCTCTGATATGCATGTTTAATTTGCCACATCCTATTGTTAGCAATATATTCAAATTATTTAATTATAGTATTATTCTAATTAATTATTTTGTGTTATATTCATGATGTGTTATTCTTATAATAATAAGTGCCCATTTATATAGTCACTGGCTGTATGGGTTATACGATTGTGTGCAATTTCGAGGGCGAAATAAAAGTTCTTTGCCCATTAAGAAGGCGGACTCGACACAAAATAAGCAGATACTTACTTGATAAGAAAAATAAATACTTTTCTCGGTACTTCAATCCTCAGATCACTTTTTAGGGTTCCGTACCTCGAAAGGAAAACACGGAAGCCTTGTTGTCCGTCTCTCCGTCCGTCTGTCAAGACCCATTTTCTCAGGAATGCGTATTAAGCTGAATTTTATATCAAATACTCAAATCTACTGTCCCTTGAAGCAATAAAAAAATCTAACTTCTAGGCCAACGCAATCAAAAGATACAGTCGTTTATGCCGCAAATTTTCAAAACTCGCAAGGAAATCAAAACCTACATGGTACTTCCCGTAAACTCAGAATCTTAAAATTTGGTACGAAGTAACGTCTTATAACACAGATAAAGGAAAATTAGCGGAAACCATAAAGTTTTAGTAATAAAAATACTTTGAATAATTTAAAATTACTACCCCTTTCCTCATGAACGCGTAGAGGCATTAAATTGAAATTCATATCAAATACTCAGGTCTATAATACCTGTAACAAACCAAATTTCTATGTCAACGCAATCAAAAGAAACAGCAATTTAAACCGCATATTTCCAAACTCGCAACTACTCGCAAGGCAATCAAATCCTTAAGATGTTTATAGCACGTTTAAAGGAAAAATTCCGTAAACCTTAAAATTATAGTTACATCACGTACAAAATTGTGGTACGGAACCCTCCGCGTCCGAGTTTGAGTCGCGCTTGGCCAATTATTTTCTTGATTATTTGTACATAAATGTGACAGAATATGAGCTAAGCAGTGATAGCCTAGTGGTTCCTTGGTCTCTAGATCGAAAGGTCCGACCCACATAATAATAAGGGTATTTTTCTGTTCCTGTTGTACCTTTTTATTTTGTGTCCATTCGAATCGAATCCCAAGCACTTCAGATTTTTCAAAATTTACTTCAACACGGAAGGACAACATCATGAATAAGCCTACATACCTAAGACATATTAAAAAAATCTCAAAGATATGTAAAGTCTACCAATACGCAGTTCACAAGCGCCGTCGACTGTGGCCTAATCCTTCTCACTCTGAAAGGAGACCCGTGCACAAAAGTGGGACAGTAATGGATTGACGACGCGGAGCTAACTTAAGACTATAAAGTTGTAGTTCTAAGTAAGATAAGTTAAAAATTATGGTAATTTGAATATAACCCTCAAAAATTTATAGTTCCGGCAATAGGTAAATGAAAATGGTTTCCTTCCAAGTTAAATTCTTACGTCGAAGTAAAATAAAAAGTAATTGGTAATTTTTTCATAGAATTACTGCACTCTACACCATTAAAGGTGCCGACCCCAATGTCCAAATACTACTAAACATTATTACAGAAACAAAAGATTTTATAAGTAGGGGTTATTTATTAGGTTGCCACCCGGCGTCGGACTATAGTCAATATTATATATTATAGCGAGGCCAATATTATATATGATGGCTATAATATTATATAATATCATTATTAGGATGTCGATTGTAAGGGTTAAATAATTCGTATATTATAATATATACGAATTGATTTAAATATTTTATAAGTAAATACTTCATGTTAATAAAAGTAGTTCGAAGTGCTGGTGAGTTACAACGTATTTTGGAAAATATAAAAATAAAAGACTGACATTGTTTAGGGAATTTGTTGACAGAGAATATAAATGGTGAAAAATATAATGAAATTGTTTTCAATGTTTTATTTTACTTACATATAATTATTTAAAAGTAATTGATCTACAATATATTATGCTGGTCAAGTAAATTGTTTATTGGGACATTTTGTTTAGAAAGAGTGAAGAAGGTGAAAAATGAATGGCAGTGAAAAATAAAGGCCGAGTCTATTAATACAGGTACTGTACGAACAATTTATAATTATTAATACGGTTACCGTACGAATAATTTATAATTATTAATACGGGTACTGGACAAACAATTTATTATTATCCGATTCGAACCGGTAGATTTTGAGAAATCTCAAAAAAACTACAAATTTTTTTTTTTTTGAAATGTTTTTTTTTAATAACTTTTAAACGGCTCTACCGATCGATTTTAGAAACTAAGCTCTTAACATCAAAAAATGACGTCGATCGCCATCAGCCTGTTCGAAATCGATTAATTCTTTCTTGAGTTATCTTTGTCAAAAGAAAACCGAAGAAAGTATTTTTTCTGAATTACTTCGAAATTCCTCGATCGATCAATTTATACTTGAAGATTTTTAATGAGGTTTAAAAAACTACGTCGAAAACCGCGTGGAAATCGGTTCATTCATTCAAGAGTTATTTCTCTTTATTACATTAAATGATATAAAATCATTAAATTATTTGAAAACTTATTTAAATTTAAATTACTTATTTTTAGTCAAGTTTAATTCTATAAAACTTTTAATTATTCTTACATTTTCATAAAATTAAAATTAATTTAATTATACTAGAATATACTAATTTTTTTCACATTTTTTACACATCCAATAAATTTGACGTGGACAACGCTTTAATCCCGTACATTTCAAATGATACCATTCACAACAATAATCACATCCTATACTTGTTTTCACTTTTTCTTTATCATCTACTGTCGTATTTAAATTTTCTTTACACGAAGGACATTCCCATTCGTTTAATTTTCTTTTGTCTCGTAAACTTGTTCCACTATTTTCCAAGCATCAGCCGTAAAATATTTTTTCATTAAATTAATTTTCACTTGCTTATCTAAAACTGCAGATGATACATTATCAGGAATTGTTTCCACTTCATCTTCTTGAATTACGTGATTATTTTTTAATACTTTACTCACAGTTTCATTATTTACAAATCAATTTAGCATGATTGACAATTTATCATATATTGTTTTCTTGACAAACGGTTGGATTGATTTTTTCTTCTTTGGTAAACCAATCGCTGTTTGCGTTGCTCCTTTCGGTCGTCCTCGTTGTCTCATAGCCGGTTGGATAATTATATTCTCCAATATTTTAATTTTTTTATTAACATTAACGCTATTTGATACATTTGATGATGATGTAGAAGGCCCAGGAGATGGTGATTTTTTCCTTTTTTTAATAGAATTAATATTATCTTCATTTATATTACTTACATTTGGAAATAGATGTAAGTTTTGATTGTCGATGACAACAGAATGAGAACAAGATTTTGAGTCAGGTAAGGATGACGATGATGATATTTCTAGCCTTTTTTTAAATAATTTTGATTCATATGATTTTTTTTATAGATTTTATCTTCGGTGTTACTATCACTGCTCTTATCAGTATCATCAACGCAACCGACGTCACTAAGGTTCATGTCATCGTCAATACTGTCATTGCTGCGGTTACTTCCATCAACACAACTGACATCGTTATTGCTGCAATTATTGTCGTATGAGC
Organism: Epargyreus clarus; assembly: GCF_041222505.1. Taxonomy (NCBI): domain Eukaryota; kingdom Metazoa; phylum Arthropoda; class Insecta; order Lepidoptera; family Hesperiidae; genus Epargyreus; species Epargyreus clarus. Next base: position 7,448,640 of record NW_027332215.1, read on the forward strand.
AACTGGCATCACCGCGACTTACATTTTTTTTACGGAAGTGAATTTCGTTAACATCGTCATCGTCATCGCTGGAGTTAATGCCGTCTCCGATATTATTACTGTCTACTAATTTGTTATTATTATTATTATTAACTCGAACAATCATTATCTCTTCACCATTTCGATACGCATCGAGTACATCACTCAAATTTTTCATCCGTTATAAGTACAAATCGTTACTTTTTTCTGCAACTAAGCCTGGAAGATCTTTTATTAAAAGTGAAGCCTTCTTAAACTTTTCGTGCTGAGAAAGAATTTTTCTTTGATATTGATGGGATGAAATAATACATTCTGGTATCTCAGCTTGAACATCTTTTTTTTTAAAAACTCGTTGAGTTTTGAAGTAATATTTTTTGGTCCAACGCTCCAAGCAAATGTTTTCTTCGTAAAGATCAATATTTTTCAGTTTTCTAACAGCAAATATATGCCTGAAAACACCAATAAAATGATAAGAATTTGTGTAATTTTTTTTTGACAATCGTTTTGAAAACATATTCTAAGCTTAAAAATGTAAAAAAATAATTCAATAATAATTAATAATTATTTTTATTTAATTTTTTGTAGAGCTTTTTGTCAACGTTTTTTACATTTTTTTTTTATGGCATTTTGGATGCGATATTTATAAATAGTATTAGTATAAGTGTTATATGCATAGTTGATACCTGCAAGGTAAAGTCATGCTTCTAAATTTTGTACAATCACATGAATCAACAGATGTTTCGATTCGACTTAGACCATCATAACTGATAATTATTTCTTGTGATTCTGGCGTATCAATATCAACATTGACGAATTTCTTTAAATCGTATTCTTCTTGCACGAATTTAAATGCATAAGGTGTTAGAAAGTCATGATATTGTTTTAATGGGGAACTTTCTTCAAACGTTATCAGTTCCTTTTTCTGGTATGCATAAGCTGCTTTGTGGTCTCGTTCGGAGTTCCGACAGCAGAAAAACGTAATCAATTTTTCGACAAACTCTTCCAAGGAGTTATTATAGTTGCATGCCTGTCTAATTTTGCTATTAAGTGACTCTAGTCTGTTATTTGTATTATTTAGAAAATTTCCATGCATGAAGGTATTATTTAGTGACCATTCATTTCTAATAGAATGTCAGTTCTCATTAAAGTAATCAACGACAGATTGTGGCATTTCTTTCAACTCTTCATATAATAAATCATATTCTTCTTCTGTTTCAGAAAAAAACCATTTTCTGAAGAATTGATTTTGCTGCATCTCTTTGATCGCGTGTGATATTTCTTTTATCGGTTGTAATTTCTCGATTGAATATTCTGAGAGTGTGAAAGGCACAAATAATAAGGTTTGCTGATGGCAGAGCTTCTCTAATGACATCTCTTTCATTGATGTCTTTATCCGTCATTACACATTTTATTTGGTCCCATTTAGGGTGAGCTGTTTTGAAGGAATTCATCATCCAGTTAATTGATTCCCTATCTTCAGAGACCAAAATGCAAACGCCAGCGACTTCAGAACAACCGTTTGGATCCTCAACCACCATTAAATAGACTGGAGCGCGAATATTTAAAAGTTTGAAGGTAGCATCGATTCCCATAAACTCAGGATATGAATCCATCGCTGACATCATGGACTCTGTCGCAAAAAACAGCCCAGCAAACGTATTTTCTTTTTCATACAATAACCATTGTGCTTTAAATTTATTTTCTAGCTTCTGAAGGGTGCGAATTATCAAATTTTGTTATTTTTTTTTTTAATTTGCAGTTATCAAGGTCTTTTAGCAATATTATTTTATCAGTTTGACTTTCCATCATATTTTTAACCTTCACTCGGTTAGCTTCGAGATCTAATAACTCCGCAATTTTTTCTTTTTGCTCTTTAGTTAATCTTCTGCTCCGTGGATAGTGTCGAAAAAGATTTTCACTTCTATCGTGATTGTGATTCATGTTAATTGATTTGATGACAAGATAGTGGCCAGTTTTATCCACTACGACGCTGAAAAATGCTGGACATTTTTTCTGAAACGAGAACGCTTTTCTTGCTCCTTTCGACGTAGATATAAAATTTTTCCCTCCATGAATACAAAAGTATTTGATGCTGTAATACATAAGGGACGCTTCAACATGCCTTTTGATTCCTTTTGTGCGACATCGTTCAATTGTCATAGCATCTCGATGATAAAAAAACGCGTATTCTTTTTCTTCAAAATCTGTTACTTTCTTCTCTAACTTTTCAAAAGAATCAAATTTGTCACCTTCCTTCAATAAATTTTCATCCATGACTTTGTCATTCTCATCAGCAGCTTCATCTGAATTATCAACTTCATTCTCGTCTTCTCCGTTTTCGTCTTCCTCTTCGCCTTCATCGTTTTCATATTCTTCTTCGGAATCTGAAGAATCGGAATCTGAAGAATATGTCATCAGTATTAAAATTAAAAAACAATTCTATGTTAAGAAATAAATATATATTTTTTATTAATTTAATAATTACCCACTTTGTAAAATATTTTATACAAGCTAAATAAACTCAAATTGAATTATTTTATTATAAATACTTTATGATAGAATGACGGAAATATAAACAAATGAAACTTTTTTAGAAAAATAATTATTTTTATTTAAAAATAAAAAAAAAGAATTAATAGCTTACCTTTTCCATTGAAATTGATTTCATTGATTTATTTCAACATAATTTACATAAAAATAAAAATAAAAATTGAGTATTTAAATTATAATTACCTCCTTTTGTTCACCAATCACAATATGCATTACACCAATCAAATCATAATTCCATACGGTGCGTTCCACTAAGAACACACAACAATCATACTCACGTTTATTTATAATAAATTTATTATTAAAAAAAATTCGTAGCAATAAATTTAAAAATAAAAAAATAATAATATCTTCTTAAAAAACAAGCTAATCATCCAATTCATTCTAAATTAAAAAAAAAAATTGAATAAATGTACGAATAAATATAATTTATTAGTCCAGTACCTGTACAAATAGTCACATTGAAAAATAAAAGTATATTTAATCAAAATGTGAATAATAAATTATGTGAGTAACTACAGAGGTTTAAAAATACCGTAAGTTCTACAAATAGGATCCTTGCGACCTTTGTGAACAAACAATTTCGTTTAATTAATTATTAAGTAAATATACAATTTATTTCTATATTGTAAGTGAACAAAATTTAACTAAAAGTAAGTAAAAATAAATTATAATAAATAATAAATTACATTTATAATAAAATAAAACTATTTCTTGGTCCAATTTACAACGTTTATTATTCCCGCGTAAAATACAATTCTCGCGCCAAGCGCGTACAATCATGTAACGCATACAACCAGTGACTGTATAATTGGGCACTGTATAATTATTATTATAAAATTAACACAAAATAATTAATTAAAATAATACTATAATTAATTAACTTGAATATATTTCTAACACTTATAAAATTAATATGTCGTCCAAAACTCCTACTTGTGGCATAGTGCCTAGAACGCTGGCAGCGTTATCTAGCTGCATTATATAGCGAGGCTCGTTTTTGGGCAAAAATGCTGCCAGCCCTCTGGTCACCCGAAGATAACCCTGTGGGGTACCTCTTTCATGAAATGTTTCATGTCAGCTTACCACGGGGCCAACATCTCAGTTGCAAGCGCTGCAAATTCATATTCTTCTATAATTGGAGAGTATTTGCGGCGCTTGAGAAATTGAACGTGGTCGGCTGTAGCCCCAACACTACTGCAGATGTCATGTAATTAGCTTGGGGCTACAGTGTCCACACATGTTACATCCCACACCCGTCGTCCTTGCACAAACCACTTGGTTCTAGTGAGGCCGGTACAGAGACGGTGCCAAAAGCCCTGCGGATTAAGTCATTTAAAGTGCCGTGTCTATGTAATAATGTACTTCTACTAATCGTTTTTGGCATACAAAGGCTGTCCCGTAAATACCACGACATACTTGAACAGAAAATAGGATAGGGGCTGGTTCGCAGTGAAAAAACGTACTGAGCTATAATTGCACATTCCAGAAAAAAATCGTTTAGTTAATAAAGATTTCAGAAACGTTCAGTTACACTTATTATTTAAAATAGAACAGAAAAGAACAACAACACACGATCATTGCGCAATATTCGTAATGATCGTGTGGCCTAATAGTTAAGGCTACGGACTTTGATCCGAAGATTGCAGGTTCGAGTTCTGCCACGTTGGATAATGTAGCAGCAATTGGCTTTTTTAACATAATTGTTTGAAATATTTTTGTTATTTAATTCAGTGTATATTTTCACTATTTAAAACTTAATTATGTTCTCAAAGTTCAATTACAATTAAGTATATTAGGCTGGATTTCTGTGCTGTAATACAAGTCTTTATTTAGGGTTTTGATTTTGTGATGGGTTCATGGGTCCATGTCTAGTGACTTCCTTGCCCAGGCGAAACAGTAATGTTTTTTTTAGAAATGTTACTCTTAGCTTTGTGGCAAGATGCTGATTCACGTGTAAAAAAATACTTTTCACCCCGAGGGAACCTTTCTTTGAGCTGAAGCAGTAACCAATTTTCTGGTGCCCGCTTTAATTAATCACGCCTCATGGTCCTTTTTACAATTGACAATGTACACCATGATACTAACAGGGTGTTCCTCTCCACAAAGCAGTCTGGTGGAATATTTACCCAGGGCTTGGGAGGAATGAACTTTGGTCGTCAAAATCTGGAACTTCGACTTGTCAGAGACGCGTACTATAAAGTAATACAAATATTACAAAAAACATGTTACTAACAAACCAGTCTGCTTATAATATTGTACTTATTGGACTCCAGTTATTGATGTTATCTGGCTCATTGAAGTAGCTCTTCATGTTCTTCATCATGGCTTCGGAGAGTTGTGGTTTTTAGTAGGCTGTCGACCTTTCAGGTTCTCCTGAGCTAACTAACTCCGGCCTGTATTTTCGAAAATCTGTAATTAGTAATTACTATAGTCAAACGATCAACTTTTATTACGACTTTGAGGCAGATATAAAATTGATTAATTATCATGCAAAAGAAATAACACTTAAGTACATTTTTATTATTAAAAAAAATCACCTAATCACTATTTTAAACAAAGTTTCGTCGTTAACCAATAGAAAAATAATCTCACTTATGTACCTCACTAATGATGATGATATTTATGCCGTTTCACGTTTATTGAAGTGAAAACTTCTTTAGCGGGGTTGTGCACTTTTGTAGTGGGTAAATAATGTTAAACTCGCGTCAGGACACGTGGCCTGATCGAAAATTCGTAAGAAGGCAGAGCAAACTGTAAAAGTCAAGATGTTATCCGATGTCAGCGTAGAAAAAAATATGTCAATGCGTGTTAATTTCATCTTTTTTATTATATTTGATTATTCAGGTTAGGTTTCGAAAGGAGATGTTTCAAAATGTATGGGCTCCCGGCCACCTTTTGTACACTATACTAAAAACTAAGATAACATGCAAAGAACAATTCGTAGGGGTTCATTTTCTTCAAATCATGTTCGTTTAATTGTTAAAAAACAATAATTTACACTTAAACTTGCAACACAATAGTGGAAAAACATCATGGCGGTAGTGATTACCGTAATAATGTCATCTGTCATTCTATTTTAACTGACTATATACATTTTATACTTTTTAATATATTTTTTCGCGAATGGGCGTAGATATATAAATATTGTATTGTATGTATTGAGAAACAATACCTATATTTGATAAACATTAATTGTATTTACTTTCATAAATCTTGACTTTAAACAAACATACCAAAATATGCACTTCTATACCAATTTATTTTAGTTAAAACATTTAAACGTGTAAATAAAACAACTTTAAGTACACATTTACATAATATTTTATTTATTCTTCATTTAGATACATTATTTATTCAATATCTTCCCTTATCAATATTTTCATCCAAACCTGTAGCAGGTTCTGTAATATCCTGTGACGATCTCAGCCCAAACATCAAACAATGGTCATAATGTGAACGCACCTACGAGTACGGTTCGTTGCCCAGCGATGCAGTTGCAATAGTAACTAATTATTTTGTCATCCCAAGAATGTTTGTCTTGCTATTGTAGTTATCTAAAAAAGAGAAATAACGATTATTTCACGATTAATACAACTAACTGATGTATGTTTTACCTGATGATATTGAATCCTTGTCAACACAATCCACAGCGATCGCACGAAAATCACAAAAGTCCATAACATATGCTGGGTAAACAAGTAAGGTAGAATCAGTCCAAAATCGTAAGCAGCACAGAGCAGAAACATATTCAGAATTGAAATGGAATCTTCTCATCAGTACATATTTATTCAACGTTTACATTGGATTCCACTAGTATATAATATGTATATATCCACTTTTACAGATATCAAATTGACAACTTCTTCTTTTTTAATTTGACATGTCACTTACATCTATAAAACCAGATACTATTTAAAAGGTGGTTTTGTTATAATTAATTAAATTCAGAAATAATGACGGGATACCCAAAAAGAAGGCATGGTTGTAAAGTACTAAGGTAACAATAACTTTACGACAAAAACAGCGAAATACAGAATTACCGACATCCAAAGAGACATCGACAGTTTTGAAAACTTGACATTGTCAGTATTCCGCCATATTTAATATTTCAATGAGGAATGCTTATTTTAAATATTTTTAAACAGGAATACTTTAGGTTATCAAAATATATGTGTATTTTTCTTCAATTATACAAATTATTCGTGTTTTTTAGATATAGTGTACATGAGATGGCCGAAAATGAAACATCTCCTTTGCACTTATTTACATTCCCGGAGTACAACCCGTTGATTTTTTTGTAATGCTTCGCTCTGGCTCGAGATTCAGAGTGTGTACCTACATTTTTACGCGACTACCAAAGAAGGAAAGTGCAAGCCATTTGCTCGTTGGTGCAGTCGATCAACCCCTTCAAAAGATGCTTACAGAAATATTGAGCCTCAGAACCTAAATATGTTTCCAACATATTAAAAAGTCAATACAAACGAAACATTCGTCTGGTGTTTGCACTTTTAATTCTAATTTAAAGTAACTAGCATTAATGTAATCTGTGGTAGATTAATATTACCAATCAAGGCTGAATAAATATCAACAATTACTTCACTTGGAGTTGCATTGTTTTGACGTATATATACCAATTATCAAGCCATTTATATTTAGCCAGTTATTATTATTAGTTGTTCCACAAATACCACGTCAAACATAAGGGGAATGTAAGAGGAGCTGATCTCTCCCAGAAAAAGTAAAACCCCACCTTTGTAAAAATTTCGAAATAACAATTGATTTATAATAAAATAATTGGCCAAGTACGAGAGTCAAACTCGCACAGAGGGCTCCGTTTTAATAATACTTCATTTAATTTTTATTTTTAGTAGGTATTATAGTAAGGTTCCTTAGAAAAGGGGAAAGCGCTGGAACAATGGTTTCTTGTACATATGTCCACCCCCATTTATTTTCCATTATATTTATTTTTTGTATTTGTTGTTATAGCGGCCATCGTTATAGTGTATACCTATTACGGTTCGAGAGATAGAGCCCCGTGTCAGACATATTGCGGAGGCTTAGTAATAGGGTTCAGTTTTTACCCTTTGAGTACGGAATCCAGAAATATAGCCTAATCAATTTTTTTCATTAATTGCATGTACAAATAGGATTATGTATGGTATATTTCTTCTGTAAAATACTATCAGATCAGTTTGTTAGAAGATATTAAGAAACTGTAAAAAACAATTAAAGTTATTCTAAGATTTGAAGGGTAGAATCCTTTGTGGATCGACTCCGGCGGCACCACCGCCACACCTATTTCTGCCTCATGACAGCACTGTTAAACAACAGTAAGGGAGATATACTTTTCCGAGACGTTCCAGCTTTGTCCTCAGGAGTAGCGGCGCATCTGTGGCCGACCTCAGGTAGTATCTCATCCTATCTGGTGTTGATTACAGATATGGCAATGCCATGGCATTGCCATATCTGTAATCCCATGGGTGGCAATAGCCACTTACCATCAGGTAGACTACATCTTTTATAATTTAGTAGTAGCTCGTCTGCTACTCCTATATTATTAAAAAATATATATATATATATATTTTCCTCAATATCAACAACTACCCGCGGTGAAAATAAAATGTAATACATTTATCAGCACATTGCCCAATAAACTTTTCTACCCAATAGAGATTAAATAAAGGTGCCGCTTATTATTTAGAAATTACGAAAAAAGTTAAGACTTTTTGCATATAGGGACTAAGACAAAATAAATGTGATTATCGGGTTTTAATATAAACTAGCTGACCCGGCGGACTTCGTATCGCTATATTTTATTTAACTAGTCGCGACTGAGGAAATATAACCCTTACGGTAAAATAAAATCAGCTCGATTTTCAATAATTTCACTTTAATTCAAATTACTTATTATTTAATGACCAAAAATGAGACAAAATCTTCTGTTTATAATACGACCATATCTTGTATATAAAATTCTCGTGTCACAATTTTAGTTACCGTACTCCTCCGGAACGGCTTTACCGATTTTCACCAAATTTTATATGCATATTCAGTAGGTCTGAAACGAAATGAGGGCTAGTAGAAGAGTCAAATTGAATTTTCCCATTGCCAATGTCTGATAATGTATTGAAATCTCTCCCGCCGTCATTTTGTGTCGTCACTCGCATATTCGTTGTTAACTGTTAACACGTGTCTCCATAAAGGAGATGTTTCAAAATGTATGGGCTCCCGGCCACCTTTTGTACACTATACTAGAAACTAAGAAAACATGCAAAGAACAATTCGTAGGGGTTCATTTTCTTCAAATCATGTTCGTTTCATTGTTTAAAAACAATAATTTACACTTAAACTTGCAACACAACAGTGGAAAAACATCATGGCGGTAGTGATTACCGTAATAATGTCATCTGTCATTCTATTTTAACTTACTATATACATTATATATTTTTTACGCGAATGGGCGTAGATATATAAATATTGTATTGTATATTTACTTTCATAAATCTTGATATAAAACAAAAATACCAAAATATGTACTTCTATACCAATTTATTTTAGTTAAAACATTTAAGTGTGTAAATAAAACAACTTTAAGTACACATTTAGATAATATTTTATTTATTCTTCACTTAGATACATTATTTATTCATTCTCAATATCTCCCCTTATGAATATTTTCATCCAATCATGTAGCAGGTTCTGTAATATCCTGTGACGAGCTCAGCCCAAACATCAAACAATGGGCATAATGTGAGCGCAGCTACCTACGAGCACGGTTCGTTGCCCAGCGATGCAGTTGCAATAATAACTGATTATTTTGTCATCCCAAGAATGTCCTTGTCTTGCTATTGTAATTATCTAAAAAAAGAGAAATGTAAAAAGATTAGCTTCTCTAGTTTCAAATTATTAACGATTATTTCACGATTAATACAACTAACTGATGTATATTTTACCTGATGATATTGAATCCTTGTCAACACAATCCACAGCGATCGCACGAAAATCACAAGAGTCCATAAAACATAAGCTGGGTAAACAAGTAAAGTAGAATCAGTCCAAAATCGTAAGCAGCACAGAGCGGAAACATATTCAGGATTGAAATGGAATCTTCTCATAAGTACATATTTATTCAATGTTTACATTGGATTCCACTATTATATTAAATGTATATATCCACTTTTACACATGTCGAAATTGACAACTTCTTCTTTTTTAATTTGACATGTCTACCTTTGTCTTTGAGTTGTACATCTATAAAACCAGATACTATTTAATAGGTGGTTTTGTTATAATTATTATAAATAATTAATTAAATTCAGAAATAATGACTGGATACCCAAAACAAAAGCCAGGTTGTAAAGTACTAAGGTAACAATAACTTTACGACAAAAACAGCGAAATACAGAATTACCGACATCCAAAGAGTATAGTAACCTATGTGTGGGGTACACATAGGTTACCTGACCGCATCGACAGTTTTGAAAACTTGACATTGACAGTATTCCGCCATATTTAATATTTCAATGAGGAATGCTTATTTTAAATATTTTTAAACAGAAATACTTTAGGTTATCAAAATATATGTGTATTTTTCTTCAATTATACAAATTATTCGTGTTTTTTAGATATAGTGTACATGAGATGGCCGAAAATGAAACATCTCCTTTATGATTTCAAGCACGCATTTAATTTATCAGCAGCTGTTGATCTCGGTATGACTGGCAACGTTTGACAAAAATCTCTAGCCAGTAGAATCATTGCGCCTCCGAAGAGATTCTGATTGCTACACAAATCTCTTAATGTTCGATCGAGTGCCTCGCATGCTCAATTGTGTGTCATCGTACACTCATCCAAAATTATTAAGTTGCAGTTTTGAAGAACTTTCGCCATTACTGATGTGTTGGTTATATTACATGTCGGTTCATCTATTAACTGTAAATTTGATGACAGTTTAAGCACAGAGTGAGCGGTTCGTCCACCTTCTAACAAATTAGCAGCGATCCCAGATGATACTTGTGCCAGTGCTATTTTACCTTGTGAACGAACTGTATCTAAAATTAATGACATTAATAATGTTTCACCAGTTCCGCCTGGTGCATAAAGGAAATAAAATCCTCCATTGCCGACATTAACTGGTTTTAATTATTATATCGTAAACTATTTTTTGCTGCTGATTTAAAAGCGGACTTTACTTTGTACAAATTGACTCAAAGCGATCCTATCGTATTGCCGTTGTCATTCTAATTCTCGATAAAATGCATCGTGCATGGGACGATTAGCAGGCATTCTTGATTTGTGCAACATTTTGCCGGCCAACATCATGCATAAATGTTCTAAAGATATCAATACCTCATTATGTATTTCTGCACAAATTTCAAGTTCAGGATTAGCCATTGTTAAATGTCTTTGATGCAAAATGTCCTCAGCCATATTATCTTTGTATTTGTTCCACAAATTATTTAGATTCGATGGAAAGCATATGAAGTAGGATTGAAAAATTTGATGTTAAGTAGATGAAATAACAGCATCAGCGAGTGTGTGATCCCAATGAACATCATCTTCCAGTAAATGTAAACGTTGACAAGATTCTCGATACAATTCACCATTGATCATTCGGAGAAATTCGAATGAAGTTGGTCCACGAACATTGACTAATAAAAAACGCAAGTAAAACATTCGTCATTGCTTGGGTGAACCTTGTAAATGCGCCCCAATGCATCCATTGAATATACATTCTCGTATCCTGGTACAGTCTGTCCTTGTTTCCGACGTTGATTTTTTTTGGATAATGCATTCCATGTAAAATATGTATTTTGGAATATCCGATTAAAGCAAAGTTCTTGCAAATGGATCGTTTGCACATGTCTCAAAGAAGCTTGTCAGCGTTGTCGCTGGTGGCCGTTCCGCTCTTTGCATTGCGTTTTCTGTCGTAAAATAAACTCGTTGTTCATTTTCTAGATGAACAGCTAAATTGACTACGGTGGAATGACGTTCAGGTATAGAAAATTAAAAAAGTCTCCAAACTGACTTATTGCTACTTACATATCTTCCCATCTGATACTTTAAAACTTCATTATTATTACTTGAAGTTGCTATACCAAATACAGCCATGTCGTTTTCTTTTGTGAAGTACTTACAAACATATCTAATCGACTTCACCGAATTACAGTACTCAACATTACAGTGTGCTTTAAATGTTTTCGAAAGTAACGGGGAATATGAAACAATCCAGCTGTTGTTAAGTATGACATCCTTATTTTTGACTTGCAACATTATTGCTCTTCCGTTATCTTCTACAGAGCGACGACGATACATAACGGTAACAATCATTACCTGTAATTGTATCAGCCAACAAAGCCTAAATAAAGCTTCGAGCATTTGTTGTCGATGGTGCGCACGGAGATTCGCGATTGTGTTCATCGCACGGTCCGTTAATCTTCTATTTCTTTACTATTTCATACAGTTCTGGATATGCCTGATCTGGATCAAGGATTTCTGCGCAAAAGATAGAATCAATTTCGTCCGGTCTTATTTTTTCAACCATTCACAGGAGAATATGCGCATGAGGTAGTCCTCTCTTCTGCCACTTTACAGAATACATCCAACATCGTACTCCACCGAAGACCTTATATTTTACAACAAAGTTCATCAAATTCAAGTTGAGTTTCTGCTTAAACACTCGTGCTGTTATGTCGTGGCGATCGCTGGATAATCGACCGGCTGATAACAAATTAGTGATTTCGATCCATTTTGGGTTGCATGTAAAAGTAATAAATAAATCTGGTCGACTGTATTGGCGCACGTAGGTCATAGCATCTTGCGCGTATTCATGCATATGTCTCCTATAAAAGTGGCTGGTAAAATAGTAAGTCGGCCGACATTATTTCCATTTCCATCTGTATTTATGGCATCACGCAAATGAATATATACTTCTGAACGTAATTTATTCTGGTTTAATGCAATATAGGTCAGACGTTCCGTTTCAATTTTGACACACATATCAACGGCAAACTGATGAAACAATGTATATGCATAAAAAATCATCGAGCTCACCTTTTTTGTTTCTTAACGTGTAAGTTTATTTTAACTTTATTTTAATATCAAAATGAAAAACAGTTTATAAATAACATAAAAGTAAAGCGGCATTTCTGTCATTAGTTGCATTTGATACATACCAGTTGTTGGAATCATCGTGACCAAAAGATGATGCCCATCCTCTCAAAATATTAAAGGGTATTATAATGCATCATCCTAGCTGAACGATTGATAGCACAGCGTCGATTTACTTAATCTTCAGAATTTCCCAGCAAATAAATTTGAAGATATTTAAATTATCGACTGTGGACAATATTGCTCCCGTGCGGTGGTGAACTTGTTCTTGAATCAGTAATAAAACAATTTTAATATATGTATGTTTATGTTGCATTGTGTATTAGATTGGGCAATTGATCAATTGTCAATATGTAATTGTCCTAACAATTAAAATTTGCCCAACACTGGTGTATAGTGTGTGGTGTGAGTTATTTGTATTGTATTAAATCGAAAATAGTATCAATACTATGGATAGCATTGATATTATTACATTATCGATACTTTAAAATCCACCGATAGTATCGTTCCTCAATTAAAGCGATTCTATTAAGTAGTGCTAATGCTAAATCATTCTCACTCAGTGTGCTACACTGTCATAGTTACTATAAATATTGATAGCTGATTGGTGGTGATGATGGGTAAGTTATCTGTGACTGTTTTTTATTTGATTTAGTTTCCTTTATATATTATGGGTCGATTTTTCAATGCTATGCTATATTTTAATTAACCGAGACACAAACATATTATTTTAACATAATTTTATACGAGATGACTGAGGATTGAAAAATCAGCACTAAGACTGTAATTTGAAAGTTTTGCAATTGGCGCAAATTGAAGACAATCTTTGGCTACTTTAATTATTGTTCTAGCTGAGAAGAGATCTCTTGTCATATTCGATACTGTGTGAAACACAGTCCCAATTACCTTATGATATGGAACAGCATAGTCAACACTGGAATTATGATCAAAAAGATCACTTTGTAGACGAAGATACCAAGGAATCTAAAAATGATGCACCTAAAAATCGAAATGTGGAGAATGTTATCACCCAAACGCCAGAATATAACAAAGTTATAGATAATAATATAATCAAATCTAGTTAGAGTTTTGGTGTGTTTGAAGCGCAAAACCTATAAATTTAAATATAAAATACAAAGACGAAACAGTAGATTCCGTAAGCTCAACTAAATTTCTAGGCATTGAAATAGACCAAAATTGTAACTGGAAGCATCATATTGAAAATGTTTGCTTTAAAATCAACAGATTTGTTTACGTAATTCGACGACTTAGCAAAACATCTGACGCCAAAATCTCGCTCATGGCTTACCATGGTTATGTTGCGTCCCATTTAAGGTATGGTCTAATTATATGGGGTAATTCGACACATGTTAATAGCGCGTTTTTGGCACAAAAAAATGTGTCCGGGCCATCGTTGGTGCACCACCTTGGGAATCATGCCGTCCATTATTTAAAAAATTCCGTATCTTGCCGCTAGCCAGCATGTATATCTATGAAGTAGCTAATTTCGTAAAAAAACATAATGATAAATTTATATTAAGTAACAGGTGTCGCGGGCCCAATAAACTTTTACAAATACAAAGTGTAATGAAGACTGGTCTCTTCAAAAGAAATTGTTATTATATGTGTGTTCGTATTTTTAATAACTTACCAGATTCTCTAAAGGACATGCCACTTACCAAATTCAAAACAATTGTGGCAGAGTGATTTTTAATCTGTGGTGCGGAGAGGCGCGGTGCGGTGCGGCGCCAATATTTGGCGTGCTTTTGAATTTGACGTTTTGTTGTTTTCTTATATTCTCTTTCAGTGTAAAACAAAAGGAAGTAATAAAAATCTTTGTCTGGATTAATAATTGTTTATATTATATTCAGAAGTGGTATAAAGTGCTCACAATGAAGAGAGTAAAGATATAAAAAGGATATTATGCCAGATGAGAGAAAATAAATTATTCCAACTGATGTCGGAACAGTCGTAATTTGTAAGCAATATTATCGATGATGGTGATGATGAGGATGATCGTAGATGATGATGGCAATATATGAGAAGGCATCAACATGATTAGTTTACATAAATGACGATACTGAAGATCTTAAATAATTAACCCTAATACATTCGATCGGCTGGTGTGAAATAGAAGGCCCAGTAGGTGAAGTCGTATCTGAGTAAACGCAATTTATAACCTGCTTCAAGTGGGACTCTGTAAGTCATTTTTCTAATAAAATGAGCAGCAAGAGGAGCAGCATTAATTAACCAGATAAGTATGACGTGTGTTAACAGCTGTTAATACACTTGGGGTAAGGCTTTGATATGCTGGTGAGAAGTTTTATTTTACATTGAATAAGGGAGCTGACTGCTTGCATACGATAATTATTATTAATTAGTAGCTTACGAATTTTGAAGTAGAATGCAGCAGGCGTTACATTGGAGGTTCTTCTGAGGTTACAGATGTCCGGCCTACGGTGACTAACTTCTATAAGCTAACTTGTCAGTCTTATCTAGATTTGTTATGACAAAAATAGTTGTGTTACTACATGTGTGTACTATGTGTGTTGTGTACTGATGTATGCCTTGAATTGTTTACTTACACAAGTTTAATAGTCTTTTTTATAAGATGTTAGTTGCAGTATTTAAAATAAAACTTGTTGTTAACAATTAATGATGCTTGTTGTAATGTTATAAAGCCCAGGTCGCTCAACTAATATTATGAGGATGGGCAACTGTGAAAGTCTTTTATACTGTAGTTGTGTTTATTTCTCTACAGGAGCTTCATACACGGACGTGTGACTTGTAACAGTTATAACATATCAAGATGACCATGATGTGGAGTATAGTCAGACGCTTAAGACTTGTGTTATACCGTTGGCAACAAAGACTGGGTTGTAGAAGAGGAAATGGAAGTAGCGATGGTGCTGTTGGTAGCACTCTTTGAGCGGTTCCTGAACAACACCACATTATGCATGTTTAACGCAAGTTAAGTTTTCTAGAATTTTGTATGGATCTGGTAAATAATCTTCTTTATGATGTATGAGCGTGGAGCAGCAGCATATTCTCTATTAATTTAGAAATTTGAGAGAGACATGATACATTACTGAGACATCTCCAACAAAATATTATAATTCAATCTGAGGTTAAAGGTTAAAGAGACAGTCATAGGTACTTAATATGACTACTTACATTTTGAGTTTTAAGAAATTATTATTTTACACAAATAACTTCATTAATATTATAGAGTGCGAAGTCAGAGACATAAGTAGTGGTAGCCTATTGGTTTGAGATTCGGGTTCTCAATCTGTTATGAGGTGTGAGGTTCAATCCCAGATACAGACCTTTGACTTTTTAAACTTATGGGCGTTTTAGAGTTTATTTGCCTTCTATTAACAGTTAAGGAGTAAATTAAATTGATACTACATATAAAGGACCCTTGAGATCATTAGTTTTAGACATTTACAAGTGTACTTTATGGTCGCTCACTGAGAATAAATCATAGTGTTAAAGTTATAGTGGTTAAGCATTATGGTGTGCCTAATGCAGGGTAAGCGTGAACGATTGAGGAGTACTGGTTAAGAATTCATGTTAAGAGTAGCGCTTATTCAACATTAGTAATATAAACTTTTCTGATTAAGCGTGGTGAGATACAGTTGCAGGAGAGCTAGATTACTAGAGAGGAGAGCTAGATTACTACAGTCATAATGGTTTAATAGGGAAAATATTGTTGGTGGACCAATTTGTTTCTGTGCTATTCGATGTGACTTTTCACCTAAGTTACCTAAGGAGTAATCCACGAAAAGGAAATGTCCTGTTGTGTGTTCTTAATATTCCTAAGTATGAATGTAGGCTATGAACATAGAAAGTTCTACAGTGGATACCTCCTATAAGTATGCTCACAATTAATTTAGAGAAATGTCTAAACGAAATATTTATAAACAATTTGATGATTATATCGAGTACATGAATGCAGCGAGTAGTGGTACTTCAAATAATAAACTCTGTTATTTAGCTTATAGCTCTTTCGTTCCATGATTGCTGGTTAAGTGTTAGTGGTTGAGTTAGGCTGGTTAAATATAGCGAGAGAATATTGACGAGATATAGAAATAAAGCTAGGTGCTCATTAAGTGACTAACGTTAGATAATAGTAACTAGCGATCGAGTCATAATAGCTTAACATTTTATTGTCTGTGTCGTTTATAAACAATATTATTGTCTTGTTAATTTTTGGGTTGAATTGAGGTAATAGATATCAGAGATGAATAACTTCAGTTATCTTTGTTGGTATGATCCTCGTTTCCGTAAATGCGGTGGTGAGATGAGCTGAGTGAGATGAGTATTGTTAGTGCGAAAATGTGATGAGACGCTGAAGTAGTGTTAGTTGTCATATAAAGAAAATATCCTTGTTGCTGCAAACCCTATGTTACTTATCAGAGTTGTAAACATAAGATGAGCCATTATAGCCGACATCGTATGAAATATTTTAATTTATTTAGGGTGATGATGAACCATATTTAATCTTTTAGATTTTGATGGATTCGGTTTAAGTTTTAAAAAGTATTTTGTTAATTCATTGAAGAAAGCAAATTTAATTTAGTTTTCTTGTGGTGGGAATTCTAATACACATAGTCTAAAATAGCATTTTTGTAGTCAGGATACCCTTATAGTAGCCAGATAAGGAACACACTTGCTCTCTGAGATTTCTTATTACAGATATCTTTGGCAAATAAAGATTGGGGTGTCGCCTGCTAGATGAAGTGATGCGCTGGGAGTCGAGTAGAGAATGGATGTGAACAACCTTAACTCAAGCAGGTAGCGCCCTGAGGAGAGTCCTGAGTGGTTGAAAAGTGAATTAATACGGACTAAAGAAAGACGGAGAATAAGATGCTTCACTCGAGTACGAATGAGAGGTCAGAACGCGTCGGAGAAGAGGATACTGACATGCTTAAAAAGTTTTTGTGGCCAAGGACAGTGGAGCCTAGATTGAGTGGTACCTATGCACACTGGGTAGAGAAATAATTTGCGTGGTCAAAGGCTATTTGAAAATATGTAATTCATCGGAAGTAGATCTATCATATGGAAATGGATGGAACTATTACCACAGCAAAGAGATGAGAAGTAGTAACAGAGGTAAGGTGAGGTGAGGTGAGGCGTTAATTGCGGCGCAATTGTGGTCGGATGGCCGACTGTGGCAGAGTGATTTTTAATCTGTGGTGCGGAGAGGCGCGGTGCGGTGCGGCGCCAATATTTGGCGTGCTTTTGAATTTGACGTTTTGTTGTTTTCTTATATTCTCTTTCAGTGTAAAACAAAAGGAAGTAATAAAAATCTTTGTCTGGATTAATAATTGTTTATATTATACAATGTTATTTGAATTTTTAATCCTACATTGTTTTTACTCTGTTGAAGAGTTTTTTTCACTTCGATAATTTAATAATAATTATGTAATATTTTTCATTAATTGTAAGTGTTGTAATGTTATCACGCCATATAATTGATGTAAGCATTGAGCAGCAATTATCATATTGTGTAATTTTAATTGATGTATTTTAATTTATGTTTAGTTTATTTGACATTACTTTTATATTGTTGCATGCCGATATTGGCCAAATGTGCAGAACTTTGTCAAAATATACCATCTAATGTACCATATTTGATGCAATGAATGAATAAATAAATAAATAAATAAATAAAATAAATAAATAAAAGTTGTTAAACATACCATTAATCAAAAGGAGACAGATTATGTGTGAAATTATACGCTTGTTCGAACATCGAAGTCAATAAACAAAATAAAAAGAAAGTAATAAAAATACCAGTGAAATGAATAAATCTGCGATTTATTTTGAAGACAAACATAATATTATTAATCTGTGAAGATATTTAATTAATATAAGGATAATCAAAATATGTGCAGCTGTTGCGGCATCGACTTAACGCATTAAAAAAATGTAATTAAAATAGAAAAAAATATTTACAAAATGTAATTAAAATAGAAAAACAATCAACGAATGAAAAATAATTATAAAATCAACATATTATATTAATTATCTTGTTCATGGCAATTTAGAAAACATCAACAAAGAAAAAAAACCTGATTCCTGCCCAAATATGTAGTTTGAAGTTATTTGTTATTGATGTAGCGAGATTTAAATTTGTATTTTAATTAAATTATAGAAAAAAATATTAAAATTAAACAAAAAAACTATGAGTTTTGATTTATAAATAATAGATGTTCACTGCTCAGACGACTGCGACGATCGGTCATAATTAGACCAGCTTTGGAAAATATTATTTCCGCTGGTATACGTGGCAGGTATACAAAGATATTTTAAGGCTATTTCTTTTGGACTATTCTCACTGTGATTCCAGTATTCGATAGGCAACTCTGTTTTTGGAATGATGGATTTTTCGACGTACTGCCTGATATCCACAATCGCATCAGCAGTTGAACTTGATCTATGTGATGGAGCATTTAAAAAGTAAATCAACTTATCAAGTTTTGACTTTTTTGCTGGTGTGTTGTCCTCTTTGTCCTCTCTCGCATTTGAATTATTTATTGATGAATTTTCTGGACAAGCGAAGGCAGAAGATTTTCTTGCTAAATAAGTGGAGTACTCTCTTTGGACACTAGCTATAGCCCTTTCACAACCATATTCCGTCTTTAATCCCAATTTTTTAAAATGAGGATTCGACATTGTTGCTATCATTCAAGGAGTTCTAATCTCGTACGGTTTTAATCGCCTATTAACAGACTCTTTCATAAGTTGTATGAAATTATTCGAAAAATCAGACAGGTTTTCTTTTTCAAGTTTGGCAATTTCTAACGATAAACCTTTTTTATTTAGCGGAATGATAAGAGACATGGTAGAATACGTTTCTCTGGATATGGCAGTCGTACAAGCCTCAAGAGGATCAAGAATTTTTTTTATTTGTTCGAACAATGTATATTCTTCAGCACTCAAATTTGGAGAAGCTCTCGAATTTTGATGTATTACTAGTGTTACTTCTTCTCTCACATTCCTTAATCTTTCCAGCATGTAAAACAAAGTGTTCCACCTAGTTTCTACTTATTGCAACAACTTCAATTCCGGTTTATTTAGGCTTTTTGAGCGGCTTTTAGTTGGTCTGATGCCAGTGTGCTATGTTTAAAATACCTTACAATATGTTTGCATTTATCTTTTAATTCTTTGAACGCAGGCTGATTACACGTAATATACGTGTATATACTAGGTTCAACGTATGAGCGAAGCAGGATAAATGACGCAATTTGATAATTTCAGCGACTTTTAACATGACAGCTGCATTATCTGTTACAATCACCGTTATTTTTTCTTTTAGAGTCCATTGATCTAAAACAGCAGCAATGACCTGAAATAAAATTTGCCGATTATTTAATTATTTCTTGTAACCTGTCGAAACATGAAAAGACGAAGGTCCGTAAAACACCGGCACAAACGAAATATAATAATTCAGCATTAATCGGAAAAGAAATCGCACTACATAATTTCCAAAGAAAAATATTTAATAACTTGTTAAATTTCGACGACTGGCCTATCTGACCAATCCTAGAGATTCTAGGACATAGATAATATTACACCGATGATAAGTTATCAGCATCGTGGTGACCATCAACTGCTACTGCTGCCAATAAAGCTGAACGAAACTGATTGCCCAGTATAAAATGACAAGTTATGGCGCATATACCCTGATTGCTTGAAGAAGTCCACATGTCGATAGTGATGGCAACATTTTGAACTTTAGTCAAAAGTTCCATAAGTTCAACTTTCATTCTATTGTACATTCGGGGCAATAGTTTATTACTAAGTACATTTCTCGAAGGCATTTCATAACAAGAATCTAATGCCCTTACGAATTCTTTTAATCCTTTTGCGCTCTGATAGACGAAGCGGTTCCATGTCTATTGCTACCTTATAAACAAATAAATTGTCAAGCATTTTTTTTCGTCGAATTTTCACCGTACCGACCTGATCTATTTTGGTCTTGAATACTGTGGCTGCAATCAACTGTCATTTAATTTAATTCAAATTCGATGTATTGTTGCTGTATTTATACTCTCGATTACAAATTTTACATATTACTTGCCTATCACCTTCCTTTCGAAAATGTATCCACATCGCAGATTTTCTTTTCTCCATTGTAACTTCACCATCGTATTAAAAACAACTTCTATGAATTACCTACAATGACACTCACAAACATAACTTTTAGAAAGCACCTACAATGTTAACTTGCTCGCAATTCACAAATAAAAAGAAAACAATAACGGAAAATTTAAATTTGACAGAACTAAGTGTTAACCCGTGTAAATTTTTGATTAAATTCAGATACTCTTTATAATTAACACGTTTTCGATACTAATATTTTTATGTGATATTTCCTTGCTATGTAATTGATTATTGGAAGGCAATACTATCGCAGTTGATTAAACTATCGATAGTGTGAATTATTGATACTATCAATACTATCGATAGTATTACTCCTAAACGTATATCGGTCTCCAATAGCATCGATACGATCGATAGTATTGATAGTATTGAAGCTAATAGTGTCGATATTATCGTTACTATTTTTGTATCAAACAATATTATTGCCCTACATCGTACTATCAATAGTATCGATAGTATCGTATAGTTGATATTATCGATACTATCGATAGTATATCGATATTTTAGCAATAGTCGACTATCGATAGGCAACTCTAATCTGAACGCCAACCGTTCGTATGTAATTGTTACGGTTGATCTTATATGTTGTTGCCTTGCCCCCTTGAATTCGATGCTGTGGGTTCTTCCGATGTCGTGTTATTTCTCGCTTGAGAAATTCTTATTCTGTTTGACTCCAAATGCTGACTGCGCTCTTCTTCAGTCTCCCTGTTTCGAAGATTGTAAGTACGCGTATGCCGACCGATATTTGATACTGGTGGCATTATAAAACTACGATTAACTTCCAAACTTTTATCAAAACACAGAAAAACTCTGCACGGTCTGTATATACTACTATACTTCACTCAAATCAAATCTATACTTCACTCAATTCAAATCGTTTTTAGGGTTCCGTACCCAAAGGGTAAAAACGGAACCCTATTATTAAGACTTCGCTGTCTGTCCGTCTGTCCGTCTGTCCGTCTGTCACAGGGTTATATCTCCGGAACCGTAATAGATAGACACATGAAATTTTTACAGAGGATGTATAACGGTGGCAGCTATAACAACAAATACTAAACATAAAATAAAGTTGAATATTAAAGGGGGTCTCCATACAACAAACCGGTATTTTTCGGCATTTTTCGATCTAACTCTTAAACCGTACTAAGAAGACGGTTGAAATTTTTACAATTCGTTTAATATTATAACTGGTATTATAATAAACACAAAGAAGAACCGTAAAACATATTTTAATATAGTTATTTTAATTTTATTGTACGTTGTTGACGTATCGCCCAACGCCATCTATTGTTGCATCATATAACTAAGTATTGTTGAAAATAATAAAATGAATAAAAATAAGTTAAAAATAATGAATGGTGGTACGGAAGCCTCCATGTGCGAGTTCGACTTGTACTTGGCGAATTATTTCTTTTTTGGGGATTTATGTGAAAATTACTATTATTATTTTCCAACCTTTCTAAATGTGGAATAATAGAAGTCTTATTTTTTATAAATTTTCTTTTACCTTGTCCTGAAAATAAGGAACACATAAAAAAGAATCATCCAATTTGGTGCAGTCTTTCTGAAGTTATGAGCTTACATACATTTCTGCAATTCATTTTTATTTATACAGGGTATCCCGTCAATACCACGATAAACTTAGGAAGAACGTAGGTTAGGGTCTGACCTCTCTGAGAAAAAAAATACCTTAATAAAGTGTCACCGTGTGTCACAGTGTGTTTGAAATATCGAATGTCTTGTTTTTTTAGTAATTCGGCCCTCTTTGCCTTCTTTCGTTAACTGGATGTACAAATAACGTGATATATTGATTTTTTTCCTGTTAAATACTGTCAGATAGCTTAACATATTAAAATCTAAAATGGTTGAAAGATATTAAGGAACCCTGGAAAAAATAGGGCTACTTTGAGATTTATTTTTTTTAAATTGTCTAGTTAATAGAGATTTCAAAAAGGTACAATACTTACTATGTATTTGTATTAGTAAAAAAAAGTTAGAGCTGTTTTTTTAGAATAAGGAGGCTGAAACATACTTAAATGAAAATTGCAAATTATAGTGATCTATGACAAAATTATTCACTTATTGATAAAATATGCTCAAATTGGCGACCTTCTTCTACTCTTATACACACCCTGCACCTCTTAAGAAAAAATGCTTTTAGACTATTTAACCTTAATTGAGCTATGTCAGCGGCAGATTCATAAATTTGTTCCCGTGAATATTGTTGACTAACAACCGATTGATTACATTCAAAACATACTTTATGCTCAGGTAGTAACTAAAGCCTAGAATGTTTCGAATGTTAAAAACTGTTTTTTATTGGTGAAATGAAAATTTTAACTTTAGTGTTAGTTTCATTCGTGCCTGTAAAGTTGCCTTTTGTGTTAAAAGTAGAAGACATTTCAGTTGTCTCGTGAAGATCGAATCGGTATTTTATAAATTTATGAAAGAAATCTGAAGTTATTTTCTTGTCATGCTTATTATTACTTTGGAATTCTTCTCTTTCACGATAAGTCTCATTAACATGCATATTGGTAATAATGTAAAGTAGAATTGTATACCAGTATTTCGTTGGATCTTCTGAGGCGTCTAAAGAACGTAAAGTTTTGTGAGTGTAGTGTGAGGCGTTTTAAATTGAATGCCGACTTCTTAATGGAAGTTTTAAATTGAATAACGCGGACACATGGACACAGTGATTTCGTGGGGAACGAAAGTTGAGTCCCCTTCCCCTTAACACAAGCTTCATTCGACTGGAAATTTTCTATGGCATTACAGGCATGCTCTTAGCATTAAGGCAAGCAAGGCGTCTGTGCCACGACCCCTGCGACACCTTCGACGCAGCTACATTCGATAACCCGTTTGGTTGCGCACCCGCAGTCGCAGCTGCCGAGCCCGAGGGGATTAAGGCACTTTCTAATGCTACACTACATACAAACCCCTTGACTTTCAGTCGATAAAAATTGTTTAAGCGTGTGACAGTAGCTACAAACGTGCCCTCCTCTATGACTCCACTTAGTTTTGAGTCAAATCTACCTGGAACTCTTTTCCAGTAAATGTACTAGTACATAGAAATCACCATTGACTGTATTTGTTTTTTAATGTCAAGGTAGCTTTTAGTACATAGAAAACACCATTGACTGTATTTGATTTTTTAATGTCAAGGTAGCTTTGACGTTTCCTCGTCCAAACGGACAAAGTTCCTTGCCAAGTGACTCCTGGCATCACCTTAACCTCCTGAGGACGAGGACCATAAATTTCAGATTTTTCAGATAATTGGTTATTGAACTCTAGTATGATCTAGAATCATGGGAAAAATAAAGAAAAAAATCGTTAGTTAAAGATGTTTTAGTTAATTGACGTGTCATATTTGGAACATTAGTTTTTAAGTATGTTAGATACTTACAATAAAATGGATCATTAAAAAGGCTATATTTAAAAAAGTAAATGTTTAATAAGAAAACAAAGTCAAATTTCACCTTCATAAGATACTGAAACAATGGTAACCAAACAAAAACATATTTTTTTCAATGATAACAAAAAAGTAATGTACGATTTATAAAGTTACAATAGGAGAATTAATCATTTAATACAAAATGAAGTAAAATATCGCCTTTATAAGGTACTAAAACAATCATAACAAAACAAAAACAATTCTTTCAGTAATAACCAAAAAGTAATCTAAATATTAAAACGTAAAAAAGGAACATTAATTATTTTGTGCAATATCCTATGTTATATGATTTATGTTTACACACATAAAAGTTTAATGAATTAAAATATAATTTGATTTTCCATGAAACGAAGCAAAGCTATTTCTCGATTTTGTTAAACAAAGAAATATATTGCATTTGCTACAAGTAACGTCCGTTCTTAAATCACAGGTATTATTTCGACATCTTTGGCGCTTATCCTCTATTTTTGGCATATGCTCAGCTCTATTGAGTACTTCTATTAATTTGTTTGATAGTTAGAATACCTTCATGCTCGTCAAGTATAGCTTCTTCTGGGGTCAATACATTTTACTCAATTTATTTGGTCCCATCTGTAATTTGTATTCTAGTAACTGAGGAATTTTATGGGAGTGGACGTTTTTTTTCCGTTGAACTTCTCGGAAAATGAACCAAGAGTTAACGACACTTAGGTGATACATATGGAATATAAAACGTATTGTCCATTTTCAAGTGCGAGCTCTTAAAGGACATACGGCCAGCATTCGGTCCGCAAGGTCCACTCCGCCCATGTTTCTGTTGTACTCTTTTATGTAACTTCTGTTATTTACACCTGTATATAACGCTTCTGTCGTTTGCCCCACCTGTTACATAAATCTTTTTTCTATTTATGAAACACGTGGAAACTACTGTTACTGGTTTATTAGTAGAAGATCCGAAGCTAAGTCGAACTGGACCGAGCTGATAAGAGAATGAAACTCATTTTATAACGAAATTAGTACATTGGGTAATACATTAAAAATGGGTTTGCTAAAAAAATCCTGGACAGGATAATTTTAATTATTTTTTGAAAAAATAATTTTCATTTTGCAGACAACCCTATATCAACGTGTTCACAATAAAACAGCGCTTCTACTGATATAAAATTTTATCTATTATCATCATGAGTGAAAGTAGTTGCCAGCGAAATACCTGTTTATACCTGACAACCCAGTAGTTCGTCCACGTAAATAATAGGCAACCCAAAGCCTGCACATTCTGTATGTTTTTAACATTCACTCAGAATAGAATTTTCTTAGTATCTTGATGTTGCAAAATTTAATTTTCAATTAAATTTTATTTTTTCAAAAAATAATTAAAATTATCCTGTCCAGGATTTTTTTAGCAAACCCATTTTTAATGTATTACCCAATGTACTTATTTCATTATAAAATGAGTTTCATTCTATTATCAGTTCGGTCCAGTTCGATTTAGTTTCGGATCTTAGACCATCAAGCTATTTTGTAATAGCTATCTGACCCTTATTTATACAAGCAACTTCGGATGAGCCTCGTTTCTTTTTTATAAAAAGATTATCAGGCGTTAATGTAACATTTTTTGGTACACGGTTTTTCATTATGGTTCCTGTTGAGTTAAAGCCTTGTTTCAATAACTCTTTCATTAGTTTTATACTGGAAAAGTATCTATTCAAAAATTGAAACCATTCTTCTAAATTTCTGTAAATGTAATTTGGATTGTGTAAGCTTGTTACCAACGGTTCAAAATATTGTACAGAGTTTGTCGCCTTTTGATTACTCGATGATTCTTCTGACGTTTCGCGTATTTGCTGTACCACACCTGTACGCTGTCTTGTACTTCTCACAGTTCTTCTTTTGGTTTAAATTCTACCACGTTCTATGATACTTCTACAAAAAGATCATGCAGGCGAAGGTATATTGTCAAAATCAGCTGGAGTTTCAGACTCATTTTCTGAATCGAAACTACTTATTCCTATATTTTTGTCTAAGCCTGGTTGAAATAATGGATCAGTATCTGATGCTGTACTAAAATCTGATAAATCGCCATCTAATGCATTGAATATTTCGGTCGGAATATTTCGTTTGAAATACGGAACGTCGATTATTATATGCATTGACACCGAATGTGCTATGGTTGGAACGTCAAAAGAAACTGGCATCTGCATTCATATTTTATGATTTTGCATGAAACAAATATGAAACATGAAACAAATATAGTTTATTTAGTAAACATTCGATTTAGGCAACAATAAGTGGTAATTTGTAACAGATTTATTAGATATACACATATTACTCACTCTGTTTGCTGGTACACGCGTCTGCCTGCTTTCATCCGCCATTTTGACACTGACAATAGACAACAACTGTCAAATAATATTTTTTTAAAATGTAAGCCATAAACTAACGTTTCGTTCCATGAATACATTTTATAACTGATTTTGTCGAGACACGTTTTATATTTTTTTGTTTATAGCGTACCATATATGACCCGCCAAGACTCAGGAGGTTAAATGTACCACGCGTTGTCGCCATTCATATCCACCGTGAGTACTGCTTGCATACCCTGTTGCGAGGTCTGCTCATTGTCCATAGATTGATCCTTCTTTTGCTTTAGCAGACATTTTCTCATAAAATGTTTCGGCATTTTGCATAGAAAACAAGTAATTTACTTTTTACTGAGAGAGCTCTCACAGCTTCGGTAGATACTTCACTCTCTTGCTTATCATCATGCCTATGATACTCCAAGAGTTGTGCCTTCACCAGCTCACTTGATAGCTTTGATGATCCATTTTCCATTGACATGATTAGTGGGTCATTTTCAGTGTGTAACCCGCTCAACAAAATCACAGCGACAAAATAATCAAACAGCGGCAACTTGATATCATTCAGCTGCTGCACAACTTACGTAACTTTGGATAAGTATGTGTCCATGTTTCCAAACTCCAATAGCTTCAACCCAAACAGACTTCTCAGAAGACTCAACCTCCTGCACAAACCTCGTTTCTCGAAAGCGCCCTCCAAATTATTCAACGCTTCTCAGTAGGTGCGTTTCTCACGTGAGGAATTGAGGATCCACCCATGTATGCACAGCTAGACATATTTTTGGTAGTGCCTTCATCGGTTTCTCGCTATCCTTGGATTCTTTGAATTCTGCAAGCTTCTCCATACATTCCCACAAATCCTTTTTGGATGAGGATGATCCGAATGGAAAACTTCCAATTATGGTAGTCCTGAACTTTTTCACCAAAATGTTGAATTTGATGATAACTCCAAAAGCCTTATGCTGTTATGAGAACAAAAGAAGACAAAAGCTAATAATATTACATACATGAATAGAAAATACATGATAATAATTATTTATTAACCGACTAAAAAGACTCTCACTTATGTATTACTTACGTATTTATGTTATTATTTACGTATATATGTAGTTTTTTATGTTTATCCGCGAATAGCCCCGTCGTTTATGAACCGATTTTGATGATTTTTTTGTTGGAAAAAGGATCTCAGAGGTGGTCCCATTATAAGGAAATCAGGGTCTAATGATGGCAGACGAGTGAAATCGACGGGAACTTTCGAAAATTGTTGGGGCGAGAAGTGCGTTTGAACAAATTAAGTATTTTAAAGCATTAAAATTTAATAAAGGTCTGGAGTAGATCTTATGATGAAGCCGAGAGACAGTCGAGGGTATTTGTATAAGTTTTAGGTCACTGGTTTGATCCCACATATAATTTAGAATCCTTGTGCGCTAGTGACGATAGTGTAGGTGAAAACAATATAAATAACGATGAGTGGGGCGTTTCTCCCTTCGGCGACCGATCGTCCTTGATGCACACACACTCGCGACTCCCGAATAGGTGTTCAGGACCTCCGTAATAAATATATAATATAATATACGTCCCGTGACGAATTCGGAATGCCGACTGTATGTATTTACATGTGAGTAATGAACGAAACGTCGACATTTAAAAATTTGAATTTACTCTTTTTATTTATAACTAGTATTTCAGCCAGTTCCGTCCGAAATACTGAATCCCCACCCGAGAAAGGCCACGCCTTTATCAATTAAAATAAAAAAATTAAACCTTACACCGAACATATAATAATTACATTTAAATTTGTGACAGCCCTATTCCAAAGGCAGCCTACAAATCTTAAAACTACAGGTCGAATAAATATACCTGACGTAGTTTTTAATTTCACTACCCGAGAATACCATCTTTCTTATACTTGGCAGTATCTATTCCAAAATCCGACCTAATTTCCATTTTAAATAAGGCAAGTTTTCTTCTTTTAATAAAACTAAATATCCGATTTTAGTTTATCCTCCAGGTTTAGTCATTTACTTCTAGTTTGAAACGAGTGAAGATATTGACTACTCGATCTTTTCCAAAATATTTGATGAAGAGCTTCCACCAATTGATAACTCTTCAATCGATTATTTGGTATCTCTGTCAAGTTATATTCCGCCACCGATAATAAGGATTTGCCAACCAAAAAATGAGCTGGTGTTAAAACGTCAAAATCATGAGGATCTTCCGTTACCGGACATAATGATCTAGAGTTGAGAACTACTTCCACCCTGTTAAATACAGTTTCCAACTCTTCATAAGTTAAAACAAGTTCA
Source organism: Epargyreus clarus (assembly GCF_041222505.1). Taxonomy (NCBI): domain Eukaryota; kingdom Metazoa; phylum Arthropoda; class Insecta; order Lepidoptera; family Hesperiidae; genus Epargyreus; species Epargyreus clarus. The sequence goes on from NW_027332215.1 coordinate 7,477,586, forward strand.
CCGATTTCTCGTTTCAATAAAGTTTTTGCTGACTTTACAGCCGCTTCAAATAAACCACCAAAATGAGATGCCGATGCCGATGTATTAAATAACCATGTTATACCCTTTACAGCAGCATCATTACTTAATACTTCTCGAGTTTCTTCTCGAATCAAGAATTTTTGTACTTCTAATAAAACTAAATGTATTAAATTTATGCTGCCAAATGTAAGGAGTATGGGGATGAATGTCGCTCTAAATGGTGAGACTTTGCAATTCGTCAATGAAACTGTTTTCTTGGGGATTACCATTGATTCTAAACTCCAGTGGGGTCCCCACATCTCTGCTTTGTCCAGCAGACTTAGTACTGCAGCTTTTGCAGTCAGAAGAATTAGACAGTTAACAGACATACCCACTGCCAGACTTGTCTATTTCAGTTACTTTCACAGCATTATGTCTTATGGCATTCTACTGTGGGGCAGTGCTGCTGACATAGACTCTATATTTACTATTCAAAAAAGAGCAATAAGGTCAATATATAGTCTGCGGCGTGGTGAGTCCCTAAGAGAACTGTTTCCCACTATTAATATATTGACGGTGCATAGTCAATACATTTATGAAAATATTATGTATGTAAGAAAACACACTGATATGTTTGAAAGAAATAGTAACCACCATAACTTTAATACCAGAAATAGAAATAAATTAGTAATTCCTAAACGTAGATTATGTAAGGTGGCTAGATCTTTCGTGGGCAACTGTATTCGCTACTACAATAAAATACCCGACCACATTTTGAATCTCACAGAAAAAAAGTTTAAACATGTCGTTAAACTAACGCTATGTAAAAAAGCGTACTATAAAGTAAGTGATTATTTGACTGACAAAACGGTGTGGTCTGAATTAGCTCCAGCTCCACATGTACCATTACGTTAAGTTAACATTGTCAAAAACATTTTTTTTAAAAGATGTGTGTTATGGAGTTTCTTTCGCCGCTTCTTCTCCATAACGAAACACCTTGTGAAGTGGTGGTAGTTGCTTTGACATTCAAAAAGTGATCTGTAAAGAACCTATTTTGAATAAAAAATTTTGATTTGATTTGATTTGATTTGATTCATCTAGATGCCTTTTTGCGCCTACATAATTTGTTCCCCAGTCCGACCCAATGAATTGTGGAGAGCCATGCCGAGAAGTAAATCTAGTTAACGCTGCAAGAAAAGCTTCCGTCGTCAATTCACTATCTCTAAATGTACAGCCTTCGTAGCGGAACAAACAAAAACACAAAGATACACCTATAAAGTTTTAGCATTCCTTAACCGTGAAACCCTTATAGTAAAAGGAACTGCAAAATCTGTTTGCACAGTGTGAAATACCCCGGTGGTATTCACCCTATCAGCAGGCAAAGAAACCATTAAGGGCTCCAATGGTTTATCCTTTGATCCAAAACAAAATATACATTTATATTTACTCCAAATCAACTGACGAGCTGATAAAATCCAAAACTGTTTAAGCAAAATAGCTTGTAAAGCCGTTGCACCGACGTGACAATAAATCCTATGAAAATAATATTTAATTAATATCGTTAATGGATGCCGTTTAGGTAAAAGCAATGGATGCTTATGTTCATAAGAGACAATAGCATTGTCAAGCCGACCCACGACCCTTAGCAATCCGTTACCATCCAAGAATGGCATAAGCCTTTGTAACCGAACAGTAGCTTGTCTACCCCGTTTTAAGTTTTCAATGTCAATAGCAAACTCTGTCGTCTGGACCTGTTATATTAATTTGTGCAAAACACCCTTCCGTTCTTCCGCCAATAAATAACCTACCATTTTAATTACATTTTTCCGAATATTATTAATAAAATGCAAACAATAAGCTATCACCGATTGAATAGACCCCACCACAAGGGATGCTCGCGTATTTCCGATGCTCGATAACCTCTGCTTGCCAGACTACCTTCAATCCTGTATTATTTATTTGAGAATCCCTGTTTCCCTCAAAGATTTCTACAAGGTATGGTTCTGTAACCATGCTAAGACGATTGTGCTGTCTGTCCAAGTTATCATACTTTTAATCTCAATTTCGTCTTAGTCTTGTATAGAATTTATAACGTATTTCATTAACCAAATCAATAAAACTGCTCCATTTATTTCCAGCTTAGGAATAGTTAACTTAGTTTTTAATGGCGCGACTCGTGACTTCGCCATCATTAAACTGATTTTGATTTCACTATTTTCATCTTCCAATCTAAGATATACTGCAGCACCGTATGCGCGTTCGGACGCATCTGAAAATCCATGAATCGAATATTCTCCTTTATCTGATAGTGTATAAGGTTTCAGTTTAATATTCTCTATTAGAGTCAAATCCTTTAGAATTCCATTCCATTCTACCGCTAGATCTTGCGGTGTTCATCATCCCAAGGTAATAGTAATGCCCAAACCCGCTGCATCAATAATTTACCTTGTAAAATAATTGGTGCAATCCAACCGAGAGGGTCAAATGTCCGAGCTAATGCAGATAAAATATACCTTTAAGTACAATTATTTATTTATTATTTATGCACACACAATACAGATACAAGAATATAGAAAATACATATAAAGAAATAGTATGTACAAAGGCACTGCTTATTTCTGTAAGAAATTTCTTTCAGCAGACCTGTGAGTGGATAGGCGGTGCAGAATGGTAGAATCTGTATGTACTTATATAAATATGTTAAAATAACATTACATTATTATTAATACTATTAATTATTAATATCTTGCAAACGCGTATGATATGAAAAACAATCACTCGTAAGATCCCATTCAACCCCCAAAATGTTGACGAAGCCAGGTACATCTTAAGAATGGAACACCCGTGGTTTTTTTAAATGTTCTGAAGGTGTTTAGGACACCCATTTACTAAGGTCAAACCCTCTAAAATGAAGCAAATCCGTCAAAACTTCTTTCAAATTTTGAGCTTCAGCTTGTCTGTGCTCCTCCTAATATATCATCCATATACACCGAAGACCGGAGCAACTTAGCCGCGGCAGGAAACCTTGATTCTTCGTCTGCTGCTAGCTAATGGCAAAGAATTACCTAGCGTAGACTTATAGGTTAAAAATGTTAAGTGAACTACATACCTTCCTGTCTCATCCCGACGATAATTGTTTTTAAAATATATTTCGCATTCCAAGTCTTTTGGATCCGTAGTGTCAACAAGGAATATCCTCAGTCTCCCAATTTTTTCTAATAGATGTTATAATGCTACATTACTAGTAAAAGTTTGAGACACATTCATATTCTGTATACATATATTATTATTATTCTTCACCGCGTATCTAATAGGCCTCGATAAAAAGGCAAGGCAAAATATTATTTATTTTGAAAATATCTCCGAGCATAACTTCTCCTAACAAATCCGCACCTATTAAAATGTCTACCTCTCGACTGAGGTAAAAGTATTCATCCGCAAGAGGTAGTCCTTCGTAGTTATTACACACATCTTGAAGTATATTAAAGCTAGGCAACTGATTCGTTATTTTATTTAAGATAGTAGCGGTAGTTACCAATAACGGTCGACATGAAAACCGCGGGCGAATTGTTATAAATACACCATTTTTACCACCATCCACTGGTATGCCACTCAGTCCCGTGACCGTAGTAATATTTGTTTTAAACCTCCTTAAACCTAATCTATAAGCACAACTCTCCGAAATAAAAGTACCTTGACTACCGTTGTCTAATAACGCACGCGCTTCTTGATATTGACCATGTGCATCCTTAATAAGTATCATGGCCGTAGACAAAGGAACCGTACCATGAATCATGTTAGCTTCAATCATATTGGAAGACAACGAAGCACCACCTTGACTGGAGACCGTATTATTTGACCTGTTAGGTCCGCTAACAGATGCAGTACATGGATTATCCTCCACCCTACCCGTGATAACATTCGCAGCATGTGCCGGTCACAGTAGGTGTCACCGCCGACCTTGCACTGCTCGATACTGTCGATAGTGAGGTAAATCTATGTGAATGAGATGATGATGCTTAGGTGACTTACACTTAAAGCAAACCCATGAAGATTGACAGTCCGCTATCTTATGAGTGCTAAAACATCTGAAACAAAGTTTATTTTCTTTAATAAAGACTTTCCTGAGACGCACTCTTAAAGATAAAAAAATATTACATTTGGAATGATAAATGTTGCAATAAAACCTTTGGTTCTCCAGCCAATGAACCTAATAGATAATACATTTTGTCCGAATCAGATAAAGCATTATCTTCACATATCAACGAATTGAATAAATCCATAAATGAAACAAATTCTTCTATTTTTCCCGAAAATGTAGGAATTTGTATTCGTGATAAAACCACCCGCTTCCGCTTGTCACCTTCATCCATTGACCTGAATTCCGAACCATGTTCCGTCTCCGAAGATGATATTTCTAAAAAATTCCTTTTGATATCATAATATATTTTATAATCGTTCGAATAATCCACATCAGAACTTTCGTCCAATTCCGATTGCCTTTCCAAAAGCATCGACGTAAAATCTTCATAATTACGATCCAAATCTTGATACCGTATTTTAAAAATATTTTTGTCTATTTCAGATTTAGGTTCCCGCTAAGAAAGATCGTAAATAGAATCAAAATTATGAATTGAAAATCGTATTATATTTAATAATTTAATATAATTTATTCAACCTTTGTTTAGATTTAGGAGTTTTTCATCGTGAGAACAAATTTTTCAACGTGAGAAATCGGGGGACTCATATATCGAACTTCAAGCTTAAATCCAGGCCTTTCAAGTGGTCATAAACGGTTTATTTCTATAAATATAAACTCTGGCCGATCTCACGTATTGTGATTGACCGGTTTGCATTGACTAATGCCTTTATCAGCCTTAATCGGCCTACCAGAACGTGGTGCGTCATCGATTTCAAAATTGCGGAATCTAAATTTTGTAAACCAGTTATGCCACTGGCGTACTGACAACACATCTTCTCCATACCCATTCGTTAATTTTTTCTGACTTGAACAGTATTTTTGCCTGTTGTAAAAAATTAAAATATGACGAAAGTGCTGCTTATTGCTCTCCATATTTAAAAGGGCACCCACCAAAAACTATTGCATAAAATCAATTGAACTTGTTCACACACAAGCCTTGCTATATCACCTGTACAAACATATAATGACATTGCGACTTAAGTGTGAAGTTAGCGGTGAAAAAATACAATTAATTCCTCTATCGGGAAAAAACTAAATTACTTCCCGAACAACCCAATATATTATGCTAAATACTTAATTCGTAACAAAATCGATTGTTATTATTAAAGGTATTTAGTAATATTATAAAGATAGAACTAATAAAATATTGTAAAATTTACTGCTACTTAAGAGTGTTTTTTCACCTTTTTGACCTCCGGTAGCAATGGGACTCCAATAGAGGTTATTGACCAATTTGTGTTGAACATTAAATCATTGTAATCGTCAACTTGTTTTGCCCCCTGTCACATAACAATTCAAATTGACTCTTGACAAATCACCAACCCGCAAGATATTTAGCAAGTCGATGAATTCGGAATCATTTTGTTGGTGCATGTTTATTGTTAGTTCGCAAAACCAAAATGGATGCCACAAATCAATTTCGGCTGCAAACCACAATTGTTGCAAAAAGCACCACTTTCGTTTGTCCGGGGACAGTTACATTATATCACCAAACATTAGTAAGATGACTCCGCCATATAGCGCATCTGTGGCCGACCTCAGGTAGGAATCTAGTCCTATCTGGGGTTGATTACAGATGTCCAAGGGCAGCAGTCGCTATTTACCATCAGGTGGACAGCATACTTGTCGGTTACTCCCATATTATAAAAAAAATGTTATTCTAAGTCATTATGACATTCTATGGACAACTGTACTTCGTCATACTTGTCGAACAAAGCTTCCGTTTGACTGACCCGAAGCTGCAACTCATTTACCTCGGAAGAGTGTAACACACAATTATTTGGAAAATGACGTTAATTGCCTTATAATACTTGCACACTTTTTAGCAAGCATTTTTACGGGCATTTTGGGGAACCGGTATAGAAAACTAAAACTATTGATATAATTTGGATAATAACTACGTGGGTGTATTGAAAAATTCGCGGCGTTGCCAAGAAAAACAAAAAAAATCGCCCAAAAATATTCTTATTTTTCGACAATTTCCATCGAGATCTATGGATTTCTTCCATTTGCTTTCCAGTGCTTCTATGCTGGTTTAACAAGATATATTATTCTTATTCTTCGAGTCCTTCAAAATAGTGGTTTACTGCGGCTTCGACATCTGACATTATTTATTTTTCATACAAAACATTAGGTTTTCAAGAGAGTGTAACCTACAGATTCAAAAGAGGTGTGAACGCGCGCATTATCCTGATGAAACATCACTTTCTTTCTGAGTAATCCAGGACGTTTTACTTTAATTTCTTTCCGTAATCGACGCCAAAGAGTACAGTAGTATGCAGAGTTTATTGTTTCACCTTTCACAAGATATCCCACCATGATCAAACTCTTAGAGTCCCAAAAAACTGATGCTATCACTTTACCAGCCGACAAAATTATCTTGACTTTTTTAAGGAGTTGGTTCACCAATATTTTTCATTGTTTGGACTATTGTTTTGACTCTGAAGTGTAATGATGGACCATATTTTACCCATAGTCGCAAATCTGACAATAAAATCATGCGGATCAGCCTCAAACATCTCCAAACAGTCGCATGAAATTTTAAGGCGAATGCTTTTTTTTTGGCTCAACTGAAAGCAATGATGATTTGTATCCGTTAGTACGAGATGCCGAATGATTTTTTGCGCAACTGAAAGCAATGATGTTTTGTGTCCGTTAGTACGAGATGACTTAGTGTCCTCGACCTCCCCGATAGTCAATCTGCGGTCCCCCTTATTAGGTTACACACTTTTCCGATGTTTTCTTAAATGGTAGACGTCGTAGGCCGGCCAGAGCGAGGGTCATCTTCAATGCTCTACCGTCCACTATAATTACGTAAATCACTATAATTTTAAAACTGTCAAATCTACAGCAACAAATGTTTATATGGTGACAATCAATAAGTGTGCGAATCAACAAGGTTAGTTTGAAAAAAATATACTGTATATTATTATGTCTGGTCGCGAACTTTTCAATCCACCTTCGTATTTACCCTCTCTAAATTTATAAACGCTAACACCACTTTATTAGTCATATCAAAGTCAAATACTAAGAAATACAAAAGGACCAGTTAGTATGACACTTTATTGGGTTATTTGACAAAATTAGCAATACAGTTGTGTGGACTCATTATTCCTGAAAACTATTTTATTAATAAAAGATTAATTAATAACTCCATTCTTTATTTTCTCTGAAAATCCACTCTATCACATCTTATTCTCTAATTATCTTTTTCCTTGTTATATCGCAAGATTTAGTCCTTGCGCAAAATAGCCGCCAGCTTTTTGGTCACCGGAAGCGGTGACAAGTTTGGTTAACATATCTGAAATGATTTTTTTCATGTCAGGTGACTATGGAGCCATTGTCTATATAGGAAGTGCCGCAAATAAGTAATTGTCTCCAAAAAGACCTGGTGGCTCTAAAGTCGCAGGTATAGAGACGGTAGCAAGAGCCCGACGAATCAAACTGTTGAGAGGCGAGTATTGCCAGCACCCCTGGTACAGGACAAGTCACGCCGACCCAACGTGTCTACTCCGTGCCCACACGGACAATAGTGAGACTCACAAACTTTGGCACCGAGCCGAAGACGTATAGAAATACGTGAAGTTATACGATCCAGCGCCGTGCCAATATTATTGGATGGGATGGTGTATAGCCAATGCCCTGATTCGCTTTGGGCGACAGCTAATAAACGGGCCTTATCAAAGTTGCCCGAACAACGTTCGAGAAGGTAGGCAAAACAGACTAAAGGGCCGGGTGTGTCCCAAACGGATTGTTTCGTTTTATCAGACTTAGAGATGTTTTCATCCGCCCCCTCAGCCTCTGAAATGTACGCCACCCGAACATCATCTAAACTAGAGTTTAAAATGTCGGTGATGAAGTCGGTCGTACTAGTACATGAGGCCAAGAAAGCCGGAAGCATAAGGCTTTTCGTCGTTTGGACACCTATTCCACCAAATCTAATTGGAAGTGTTGCCTGCATCCACGAACGATCATCATATTTTAAATTTAGAATTTTAGCTAAGCAATTTAGTAGTGTCGTATCTAAAATCAGGCTGTTAGAATTAGAATAGCCCAAGTACAAAAACATAATTTACAATATGGAGAAAAGTAAAAGTGTGCAATTCTCAAATTCGTTTTTGGTAAATCCTTTTTTTCTCCCTGCTGATTTCTTTTCCAGCAGGATATAACTGGTCTAGTTCAGCTACATCAATGGTATTCCTTTTGCTTAATTCAACGGAATCAAAAAGCACTTCTCCCTTATTTGGTATTTGAAAATATTTTATACTTGTGCATATTTGGTGGTATTTTAGCCACTGAAATCCTAGTGACTTTACTCTAGAGCCTTCACTGGATTTTTCTTTGTTCGCAATATTCATTTCAAGTCTTTTGTAGAAAAAAGTGTTCTTTCTTCATTTTCATAACAACAACAAGTTGTTTTTTCCTTGCAGCTTTAATAACTTCATCCCAATCATCAGGAACGAAGATATTTTTAAATATTTTTTTTCTCAAATAACCCAAAATCTTGGTCATGAGCTAAGTTAGAATGGCCACTAAGAAAAAACTTGTGGTCAATGCTTTCCACTGACAAATCTGAGTAAGCTGTAATATACTGACACAAAATAGCCATTTTTATGTTTCTGTTTTGTCCACAACATTGATCAGAGTAAAGCGTAAGATTTTTTGTAGTCACTTTTTCTTTTATATACCTCAGTAAACAAGACCCTTGCTTCTGGGGGCCTCTAGATGCAATTGTGTCATCCCATGTACACATAGTGACTTTATCAGTACCAGCATGTGTATTCCTAAACAATATGTCCATAATTGTCTCTTGTAATAACATATACCTGTTGAAATTACAGGTGTCGGCAATGTTTTCATCAGATCAAATACTAATACTGTGGTGTTTCCAGTCATTTTAGCCTCTTCTTTATCTTTATTATAATTACTTCTGGCAGAATCTGCTTTCAATAAATAGAGCTTTCTCTGAGTCGCAAGCTTTGCTTTCTCCTCTTCATTATCACAAGCTTGAATTTTTATGTTCAACATGTCACACTTTTTCTATGAATCACTTATTGGTGCATGGAATGAAAAAATAAAACTATACATGAAAATTTTATTAAACATGAAATAAGACACATGTGTAGGACTCTGTTCACAGTATAAAGAGTACATTTTGCATATGTTTAAGTCTGGAGGTAAAAATTGTCTATTTACATTTTTATGTAAAGTATAATGGGATTCATATGTTGTAATTTTTCTATAAATGACTTTACATGTAGTACTTGATGATCACTTGTTTTTTTTTGGCACGTGTCTCCCTCTTTGATCTTTGGTGGAGTAGAAACAGACAGTTTAATTTTAAGCAATCTAGTGATTCTACCATCACTAACTTGAAATGTTTTTTTTTTTAAATTGTTTACATACTTTTGTTGGTACACCATCTGTATTTACAACTTTGTATATCCTAGTATTAGAAAGCCGAGATGTTAACGGTTTGTTGATTAACGATTGTTTGATTACTTGCCTGTGATATTCTAGATTTTGGAGCATTAATTAAAAAAATAGGTATGATATTTGTAAATCAAATGTTCCAAATGAATTTCTGAAATAGCTCTCTTTGTTGAGTGGGACTTATTCTGTTGTGGCATTTTTCTACACAAGGACATGGTCGATGCACATTAATTTCTTTTAGGGCGTACTATATTGCCTTTGGTATTAATGTATTGTTTACCTTTAGCTCTATTATCTTTTCGTACATTCTTTTTACATTTTTTGCTCACGTTTACGTTTTCTTGTTACTTGTGTATGACTGCTGCTTTTGTCCATATATTTTTTTAGAAATTCAACTCAGCACCGGTTTGATTTTAAAAATAATCTTGTGTTTCGAGCCTTTCGTCGTCATTTTGACAATCAATTGACTTTGACATTTGGCTTCTACAACTTCCTAAACTGCTTCTAAAACTTCTACTAATGTTGCTAGTGCTATAGTGGCCTAATCTTTATAGGCCACTATGGCACGTCGATTTTCGTCAATTTGAACCAAGGCTAATATGGACTTATGCTGCCATCTATGTCAAGATCATGTTGACAATTTAAGGCTACTCTGGTCTTGTAGAGCAACATTTTAACATTACGAAAATACAGGTAGGTCAAAAGTCATTCAAATATAGTTAGCTCTGGTTCTAGCAGCCTCAAATATGAGTGACCGATGGAAACTTCCAAAATGGACAAGAACGAAGTAAATACAAGAATTTTGGAGCGAATAAGCAAAGGCTTAAAATGTACTTAGCCATCCATATGTGGTTTCAAATCGTTCTGAAATATTTCTTCAAGACGTTCTGAAATATTTTTAAAATGGTTAATTTAGAATTTGTAATGGAAAAAATGCATCATCAAATATTGTAGCACCTACCTAATAGTTTCAAATTTTCTTTTTCTAATATAGATGTATTCGGTGATATTAAATCGAATTGACCGTAAATATTGTGACATTGTTCAACAGATAATTTTTCCAAAAAAATGATTTTACATTTATTAAAATTTAGACTCAAATTTTATTAAAACGCTGGATTATGATTTTTAGGTCTTCCACGTACCATTCATTTAATTTCGAATTTAGTTCCGTTATAATAGGTTGTATAGCCAAACTGAAAATTACTACGCCAAGAGGGTCGCCTTGCTGGCATCCCACACATGACATTATCACCACATTACAATTTTGAGGGGGTACCATAACATTGCCACATATAGCCAAAAATTTCAAGCATTTCTTTTTGAATCTCTGTATCTCTGTATCTCTGTAGTGAAGGGTCTATCTACCGAATTAAAGGGATTTTTAACTTAAATTTTTAGGTAAACGTCATAATCATTATTATGTAGAAAAGTGCGAGCAGCCTGTACTGCTGCTTCGCAGTTGCCCTTGTTTCTGAAGCCGAGCTACCGCGGCTTATACCGTTTGGCTCACTATAGTTACAGCAGCACAACTTTGAAGCCAATCTTCGGAGCGTACATCCAACAGCGATGGTTGGAATGCCCCCATCCTTCTTTTTGAGAGCCACAAGATTGTTCCCGTAAATCACAGGTGTAATTTCGAGAGGAACTGCACCTGTCACCATTATATTAATGAGAGCAGTGAGCTCGTTTGCCAAATTTACACCTGCTTCACCTAAATAGGAATCTGTAAAATCTTTTAAATGTTGGGGTATAACGCCGTCCAAACCACCAGCAGATCCATTCGGGAAAGAACGAATAGCGACCCTGGTGGCTTCCTCGCTGACTCTCAAAAAATCTTGCTGTGAATTGAACGATGGACGAGGAAGCTGCCAAGACGTGGTTGATGTTGAATGCTTCTCTGACGCGCAGTGCCTCAAGCGTGAACGATGAGCGCCTAGCCATAATTTCGTCAGAAAATAAAATTTTTGCCGCGCCTTTTACATCCCCGTCGGACAGTTTGTTTTCTATTAATTTGAGAATATTGTTACGGATGGAATTAGAATTAAGAGAAGACTTTTTGTAAACGGGAAGAACATTTTGAGATATATTATATTTAATTAACGCTCTCCTTTAGGGATTCGTTTGACCACACAGATGTTATGCTTAAGATTTGCGAGACTCTTGTGTAATGGGTTCATCATTACGGTCCGCATCTGTGTTATTTAAATAATTTGAAACAGAAGGTGCATTTACTAACTGTATACGTGGGACATTAATACGGCAGCAATGGTTTTTTAATCCCCGTTGGCCTTTATAAAATTTATTATCAACACAGATGGAGCATCGTAATAACGAATTACTAGACATCTATGTATTTAAAAAAAAAAAACAAAATTACAAAAGGAACCTGAACAAATAATGAGACACTTTATATAACTATTTCTTACACTAGACCTTATGATTTATCTAAAATAAATAAACTATCATGTACATATAATTATACATAGTTTAAAAACTAAAAACCACGTTAAAATCGCGCAAGGAAAATCGTTAATCCTGATTCCTGACGATCCTGATGAGGAGAATGGGATAAAATTATTAAAATCGTGCACGTCATCGGTTCTTGATAATTGTGCAAAATTTTAAATTAATTGGACCATTCAAAGTGGGTAAAAATCGAGTTCAAAGATTCCATTACATACATACATACATACAACCCAAACTAATAAAAGCGTGGTAAAAATACACCTTTAACTGCCTTCACACACTCCGGACAGATAAAATAAATGCGAAAACAGAAATGAATCGTGAAGATATTTTTAGGGTAGGATCATTATCTTCGTTTTCTCCTCTTATTGTAAACATAATATCGTTGCATCTTCGTTAGTTTTTCGAGTTGACAACAATGGTAAAATAGGAAATTTATATATTATGGGCTACTGCCCATAATATATGTATATTACTAAAAATAATTATTATTATCACCCAGATCACTACTTATTGTATAATAAACAACTATAATTTATTATAGTCACGACAATTTATAGTGTACTAGCTGACTCGGCAAACGTTGTGTTGCCATATAAATAAAAAAATGTTAAAGATGAACAACCCTTATCACTTAGGGGTATGAAAAATAGATAGTAGCCAATTTTCAGACCTACTGAAAATGCATTTAAAATTTGGTGAAAATCGGTAAAGCCGTTTTGGAGGAGTACGGTAACTAACATTGTGACACGAGAATTTTATATATAAGATTCTCATTTAAATATAACATTTTTTGCGGAGCTTTTATTTTTTCCATTTAGATATTTAGATAAAGAAATAGATATATTTATTTTAGATTTATATATAGGTTTTAGATATTTTGATTTGAATTTAACCAGGACTCATAACTTAAAAATACCGAATTTTATATAACTGTAGAATTTAATGCGCGTTGCCCCCACTTAGCCCACCCACCCACTCTCCTGTTGGGGTTGGCTCATGCGCAGTTGCTCTCCGTTATTGATTTTCTCTTTACGACATATCAAATTAGCCCTCAGGCATCAATTATTTATGAACTGGTTGATTTGTAACATGAATCATCTTTATTTCTTTCTTTGTAAAATTGTTCCAATTATTCTTCAGACTTACTACTTTACGTACAATTTTTGACTAGCCATTTTTCATAAAATTCCTTCTTATAATGTGCAATTATACTACCTACTTCAAATGGCATTATATCATGGCATATTACGAGTGAAACTCAGTATTTTTTTAAATACGTAAATTTCCATTTATTTTAAGATTTATATTCGCAAGCACATGATAAATAGTGTTTCGATATAAGTGATTCAAATAAATAAACTATTTATTCCACTAAAATCTGAAATATATTTTACTTGTCCATACACTTATGTTCCCGTGAGCCCACACCACTGACCACCCTCTGTCAGCAGTGCCAGCCCGGGCAATGCTTGCACTCCCTCGTTTTGATTTCCTGTCTCTATCAGATATCAGAGATTACCCAAGAGCATAAATATTGGAGCGGGTGACGCATAATACGAAATATTTAAAAATATACTTTTATGTAACCTTAAGTTGCAATATTATGCGACTTGTAAGCGACTTACAAGTATTATGAAAGTGTGGCCGACGAAAAAAATAATAAAGTAGTAATTCATATAAATTGTACATATTGATTTGGAGTTTTGGATATGTATATGGATAGCTAAATATTCTGGATGCAATTTAGAATATATTCACTGATGTAAAAGTCAGTCGCGTAGGGATTTGATTTAGATTAAAACTTTGTTAAAATTAAGATTTCATTTATTTACATTCTGCAAAGAGTATTTATGCTTACTTAATGAATGAGTACTTAATGGGCTACTTACAGGAAAACACAATTACTATTTTACCTTCTCCATATTTCTTATCTTCTTGGCTAACCCCTTCTCTCCTGCCACCACCTCAAATGACCCCACGTGATGGATGCACTTTCTCGTTTCAACACTCGCTCTCTATCTAATTTAATCAAGCCATATATAATGGACAAGGCAAAGGCTTGATATTTTAAATGTTACAATTATTCTATTGGTTCAATTATCTATGAGAGAATAGTTATGAACCGCTTTAAAATGCACCCCACGCTTTTTCACTCTGAATTTTCAATCTTCTACTACTGTGATATTAAACTCATTGTTATTAAAAATATTTTCTAGTTTTTAGTTCGATTAACAATAAAGGGTGTTTTTTAGTTTTTTTTAAAGTATTAATCATTCTTAATTTTTTTAGTCTGTGACAAACTCATAAATTGGGGAATTAATTAATCTAATAATTAATAAGTCTTTAATACGTGTGCAAAGTTTCAAATTAATCAGAGTTGTGGAAATTAATGAAAATTGAGATCAAAGATTCCGTTACATACATATATAGATACAACCCAAGCTAATAAAAGCGTGTTAATAATGTGTTACACTATTAAACAGTAAAACGACATTAACCCTTAAATGCTGACGTTAATTTACTTGCACTAAATCTGACGTACGTCTCAGAGACGTACGGTTTTTCAATCAAGTTTATACGAATAGTATTTACAATAAACGTGTTTTACTGCTTTTAGGTGTATAGTGCAAGTCTTTTTATGATATAATAAATAAAAATATGACATACATCATTAAAGTACTTCTTCATAAATTTAAAATGAAGTTTCTTAAGAAAAATCGACAATCACAAAAATAGGGTATCTTACTTGGTGGAAAAAGTAAAGTTATATATCTTTTGAGTTACAAATAATAAAAAAAAAATTAACAAAAAAATAAAACCGACTTCTATGTCACTACAAAGTAAAAAATTATTGAAATAAATGTTGGTTTAGTACATATTTCTGAAGTCGGCACTCAATATATTTCGTTTCATAGAGGCGTAAACAGCGTGTCCAATATGACCGCCGACTTCAGAAATATGTACTAAACCAACATTTATTTCAATTATTTTTTACTTTGTAGTGACATAGAACTCGGTTTTATTTTTTTGTTAAAAATTTTTTTTTCACCCTTTTTAGTGATGATATGCTAACGTTTGTATTAATATTATGTAAAATTGTATTAAGGTGATCATGAATAAAGGTAAGGTCTGAATTCATACGGATTGGATCCACCCGCTCGCAGGGCGCTACCGCGCCCTTCTCGCTTAGTTTTACGTTGTCTTATTTGTTTCAACCTAACCTAACCAATTCAATACGAAACACTATAGGCGAGGCTATATGAGATACTATATTATTGGCTAGATTAGGTTGGAACAGAAAAGTAAATAAATCAATCTAGGTGGTAACTCTGCAAGTGAGTCGGTCCAATTTACCTTTAATTAATAGTTAAGAAAAACTACAACGTATTCATTAACCATATTTTATATTTGTAAGAAGTAATTGTCAAATTGAAGAGTTGAGGTCGTTTATTTCATTACATGTACCTGGTTAGGACCTGTAAAATATGTATGAAAGCACTAAATGGCTTATTCATGTGATTTAGGCTGGAGGTACCTCTGCATCATCAGATCTAAGGAGTTGAAGGTCAAATTTTTCATCATATGTCTCTGTCTAGCAACTTCATTACAACGAATGTCTATTCTATATACTTTACATGGGAGACATCTGCATCATCAGGATTGAAGATTTGAAGGTCATATCCTCCATCATACGTCTCTACTCAAAGACCTTATCATATATTCGTAAGCTCTAAATGCCTAACTTGTATGGTTGAGGCAGGAGGCACTTCTGCATTATCAGGGTTGAAGAGTTGAAGGCCAAATTTTCCATCATATATCTCTACGTATCAACCTTATTGAATATTCATAAGCATCAAATGCCTGACTTGTATGGTTGAGGCAGGAGGTACTTCTGCATTACCAGGGTTGAAGAGTTGAAGGTCAAATTTTCCATCATCTCATGTTAACCTAGATACTAAATGTACATTTTAAGTTTCATGAGAATTGAGTGGGCAGAAGGTAAGTTGTCATAAAATATGTAAAAAGCAGGGGTAGTGATGATGAGTTCCACCCCATAACTTAAATTCTAATCATCAGAGCGTACTAATGTTAAGGTAGGAAAGTACCGCAACAAAACACCCTTTCATAGGAAAAAAAGAAAATTGAAATTGGTTAAGAAATACTCGACTTATTGAAGTTTATATGAAATCAGGTTTTTCCAATTTTCCGGGAAAACTAGCGGAAATTTTCAAATTTCCTCGAAATGGGACCCCCTGTGAAACTAGCCGCATACAATGGTGTATGAATCATATCGATCGGTCGCGGCATCGCGAAAAAATCGCCGAACAAACATAAAAAAAAAAAAAATCTATATATACGGTCGAATTGAGTAACCTCCTCCTTTTTTGAAGTCGGTTAAAAACAGATAAAAAGTTAATAAATTACCCTTACACTATAAATATAAATAAAAAAAAAATTATGACTGGTTTTAAAACTTTTTAACAATATTCATATGTCTATATATCCTACGTACGTAGATAAGGAATTTCATCAAATATGTTACGATTTTCGGCACATACTATTAAGATTTTCGATATTTTCGTTCAATACAAAGATTTTATAATACTAAACTGGCATATGGCTATATTTATTTTTTGTAATGTGAAGTAATCAAGACTATGTGGACTCTTGTTGTTAGCTCCAAATACATGAGGTCGATGTTTGTGTAAGCAAGGGTTGCTTCCCATAAGAACTAAGTTAGAACGCCCTATGTGTTTTCATTACTACATTCTTCATACCAGAACGTAGCAGCAATTATAACTGTTGTTTTACAGCAGTTACACAGAAGTATGTGTGACCGGGTGCCCTCGTTTGTACGTGATACCTATTGTTCTAGTAGTCAAACCACGAAGGGTTGAAACACTTTTACAGAAATAACAGATTTTATTA
The DNA here is from genome assembly GCF_041222505.1 of Epargyreus clarus. Taxonomy (NCBI): domain Eukaryota; kingdom Metazoa; phylum Arthropoda; class Insecta; order Lepidoptera; family Hesperiidae; genus Epargyreus; species Epargyreus clarus. The sequence goes on from NW_027332215.1 coordinate 7,494,621, forward strand.
ATTTTGGAGGGGTACAACATTACCAGATATAAGATCGGAAACTGGAAATATAACTTGCCCATCCAACAGAAAGTCGTGTCTAACGTAAGAAACTCATTTTCCTCAGTTGATGAATCTTTTATTTCTGAATAATTTTGATTCATTCACCGAATAATTTCCACTTCTTATACTATTTCCTAGATTTCTAATATGATTTTGAGCCTCCAAAAGTCCAACGGTCTTAATTTGCGTTCATAATATTGATAAAACAAAAAAATGGATCACACGATAAACTTACATTAAATATGACAATACGTCTCACAGACGTGGAGGAGGTAATATGTACCTGTTCGAGCTGCCCTACACATTCAACTGTTACTGCTACTCGTATATCCATAAAACCTAGGAAGGTACCAGAAATCACAAGTTCGTACGAGTCCAGTTCAAAAAATATTTAGCTTTAAAATTTAATTGACGTCTCACAGACGTACGTCAGTCGGTAAGGGTTAAAGTAGTAAAAATACATTAAAAGCTTTTAAAATAAAGAAAAGAAAAGTTATAAATATTTTTCAACACAATTTATTTCTGTTATAGAACAAAAATCAGGACAGCCTCCAGTATGAAATATGGTATTAATTTTGGATTAAATCCCCTGTACCGTCCCCACCGACACCCTGCACCACCCCTGATTTTACTAAAGCTTCCACCCTATCAACCCTAACGTACTGAGTTTGATCTGTCTAGTTAACATAGCAAATTATTGCGCAAATAAAAAACGTATTTCTAACATTATAAAATTCTTGTTGCTTACGCTAGCTCTTCTACTAGTGTGAATCGGGGCAATATGGAAAGGATTTTTAATGAGGTTAAATAAAATACATATAAAAATATTATATTTTTAATGAGCTTAAATAAAATACATAAAAAAGTATTTTATTTAAGCTTTTTTTTTCGTGACATATATTATATAGCAGGATTTTCTAATATTTGAAACACGAAAAAGGACGTGTAGTTGCTTTAAATATTGTAAATAGACTCTTTGTTTATTTTTTAAATGCGAATAAAATTAAATCAACATACCTTACAAAAAATAAGGGGTAAGATCACTCTATCGAGGTATAAGACCGTATAGGTGTAAGGCCATATAATTAATTTATTACTTATTCATATACTAAATCGATAGATAATGTACTGCTTATACTTAAATTTAAAATACTATCCCAAAATTAATTTACGTTTACGCTTCGTCTTTAAGTTATACGAGTGTAAAGTTATTTATAATGGGTAAAGATCGAAAATCCCAAAATTGGTTCATAAAACTTCGCTTCCATAGAATCTCGTTTTACACGAAACTATTTGATACTCTAACGCTAGATACTGACTTTAGGTCGAAGCAGAGAGAGATAGTCGTTTTAGCATGTGGCAAGATGAAAAAAAAATTACAGTCTTTCCCTTTTTACAATATTACCCCAACTCACCATACTTGTAATTTATTCGTGTAGTGCAGGTAATATTATAAGAAACATTATGTTAAATATTTTAAATAAGTATAAAGATATAAACATTTATGCGAAACATTTAACGTAATGTTTAATATAAGATATATTTTGACCGCTCTAATAAGTGCTGTTGTCTCTTAATAATACTGTAATAACGATACTTATGAATTATTATATTTCTCCCCATTTTAATGCTACTTTAAACCACATGGCTCATTTAAAACGCCCTTAAAATAGCTAGACTAAATGCAGGAAGGCTAAGTCCCGGGCAAAGCTTACTGTAGATATAAATCTACATCTGCGATAGGAGATGCGCCGCGCTCCGCCAGGTAATAATTAGCTCTATCGATCTAGGGCCGTCTGCGACCACCACCCTCCGATAACCCCACAAAGCCTCCACACGTATTTATTATATTTGCTCCTTGACAAATAAGTAATGAGGCTAGCAACGAGACATGTTGGCGGGGCCAATTCCATGCCGCAAGCACGAGGAAACCTACTCAAATCAATATATTATTTATATCACTCGGCAGCTTAAGCCACCTTGTTTACTCTGTAAATAATCAAAATATAAAATGTAAAAATGAAAGCCAAGTTCAATATTAAGATTAAACGTAGTTGTGGACTTCACCGAAAAAGAGATAAGGATGAAGGATGATTTTAGTTATAAAAATATACGACATATATATATATTTAAAACACACTTCGCGTTCCTGGCTACTACAACAAATAACTATTTCATATTAGATTACTTACATATATTTTTAAATAATGAAAAGTTGTTTTTTTTTTTAATTGTAACAATTTTCTGATATCTTATTTGTAGGGTTTCGTACCCAAAGCGTAAAAACGGAACCCTATTACTAAGACTTCGCTGTCTGTCCGTCTGTCCGTCTGACACAGGGCTATATCTCCGGAACCGTAACAGATGGACAAATTATTTTTTACAGAGGATGCATAACGGTGGCAGCTATAACAACAAATACTAAAAATAAAATAAAGTTGAATATTAAAGGGAGTCTCCATACAACAAACCGGATTTTTTCGGCATTTTTCGATCTAACTGTTAAACCGTAATAGGAAGACGGTTGATTTTTTTACAATCCGTTTACTACTATAACTGGTATTATAATAAATACAAATAAGAACCATAAAAAATATTTTAAATTTATTTTAATTTTATTATACGTTGTTTACGTATCATTCATCATCACCTCAACGCCATCTATTGTTGTTTCATATAACTAAGTATTGTTGAAAATAATAAAATGAGTAAAAACAAGCAAAAAAATAGCGAACTTTTGGGGGTACGGAAACCTCTATGTGCGGGTTCGACTCGTACTTGGCGAATTATTTCTCTCCATACCCAGCTAGACGCCAAATTTCACTTTTCCAAGTTACCTGGAAGTGGGTTAGGTTTTTTATATATGTCAGACAGTTAGAGATTGAAATGCCGATTTTTACACTTTCATATTTCAACAACCCTTTGGACTACCGTTATGAAAGGAGAATGCCCATTCTTGGTACTGATTTTTCTCATGCGTCAAAATGAAAGTAATATTAAAATTATTTTTAGATTTTTTTACATAATTTGTCGATCAGAATAGTTTCTTTGAACAGGGGATTCTATTTAAGATAAAATTAGACGAAATGTTGATTGTTGTTCTTGAAAATTAAAATGGCGGTATTTTATACTCGGAATTTTAATAAGATCTATTAGTGTTTTGACTAATGATTTTTCTGATGTGTCAAAATGAAAGTAATATTAAAATTATTTTTTGATTTTTTTACATAGTTTGTCGATCAGAATAGTTTCCTTGAACATGGGGTTCCATTTAAGATAAAATAAGACGAAATGTTGATTGTTCTTCTTAAAAATTAAAATGGCGGTATTTTATACTTGGAATTCATTATTTTAGGTTTTTAGGATTATTTTAGGTTTTTTTACCTACTACCTTTAAAAGTAAATGGAATATGTTAATCGAACTACATTATAGGTACCTACTATCAGTTAAAACCAATCATCAATCTATCGTCGGATATTTTCAATTTTGAGGTTATGTAACATTTCGGTAAATAACTTCAGAACCCGGGTGCTGATCTAAAAAATAATTATTGGTGGTAGTATAATATGGTTAATTATACATCGTCCACAACAAGTTTCAATTTAATGCAACTCTGGACGGCGGTCCATACTTTCATGGGCATTGTCCTTTAAGATTCTAATTAGTTCCAGGGATCTTCATAAGAAAACCAATTTTTATGTATATCATAATTAGACCAGGGTCGATAATTTTTGAAACCAAAAAAAATTACAATAGAATGAAACCCATTGGAAAAGGAGGGGAATATGATCAAAATGAAAGGAAAAATAAATTACGGTCGATCCGAGTTCGGGAAGTGGGAGGGGGTGAGTTTTTAAGGGTAAAAATGGTTTATCTTGATTTCCGGCTAAACTACACGTCCTATGCGAAAAAGTTCAATGGCAAAGTTGTAGGTAATAAAAAGATCTACAACTTTTGTATTTGCAATTTTTTCACATAACCTCAAAATTTGGGTGAAAAATTCAAAAAACCAAGTTTTTGGTTTTTTATTTATATCTTATTCAAAATTTATTTATTTTTTACGAAATTTGGTGAAAACTTACCTTATTATGTCCCAAATACACTGTAATTTATTTGATTAAAAATATTTATTTTTTCGCCTTATTTTCACTTAATATCAAAAAAGCACCCTAATTTTCAATCGAAAATTCTGACGTCAAAATATCAGCTTTTTTCAAAAAGTTTGGGGGCTTTTTTTTCGTTGAAATATCTACTTTCTGATGGTGTAAAAAAAATATACATTACTATAGGAAATGTTCTCAGAAAATGCAAAAAATTGAAAAAAAACCCAATTGTATTTATTGTCGATTCTCTTCTTGCTAGACTCCACTAAACGATTCAAAGCTGTTTTTTTTTATTTCATACACTTGCTTGTCATCTGACTTATTGCAGATTATACAAACAGATCCATCCATACTGATAATCTGAAAAGACAAAATTAAATTAATAATGCCTTCAAAGTTTTATCATGAGTATAACTAAATTTGTTTGTATAAAATAAACGAAATTACTATTTTTTATTCTTGTACTAAAATATCATTCAATTTTAATTTTTTAGGTTATGTTATGTTAAACATACTATTTATGAAAGAAAATATTACTATTTTTATTTTAAAGTTGATTAATATAGATTTAAATACAGATTGTATTTACCATGCTATGTAGATTCCAAACGATTTTTTGAATAAAGTAAATTTCTCACAATTCACTTAGAGTAACTGAGCCTGCACGTGTATTTTTAAAAACGATGTTGTACACTGCTCTGTATCTCGAATACTGGCTAACGGTTTTTACAGCTGCTACGAAATAGCAGGTATGTAGTAAGGCCCAGACCCTTCTAGGTCCGTCCCCACTTCTCTATGAAATAACTTACAATGGGCTAAAATTTACCGAAGGTCACTCAGGTATATAAATTATCTTAAAACAGCAGTAAATAGACATCTACAAATATTATTTAAATAAGATTCTACAACTTTTTCAAAATATTGTAGATGTCTTATTAAATATTAACTTTAGTAACTTATTTCTTTGTTAATTATTGAAGTATATTTTAATTTGCAACTTTTTCATTTATCAATAAAACATGAAATCTTACGTTTTTTGAGTAATTAAAGTGTAAATTTTAATAAATACCTCAAAATTGTACATAATGATATAAAATTTTTTTTCGATTTTGGGTGTTTTTCAATTTTTTGCATTTTCTGAGAACATTTCCTATAGTAATGTATATTTTTTTTACACCATCAGAAAGTAGATATTTCAACGAATAAAACGCCCCCAAACTTTTTGAAAAAAGCTGATATTTTGACGTCAGAATTTTCGATTGAAAATTAGGGTGCTTTTTTGATATTAAGTGAAAATAAGGCGAAAAAATAAATATTTTTAATCAAATAAATTACAGTGTATTTGGGACATAAAAAGGTAAGTTTTCACCAAATTTCGTATAAAAAAATTTTTTTTTGAAAAAGATATAAATAAAAAACCAAAAACTTGGTTTTTTGAATTTTTCACCCAAATTTTGAGGTTATGTGAAAAAATTGCAAATACAAAAGTTGTAGATCTTATTATTACCTACAACTTTGTCATTTAACTTTTTCGCATAGAACGTGTAGATTAGCCGGAAATCAAGATAAACCATTTTTTACCCTTAAAAACTCACCCCCTCCCACTTCCCGAACTCGGATCGACCGTAATTTATTTTTCCTTTCATTTTGATCATATTCCCCTCCTTTTCCAATGGGTTTCATTCTATTGTGTTTTTTTTTCATTTTTTACCATTTTTAAAGGCTTCGGCACTGGTCTAAATATACATACAGCTTAAATAGCTTAAAAAAGTTCTGCTTTGGAGGAAACATACTTTCCGAGACATTTCAACTTATTTCTCAGGAGTCGTGGCGCATCTGTGCCCGACTCGGCACAGATGCGCCACTACAGGTAGGAATCTAATTTTATCGTGGGTTGACAACAGAAGTCTATGGGCGGTAATAGCCATTTACCATCAGGTGGACTGCGTGCTCGCCTATTATTATAAAAAAAAATGTTTTTGAGTTATTAAGGGATCTGAAGTAGCTTTCAATGGTCCGTGTATCCACCACCATGTGTTATATATGGTGCTGTGTCTCCAGTTCCTTTTAAGAACTTCGCTGTCACGCTGCCGCATATCAATGACATTTCTAATTTCAAATCATAATTTTCAACCTAGACTTAGAATACTTTCGCTACGCTATATAACTATGATTTTCAATAACAGCCGTAGTATCCGTAGCCGTAGCCGTAGTATTACAGTGAGAAATCAATGAGTCGGTGATAAATTAATTTTATGATGCACTCGATTTTAAATGGTCATAGCTGCCTATAGACATCATCATCATCATCAAGTGGGACGTCTTACCCTCCAGGCACACATATGTATATTGCGGCGATGTCAACATAAGGGCGGTGGGCAGGAAATAAGGGTCTCGAGGGTTCGCTGCAAATACTCGGGTGGTCGAATACGTATTAAGATACTCGTATGTATTCATAATAGAATGTTATTAAAATAATATAATGTTATTGAAAACTTTGTAATATGTATAATGAACAAGTATCAACAGTAAACCAGCCCTACTGTAAGGTGGGTGGTTCGGTAATTGGTGCATCGTTATCGATCGGACGGTCGGCCCCCTGATGACCGGGGGTCACCAGCCCTGGGAGCTCCCGCGGAAGCGTGCGCCCCTAGGTAGTCGATTGTGTAACCCCTATAGACATCAAATTGATATGAAAACCCACGCCATATTATCCAATATTTTGGAAAAAAAAATTGTATTTAAAATATTGTTCAAACTATAATATCATTGTCAATTTTTGACTTTTTATTATGGGTATCGAATCGAGGATTTTAAAAATTATAAATTACGTTCAAGTTACAGTCGAAAAGGAGAATGCCCATTCTTGATACTGATTTTTCTCATGCGTCAAAATGAAAGTAATATTAAAATTACTTTTTGATTTTTTTTATATAATTTGGCGATCAGAATAGTTTCTTTGAACAGGGGATTCCATTTAAGATAAAATAAGACGAAATGTTGATTGTTGTTCTTAAAAATTAAAATGGCGGAATTTTATACTCGGAATTCAATAAGATCTATTAGTGTTTTGACTACTGATTTTTCTCATGCATCAAAATGAAAGTAATATTAAAATTATTTTTTTATTTTTTTACATAGTTTGTCAATCAGAATAGTTTCTTTGAACAAGGGGGTTCCATTTAAGATAAAATAAGACGAAATGTTGATTGTTGTTCTTAAAAATTAAAATGGCGGTATTTTATACTCGGAATTCATTATTTTAGGTTTTTAGGATTATTTTACGTTTTTTTACCTACTACCTTTAAAAGTAAATGGAATATGTTAATCGAACTACATTATAGGTACCTACTATCAGTTAAAACCGACCATCAAACTATCGTCGGATATTTTCGATTTTGTGGTTATGTAACATTTCGGTAAATAAATTCAGAACCCGGGTGCTGATCTAAAAAATAATTATTGGTGGTAGTATTTGGTTAATTATACATCGTCCACAACAAGTTTCAATTTGATGCAACTCTGGACGGCGGTCCATACTTTTCTTTTAATTTAATTTTTGATAGGTACAGGTAGTCACTAACCTATTCTTATAGATAATTTGATTGCAATTTATCAAACTGCTGTGCAACTTGGCACCCGTTCTTTTATCGGTGACTACCCCAAAACCATTTTAATCGAAATTAGACCCTTTTCACAGCTATGTCTTGTCGTGATAAACATTCACCATTAAATAATTTATATACGATGAAATAGTTTCAAACGTACTCTGTAAAAATCGTTACCACCCCCTTGCTATTCCAAGTACCTTGGTCAATATTGATTAGTTTCCCTCCCTGCCGTTGCGCCTAGCCGCTGCGACCCTTTCTATGTATCTATAGAGATACATAGAAATCTTTCAACCCTTTCTCTATATCCTCGATGTTATAATTTTGGAGAGAGAAAAATGGATGAGAATGGATGAAACATATTAATACTATGAATTTTATAACCAAATGACCAAATGGAAATATACTTTCCCAACGATGTTTTTAACTGAGCTATCGTACTATGGTCTATGTTCGGCTGTATATAGTTTTTTATATGACTAGTTTTGTAAAGGTTTTTAGGGTTTCGTACCTAAAGGGTAGAAACGGAACCTATTACTAAGAGTTCGCTTTCTGTCCGTCTGTCACAGGCCTATATCTCCGGAACCGTAATAGATAGACACACGAAATTACGATATTTACTGGGGGATGCATAACGGTGGCCGCTATAACAACAAATACCAAAAATAAAATAAAGTTGAATATGAAAGGGGGTCTCCATACAACTAACCGGTATTTTTCGATCTAACTGTTAAACCGTACTAGAAAGACGGTTGAATTTTTTATAATCCGTTTACTATAACTGGTATTATAATAAATACAAATAAGAACCATAAAACATATTTTAATATACACTCGGCTGCAAGCGAATCGACTCACTCTCACTCTCACTCTCCAAGCGCGCATTCAGAGCCGCTGCATTTGAAAACGCCAGATGTAATTTGTTACTAAATTATTTTTTCTTAAAGCTTAAAAACCTAGCTTTCCAATGACATCTTTTTCATGGAAATCTGTACGGTAGTTATTTTTTAAAAAACAAAATAGCGAAAGTGCAGGATAAAAGGAAATTTTACCAAAGGGATTGATGTGATTGAAGTGAAATAAAGGACATTACGAACATTTTAAAATTGTTGAGTAGGTGTAATTAATATCGGGTGTTACCTCCCCTTGCCCTAATAACTGATTGCATTTGATTTGCCATCGAACAGAACATTTTTTTATAGTGGCTTGGGGCATAGCCTCCCACTCCTCTAATAATGCGCTTTGGAGCTCGCGAACGTTTGAAGGAGCCGGATTTCTGGTCCGAACGTTTCGTTACAATACATCCCACAAATGCTCAATCGGATTCACGTCTGGGCTGAGCGCAGGCCAGTCCAGCGTCGGTATACCGACTTCATTGAGGAATTCCTTAGTGACACGTACAGTTTGACACCGGGCATTATCATGCATTAACATAAATTTATACCCAATGAACCTGGCATACGGAACGATCCGAGAGAACATCTATGATGTATAGGTCAGCAGTCAGTCCTCCTCCTCGGTCTCCTGCAGGCACGAAAACGAGCTACGTTGTTTCGTCAAAAGAAATCCCGGACTACATCATACAAGAAACGCCCCTTTAGGAAACTGTATCATTGAAACAGCACTGTGCAAACCATTCTCCTAGACGCCTGTAGACCTGATCTATCCTGTCATTGTCATGCAAACACATTCTGCATTCGTCAGTGGACAGGACAGAGCGCCATTGGTCGATGCTCCAATCGAGACGCTACCGAGCTCCAGGTCACGGTGTAGGTGGGAGTTCCTGACGTACCAGGGTGCATTACGTGCCCGACGACAAAAGAGATTTTGTATGAGCTGGAGTTTGTCTATTATGTTGGGATTCGCGTGAGCGAAGACTGGAGAGGCGTAGGTTAACACCGGTCGAATGCAAACCTTATACAGCGTTCGCTTATTCCTGGCTGACAACTTGCTGTGTCTACCAATCATGGAGTTGAGGCGGCTCATGTAAGAGCGGGCGGTATGGGTGACCTTAGTGAAATGGGGTCTAAAAGTGAGGCACGGGTCTAGGGTAACTCCTAGGTATTTTACTGTGGGCCTCCATGGAATGGGGGCCCCTAGTAATTTAACGGAGGGCAGGTCGAGTATGCGCCTGCGTTTGTGATCGAAGCGCATTGCGGAGCTTTTCCCCGCATTGACTTCAATGCGCCATTTCCTAATCCAATCTCCTAACTCGTTAACTGAGAGTTGGAGTTTGGTGAGGATAGATGACTCCTTTTGTCCTTGGATGTAAAGAGCGGTGTCGTCGGCGAAGAGTGAAAGTTGCACACCATTTTTGGGGATGGGAATATCGTTGGAGTACGATATGAATAAAGTAGGAGCGAGCACTGAGCCTTGAGGGACTCCGGCTGTTATGGGGCGTGGTGATGAAAGGACACCTTCGTGCCTGAAGCGGAAGGTTCTGTCCTGAAGGTAGGAAGCCACGATGCGGACTAGGCGATCAGGAAGACCAGATTGGTATAGCTTGTATACCAGTCCTCCATGCCAGACTTTGTCAAAAGCCTTGGCGACATCGAAGAAGACTGCTAATGTCTTATTGCGTCTTGGATAAAACCCGCTTGTGATGTACTCGACAATGCAGTGGACTTGTTGGGGGCACGAGTGCTGGTGGCGAAAGCCGAATTGGTGAGGAACCATTAGTGGGGGAGCATCTGTTGGAAAGAGGTGCCCTCTTATATGAACGAGGATCACCCGTTCGAAAACCTTGCCCATTGCATTGAGGAGGCTAATGGGGCGGTGGTTAGAGGGAATATAGCTCGGTTTTCCAAGTTTGGGAATACCGATGACTGTCGCTGTCTTCCAGACTGTTGGAAAGAAGCTGAGATCGAGGCAGGCATTGAAGATAATGACCAGAAGGGTCAATACCTGCTCGGGGAAGTGTTTAAGCGCCAGGTTGGAGATACCATCCGCACCTGGGGCTTTACGAGGTTTCAGACCGCGGATGACGGTCCGGACCTCATCTGAAGTGATCGTGATGGGAGCAGAGGTGATAGGGAGAGAGCTCTTTTTAAGGACCTCCTCCTCCACCTTTTTAATGTGGCTAGGGTCGCACGGTTGTGTGCTGGGGGAGTATTGCGCAGCGATGCTATCTGCGAAGCATTCGGCCTTCTCAGTGTCCTCGAAGGATATGCTTCAGTACGAAATCGTCTAGTGATTTTGTAGAAAGCCTGATGAGAAGGGTGGATATCCTCCATGAGAGAGTTCCAGTTGGAGTCCCTCAGTTCGGCTACCCGGAATCTGACTTTCCTTTGGAGGGCGTTAGCGCGCCTCCTAAGGACAGGGGTGGGATACTTGGCGGCCCATCTGAGGGCTGCGTTTTTGGTTTGGATAAGCTTCGTGACATCGTGTGGAAGTTTGCGGTTCTGGACCTCTACCACCTTCGCGTTGTCATGAAGAGAAGTCTGAACTAGCTGGGTGAGTGAGTTGACCGTACTGTCTATTATGTCCGTGCTAACAAGGTAGCCTGGGGGAATAGCATACGGTGCATCGGGGGCCTCTATGGCCGAGGTGAGAGATTTCTCGTACCCTTCCCAGTTAGTGAAGGTTTTCGAGGAAGTACGGGGAGTTGGATCGTAGGGACCTAACTGGAGAGGATCTCGCGATGGTCTGATCCCAGGTCGTTCAATGTTTCGATTGCTCTTGTATTGAGCGCGACGCCTTTAAGGAGGGCAAAATCCAGAACGTCGGGTTCTTGGTCTTCCCGATCAGGGTAGTGGGTTGGCGCTATTGGAGAGAAGATATCAAAGTCCAGTGCGCGGGAAATGGCTAGGAGTTTATTACCGTTGGAATTAATCAAATGACTGTTCCAGTCGGTATGTTTACAATTGAAATCTACAAATAGTACGACAGAGTCTCCGAGCGAGAGGAGGGCCTCCTTACTAACGCTATGTAAAAAAGCGTACTATAAAGTAAGTGATTATTTGACTGACAAAACGGTGTGGTCTGAATTAGCTCCAGCTCCACATGTACCATTACGTTAAGTTAACATTGTCAAAAACATTTTTTTTTTAAAAGATGTGTGTTATGGAGTTTCTTTCGCCGCTTCTTCTCCATAACGAAACACCTTGTGAAGTGGTGGTAGTTGCTTTGACATTCAAAAAGTGATCTGTAAAGAACCTATTTTGAATAAAAAAAATTGATTTGATTTGATTTGATTTGATTTGAGTACAATGAGACTGTGGCCTTAGGGGCCGGGGTTGGTGGGGCGGCCGCGGGTGCGACTTTCCTCGAACTCATGGGGGCGGTTGGGGTTTTGGAAGCCCCCAAATGCAGGAAATTGGTCGAATCGACCGGAGGTGGGCCTGCTTTGGAGGGCTGCTTTTTGGCAGCCTTCTATTGAGCGGGGCGGGGGGCTTTCGCGCAACCACGGTAGTTAGCCGGGTGACCGGAAGTGGTGCACAACACGCAGGCAGGAGGGGACTAATCTTGGCGAGTTCTCTTGCACTCCCGTGTGGCGTGAGGTTCAAGGCACTTGACGCACCTGTGGGGGGCAGTGCAGTTAGCCGCTGCATGGCTGTAAAGCTGGCAGCGGTGGCACTGGGCAGGGTAACCACGCTTGTTGGGTGGTTCAACTTTGATTTGAGAGAGCCCACAGACCGTGAGGTCTTTCTCCTGGAAGATGTCCTTGGAGGACGGGGTCTTAGCCAGTATGGCAAGGGCTAGTGGGAATTTGATCCCGTTGCGGCTGTACAACTTGTGTACACCCTCTACGGGGAACCCTTGATTGACGAGATCCGTTTGGAAATCGTCGGTGGGGAGTTCATAGGGGAGACCCCTAAGTACCGCTTTTATTTTACGGTCCTCCTCTAAGGCGTACGTGTGGTACGGGAGTTTGTGAAGTACTAGAAGCCTGATGAGGCTTCTGAAGTCGTCGATGGTGGGACAGGAAATGCGAATCGAATCGCGGAGGTTCAGGGCATTAGTGTAGTGAACCTTTCGTTCACAGATTTTGGAGAACTCAGACCATTTGGACTTGTTTCGGAAGAAGACGTGCGGTGGACGGTTGCACTTGGCAAGTGCAGGTTCACAGCGCGTGGCTGGTTTGGAGGGCTTAGCAGCCGCAGGGGTTGAGCTCTGGGGCTCAGTGG